>NC_092872.1:68032040-69267040 GCF_028372415.1 Notamacropus eugenii
CATGAGATTGGCTAATAGGACAAAAAAGATAAATGACAAATGTTGAAGGGAATGTGGGAAAAATGAGACTTTAATGCATTGTTGGAGGAGTTGTGAACTGATTCAACCATTCTGTAAAGCAATTTAGATACCCAAAGGTCTATAAAACCACACATACCCTTTGACCTGACAATACTACTAGGTCTGCAACCCCAAACAGATAAAAAACAAAAAGGAAAAGGACCTGTACGTACAAAGATATTTATAGCAGCTCTTTTCTGGTGGTAAAGAATTAGAAGCTGAGGGGTTGCCCATCACTTGGAGAATGGCCGAACAAGTTGTGGTATGTGATTATGTGGAATGTAGAGTAGGTGGAATACTATTGTTCTAAAAGAAATGATGAGCAGGATGCTCTCAGAAAAATCTGGAAAAACTTGTATAGGCTAATGTGAAGTAAAATGTACTGCGAACAAAGTAATAATAATATTGTGCAATGATTACAAAAACTTAGCTATTCTCAGCAATACAATGCTCCTAGACAACTTTGAAGGACTTTGTTATTCATCCCCAGAAAAAGAACTGGAAAGAACTGATGGTGCCTGAATACTGATTGAAGCAGACTTTTTTACTTTACTTTTTTGAGTATTTTTTGTTGTCTATGTTTTCTTTCACAGCATGATTATTATGGATTTTCTTTACATGACTACACATGTATAATCTATATCAAATTGCTTGCCTTCTCTATGGGGGGGGGTAGGGATAAAGGGAGGGAGAGAATTTGGAACTCAAAACTTTAAAAACAAATGTTAAAAATTCTTTTTACATGTAATCAAGGAAAAACAAAATTCTAAATAAAAGCTAAAAAAAGAAATCAAAACTGATTATATATGTGTGTGTACATATATATGTATATATGTGTGTGTATGTATATATATACATATGAAAAGCTCCCTAAATCACTTTTGTTCAGAGAAATGTAAATTAAAATAACTCTGAGGTACCCCCTCACACCCATCAGAAATGACAAATGCTACAAGTTATTCCCCAATTGATAAATGGTCAAAGGATATGAACAGGTAATTTTCAGAGAAAGAAATTAAAGATATCTATAGTCATATGAAAAAATGCTCTAAATCACTTTCGATTAGAGAGATGCAAATCAAAACAGCTCTGAGGTACCACATCACACCTATCAGATTGGCAGACATGACAGAACAGGAAGATGATAAATGTTGGAGAGGATGTGGGAGAGTTGGAACACTAATACATTGTTGGTGGAGTTGTTAGCTGATCCAACCATTCTGGAGAGCAATTTGGAACTATGCCCAAAGGGCTACAAAAATGTGCATACCCTTTGACCCTGCAATATCGCTTCTAGGGCTGTATCCCCAAGAGATCATAAAAATGGCAAAGGGTCCCACATGTACAAAAATATTTATAGCCGCACTCTTTGTGGTAGCCAAAACCTAGAAATTAAGGGGAGGCCTATCAATTGGGGAATGACTGAATAAATTATGGTATATAAATGTAATGGAACATTATTGTGGTATAAGAAATGATGAACAGGAAGACTTCAGAGAGGCCTGGGAAGACTTATATGATCTGATGCTGAGTGAAAGGAGCAGAACCAGGAGAACTTTGTGCACAGCAACGACCACAGTGTGTAAGAGTTTTTCTGGTAGACTTGGAACTTTGTAGCAATGCAAAGACTTAAAAAAAATTCCCAGTGGTCTTCTAAGGCAAAATGCCTTCCACATGCAGAGAAAGAACTATGGAATTCAATTGCAGATTGTAGCAGATCATTTTTTTGTGTGTGTATTACATTTTGGTTTGTTATGTGATTTCTCCCATTCAATTTAATTCTTCTACACAGCATGACTATAGTGAAAATGTATTTAATAAGAATGTTTGAGTAGAACTTATACAAAATTGTATGCCATCTCGGGGAGGGAGGGGGGAGGTAGACGGGACGGATGGAAAAATAATAATCTAAGTTATATGGTAATGATTGTAGAACACTGAAAATAAATAAAGTTAATTTTTTAAAAAGGACAAAAAAAAAGAAATGACAAATGCTGGAGAGGATGAGGGAAAATAGGTACCCCAATGAACTGATGGTGGAATAATGAACTGGTCCAATCATTCTGGAAATCAGTTTAAAGCTATACCTCAAGGGCTATAAAACTGTGCTTACCCTTTGATCCAGCTAATCACTACTAGGTCTGTATCCCAAAGAGATCAAAGAAAAAGGACCTATATATACAAAAATATTTTTAATAGCTCTTTTTTGTGGTGGCAAAGAATTGGAAGTTGAGGCAATGTTCATCAGTTGAGGAATGGTTCAACAGGTTGTGACACATGATTTTGATGGAGTACTATTGTGCTATAAGAAATGACAAGGCAGAGTGGTTCCAGGAAAACATGACAAGACCTATGTGAATTGTTACAAAGTGAAGTGAGAAGAACCAGGAGATCATTGTGCATGAAAACAGCAATGTTGTAATGATGATCAACTGTGAAAGACTTGGCTAGTCTTATCAATACATTAATTCAAGACAATTCTGAAGGTCTCATGATGAAAAATGCTATCCACCTGCAGAGACAAAACTCTGAATACAAATTGAAGCACAATTTTCTCATTTTCTTTTTTTTGCAATGTGGCTAATATGAAAATATGTTTTACATGATTTCATATGTATAATTGATACCCCATCGCTTATCTTCTCAGTGAGTGGAAGAGGGGGTGGAAGGAAAGGAAAGAATTAGGAACTCCACATTTAAAAAAAAAAGAATGTGAAAAGCAAATAATCATATTTTTTAGAAATATGGATGTAGAGAAATTTCTGTCTTAATAAAAATCTATTCTCAGCTCATTTATGAAGGTATCCTGGTCATATGACCTCTGATTACTCGATTTCTGTAATCTTTGGCACACTCTTTGGTGAGAGGGAGTGGCTCAGTGAGTATTCTCAGGAATGTGGCTTCTGCTGACCCTGGCCTTATCTTTCAAAGTTCAACCTCTAGATAAAAAGATGCTAGGCTCAGACCAGTAAAAGGCATAGCCACAAGATAAACATGACACTCTGGGAACACACACACCACAACTCTCTTGACTATGGTTTTCAGAAAGAGGGCAATTATTAAAGAATACAGTTGGACACCAAAGGATCAATCCAAGACCCCACACCACCCCTATTCACAAGTGTGCTGCCCAGTCACACTTGCAAATTGCACCTGACTTCTTCCTTTGCTACAATCTTATATATATTCTCTCTGAACACAATATTACAGTGACCAAGTTTCTCAAAGTATGTCAACCTTGTTCACTCTGTTCTCTTTCCTTAAATACCCTGACTACTCTAGCCATCTATCAAGTGCCAAGGTAATTATTCAGTTTTCTTTTCCCATAATATCCTACCATGTGCCCTCTCCCACTCCTTATCATAGCATTGTTGGAAATGTCTGGGATCATCTCCTATGTACAGCACCACCAAAATCTCCCAGTTTTGTGATGCTTCTTTCTCCCCCTTCTGGAGGAAGGCACAGGCAAAGGAACTCACTAAAGGTTATCTCAGATTTCCAGCTTATTGGTTGAACTTTTCAATCACAGAGAAATTTTGTCAAAGAAACATAATGAAAAAAAGTGATAAATTCCTCTGAAAAATAGGAATCTAACTGTCAACCTAATTAAGTCAACTCATCTGTTCTGAGAAAGAATATTTGTCAATTGAATGTTGAGAGGAAAGGCACAAAACAGAAGACAATACTAATACAATATTTTTACTGTACACATATTAGAGTTATCAAGATCTTTGGTGGTTTCTCCTTGAATTTCTGGTTAACTCTTCCCCTTTGCTTCGTATTCTTCTTCTCCTTCTTCTCCTCCTCCTCCTCCTGCTTCTTCTTTTTCTTCTTCTCTTCCTCCTCCTTCTTCCTTTTCCTCTTCTTCTCCTTCTTCTTCTTCCTTTTCCTCTCCCTCTTCCTCTCCTCCTCCTTCTCCCTTTTCTTCTTCCTTTTCCTCTTCTCCTCCTTCTCCTCCTCCATCCTTCTTCTCCTCCTCCATCCTTCTTCATCCTTCTTTCCTCATCCTTTTTCTCCTTCTTCTTTGTCCTTCCTCCTCTTTCTTTCCCTTCTTCTCATCCTCTTTTTCTGCAATTCTTGCAGATTTCCTTGCCATGACAGAGAGAATTTGTAAGCCTGAAAGTAGAAGGAATGCAAAGATTTTGTTTGTTTCACCTGTGAATGGTGTGGCTGACTGGGACAGAAATGGTGCTCTGATCTGTAGCTGTTTTCTGGCCTTCTATAGAAAAAATCTTCATTCCCCATCTTCTCAACAGTTCTATGAACAGTTCTATAAATAACAATCAACAGAGGGGAAATAGGTGAAAAAGATGTCACTGTGATAGTGTGTGTGTGTGTGTGTGTGTTTGTGTGAGTGTATTCTTACTGTATTATGTATACTCCTGGAATGCACAATGAAGTCTGCAAGACTGCCCAGAGGTGAGTGATCATTGTGCTACTGAAGAACAATGGAAAACAGGTCTTGGCTACAAGAGGTTAACTGATTGAATTGTTGTTATATGTTGAAGGAAGCTCAGCTTAGATGATCTGCAATTTGTTGCAATATATGTAATATTGATATTGGTTCATTTCCTGTGTTTCCTTTAAGGATCATGTAATTTCTTTGTTTATCTCTATAGACCCTATAAATTGTATTTTTTTTTTTTGCTTTTTCTGAGAGGGTTGTAGACTGGGCTTAATTCAGACCAGTCTGGTGATTCAGGTTTAGCATGATAATAACTATGATGATGATGATAGCAAGTATTTACATTATGCTTAATATGTACCAGACACGGTGCTAAGCACTCTACAAGAACACCCCTGGAAGGTAGGAACTAGCATTGTCCCCATTCTATAGCTGAGGAAACTTATACAAAAAGAGATTTAATGATTTTATTAAGGTTATACAGCTAATAAGTATCTGAAGCTAGATTTGAACTCAGGTTTGCCTGACTTCAGGCCCAGTGCTCTATCCACTGTGCCACCTAACGGCCTCCTTATGAAATGAGACACTTGTAGACCATGTAACAGTCACACATTTACAAAGTACCTATACTATGTGCAACGAACTATGCTAAGTGCGAGGGATACATAGAAAAGCAAAAGATAGTCAAGTCCCTGTTCTCAACTTCCAAAATTTCCCAGAGGCCCATAGTGCCTGATCTGTAACCTGAGAATGTAGATGCTTGAGAATATTTACAAGTAATAAGATAAAACGATAGTCCAGTCCTGTGCTCGTGGTCTAACAGGGAAGCCAACATGCAAACAACTATATGCGAACAAGATAAATTGGAGATAAGCAACAGAAGGAAGTCATTAGCAGTAAGAGGGATGAGGAACAGCTTCTTATTGAAGGTAGGATTTTAGCTGGACTTGAAGGAAAGCCAGGAAAGGCTGGGAACAGTGAGAGAAAATGCTCAGAGATGGGAAATGGAGTCTCTTGTTAACAGTTAGTAGAAGGAGGTTTATTCAGTCATGTAGCATATTGCAAAAATACAGCTTCCTTATCACTGTGTTGGCCATGCTGGTCTGCCACCCAAGTTTGACTTGTAAACCAGGTTTTATACTTTGCCTGCTAAAAAGCTACACCAGTGGACTGTCTTAGTATGCTGAACCAAATAAAACTCAGTGATGCTTTCAATCATTTAAGGAAAAACTAGCCTAGCCAGAGTAGGATATATGTTTCTACCCACTGGTGGCAAAAGACAAAAGGTCTTTCAGACATTCCTCCATTTAAATGGCCTCAGGATTGTTACTGGACAATCTCAAGGATGTGAGAAGCCAAGCACAGGAAGCACGGGAAGAGAAAGATGAAAATAAAACAGGAGGGAAAAAAAATGTTTTCTAAACAAGAACAAAACCTAGCCCCACCAAACTCCATCAAGCAACGTAAGTGATTCCTTGGAGTAGCAGCTAACTAAATGCGGAAGGAATGAAGACCAAACATTCAAGACTTTGCCTCCCCCCTTTAGAAGATCTGAGTCCTTATCTTCTAATCTGGTCCCTGTGATGGCTAATGTCAGATCTTTGCCATTCACCATGTCTACTGATGTAAAGAAGTGACAAGGAGAAAAGCAGCAGTACCAGGAACAATGGGCCAAAATGTAGATAATGACACTTTTGGCCCAGTCAGAAGGACCTTATCATGAGTCAGAGTAACCCACAGGAAGAGAGTTAAGAGATAATTAGCCTCTGTCCTGGTGTCAGTACTGAGAACTGCCTTGTGTCACTTTAGTGCTCCCTGGCCAGTAAGACAGGACTTCTCCCTCCACTGGAGGCCAATGATGGGGGTGGGGGAGGGTACCAAAGTTTGTCTCTTTAGGTCCTCTGATGTACTTCCCCCCTTCTGTGGAGGCTGAGTAGACAGTTTTATTTTCTCTTGCTACCAAAAAGCAAATTATCACTCAATAATGCCACCCCTTGTTTCTCCACACCCTTCTTGGGAATGACTTGTCCAGTGACCGTTGGGTACTGCACTGGCAACAACGTGTAGGGTACCTATCCATTCCAGATGACAGCAATCAAAGGCACACGTTGGGCCTTTCTCTGCCTCTGCCCATACAACTACCCTCTTTACTGAGGCCCATATAAGCAGTCAATACCGTTGCTGCTGGGGCTCATACAGCTGTCTACTATGCTGTCTACTAACATTAGGACCCACACAATTGCTCACTCTGCCATCTATTGCCAATGTGCCCATGCTTCCAAAGCCAATTGCTTACCCAATATGGCACAGCCTAACAATTACCCTCACCATTATCTTATGCAAGGGCCTGAGAAGTGCCACAGGCATCAACACTGCCCCACTATGCTGGGCTGAACCAATGTCTGCTACTTATTACAGAATGTATATGTGTATATATGTATGTGATATATATATATATATATAGTTACTCACCTTCTACCATCATCCCCAGGATATTTCCTCATAATAACAATAACAGCTAACATTCATCCAAATTTTTCTTTGCTAAGCACTGTGTTAAGTACTTTACAATTTTTATCTCATTTGATCTTCACAATAACCTTGGGAGGTAGATTCTAATATCATCTTCATTTTACAGATGAGGAAACTGATGTTGTGATGTGTCCAGGGTTCCACAGCTAGAAAGTATCTGAGGTCATTTTTTAACTCAGATCTTTCTCTTTCTAGGCACATCCCTCTCTCCACTATACTCCCTAACTGACCTAGAATGTAGTCTCCTAGGAGGAATTGTTTCATATTTGTCTATCTCCAGCACAGGTTTGGCACATGATAGGTGCTTGATAAATGCTTAATTAAATTGAATTGTTTATTATATTTCAATTACAAATAATGGTAGACAGCTGGGAAAATAATATCATAGCAGAAGAAAAAGATCTTGGATTGAAATTTAACAATATCCTTAATATAAGATTGCTGTGATAAAATGTACCTTGAGGGACTTCTGGAAAGAAATCAGAGTGAGAGGCTGCAAAGAGTCAGCCTCCTCATAACTCCCCTCCAAAACAGGGTAAAGATACTACAAGAAGTAAAATTCTGAGAAGTCCTGAGGACATAACATGGTACAATGGAAACAGCATTAATTTTGGCATCAAATCCCTCCTCTGATCATCACTACCTGTATGACCTTAGGTGAATCACTGACCTCCTGGTGTTTCAGTTTCTTCAACTGGGAAAATTTGGAAGTTGAACTCATTGGCTCTTAAAGCCCCTTCTAGCTTTAGGTCTGTGAGTCTATGACCATGCTTAAAAGAATCACCAAAAACAATAAACAACCTGAAGAAGGATTCTGATACAATGAACAAAGAGAATAGAAAAACATAAAAAGAAAGACATACTGAAACAGTACTAACCGTTTCATTAGAAATAATGCAAGAAATTTCTAAAGTCACATGTCAGGATTTAAAGGGAAAAAATTTAAGTCAGAGAAGGAATCATAAGACACATGAAGGAAGAGCTAGGTTCAGCTAAGGAAACTCAGGAGGAATGAAAACTCAGCAGTCTGAAGGTTAATGTAAAAGAATAAATATCAAAGAAGCAATTAAAAACAAAGACAGTGAATAGCAGAAGATGGAAGAGATATAAAATTAGAAAATAACCAGCTTAGAAAAAAACTAGGGGGGGTGGAGCCAAGATGGTGGAGTATAAAGACACACATATGCTAGCTCCGAACCCACAGCCCATAAAATATCTGTAAAGAAGAACTCCCAACAAATTCTGGAGCAGCAGAAGCCACAAAACAACAGAGAGGATGAGATTTCTGTTCCAGAGAACCCTGAAAACCTCTAGCAAAAGGTCCGTCGCACACCGGACCAGAGCAGAGCCCAGCCCTGCCTTAGCTGCACGCCACCGAGAGGAGCAGATCAGAGTGGGCTTCAGGGACGGAATCTCCAGCAGCTGCATGGGTCCCTCCACCCACAGGCCCCAAAGGTTGGTGAGAGGGTCTTTAAAGCTTGCCGAGAGGGGAGTGGGGCACCCCCATAACTCAGGCCCCCTCGGGAGGCAGCAGTGGAGGTGGCAGCAGACAGGGGCTCCCAAAGCAGGCAGGAGCTTGGATCTATTGTTGAAAGTCTCCACATAAACCCTCTGAGGGAACTGGGCCCATGTGGTGGCCCTGCCCTCACCTGAGCACTTGAACTTAATCTCACACTGAATAGCAGCCCCGCCCCCACCAAAATCCCTGAGGCTGGGGAGCAGCATTTGAATCTCAGACCCCAAGCACTGGCTGGGAGGATCTGGAGGCAAAATGGGTGTGAAGAGAATACTCAGAAGTCAAGTCACTGACTGGGAAAATGCCCAGAAAAGGGAAAAAAAATAAGACTATAGTAGGTTACTTTCTTGGTGAACAGGTATTTCCTCCCTTCCTTTCTGATGAGGAAGAACAATGCTCACCATCAGGGAAAGACACAGCAGTCAAAGCTTCTGTATCCCAGTCCACCCAATGGGCTCAGGCCATGGAAGAGCTCAAAAGAGATTTTGAAAATCAAGTTAGAGAGGTGGAGGAAAAACTGGTAAGAGAAATGAGAGAGAAGAAAGAAAAGCATGAAAAGCAGGTCCACACCCTGCTAAAGGAGACCCAAAAAAATGCTGAAGAAAATAACACCTTGAAAAATAGGCTAACTCAACTGGCAAAAGAGCTTCAAAAAGCCAATGAGGAGAAGAATGCTTTCAAAAGCAGAATTAGTCAAATGGAAAAGGAGGTTCAAAAGCTAACTGAAGAAAATAGTTCTTTCCAAATTAGAATGGAACAGATGGAGGCCAATGACTTATGAGAAACCAAGAAATCATAAAACAAAACCAAAAGAATGAAAAAATGGAAGATAATGTGAAATATCTCATTGGAAAAACAACTGACATGGAAAATAGATCCAGGAGAGACAATTTAAAAATTATGGGCCTACCTGAAAGCCATGATCCAAAAAAGAGCCTAGACATCATCTTTCATGAAATTATCAAGGAAAACTGCCCTGACATTTTAGAACCAGAGGGCAAAATAAGTATTCAAGGAATCCACAGGTCACTGCCTGAAAAAAATCCAAAAAGAGAAACTCCTTGGAACATTGTGGCCAAATTCCAGAGTTCCAGGGTGGAACCAAGATGGCAGAGTAGAAACACACACATATGCTATCTCCAAACCCACAGCCCATAAAATATCTGCAAAAAAGAACTGCCAATAAATTCTGGAGCAGCAGAAGCCACAGAACAGCGGAGCGGATGAGATTACTGTTCCAGAGAGCCTAAAAACCTCTTGCAAAAGGTTCTTTGTGCTGCGGACGCGGAACAGAGCCCAGCCCTGCATTGGCCGCCCAGTGCCGAGGGGAGTAGATCCGAGTGGGGAGCAAATTCAAGCAGGCTTTAAGGACAGAATCTCCAGCAGCCATGCAGGTCCCTCCACCCACAGGTGACAACGGTCAGTGAGAGGGTCTCTTTGGCGGGTTGAGAGGGGAGTGGGGTGCCCTCATAACTCAGGCCCCCCCCCCGGGAGGCAGCAGCAGAGGTGGGAGCAGACCAGGGCTCCCCAAGCAGGCAGGAGCTTGGATCCATTGTTGAAAGTTTCTGCATAAACCCCCTGAGGAAACTGAGCCCAGGAGGCGGCCCTGCCCCCACCTGAGCAGCTGAACTTAATCTCACACTGACTAGCAGCCCTGCCCCCACCCAAAGCCCTGAGGCTGGGGAGCAGCATTTGAATCTCAGACCCCAAGCACTAGCTGGGAGGATCTGAAGGCAAAGTGGGTGTGAAGAGAATACTCAGAAGTCAAGTCACTGGCTGGGAAAATGCCCAGAAAAGGGGAAAAAACCAAGACTATAGAAGGTTACTTTCTTGGTGAACAGGCATTTCCTCCCTTTCTTTCTGATGAGGAAGAACAATGCTCACCATCAGGAAAAGACACAGAAGTCAAGGCTTCTGTATCCCAGCCCACTCAATGGGCTCAGACCATGGAAGAGCTCAAAAAGAGCTCAAAAAATTTTGAAAATCAAGTTAGAGAGGTGGAGGAAAAACTGGGAAGAGCAATGAGAGACATGCAAGCAAAGCATGAACAGCAGGTCAGCACCCTGCTAAAGGAGACCCAAAAAAATGCTGAAGAAAACGACACCTTGAAAAATAGGCTAACTCAACTGGCAAAAGAAGTCCAGAAAGCCAATGAGGAGAAGAATGCTTTCAAAAGCAGAATTAGCCAAATGGAAAAGAAGCTTCAAAAGCTCACTGAAGAAAATAGTTCTTTCAAAATTAGAATGGAACAGATGGAGGCTAATGACTTTATGAGAAAGCAAGAAATCACAAAACAAAACCAAAAGAATGAAAAAATGGAAGATAATGTGAAATATCTCATTGGAAAAACAACTGACCTGGAAAATAGATCCAGGAGAGACAATTTAAAAATTATGGGACTACCTGAAAGCTTTGATCAAAAAAAGAGCCTAGACATCATCTTTCATGAAATTATCAAGGAAAACTGCCCTAATATTCTAGAACCAGAGGGCAAAATAAATATTGAAAGAATCCACTGATCACCACCTGAAAAAGATCCAAAAAGAGAAACTCCTAGGAACATTGTGGCCAAATTCCAGAATTCCCTGGTCAAGGAGAAAATATTGCAAGCAGCTAGAAAGAAACAATTCAAGTATTGTGGAAATACAATCAGGATAACACAAGATCTAGCAGCTTCTACATTAAGGGATCGAAGGGCATGGAATAGGATATTCCAGAAGTCAAAGGAACTAGGACTAAAACCAAGAATCACCTACCCAGCAACACTCAGTATAATACTTCAGGGGAAAAATTGGTCTTTCAATGAAATAGAGGACTTTCCAGCATTCTTGATGAAAAGACCAGAGCTGAAAAGAAAATTTGACTTTCAAACACAAGAATGAAGAGAAGCATGAAAAGGTAAACAGCAAAGTAAAGTCCTAAGGGACTTACTAAAGTTGAACTGTTTACATTCCTACATGGAAAGACAATATTTGTAACTCTTGAAACTTTTCAGTATCTGGGTGCGCACATGCATGCACGCATGCACACACAGAGACAAAGAGCACAGAGTGAATTAAATAGGATGGGATCATATCTTAAAAAAATAAAATCAAGCAGTGAGAGAGAAATATATTGGGAGGAGAAAGGGAGAAATGGAATGGGGCAAATTATCTCTCATAAAAGAGGCAAGCAAAAGACTTTTTAGTGGAGAGAAAAAGAGGGGAGGTGAGAAAAAAACATGAAGTTTACTCTCATCACATTCCACTAAAAGAAGGAATAAAATGCACACTCACTTTGGTATGAAAACCTATCTTACAATACAGGAAAGTGGGGGAGAAGGGGATAAGCAGGGTGGGGGGGGATGATGGAAGGGAGGGCATGGGGAGGAGGGAGCAATTCGAGGTCGACACTCATGAGGAGGGAAAGGATCAAAAGAGAGAATAGAAGCAATGGGGGGCAGGATAGGATGGAGGGAAATGTAGTTAGTCTTATACAACATGACTATTATGGAAGTCATTTGTAAAAGTACACAGATATTGAATTGCCTATATTGAATTGCTTGCCTTCCAAAAGGAATGGGTGGGGAGGGAGGGATGAAGAGAAGTTGGAACTCAAAGTTTTAGGATCACCTGTTAAGTACTGTTCTTGCTACCAGGAAATAAGAAATACAGGTAAAGGGGTATAGAAAGTTATCTGGCCCTACAGGACAAAAGAGAAGATGGGGACAAGGGAAGGGAGGGATGATAGAAGAGAGGGCAGATTGGTGTTAGGGGCAATTAGAATGCTCGGTGTTTTCGGGTGGGGGGAGGGGGACAAATGGGGAGAAAATTTGGAACCCAAAATTTTGTGAAAATGAATGCTAAAAGTTAAATAAAGATAAATAAATAAATAAGAATTTGAAAAAAAAACTAGGAGGTAATACAAATAAGAGGAAAAGATTTGGAAGGCATCTCAAAGAGTGGTACTCCAGAATTCCTGGGGTTCATGACAATTTTAAAGAACAAAAAAATCTGTTCTATTTCAGGGAATTACACCTACACACAAACACACTGCTGTGTGTTTTGACTTTGATAGTGTTAGGTTGCACATACACACACACACACACACACACACACGCACACACACACACACACACACACCAGAGAGAATTTACAGAACCATAACCAGAAAAAATACTCAAAATTCAACTCAACTGGACACATCATTGCCAAACTTCAAAATTACGACAGCAAAGAAAATAATTCTAGATGATGAACTTGAGTAGTGGTGACAATGATTTTATAATATAGAGATTATGAATTATACTCTCCCTTTAAAAAAGAATGGGGAATAAAATTGAATTGTGCAACGTGGTTTTGATTATAATTGTGTTTCTTTCAATTCACCAGTGACCTTCAAAATACAGGTGTGTTTTATTTTATGCAAATTCTATAAGAGGATTGACACATGAAAATAATTAGAGCAATGACTGGCGCTGATGGGGTAGCCAAATGGGCATGAACTCTGCTGGAGAAAGAAACAGAATTTCTCAAGAGCAATGATCACTAAAATGGTACCATGGGAAGCTGTAGCAAGACCTCAAGCGGTCATACCATAGCATGAGCCCTAAAAGAATGTGATTAATCAGTTAACGATAATAACTAGCCTAATAATACCTAGCATTTTTGTGAAGCTTCAAGGTTTGCAGAGTTTGTAACAAATATTACTTCATTTTATCATTACAACAACACTGATAGATACTAATATTATTCCTATTTTGTAAATGAGACAGAGAGCGTTTAAGTGACCTATGCTGTGTTATGGAGGAAGTGTCTAAGATCAGATCTGAAGTCAGGCTTTCCTGAGTCCAAGTCTAGAACTCTGTCTTCTGCACCCTTTAGCTGCCTCAACAAGTAAGGAGATGAGTCAAATGTTATTTTCCTTGCAAGTGCCAATTGTGGGGTTTGTCTCCAATAAAGCCATACCTGTTCACCCATTAACCTCATTCCATTTAAACAATTAATATCTCTTAGCTTTTAACAAGGGGTATATGCTTCAAAGACAAAGAAGAAAAGCACAAATATATACCTCCCAATATCTGCTGACACACTCTTCCCTATGCTACTTTAGAAAGAATGGACTTAGACTTAATGCAGTTTCTACATATTACGCCCCACCAAATTCACCTCCAAATGTGACATGGTAGATAGGTTGATGAGTGTGAATCTCTGATATTCTGAACTGGGCTGGTCAGACTTAGGATTTGTTCCTATGAATGGCAGACCTGACTGATACTGGCACCCTGTTAGTTTAGGTTAGTTGCTAGAATTCAATGAGATACCTATAAGACGTTAAACAGTTAACAAAAGAAGGTTTACTTAGCCATAGCACAGAAAGGGACATTCACCAAGTATACTCCTGCACTTAGATTGGGCAGACACAACATAACCTTCCCCTCCATATGGAAATGCATCTGGTCAGTAGGGGAGGGTATGGTGATTTCTGTGGTCTTGGGACTTCCATCAAGTCTGAAAGACCCTAACTCTATGTAAATGGGTCTTTTTATGCCCTTATGTGACCAGGAGGCCAAGTCCATACAGCCAGAGACCACCAGAAAACTTTGTTAGCTTGAGCTCCTTAGGTAAGTCAGGTCCCAAGGACAGTTTTGTCACTTTTCAAGGAAAACCTAGTGTCACATATATAAAGGGAGAGGGGGAAAGCTTTGGTAGATAGTGGTCTTATAACAGTTCCTCACTATCTGACTTCCAGAAAATTCTAATGTGAACCCTGGGTCCCAGACTTAGGCAGCTAATTCTCCTGACCTTAGAAAGCTCACCAGGTTATAGCAATCTCTAACCTTCTTCAACTAAAGTAGGAGAGAACCAACATAAAGAGAAAATGAAAAGAATTCTGTGTTCATGAGTCCCATGGCAGCCTCAGATGGGGAAGACCCAAGAGTTCTCTCTTTATAGCTCCAAGCTAAGCAGTATCGAGGAAGGAGAATTTAGGAAAAGAGAAGTCTGACTGTTCTTCACTACATGATTAATAGACCAGAACTAGTTATAGAATGTCTGTACACGTTCTAAATTGGAGAGCAAATCACTTCATCACACAGCATCATCAATCGCTGGGGTGATTATATTAACCCCTACTTAGATAAGTAAAAGAAGAAATGAACAAGGAGTAATGAATGAATGAACATATATTGGGGATGATCATGTTTAGAGATGTGGCCATAAAATCAAAAGAAGTTTGGAGAACACTGTCCTGTAACACTGAAGTGCATAGGACTAAGACGAGTGGGAAACCAGGGGCAGGAGTAGAAATTCAAGCTATCAGAATCAACAGGAGAGTAATGATCAGTACACAGGAAGCTTCAGAGAGCCATTTGCCTGATTCGGGATGCCTCCCCAAAGCTTAGGCCTTTCAGAGCTATTGTGCATCGTTGTTGTTCAGTCATTTTCAGTTGTACCCTACTCTTTGAGACCCCATTTGGGGTTTTCTTGGCAAAGACACTGGAGTGGTTTGCCATTTCTTTCTCTAGCTCATCTGACAGATGAGGAAACTGAGGCAAACACAGTTAAGTGACTTGCCCAGAGTCACACAGTTAGACGGTGTCTGAGGCCAGATTTGAACTCAGGAAGATGAGTCTTCCTGACTCCATAGCCAGCATTCTATCCACTGAGTCACCTAACTTCCCTTAATGTGGGTTATGCCATCAATTATCTCTGATTTAATCCATTATATGGCTTGTCTTACAGAGTTGTTTTCGTGCTTTCTCTTCCATTAGATTGTAATGTAACATGTCAACTTCTCCAGGGCAAGGATTGACTTTTTTTTGTCCTTTCTTTGGATCCCAACACTTAGCACATAGTATGTGTGTGTTCATACTTTGTTGTTGAAGAAGACCACACCATCAGAGAAATAATGACATGACTTGCACTTGACTTTGTTTTGAGTGAGGGAGGGCTGTGCAGGTCACCAGCCTCACTTCTCCTCCAGAGCCATCTGAATCCAGTGACCAGTTATTTATCAGGATGACTAGAGATGACTCAGGATGAGACAATAGGGGTTAAGTGACTTGCCCAAGGTCACACAGCTAGTGAGTGTCAAGTGTCTGAAGTGAGATTTGAACTCAGGTCCTCCTGACTCCTGCACTGGTGCTCTATCTGCTGCACCACCTAGCTGCCCCTACTTAGCACATAGTAGGCACTTAATAAATGTTGATTGACTTAGTCTCTTCAGGCCTCAGTTTTCTTATATAAAATGGGGGGAAGGGAGTTCAGCCTTCCAGCTCTAAATCTATGATCTGATTTTCAACTCTAAATCTATGGAACTTGATGGATTCAAGAAGAGACAACCTCTTGGACAACATGGACTTATTGCTCTATCAGTTCTCTAGGCAAAACCATAACTATGGAAGGCCAGCCAGAATTTTTTTTAAGCAGAGCCCTGAAACTGATAGGATTTTGTTAGCCCTTCCAGTCCTTCAGCACTCTGGAAACCATTGAACTTAGGCCCTACTCAATAGGCATAATTCATTAAAAGAATACACTATGTAAGCTTCCAGCCCTTGATCCCTACACCTGCCGTTGCCTTGGCTCCCCAAATCTTAGGTCTAATATGCTCAGATTTATTTAGTTTACATAATTTTTATTATATATTAGTATTTATTATATATAAGATTTAGATTATTATATTCTCTAAATAAAATTATATATGTATATATATATATCCTACTTATACATGTACATGCTGTCTCCTCTAGCTATAATGTAAATACTTAAGGGCAGAAACTGTTCCCCTTGCCCACCCTTTTTTGTATCCCCAGCCCCTAGCATGGTGTAGATACTTAATGAAGCTGAATTAGTTGTTTGCAGTTAAAGCTCAGGCGAGCTCCTTTCTAGTCTAGTTCTCTTGTCTCCACCTCCCTTCCTCCCTGTCCCACCCCATATCCTCCTAAAGAATCCTGCCCATAAACACACACACACACACACACACACAGAATGTTATCCAGAAAAACAAAACGCCCCACTTCCCGAAGCCAATTTGTTTTGCAGTACGCAGATTTTACTTAACTCACAGCTTATGATGCCATGACTTTGACATTTGTCTGAGTCTCACCAGCCTATGAAATGAAGGACATCTCAGATTCTTCCCCTAGCTCCATGTCTGCGTGGTGAAAGACAGCACAAAGAAAGCCTGTCCTGTCCTGTTTCTCACTGTGAGTCATTCCATCAGCCCAAACATGCAGCCCTAGGTACCACTTCCTTTGATCCGTATTCTAACAAAGTCTGCCCCATAGGTATCATATTAAACAACCGGAACACAGCAATACATTGACTAATTCTCTTCATGATCACACCTGATACCAAGCAGGCTGGCTGTTGATACCATCTTATCTTCTTTACTAGAACTGAAACTCTATGATGATGGACCTTGTCTTATATACATCTTTATACCCCATCCCTCCCAATGTCTAGCAAAGGAATTTGCACATAATCAATTCTTAATAACTGATTATTGACTAATAGAAGAGCCTGAATGACTAATATTGAGATATTTTGTCTTTGCATCTTGTCCCAAAGACAAGTACTGAATTCAGTTCGAAGAACATTCTCTGAGAGTGAGAACATCAGGAAAAACAAAAAGAGAAACCTGAATACTCAGATTTATGCCAGATTCTTACGTGCATCTGTCCACTGTTTTCCAACAAGTAAATCAGGTTTTGGGGTATGAATCTCTGTGGACAAACCTTGACACTGAAACTTTTAAAGAATGTAATGTATTGGGTGAAGTGCAAGGAAGCAAGAAGGCTAAGCCTAAGGAAAAGCTTGCAAAGGGGAAAGATGATAACCGCCAATGAGCACACACTGTACTCGATGTTACAAAGAGATAAAATATGTGATGGGTATCGGGAAGGGGAGAGTAATTATACTCTGTCAATGGGAGCTGAACAAGAATGATGGTGACTTAAGGCAAGACACATTCTGGCTGAATTGCAAGAAAACTTTATAAGGATAATTAAATAATGGAGCTACTTGCCAAGAAAGTTTGAAGCATGATTACTGGTGATATTCACTTCTAGATTTGACAATCAACTATTGAGAAGAAAGCAAAGAATAATGGCTACCATTCACCCACAATCCAGAAGGAGACTCAATTACCGTCAAAGCCTGTCTCAGTTCCAATGCCATAGTTTTGCTAAACAATGTGACATTTATTTTGCAATATTGGTTTTACTACAATAAGACACAATGTTTCCCTTAATGACTTGTTATGGCAATAGAAATCCAATCCAATAGCAAAATTTTCAGTGCAAAACACTGGATTTATGGGCTATGATTTCATTTTTTTCTAATTGTTCCCCTCAGATCACAGCATCATAGTAAGTGATCCAAAGCACCCTCTACAACCTCTTGTGTTTCGTTTACTAGGCAACAGCTGAATGGAGGATTAATTGCTTTGTTATGCAGCTTATTTTTCTTTTCAACTGAAATTTTTGCACAATATCAGCTGGAGAACAGGTTCAAGTAGGTTAACAGCTTTATGACACTTTAGAGTTGGATTTTATTCTAAATGTTTGTACTATAAATGTCTGAAATTAATGGAAAACCTAATTGTTCTTCACCAAAATTCATTAATAACTGTCTTCATAACCTCCCACTCAATACATATGTTTGAACAGCAAACACATACAGGGTAATGGTCTCGGGCATGATACTACTTTAGTGCCTGTCTAAGATATATACACTAGTGAACTAACTCAGTTGGCTCTCCATTCCACTGTATGACATAATTTGAGCAACGTGTCCTTTAATAAGTTGGCTTTTGCTTTGTGAGCTGTGAGGCAAATCTCTTCTAAATGGCCATAAATTGCATAGAACAAGTCTTATAATATTGCTTGATGAAGCCATGACAAGGCTATACATGCAACTGGATCTACCATACATCTTTTGTATTCTCTTTAGAATACAATAGGTTACTGGGTTGTTGACTTTTCCTTGCTGTTTCTCTTTTTATTCTATCTCAATTAAATATTTTGCTATTTGATTGATGGTTCCTAACTGATATGTTCACATACATCCTAAAGCTGAAATATCTTCCTCCATTCCTCCCCTCCCTCAATCTGTTGAATTTCCTACCTATCCTTTAAGACTCAACTTTAATACCAATTTTTGATCTTTTCTATATCTGCCTAGTCAGTAATTACCTTTACTCTTTGAACCTCACATATACCCAGGATTTCACCTTTTTATTTTTCACTTCCTACTTGACTAAGACTCCTTGAATGAATTACAATCCAGTGACACTGGCTTCCTGGCTGTTTCACAAAATAAACACTCCCTCTGTAGATGCTGGACATTTTCACTGGCATCTCTCACACCAGGAATGCTCTCCCTCCTCATCGTTACCTTCTGGCTTCCCTGGATTCCATCAAGTCCCAGCTAAAAAACTACCTTCCATAGGAAGCCTTTCCTAATCCCTCTTAATTTTATTAATTATTTCCTATTTATCCTGTGTGCAGTTTATTTGTACATAGTCATCTGTTGGCTCCCACATTCGATTTTGAGCTTCTTGGGGACAGAGGCTGTTTTTTGCCCTTCCTTTTATTCTCAGAGCTTAGCACGGTGCCTGGCAGATAATAAGCATTTAACAAATGCTTATTAATTATTGACTGACTAGGGACTAGTTGGGGAGCTTTGGCAGATAGCAAATTATTTAATTGGGACATAAAAAAAGTAAAATCAACAAAGTGCATCATTCTTACACTGCCCCCACTTTACTCCAACATACAAATAAGTACAATTTCCTATAGGTTCAATCATCTCCTGAAGAGAAGTTTAGGACCTCATTCCCTAGCTAATCCCTGAGAAACTGATGTTCCATAGTATGAGATATTATCACTCCCTTTACGTGAATCCACCATTCTTCCTTACAGCTCTGTTGCTTATCAGTATGTATCTCCACTTAGTTGTCACATGAAAGGGCTACTCAGGCAGATGTAAGGTTTTATTGATTCTACCTTTTTAGTACATGGCCCCAGCTCTTATTCCTACCTGAGTTAGGGCAGTAAAATTCTACCGATCTCTTCTTTACTTCAGGACATAGGGAGTGTACCTTACATACGGTACGTTCCTGCTGAATCTTTTTGGGGCATAAATGCAGTCCTTCCATTTATCTTTCCAAATTCTGTCATGTACTGGATCTTGAAGATTGCTTGAAGGTCTGAAAATCCACAAGTCACTGGGAACCACTTGAGAGGAAGGAAATGCCTGTCATCGCAGCAAAGACCATGTTCCTCTTGTACAAATGTATACTTCATATGTACATGGACAAACACATTTTTGCACTTCATTACTTCAAAGGTACTATGATTTTAATCATATGCACATACACTCATAACTGATGCAGATCACAATGATAACAATAATAATAAAATTTGTGTAGTACTTTACATATATTGCAAAGGTTTTATATACATCCTCTCATTTTATCCTTGAATAGAAGTGTTATTATTATCCCCACTTTACAAATGAAAAAACTAAGGCAGAAAGAAGTGACTTATCCAGCCTGATGTTAAGTAACATCTGAAACAGGAGTTGAATTGCTGTCTTCTGACTCCAAATCTAGCATGCCATTCATTATATCAAGTTGCCTTCTCCCTCTACCTTAGCAGATAATTTTGTGTTTCTGTGCCCAAAAAGCATTCTATGCACTACACCACTTAGCTGCCCTGGCACATGCTGCAAGAAAATCAAAAGCCCAACTAATCAATTTAAAGGTGAGAAAAGATTAAACTTATACTGAATGAGATCTCAGAGGATTTCAGATGATGGTGGCCAAGGTCTCTTTTAAGTCTAAAAATCCTATAATCACTGACTTAATGGGAAATGGATAAAAGAAAGTTTTTTTTTATCTCATTTTATTTTTATTAAGCATTTTAATCTCATATTCTAGATTTATAGAATTTTAGAATTCAAAGTGACTTTAAAGAATCTAATACCCTAATTTTACACGTAAGGAAATTAAGGCCCAGAGAGAGTAAGCAATTTACCTGAACCATTTATATAAACTTCTGTAGTACATGTTGGATAAAGAGTTGAGACCTGGTTTTTCATCTCACTTTTGTCACTTTGACTTGATATGTGATCTTAGGCAAATTGGTTCTTCAGTTTCTACATCTGTAAAATGAAGGTCTCTGGCAGCTTCAGGATTCTCCATTTTTTATCTTCAGGTTTGACATCAATTTCTAGTATTCTTTCAGGCCAGTTTGAAATAGAATTTGTCGTCTTGGTTGTCAACACATGTTGAATGCATTCTTTTGAATGTTATTCAAAGGGCAAGTATACTGATTCTTTAAGATGTCTACAACCCAAGATTTACTGAGGGCTGACTTAATAAAGGTGTTCAGATATATGTGGGGTCAGTTGTCTAACCACCAAAAGGAAATGGACTTATACCACAGCATAAATTTCCAGGCAATGAGAATTATTAAATATTTAGAATGGATTACCAAAGGAAAGCATATATATATATGTAATCTGTTCCTGTAGAAGTCTTTAAAAACAGGAGAGATTTGTACCTATTATCAAAATTTAGTTTTTTGTGTGTTTTGTTTTGGCAGTTCTCACTGGAGGGAGAGGGATGGACAAGATTAATTTTCAAAGTTCCTACTTGTTGACTTTCAATTTAATGCTTTATCTGCCATGGTCTCCCCTTCAGCAACCAAACGAACCTGTTTGTTGTCACCTTGACTGTAACTTGATCCCTCCCTCTCCAGTGCTTTGAGGCAGGTCTTGCTACATACTTCAGTGCTTTCCCCCCCTTCTTTCTACTTTCCCCGCACTGAACTAATGCCTTTTTGGAACTATTTGCTGCAAGACGTCTTCCCTAACTGATCTCACTTAATTTCAACAAGTCCACTACTCCAAGTTCTTTTAGCTTTATACTATACAAATGTGATCCATTTTATGTGATGTTTTATCTCTCTAACTTTAGTTTGTTCTATCCCTATAATTAAATTATATCTTTCTGAGCAATCATACCTTTAATCTGCAAACAATGAATGAATTCGAATACTTCTGTTAAGCATAAGCAATACTCCAGTGGGTCTATGGTCCCATCATTGTAGATGCTTCCTTCAAGGATGCCACCCAATTAATGTTTGTCTATTTTATGGAACTCTTGTCAATCAATCATCTTTTAAATTGTTTACTATGAAACAGTTTTCATAAATGTACCAGCATGTTAGCGGCTTTCTTCACATTCCTCTGACATTGTGTATTTAACCAGCAGGTGATGTTGCTGCATCCTGCCTGCTCCAATTCACAATTAAGAACCAGGTACTAGGTAAGCTTATGTTCACCATGTTTGTATGAAGGGGTGTGCTGGACCTAGTTGCAACTGACTAGCGTTTTGTTGATTATCTCAACTTAAGAAAGCATTAATAAACATATGTGTACCTATATACTTCTTCCTCCAATTCCAGCCCATTGTTACATATTTATTACTACATCCTGGTAGTAATTCACTCCACCCAGCACTTGAGGGATCTTTGGAAAAATGAAAACATCTCCATGGCTCTCAGAGAGTTGGCAACCTCTGTTGTTTAGTCTCCTCTATTTGGGTGGCAGCTCTCCTGCAAGTGCCCACAGCCAACAGGGTCCCTGTCCCTTACTACCGCACAGTCCAGGTCATGTTTAGTCATCACAGCTGTGCTTGGCATCCCTACACAGTGGAAGGTCCTTCAATCTTTTCCTATTCAGTCATCAAACCCCTACATTATCTGTGAGATGGAAGTTTCTAGGTTGAGGCTGCCCCTCAACCCAGCTGCCCCCAAGGATTGTTGTTTGTGGATTCTGCAGAGTCATACTGCAGGTGTTTGCACTTCACTTGTTGAACCCCTGTCCCTGGAGGCTGGGTCTTTCTTAGGGTCTTCTCAAACTGTTTTAGGAGGACAACTGCTTTACTCCATGTTTATTTCTACTGCTCTGAGGCCATGGTATGTTTTTTTTTTTTTTTGTGGAGAACATGCTGCAGTTCCACTTGTGACTATGATTGGGAGGTAAATGGCTAGGTGGGATGGGAGTGGGACTTAATAGCCAAGTGAAATTGTTGATGGATATCACTGCTTTTCTTCTCAGAGTTCAGACTACGCTAGTGCCCTCTGCCTTCTGTCTTCTGCTGGGCACTGCTTGAAGAAAGGTGGTAAGGAGCCAAGCCAGATCTCTTCCACCTGCCCCAAAGCAACCACTTCCTCCTATTTCAACAAAAAGCAACTTCCACCTCTTGTTGCCAGTCCAATCTTTCAACTGGGTTGTAGAGAACCTCCGGTGTAAAGGAGAACAACTAAATCTTTGACTTTAAGCCTTCCCTTTCCTGTTGCAACTATCCTTTGAAGGAAGAGGGAGAGAAAAGTTGGTGGGGAATAAGACTTCTTTCTCCAGGTGTGCTCTTTTCCTGTCTAATCACCTGCCTTTGGAGGGATGAGGTGTTGTAAAGTGGGGCCTCCTATCTGACATCTTATATTGCATTTGCCTCCAGCCCAATTTTCAACCTCCATTGGGTAGAAAAATAATGGGGCCCTCTATTCACATCTGGTCAAACCGTTCATATCCCAGTGACTTTGCATTCCTGTAGATTGGCATCCAAACCTCATCCCCCACTGCCTGATTCCTTACACTCTGAAGTTTCAACCTAACTTCCATTATGCCCTCTGGAACATGTGTTCCATAGGCAAGAAACATTGCTTCATCTTAAATCTTTTCCTCTTCTATTCCTTCTGTCTACCAGCTCTTACTGAAACCTGCCCACCACTCCTCTCCACCCTAATAACAACAGCTTCCTTGGTTACCCTTTCTGGTATTGATTTCACTAATTTACCTTACTGATTGAGGTGGGGTAGTTGGAATACTCCTTGCTCCTCATTGCCACTTCCAGGTTCTTTGCCTTCCTTGATCACATAGTAACCTTTCTTCCTTTGAGGTTCATACTATTCATATCTAGCACCCAAACAATATCTTACAGAATTCCAGGTCATTCCCCTTCCTTCTTCAATAAGTTTGGTACCTGGCTCGCAATTTTTCTCTGCCGCTTATCACCTGCCCTTATAGTAGGAGACTTCAACATATAAATTCATTTTCCCTCAAATACCCTAAGCACTCAGTTCTTCAATATACTCATTTCCCATGGGCTACTCCTCCACCTCAACTCATTCACGCACAAAGATGGTCATATTCTATTGGCTTTTCACCTCTTTGTCTGTCTTCTCTTACAAAATCTTACTCTTTGTCCACACTGTGGCCTTCAATCCCATGACCCCTCACTTCTCTCCTAGACCATCTTCCCTGCACTAGTCACTTTCTCCCCTTCTTCCTATCTTGATCCCTTGTTGAATAAATTCAGCTCTACACTGTCCTTTTCTTCTTCTTCTATACTATGTCAGATGGAGATCTCATCAGCCCAGGAGCTTAATTTTTGTCTCTATGCTGATGATTCTTAAATCTACCTATCTTGCCCCAAACTCTCTGACCTCCAAACTCACATCTCCAACTGCCTTTCAAACATCTTGAATTGGATGTCCACTAGACATCTTACACTCAGTTTGTCCAAAATGGAACTCATTATCTTACCCTTAAATTCTATTCCCCTCAACTCCACCTTCTCTATTATTGTAGAAAATAACATCATCCTCCACATCCCTCAGACTTGCAAGTGAGGAGTCATCCTGAACTCGTTATATCTCATCCCCATATCTAGTTGATTGCCAAGGTCTGTCGATTTTGTCTTTGCAATATCTCCCAAATATGCCCCCTTCTCTCCTCTCATACTGCCACAACTCTACTGCAGGTCCTCATCTCCTCATTTTCAGAGTATTTCAATAGTCCCCTGGTGAGTCAGACTCTACCTCAAGTCTCTTCCTGCTCCAGCCAGCCTCCAGCCACCAAAGAGATTTCCTAAAGTGCAGGTTTGATCATGTCACCCTTTCCCACAGCTGCCGCTACCCCAACAAAATCCAGCAGTTTCTATTACCTCAAGCATCAAATACAATATGTTCTTTTTGACATTCAAAGCCATGTGTAACTTAGCTTCTGCTAGCTTTTCAGTCTTCTTACACTATACTCCCCATTACATACTCTTTTTTTGATATTTATTTAGTATTTAATTTTTCCTCATTTACATATAAAAATAATTTTTAACATTTTTCTAAAACTTTGACTTCTAAATTCTCTCCCTTCTTCCCTCCCCACCACTCCCATTGAGAAGGCAAGCAATTCCATATAGGTTATGCATGTGTAGTCATGTAAAACATATCCATAATAGTCATATTATGAAAGATAACAGACAAAAAACTCAAGAAAAATAAATAAAATGAAAAAAGTTGCTTCAATCTGTATTCAGACATCATCAGTTCTTTCTCTGGGGATGGATAGCATTTTACATCCTAAGTCCTTCAGTGCTGTCATGGATGCTGAGAATAGTTGTCATCCATAGCTGATCATCTTACAATATTGCTGTTGCTTTGTACCCAGTACATTTCACTTTGCATCAACTCATGTAAGTCTTTCTAGGTTTTTCTGAGAGCATCTTGCTCATCATTTCCTATAGTACAATAGTATGCCATCATAATTATATGCCACAGCTTAGTAAGCAATTCTCCAATTGATGTGCATTCCCTCAATTTCTAATTCTTCACCCCCAGAAAAGAGCTGCTATAAATATTTTTGTACATATAGGTCCTTTTCCTTTTTGGTATATTTTATCTCTTTTGGGATACAGACCTAGTAGTGGTATTGCTACGTCAAAGAGTATGACTGGTTTCATAGCTCTTAGGGCATAGTTCCAAATTGCTCTATGGAATGGTTTAATCAATTCACAATTCCGACAACAGTACATTAATGTCTCATTTTTCCCATATCCCTTCCAACATTTGTCATTTACCTTTTCTGTCCTATTATCTAATCTAATAGGTATGAGGTAGTACTTCAGAATTATTTTAACTTGCATTTCTCCAATCAATAGTGAGTTAGAATATTTTTTCATATGGCTATAGATAGCTTTAATTACTTCATCTGAAAACTCATTATATATTTTGATCATGTATCAATTGGGGAATGGCTTATTTTCATAAATTTGACATGTTAGAGAAATGAGACCTTTGTCAGAGAAACTTGCTTCAAAATTTGTTTGTTTTTTTTTCAGTTACTATTGCTCACCGTATTTCCCTCCACCTATTCCCCCTATCCCCATTTATTCTATTTTCTCTCTCCTTTCACCCTATACCTTCTCAAAAAAGTTTTGGTTCTGATTACCTTTTTCCCCACCCACCCCCCACCTTCTCTTATCCTGTTCTCATTCTATTTTCCTGTATAGTAAGATGGATTTCTATATCCCATTGCCTGTATATCTTATTTCCCAGTTACATGTAAACATAATTTTTAACCTCCATTTTAAAAATTTTGTGTTTCAAATTCTCTCCTGTCCTCCTCCCCACCCACCCTCATTGAGAAGACAAGCAATTTTATATGGGTTATACATGTATAGTTGTGCAAAACACTTCCATAATAGTCATGTTGTAAAAGACTAACTATATTTCTATCCATCCTATCCCACCCCCTATTTATTCTATTACCCTGTCACTCCTCAAAAGTGTTTGCTTCTGATTAACCCTACCCCAATCTGCCCTCCCTTTTATCCTCCCATGCTCTCCTATCCTCTTCTCCACTACTTTCCTGTAGGGTAAGATAGATTTCCATACCCAATTGAGTTTGTAGGTTATTCCCCTCTTTATTTTGATGAGAGTAAAGTTCACATATTCCCTCTCACCTCCTCCCTTTTCACTTCCACTATAAAAGTTTTTTTGTCTCTTTGATAATTTAATTTTCTTGATATCATCCCTTCATATTCAACTTACCCTATGCCCTCTGTCTATATATATTCCCTCCAACTACCCTAATAATGAGAAAGGTCTCAAGTTACAAATATCTTTGCATGAAGGAATATAAACAGTTCAACTTTAATAAATCCCTTAGGATTTATCTTTTCTGTTTACCATTTTATGCTTCTCTTGAGTCTTGTATTTTAAAGTCAAACTTTCTATTTAGCTCTGGTCTTTTCTCAAGAATGCATTAAATTCTTCTACCTCATTGAATATCAGGTTTTTCCCCTCATGGATTACACTCAGTTTTGCTGGGTAGGTGATTCTTTGTTGTAATCCTAGCTCCTTTGACCTCCAGAATATAATATTCTAAGCCCTCTGATCCCTTAATGTAGAAGTTGGTAAATCTTGTGTTATCCTGACTGTGGCTCCACGATATTTGAATTCTTTCTTTCTGAGTGCTTGCAATATTTTCTCCTTGGCTTAAGAACTCTGGAATTTAGCTATAATATTACTGGGGGTTTTCATTTTGGGATCTTTTTCAGGAGGTGATCGGTAGATTTCTTCAATTTCTATTTTCCCCTCTGGTTCTAGAATATCAGGGCAGTTTTCCTTGATATCTTCTTGAAAGATGATATTTAGACTCTTTTTTATCAGGTAGTCTAATAATTTTTAAATAAACTCTCCTGGATCTATTTTCTAGGTCAGTTGTTTTTCCAATGAAATATTTCACATTATATTCTTTTTTTTTCATTCTTTTGGTTTTCTTTTATGATTTCTTTATTTTTTTTATAAAGTCATTAGTTTTCATTTGCTCCATTCTAATTTTTAAGGAATTATTTTCTTCTGTGAGCATTTGGACATCCTTTTCCATTTGGCCAATTCTTCTTTTTAAGGTATTCTCTCATTGACTTTTTGGACCTCTTTTGCCATTTAGTGTAATCTATTTTTAAGGTATTATTTTCTTCAATATTTTTTGAGTCTCCTTTACAAAGCTGTTGGCTTATTTTTCATGATTTTCTTGCATCACTTTCATTTCCCTTCCCAATTTTTCCTCTACTTCTTTTATTTGATTTTCAAAATCCTTTTTGAGCTCTGCACTGGCCTGAGATCAACTCATATTTTTATTGGAGGCTTTGGATCTGGGAGCTTTGACTTTGTTGTCTTCCTCTGAGTGCATGTTTTGATCTTCCTTGTCACTAAAATAAATTTCTATAGTCTGAGTTTCTTTCTGTTGTTTGTTCCTTTTCCCAACCTTTAAACTTTTTGTTAAGGTAGGTCTCTGTTTCCAGGGTGAAGAGTATACTGTCCCAAGCTTCAGGGGTTTTGTGCAGCTGCTTTCAGAGATATTTCTAGGGATCTGTAAGTTTTCAATTCTTCCAAGGCAGTACAATCTAAGGAGAGGTGTTTACTCCTTTCCTGGATGTACTCTGGACTATGAGTGATCACAAGCACTATTTTCTGTCCTGGCAATGTGAGGGGGGGAGGTTCCCCTCTCCACTGCTGCCTTCACAAGTTCTGCTATGCCAGTGCTCCTCTTTGCCCCAGGACTGCCACCCAGAACTGGGACCCAGATCCAAGTATGGGCAAAACAATAGAGTCCTGCCACAGTGCTAGCAACCCCTGTAAATCTCCTTCTGACTAGTTGTTCAATCCCCTTAATGTCTGTGGGCTGAGATCTCTGGAAGCAGCTGCTACTGCTATGCTACTACTGATTCAGTCACTCCCAAAGCCTGTTCCTGGTTTGCTGGGGCCGGGGCTGTTCTGGGGTCAGAGCTGGGGCCAGACCACACTCCTCTCTCACCCATGTCCGACAGACCTTTCTTAATGACCTTCTAAGTTGTCTTTGGTGTTTATGGGTTGATAAGTCTGGAAACTGCCACACCTGCCAGTGATTCAGTCCTCTGAGGCCTGCTCTGGGTTTGTTGAGCCTGAGGTTGTGCTGATATAGCTTGTTATGAACTGTGCTCCTCTCTTAGCCTAGTGCAACAGACCTTTCCTGCCAACCTTCCAGGTTGTCTTGGGCTGAAAATTTGTTTCACTGTCTTTTTGAGGGTTCCGCTGCTCTGGAATTTGTTTTGAGTCATTTTTATAGGTATTTGGAGGGGTTTGGGGGAGAGCTCTAGTGAGTCTCTGTCTTTACTCTGCCATCTTGGCTCTACCCCACCCAATGCAAACTCTTTAATCCAGTAACACTAGTCTTCATGTTGTTTTACAAGCAAGACACTCCATCTCTTAGGTCCAGGCATTTTCTCTGGATGTCCTCCATGCCTGGAATGCTCTTCCTTGTTTGGTCTGACTACTGACCTTCCTGGATTCCTTAAAATCCCAAACAAAATCCCCCGTTCTACAGGAAATCTTCCCCAATCCTTCTAATTCTAATGCCTTCCCTCTCTTACTTACATCCTATTTATCATGTATATAGCTTGTTTTGTAAATATTTGCTTATATGTTGTCTCCCCTATAAAATTGTAGGCTCCTTGAGGGCACAAACTATCTTTTGCATCTTTTGGTATCCCTGTAATGGAAATTTAAATGAGAAGATCTTTCCCATTCATTAACAGACCCATAGAAGCCTAAGTCACATGTGGCGGGAAGACCTTGCTGAACAGGTGGAACAGGAAGGGTGGAGCAGAACTGAGAAGAAGTTGCAGAACTGAGAGGAAGTTGGAGGAGAGACAACACAGGCAAGCACAGTTAGTCTTGTGAATGTTTGCTTGTGGGAAGGCATGGGGGAGATGGGGGTAAGCTTGGGAATGACTTTGTCCCCTGCAGTGCTAATGTGTATTGACTTCATGGTTATTATGATAGATTTAGCTTCTGGTGTCTGAATAAATGTTTTTCTTCTGCTTTCTACATAGAGAGTCTGTTATACTTTGCTATTCAGAACTACATCAAGTAGTTACCCTCAGTGCTATGAATATTGCCTTAGTTCCAGTGCCTAGCAGAGTGCCTGGTACAAGTAGGTACTTAATGAATGTTTATTGATTGATCCTCACAGATTAATGTCTGGCAGCAACCCCTGTTCTCTAATGCAATTACTCATGGGCTGCGTATTATAGGACCCCACTTACTCCTCATGGTTTGTTCATCTCTAGTAGAATGCCATCAAAGGTAGATTAAGTTACTCCTCTGACTGCCATTCCTCACTCTCAGTCTTAAACTCTCAAACTTATCAGGATTGTAAAGTCCTCCAGACTCAGAGCACATTTTGCGGTGTCCACTATGCACCACTCCTTTCCTCGCTTCTGAGTCACTCTTCCTTTCTCTTCAGTTCTTTGGCTATATGATAAGGCTGAACTGAGACAAAGGGGCTAGGGTAGTAAAATGGGGTGTAGATATTTCGTTCCCATCAACATGGATATAGCATGAGAGGAAGCCAGGTGAGGTGGGTAGAGAACTAGCCTCAGATTCAGGAAGACCTGGGTTCAAGCCCTACTTCTGACATATATTGGTTATATGATTCTGGGAAAGTCACTTAAGCTCTCAGCATCTCCAAAGTATTCTCTAAGGCTATTAGCTGGAGATATCAGTCTGCTTTGAAAGAAGTTCTTCACTGGGAATTCCTTACCCCAAGGAAATAATAGGTTAAAAAAAGATATGAATGTAGTATATGAACTGTTCATCTCTTTGGCTTACTCTATCACCAGAGTATTTTTTTCAGTCACTTCTACAAGTTATACCTTACTCTTGCTAAAAGATTAGTTCATCTTTTATGGTTTTAAAATTTTTCATGTTTTAACACCACTTCTGTGTAACTCCTCTTTTTAATATATTTGCCACTTATTTCCAAGTCAGTTTACCATCCCCATTTCCCTTTGTTTCATCTTCCATTTCTGCCTTTCAGACTAGAATTCTATGACTCACAATCCATGAAATACAATAGCTATTCAATAAAAATGTTGCCTATGATTCTTTGACTTCAATTCCTTCATGGGAATAGATAGAGAGTACTCATTGTCATGGTTTTTCTCTTTCTATTTTGGAATTTTCCCAAGAGCTATATTTTTTAAAATACCCAAGGTTCCTACCTTAAAAGAACAGAGTCATGTATATTACCAACCATTAACTGAAGAGTGTAGCAAAGATCCCTTCAGCTACAAACCTACAGAATTTTGTTTCAGAAAAGATCGGCAAAGAAATGATTAGAACTAATGCCTTGGTAAGCGCATAGATGTCAGAAGATATCTCTCAGTTTATATAGGAGGATAAAGAGTCCCTTTAAATATAAAGTAAATTTAGGAACAAGAAACTAGGTGGGGCAGTGGGCGGAGTATCAGGCCTAGAGACTCATCTTCCTGAATTCAAATTTAGTCTCAAACACTTACTGGCTTACTAGCTATGTGGCACTGGGCAAGTTACATAACCCTTCTTACCTCAGTTCTTATCTATAAAATGAACTGGAGGGGGAAATGGCAAACCACTCCAGTATCTTTGCCAAGAAAACCTCAAATGGGGTCAATAGGAGTAAGACACAACTGAAATGACTGAACAACACATTTAAGAACATTATCTCATTCCCTAGTCTATGAATATCATCTGATTCTCAAGCACTATGTCAGGGGAACATAAGCCCTGTTAGAGTCTATTGTTTTGGAAGGGTTTTAAGTATATGTAGCAGTTACTCATGGGTCTGATCTCAATACTGATCAGCATGAAAGCTTTGATTTGCTCTAATTATGAACTGGACTGGCTCATCCCTTGTTAGGCAGCCTAGTGGCTCCCTAGCTCTGAAGACTCACCATATTGGTGCTACACTTAGTGAGGTTTTAGCCCTAATAAAACCCAGAACTCCTGAACTCAATTAACTCACCAACCTTAGCCTCCTGAGTAGCAGGGATTACAGGTATATGTCACCACATCCAACTGGGTGCTTTTAAAGGACCATCTCAGCTAAGTGAGGATAGGCTCATCATGAGTAGATGACTCACTAGACAATCAATGCTTTGGCCATGGCAACTTGTGAAACAAAGAAGGAATATGAAATGGACCTCAATCCTGTGCCAAGCCTTTCTAACCTTACAGTTTAGTAGAAGAATAGCAGAAAACAGGGCAGGGGGTGTTAAGAATTATGGTTTTTAGACCATCAAATAATTTAACTATTGGTGCACTATGTCTAAGAGCCTTGCTTAATGTTGTTCATTGGATGGAGGTGCTGAATGATATCAGTATTGACATTCTCATGATAACTGACCCCAGAAGGTATATAGAAGTTGTGATGAATGGAAGGGTAGCGTACAAGTTCTTCTTGGAGAGTCAAATTAAGGAACAGCAAAGCTGGTTTTTTAAAATATCTGGAATTGACACAAACTAGTTTAACATACACATACGTGCAGCAAATTTAATTATTTAGTAGCTATAACTTGTTCTTAATGAAAGATTATAGTAATGACAATAGCCATCATTTCTAGAGCACTTTGAAGTTTGCAAAGCCTTAAATACTATCTCATTTCTTCCTCACAACACTGGTAGGCAGGTGCTATTATGATGCCCATTTTATAGATGAAGAAACTAAGACAGACAGAGGTTAAGCAACTTGCCGAAGGTCACACAGCTAGTAAAAGGAAGAATTTTAATTTGAGTCTTTCTGACTCCAGGTCCAGCATTCAATGCAACCTTGCTACCACTTTAAATGCCAGAAAGGGTGGTTTTCATTTTATCCTAGGACAATGAGGTGGCATGGTAATTTGTAATTTAGGAATATCAATTGGGCAGCTGTGCGAAGGTCATATTGGAGAGGGGAAATAGGAGGCTTTAACAGTACTTGAGTGGTTTAGATCTGAACTCAGTTAGCAGCCCTGTGAGTGAAGAGAAGGAGACAAATGTGAAACATAATGTGAAGATAAAATCAATGAGATATCTACTGTTTCGTCATTAGCAATGAAAGAGAGGGAAGAGTTTAGAATAATACAAAGGTTATGAACCTCAGCAACTCGGAGGACTGTGGTTACAAAAATACAAAAGTTTGGAAGAGGAGTGGGTTTTTGAAGGACAATGTTGAGTTCGATTTTGGAGGTATGTGGTTTGAGATATCTATTGGACATAAATGTGAAGATATTCAGAAAGAAATTGGTAATGTTGGCCCAAAGCTCATAGGAGAGATGAGGACTAAACATACAGATATGAGACTCACCTGTGTAGGTATGAATATGAAACCCATGACAGTTGATGAGATTGACTAGAAAATACAAAGAGAACAGGACCCAGTTCAGAGTCCTGTTGTACACCACATAAGGAATATGGTGTAAGAAATGATCAAGCAAAGGAGACTTAAGACGGATAAGCAGAAGAATTGAGAAAGATCAGTGTCTCAAAAACCCAGAGAGGAGAGAATGCCTTATGAGTGGGATTGATCAAAAGTGTCAAACATTGTAGAGAGGTCAAGAAAAGTGAGAACTGAAAAAAGGGCCATTGGATGTTTGAAATCATCCTCACCAAGAATAAAGTTGTAATGGTCAAAGACATTAGAGGTTCAGAATATAATCACATTTGAAAAATATTATGGAAGAAGATAATGAAAGATTATGAGGAGTAATCCTTCCAGCAAGAAGTGATAGAAGGTCAGATGAATCTATAAAAAGCTTGGTGTCTAACTCATTTAAGTGAAATGATTTTAAGAGCATTTGGGGGTGAAACTGGAAGGAAAACAGCAAACAGGCAAACCTGGGAAAGATCTAGACAAATTTTTGTAATAAACTGTTTTCTCCATCAATGCAGCTGGACTTAACATCAAAATACTCAAGTTTACTAGTCAGCTGGTCAATAAACATTTATTAAGCACCTACTATGTGCCAGGCAATGTACTAAGTGCAGGGGACACAAGGAATAGCAAAGACAATTCCTCCTCTCAAAGACTTCACAGTCTAAGAGAGGAGACAACATGCACACAACTATGTTTATACAAAGTTGTACAAGCTCTCTAGCGAATGGATTGTAAATAATCAACAGAGGCAAGGCATTAGAAAGAAGGGGGATTTAGAAATATTGCACTAAAGGAAACCAAAACAGAAAGAGCAGTTGTCAGTACACACAGAAGATCCATGATAGAAGTATTACCATTCTGGGGGCTTTATAGGAGCAATTCTAAAGATATAAGAAAGAGATAATGAACAAATGTGGGAAGATCGCTGATGTTATTGTTGCAGAAGGAAATTATGAGGGTACCAAGAGTTATCAAACCATCTGTCTATTTTCTCTTCTCTACAAAATCTTTGTGAAAATAATTTAAGCATGTTTGGAAGGCATGCTTGATAAAAATATAAGAAAGGAAGTCAGCTCACAGATGATATTCCACAACAGGTCAGATCTTAACAGTTGTACAATTTACTGAGAGATACAGACAATACAAGATCCTACTCTGACTATTCTTTGTGATGACCTAAAAACAGTTGAATCAGAAGATCCTCCTAGTCTTTCTTCTAAAATAAGTCTTCCATCAATGTTAGGATCATACAAAATTCCTTGATATATCTCAGAAGAGAAAACCTTATTTCATAATTATTTGATTATTGCTATAAAGTGAGCCATAAAACTCATCCCTGGTATTTGTCATGGTCAAGAAAAATATCCATTGCTGAGCATAAATGTAAGGGTTCTACTCTATGTAGAAGGCAAAGTCCTACAGATGCTTCTATTTGCCAGTGACATTCCACTGAATGCATCAAGTTCTAGAACACAGAAGAGCCTTCTAAATGAAATTTTTCTTTAAAAATACCCAAAAGAGTTTAGCTTAATTATCCATATAAGAAAAATACATAAATTAAGAATTTCTACTTTGTAGACTATGAATGGATAGACAGACTTCTAGAGCTAGTCCATCACTATCTATATCTTAGATAGATACTGCAGATGGATGATGAATTTAGTCTAGAATTGAAGAGGAGCTAGAGAGGAAACTGGATTGCATTTGGGAAATTACACACCAATGTATAAATTCAATACCTCTCACTTTTCTAAATCCCATTTCTTTAATACCAATGTTCTTCTGGTGATATCACACAGTTAAAAATTACATAATATACCATAGTCTCATTTACATATCAACCAAAGGGCAATGGAGAGATTCATGGTGGTACAAACATGTTAAAATATATTAGTAATAATGAATTGATACAGAAAGCAGCATGAAAGATATCACCAAAGTACTGAATAACCAGACAAGAAAGTGGGCTAATTATGTAGCAAAGGTGAGGAATAACAGGTGGACATGTATTAGTATTAATATGTATTAGTATGTATGTATTAGTACTCACATAATGTCTAGAGAAAAACCTCTTGAATGTTGGTTGGCCACCCTGAGGAGAATTTGCAAGAAGTCGTGAATAATAGTCATGGATCACAAGGCATGGATGGGTTGCACCAGTGAAGAAGATGGTACCAGTATCAGTAAGGTTATAATTCTTCTGAAGTATTAAAACACCTAGTTGTTGGACTCAGAGTCTCATCATCTATAATATTTTGAACAATTTTATTCTTAAATTATCTCCTAAGTGCTCCACTAGAGTCCTACTTCAGTTGGAGTCCTGTTGCATGGAGTCAACTCTACAATGTACAAAATCTGGCAGGTTCTACCAACAGGTTTGAATATAGATCCAGTCATCCAAGGACCAGCCAAGACATATTATGAGGCTTGTCAATTAAAGGTTGACCACTAAATGCTGATTTCTTTTGATCCTAGAAACTCTAGAGGAATACATATACTAAGATGTGGTAGGAATATTCCCATCTGTGAAATGTCAGATTTTTTTTAATCTCTTAAGTTACAAAGATCAGAGAACTGGACTCTACCCATGAGTTAATTCCATAGTGAATAAGTTCAGGAGAAAATAATGCCATGACAAGCTCTTCTGCCTGGAAGTGGAAGCCAGATGCTTCTCTGGGCACCACTTCAGCATATCTCAGCAATATTCTAAGGTGATTGCTCTCAATCTGTATGACTTTCAGAAGAAGGACGTATTTATACTAGCTTCAAAACTCAACCCCTGAGTAATACTGGGTTATAAAGGCATGCTATTCAACTTCTCCCTCATCATAGCTTCAGAAATGGAAGGGAGTAGATAGGGCAACTTCAAAAGAGCATATCCACCATTCCTTACATATGGTAGCCTCATCCACATGAGATATTTAGCAATGAGAAGAGGTGGCTACCATTGCTGATGCAGATTAAAATGGCAGCCAAACTGTTGTCTGGGGACATCTTTTAGCTAGGAGTGATAAAGATGGCACTTGGCAAAACCCTAAAACATGTAAAAATGAGTAACTGAGGTGATCTATGTGAACTGAGACCTTCCTTCCATTCTGTATAGCTTGTGATCCACTCATGTGCTGACCTGTTGGGATACAGGGGTACTATGTTACCATCTGCCTCAAGAAACTCACTTAACTATGACTAGGCTTGGGACTCAGCATCAACTGCAGTTAAGAAAGTGATGGAATTGAAGTGTTTTTTTTTTTAAACAAAAGTTATCCAAAAACCATTTATCCCTAACCATACTACATATGTAAGAGTTTTCTGTATGCACTTGGTACTTGAGGCAGGGGGCGGAGGATAGAAGTGTCCTGCGTGCATCTCCTTAAATTAGTTCTTGCAAACACTTTTGTATACTAGTGATATCAACTTACAAAATGGGCACATTCTCTTGATGCTTAAACTTCATCATAATGAGTTAGGCTGTGGTTGGAACCTGGGTTAAATCATGCATATCAATATCTTTTCTTTTCTTAAACCAAGGGTTCTTAAAACTTCTTTGGCAGTCTGGTGAAGCCCATGGATGCCCTCTCAGAATAACATCTCTAAATGCATAAAATATATAGAATTACAAAGAAAATAATATTGAAATACATTTGTTAAAACATAGACCTGTAAGTATATATATTTTAAATTTCAGAACACCCCCCCCCCAGTTAAGAACCCTTGTTCTAAAATGACCTTGGCTAAGTCACTCAAACTCTCTGAACTTTCATTTATAGAACAAGAAAATTGGGCCTGATAGTCTCCAAGATCCCTTCTAATTCCAAAATGCTGAGAATATGACTGTCTTTATTCTCAAGTTAGAATAAAATTCATGTAGAAAATGCTTTTTGTATTACAAAAGGCTGTGAACTAGAAAACCCAAAACTAGAATGTCACCCATTTAAGAAACATTTTGCAATTATCACAGGATGTCACAAAGAGGAAAATCAGGAAATCAGATAACACGTTATTTGCTGTTTGAACACCCAGAGAAATAGGGGTGGTTGACACTGCAGATCTCAAATGATTATTTGCATAGTTGTGACTAGGGTCAAAGATGATAAGCAAAATTCTGTGAGTTAGAGAAGTTTCTCCTCTTAACTGACAAAAGAACTGATGGGCAAGAGAATGCAGGGAAGAAGTAAGCAAGCATCTTTTCCTATTGTGCATTTGCAAAGTTATTGATTGCCCTGGTTTTAAGTACTAGATCCATTTTTTATGACACTTCCATTCCGAAGTACGCTTTACTGAGGAATGTGTAAGCTCATGATCTAATAAAGACCTTGCTGAAATGATTTTAAGCTTCGTGGGAAGAGGAAGGGCCAAATATGAATTTGAATCAAACACCAGTCCAGATGCTCTTTCGCTTCAAAATGGAATTGAATTTGAGCCATTATCTAGAAACAGTTGAAACCAAACAGAAGATTGATGATGAACCATGCTATCCTTTACAGAGGTGCAAAAGGAAATATAGATAGATAAGATACATACAACATATTTATAAATATAAACACAAAATATTTTAAATGTTAATATTTAATTTTATTAAAATGTTTATTTTTATTTATTTAATTATTAAATGTTAAATATTTTTAAATATTTTATTTAAATTAAATTAAGTGTTAATATTTAATTTTTTCCAGTTACATGTAAAAACAATTTTTAACCCTTGTTTTTCTACAGTTTTGAATACTAAATTCTCTTTCCCCTTTCCTCCCTGCCTACCTCATTAAGAAGGAAAGCAATTTGATAAAGGTTATACATGTGTAGTCATGCAAACATATTTCCATATTAGTTGTGTAGAAAACACATACATATTAATATATGTGTTTTTATATGTATATATATGTGTGTGTGTATGCATGTAGGTATTTAGCCATTGAGAGGGTATTTTGTTTGACTATGAATATGTCACAAGAAATTTGATTTTCTTTTTTTCCCAATAGGGTAGAGGTTAGGAGAGAAAGGAAATAAATATTAAAAAAAAATTTTGAATAGAGGGATGCAATGGGGTGTTACAGATGCACACTCAAAAAGTTTTCACATATAAATGTTTAGGTGACCCTACAGCAGCGAGGTGTTATGGTGGATGGAGTATGGAGGTAGGAATGAAGAAGACTCATCTTCCTGAGTTCAAAGCCAGCCTTAGATACTTAATAGCTGTGTGACTTGGAGCAAGTTATTTAACCCTGTTTTGCCTCAGTTTCCTCATCTATAAAATGATCTGGAAAAGGAAATGGCAAACCACTCCACTAAATTTACCATGAAAACCCCAAATGAGGTCACAAAATCAGACACAACTGAACAACAACAAAGAGAAGGCCATGAAAAGTCATTTTCAGCACATGTTTTGATGCTATTTCTATTTTAAGATTGTTTGAGTTATCTGGACAATTCTGTTCGCTCTTAAAAACTTGGTAGTAAACATGATTTCATTGCCAAGTATTTTTCCTCTCAACCTACTTCACTTAATTATGCAAATAATAATCATAGACCTAACAGAAACCCAGAAGAGAATGAACGCTCAAGATTTGACAGAGTCTGTCAATCTCAGGACTATTTGACAAATTATTTATTGTCCCACAATAAAAATAATCATTAATAGTATCGTCTTTATTACTCTACAGAATCATTATTTGAAGACGTACAGTATTTCATCCCTTTCCTCCTCTAGATTAACACTGAAGACTCTCATCCAGGAATATTCCTTCAATTAATCAAATTGATATTTTCAATGGATCTCAATCTATTCCTCTCTTTCAAAGCACAAACACCATCCCAATGAATTTTAAGGATAATGCACACTTCTGCATAATCAACAGATCTTTAGAGTCGAAATAATCAAGTTTCAGTATAACCAGACATTTGGACAGCGCTGTAGAATTTGCTTGCGATGCAGGTTGACTTGAATTGTTTTCTCTGTACTTTTGTTGATTATTTTGATGTCTTTTGCATCGACTATCATAAAAGCCTCCAAATTAGTCTTCCTTCCTAGTCTATTCACTTATGTATCCATCTCCCCATCCGGCTACCTGAGTAGACTTCCTGATGCACCACTAGGATGATGTCACCCTTCTACTCAGAAAATTTCAGTGGCATTTTATTAATTATAGGACAGTGAGTGGAAGACCTAGAATTTGAATCTGGGTATCCTGACCCATCACAATCTGACTCTGGACTACTAGTTCTATTTCTTTTTACTCTTTTCACATATTCTTTGTTCTAGCCAAACTGCACTAATTTTTAATCCAGTGTTCTCATTCTTCTTCTGTTTATCCTCCATGCTTTGAATGGACAGTTCCCCCTTCCCTCCAGTTCCATTTTTTTTTAACATTTCTTCTTTCTTTCATAGTTCAACTAAGATCCCATTTCTTCCATGAAATCTTCCTCTGCTTTCTCCTCCACCCTCATGTGAATTTGATCTCTCACTGCTCTGGTTTTTCAGAGCACTTTGCCTGAGTCTCTCCTTTGTGCTTATTCACTCTCCTATGTATCGTAGTTTTCTGTATACTTAGAATCATAGAATGGTGAACTATAAAGGACCCTGAAGTCATTTGCTCTAAAATCCTCCTTTTGTAGAGGACTAAGCTGAGCAGACTAGAGATGTTACCTGAATGCTTTCATCACACTGAAAAATCCCAGAAAACAGAACTTCTCTTTTCATATCCCCAGCATCTAACAACTTGCCCAAGTCTTATACTCCTTAAGGATTTAATAAGTATTTGTTGAATTGCAATGGATTTCTCTTCTCTTTCGATTCTCTTCCCTTCTGTCCCACAGAATCTGGGGTCAGGAAGATCCAAGTTCAAATCCTCCCTCATACACTTACAAGATATGTGACTTTGGGCAAGTCCTTTAACCTCTGTCTGCCTCAGTTTCCTCAACTGTTCTATTGGGATAATAATAACACCTACCTTCTAGGTTTTTGTGAGGATAAAATGAGATATTTTTAAAGCTCTTTGCATTATGTCTAGCCAAGAATAGTCAATAAATAATTATTCCTTTCTTCCTTCTCTCCCCCATCCCTTCCCTCCTTCCTTCCTTCCTTTTATCATTCCTTGCTGTTGTAATTTTCTTGGGGTTGAGGATCATGTGCATTTTTCAACATATATCCCAAATGCTGAATAAAACATTATGCCTCCACTAGAGTGAACAATATTCAATTTTTGATGAACTAATTGTTATAATCATAATAGCTAATGTCTATATGATACTAATAAGTTTTGCAAAGCATTTTATTACATATTACCTTATTTAATCCTCACAATATTCGTATGAGACAGGTGAGTTATATAGGTCATAGGATCATGACTTTAGAACTGGAAGGAACTTGACTGGTCATTTGGATCAACTCGTGTCCCAATTTTACAGATAAGGAAAATAAGGCCCAGAATGCCAAGTGACTTGTTCAAGGGCACACAGCTATGACTTGAACCCAGGTCTTTTTGACTGACAGCACTTTGGGAGGACTGAAAGATCACTAGGTATTATTAAAAGAAGGTAAAAAAGAGTAAATAAAGGTAGGCTTAAATTTTCATCTGATAAAGTTAGACTTCTGAGAAACTTAAAGCTAAGTTTTTCATGGTGAAGACTGATAACCCTGACTTACCTCTTCTAATGAAACTTGTGGCCATGAGAGTTCAGCTGCCCACTGACGGATCTGTGATAATTAGCAATGCTATTGCTTTGCTTTTTTGAGGTGAGACAATAAGATAATGCTATGGCTTTATTAGCACACATGCCGGAACTTCCACTTGCGAAAGAGTATTGACCCATTCATAATTGTCATCTTGGGACACAGTCTCCTCATATCATTGATCAAAATACTTCAGAATTCCTTTTCTAGAATTACCTCAAACTAATTTAACATATATAAAACCCAAATTTTATCATTTGGTAATGACTTTAAGATGGGTTTAGAAATTTAGTTACAACTCATTTTAATGAAAAATTATGCTAATAATAATAGCTAACATTTTTAGAGAGTTTTAAAGTTTACCAAGCCTTAAAAAGTCAAATGAGACAGCTAGGCAGCGTAGTAGATAGAATGGCAGACCAGAAGTCAGGAAGACTCATCTTCCTGAGTTCAAATTTGGCCTCAGATTTATTAGTTGTATGACCATGGGCAAAATCACTTTGGTGATTCAGTTTCTTCATCTGTGAAATGAGCTGGAGAAAGAAATGGCAAACTACTCCAATATTTTTGCCAAGAAAACCCCAAATGGGGTCATGAAGAGTCTAACAAGATTGAAGTCTCTGAACAACTATAAAAAGTCTTAAATATTATCTCATTTTATCATTCTTCTCCCAGTTATATAAGCCTTTATTATGTGCCTTTTATGCTCCAGGCATTGTGCTCTGGAGAAAACAAAGGCAGTCCTCAAGGATCTTAAAATCTACAAGAACAATATTAATGTAAGAAATTTTGGATATATCCATCCCAGTACCTAGTATATAATGTGTATTTAAATGTTTCTTTTTTTGTAAATAGTATTTTTTCCAATTTCACAGAAAGATAGTTTTCAGCATTCATTTTTATAAGATTTTGTATCTCTTTTTATCTTCCCAACAACCCTGTGAGGTAGGTACTATAGTTATGCCTATTTTACTGATAAGGAAACTGAGGTAGACAAAGGTTAAGTGACTTGCCTAAGGTCTCACAGTTAGAGGGAAGAGAAAGGAACATTTATGTAGCACCTTCTATGTGCCAGGCACTGTGCTAGGTGCTTCACAAATAGTATCTCAGTTAATCCTCACAATTACCTTGCTGAGACAGGTACTGTCATCCCCATTTTACAGTTGAGAAAACTGAGACAAAGAGTAGTTGTGATTTGTTCAGGTTTGCCTGACTTCAAGTCCAATGTTCTGCCCACCATACCATCTAGTTTGAGTAGTTGCCATAAACCAGATTAAATTCCAGATTATAGATTTTTTGGTACCATTTTAAAAATTCAATCTATCCTCGGAGAATGACAACAGTGCAGTGCAATGAAAAGAATGGTGAATTTTGAGGCACAGGAGGTGAGTTCAAATCCCAACTCTGCCGTTTGCTACTTGTGTGACTTTGGACAAAATGTTTTATTTTTCTGGGCCTCGGTTTTCTAATCTGTAAACCAGCAGAAGAAGACTACAATCTTGTGCTTCTTTGCCACCAAAGATATTCAAATAAAAGCAATTCCAAAGGGGGCATTACAATAATATTTTAAACAATCAAGCAACAAACATTTATTAAGCGCCTGTTAAGGGCCAGGCACCATGCTGGGCATGGGGGGTAGGGGTGGGGTGTAAATGTAAAAGGAAAGAATCCCTGTCTTTAAGAGGCTTACATTTTATTAGAGAAGATACACATATAACTCAGTATACACAAAATAAACATTCCATATACAGTAGTACAGGCAAGTGGGTAGTGGCTGGGAATGGAGTCAGGAAGATGCGAATTTAAATCCTGCCTCAGACACTTGGTAGCCAACGTGACCCTGAGCAGGTCATTGAACCTGTCTGACTCTGTTTGCTCATCTCTGAAATGGAAATAACAATAGCACCTAGCTCCAGGTTGTTGTGATGACAAAATAGTATGTTATAATAATGTTATATGTGAAGACAGTATTATTAATGCTACAAACATATACATACAAGTTATAATATATGTAAAGAGTTTGGAAAACCTTAAAGTACTAAAGAAATGTTAGCTATTAAATGAATAGTCAAACTGACTACTTTGAAGAGAATGATATACCTTTAACGTGCAAGTTTTTAATAACTTTTAATGTGTGATATGCATTTAAAGGTATATATATGTGTGTGTATATATATGTATATATATAATACATATAAAGGTGTTTTTATACACACACACACACACATATATATATAAAATGATATACCTTTAATGCGTAAGTTTTTTTATACCTTTTAATGTGTAAGTCTGGGAAGTAAACTCTTGCTACAGAAATCCCCTCCATCCACATGGATTACAAGTCATCTATCGTGGCTGTTTAGTCGTTTTCAGTTGTGTCCAACTCTTTGTGACACCATTTGGAGTTTTCTTGGCAAATACACTGCTGTGGTTTGCCATTTCCTTCTCTAGCTCATTTTACAGATGAGGAAACTGTGGCAAACAAGGTCAAGTGACTTGCCCAGGGTCATACAACTAGTAAGTTTCTGAGGATAGATTTTACCTCAAATCTTTCTGACTCCAGACTCAGTGCTCCACCTAACTGCCCTATTTATAGCTAAGTAGTAGCTAAGTCCTCAGCAGATGCCTGAAACAAAAGTTGTGACTTGCCTAGGATCACTAAACTTAGCAAATGTTGAACTGCGTCTCCCTCTGACTCCAACCCTACCACTGTTTCTTCAATGTAGCACTGGCTCTATGAAGTTCTAGCATATGCAAAAACCAGCCTCATTGCTTTACAATCACACCTTATAACCACAATTTCACCCCAAGGCTGATCCCCTTCTTCAGATACCATACTCAGAGGCAGCTATAAGTTTTGCTTTCCTCCTACTTTTACAGAAAACTGACCCTCTTTACAAACCTTTGGGCCTACAAGTATCAGGTGGTACAATTACACCACAAACAAAGATTTCAGTGTCGGAAACTGAGAAACCATTACCATGGGGATTAGACACCCTTCCAATTTTATGTGGGCAACATTGTCTGCAGCACAAGGAGCTATTGTACACAGAGAAACAGGGGGTTGTTACTTGCTAGGGATTTTAAACTCTAATATATATCCAAACTTTAACAACAGTGCTGGCCTTTGGAAATGGATGATTCTTCAGGCATAGTTAATTTGTCTCCGTTTTGGACCACAGCTCTTGGAATTATCTACATTTGAGTGTTTCCCAGGAATTTGGGGTATGTTTTTCACTGGGTTGTTCACTCACTCTTGTGAATTTCTGAGGGGCACATTAGAGCTGAGTGTCTACGAATGCCTTTTCATCCTTTGAAAGTGTCTCTTGTAATATGAGAAGGCATCTTCCTTCCTTCTTTGTGGACATAGGGGACTATGGGTGTGGAACACTGCATATAATGTTAGGTTCTGTCATTATGTTGGTTAATTTTGCTGAACTTTTCCATCCTTTGTTTTTATTTTTCTCTAAAAGGGATGGTTTTCTGCAAGGGAGAAGAAAGAAAAAATTTATATGAGGAAATGTAAATAATGCAAAAAAGATATTTTTTTAAATACAGAAAATGTCTCATAATACCTCCATGTAAAGTTGTCATGCTCTACGTGGTAATGTAAGGAAAGAATCTAAATTCCCAGAACCCAAATACAGTACATGCAGCTGGATAATGATGCTATTAGCTATCAGCTCCTGCAAAAGTATCCTCCAAGGATGCTTTGAATTTGCAATAAGCCATATACTTTTTAAGCTTTCTCCTAAATACTTTTCCTTATTTTCTGCATCTTTCAGATAAGGAGACAGATGTACAAAGTGATCAATGGATTTGTCTAGGGTTCGTATGATAAGCAATTACTATTTAGTATTTAATTACTATTTAGTGTTTAAATAGTCATTGTTTCTCTTTTACCCAAGGAATCCTGAGGGTCTTTTCCTCCCAGTTTGAGTTTTTTTTGATTAAAGGGGTCATCCCTTGAGCAACTACTTAAAGAAACCTGTTCATTGAATGGGTGTATCTCACTCAAAGTGAGAATGCTATAAGACCTTAGCCTGAAAGGGTCAGGGTCTCCCATTGCATCCTGAGCCATCTCCATCTGTCTTGATGAATATCAGGCCACTGTACCCAGATGGCTCAGGAGAAGAAAGTGAGGTTGGTGACCTTGCACAGCCTTCCCTCACTCAAATCAAAGTCAACTGAAAGTCATGTCATCATCGTGATGTCATGGTCCTCTTCAAGAAGGAAGGACAAACACAACACAACAACTGCACTATGTTAAACAAACAGTAGAGCTGAGATCAGAAATGAGCAACTCATTTGTGAGGACAAAAGAAATAATTCCAGATACACTGAAGAGCAGTTTAAAGCAAAGGAGAAGAGATGTAGCAAAAGGATATGCATGTTAACCCAAACGTCTGGAGGCTGGAGATCTAGCCCCAGATTTTTCACTAGCTAACTTCATGATGCTGTAGCTACTGCTCAGGAATGCCAGCTGTTAAAAGAAACAAAACAAACAAACAAACAGAAAACCACCTTTATGACCTGGAGCAAATCATTGAGCCTTTATGGATCTCTATTTTGTTTCTTGTAAAGTGAGTGGGTTGTTCTAGATTAGGAGTTCTAAACCTGTGTGTGTGTGTGTGTGTGTGTGTGTGTGTGTGTGTGTGTGTTGTGGACCTCTCTGGAAGTCTGGTGAACCCATAAACCTATGAATCCCTACTCAGAGTAATGTTTCTTTCTGTAAAATAATAGTAATAATTCATCATTAAAGAAAATGCTAAATTTCAATGAGAGGTTTATGAGAATAACATATTTCTTCCCATTCAAGTTCCATTAAGCGTGGATCCCATGGAGGTCCAAGGAACCCCAGGTTACCAATCCCTGTCAAGACCACATCGGAGATTCCTTCCAGCTCTGACTTCCAGTGAGTAACTCTTGTTGATGAGAATCAAATAAAGCACTTCACAAAGGGTTGCAACCTAGTAAATGTAAATGTAGCTGTTGTTTGTTGTGGTTTAGAGGTAGCTAGCTGGCATAATGGATAGAGTGTTGGACCTGGAGAGAGGAAGTTCTGAGTTCAAGTCTTCAGCCTCAGTTATTTGCTACCTATGTAACTCTGTGTAATATATAACTTCTTTTTGCCTCAGTTTATTTGTAAAATGGGGACAGTGATAACAGAACCCTCCTCCCAGGATTGTTGTGAAGATGAAATGAGGTAATGTTCATGAATGTCATATTATCATCTACCTGTCATTATTATTGTTATTATTGGTAACAATTTTCAGCTGTCAATAGGTTAAAGTACTCTAAATCTATGGTGGGGTAGCTAAGTGGAAAGTAGTATAGTGCAGGGCCTAGAGTCAGGAAGACCTGAGTTCAGATTTGGCCTCAGACATTTAGTACCTGTGTGACCCCTGGCAAGTCACTTAACCCTATTTGCCTTAGTTTCCTCATCTGTAAAACAAACTGGAGAAGAAAGTGAGTAAACCCCAAATGGACGTCACAAGATGTTGAACACCACTGAAAAATGATTGAACTATATCAAATAAAACAAGAGAACACAATCCCTTCCCTTGAGACATTGGTAGAAATTTGCCACATGATTATTTCTATCACAGATTTTTTTTTGACCCACTGGATGAAGCCTCTGTTAAATTGTATGCCTATCCATGTTTAACCCATCCAGCAATTTATACTGAAAGGGGGAAGGCCTATTCTAGAAAAGGAGCCCAGCATTCTATCAGTCCAAAAGAGAATCATAGGATCCAAGAAACAAAAACTAAACTTTTAGAATTAAAGAGGAAAAAAAGCTAAGCCAAGTGAATAATGATCTCAATTAGCTCCTCCAAGGGGTTATGTTTGGCCCTGAGCGAAGTGCAAGTGCTCATTGGAGAAACTGAGGATATTGCTTGGATGGAACTAAAAGGAATCATTTCTAATCCTGTCATCAGTGTCCTCCTGTAGGTACTGCATTATGTCCTCAGATCCTAAGACTGCGACCTTACTGAATATAAACCAAAGGATTTATCAGTGAAGAGCTATACCAAGGTGAATGAAAAAATGAGCTTACCTTCTAGTATTTACTCTGTAAATGGTACTGGTATATGCACGTGGAGTTCTTGATTTTGGAAGTGCCTCTGGTGTTTAAGGGGTTAAATTCTCCTTCACTCATCAGAACCAAAAGATTAATTTTCCCCATAGGAGTGTTCTTAAGCATATGTCTAAATAAATGCAGGGTAATAAGACAAGTGAAAAATGGCTCACTTCTAAATATCCTAAACATTCTGGGAAGTGAACATACATTTTTGGAATGATTGCTTTGTGAATTCTCTGTATATAATATTCATGGCAGTTTTACTGCTTTTCCTGATGAACTGTTTGGCTGGTGCAGAAGTTGGATCTTTATTCTTGAATGCTCAGGATTTTTCTTATTACCTTTAGGTTTGGCACATGCCCTAATTTAATACCACAGAAAGCTTTTGAATGCTCCACTCCAAGAACAGAAGTCCTTTCACTTATTCGCATTCTAAGTGAAGCCCAGATGTCATCTCCTAAGGAGCACTAGGCACGACACACCCATATGACCTGACACTGACCTGAAGTGTCCCCTTGATGGCTAAACTCATGGGTTCATCTGTCCTCAGCTGGAGTTTTAATGACCTCTTATGATGGTAGAAGTTTTTAGTGATATTCACAATTCATCCAAAGTCTCTTTCTATGACTTCATTGTCTCTGGCACAACAAAATATCTAGGAGAGTGCTACTACCTACAAGGCAACATGGAAATATGAAGAGTCTTGCAAGAATCTCATTCTCAACTATGGAGTCCTTACAAAAGATGCCGCAATAAAGAGACATGCACAAAAGCCACGGTGACCTCTCAGGTATAAACCTGGGTTCTCCTCAAACCACAGATCTTTAGTTGTGGTCCAGTCATGGACAAAGCTGCCTTCTCATGCTCTGCACACATAAAATTATTTTGGGAGGCAAATGGGAGCTTTGTATAGAAAAGAAAGAATAAATCAGTGGGGGATTTTTAAATTTACTTCTGTTTGTATTCAATACAGACCATGTGATGTGGACAACAGAACAATAGCATGGTGAATTTGAGCAGTCTACGGTGCCAGTTTGGATAATGAAGTAGATCATTCTGTTTCCCTTACATCTAGATTTACTTTTTACAAAGTTTAAATGTATCAGACAGTTTCCTGACACCTCTTTTTAGTTCATTCATACAGACTTGTCTTTCAAGCACACGATGAGAAAATGAGAGTTCAGAGATCACTTATACTAACAAGTTTGCCATATAGCCATTTTCTACCTTCTGTCTATTCAACTTTTGTATGCCCCTTCACTATAGATGACCATTTGGCATGGCATTGGCTACAAGTATTGCCCTTCTTGACTGCTCCTTCGAATTGCTCTCCCCTCTTCCCTTTCCCATTTTGACACACTTCTTCCCTTTCTACACTGCCCTGATTCACTCAACCCAACATTTGTCTTATGTCCAGCGTTTCATTCAGTTCTCCTAACCTGTCACCCAGAGGTGCAACTCAATTCAAGAGTAAGCCCTGATGTACCCTAATGGTAACACATGGCTCTAGAAAAGTTACCACAGGTTCAATGACATCATGGGTCAACAACTATTCAAAACCATAGATCATACACTCCCACTGATGTGCTTACTTCTAGCAGACATCCAAAGAACGTGCTAGTTTAAACAAATAAAAAATCCATTTAATGAGTAGAACAGATATAAAGACAGAAAGAATTCCTCCATGCACCAATGGAAGACCTTCTCCTACAGGTAGAAAAGGGCACACACTCACAAGGAATATACATGATCAGCGACCACAAATGGAGGACACATAACACAGATAAGGAACAGATATCAAGAGTAACTGACCACATGGCCAGGGCACATACATAGGAAAAGTATGGCCAGAAGAAGTCACATCTCTAACAATGCAGAAGTGTCAATGTCTTCACAGTCCTGTCTGTTCACTGATGGGCACATTGTCTCTCCTGGGAACTGCTCTGCTGATTTCATGGTTGCTACTGAGCACATCTACACTGGTCACTACTTGGTGTCTCTTTGGTGTTTCCTAGTTTCTCCACTACCAACTTCTGGGCTTCATCTCTTCAGGGTACTGAAGATTTCAGAACACAGGAGTAATCATGACCAGATCCACAGAGGCTGACTGCCATGGTAGAGAGCAATTTGAAGAGAACTGAGGCAGGAAGACCTGTAAGTAGTCTATTGTAATAGTTCATCACCACCTGCTAGGGTGGTGGTCATAGGACTGGAGAGCAGAGGATGGGTGGGTGAAACATTGTGGGGTTGGAATTGATTGAACTTGGTAGCTATTGGGTGACTCTTTCCCTTCAGCTTATGGAATCCATGGTCTGCTTTAAGGCTCCACTCAGGTACCTCCTAATGTAGGAAACCTATTCCAACACCTGCCCTTCTCTCCCAACCAGTTGCTAGTGCATCCCCCAAGATGTTATTTTGAATAGATTGTGTATTTAATTTTACTCTTACATATTGGTTTCAGCTTTGAAAGACTTGAGAATTTTGATCAATGAAATAACCAACTATAATTTCAGAGGACTGATGATGAAATATAGAATTGGCCTCTTGATGGACAAATGATAACTTAAGAAACAGAATAAGGCATATAGTTTCAGCCTAGCCAGTGTATGAGTTTATTTTGCTTCATTAGTTATATGTACTCAAAGGGCTTTGTTTCCCTTTTTGTAGTGGTGTAGGTTGGGAAAGTGAGAGTAGTAGGGATAGGGTAGCCAAACGAAGAAGGGAAGGAAAGAAGAGAAAGGAAAGAAGAAAGGAAGAAACAGGGAGGGAAGTAAAAAAATAAAGAAGGAACAAAAGATAGAGGAAGTCATTGGAATGTTTTTTTCAAAAGTGCAGAAAACAAAAGGCCAGAAAGAAGCATAGACAAACAAGACATATTTGCAAACTATAGAATGAGTTTGTTACATGCTAAAAATGAAAAGCATGTTGTACATAAAATTGGGACCCTATTTGGAGTTTTCTTAGCAAAGACACTAGAGGGGTTTGCCATTTCCTTCTCCTGCTCATTTTACAGATGAGGAAACTGAGGCAAACATAATTAAGTAACTTGCAAATGTTGGGGGCCATATTTGAACTGAGGAACGTGAGTCTTCCTGCTGAAGACCTGGCAGTCACCTAGCCGCCCTCATTTTACGAAAGGATCAGAACCTAGAGAGGCTGAATGACTTGCCTTGGTCACACAGCTGGTGTCTTAAAAGAATTTTCAAATCAGTTCTTCCTAACCCCCAGTCTAACATTAACAACTATGCTGTGTAATTGTTCTCTTTTCCTTGGGGGTCTACATTCCTGCCTTTATTTCGTTTATTTGTCAGTGGTAAAACAAGAATAAAGTCCTGGTGTTACTACACATTGGCCAGCAAGAAGTCTCATGATCTCCCTACAAAACAATCATGTATAACATTTATAAACTGCCTACTATATGAAAGGCCCTGGGGTAAGTGCTGGGTTAATGAAACTTCTTTCCAATCCTAAAACCAACTGTTGTTGGTTGTTAACACAAATAAATCACTTCCCATGTGTGAGACTGGGGTGTGGGGAGATGGTTAGGGAAACTATTATATTTGCAGATTAATAAACAATAGGAAATTTGAAGAGGAAAATAGTAGCAACAATTAAAGTGAAAGTTCTCGGAGAAAATAACGCTACTCTGAGCCTTGAAGGGAGAGAAAGATTCTAAAAGGAATGTATGGTAGACCTGGGTAGTATCTATTTTTTCATCCCAGAAACTCAACTCCCATGACTTAATATCCAAAGTAGCTTGGATGTGTCTTGTTTTTTAAATAAGATTCATCTATTTCTTAATTCTTGGGGTATAGAATTCCACTTTTTATATTACTTGTCAAATCAAAACAATAAGTATTTACTAACTGTCTAACAATAACAATGACATTAATATAGCCCCTACTATGTGCCAGGCACTACATTAAAATCTCTACAGATCTCTCATTTTTATCTGCACAGTTGCCCTGGGAGGTAGGTACTATACTTGTTCTCATTTTACAGCTGGAAAAAATAAGGCAAACACAGATTAAGCCCAAAGTCTCACAGCTTCTAAATGTCAAGATCGAATTTGAACTCAAAGTTTTCTGACTCCGGGTATAAAGCTATCTACTATGCTACCTAACTGACCAGTAACTGTTTGCTAGGCATGGAGCCTAGAGATGAGTACTAACAAAGGCAAAAACATATGTATACACATACATATATACACATACACTATATATACATTAATATACATATATAGTGTACATACATATACATACATATTACATGTGTGTGTATTTACATATACATATATGCATATATGTATATATAAAGTTGGAAATAATATCAGAAGGAAGGCCCTAACATTGTAGGACACTAGTAAAGGTTTCTTGCAGAAGGGATGATCTTAGTTACGGAAGGAAGCCAGAGAAACCAGGAGGAAGAGGCAAGGAGAGAGAGAATTCTACGAATGGGGAGATAGTGTGTGACTTTGTTTTTCCCTGTAGGGTCTAAATAAAAGGGAGGTGAGTGAAGAGAACATAGGAGGGACTTCTTTTGTTTTCTGCTGGTTTCTTTTCTTTTCCTTTTTTTTCCTTACAAGCTAAGCTTAAAAAAAATACTTAGTAAACCTCAAAAGTCTTATATCTAAGCAGTAACCATACATCCCGGATTTCCTGGGACAGTCCCTTTTTCAAGAAAAGAAACTGCTTTTGAAAGGTTTCACAAAAGGAACATTTTTGGTCAGACCACATGTTCCAGAAAGTGTGGTTGCTTTGTACATATGAGACAGAATTATTTTTCTTAGTAGTCCTAGCAAAGAGAGAACGCCTAGTCCAAAGCTGTAAGCCACAGGAAGGGAAAAGGAAGTAGTCCAGTACTTGAGGCCAAAGAAAGAAAATGGGGGTCACAGGGGAATTGGTTGGCACTAAAGAAATAGCAGAAGAGGATCACATACTCCTTTTCCTCTAACTCTATCCCAGAACCCTCTCAATCCTGCTTTCCCCCCCTACCAGTACCTATACCACTCAATCCCTATGTCAGGCCATGGGAAGCACCAATTGTGGCTTAGAGCTGGAGACACCCCTGCTCCCACTGTGGGAGGTGGATTTTTGAGCTGATACTTGAAGGAAGTCCAGGAAGCCAGCAGGCATGGGTGAGGAGGGAGAGCATCCCAGTATAGGGGACAGGTGTATATTGTTATATACAACTTTTTTTTCTTCATTTTTTGGGGGGTAGGAAATCAGGGTTAAGTGATTTGCCCAGGGTCACACAACTAGTATGTGTCTGGGGCTGGATTTGAACTCAGGTCCTCCTGACTCCAGGGCTGGTACTCTATTGGCTGCACCACCTTGTTGCCCCTTATTATATAGTATTTTGAAAAAAAGTTTTGAAAAAGTGCTTTATAAATATCAATAGTTATTGCTATTGCAGTTACTCATTATTAAATAAAGATTTTTTGAAATCCTTCTTTCTATATGTTTTCCTGCAGCACTTAGCAAAGTGCCTAGTACATAGTAGGCACTTAAAAAATTATTTGAGTCAATTCAATACAACATTTATCAAACCTAGTATAGTCAGGAGGCTAGTATTTATTAGGCACAGATTATCTGCAGGGCACTGTGCCAAGAGCTGAGGACGCACAGAATGGCCAAAAACAAAACAAAACAAAACACAGCAAAAACAGTCCCTTTTCTCAAGGAGCCTACAGTCTAACGGTGAAGAGCTAACACTCAAACAGCTATGTACAAATAAGATATATACAGGATAAATTGGAGATAATGTCAGAGCAAAGGACTAAGATTAAGAAGGACTGGGAAAGGCTGTTTATTTAAATTAATTGAACTGAATTAAAATGACTTCATTCAATAATTATTTGAGTCTACTATGTATTAGGCTAGATGCTAGGGATGCAAAATTTTTTTAAAATTACATAGCGTTTGTCTTAAAGTAGCTCATCATATACTGAACAGATGTTTAACACTCTACTTGGCACTCTGAGGAAATAAAGAAGCTCTGCCCCTTGGTACCTATGTGGCCCAGGACAAGTCCTTTAACTCTTCTAGGACTTAAATTCATCATCCGTAAAACAAAGGGGTTGGACCAGTGGCCACTAAGGTCCTTTTCAGCTCTAGATCTGTGATCTAGATGGGGAGACAAAACCACAACAAAAATTCAAGACAGAATAGGTATTAGACGAAGGAGAGAAATTATACATTCATATAGTCCCCCACCCTCAGAGATGGTAATTAAGCCAAAACTTATAAAATGAGGCAGCGTGATATAGTGTACTGAGACACAGAGGGCAGGAAACAAGGGTCTTTATTAAGTAGTCGCTGTATGGCAGGCACTATGCAAAGTATCTTACAATTATAATCTCATTTGATCTTCACAACAAGCCCTGGGAGGCAAGGGCTATTATTATCTCTATTTTACATTTGAGGAAACTGAAGCAAAGAGAGGTTAAGTGACTTGTTCAGTGTTACACAGCTAGGAAGTGTCGAAGGCTGAATTTGAACTCAGGTCTTCCTGACTCAGACCTCATATTCTAGGCACTGCATTATATAGATGTCTCTAGACTTGGCCTCTCATTTTGCTTCCTTCACTCAAAAGCTGTGTCATCTGGAACATGTCATTCAATCATCTTCACTAGCATGGAAAATCTACATTAGGGAATAGGAGGAAGCCAGGTTGGAAAGTTAAAGTGTGTGTATGGTGTGGGAGAGAGGATTGTGAAGGACCTTAAAAATTAAATGGAAAAGAATTGGAACTGGGATAAAAAATATCAATTGAACTTGGAACTGAGCATGGAAAAATTACATCTTATCCTTGTATTAGCTCCATTCCTTCTGCCATATTAAATATGAATTTCCAGAGCCTTGATTCTTCAAAGGAATGGCTTTAATGTAAACTTTGAATTGATAATTATTAAAAGAACTCTCCAAAGGCATGTTTTCCTTAATATCCCCATGTATTCACTGATTTTTCAACATGATTTTACATTTATTTGATTTTAAAATGCACTTTTTGACCACTTAACTGGTGGTTATATATCCTAAGACGTCATTGCTTTAAAGGTGAATGAAGTTCATTAATTTACCTAGAGCCACCTAATTCACCTAGATTGAAATTCATTGTCAGAGTTATTAATTACTGGTCAGTGCTCATTATTAAATAAGAACCAACAAATATCTCTTGATTCAAATCTTCATTAAAGTAAATATTTTAATTTTATCATTCTTTTATTCTGAGTGGATGGTTCAACACCTTGGAACATAAATGGGTCTTTCATACCAGAGTCACAGATTCTTGGAGTTGAAATGGATCTTAGGGGTCATTTATTATAACCTCCCATTCCAAGAAAGAATCTTCTCTACAAGCTACAACACATTATCTGCCTCTGCCTGCACAGCTTCATTGATGGAAATATTGTTACTTCTAAAAGTAATCTTTTTTCATTGATGGACAACTCATTGTTTTTTTTTAATGTTCTTTCTATCAAGACAAAATCTGCCTTCCTGTAACTTCTGTCTATTCATTTGAGTTCCATTTGATGGACCGATAAGTCTACGTTTCTCTTCCATTTGATAGAAGCTAAGCATCAGTTCCTCTTCTTTTGCTATTCCCTTCTCTGCCTCACCTCCCAACACACGTTTCCTGAAGAGTTTAGTCAGTCCTCTGAACTTCAGGGGAACCAGTATGTATCTATACAGTTTACCTCAGTCATGAAATCATTGGTTTTGACTCAAAAAAAAAATTATCTTATATCACTGTGTATTGTTTTGTCCCACTAGCCCTATAATCAGTCCTTGATCTCTCCTCAAATGATTCCTAGTCAGCTTCCCCATGGAAAGTTGAAGTACACTGTACAGCCCTTACTCCTTGTTCAACCTCTAAGCAAGTTCAGGTATAATCTTTTATTTTTGTTGTACAGGATTTTCTAGATTTCCTGGCCTGGACTATTGTACTCATCAACATCCTTCTTATTTCATCTACATTCTTACTACTTTCCTCTATCTTATTGCCTCAGTTTCACCTTTCTCATGCTAGAAAAATTATTTCACTTGAGGTAACCTTTTTCCCCCTTTTCTAAAAATTAATTTTTTTACTCAACAAAAATCTGTTTTCTCTTCCTTTCATCTTCTCCTGCCTCCCATTGAGAAAGAAAGAAAAAAAAACCAGACACGTTACAAATATGTCTAGTGAATCAAAACAAGTTCCTAAATTGGCCATGTCCAAAAATAAAGAAGTTTCAATTTGCACTTTGTGTCTCTCATCTCTCTGTCAGGATCTGGGTATTGTGCTTTATCACGAGTCCTCTGGAATCACAGTTGGTTACTGGGTTGATCAAAGTACCTAAGTCTTTCAAAGTTGTTAATTTTTACATTATTATTGTTAATGTATAACTTATTCTCCTGGTTCTGCTCACTTTATTCTGTCTCAGTTCACACAAGTCTTCCTAAGTTTCTCTGAAATCTTCTTTATGAAGGTTGCCTTCTTAATGGATTCTCAGTTTCCATCAATCCCTTTCTCACTTTGAATAAAACATTTCCTAATTCTAGTATGCCAGTCATTGCTTCTGCATGGAGCAATTTTCTTAAATAAGCCCTCTGTGTTTTTCTTACTCAGTATCCTTTTATGATGGCTAGACTTCCCATAGATCTTAAAAGTCTATGATCTAATCCATTGTTATTTCATAATCCAATCAAAAAAGGAAAGGAAGTTACATGTTATATTTAGTGAATCCATGTTTATTCAGGATTCTCCATTTTCCTTTGGAAGTAAACATACACTATCTAGTTGTATTAATTATTCCAGAAATTTGTTGCAGATCATTGTTCATCTTAATGTTCTATAGTTTCTAGAATGATCCTTCCTAAGACAGGGAAACATTTTTGTTATCTCGTTTTCTGGTAACTCTTCCTGATTTCCATGATCAAAGATTATTGGCATTTTTGTGAATACATTTGAAAATTCTTTCAGGACACTGGAATGTAATTTATGTGATTCTAGAGGCTTAGACAAATTGAAAGTAGCTAGATATTCTCTTATTTCCTTTATACTCAATTGACCTTAGGATTCTGCTTAGAACTTCCTCCATATTGTAGAAGATGGAAGGAAATTTAATGGAAGAATTGTTCAGCTTCCCTCTGCTACTTAATAACGCGGCATTATAGAGCGGCTGGAGACACTGTAGATAGTGTTGAGCCTGGTGTCAGGAAGACCTGAATTAAAATCTGTCCTCAGACAATTACTAACTGTATGACCCTGGGCAAGTCACTTAATATCTGTCTGCCTCAGTTTCTTCATACAAAAAATCTAAATAATAATAGCATTTTCCTCCCATGGTTGTTGTGAGAATCAAATGAGATAATATTTGTTAAAGGGCTTAGCACAGGACCTGGAACACAGTAGGTGCTACGTAAATGTTCATTTCCTTTCTAAGCTGCTAGGTCTATTACTTCCTTATTCTTCTTTTGGTTCTTTATGTAATTTCAAAAGACTCTTTTCATTGACTTTAGAACTTTTAAAAGCCTTAGATAATTGCTAGCTTTAGCCATCATGATACTATTTCCCCTGTGTCATGGTCCTTTCTACTATGTTTTTCTTGCATTTACATATATTTACATGAGAGCTCACTATGTAGCCACATCAATTTCTTTAGATATCTCTCCTTTTCTTCCATACTAAGATTATTCACAACTGTGGAGGTCAGAATTCTTCTTCCTTCCTTCCTTCTTCCTTCTTCCTTCCTTCTTCCTTCCTTCCTTTGTTCCTTCCTTTCTTTCCTTTTTCCTTCTTTCTCTCCTTTTGCATCCTTTTGCCTCCCTTGAGCCAAGTTTTCTTTTGGAGTTTCTATCTCTGCCTATATTTCCAATAATAATTTTGAAATCCACCTTTCTAAAATACTTATTGGCTCATAACCAGCATTTTCATCCTTCATTATAACTCCTTGAATACTTTCTCCCAAAGTTTTCAGCATCTCCATATTACCAACAGTTTTTTCAATTGATCATAATTAAATCCAAAACCATTATTCACTTTACTATTTGCTTTTTTTCCTGAGAAATGAACGTGATAGCAAGACACATCATGATTTCACTGAATGCTCTATTGTTGTTTTTTTCAAAATGAGTTTCTTAGTAGGTGTCTGAATAGTTGGAGTTCCCTACCATTACTATAATCTTGCCCCTGGGACAGTTTTGTGCTGTATTAGAAAAGCATCATCTATCTCTTCCTCCTGCTCAAGGCAGTCTGTAATATACTTGACAACAGCACATTTTTCTCTTCTACTCAAATGTTCCACAATAGACAGAGACTAGTGTCTTTGCAGAGTACTATATAAATTGTTCTGATAAAATAGAAGGGAAATTAATGGTTTGGACATTTGTTACAGATTTTTATGGATCCACATCCATAGTCCGCATGGGTATAGAATGAATATTAGCTATATGTGATTTTTCCCTTTGTCATTGTGAGTGTTTTGGTCCTAAATGACTGACATAGCAACTAGAATAGCAACAATCAAGACAAACTTCCCTAATAATTAATCTTAGCATTCAGAGGTAAAGTAGGCTCCAGATGAATGGCAGGAGCCAAGAAGGACGACTTGAAATTGTGGCCTGGAAAAGGGAGAATAGGAGCAGCTACCCATGTTTCTGATGGAATGTTACAATGACATTGGCAGATTTGGACAGAATCAATACACAAGTTTGTGTGGCCTATTGATTTACATTAAACTTTCATAATTCTTGGACCAAGGGGTCAGTAGGCTCCATAACTGATACATGCTGAAAGCATGAATAGACCTTATAGAAATAGGATGAACACAAGTGAGTGAAAAAGAAGTAGCTTTGTGTACCTTGAAAGCCAAACATAAATGGAACCAGGATTGACAGTCTGAGTCATGTTGATATGTCAGGAAAGAACCTGGAGAGAGGAACAAAATAAAGCTTAGGAAACAAACTAAAAAAAAAGAACAACTCAACCCAACAACCCTTGAACCTACTGGTTTTTCTAGATATCCCTGGCATGACAAAGAATAATATCTAAGCTCCCTAAGATGACTGATATACGGAGATTTGACAGGATAGTTTACACCCTTAGTTTTTCTTTAGGTTTTTGGTCAGATTCCAGAAATTTTAGCCTAGGACATCAGCCGATTAAAAGGTCTGTCACAAGATTCAAAATATCTTATATGTCACCAGCAAGGTTGTAAAATCAGAAGGATTCCCCCCACTCCTATGTCACTGAAACTGCCACACTAATGAGAGCATTTATTCATTGACTCATTCGTGATAGAATTTTTCATACGAAAAGTGAAGATTCTTATTGCCTAATGAACTGAAGTTTGTTTTCTCACTCTTCAAAGAATATACACATTACTAGCCTGAAACCTCAAGAGAGTTGGTTGTCTAAGTGTGCTGAAAACAAATAACTGTATTCATATGATTTGGTAACCTTTCCCAGAACCATTAGGTATACGTACAGAAAGAAGGATGGAACAGTATAATAGCTGACCAAACCACAGATGAGACCATCTGTATACTTGAAGCAATTTGGATTATGTAATGCAGTGCCAAACATCAGCCTAGAGACCAAGAGTGATTGGGCCAAAGTTGTAAATAAAGGCATCAACTTATTTTTTTTAACATAATAGATAGAGCCTAGAGAATAATAAACAAAATGACTACAAATTAAGAAAGCAATAAGTAACAACAAATCTCAGGCCAAATGCAATGGTCAGGGATGATGTCAAATTATGAAAGTTCAAGTAAATAATTTTTAAATTAACATCAACAAACTATATACAAAAATGGTAAGGGACATATACAATCAGTCATAACTATTCGAATTGGTTTTGCTTAACTGTTTGAGGGGCAAGGGTTATATTTTGCTAAAGTTGTATCAAAACAAAAAGCATCAATAGAATATCTTAAAGAGCTACAAAATCTGGAAAAAATAGAAGTAAAATATTGAAAGGGACCACAGAAGCAAAAAGGATTTAAAACTCTTTTTTTGTTAAGATGAATATATATACTTAGCAAATTGAAAATTGTTTTGAGGTTTTAGTTTTCTCTATGATCAATTTCTTCTTGATGTATGTAAATGTTTGTGGATAGTTACTAAGTTTAGAATCTACAGATTTCAAATTTCAAAAATAATGACTAATTTTAAAAATTTGAATCAAATCTCAGATGTCTTAAGACATTAATATCAGTATGCTCATATTAGTTTGAATATAAAGCAGTACTGAATATGTGATGACCACTTGCTTTCTACACTGCTGGATTAAAAATAAAATGAAAATATACAGCATTTACAATTTTACCAGATGACTGCTTTATTTACTAAATTGTTCTTTTGTAAAACTTCCTTTGACTATCATCTTGACTCTTGTCCTTTTATTATACATTAAACTTTGGATCAGGCCTTGAGGTAAGGTGAGAGAATACCTAGGTGTTTTCTTCAGTTGAGTACTGTCCTTGAAGTCAGTTGGAATTGTGTCATAGACCCTACTTATATGACCCTGAGCAAGTCACTTCACCTCTCTCAGCCTCAATTTTCTCTTCTGAAAAATGGTTATAATAATAGTACCTATTTTACAGGATTATTGTGAGGATCCAATGAAATAACATTTGTAATGTCCTTTGTAGGGTAGCTAGGTGGCAAAGTGCCAGGTCTGGTGTCAGGGAGGCTCATCTTCTTGAATTCAAATCTGGTCTTAGATACTTAGCAGCTGTGTAACCCAGGACAAGTCACTTAACCCTGTTTGCCTCAGTTTCCTCATCTGTAAAATGAGCTAGAGAAGGAAATGGCAAACCCAGTATCATGGCTAAAAAAAAAAATCTACTGAAAACAACCAAATAATAAAAGTTTTTGTAAACTTAAAAGACTAATAATAGTAATACTAATTGTTATTATTAAAGATAATGTGAGGGTATTATTATTTTTGATGGGGTTTAATTTCATTTCAGCTTCTTCTGAATTACATTAGAATGCCCTCACAATTAATTCCTCTCACAATCTACCCATACCCCAAATACCATCCTTACTTCTTGCTCTCTTTCTCTTCTTTCTCTCATGCTTTTTTTCCCCTTTCTGACTTCTTATCTTTTTTCTCTTATGTTAGGTAGATACATCCAGTATCTACTTAACCTCCTTAATACAATGGGAGAGGAGGGACAGAACCATTTCAGTTCATACATATTATCTTGGCAGGATACAGTTCAGTCTCCCCAGAACTCTGATCATCAAAGTCGTCTCCTCCATTCTTTTCCCCAGTCATATTTTTGACCTGGCTTCAAATCCTGCCTCTGATAATTACCTGAGGGTAACTTTGGACAAGCGTGTTAACCTCCTTTAGGCTTCAGGTTCTTCATCCATAAAATGAAAGATCTGAATTATATGGCCTATGATGACCTTCTTGGTTGCTTCTTTTGTAGGTGAGTAAGGGAAGGGCTGGTTTTTGAGAATTTTCGTGTATTACCATTTCTATGCACTTAAAGTGGCCTTCTTTTCACTCTTCCCAATACTATTTTTTTTCTGGGTACATATCTGTGATTTCATCAAAACTCCTTCTACCAACAAAAATGGAGAGTCTTAGAGAGCTGTAGACTTTGAGGGACACTGAGAAATTAAATGACTTTCTTGTGGTTATACAGGAAGTGGTCAGAGGCAGAGTTAAAACTCAGGTCCTTCTGACACCAAAGCTTGCCCTCTGTCTGCTATGCCATGCTTCTAGGATATATGATGATGATATTACATTTAGACCAGATTTCAGAAGAGGAAGATACCTAAGTTGTCCATGAGAATAAATATGGTACAGTGGAAAAGTTGCTGGACCTAGGGTTGGGAAATACCTCTTTCAATGAATCCTCTTACACTTTTCAGCTGTAATAGGCAAGTAACTTAACCTTAGATACCCTCAGTTATTCCATCTGTAAAATAGAGATAGCACTATCGCCAGTTGCTGCCTTACAGATTTGTTGCAAGGATCGAGTGAGAGAATGTATGTAAAAACTTTGTCAACCTGAAAGCCAGACATATGTTCTATGGCCTCTATATGATGGTTTGCCAAAAACAGCTGAATATTTATTTACCTTACTTTATAAATTCAACTGAGGTCAACAAACCTTTGTTTAATCATCTACTACGTCCAAGGCTCAAAGCTAGGTATGCAGGACAAAGACCAAAAAAAAAAAAGTCTCTGTCCTCAAGGAGTTTACCTTCTCTACTAGAGCCTGCTTCTCAAAAGACTGTATCCTTCTCATCCTTTCTTGCTTTTTTTAGTTTTGAGGAAAACAGCCCTTGTTACTCATTCTCTTAGATCTTCTCCTTCTCCTTTCCTCTAAAATTACATGACAATGGATACATGGGATGTTCAGGAAGGACTTGTACCTCTGACATGAAGGCTTGCTGAGCCCTCTTTAGGTGCTCACTTACCTTTGGTGTCCACCTGTCACCCAATTCTCTTCTATAGTTCCAAGTAGCTATAGCATGTGCAACAGCCACACCCTGGTAAACCCAGGATGAGAGTAGCTGACAGACTTTAAACCTGTTGATGTTCCGGTATTGCCTGCCCCAAGCCTGTGAAGGATTCACCTGGCTGAATGGGCAGATGAGAACAATTTGTTCCAATGGCCAGAAAGGTGGTTGAAGCAAGTGCTGTGGAACTCTTAGAGCTTGGCAAGACATTGAAGACACCAAGATCATCTACTGCATCCTGGGCCATCACCGGTCATCCTGACTTTTGTCTTGCCACTGGATTTTGATGATGAGAGTGAGGCTGACAACTGTGCACAACACTGCTTCATTTAAGTCTAGCTCAAGTGCAAGTCAAGATATCACTCATCATGATGTCATTAGTCTCTGAAAACGAGGGACAAACAACAATTTGACAAGAGGTATCTTCCATCCACTCTGAATTTATCTTGTCAGCTTTTTGAAGGTAGAGACTTTGCCTTTTCTTTGTATCCTCACCACTTAGCAAAGTGCCTGGCACATAAATGCTTAATAAATGCTTGTTGATTGATGGTTCTTAGAATCATGTGATCCTGAAGGGTTGATAAGAGGCCACTTAATCCATTCCCCAGCTTGAATCATCTCAGAGATGAGGCTCTGCCCAGTGTCCTGCAGAGCAGTGCCCAATAAAGACTTGCTGAATGAATGAATAAATTCTTGCATGCACTCTATTTTAAAAGACCTTCAGAAAAGATGGTAAGCCATCGCTGGTGGCCATCTTTGGTAGTGGTTATTAAAAATAACCTCTCCTTGAAAAAGTTTCCTTCTACCTAATAGAAGTCTCTCAAGTAGCTGCATAAGCCCACTTCTTTCTTTTACTTGGCCCTCTGCTCATGAAGAAGAGTTCTTATATTCTGTTTTAAGTAGCTTCATGAATTAAAAGATAGTAATTATTAAGCTGAGCCTTAGCTTTCTTTTCTTCCAGCTAAGTACTTCCTGTTTCCTTATTTTCTTTTGTTTCCTTTGCTCTTCCTTCCTCTTCCTCCTCCTTCTCCTCTTCCTCCTTCTCCTTCTATGAAATATTTTATCTAAGATCCTATCTTTTCACCTTTTCAATATATTCCTGGCCTGCTCCTTTGAACACTCTCTACATGCTGATGAATCATTGAGATTGGAGCCCAGGAATGGACACAGCTCCTTATAGAGAATCTAACCAGAGCTGAGTATAATGAAATCATTTCCTCTCTGCCTTCCCTACCTCCTCATCCTTCCACACACTTTATTCCTTGTTTTGTTATTTTTCATCGACTCACTCCAGCATCTTACAGAAATACATTCTAGATTCACTTAGAATTGGTCCTTGTCAGCATTTAGTCATTTTGGTAAGAAAATAGTAGGATGTCTATCTCGTGGCCTGAGGGGCAACCTGATATCTTTTCACTTTTAGAGACAGAGCAGCAGTATATAAGCACCCCTCAAAATTCTGCCTCCATGACCTGGAATCATAGGAATTTTCCCAGCCCTCATCTTGTCGGAAATGTCAGCTATTATTTTTTCCTTTTATTTTTCAGTGTTCGAGATGTTATTTTTTTCTTTTATTTCTCAACTCTCATTTTATCTATTCTGGCATTTTGTTGTGATTTTTGAAAACTACTTAATTTATGTTTGGTTAGAAAACTAAGGGCCTTTGAATCTGTACAGTGCCTTGCTAAGGGTTTGTTTATATAATTCATATGTAACTTGAGGCTTGAAACTAGTAAATTTGCCTAAGACTCTCCTCAGCAGTAGAGAATGCTTCCTGGAAGCTGTGTGTGCCTACGTGAAGGCTGACTTAGCTTCAGAGCTTTGGAGACAAGAACAATGATAATAAAGATAGCAGCTAACATTCATATAGCACTTTCTATGTGCCAGACACTATGCTAATGACTTTAAATAATCTCATCTGATCTTTATAATCAAATAATATTTGATCTTTACCAAATTTAAAATTTGATCTTTATAATGACTTGGAAGTCAGTACTGTTATTATCCCCATTTTACAGATGAGGAAACCAAGGCAGACAGAGGTTTACCTTCTTCTCTTCTGTTTTACCCAAGAGGAAACATCCCAAAGTCTCAAGGGACACAAAGCTGAGGCATGTTTAGTTACCACTCCTCTATTTTCTTCCTTTTGAAGTCTTCTTTCTTTTTCCTGGTTTCTTGTTGAAGAGGGTCCAGAAGTCCAGAACTGATCAAGGGCTCTCTTAAAGCAAGAAGGAAGAGAGTCTGTCTTCTCCTAGGCTCTTAGATCAATCCTATTACTCATGCAATGTTCAGTCATCATTCTCTCCACCAATGAGGAGAGTCTTGTGTAAATGATTCAGGTTTGAGGCCTGGGTTACATATATATAACTAAGAATTAAGAATAAATAACAAGAATTTATATTTCCTTCCATTTTTCTCATTGGTGTGTTATCTTTGAGAAAAGTATGTCAGTGCAAAGAATCGGTAACTTCATTACCATTCCCCGTGTGGAAAGCTCTCTATCTATGTGAATAACGATTATCAAGATTATAAAATGACCAAAATTATGTATTTCTTTTACTTGTTTTTTTTTTCTTGTCCTGGGTGAAAAAACTAATGACATAAAATAGTGTTTCATCCTTAGAGCAGAATAGTGGGAACAAGTTCTGTCCTGGAAGTTGGGAAAGGGAAGGAAAGGAAATAAACATTTATATAGTACATTTCTATGCAAGGCACTGTGCTAAATACTTTTACAATTATTATCTTTTTTGATTCTTACAACAACCTTAGGGAAGTGCTATTATTATCCCCATTTTACACACGAGGAAACTGAGGCCAATGGAAGGAAAGTGACTTGCCCAAAGTCACATAGTTAGTAAGTGTCTGAGACCAGATTTGAACTCAAGTATTCCTGATTCCAAGCACAGTGTTCTGTCTACTACATTACCAGCTATCTAGTGACATATCTGCAATCACTTTTAGAATCAGAGACTTTTAGCAATTTCACTGTTCCTCAGAGGATCCTTTGAGGTTGTCTGATCCAATCCCTTCATTTTATTGATAAGGTCCAGGGAGATAAATCCAATTGTCTAACATTCTCTAGCTAATTGGAGCTATAACTGGGACCAGAATTCAAGTCTCCAAACTCCTGGCATGTGTTCTTTGCCACTCTACTGTATTGCCTCATCTCTTTGCCCATATATGACTTCTGTATTCTCTTGCAACTGTTCTGTTCTTTTTGGCAGGCATCTAAGTGAATTCTGTTGGTTCTTAATATCCCAGCAACAAATCTTAGTCTTCAGTAAATATAATGGATTCCATTCTCTCCAGGTCATTTCCCAGGAGTAAGTTCAGTGCTCAGGGTTCTGAAGAGGCACCACTTAGTGCAATGTTGGTACAGTGAAACAAGGAGAGCTTGGTGGCATGAGATAGTTAATTTGCCCACTTACTTACTGCCAGAGTTACTTAATGGAAGTGACTCTAGTAGAGGGGATAGGGAAGAATATGGCTCAATTAATGTTACTTCTTTAAAAACTTCCTGCATATTGTAATATCTTTACAGCAAAGTTCATCTTTGGCCAAAAACAATTTTCAAAACAGTAAATCCTGGATGATTCAGACTTGTAACAGAGACCAGCATCATGCCCGGGAAAGATACTTTTGTCTGATGTTTCTTCTAGATTATTTCAGGGAAAATTGCTACTCCTGCTGCTGAGGAACTAAGAATTTGTAGGAGTGTGGCAGACCCCTTTACTAATGCCTCATCTACCAAGCACTTTATCAGTCTGTCCTCAGAGAATTGTATCACTGTAAAAGCCAAAACTTGCATATTAGGTTTTATAAATAATGGAAAACAATTGAGTAAGTGAGACAACAGTGCCAGGGGCAAAAAGCACACTTCTTGGAGCTTTTAGAAAGAGAAGTGTTGAAGCCCATGTTAAAATGGGGAACTTTCCTAAATGAATGGATTCTTTTGAAATCAATCATCATTCCTTTATAGATTCAACAACAGAAACCCTTAGCACTGTGAGGATAGTGTCTATGATAATGACTCACATGTATACAGTTTGCAAAGTGCTTTGCATACATTATCTCATGTGTTCCCCATCATAATTCTGGAATTATCATCTCCATTTTGCAGATGAGGAAGATGAGACACAAAGAGGTTAGGTGACTTGCCCACAGTCATATAGCTAGGAAACGTCTGAGGTAGCATTTGAACCTTTCTTGAGTCTGTATTCTACACTATGCCTCGCTGCTCAGATAAACCAGCATTCATTTCTTTCCATCTCATTACTTACAGCTGCTGTCTAAGACCTTCTCTACTCAAGACTCCAGTTCTGCCACCTTCTCTGTCAGCAGATGCTCAGTGTCCTACATTACTAGGTAGAATGAGGCCATCCAAGACTAGTTTTCTCATCTTCCTTTCGGTTCTCAAAAACTCCTCAGGTCATCACCCACGTTCTCCTTGCTAAGAGTACCCACTCCTTTTCTGCTCAGAGTGCCCTTCTATCTCCTTATGGACCTTATTCTGCAATCATTCTTTCTCAGTCAATAAACATTCATTAAGTTCTTCCTATCAGTAAATAAACATTTATTAAGCACCTACTATATGTCAGGCACTGTGTTAAGTAGGTAAGTCCCTACCCTCAAAGAGCTCACAATCCAGAAAGGAGACAACCAACAAAGACATATATACATACAAGCTATATATAGGATGTTAGGAAATAATCAGTATAGAGAAGGCAGAGGAAGCATGGAGCTCCATTCTGCGGATTTTCTCCATCTCTATCTGCTTTTTCCTCTCTAAGCACAAACATTCTCTTCCCTTAAGTTACGGTCCTATTTTTCCTTTCCTCACCTCAAAACACCTAAAATGATTAATCTCTTCTGCCTAGTCAAAGCCTCTACTCACTCACCACTCTTGAATTCCTTGCAATTTGACTTCCATGGTTCCCACTCTACTGAAGTAACTCTTCCAAAGGCCACCAGTGACCCTTAATTGACAAATCTAATGATTTTTTTCTCCATCCTCCTCCTCCTTGATATTTTGTTCAATACTTTACACTGTTGACCTAATTTATTTTCTTTGCTTTAAAATTTTGTTCTGAACTTAAGAAATAAAACAAGCATTTCTATAACATAGTAAATTTAAAAACGATGATTGCACATGAAACTGCAAATTTACTATGTACAACTTGCCATTCCTTTTAAATATATAATAAAATTATTATATCACTTTCTTTTTTCTTTCCTCCCCCTAAGATGGCTACCATTAGACACAGATATGTATGTGCATGTAAAATCGTTCTATCCATACTTTCATTTATCAGTTCCTTTTCTGGATGGAGATAGTATCTTCTTTCTTGGGTCCTTTGAGTTAATCTGGGTATTTATAATGGCCAAAATGGCTTAGTCACTCCAAGTTGTTCTTAAAACAACATTGCTGATACTGTATATAACATTCGCTTGATTCTGGTCATTTCATTCTTCATTATTTTGTGCAAGTCTGTTCATGTTTATGTAAGATCACTGAGCTTATCATTCCTTACAGCCCGGTAGTATTCCATCAGGATCATGTATTGCAGCTTGTAGCCATTGCCCAACTGACAGATACCCCCAAATTCTTCATTTTCTTGGCTTCTTGCCACTTGCCTCTTCTATCTCTCTGACTTACCTTGTTGGTCTCTTTCCCTGATTCATCTTCTCACCTGCTAATTGTGGATTTCCCAAGGTCATGCTTTGTCCTCTTCTTTTCTTCTATGTTCTTTCTTCTGGCAGTTTCATCCTTTCCCATGATTTTAATAGTATGAAGATGACTTCCAAATCTACACTTTATCACTACAGGGGTAGTGATAAAGATACTAAAAAAGAAGAAAGAGGAAGAGGAGGAGGAGGAAAAGTAGAAGAAGGAGAAGAAGGAGGAAGAGGAGAAGAATGAGAAAAAGAAGGGAGAGGAGAAGAAATCAAAAGGCTCAATGAAGCATTTTTAAAAAAAAATCCACAGAATAGAGCACAAAGTTCAGAAGGAGAAAAGACACAAACAGGATAGTGTTTGTTCAAACTACCCATTAAATTTGAAGTGTAAAATAACCCTGAACATTATGTAGTGGATATTCATGGTTTCATATGCAGTCCTTGTTTTCTGTTCTTTCTATAGAGAAATATTCTCTGATGCTGTTTGCCAAGTTCCCAATAATAAAAAGGAAACCTTAAAAAATTATGTTGTTTTTCATCTCCAGAACTCTAACACAGTGAATACAGCAGAAGCTTCAAAAATATTTGAATTGAATTTAAATCTTGGCCAGTATATAACAGATTACTTTGTTTCTTTCCTACTCTTTCATTCTTTCTGCCACAAAGAGACCTTTTTTTCCCTTCACAGAACATTCTGGTGCAGAATACAGGTACCTTTTCAGTTCGAGTTGGTAGGGAGACATGGGGAATTAAAAAGATTAGATAACTTTCCTTCCAGATTATAAATAATATGAGCCTTCAAGTACACATTAGTATTTACATACATACACACACATACACACACACACACACATGCACACATACCATCTTCATATTTTCTAGCCAAGCTACCTCACTCTGGCTGCCTACCAGAATGGAATTTGTAGAAATTCATGTCAAGTTATACCCTCGGATATTTGCAAACCCCCGTACCCCACTGCAAAAGGGAGTCAAATAACTGAATAGTTTTTATTTCCAGTATACTTTATGGTATGTGCCACTTTTTCTTTTGTCACATGATTATTTTTCCATGATTCATTCAATCCACAAGCATTTATTAAGCACTTACTAAATGCCAGGGGCTAGGCTAGCCACTAGAGAAAGAAAGATGAAGAAAGAAACCATCTAAAAGAGCTTACATAGTCTTCCTTAAGTTTATTCCACCATCTATCTTTAATCTACTCTTGCTTAGAATCATCCTATCAGAGTTGTTTTTAGTTACCATGCAGAGAAAGGACTAAAGGAAAAGATCTTTATTTCATTAAAGGGCCCTAAATCATCATGGAGACTATCCCTTTATCCCAAAGGGCAGTTGGGGTGACTAGAACACTTTCAGAAAACCAAGTGCATACCATGGCATGACCCAGTGCTCTTCCTCCAAGCTGATTTGTTTCACTGCCCAGAAAGGGAGAATAAAGAACCACCCCTTTCATTAAGGGTCCCTATCTCTGGAGAAGCATGAATCACAGAGCAGATCTTCTAGTACTGAATCCTAAGCTATAGCAGACCATTATGCAAAGACTGTATTATGCACAGCTCCCATGTTCTAGGTCAGGGACAGAGAAGATTGTTAAACAATGGAAAGTGCTACCAAGGGAAATTGCAGAATTCTCCCCTGTGGTATTTTAAATATAGGACAGATGCTACTAGTGTGAAGCTAGGATGATGTAAGAGTAGACCTGGCTGGAGGCAAGGATATGGACTAGATAACATCTCAAGGTCCCTTCCATTCCTCTGCTTCTGTCAAACTTCTGGGTAATTGGCTCTGCTTATGAAAGCCTGAGCGTGGCTACATTAATATTATGTTTTTTCATGCATTCAGCCAGATAAATATGCTGGTTGCTATACAGAATGTGGAAGGTGACATAAAGTTCAACTCTAGTGAGATTTATATGCAGCATGAATGGGGAAGATATGGTGCAAGTCCTGGAGTAAGGAAGATTCATTTTCCTGAGTTCAAATTTGCCCTTATAGCATGACTATCTGTGTGACCCTGAGCATGGCAATTCACTTACCCTTGTTTGCCTCAGTTTCCTCATCTTCAAAATGAGCTGGAGAAGAAAATGGCAAATTATTCCAGTTACTTTGCCCAGAAAACTCAAAATGCAATCACAAATAGTCAGACATGATTAAAAATGACTGAATAACTATAAAAATGAATTAGATATCCTTATAAAATTCAAATATAGGAAAGTAATGAGTAGGACATTTATATGAAAAATGTGACAAAGAATCATCACTCTAGAGCTGGAAGGGACCTATGAGATCATCTAGTCCAGTTGCTCCTCATTTTATAGATGAGAATATTGACACTAAGAGAGGTGAAGGGACTTGATTAAAGATCAGACAGGAATTAAATTACATGGCAAAAATTCAAATCAAGGCCTTCTAACACTAGCTCCAGGGCACTGTCCACTATATCACACTGTCTTCCAATGTTTACAAGGAATTCAATATTGATCTTGCAAAATTCTTTACTATTTATATTTCTTAAGACATCAGGTACTAAAAATTTAATCAAATTGATGCTGAACTGTGTGTCGATTATTTTGAACATGATATTAATGCTCGTCACACATCATGTTTCTCTGTTTTTAAAGATCATTGAGGGGCAGCTAGGTGACACAATGAATAGAGCACCAGTCCTGGCGTCACGAGGCCCTGAGTTCAAATTCAACCTTAGACACTTGACACTTACCGGCTGTGTGATCTTAGGCAAGTCACTTAACCCTAATTGCCTTGCCTTCCCCCATCTTAAAAAAAAGGAACACTGATAAACTGAAGAGGGCCAGAGGAGGGCAACCAGGATAATGAAGGGCCTTTGAGTCTATTCCATATGAAGACCAATTGAAAGACCAACATGTCTATCTTAGAGAAGAAAAGACTAATGGAGAACATGACAGAGAACATACCTTCATGTATTTGAAAGGATTGTTATTTTTGGCAATGATAACAACTCACATTTATACAGGAATCTAAGATTTTTTTACAAATATTATCTCATTTATCCTCATAACAGCTGTGGGAGTTTGTTATTATCACCATTTGACAGTTGAGGAGACTGAGGCGGGCATAGGTCAATTGACTTGTCTACTGGGGTAGACCTAGGAGAAATAAGTGGAAGCTGCAAAGAGGTAAATTTAAACTTTATGTAGAGAAAAACTTATTAATATTTAAAACTATCCATAAGTGGAATGCTCAGGAATGGATGATCATTTTCCAGTTGGTTGAGTAGATGGAGCAGGGAATTTCTTTTAAATATATGTTGGACTAGATGCTACTGAAGTCACCCCCAACTCGGCAATTCTGCAATTCGGTTGTTACCATAGACGTTAATTTATTTTTTTTTAAAAATGCAAAAAATAAAACAAAGTACTTCAGTTCTCAAAAATAAGTAAATAAATAAAATGGCACCAGATTTCTTGGGGCAAATATCTAGATTAATGGCTAATTAGCAATGTGATGTATCAGTAAGTATACTGGAGTCCTGAACAACAGATGATGAAACACGTTTCCCTTTTCTCTCTGTAGAGAAGTGGAGAATTACCAGTGTAGAATGTGACATGATGTTGTCAAATTGGCCTCTATAAGGGTTGATCTTGTTTTGGGGAGAAAAGGGAGATAGAAGGGAGGTTTCAAAGGGAGAGGTTATATAGGAGGAAATGGATGAGTTATACAAACAGTAGGAATTAATATTTTAATTTTTTTAATTAAGAAAAAATGAGTGCTGGGTCTAGATTCAGGTTAGAGCTTGATTTAAGTTAAACCACTGACATTATCACTGAGTCTGTTTCCTTTTCTCTAAAATGGGAATAAAAATATTTAGTCACAAATCTCGTATCTATCTTACCAAGTTGTGAGGGTCACATGAGATAAAGATGCAAAAATCCTTTGTTAAGGTACAGTAATATAAAAAACATAAAATATAAAATATAAAAAATTTAAAAGGTACAATAATATAAAAGCCATCTTTTATTATTCTGAAACTGCAGTATAAGAAACCATTTCTAATAAAAAAAATGTGGATCTTCCCTCACATGATAGTAACTACATTCAATACTTTCTCCCTGTACTGTTGGTATCGATTGATTGAGAAAGTATATGATGGCAAAAAGCTATCCTGCATCCAGAAATGCTTTTAAAAGAATTTGTATTTTAGTAAAAACAATTATATATATTATATGTATATGTATCTGAATAACAGTACTACATTTTTACCTATTGAGACATATTTATTTGGTCTGCAGAGATATGTTTTTTCTATATGACGCAGAGTCACTTAATGAGATCACTCTATAGCTCACAGGCAGGTACTGCTGAGTTAGAGACTAGAAGACTCAGTCACGTTGAAAGTAACAAGAACCACAATAAATCTATTATTTAAAAGACATAGTTCACCTATTAAGAAAATACTCTCTATGTTTATAAGTATTCAAATTCAGTTCTGCCCTCTTCCTAGGGTATGAGCTAAAAGGACAAAAATAGAATTAGAATAATTCTTCTCCATAAAACCCAGACCATACTACCACCTACTCAGCTCCAGAGATAGATTCCCTCTCCCCGAGTTGGTGGCAACTCCAGCTCTAATGCATACTCTTCAGTTCAGTTAAAAAGACCAACAACATTTAATAAAGAACAAAGTAATGTCAGGTACAAGGATAAGTTCCGAGGATGCAGAATAAAAAAGAATTCTGTTTCACTCCTCAATTATTTTATAATCTAAGAGGACGGATATAACACCTCTATGAGTGGGTAGTATACAAGATAGAGGGTGATGGGGCAAGGGAAAGATCCAGATGAAGTGCTCTAAGAAAGTATGAGGGGAAAAGAATATTTTCAGCTGTGGAAATCAGAAAGACTTGTGGTGAAGGTCACACCCACGCATGGCCTTGAAGGAAATCAAGGGTTTTAACAGCTAGAGATATGAAAGGAGCATGATCCAGGGAAAGGAGAAGGTCAGTATTGAGCATGGACATGGAGGAGGACAGACGGAGACCAGTGTGCCTAGAACAAAGACTGAATGAAGAAGAGTCGTGGAAAAGGAGACAGTATCCAGGAAGAGGAAATGATAAATGTTGCAAACAGTGCAAAAAGTCCAAGAAGAACAGGGAAAGAGAAAAGTATGGAATGTAGCAATTAAGGAACTATTAGTTACCTTAAAAAAAATGGATTTCATCAAGTGGTACAAACAAAACCTGGTTTCTAAAGGATAGAGAAATGAGAAAGTAAAGGGAATGAATGAGCATAGGAGTTTCTAGATGTCTGGCTGTCAAAGGGAGAAATATAAGGTGATTACTACTGGAGGAAATGGCAGTCAAGGGAAGGTCTTTTTAAAGATAGATTGTGTCTGGGCATATTTGTGGGTATTAGGGGAGAATCTAGTAAATAAAGAATGATTGAAACTATAAAGATGATCAGAAGAGAAAACTCTTAGACCATATGGAAGAGGACAAAATTAAGAACACAAGAAGGGTTGACTTTGGCCAGGGCAGGGGTGGGAAGCTGTGGCCTCCAGGCCTGCTGTGGCTTTCTAGATCCTTGGGTATGACCTTTTGACTGAGTCCAAGTTTTTTTTTTCTTTTTAAAAATTAATTTATTTTTAGTTTTCATCATTCACTTGCATAAGATTTTGAATTCCAAATTTTCTCCTCCTACTTTGGAATTTGGAATTGGAAAACTTAAAAGCCATAAAAACTTAAACTCTGAAAGGTGGAAGCCTACCCATGATGACCTCTTTACAATTATATCTGAGACACTGAGTCAAAACTTAAGATATTACGATCTATGAAAGCCAAATCAAGAATATTGTGATCCATATGTGACTGGTACATGATCCATACGCAGACTTCTGTTTGGGTATAACATTGGCTTAACTCCTAAGTTCACTACTAAGCAGAAAATCAAAAATATCCACCAGTCAGCAGTGATGCACTCTCTAGCTCCTCCTGCCTTTGTCTGCTTTCTATAATGACCACAGAGATTTGAAGGGTTCTTTGTGGGAATCTATGGGACTGTCTGGCTACAGGCCCAGACCAAAGATTGCCCCTGTTTCTAAGTATTCATAATGATAGATTAAACCACTATCTATAATCAGTCTGGATCTCCTTGGTCTCTTCCGTTAGTATCAAAAGAACATCCCAAGGTTATGGGAGAGGTATAGAGTTCCCCAGCCAGGGGAATTTTGGAACTTACATAAGGCTTTCCAGAATCTAGTTGCACACACTGTCCAATATAATCTTAAATTTTACAGTTCCACAACATATTCCTTTACTTATAATCAACCTCCTCAGGGTCTCACAAAATACTATGCAACTGTGACTTTACTCAAGTTGTTCTCGCTCTATGAAATGCTCCTTTTTCCACTCTTTCTATCCAAATCCTACCCTTCTGACTATTCTAGGAACCATCAATCTCCTTCTCTGGTAAAGTTCTAGAATACTTACAGCATTTTCCATATAACTGAGTAATCAGTTAGAGTCTGCTTTATATGGTTGTTGTTGGATAAGCAGCTGCCCCAGCCAAGGGGTAAGGTCCTTGAGGACAAGAGATCTTCCTTGTTTATCCCTGTGTGTCCTGTAGTGCCAAGCATAAAGCTAGACTTATTATATTAAGGTTAGGCACCGAACCTGTGATTTCATTGTTATGGAGAATTCTCTCTAACAATTCAGGTCAGCACCTTCTCTCCAAATTAGATAGGTATCTCAAGCACTCAGATGTCATCTGCCCAGTCACTTAGCTAGTATGTGTTAAAAGCAAAATTTGAACCCAGGTCTTTCTGCCTTTGAAACTGGCTTCTTATCCCCTGGACAATACTGCCTCTCTCGTGTTAAGTGCTTTATAATATACATACCCTGAGGCATTGATTGATTGGTGGGAAAGGGCACTGAAAAGAGACATGAGGGTCACCGAAAGTCAAATTATGCCAAAAGCCAGCCCTTTCTTTCTGGATTCTCAGCATTTGGCTCTTGGTCAATGAGAAGATTTTATTACTAACTGCTGATATCCAATGCATCTGCCAATAAGGAAGTAGCACTGGGATTGTATTACTGAAACACAGCTAGATTGTGACCTTCTTGTGGGCAGGAAACATGTCATCATTCTTTTGTGCTTTATGGGGGCTAGTAATATGCTACAACATTGGGTATTACTAGTTAAATGCTTGTTAATTTATTGATAAACAAGAGAATCTTCCGGCAAGTGTAGGGAGACATTGGGTTATTCACTGGCCAAAATATAGCACCAGAGCTATGAGATTTTACTGAGCTACTGAAACATATGCAAAAAGACAGAGATGCCTTTTAGGTGGATGGAAAACAATGGCCTTAACTTTTTTTATTTGTTTGTTTGGGTTCAAAGAAATGTACATGTTAAATCAGAGAGTATGTTGGGGATATCAAGCTTCAAATTAGGTATCTATAACTAAGATGTGATCTCAATTCAGATGTGGAGATTGGGGTCGGGGGCAGGGAGACAATGTTAACCTGTGGGCAAGCTTTCTGGCTCTCCTCAGTTGGCTGTGGTTGCTCTGACTAAAGACCTGTCAGCCTTCTCTTGTGGGGAGAGATTCTATCCACTATATCCTGTCAGCCTAGAGATGAGATAGCAGGCATGTGAACCTGAAACTGATAACAGAGAGACTACACATGTGCCACAATGAGACCAGCTAAGACCCTAGGAAAAATGTCCAGCAGGGACTAATGTGCCTAGGAGCCACCAGCAATCATCATGAAACCAACAGGGACCAGTACAGTAATGGCCCCAATGGAGACATAGTCTTTGGGAGCATTCCAAGTGAGAGCAGCATGACGACATTGCCAAAAGACATAGATTGTCCTGTAGCGTTACTGCACTGTATTTTATTATTATATTATAATATATTATGTTGTTATCTATTATATTACAATATTGATATATTGTATTACAATATGATATATTACATTCTATAATGTATTACTCTTCCACACACATGCCCTGATCATACATGTTCCCAAAATTTGTGCAATTCATGATTTATTCCTGTGCTTACTCACTTTTCCCGTTAATGATTTCTACATTTGTGGGAGAGTGTGATAGGGAGGAAATGTTTTTTTGTGACTATAATCACCAAGCTATTATATTAAACGTTTTTACTTTGAATTAATTATATCTGCCAGCAGACTAATGACATTCATCTTTGCTACTCTCTCATGCCCTGTCACTCCCTGAATCACCCCCAACTTGTCAGCTTCCTTTTTTTTACGTGTTGTCTTTGCTCATTGGATTGTAAACTCCTTGAGGTCAGGGACTATATTTTTATTTGTATTTGTATCCCCAGTGCTTAACCCAATGCCTGGGGCATAGAAGGTACTTAATAAATGCTTATTGATTGACTAATGAAAAGGTAAATATATTAGTGAGGGCATGAACTATGTGGTTTTGTGTGAATTAGGGCCCCCAAACTACACTAAACCTGAGATAGAATACCTGGGGCTCCCACTTACAAGGGGGGGGCATCCCAGGTACTCCATGAGCATAATTACCAGATCTGCCGCTGCTATACTGATAATACGCCCATTTGGTATCTAACTGTGCTCAAGTATTTACTTCACCTCCTGGTTTCATCTTCTTTACCCCCTCCTCCCTCTTCTAATCCCCCTTTTTCACCTAATATACCTATTTATGACCTAGTTCTGATTTGACATTCATTTCAGTTTGATCAATGAGCCCTAAGAGCTATCAGTTCTGACAATCATTTTATGTGGTTTAAGTCTAGTTGTAGCTTTAGTGAAAACTACAAAACAATATTGTTCCTAGTACCTTTACAGCCAAAAACCTTCCAAATGCTACTAAGTACCCAGGCAGGTAAGGCCCTCCACTAACCCCAAGGTTGCTGGCCTAGCAGATACCCCCCCGCCTTTTCCATCTCTTTTCCTGAGAGAAAGGGACTCTATCCTCAGCCCAAAGAATGGAGCCTCCTCACTTTGGAAATAAATGCTGGTACGTTGTATCTACACTTCACTGTCATCACAATAATAATTGTGGCCCTTGCTGGGATAGAATTTGGAAACCTCCTTACTACTACATGTGGAGGCATTATCTATTCTACCCTACTTCACCAAAATGGCTGAGGAAACCACCAATGCCTCAGCTCTCCGTAACCATCAAATGCCCATACACCAAGTTTCACAGTGCTAGGAACCTGTCTTGGACCATAGCTTTAGATACCAGGCCTCTCACATACAGGGTCTATCTAGCTCAGAGCAAGAGCTGCAGAAACCTTTAGTCAGACCAAAAACCTGACCTGATACTCCATTTTCCCTCGTGATGTAATGTTTCCTTGAGATATTTCCTTGTCCTTGGGTGGAAGCTCAGTCAGCTAAAATATCCCCCCCCCCAACTTTTTTTGATAAATTAATTTATTTTTAGTTTTAAACATTTACTTCCATAATTTTAAAATTTTTCTCCCCCTTACTCTCTTCCCCACTCCCTAAGATAGCATGCAATCTGATATGGGCTCTACATATACATTCTTATTAAACATATTTTCATATTAGTCATGATGTATAGAAGAATTAGAAAAAATGGGAGGAAACATGAGAAAGAAAAGACAAAGAAAAAAAGCAAATAGTATACTTCAGTCTGCATTCAGACTCCATAGTACAACATCCCCTTTTAAAAAAATAAGAGAAAGTAGTTTTATTCTGAACTTGACAAACACACACACACACACATACACACACACATAAAATGGGCACTTCTTTATACACGGTAAGCAGAAAAATAGCATTATACATGAAATTTCAGGCATATGGACACTTGCTTCTCTTTTAGATAGATAGATAGACAGAAAGACAGAGAGAGAGAGAGAGAGAGAGATGATAGATAGACAGATAATTCAACCTGTACTTTCAAAGCTGTTCTGTTTGTCTATGTTTCTTTCTGGTTTGCCTTCTGTTCCCTTCACATTTTTACAAAGATGCCTCCATGTCTCTCTTTTACTTTCCTTTTAACTTCCTTTCTTTCATCTTTCTTTCTCTTCCTTCTTCTTTCCTTCCTTTCTCTTTCCCTTGTGCCCCTGTGCTTTTTGTAACCCTCTTCTTTGTTAATAAACTTTCATCATCCTAGACTTTTTTTCACATTCTTTCCATTTTCTTTCACTCATGGAAATCTTACTCTTCCAAAAGGAGCAGCTAGGTGGTGCAGTAGATAGAGCACCTGTGTAGGAGTCAGGAGGACCTGAGTTCAAATTTCACCTTAGACACTTGACACTCACTAGCTGTGTGACCTTGGGCAAGTCACTTAACCCCAATTGCCTCATCCTGGGTCACCTCCAGTCATCCTGATGAATATCTGGTCACTGGATTCAGATGGCTCTGGAGGAGAAGTGAGGCTGGTGACCTGCACAGCCCTCCCTCACTCAAAACAAAGTCAAGTGAAAGTCATAGCATGGTCTTCTTCGGCAACGACAAAACACACACTCTTCTAGAATGAATGAATGAATAGAAAGCACACTTAAGTACGTAAGAAGTGCCAGGCATTGTCCTGAGTAATGAGGATACAGATGCATGAAAACAAGGTAGTTACTGCCCTCAAGAGCGTATATTTTAAAGGGGGATGATACCTCACATAGGGAAGCTTGAGTTAGAAAGCGTCATGTGGGTGGGAGGAAAAGGGAGATGTTCAAGTTCAAGTCCCAAGGGAAAGGAGAAGAGAAGGAGGCTGGAGTTGTGGTTGTATGGCTTGATGATAGCCAGGATGTGGTACAGTAGGCTTGGGATCAGACAATATAAGGCAAAAACTCACCAATCAAAACCTAGGGTCCCAGGTTCAGGAATCCAAGATGTAGTAAGAACAGAAAGAAATGGAAGAGTCTGGAGTGCTGGTAGTATGGCTTAGATATGTTTAGGAAGTGCCAAAGATGATGCCTCTATGCCTATTCTTTCCACAATATTTTCTCTCTTGCCCTCTGATAATCTGGGTCAGAAGGAGAAGGTCAGTTTGCGCTCTTCACTCCTGCTTCCAGACTTTTCTTCTATTTACATCTCCCATTTAAATCTCTTCCTTTGAGGTTCACTCAATCCATCTGTTTATCACCCTACTCAAACCCTTGTTATAGTCACCTGCTACCTTACTCAAAGTCATTCTCCTTTCTCTATTAAGGAGTACAATACCTGGCTCCCAATTTTCCTCCTCATGCTCTCATGTTTAGAGAAATCAGTCCACCTGTGCTGTCTCCTTGAATATCCTGGTCTTTGAATTCAATAAACTTCAGCTCCTAGAAAACATACCTTCCTTCTGATGTAGTTTAAGAGGTCCAGGGACCCCCTCAAGGACTGAAGTAGAGGACAGAGTCATCTAGAATGAATTCAGGGACTCAAGCATTCTTTAAGTCAAGGTGGCAAAGGTTTATTGTCATGCCAATATGGTGGACAGAGCTCTTTAACGAACTCTGGCAGATATGATAATTAGATTATAACTTAATAATGTTCACTGGCATCATTTACTATTGGAAACCAGGGGGAGGGGTTTCTTGGGGTGTATTTTTGGTCTGTTATATCTGTAGCAAGATAGCTTTGAGAGCTGATATCTATAGCTTTACCTCCGGATTGAATATGATAACTTTGGGAATCAATACATGATAATTCTGTGATTACAAGATAGTCCTGTTTTAACAAGATAATTTCTTTAGAGGTCAACTTGTTCTTGTGATGGGAAAAGATAGTTTATTTTACTGGGGCCAGCTCATGAGTAATTATGGGGAAAGGTAATTTGTCTTACTAGGGCTCACTCGTGAGTTATTGCTAGGCATTGTGTCCTTGGGCTAGGGAGAAAACTGTCAAGGACAGTGTTTTGAAAATAGAGAGAAATGTGATTTTGGAATTAGGGTCCATGAACAAATACGCCATCATTCCCCCTTAAACAAATAGGACCCAAAATCTTGAATGGACGTAGAGCTGTCCCTGCCTCACAGTGTCCCCCCCATTCAAGGGGTTGGGTCTTTAGCCAGTGTCCAGAACTTGGCCCACGACAGGTCCAGGGGGTAATGGGTTGTGATCTTGGACAGAGGCTGGTACCCAGTCTCAGTGATCATTGGCAAGTGGAAACTGTCAGGGATAGTGTTTTGAAGCTAGGGAGAAATGTGATCTTGGAATTGTGTTCCAAGCACAAGCACCCAAGCACTTGATCCGCTCCCCCTCCTTTATACAGACAAATATTCATGATCTCAACATCGCCATTAACATCACCTTCTTCTTTCATAATTTGGAACTATGAAATTCCTTTCTCTGATTCTAGCCTTTTATTCTTCTATCTGTCCTATTCCTCATACTTACTAAACCTATTCTAAATCCATTCCTTGTCTTCACTGTGAGCTAGAGCCACTCTACTCATCTCTTTCTCCACCAGTACCTCACCCCTACTCTGGACTCACTTTTCTCTTTCAAAGTCTTAACCCTATAGTTAAATAGTTCCACAAAACACTGTCCTTTATTCTTAAATACCTTGCCTCCTTGTCCTATCGTCACTCATGTCTTACCAAACACCAATACTGGGTTACTATCACCACCACCTTCCTCCTTCTTACTCATTTGTTGCTGGATGCTGCTAAATTCACACAATGATACCTGCTATTATAAATTCATATTATCTAATTCCAACTGAGCACTTACTGCTATATGCAAATCCTTTTACTCTTCCCAGTTAGAAGAAAGTGACTATTTATCACATTCCCCATTGCAGCTCATCTTCTCAAGCCCCAACACTACCCTTCCCTTCTCCTCTGGACAGATGATCTTGTCTCCTATTCTATAGATAAGGTATATGCAGGAAACTGAAAGCTTGTCTAATATGTGAAATTGTTTTATTACGTGGAGCTCCCAGTGAAGTCCTTCCACAGTGTTTCCTGACTGAACCAAGTTGACACTTATAATAGCTCTAGCCAAGGAGACTCCACCACTACCCATCATGGAAATTAATGAACTGGCTCCTAGGACAAACACTATCCATAATATACAGATAGAGACCTCTTGCCCACTGGGTCAACAAAACATAGGTGAAAAAAATTGTATGATAAGTGTAGATCAATTTAGATATAACCTGCACAGGGTATAGAGGTTTAGATGAATGCCCTGCTTGCAGATTCAAGGATGTACAATGATGATTCTACAGAAGAAAGACTACCTTGAGAAAATTCAAAATCCCCTGGAAGGAAGCCCAGGAACTGCCATTAGTGGTTCACATTACTTGGTATCAAGTGATCTTAATTATTGGTGTAACAGTAAAATCCAGGAGTTATATCATTAGAATTAATTTTAAAAAATGCTTCAGGATACTCAGGCACTTGAGACACAACTCATAAAGAGTTCTGAGTACAAAATGGAACTCAGCCCTAGTTATGGTATCAATATTAAGTAATGGAATTTAACTTTTTTAACATCTAGAAATCATTGAATTTTAGAGCTGGAAAGATTGTTATAACATCTTGTCTAAAACCCTTATAGACGAAGAAAATGAGAATCAGAAAAACTAAGTAACTTTACTAAAGTCACGCCACATTTCTGTACACCAAGCATAGTTTTACTCATTCTCAATAACTTTAAAGGAAAAATACTGGAAATATACATAGGGAGGATTAGCATAGGAAGAAAGACAGGATAGCTGAGATATGGGAAGCAGCAAGGTCAAAGCAGCAATCAATAGCTTAGCACAGTTTACCATCCTTCCTCTCTTATTAGGGATGGCTATAAGTTGTATATAAAAGATAGTGAAAGGAGAAGAGATTTTACTGACAGTGCTTGAAATGAGCTTGAGTTTCATAATGTCAGAAATGAGAATGAGGACACAGGAGGTAAAAAGTTGTTTCCAGATTGCAGCACAGATGCAAAGTTCAGGTATCACTTCTTGTTTGTCTACAGATGTGCTTCCTATGTGGTGTGGATGTTCCTGGGAGAGTTTTGGGTAATGAGCATGCTTCCCAGAGTGTGAGGCGCAGAAGACACCAAAAGGATTTGGTAATGAATGTTCTGAGTGACAGTATCAGCCCCAACAGTTAGCCTTCTGAACCATACCCTCTTCCTGAGCGAGTGTTAATGCGGTAGATAAAGGAGTACTTGGACAGTTTCTAAATTAGTTTCCTTCACACACTATTGCATCACTTCTGTGCTGGAGAACCTCCAGTGACTCCCCTATGGCATATCCTACATATGACAATTCTGTTTATTAAATTTATTATGCCTTTAATCCATTAACTTAATTTTCTTATTATTACCTACCATAGCACCCTGCTGTAACCAGAACTTTACCCTTTCTTTCCCCATATATATATACGTGTATATATATATATATATATATATATATATATATATATATATATATATATATATATATATATATATATATATATATATATATACACGTATATATATAGCACTTCTCACCTAAATGTCTTTACATCATCCTAGAAGCCCCCCCACACCCTTCTTTCTCGTACAAAATTATGTCACAAGGCCTGATGCCACAATTGTTTCGGTCATCTATGTTAGAGCTCTGCCAAAGCTTAGTTAGAAATAGTGGCTAACAAACAAGAAGCTAGGTGTCAGAGGCCATGACCTTAAGGAAAAGGGAATGGTGTTAGTAGGAAGTTTCAGGCAAGCAGGAAATCTGCAGGCATTCATCTTGTCATTGGCCAGCCCCTTTACTGCCTCCTTTGTCTAGATTTTTAGACTGACTGCTTCTGCAGCCATAAATATACTGTGTAGACAATGTAATGAATTAAATACTTATTAAACACTTACTATATGCCAGGTATTGTGCTAGGCACTACGCTAGGCACTGAGGACACAAGTACAAAGAATGAAACAATTCCTACTATCAATGAGTCTACATTCTCATGAAGGAGAGAAGTACATATAAAAATGTACATAGCACAAACATAAAGTTAGGAAATAAAAATATCTACAAAATAATTAAATATGTGGTCATTTGGAAGGGAAAGCCCTTGTTTCATGTAGAAAATGGTGCCTGAAATGCATTTGTAAAAAGTTTTTATTGATGTTTTCTGTTTCTTATATCAACACAAGTATCCCAAGTACCCCTCCCAGAGAGCCATCCCATAGAACAAAGTCTATTTTTAGAGAGGCAAAAAAATAGAAAACCAACCAAACCTAAAAATCAACAAAAAAATACTGATTGATAGGTTGAAAAAATACAAAAACATATGCAATGTGTAATACCTGGAGACCTCCACAAAGGAGTGGGTTGAGGGTGTCTTCTCGTATCTCTTCATTGGAATCTTGTCTGATCTTTATAATTTTGTTATATTTGCTTTTGATTTTTTTTTTGGTATGTATTGCTCTTTCCATTAACATTATTGTAGTTACTGCATATGTCATTTAGTTGGCTTACTTCACTCTTCATCAGTTCATATAGATCTTTCCATGCTTCTCTGTATTCATTGCACATCATTTCACAGAGCACGGTATTATTACATGATACTCATGTATCACAATTTATTTAGTCATTTCCCCATTTGTTGGACATATACTTTGTATCCAATTCTTTGCCATCCCAAAAGAGCTGCTAAATTTTTTTTTGTATATAGGAGGACTTTCTTAAGATAATTGGCTTTCTTGAGGCATAAACCCAGCAATGGAGTCTTGATTTCAAAGGGCATGGATATTTTAGTCACTTCATTTGCAGAGTTCCAAACTGCTTTCCAAAATGGTCATATCATTTCGTAGCTCTACCAACAATGCAGTAGTGTACCCATCATTCCACAACCCCTCCAACAATGACTTGTCTTTTTATCCATTTGCAGAGTGTGAGGTGAAACTTTAGGGCTGTTTTGATTTGCATTTTTCTTATTATTATTACTATTCTGGAGAATTATTTCATGTGGTCGTGGATATTTTGAAGTTTTGTGAGAGCTATTCACTCATATCCTTTGACTATAGATCTACTAGAGAAAGGCTGTTAGTTATACATATTTATTACTTTTTATATATCTTGGCTACTAAACCCTTATTAGAGAAACATGATAAAAAGGTTTTTTTCCCATTTAACCCCTCCCATTTTTATCTTAGGTGCATTTTGTCTGTACAGAAGCTTTTCAGTTTCATATAATCAAAGTTCTCTATTTTATCTTTTGTAATTGTTTATATCTCTTGTTTGGCTAGTGTGTGTGTGTGTGTGTGTGTGTGTGTGTGTGTGTGTGTGTCCTACCCATAGTTGTGAGAGCTGTGTGATTTGTTTGTCTTCTAATTTTTATGATATGATTTTTAATATTAAGGTTACATATCCATTTAGAATGTATTGTGGAGCAATATGGTGTAACATGTTAGTCTAAGTCTAATTTCTGCTACACTGCTTTTCAGTTTTCCCAGCATTTATCATCAAATAAGGAGACTTTTTATAGCCAATTATTGTTTTCTACTTCATCAAACATTAGATTATTGAGTCCTATTGTTTCTTATTTCCCTTGTCTAGTCAGTTCCATTTATTCATCTATTTATTTTTAAACCAATACCATATGGTTTTGATGACATAGTTTGGGGTCTGGAAGTTCTAGTTTCCCTTCATCCCTACTTCTTTTCATCATTTTCCTTATTATTTTATATCTTTTGTTTCTCCAAATGAATTTTGTTATTATTTATCCAGTCCTATACAGTATCCCCTTGAGTAATTTGATTGGTATCATTAAAAGTGTAAATTAATTTTGGTAGTCTTACAATTTTTATTATATGGGCATGGTCTGGCCATGAGCATTGAACATTCCTTTAGCTATTTGTTGTTTCTTATTCCTCTTTTTTTTTTCCCAAAAGAACAAGCCTACCCATCTCTTCTTTAACCTTTCTTTTTTATTTCTATAATCTTTTAAATTTTCAGTTCCAAATTTTCTGCTTTGACCCTCTCTCACCCATTGAGAAGACAAGAAATATGATATCCATTATACATACAAAGCTATAAGGAGCACTTTATAACTGAATCTGTAGAAGTCTTTGATGTGCCCTTGTAGGTTGATCCTACAAGGATTTATGTAATTTGTAGTTATTCGGAATGGGATTTCCTTTCTACTATTGCTTCTTGTGTTTTGTTATTATATAGAAATGCTGTTGATGCATGAGGATTTATTTTTTAGGCTGCACTTTTGCTGAAGCTATCAACTCTTTCAATTAGCATCTTTGTTGATTCAGTAGAATTTTCCAACTATACTGTCATATCATCAACAAATAGGAATAGTTTTATCTTCTTTTTATCTATCTCTATGTCTTTATGCCTTTAATTTCTTTTTCCTGTCCCATTGTTTTTGCTAAAATTTCCAGAAATATGTCTAATAATAGAGAGAGTGGGCATGCTTGCTTCAATCCCTTATTTATTGGAAAAAGTTCTTCTCTATCCCCATTGCATGTGATGCTTGCTTTTGGCTGTAGATAGATGCTTTTTATGATGTTAACAAAGGTTATTTTATGCCTGTATTTTGTAGGATCTTTAGTGTAAAAGAGTGTTATGGTTTGTCAAAGACTGTTTCTGAATCTATTGAGAGGATCACGAAGTTTTGGATGTTTTGGTTTTTCTTATGGTCAATTATGTTGATTGTTTTCATAATGTTAGAGCATCCTTGCATTCTTCATATAAGTCTCATTTGGTCATAATGAATGATTCTTGGATAAATTGATATAGTATGTTTGACAGGATTTTAATAATTTTTGAGTCAATATTCATCTATAAAATGGAGATAATAATAGTATCTATCTCCCAAGACTGTTGTGAAGACCAAACAAGATAAAAATTGTGAAGCACTTAGCGCAGTGCCTGGCATATAGTAAACAACACAAAAGTGTTACTTCTCATTATTATTATTGAAATTGGCCGAGAGTTCTAGTTTGTTTTTATCTTTCTCTCCCTTAGATATTAGGACTACATTTCTCTAATAAAATGATTTTGGTAGAGTGCTTTCTTTCTCAAGTTTTGAGAATAATTTGTAAAGTAATAATTGTTCTTTAAAAGTCTGGTAGAATTCTCTTGTGAATCTATCAGTACCAGGAGTTTTTTTCCTTCAGTAATTCCTTTATAGCTAGATCTATTTCTTTTTCTGGTGTTGGGTTATTTGATATTAGATGAGGGAACTGAGGCAGACAGAGACTAAGTGAGTTGCCCAGGGTCATATAGTTATCAAGTGCTGAGGCTTTATTTAAACTCAGATCTTCCTGATTCCAGGTCCAGCACTCTACCCACCTCACCGCGTAGCGGCGTGTATAAATGTGTGCATATATATATATAGTGTATATATTGCATATACATATGTGTCTCCATGCACATATTGTATACAAATATGGCATATATATTTTTATCTGTGTAAAAAGTACAACATAATATATACATATATATGTTCAATATGTGCACATTAAACCTGAATTCTAGTCTCACATATGATATACACTGGCTGTTTGACCCTGTACACCTTATTTAAAGTCATACTGCCTTGGGCATCCCCCCTGCCTCTCTCTGTCAATTTCTCACATCTTAGAGAAAGGCCTTCAGTACATTGAACAGACCCATGTAGTGAACATTCAGGAGAACATGTATGACAATCACACTGATTGGTAAGCAAGGATGGGTTGTGGTCTACATCACTGAAGGGACCTCCTGAATTAATGAGATCAGAGGTCCATATGTGTATATTCAGATCTATCTATATATTACATAGATTATTATATTATCATATCACAATACATTGTACTACACATCATAGCTCAGATTTGGAATCTAACCCATTTGCGAATATTTGGAGTTATCTTTCTGAATATGGAATCATAAGTTCTGACCAAATGATAGAACACATTAATAGCCATTTAGAATCAATTAAAATAGGACAGGAGTTTGAAAAAAAACAATTTGAAAATAGCTATGATGTGGTAGAAAGAGCACAGGATTTAAAATCAGAAGATCTGGGTTTTCCAATGATTAACTATGAGACGTTGAAGAAATCACTAAGTCTCTCAGTCTTGGTTTCCTCATAAGTAAAACTAATAATCAATTTTGATATGAAAGTCTAATAGGAAACTATGCCTACCATGTGGTTTATACACTGTATAAACTGTATAGTATATACAAGGCTATTCATGCATGAGAGCTGTTCTAGCAATCCTGAGAAGGTAACCTGAATTTTAGGTAGCAGCTATGAGAGTGCTCTATGTGGCTTTTCCAACCTCCTTCTTCTGTCAAAGTACTCTGCCTAGGTCCCAGGTTCCCCCAGGGGCTGATGAAGATCAGTTTGCTCAGAGCCTATGAGAACTGATAGAGATGACTCCCAAAACAAAACGCCTCGCCAAATAAAAAAACTACTGCGATGCCCATGATATCTACTTCTCATCCTATTGTTATATCCCCAAAGCTACATCCTTATTTTGGAGGCTCCCATTGGGAGCACAAAAGTACAATCTCTCTGTTGATCTGCTTATTTTTTCCCACAGTCTGAATATCTTCTGTTCTATGTTCTCCAGATTTATGATAGGTTACAATGAGTAAGTCATAAAGACCTCTATCTTTCTACATGGACACAAAATTCTGCTCGGAATGGCCTCACATATCTCTGCAAGGTTGAGTGCTTCTCTGTGTTTTTGGGTGCCTAAGGCCTATTTGTTTTGGGAGATATAGCAGTATTCATTTCTACAATAAAGTTGAGAGAGAGAAGGAAGATCATTTTCTTCCCACAGGAGTAAAGCAGTCGACATTTTTAAAAAATATTTTGAAAGGGAAGATTAGTGATAAAAAAGCAGTTGCATTGAGAAATACTGTATATTTTATTTTGAGACCTTTGAAAATGCCTAGAGGGTAGCCTCACTCAAGAGATGTTGAAAATATATGCCATATTATGAGACAGAGGTTGAAAATCAAATCTAAAACTAGTCATGGGTGTTGTGAGAAAAAGGAAAATAATAAATCTGGGAAAATAATATAGAAAAGAAATAAGCTAATCTCCCTCCCCACCCAAGAACCCTAGACAGTCTTCTGATAGGAACTGGTACAGATGCACTAGAATGATGTAAAAACAAAGCAGAGTTGTAAGATGGAAAAAAACACTAGACTTGGAATATGAAAATCTGGGTTCAGCCCCCAGATTCAGGTCTTACAATAGCTGTTTGATCAAGGGCGAGTCACATAATGACCTCCTAAGCTTCTGTTACCTCATTTAGAAATGAGAAGTATAGTGCTCATTTCACAGGATTGCATGAAAAGCATTTGTAAACAGTAAAACATTAGATGTTTGTTGTTATCACCATCATTATTATTAATGGCTAAAAACAATAATAGATACCTGTGGAAGAGCAAACATTAATGACCAATCTATATACAGTGTTATATCTGGAATATAATGTTACATCCCTCTTCAAGGGAACTGTCACAATGATGCTCTCAATAAAAATGAACATTTACATGTAGTGCTTTAAGATTTGCAAAGCACTGTACATGTATGCTGTCTCATTTGATTCTCACAATAATTCAGGGAGGTAGGTGCTATTATCATCCCCATTTTACAGATGTGGAAACTGAGCTTAGTAGAAGTTAAGTGACTTGCCTGGAGTCACACAGCTAGTAAGGATCTGCAGTGAGATTTAAATTCAGGTCTTATGGGCTACAAGTCCAGCACTGAGTCCCTGGACCACCTAACTGATTCATTTGCAAATATTCATTAAATACATGAATGGTAATGAACAAAATTTGATTAAAAATACATAATCGTTGCTCACTAGGACTTGCATAGCACTTTAAGTGTTTTTTCCCCATATTTTTACTTTTTATCTGTTATATTTTATTCTGAATTTAAGAAATATTAAGATACAGAAAATTTCTCTGTATAATGTAGAATAAAAAAGAGAATTATATGTGAATCTCTATTATCTGCAGCTTGTTTTTGTATATATTAAATTCAACATGGTGTCCTACTTAACTGTTTCCTTCTGAACTTCCCTTTCTTCTGTGTACTTATTCTCCTTCTCCTTCTCCTCCTCCTCCTCCTCCTTCTTTTTTGGTAATACTATAACTCACCTCCCCAACAGTAAAAAAGAAAGTCACAAGCAAATAAATATAAAACAAGACATTCACACATTTTCCATATCCAAAAATGTATGTCTTATTCTATACCTTGATCCCATCACCTCACTGTCAAAAGGTACCAGGCACTCTGAAGGCATGTTGTTGCTTGCATTCATTGGAATCTTTAAGTCTTTCAAAGCTATTTATTTTACTTTTTTTCAACATTTACTTTTATAAGATTTTAAATTCTAAATTTTTCCCCCCTCATTCTACTTCCTCCTCTTCAAGGTGGCGTGCAATCTGTTATAGGCATTACGTGTACACTCATATTAAACATATTTCCACATCAGTCATGTTGTAAAAAAGAATTAGAATCAAGGGGAAAAACCACAAGAAAGAAGAAACATAAACAAAAATAGAAAAAAAATGCTTTGATCTGCATTCAGAATCCGTAGTTCTTGCTCTGCATGTGAATAGCATTCTCCATCATGAGACTTTTGGAATTGTCTTAGATCCTGGTATCACAAGGAGTTAAGTCTATCAAAGACAGTCATCACACAATGTTGCTGTTACCTTGTACAATTTACCATGTACCAGGAGAGGTTGTATTCACATCACTCAGCATCAGTTCATATAAGTCTTTCCAGGTTTTTCTGAAGTCCACCTTCTCATCATTTCTTATGGAATAGTAGTATTCCATCACATTCATATACCACAACTTGTTCAGTCATTCCCCAGTTGATGAGCAGCCCCTCAATTTCCAATTCTTGGCCACCACAAAAAGAGCTGCTACAAATATTTTTGTACCTGTAGGTCTTTTTCCCATTTTTATGATCTCTTTTGAATTCACACCTAGAAGTGGTATTGCTAGGTCAAAGGGTATGAAGTTTTATAGCTCTTTATGCATACTTCTAAATTGCCCTTCAAAATGATTGGATCAGTTCACAACTCCACCAACAACGCATTGGTGTTTGAATTTTCCCACATCCTCTCCAATATTTATCATTTTCCTTGTGTGATGTGATACCTCAGAGTTGTTTTAATTTGCATTTCTCTAATTGATAGCAATTTAGAGCATTTTTCATATGACTACAGATAGCTTTAATTTCTTCATCTGAAAATTGCCTGTTCATGTCCTTTGACCATTTGTCAATTGGGGAATGACTTGTATTATTATAAACTTGACTCAGTTCTCTATACATTTTAGAAATTAGAAAAAAAAAAAGAAATTAGGCCTTAATCAGAGACACTGGATGTGAAAATTATTTCCCAGTGTCCTGATTCCCTTCTAATGTTAGTTACATTGGTTTTGTTTGTGCAAAAACTTTTCAACTTCATGTAATCAAAATTATCCATTTTGCATTTCACAATGTTCTCTATCTCTTGTTTGGTCATAAATTCTTCCTTTCTCCATAGATCTGACAGGTAAACTATTCTTCACTCTCCTAATTTGCTTAGTATTATGCTTTATGTTTGAATCATGTATCCATTTTGACGTTATCTTAGTATATGATGTAAAATGTTGGTCTATGCCTAGTTTCTGCCATACTGTTTTCCAGTTTTCCCAACAATCTTTGTTAAATAATGAGTTCGTATCCCAGAAGCTAGAGTCTTTGGGCTTATCAAATAGTAGATTACTATAATCATTGACTACTGTGTCCTATATACCTAACCCAGGGTGGGGAACTTGCAGCCTCAAGACCACATGTGGCCCTCTAGGTTCTCAAGTGGAACCCCTTGATTGAATTCAAACATCACAGAACAAATCCCCTTAATAAAAGGATTTGTTCTGTAAAACTTAGACTCTGTCAAAAGGCTGCACCCAAGGACCTAGAAGGCCACATGTGACTTCAAGGCCACAGGTTCCCCACCCCTGACCTAACCTATTCCACTGATTTGCCACTCTTTTTCTTGGCAGGACCAAGTAGTTTTGATGATTGCCATTTTATAATATACTTTTAGATCTGGTAGAGCTAGGCCACCTTCCCTTGCTTTTCATTATTTCCCTTGATATTCTGGACCTTTTTGCTCTTTCAGATGAATTGTTTGTTCGTTTGTTTTACCTCTATAAAATAATTTTTTGGTTGTTTGATTGGTATGGCACTAAATAAGTAAATTAGCTCAGCTTACCCAAAATTATTTTCTTTACAGTGTTGTTGTTACTGTTCAAATTGTTCTCCTAGTTCTATTTACTTTACTCTATATTAATTCATACCAACTTTCCCAGGTTTCTCTTTTGTCATATCTTACAGTACAATAGTAATCCACTATTAACATATAATAATTTGTTTAGTCATTGCCCAAATGATTTGTTTCCAGTTCTTTGCTACAACAAAAAAGAGCTGCTATAAATATTTTTGCATAAAGGCAGGGATATGCTGGTAAATATTTAATAACTGGTTGTAGTGGGAGGGGAGAGGAGGTGGGGCGCAGAATGTACTATAAGACATACCTTTAAGGTTAATGTACAATATTAACATTTTCTTTATCACTTTCACAAGTGATTCATTGATTATCTAGGCAATCAATACAACAATAGGCCAAGCCCTGGTTTGTAGGGTTTGCTGATTTCCAAGGTATAAACACACACTGAAAATCTAACAATTGAGTTATAGGGCTCCTATATCGATGGATCTTCTCCCTCCTTATTTGATCTCATTGGGGTATAGACCTAGGAGTGGTTTTGCTTGGTCAAAGGATAATTGCAGTAGAGTAACTTTTGGAGCATAGTTCCAAATTGCTTTCCAGAATTGCTAGCCCATGTCACAACTGCACTGACAGTGGACCAATGTGCCTGTCTTCTCAAAGTCCTTCCAATAATTGCCATTTTCCTTTTTTGTCATCTTTGTCAGTCTGATGAATGTGAGGTAGAAACTGAGAGGGTTGGTTTTTTTTTAATTTGCATGAGTCTAAATTTTCATGACCTTTTACAATATGCATTGGGGAATTCGTTATGGTTTATACCTCATAACCTCATATTACTCATTTTGTAAGTGAGGAAACAGGCTCAGAGACATGAAATGACTTGCCTATGGTCACACAGCTACTAGGTCTCAAATTCCTCATTTGAGTCAAGTCAGGACAATTTCCATGCTGTTTACACAACACCACATCTTTGCTCAAGTTGTTCCTCTAATTCCTTTAGCTTTATAGCTCAATACCAGTTCCTATCTAGTATGACTCTTCTTAAGCTTTCTCTTCCCATTCATAAGTGCAAAGAGATGATATAAAAACTTAAGATGCTCCATAGGCTAGAGTGACTGGTGGGCTAGGTGTTACTAGTTTAAGTAATTGTTTGGTAAGGAATATAATCCTGCACAGACACAAAACGAACTAGGCACAGCCCCAAGAGTCGAAGGAGAGGGAAACAGTCCAAATAATAAATAGAAACATACTGCCTCATTCCTAGCACCATCTTATTGCCAACACCCACTAACAGTAGTCTACTGAAATAAACCTAACTCAAATCCACATTTCTCACTGAACTACTACTACTTCTCCTTCTCCTCCTTCTTCTCTTTCTTCTCCTTCTCCTGCTTCTCCTCCTTCTCTTCTTCCCCTTCCTCCTCCTCTGCCTTCTTCTCCTCCTCTTCCTCTTTCATTCTCAACATTGTTACCTATATGCATGTCCCTAGTGGTCTTTCTCATTTTGTGCAATTTTCTCCCATACTTTTCTTTCTTCCTCTTCCCTTGCTAGCATACACACATGACAAGCCAGAGGACAAGCTCAAATGAAAGAGGAAAGACCAAGGAATTCAGGAAAGTTAGCATGGTATAGTGAAAAGGGAACCTGATTTGGAGTCAGGAAAATTGACTTCAAATCCAAGCTGTTATCCCTTGACAGTTGTGTGACTGGGTCATTTTATCTTATATTTTTAATGTGCAAAATGGAAATAGTAATAGCTAAGTCCAGATTAATGTGAATAATGAATTTCTCCAATTAGTCTCAGTATTTGAATTCATACTGCATATATTCATTGAGCTGGAGCCAATTACCATTTTTTATATGATTATAACTTTAAACAGTGTGAATTCAATACACATGACTACTTCAGGGGATTCATTATCATCACTAATTGGGATCTAGCTGTAATAACCTTACAATTTTGTTTTGAGGAAAGTGCATTGCAAACTTTAAAGGGATATAAAAATGTCACTGTAAATGTGACTTACTCGTCTGAGGTCCCAGAAAGACCATACTATCTTAGTATCACAGAAAAAGAGCCAGAACCATCCTTAGAGGTCATCAATTCCAGAATCACTTAACTAGTACCTGAGGTAAAATTTGAACCCAGGACTTTATGATTCTAGGGTCATATTCACTATACCAAGATGTTATTGTTTTCTTTACCATACACAAAAGAGTGAATTCATTAAAAGATGCTAATAGTAGAGTTTTAATAGTACTCATTTGGACAAGCTACATAATCCACCTGCTGATGAAAGGTGGTAAGGGTGCCCTTTTGTGGAGGAGGCCAGGTATTTTATCCTCTCTGTAAGGAGAGCGGAATGGCACTGAAGGTTTGATTCACAGTATCCTCTTCTCTCTTCCCTCATCACTCATAAAATGAATTGTGGTCTCTGTCCGAAGCATAATCGACTTGTCATTTCTGTATCTCTGTGAGGAAATACCACAACAACAAAAACCAAGAGACTTTTGTGATAATACAGATTTGGTGCTGGTTTTTTTTCTTTTTAGTATTTTCATATCCTTGTTTTTAGGCCTTTTATGGAGCGAGGTGGGGGAGATCTGGACCTGAGATTTCTTTGGTATAGAGAACTCCCAATAAGAAAACTCCCATTCCCAGCAAAGGAGAACTTACATCTTAGAGAGCTGATGGATGCAATGAACGTTTTAAGTGACTTGCTCAAGCAAACACAGTTAAAATATTTTTCTAACTCTGAAGGCAATTCTCTATGCCATGGCTGCTTATTACCGCTAAAATATCACCAAGGCCTTTCAACAACAGTGTCATTACTGTCTGAGCCCATGGCCTTAATGATATAACCTCCCTCCACATCCCCCAAAAGGCCCATAAAAAGGATATAAAAATACTGGCAAGAAAAAGAGAACAGCCACCAAATCCATATTATCACAAAAGTATTGCAGATTTCTTTTTAATTCCTCAGAGATATACAGGAACGACAAGTCCTCTACATTTAGCACAGTGACCAGAATTTATTTTATGAATGATGAGTGAAGAAGAAAGAGGGAAAAAGGCAGCAGAAAGCAAACCTTACAGAAGACCACCTAGCTGATCTATCAGAGCAGGGTTGAGGTGGGATGGGTTGTACCCATGCTCATAAAAGGCTGCTGCTTTGGGGAGATAGGTTGAGTCAGACAAACAATTACACCAACACTTTCTGAATCCTCTCTCCACGTCTGACTGGAATCTTCACTCTGGCAAGCTTTTCATTTCTTAAAGAAACTTCGGTAACCAAGCTAAACTATATTCTTCTTCCTTGGATGCTAATGCAGACTACCCATTCTCTTCCCCATCCCTAGTGTTGTCCTAATGAGCAGCATATTGTAACTCTCTCTTTTCCTCCCTCCATGACTACGTGGCATATGACATGTATGAAGAGAAAACTTACATTTTGCAAAATGCAAAAAAATTTAAGTTGTTTATTAGTGTTTATTGTTTTCTGTGGGATTTGTTTTGAAATATCACAAAGTGCCATTTAGAATGATTAGATATAAAAGCATTACTATTGTTGTAATTCATGGAAACTGATCTGTGATCACATACACAATAAAACAGCTCCTTCCAGCTTTCTTTCCTGGCACAACCCAGGCCACATCTCCTTCAAAGTGTATATTTCTATGGCTCCACACAGATGTTATGGCTAGGCATAGATGGAGCTGCAGTGTCTGTGTGTGGTCAGGGCTGAGGGTGGGGGGAGGGGTGGAAATGATGGGGGAAGATGGGAGGGAATGATTCTTCCCCTCTGGCCATACCAGAATACAGATGGAAAATACAAGGATGCAGGATCTAGCTAACAGTTGGCTTATTAAATAAATGACCCTTTTTTTCCCCTTTGTTTCTTCCTTTCCAAAAACTCTTTCCACTATAAAACAGTCCTACCCAAAAGAGTAAGAACTTTGCCCGTCTCTCTTATGTTTGCCAGAATCTTCATCTTCTAACCTTCCCGGGTGAGCAGTTATGGGAATTTTTATATGGTTAAACCATAGGTCAATATCTTTGGCTTTTAAGCCAGAAAATATTGGCTTCCTACTTCATTCAGACATTTGTCTGAATCATACTTATTTGCCATTTATCTTTCCCCAATGTTTATTTGATTGGTTTTATGTCTAAATTAAATAATATTGTCAAGGGTTGCCAGGTTTGCTCACTTAAATTACACTAAACTGCATGCAAATAGGTGTTAAACAGATGTTTTTGGCAGTGGTAATGATGACACCAAAGATTGTTGGAATAAACGATTTCCATTTTTGTCTGAAATATTTATTTGGTCCTTAACCTTTCCTGTGGGGGTCTATGGCTAGGTTATCATTAAGTTACCGGTTATGATGTAATATAAAGTAAAATGCCTCTTTAGATTCAGAGAGTATTTGAGTCTGGAAATGGAGAAATGCGATTGAACTGAGATGACTGTGGAAAGCAAGTTTGTGTGAACTGCACTATTTGATGAGATAATGAAGAGGGTGAAAAGGAAAAGAGAACTTGGAGAAAAACATATAGCAGTATCAATCTCTCCCTTTGCATCTCTCAAACTTTCTGAGCCCTAAATTGCTTCTGAGAGGTTATTAGGGATACTCACAAAATAAACATGGTGGTTTCACTGAACTATATTTCTTTTCCTTGGACTCTTTTTTTAAGAGCTGAAGGGCCATTAATTAAGCAACGGCTAAGGAAATTGTGATAAATTAATGTTTAGAATATTTGCTGCACCAAGAAATTACAAATGAGAAGGATTCACAAAAGCAAGGAACACCTATGTGTTTTGTTATCACTCCCTAAAAATTAAGGCTAGTGAAAGATTTTCTTTTCTTAAAGAGTCTTTCTAACTTACTTCTTCTCCTTATCAGACTTTTGGTCCTTTTCACCTCTGTCTCACCTTTCAGTCTGGAGGAGACCTTAAATAAGGTCTTTTACAGTTGAGGAAACTGAGGCCAAGAGCATGAAAGAAATTTGTTGCAACTCAACATTAGAGGTTGGAACAGAACCCAAGCAAGTGCTCATTCCACTACTCCAGTCTTACACAAAACACACAAATCACTTTAGTCTCTCACAGCTCTGATGGTTGCCAGACTTTGGACTGCCAGCGTGAGTGTTAATTCAACAAGGAAATGAATGTCTGGAGAAAAGCTGAATTAAAGTAAAGTTTTAAATGTCATATTTTTAAAATTTTGGTACAAAGGACAGGGTATCACTTTGCACTTCCAAAATCATGGGCTTAATTTATATTTGTGTGTGTGTTGGTATACGGGTATATGTGTATTTCCACACAGGAAAAAGCAAAATTATGAAGAAGACCTATTGTCTATACTATAATCTATGATTGTATGGATAGTTCATTGAGTTAATCTACCAGTATACATATCTTAGACAGGCCTTCAGATTGGCAATAAAAGAGACCCCAAAACTGAATGGAATGAATAAGATTATCTGGGAAACTGCATTGCTTTCAATGATTCCAAACTGCTCTGCAATATATTTTTAAAACTAATCTCCTTGTAGTCAGGAACACTAGGATTCAAGGCCTGCTTCTAATGTAGCATGGCTGAAAGACCCTGGGCAAGCCCCTTAACCTCTTGGTGCCACTGGAAACTCTCCACAATTAGGAGTTGCATAGCAGTTAATAATCTACATCGATAGAGGAAGTTCTCTGCACTAGTAAAATCATTGTCCCACACCACTCCTTTCCCCTCCCTCAGATCCTTCCAATTATGCTGTATGTTGGCTTTGAGTCATAGAACTCTTTAATCTGCAAAGAATCTAAAGTCCAGTTGATCTAAAGTTTAATGGAGCATTTCATGGTGGGCATAAGAAGCATATTACTAATGATGACTTGTGCCCCAAAAGGAGCATGAAGGATATGATTAGAAAAGGAGGTCAGCCAATATTGTTGCAATAATAATGGATAACATGAACAGCCAGAATGCTGACCTAGTACTCACAGAATGCTAAAAGAGTCAGAGGAAGACTCCCAGGATGGTATGCTAATTCTCTATGAAAGATTGAGGGTGTATTAGCAAGCACCCTAGCACACCCATGATGGCCTGCTTGCACAGGTTCTTTGATCTGCTTTTAAAGGGAAGACAGTTTCAAAGGGTTTAACAATCTATCTTTAATTACATTCTCTAGTTCAGGGGAAAGGTCAGCACCCTGAACTTGGAGAAATACAAACAGAGAAAATATAAGCAGAGAAAATAGCACAAAGATCAACAGATAGGGCTCCAGCTGTGTGAGTAAAGCAATATTGCTCTACACTTTACATACATCACTGGAGCAAGGGAGCACAGACATCTCTCTGAGCAGTTGGGGGCTCTGAACATAAGGCTACTCATGCTTCTCATGAGTGAATCCCCAAAGCAAAAAGCCAACTTCCCAGAATATATAACAAAGACTCGGCATCTGATTAGTTGAATGCCGAGGAGCTTGAAAATTCTCGTGCCCCAGCACTTAGTTGAAAACTCCCTGTGGCACAGAGCCTTATTAGCTGTGGGTCAGGGCTCTATGTGCCTTTAAATGGGCAGAGAAGATCTTCAAATTCCCTTAACAGTACAGAGGGGATGGCCTGAATAAGAGTTTAAGAAGGTGGGAGAATATGGATGATTTATAATCTGCACCTTAAGAGCAAGTAGTTATATTAATGAGATCATGAATCAATTTAAATGCTAAAATATTGAATTTTCATTTATCATAGAATATTTGGTTTATTATATGTAATACATATATAAACAGTTATTTGTATATACGTGTTAGGACATGAGCTTGTATCATAGATAGGATGCTACAGTAGAAAGAGAATTAGGTAACTATGAAAGACTTATGAGTTATGATCAATCACGACAATGATGACCAATCCTAATGATGAAACATGTTTTCTTACCTCTCGACAAAGAGGTGATAGACTAGAGGTGTAGAAAGAGACATAAATTTTCAGATCCAGGTAATGTCTAGATTGGTCTTACTTGACTATACTCATCCATTACTTGAGAAGATATAAATATATTACTACTCATGATACCTCAATGTAGCAAGCTAGTATTATTAATCCATTTTAAAATAAGATTAGTTGGGACACAGAGAAGTTATTTTGACTAAGTCAAGATAATATTACATCAATTAACCATTCTATCAAAAAGTGTTTATTAAGGGCCTTATGGTGATTCAGTGATAGACACTGGTCTAATTGATTTAAAGTGATCTGGTTTCTGTTTTTATAAAGAAGAAACTGAGAGGTTATTTTGAAGAGTTTGCTGTCCGAGGTAACACAAGTATGTATTGGCAGACTTGGGACTATAATTTGGATCTCCAGAATTGTTCCAATCCACCATGCGGCCTCATTCTGTTCCACAAGGAGCTGCCAACTAGTAGGCAAATAAAAAATTATTAAATAGATAGAAAACAGGTCCTTTGAGGAAAGGTTAGCAGAATTGGAGTGGTTTAGCCTAAAAAAGAGGAGGCTAAGGGCTGACCTGATTACTACCTCCCAGTTTGGGAAGTGGATGTGGAGCAGTTTCTCTCTCCAATCCCCCAGAGGGTTGAATCAGACAGAGGAAATGGGCTTAAATAAAAGCAGGAGAAATTTCAAGTGGATATAAGGAACACTTCTTGACCTTCAGGGTGATAAAACATTGAAATAGGGTGCTGAAGGAGTTTAAGTAGCAGAGCCAAAACTCGGACCTGAGACCCAAAGACAGTCAGATTTGACATCACTGAATTTTCACAATGTAGAAAGCACTAGAAAAAAAACAGAGCTAGTCATCCAGATTAAGGGATGCTAGGCTGGCATGAGCTCCTCAAGCCCTGCCCCATATTACTTCCTCCCATACCATGGCAGCCTCTCCACTAGCAGGCTTGCACCTGTAACCCAGAGGTTTCGTCTTTTCCTTCCCAAGCCCGTGTTCCACTCCCATTTACAAGCAAGCTTTAAAACATTTGTCTCAGATAGAAAAAAAAAAAAAGAAATACTAGCTATGACTAAGAAGTCTATAGCCCTGAAGATAGTCAAGGAATTGGAATAATTACTTGTCCTGGAAGGTAAAAACATCCTTAACATTGGACAAATCAAACTAATCTCCCTGGGTCCTTTCCCTTGAGGTGTCCTTTGATTCAGATATCCAATAGCAGGAGAGACAGAAGTAGACAGTAAGCTGGTCTTAAAAAAAAAGACTTGAGACACTCAAACTTATACAATCAATGTAACCTTTAATTGCTAAGGAATTGAGACCCCTGGAAACATTTCCCACACCCTTTCCACACTGGTTGCACTGATATTTTGTGACTTCTTATCTCCTTTGCGGATGCCCTTGCTACATATTTTGACCAAATTCTCCCACATAAAAATTGAAGGTGGAAAGAATTGAGAAAATATAACTCCTTTCTTCTTTACAGAGGTGTGGGGGGGGGGGGGGCTTATGGATGTTGAATATGTAATATACAGTCAGATACTGCTGATGTGTTGTTTTTGAAAAACTGCTTTTTATTTTTTCCTTTTTGAATCTTTTTATAAGGGAGGGTTTGCTAGGGTGATATTTGTAAATGAAGGCAATATAAAAACTAAATATACCAACAAAAATAAGATTTTCTTTTTAAAGGAGGAGGGATAGGCCAAGAAATGCATAGAGTGTGTAACTTACCCTCAGATGCCTAGAAATAGTTCTGCTGAATGATTTTAGACATGGACCTACCCGAAAACAGGGAATTGAACTAGATGCTCTACAATTCAATGAATCTATAAGTCATTATATTCACCCCCCGTAAATACATATAAAAGTAAATTGCCACACCTTGGATTCTTCATTGAGCTTTCCTAAGGGTCCGAATTGGAAATGACATATTTTTTTTCTTGTCAGTAGTTCTTAATGTTCACTTTTTAAAAATCCTGCAACATAGTTAACATTGTAAAAAAAATTCCTTTTAAAAAGTAATATTGCCTCAGTGAACCTTAAATGAGGCTTTGCCAAATTTATCTAGTATGATTATTAATGACCCACATCGAACTAAGCCTAGCTGAGTGGAAGGAATGTCTGTTTACCTACTACAGAATCATATAATGAGAGCTGGAATGAACCTTAGAGGCCATGGAGCCCATCCCCTTGTTTTACAAATGAGGAAACTGAGGTACTAAGATGTGAGGTGATTTGCTTAGGGTCACAAAGTTAGAAGTGTCTGAAGTGAGATTGGAACCCAATCTACATATAGTTAAGAATAGATAAATTTAGCAAAGTCTCATTTAAGGTTCACTGAGGCAGTATCACTTTATAAAAGGAGATATTTTTATAATGTTAACTATATTGTAGGATTTTTTTAAAAGTGAATATGAGGAACTGCTGGCAAGAAGAAAAAGTATATCATTTCCAATTCAGGATGGAAACACAGTTACAAGGGACAGTTTCAGATGGCAGAACTAACAAAGAAAGCTCTTACTCAAAAGAGTGAAACCAAAGACAAAGAGAGGGCTGATGTTAAGTGAATAGTAGGTGTATGGGAATTTAGAATTTACTTATTTTTTCTCATCTATTTTGAAAAGACTTTTGCTTTAAAGTAAAACTATAGCCCACATGAGACTAAAGTGGGTTTCCCATATAAATTAAATTAGTGTCTTCCCTGAATCATGAGTCAGGGGAAATTTTGTCTCTTCCCTCACCCCAGGGTCTTAGACAGCCTCAAGCCAACAACTATGACTGATTCCTGCAGTTATCTGGGGCAACAACATGCTTATAGCTTCAGGCTTTCACATTTTGAAATCTGAGTTGTGACCTTTGGGAAGAAATTTTTGCTTTTGATCCTTTCCTGCATTGTTGATGATGTGTGACTTTGCTGATTTCTCAGGATATGCTGAAAAGGGAAGTTGGGTTAAAAAGTTCCTAATGAAGAGACAGTGAGATCAGTATTTCCTATCTACTTCAGAGGCTTAAAAGAAAAGAAAAGAAAAAAAGCTCACAGTCACAAATGACTATCTCTTTGCTAAAGGAACATTGCCACCTAGCAATAGAATCCAGTATTCTCCCAGAGCTCTGGACAAAAGCTAGAAAGAGAAGCGTTCAGCAGCAGCAAGTTCATTTTCAAGTACACGGTTTGGGAAGCCTTTTTGTTTCCTGGGCACTTAGCATGCAGGGCTGGTAGACTTTTAACAGAAGGTAGGAGAGAAATAGCAGCATTCAGTAGTAGAGACTAAGTTGATTAAAAAAAAAGGCAAGCCCCAGCAGGGAAAAGAATTTTAAAGAAAAGAATCCACTTTATAAGTAAGAGTAGACTTTATTTAGTAAGCTTTCAAGTAAGTGTTCCTAAGTGCAAAAAAAAAAAGGAAATAAATGGACTCTTTACAAAAAAAAAGGTACACTTCACATTGAGAAATTTGATTCCATTACATTGAACTCAACAAACATTTATTAAGTACTGACTTCACTATTTAACAAATGGTTGAGGAGGTCCTGGAAACCCATTTAGATCAGATCAATGTTTGTTTATTTTGCAATGGATAAAATATGTCCAAATGCCCAGACTTCTGGCACATAATGGGACTGAATAGAAATGTCTGATAAACAAATAGGGGGGCCTGTGCTGAAACTAGTCTCATTGAAAACCTTTAAGATCACTCACTCTAGCTTCAGATAGTGAGAGTTGAGAAAATGCCCCCAGAGTTGGGGGCTAGTTCTATTGCTTAAGAAAAAAAAAAAAAAGCTAAGTTTCCACAAAAGGAAGTCACTTTTTATGGGTTTCATTATTTTGTTTATTATGCTTACCACATGTGTAGGTAGCCTCATTTGCATTGCTAATTTTTTCTTTCCTACTATATTGTCACTTTTTCTTTCTTGTTATATTGCCATTGCCATGATGGTAAACTGACTTTAATCTTTCTGGGCAAGATAGGAGGGTTCTTCTTTGGTTTGTTTTTGGCAGTGTGAAAAAGACAGGAGGTTATATCCCTTTTTTTTTTAAGAGCTGAATCACAAAATCATTGGCTCATGAAATTAGAAGAGAACTTATAGGACATCTTGTTCAGTTCATAGCAGAATAAGAATCTCTACTACTTCCCCAACAATAATTAATCAATAAACACTTATTAAATGCCTACTATGCGTCAGGCACTGTGCTAGGACAGAAAGACAAAAACAAACCAGCCCTTGTCTTCAAGAAATCTCTGTTTTAAAAGTGGTTATCTTCTGCTTGAAGATCTCCAATGTGATCCAGTGTTTGCCAGTGAGATTCCAATAGAAACCCATTAACTACAGGAAATCATTCCACTTTGGGAAAGATCTAATTGGTAGGAGCAAAAAGGCCATGGTCTCCCACTGCATCCTGGGCCATCTCCAGTTGTCCTGATCTGTATCTTACCCCTTGACCCAGATGGCTTTGGAAGAGAGAGTGAGGCTGGTGACTTTGCACAGCCCTGCCTCACTTAGATCCATTTCACTTGCAAGTCCTGATGTCATGGTCCTCTTAGAGAATGAAGGACAGACAGCAACAACTGTCAGGAAATGTTTCCTTACATCAAGTCCAAATCTGTCCCCTTTGAACTTTAGTACTTTGTTATCTGTTTGACTCTCTTGGGTCAAGTGCCTTTCTTTGAAGCAACAGCCCTTCAAAACCCGAAGACAGACATGCTGTACCTTCCCCCTTAGGCCTTTTCTTCTCCAGGATAACTATCTCGATTCCTCCATACAGCAATCCTGAGTCAGTGTCATCTTAAGGCCTTTTACCACGCTGGTTACCTTCTAACTAGAGGATAGAGTCTTGGAAGCAGAAAGACCTGGGTTCATATTGTGCCTCAGCCAGGGACCCTGAACAGCCATTTAAGACCCTGAACAAGTCACTTAACTTCTTTCAGGCTCAGTTTTGTCATATGTAAAATGAGAGAGTTGGATTTGATGACTTCTAAAGACCTCTATGATCTAAGATTTTATGATCTTCTGAACTCATATATTACACACATCAGTGTAAACATGTTATTCCAAACCTGTAACATAAATTAAACACAAGAAATTCCAGGCTGAAAAATGACTCTCTTTATTCAAGACATTTCAAACATAGCTGCAGAACATGTTAATTTGGTAGATATGATGACTTTTTCTTCCTTTCTCTTCTCTTTTCATTCTTTTCAGGCTATAATAAAGATGATTGCTGAAAAGGAGCATGAAGAAAGTTACTATTTTAAAGAGGAATTATTTATGTTTTCCGGCTTATTTTGAAAGTTCCGATAGGGAAAGAAGCAGTATATTACAGCTGAAAGAGCAATGACTCTGGAGTTAAAGGGACTGGGTTCAAATCCCACCTCCAACACTTTACTATCTATGTGAACCTGGGGGATCACTTAAACTCCTTAGGTGACCCCTTGCCATTGCTTTCACTTTGAGCAGCTAGATGGTGCAGTGGATAGAGCCCTGGACCTGAAGTCAGGATAGACCTGTGTTCAAATCCAGTCTCAGACACTTAGCATCTGTGTGATTCTTACAAGCCACTTAACCCTGTTTGCCTCCGTTTTCTCATCTGTAAAATGGGGATGATGTCTGACACATAGTAATAGTGAGAGTTATAGTATTATTAGTTATTATTATTTTTATTATTGCTTTTGGAACCTAAATGACATTTTTAATACCCTGAAAGAATTGAATTATTCAATAAATATTTATTGTCTACTCTGTATGAATTTACAAGTACAAAGAATGAAACAGTCCCTACTCATAAGGAGCTTTTGTTTGAATGGAGGAGGCAACAAGTACATACGTAAGAATGTAGTATACTATATATACATGTATATAGATAGTATAAATAGAAAGTGAACGAATCAAGGTAGTTAAATACAGATAGCTTGAGAGTGAACATCATAGACCAACAAAGTTTTTAAACAATTGAGAGAACACATATTTACTGATTTCAAACCTCAAATCCCAAGACTGGCTTTCATTTTATATTTTAAAGGAGTTGACCAACATAAAATTACCTTGATCACTTACCCACTTAATGGTGTTCTGATACTAGAGGTTGTATAACCGTAATTGTTATTACTGTTAATGATGCTATGCTCATTGGAACATGGATTCATATTTGGAAAAGAAGAGGATTGGTTCTGGATAACTCACTTGTCCAACCCATGGCTCATCTGCCCCCTCACCTCCAAGCTCTGGACTCACATAGATTGAGTCAGATCTCAGGGACTAACACAAAAAGGTCATATTCCCTCCCTACCAAAAGTTTACTCTGGGAAATCTCCATGTGAGCTCATATCTAGCTTTTCACAAATGAGTGCTAAGAGGTCACCATTTCTCTAGAGGTATAAGGAAAGATGGATCCACTTCCAGTAACCTGGAAGTAGGATGGGGGCAGAGGGGGAAATACTTGCCAAAGGTCATGTTGGAAAAAGAAAGAGAGCATAGTCACTCCCCTTTTTTAAAATATATAATTTATTTTTCAGTTTTCAACATTCACTTCCACAAGAATTTGAATTCCAAATTTTCTCTCCATCTCTCCCCATCCCCCACCCCAGGACAGCATGCACCCTATGCACCCCTTCCCCCAGTCTGTCCTTTTTTCTATCACCCCTGCCTTCTTCCATCTCCCTCCCATCTATTTTCCTGTAGGGCAAAATAGATTTTTGTACCCCATTGCCTGTATATCTTATTTCCCAGTTGCATTCATTTTTGAAGCTTTGAGTTTCATATTTTCTTCCTTTCTCCCTCCCCACCCATCCTCATTGAGGAAGCAAACAATTAGATATAGGTCATACATGTGTAGACATGCAAAACACTTCTAAGAGTTATGCTGTGAAAGAGTAACCACATTTCCATCTGTGCTGTCCTGCCCTCCTTTTATTCCATTCTCTCCCTTGACCTGTCCTCCCACAATAGTGTTGGCTTCTGATTACCCCTTTCCTATGACTCTCTTTTAAAGGTTCACAGAGACGAAAGTAACACTTGCTCAATAGCCAAGAACAGGCTTGCCATATCATCTCAGAGCTCAGACCCATAAACACTGACCCACATATATACCCAGAAGTTCCCAGAGGAACTCATCATAGGCTAAATGGAATGGCCCAGCAGGTCCATCCCCATCTGTGTTCCAAGGGGTGCAAATAAAGGCTCTCTCTTGATCTCAGAATTCAAGTTAATTCTTCTGTGCTCTAGTCTGTGTTTAAACAAAAAAATTTCTCCTTTCTTCTACTCCCTCCTCCCTCCAAAGAAAAGATCTAGATTGGTCCATTGTTTCAGTTTTATGGGCCAACATGGAGCAGTGGCTTTTCAACAAGAATTCTTTTGCCCAAGATTTCTAACCAGTTAAATTATATTGGAAATAACTCTAGGCACTCAAACCTATCCCTCTGGAGGGGCCAAAGTGCAGATCCCAACCAGCTAACTCCTCTTAGGGAAGTCTTGGGTTATGATAAGCAACTGGGAGCAGTAATTGTCATCTTAACAAGATGTCAATATTAAGTTCATTCTCTAAGAGTACAGGGTTCTTACCCTTTTTTACATCACAGATTTCTTTGGCAGTTTGATGAAATCTTAGGGTTCCTTCTCAAAGTAACGCTTTTAAAGGCATAAAATGAAATATATAAGTTTAACAAAGGAAGCAAATATATTGAAAGTTATTGTAGTGCCAATGTGATATTCACAGCATCCATGGAGGCCCTGAATATGCTGGCACAGTTCTGAATCATGAAATACAACAGACTCTCCACATGGAAGACAGAACCAAAATATTTATTCAGACACCAGAAGCCAAATCCATCATAGTAACAAAAATCTATACTCAACAACAATGCAGAGAACAACACCATCCTCAAGTCTTCCCTCTGCTAGGCTTCCCACAAACCAGCTCTATTAAACAAATCCAAGCATGCTCCCTTAAACAAAATCACAAACAAGCTTTTTCACTCATACTAGCCAGCTGCCTTGTTGCCTGCATCCTTCCTAGCTCTGACTAGACTCTGACCAATTTCCTCTCAGCTCCGCTCTAGCTCTGCCTCTTCTTGTTTTACCTCTCCTACTCCACCCCTTCAGCAAATTCATTCCACTACAGGCTTCATGTGACTCAAACTCACATGACTTAGCTTCCATGTGGCTTAAGCAGGTCACATTAATAGGGTCTATTAATGAATGGAAAAGATCTTCCTATTTAAATTACCATTATAGTTATCAACATATTTTTTTGGTTTATGGACCCCAGATTAAGAACTCCTGTCCTACAGAAATAAGTACTTTCCAAAGTCTCAGAGAAAGGTAAAATAAAGGTGACTAAGGGACTTTAATGAGCAAACTGCAACACATCACTCCCATCTCCACCTCCGCCTGCACCATACCTATAGAGGAAGGCTCTAGTATGCTTGCTAGTAGCTTCACTGCACTGCTTCCAAAAGTGACTGATAGTTTAGCAATTTTTCCTTCCAATTTTTCAGTAAGGATAGATATAATCAGAGGCATCTTTGATATATATGCCAAATTAAGCTATTGTCCTTCTGCCCTGTGCTTTGGAGGGTCCCATTTTGCTTTGGGGACCAGACAGCCGGAGGTGATTCACAGTGGGAAATTTTTGAGGCCCATCTGGGATACAATAAGACCTAAGGAACACATATATATTGTAAGAGTCAACATGAGTGGGACAAGGCCCTGGCAAATGCTCTCCTCCCCTTAGGCAGTGTGATCTTCTGTTGATTCTTCTTATTCTGTTCCCTCCCCCCCCCACCCCAGAGTGACCTTACATGTTAATTTTAAGCAGATTTCACTTGGATAAAAAGGTTGGAGTTGGAAAGAAAGGAAACATGAATCTTGCAAAGGAGAAAATCTAGAATGAGAGGAGAAGGTTGATTTCTTTCCCAAGCTGACCTCCCACCTTCACAACAGGAGCTCCATTGTTGAAACTCTATATGACATGAAGAATTTAGAGCCCTTTAAACAATACTGTTGTTTTGTTTTGTTTTTTTTACTACTTATGCCCTCTTCTTCTCCTCTTTTACCTAACCACATGAAGCATTATATATTTCTAATATAACTAAGGAATTTTCCTTTTGAAATTTCTTAGGAATATATGATGGAGGTCTTTTGCCTTTTTTGTGTTGTTAAGTAGATATCATATAGTTTGGGGAAAAAAGATACTTCCAACTTGTTAATTTAATGTTCTCCTTTGGCTCAATGCCACCTATTTAGTAAATATAGGTTTCTGAGTTGTGACAACAGGGATTATGTTGCTGTTATAAATATTTACTCTTGCTGGACACCAAAAATCCAGCATTCCTAAGTATAATCTTACAATTTGTCTGGTTTCTAAATCTGGATATGCTTTTAAAAATATTTCAACCCATTTCAAAAAGAAGATTTAAAATATCTGATATAGAAAAACTGAACTTACTAATTTTTATTAATTGATTATTCAACAAAAATGTGAATGTTTACTAGTTCAAGGCATTATTATCTTCAAGGAGCTTTGCGATGGTAATTTAAAGTTAATGGTGGAAAAGAAGAAAGAGTTAAAGATCTTCCCCACTCGTTAATGGGTCTCAATACCTTTTGTTAATTTCTATTAAGGCACTGGGTCAGAGGGTCCTGCTCCCTGGCTCTGGAAAGTGTATAAATATTCTGAGGTGAGGTTTTGTTTTAGAGTTTAGTCTTTGAAAGAAGGTTTGTGTGCCAGATGAGACTCTGGGAAGTCACTAAAGAGCCCCCCTGGCTTTGAAAATCCAGATATTAGTGCTTCTCTCTCTGGTAACTATGTATGTATTGCTTATGGTCAGACAGTTGGGAGCCCTATCTATTGGTCTTTATTTCTCTATTTGTATTTTCTCTGAAGTTCAGGGTGCTGCCTCTTTCCCCTGAACTAAGTGAATGATATATATATATGCTTGATTAAAGTAGATTAGTGACCCCTCAAATGTTGCTTTCCTTTTAGAAAATCAGATATAAGAACCTGTACAGTAGGACCTCATGTGTTTTCTGGGGTCCTTGCTGTTACAAGCTTATAATCTGATAGTCAAGGAACTGTTTATAAAAATGTGGAAAAACAAAGTCCTGATATCTCAACATTGAAAAAAGAAATTGAGCACAACATAAATAAACTGTTGAAGAAATTGATTTAGAAATTAATTTTATCATACATTTAAAGAGCAATTAATATCTATGTCACAAAAATATTTCTCAAAACCCAAACTCCTTTTAAAAAACAGATGTAATCCTCATACTCAAACAAGGGAGAGACAGAGCAGGAAAAGAGAACTAAAGAACAATTTCAGTAAAGAATATTGATGAAAATAATTTTGAATTAAATATTCACAAGGAAATTACAGAAATATACACAAAAAATAATTCACTATGGCCAAGTTGGATTCATGCCAGCTATGATGATATTTACTGAGTCATCTGCAAATCTGCTTCTTGGAGAACCCAGAAGTTATAGTTCTGGAATATCTAAATCATAATATCTAGCTATCTTTCCCCTTGGGCCCTTATAACTTGCAAGGCCCATGTATCTTGGGTGTAGTCCTAGCTCTTTTGCCCTCTGGAATATCATGTTCCATGACCTCTGATCCTTTAATGCTGCATCTGCCAAGTCCTGTGTGATCTGGATTGTGACTCCCTGATATTTGAATTGTTTCTGGCCACTTGTAGTACTTTTTCCTTGATCTGATAGTTCTGAAATTTGATTATAATGTTCCTTGGGGTTTTTATTTTGAGATCTCTTCCTTGAGATAATTAGTAGATTCTTTCAAAAAGGCCCATGTATCTTGAGATCTCTGTCAATAAAGATAAGGCTGAGTGGAGACTTTGGCAGGCACTAAGAGGTGCTCAGAATAAACTACTGGTAGTTTTCTGGAACTGCATATTCTCCAAATTGGGCTCTCTCTCTCTTTCTTTCTTTCTCTCTCTCTCCCCTTCTCTCTCTCTCTCTCTCTCTCTCTCTCTCTCTCTCTCTCTCTCTCTCTCTCTCCCTTTCCATGTATACGTATGTATATGCAATTACTTACCCGTTATTTGGCCCCAGTTGCTACCAAACGAATGATGTAGGGTCATATAATCACTTTTTGTTCAGAGTTGCCTATTATGATGAGTGTTACAAGATGGTCTCTCTAATAAGATTAGAGACCCCACCAGTTAGGACATGTCTCCTAAGAAACATCATTTTGCCTGGTTTGCTGGTGATTCTATTCACTACAAAAGATACATTCTCCACTGGACTTTAGCATCCACTAACTAGTAAAAGATATCCCATGGGGGGTGGGCAGTCCTAGTTAGTCACTTCATTGGCCTCAGCTCCAGGCTACATGACTGGCATTTGCAAAAAAATCTTGGGGAATGAAGCAGAAAAGATCTTTACACTAATTCCTGTGCAGTGGCCATGGATCTGACCAAATGATCTCAGACCTTGACAGCACAAGACTGGATATCAAAGGCTCTCCCTTTTGAGGTCAAGTCTAGTGAAGGAATTTTGCAAAAAATATACCTCCCACTGCATTTGGTTATTTGTGGGGCATGTTAGCAATCCATCAAAAGCACCATACAATAAGCATATGAAACAATAAACATACTTAATCTTATAAACAACAGAGAAAATGAAAACATAACTATTTCAACAGATACATTAAAAAACCATTGACAAAATCTGAAACTCAGTTATTTTGAAAACACTGTTCATGGAATCTGGGCCTTTATTTAATATGACCAAAAACATATTTAAAAAGCTAGGATTGTTTCAAATGAAAAAATACTAGAAATTTTCCTAGTACAAACAAAGGGAAAGCAAGGATATTCCTTCTCCATGTTATTGTTTGACATAGTTCTAGAAATGCTCACTCTAACAACGAAACAAGAGGACAAAATCAAAGGTATAAACATTAGCAAAAAATATATAAACTATATTTGCAGATGAACTGAAGGTATGGTAAGAAAATCAGCTAAAAAACTAAATGATGTGATTAATAATTTCAACAAGGTAACAGGATTCAAAATAAATGCACAGATATTATCAGCATCTCTATACACTACTAACTGTAAGTCATGTTGAAAAGCAGAGCAATCACAGGATGCACAGCAACAAATATTGTGAGAAAAAGTCTGGAGGTTTTTCATATGTGTATGAATAGAATTGGTTCATGGAGTTTTCCAGGAAGAAAATGAGAAAGAAGTGTGCTGTTTCTGAAGGGGAGAAATACGTGACATGTCTTGTTTCAGGATATGAGTTTAGAAGGACTATGCAAACCAATGACCACAGAAATACTTCTGGAAGTGTGGAAGTGATATTTCTGACTCTGTCCAAGTGGGGGTGATAAATGCCCTGATAGACCTATTCCTTTCTCCACCCCATCCCAAAGAGATGAGGAAGGGACCATGAATTGCCTTTCTCTAATGTATAAATTAGAAGCCCTTCTTGTTCTCTGCAGTCAGAGAAATCCATTGTTGCTATACTTTCCTTGAGCTGATCAGCTCCTTCTTCAGACTCTTTAAATGTTCTGCTCACTCTCCCCTTTTTTATGCTCTAATTCATCCTTCTAAAATGGGCAATTCACTTAACCTCTGTGAGCCCTGGTTTCTTAATCTAAAAAGAGGGTTAATAGTAATTCCACTAGAACTAGTAGCCCATAAGATTTTGGGAAGAATCACACTATATAGAGGGTGTCCCCCAAGTCATTGTTGTATCATTTCATTTGCTTATAGCACTTTACGACTCTATTTGAGGTTTTCTTGGCAAAGATTAGAGTGGTTTGTCATTCCTTCTCCAGCTCATTTTACAGATGAGGAAACTGAGGCAAACAGGGTTAGGTGACTTGCCCAGGGTCACATAACTAGTAAGTGTCTGAGGCAGGATTTCAACTCATGAAGATGAGTCTTCCTGATTCCAAGCCCAGTGCTCTCTCTATTGTGCCACTTAGCTGTGTCAAAAGTCTTCATGCAGTTAACCTTAAAATTGAAAAACTATGTGTATATGTATGTATGAGTATTTCAAAATCCTAAACTCTCTAAAAAATGTTATTGTTATTATTAATTATGTGGTCACTATTGTGGTCCCTATCAGCATGCAGTTTATTACAAAACTCTCATTCTTGATGATGGTGGACTTTTCCAAAACTGGTTTACTTTATTCTTCTGACTACTCATTTTTTTTTTTTGCCACAACCATCTTCATAGCATTCCTAAAAAATACTGATATTCCAGCGGTGGAAAGGATTCCTAGAACTCATGAGGGCTCAGTGCCTCCCTTTTAAAAAGATGATTATCAGATAACCAGGAAAAAAGAAAACTAAACATGAATTTACCTTCACTGTATCGTGCATGAGCATCCACATACTGTCAAATAAATTCATGAGTAACAATACAGCATAAAATTCCTTAGCTTGCAGCATTTTTTTCTGGATGGCTATGAATATCATTCACATTTATACTTTACTACATTCAAGAACATGTGAGTCCTGGCTGCTACCAAAGAAATGACAGAGCAGCATCAAATTTAGAGAAATAATAAAGCCTCTGTAGCATGTTAAGGATATATGAATAACATGTGCACTGGACACAAAAATGGTCTTCTCATATCACATGGACTGCCATAATTCAATGGATTCATGATTTCATAGGTGTAAGTATTCCCAACACAGCTCACAGCATTTGTATGCTTTAGTGGACAATTTTATCAGTTGCCATAAATGAAAAATTCACCACTGTATAGGTCATGAACCTCTCTAAACTTATCTAGTCTATTTCCTTGGGCTTCAGTCTATTTACAAATCATCCCAAGTATGTAATTCTTGGCAGAGTTTTTGATCTCCTGACAAAGCCTTCAAGAATCCATGGTCACTTTCACACCATACAATGAGATTTTGGAGTAAAGCTATGGTGGACAGCCCTTCACAGAGAACTTGAATTCCCACTTGTTATCCACCATTGATTGATGCCAATAATTCAATCCTCATTGTGCTTCAGATTCACCAGGCCAATTGACCATATTACTCTGGGAGGTTCTTTAGTTGCCTAGTCTTACTTGGTAGGTATTGTCTTTATATTAAAAGGGAAAAAAAGCTTCCATGATTCTCTGCATCTCTCCCATTACCTCCAATCTAGGTCTAAAAATGTCTGATATGCTAACTTTTGCACTCTAGGTAGTCCAATTCCTCATCAACTGGGATCACCATTATTCAAAGAAATGTTCACAGGAGTTGATGCAAAATATACATCTGTGAGTCAAAATTCATGCATTTAATAGGTAAAGCTGCCAGATCCTGACTTTGAACCTTCCCCTTCCCATCATCCCCACTCCAGCCCCAAGCTAAGTTTTTGTTTGAGAATATGCAAAATGAAATGCAAAATGCAAAATCCTACTAATCTTCTGGCATAACTTGGAATTTTTTTTTAATCACTGAAATCTGTTTACATTTTGCTTTGAAGGACAAAACGAAAACAAACTAGTATATACACATATGTGTGTATATATATTTGCCATTCTTGTTGCTGGGGTGTTAGCAACAATAAGGTCTTGGGTTACCATTCAAAACCTACATATTTGTAAAGTATATTCTTACCTAGAATGCCTGGGCCACACACATACATTTTGTGTACACGTAGTCTTTAATACCAGCCTTCTTTCTACCATTACACCCTATCTTCTAATACTTCATCAAGTGAATCTAGTTTAGAAATCTAGTTTCCCCACAGTTGCTAGGGCATTGAACCATTCCAACTAGAGTCTACCACCCATCCTTAGCCATAGTCCATGGTTGTTACCTAGCAAGGTCTCTCATGCTGCACTCTGTAGTCAGACATTTTTGTGTACCAAACACTTTTTCCCCCAGGGCATCCTCCATGGACTCCTCTGGTTTTAGCTGTTATCTCCTAGTTTGGTTACTTCTTTCCTCAGGTTTCCTATGGAGAAGCCAATGGGCTAAGCATGTAGGGTTTAACCTTCAAGCCAGGGACAAGTAAGAGTACAGTTCTCTAAGACCTTTATGTATTCTCTTCTCTCTCCTTCTGAGTTGTTTCAGCTTTTGATCTGTGTTGCTTTTCTTATGCCTCTTGGGTTCTTAAGTCCTATGACAGATAACTTGATCCTAGATTCTGACTCTTCCTTCTGATTTACAATTGAGCTTAATATTATTGACTCTGGACTATGACTTATCCTCTGTAACCTCAGCCAAAGTAGCTCAGCAGGAACTTTCTGTTTCACTGAAAGCCTCCATCACTAGTATTATGGCCAGAGAGATCTCTCTTTAAGAGGGTTAGCTACTCACTTATGCAACAGCCTTATGGGATTTCCTTTAACATATGTTCTTGCATTATTCACTGTGTAGCTGAATTACTTCTCTATATTCTGGATGTTCAATTACAACATCATTGCAAGGAAATTTCTTCTTTTATACTTTTACTAGTTTCCTTTTTATTGTAATAATCAATGATACCATAGATAGTGGTGATGGTTTTCTCAGTTAATTTTTATGTGATCTATTATTCTTCAGTCCCAATGAAAAATAGGTTTTTCCCTAGTTTGAGTACTTGATGTATAAAGGGCCTACTTTTCTCATGAAAAGAGCCTAAATTTAAACCTCTGAGTTCAGGCTGTCAGAGAATATTCTTTTTCTTATGGGAAATACATAGTTCCTAAATTAAGGTCTCTAGCTAAAGCCCAGAAACTATCAACAGAGAGAAGGTATGCAACAAAATACCTATTTGAGTGATACTTTGCATCAACCACTGTATGTAACATCCAGCACAAACAATCTAACTGCTAGAAATCCCTATTTGGAAGAAACCAACACTGGATAGTACACTCAGTGGTAAAAGCCTGATGACATCACCAGAAGACTATGTCAGCCCAATAGCATCAGAGATAAGTAGCCTCTCCATCTATATGCCCTAGCCATGTGTTTTCTAGGTGTGCCTGATTTTCCTTTTGATGATGCTTTTATGGATTATTATATCAAAGGTTTATAGAGAAGATATTCTATTATTAATTTTTTTGCAATGTTATTTCATGAAATGCCTTTAATTTGAACTTATTCTGTCCTCTAGGTGATTATTAAAAGAAGAAACACACTGATACAAGCTCATGAACTTTAAAAAAAAATTTGTAGTGAAGGTGAACCTATGAGTACCCTGAATCAGGGATAGTTTGTCTGTAGGGAGCTCACATGATAGTACGGTGGAGGGAGGTGGACCAGTTCCAAATGGATATAGTACTTTTGGTTCTGCTTTGTTTACTCTTACTCCTTAAATTTTCTTCTTCAAAACAGCCACCTTACTGCCAACAAAGTATGTCTGTGCAGGATCAAGTTAAGGGTACATGCTGCCAATGAATGTCCAAGATTCTAGACCAGAAGTCTCCAAAATCAAATCAAGTCAAAACCTTTTTGAAGGATTTTTTCCCTCCTGGAAAAACTGGAGATGGGGGGGGGGGGTAGTTTGTAAACCTTCTCAAGTAAAAAACAAAATAAAAAACAATAAAAAGCAGAATTGTTTAGGAGTGGGGAGAAATATATACTTATTGTTTATTGGAGCATTTTTGTCATTTAAAAAATTTGCTATAGGGAGAAAAGATTTGTGCATAAAGTTTGATGGAGTTGGCCAAGTCACATCATCAAATGGTCATATAATGATGAGCTGACAAAATAATTAGTTCCCATTGAAATATATAAAGAATAAATGAAATTATCTTTGTGAATAGCTCATATTAATAACATTTTGATAGAGTCAAGACTATCCGAGGTTTCCTGAAAATTTTACATTTTCCTTGCTACAATGATTTGTATTTTATCCTTTTATATTTATTTTTAAAGTGGTTGCAAGGACACTAGTGGATACATATTTTGCTGGAAGTTGCATTCTTTTTACCTCTATAGTCAAGTATTCTACTCAAAAATTCAGCTTCAATTGGGGCGGATTTGTGTATCTGCAACAGCCCTCCAAATCTTAAGTATTTCTTCAGATAATCTTAGAATCAATGAGCTGGAAATGACTTGAGCAGGTAATCCCAATCCATAAATAAACCTAAATTCTGATAGGAAAAATATCCTAGGAATGAATGGTATAAAGCTTGGTGGATCACTGTGGTATCAAATAGCTTAGACACTTATGAAAAGTTCAATTTCTTAATATGCTGGGGTTTTTTCCAGAAGGAAAAATAAAACCCAACAGTCATCTGCCAAAGTCACTGGACTCACAAGATGTATCAGGTAAGGCATATTTCAAGCAGACACTTTTTTCTAAAGGCCAGCATCTCCCTGAATTGCAATTGTTTCAAAGGGATAGAATTAAAACAGTGGGAAAAATCAAAAGGTAGAGCAGCAGCCTCTGGAGAATCTCTCCTTCAAAATGGCAGTCAGACTGTAATGGCGCTAAGTAATTTAAATGAAACAATAGAGAGGAAATATTTTAAAAGTTTCATGTAGATTTGCATTATCTCTCTGCAAGATTATTTCTCTACAATGACTTTTTCCAATGAGAATGAGGAGGAAATTCAAGAACATACTACATGAGGGATTTTTAAAAAATGCAGGCCAAATGGTAGAGTAGTCAGTCACCTCTTTTTTCTGTGGTTGAATGACTGAAGGGGTACCTGAAATAAGGTCTAAAACATGGCCACTCCTATGTGTGATTATGGTAGACTGGAGACAGATGGCATGAAGATGAGGAGGTTGAGGAAGGCCAAGATAGAAAAATGTGGAGGTTGGATGGATAAAAAGACCATGGGGAAGATACTAAACTTATTGGGAAGTAAAGGAAAATATTAGAGGTCCATAGATGACAGCAACAAGGGTCTGGACGGTATAGAATGAATGTTACTACCATTTAGAAAGCTAATTATATCACTTTTGAAATTTCCTTCTTTTCTCAGTTTTGCACTCCTCATGTTCCCTCAGTTTTAGGTTTTCCTTCTCTTTTCACTTTTATACTTCCTTTTGCTAACATAGTTTAACCCCTAGCTGGTGTTTCTGATCCTATTCCCAATATAAGTCAGTTCTGGGAAGTCCCATACTCCTCCTGGCAGATATAATAGCTGGTATTTATATATCACTTTAATGTTCACAAAACATCTTACATGTTATCTTACATGAACCTTACAACAACTTGATGAAATAGGTTCTATTATTATCCCTGTTTTACAGATGAGGAAACTGAGAAGAGAGAGGTTAAGTGACTTTGCCCAGGGTAACACAGTTAGCTAGCTAAGTGTCTGAGGGAGGACTTGAAGTCAGGTGTCCCCTGACTCTATTACTGTGCTATCTACCATCCTTCACCCTTGCCCAGAGGGAGCTCTAAGGAAGTGCCAAGTCTTCTGTGGTTCTCAGAGGGTAGGCAACTACTTAACCCCCAGCTCTGTCTTTATCTAAGTGGCTCTATTTGGATTGTTACCTTAAGGAATGTAATCAGTATGGGTCCATCTAATAAGAATGGTTCTGAGTGCCCATCACACCAGAAATCCCATCCCCTCCCTAAATCTGTTAAAATTCACTGTCTAGTCACATGGCTACGACATGACATCCCTTACCCATGAGAACAGACATGCTTAACTGTATATATTGGGTTTTTTTTGTTTGTTATGGTTTTGTTCAGGTATAGACTTGATAGAAGGACTAAAATTAGAAATATAATTCAATACTAACATATAGATTGTGTGCCCACTTTTCCCAAATTTGGCAGTCTTTAACCAATTTATAGATGTGCTTCAAACACACAGAAATTCTAGGAAAGAAACTGTTTTTTTTTTTTAAACTTCACTGGTTGCTTTTCCCTAGAGACCCTTCCCTAGGAGCAATAAAAAGATATTTCTGCAATAAAACATGCTTCCCAAATTCTGGTCCATTCACAGCATCCAGGAGGATCAAATTCCACTGCTCTTCTCTTCAGAATTTCATTGCTAGCAATAGCCTCCAACCGTCCCTCTGACTGCTTCCTTGCAGGTTATTCATCAGCAATTTTACAGGCCTCTGAACTCTCCTAGCAGTTTGTTCATCACTGATGGAAGAGTGAAATCAAGGACAAGTCAAATACATTGCTAGATTCTCTCTACCCTGATCTCCAGCTTGCCTTCCTTGTTCCATTGTGTTCTTCAACCTCCTTTACTCTCCTTGTATTTGAGTTCTGCCTGACTGAAGACTGTGTCCCTTCCCTCTGTATCTTCTCAGTTCTCAGCAATTCAGTTTGATAGACAGGGCTAACCCAAGATACAAAGGTGCCTTGGTTGCCAAATGAGGTCTGGATATTTAATTTACTATTTCAACAAACTTAGAATTGTCCTCTCCCTTCCTACCACCCTAGGAAGGTAGCACATATTATCTTGAACTGTAGGTGATTGTGTAGCAATGGGAATACGTTGCTAAGGGAGACTGTGGAATTTTTTTCCCCTAGAGATCTTCAAAGGTAAAAGATACCTTTATGAATGAGATAATTTAAATGCTTTAAGGCAAGAGGATAGAATTAATGAATTTCAAAGGCCCTATACATCTGAGGAATTTTAGCTCTTTTAATTATTCTTTCTAATTGTCACTGAACCCCTACTTGACACAATGCTAGCTTGGTGGCTAATAACAAAGAGAATAACAATAGCTAGCATTTATATACTTAGCTAATTTTGGAGAGACTCATCACCAGTTTGGGTACAGGATGATGAATTTTTTTAACTACAATAATACTTTTTAAAAACCTATCTAGTGAAATGTAGAAGGTTTGAGAAAATCAGAATTGATGGAATACTCTTATCAACAAAATCACAGATAATTGAAGTATTAAAGTCAGCATTCTCTTAGATAGAAGCTTTATGGTATAGCAGATACAGAGCTTGCCTTGAAGTCAAGAGAACATGAGTTTGAGTCCTGCATCTAACCCATGTTGGTTGTGTGACTATGGGGAAGTCACTTAATTTTCTAATATCCCAAGCAACTCTCTAAGAGAAGGGGCAAAGAAGGTGTTGATTTGCTTCAGCAGAGGGAGTTTCCTGACCAAGGAATGTCCTATACCAGAGGTGGGGAACTTGTGACTTTGAGGCCACATGTAGCCTTTTAGGTCCTTGGGTGTGACTTTCTGACTGGGTCCAAATTTTACAGAACAAATCTTTTATTAAGGGAATCTGTTCTGTGAAGTTTGGATTCAGTCAAAGGGCCTCATTTGAGAACCTAAAGGGTCATATGTGGACTTGAGGCTGCAGGTTCCCCACCCCTGTCCTACACCAAAGAAATCACAGGTTCAGTCCCTAGCCCTCTTCCTCCTAAAGCCATTACTATTTCCTAGTACTCAATGACATAATTGTAATTTTCTGTTTCTGCATTTCAGTGATGTCTCAGTGATGAATGCAATTTTTTAAGCATTTTGAAACAGTAAAAAAGAATAAAACACAGGAGATCAAATGAGTATCTGATCAACTCAAAACTTTAAGGAGAATGACATCCCCTCTTAGTTACAGTGCTTTCTAATGAATTTACATAGGAAATTATTTCTCCATGGTGGGGAGAGTCAAAGTTAGCATTTGCTGATGTAATGGAGATATTAGGCTCTATGAGTATATGCAACTAGCTATATTTGTTGACTTCTATTTCTCTCTAATAATAATGAAATGACACAGTTTGCAATGAGAAAGGCAGCATGGCTTGGTGGATAGAATTTAACTTGGATTAAAATATGATAGTACCAAATGATAAAAGAACACTTCATTTAAACTTGTATTCAACATTATCTTAATGTAGAAAGCAACTGTTATTCAGTTCTAAGTACACATTTAAACAACCATGAAAATCTTGCTTTGTTGCTTTATCATGGTATGCAGGGGCAGCTAGGTGGTGCAGAGGATAGAGCACCAGTGCAGGAGTCAGGAGGACCTGAGTTCAAATCTCACCTCAGGCACTCACTAGCTGTGTGACCTTGGGCAAGTCACTTAACCCCAACTGCCTCACCCTGGGTCATCTCCAGTCATCCTGATGAATATATGTGGTCACTGGATTCAGAAGGCTCTGGAGGAGAAGTGAGGCTGATGACCTGCACAGCCCTCCCTCACTCAAAACAAAGTCAAATACAAGTCATGTCATCATTTCACTGACGGCATGGGCTTCTTCGGCAACAAAGGACGAACACAACCTTGAGTTTTTTAAGGCTGTCTCAGTGAAGTTCAAGATCTCCTAGGCCCTATCAAACTGGAAAGGCTTCAAGATTAAGCAATAGAAAGTATTTCTATTGTTAGAGGACCACCAGACTGGCCAACGTTGCAGAAGTCTGTTATCAGAAGGATGACAATCAGGTGAGGAATGTTTGGTCCACAACAATTCACAAAGATAGCCCATTGTGTATTCTTTAATCATTGAATCAACAGGTATTTGGGGGATAGAAAGAAAGGCAAAAATGCAAACCCCACCCTCAAGATTCAAAGTATGTGTTTAGTTAGAAATTACTTTTATGATGTTAAAAAGATGAGAAATTAGTTTTACAATTCATGGTTGTGTTGTTAAATAGCTGTTATGTATTGGGAAAATTTACAAATTTACAAAATTTATATTTCCTTTGGACCATGTAGCAATCACATGTGAATGTTATATGAACAAAGGCACTTAATTAATACTGAGGCCTAGTTCTCCTGTTTGAGAAGGGAGGGTAGGCTGTTCTGAAACTGCAGACAAACGCTCTTAGCATTTCTCTGGAGATTTATTTGTGCTCTTTATGTTGCTATGAAACAGTATATTGTCTAAATACAATCACAGAGCCTTGAAAATGGAAAATGACAAGGAAGCAGTCAGAGACCATGTGTTTATGATGATTGGTCGAACGATTGATGAATCCATTCAACAAATGTTTATTGAGGCCAAACACTGTTTTAGGTGCTATGTAGGATATAAACTGAACAAGAAATTGTGACTTTCCATGAGAAACTATAATCTATTGAGGGAGATAATATATGTTTAAAAATAACAAATAATATATGTTACAAATAACAAATAACAAGGTTACATAAAATAAAGGGGGAAGAGAGAAGGGAAGAAGCATTTGTTAAGCACCTACTATGTGCCAGGGACTGTACCAAATACCATCTCCTTTACCCTGTGAGATAAGTGCTATCATATTGTCCCTGTTTTATAGGTGAAGAAATTGAGGCAGACGGAGATTAGGCGACTTGCCCAGGGTCACACAGTCAGTGTATGTCTCAAGGGGAATTTGATCTCACTGTTTCCTAACTCCAAATTCAATATTCTACCCACTGAGTCATCTAACTGGGGAAAAACTTTATTTGGTGAAGAACTGGAATCTCTTGAAGATTTTTTAGAGAAAAGCAATGTAATCAAAGTGCTAGCTTTAAAGATTATTTGGGGAGGAGCCAAGATGGCAGAGTAGAAAGATACACATATGCTAGCTCCAAACCCACAGCCCATAAAATACCTGTAAAGAAGAACTCCCAACGAATTCTGGAGCAGCAGAAGCCATAGAACAATGAAGCGGAGGAGATTTCTGTTCCAGAGAGACCTGAAAACCCTACATGAAAGGTCTATCATGCACCACAGCCATCACGCACCAGACCCAGAGCAGAGCCCAGCCCTGCCTTGGCAGTGCAGTACCAAGAGGAGCAGATCCGAGCAGGCTTCAGGGACAGAATCTCCAGCAGCCACGCAGGTCCCTCCACCCACAGGCACCAAAGGTCAGTGAGAGAGTCTCTTTGGCTGGCTGAGAGGAGAGTGGGGTGTCCCCATAACTCAGGCCGCCTCGGGAAGCAGCAGCAGGGGGTGGCAGCAGAGAGAACAGGCAGGAGCTCTGATCCATTGTTGAAGGTCTCTGCATAAACCCCCTGAGGGAACTGAACCTTGTGTGGCAGCCCTGCCCCCACCTGAGCATCTGAACTTAATCTCACACTGAATAGCAGCCCCACCCCCACCAAAAGCCCTGAGGCTGGGACGCAGCATTTGAATCTCAGACCCCAAGCACTAGCTGGGTGGATCTGGAGGTATGGTGGGTGTGGAAAGGAAACTCAGAAGTCAAGTCACTGGCTGGGAAAATGCCCAGAAAAGGGAAAAAAAATAAGACCACAGAAGGTTACTTTCTTGGTGAACAGATATCTCCTCCCATCCTTTCTGATGGGGAAGAACAAGGCTTACCATCAGAGAAAGACATAAAAATCAAGGCTTCTGTATCCCAAACATCCAAAAGAAATATTCAATGGGCTCAGGCCATGGAAGAGCTCAAAAAGGATTTTGAAAATCAAGTTAGAGAGGTGGAGGAAAAACTGGGAAGAAAAGTGACAGAGATGCAAGAAAAGCAGATCAATACCCTGCTAAAGGAGACCCAAAAAAATGCTGAAGAAAATAACACCTTGAAAAATAGGCTAACTCAATTGGCAAAAGAGCTTCAAAAAGCCAATGAGGAGAAAAATGCTTTAAAAAGAAGAATTAGCCAAATGAAAAAGGAGGTTCAAAAGCTCACTGAAGAAAATAGTTCTTTCAAAATTAGAATGGAATAGATGGAGGCTAATGACTTTATGAGAAACCAAGAAATCACAAAACAAAACCAAAAGAATGAAAAAATAGAAGATAATGTGAAATATCTCATTGGAAAAACAACTGACCTAGAAAATAGATCCACGAGAGACAATTTAAAAGTTTTGGGACTACCTGAAAGCCATGATCCAAAAAAGAGCCTAGACATCATCTTTCATGAAATTATCAAGGAAAACTGCCCTGATATTCTAGAACCAGAGGGTAAAATAAGTATTCAAGGAATCCACCAATTGCTGCCTGAAACAGATCCAAAAAGAGAAACTCCTAGGAACATTGTGGCCAAATTCCAGAGTTCCCTGGTCAAGGAGAAAATATTGCAAGCAGCTAGAAAGAAACAATTCAAGTATTGTGGAAATACAATCAGGATAATACAAGATCTAGCAGCTTCTACATTAAGGGATCGAAGGGTGTGGAATAGGATATTCCAGAAGTCAAAGGAACTAGGACTAATACCAAGAATCACCTACCCAGAAAAACTAAGTATAATACTTAAGGGGAAAAAAATGGTCTTTCAATGAAATTGAGGACTTTCAAGCATTCTTGATGGAAAGACCAGAGCTGAAAAGAAAATTTGACTTTCAAATACAAGAATGAAGAGAAACATGAAAAGGTAAACAGCAAAGAGAAGTCATAAGGGACTTACTAAAGTTGAACTGTTTACATTCCTACATGGAAAGACAATATTTGTAACTCTTGAAACTTTTCAGTATCTGGGTACTGGGTGGGATCACACACACACACACACACACACACACACACACACACACACACACATACACACACACACAGACAGAGAGCACAGAGTGAATTGAATAGGATGGGATCATATCTTAAAAAAATGAAATTAAGGGGTGAGAGAGAAATATATTGGGAGGAGAAAGGGAGAAATGGAATGGGGCAAATTATCTCTCATAAAAGAGACAGGCAAAAGACTTTTTAGTGGAGGGAAAAAGAGGGGAGGTGAGAGAAAAACATGAAGTTTACTCTCATCACATTCCACTAAAGGAAGGAATAAAATGCACACTCACTTTGGTATGAAAACCTATCTTACAATACAGGAAAGTGGGGGAGAAGGGGATAAGCAGGGTGGGGGGGATGATGGAAGGGAGGGCAATGGGAGGAGGGAGCAATTTGAAGTCAGCACTCTTGGGGAGGGACAGGATCAAAAGAGAGAATAGAAGCAATGGGGGGCAGGATAGGATGGAGGGAAATATAGGTAGTCTTACACAATAGGACTAGTATGGAAGTCATTTGCAAAACTACACAGATATGACCTATATTGAATTGTTTACCTTCCCAAAGGGAATGGGTGGGGAGGGAGGGATTAAGAGAAGTTGGAACTCAAAGTTTTAGGAACAACTGTCGAGTACTGTTCTTGCTACTAGGAAATAAGAAATACAGGTAAAAGGGTATAGAAAGTTATCTGGCCCTACAGGACAAAAGAGAAGATGGGGACAAGGGAAGGGAGGGCTGATAGAGGAGAGGGCAGATTGGTGATAGGGGCAATCAGAATGCTCTGTGTTTTGGGGTGGGGGGAGGGGACAAATGGGGAGAAAATTTGGAACCCCAAATTTTGTGAAAATGAATGTTAAAAGTTAAATAAATAAATTAAAAAAAATAAAGATTATTTGGAAATGGATACAGGGTAAATTGGAGGGTGGAGCTCCAAGAAGCAGTTAGTAGGTAAGACAATGGCATAGCATCAAGAATTCTGAATTTGAATTCAGAAGATCTGGATTTGGATCTGGTTTGGTGGGATAGACAGACTGTTAGACTTGGAATCAGAAAGATTTGAGACAACTGTATGATTCTGGGCAAGTCACTTCATCTCTTTCTATCTCAGTTTCCTTATCTATGAAATGGGGATAGTAAGAGCACCTATTTCCCAGGGTTGTTGGGAAGAACAAATAACGTCACATATGTGAAGTGCCTTTGCCATCCTTAACACTCTCTCTCTATATGCTATTATTTTTGTTACTAGTGCTAGTAACAATCATAATGATAATGATGACAATAATAATGAAGTGATCCCATTACTAATAACCTTGACATTTATTTCAGTGGTACATCAATGACAGGCCCCCATGATGCATATGCTTAGGTGGGTGACATGGAGTAAATACAAACATGTGCTTTTCAAGAACCATAACCATCTATGCAAGGACATATGCAATGACAGGGAGCTGTCAAAATATGGAAGGATAGTGATAGCCTATGGTGAAATTAATCCATTGAGGTCATGTGACAGAAAAGTTTTATCAGCTGATGCTTCTACCTCATTGTAAATATAAAAATAAAAGCCAGGCATAGCTTGACAATGGCAATTGGACCTCCAAGAAGAATACAAGTAAGGTATTGTTGAGAAATATTTGTGGGCTGCCTATCAAAAGTCTAATAAAATCAATAAGCTCCTTTTCTTCAAAGAGTTCTCCCTCTATCATCTTCTATCTCCCTTGGCACTGATTTATTTCTGTTTTATTTATATGTTTCTCTAGACTGTAAGGGTGCCTGCTAGGCACTTAACCTAACAAGATAACCCTTTGTTATCTTGTGAACAGGAGGGAACCTATGAACTGATCTTAGTCTGTCATAAGAGGAGGAGGGAGTAGCTGTTTCAATATGGTATTTTTCTGGCACAGGAAAGTAGTTGAGATTTCTTGGGGGAACAAGGAATAAGGATTGTGAAAGATAAAATATGTAGTTTTGATTATATTATAATGACATTATAATGAATAAAATTAATACAGATATAATAAGAGGAGATACTATTGAGTTGGCGGCGAAGCTTTAGAGTAAGTTGCATCAAAATATCAAATTTCTGATACAAGTTTGAGATTCAAGATGTCAGCTAATCAAGCATATATTAAGAGCCAAATATGTGCCAGGCATTGTGCTATACTCAGGATACAAAGACAAAATTACTTTAATTCCTGATTTCAGGAAGCCTATATTCTAACAGAGAAGACAATACACAATGTATAGTTATACACCAAACAAATATAAGGTCTTGAATGGGAAGAGACATTAGTAACTAGGGGAAGGAAGAAAGGGCTCATGGAGTAGGTGGTGGTTGAACAAAGTCTTGAAGGAAACTAGGGATTCCAAGATATGGCAGTGAAAAGAGAGGACAGCTAGTGCAAAATCTTTTAGGGATGATATGATGGATAATGATCCATCAAAGGAGACTTAAGATTGGTCAAACACATAAGAAGAGGACCTAGAAAGAGCAGTGTTCACCAAAACCCAGAGAGGAAAGAATATTCAGAGGGAGAGGGTGGTCAGCAATGTCAAATGCTGCAGAGAGGTCAAGAAGGAAAAGGACTTAGAAAAGGTCATTAGATTTGGCAAGTCAGGGATCACTGCTAACCTTGGAAACTGGACACAGTAGCTTCAGGTGACTGGGGTTGGAAACCAGATTGCAGAAGGTTCAAACGAATGGTATAAAGAATGTGGTTAAAAGATGTGAATAATTTTCAAAATAAGAAACACAAGTTGTCAACAATTACATGAAAAAATGTTTCACATCAATAATAAGACATGCAAATGAAAACAATTTTGAAGTTTGATTTCATATCCAGAAAATGTGCAGAATTAAAAGAAATAGTTAACAGTGGAGAAGCTGTGAGAATACAGGGACACTAAACGTACTATTAATGGAGTGATGGATTGGTCAAATCATTCTGAAAAACTATTTGGAATTACATGAAAATCACTAAAATGTTTATACTTCTTGATCCAGTGGTCCTGCTACTAAGTATATATTTTAAGGACAGAAAGGTCCTATATATTATACACTAAAATATTCATAGCATTACTTTTGGTGGTAGCAAAAACCTAGATGCAAAGAGAATAGCAATAGTTTGGGGAACTGCTAAATAAATTGTGGTACATAGGTGTAATGAAATCCTATCATACCATAAGAAATGGGTGAATATGAAGCATTCAGAGAAACAAGGGAAAAATTGTTTGAATTGATGCACAGCAATGTAAGCAGCATGAAGAGAACAATTTACCCAAACATTATAAGAATATAAAGAAAAAGAACACTATAATACAGTTAAAGTTAGATTAACCACAATGAGTTTAAAAACATGTTCCCTAGTCTCAGTAGGGAAACTAAAGGTGCAAAAAGATGCATTTATTTTCAGATGAAGTGGTCTTGTTGGTTGGTTTCACTTACCTGGTCTTTTTTGTTGACAAAACGGAAGGCTCAACAAAGGAGATATATTAAAAGATGACTGGTGTGAAAAATGGAAGAATTAATAAAAACTTTTAAAAATATAATGCATATTTTAAAAGTTGTTAGGCTAAATACTCCTGACAAAACAACCACATGACTTTTTGGTGCAAACCCTATCAAATCTCACCTTGTCTTCATAGATTTCCTTTGAGCATGAGACTTCATCATTTTAATGACTTAAATCCCAGATTAAAATTTTTATTACCTGCTAATGACTTGGAATAGCATGTTTTTTATTCCTGTTTATTCTTTCCTTATCTTCTTGTTAATGATCTAGTACCCATGGAAGAGTTTGATTCTTGCTTCCCCCTGAAAACCACAGACCCTTAACAGGATGGACAGATTGACAAAGATAACAATGTTACAGAAAAGCAAGAGAAGTCAAAACTATTCAATTCTTAATTTAGTTTTGCTTTTTTGTGCCAAAAAGAATGATATAATCAAATATGTTAACAGACTTTAAATCCAAGAAAAGTAAGACAGCAATTTATTGCTCCCCATGAGTTCAAGTCTCTGGGACTGAATTAAATATATATTGGGTACTGAAAGCACTCTCAGAGTTAATTGTTGAGATTCATTAACTGACTTCTGAAAAGCTGGAGAATTAGGGAATAATGGGGAAGGGAATAAATATTTATATAGTGCCTACTATGTGCCAGACACTCTGCTAAGCACATCTTTAAAATACAAATATTAGCTCATTTGATCCTCACAACAAACTTGTTACATAGATAGGCGTTCTTATTATTCCCATTTTACAGCTGAGGAAACTGAGATTAAGGGACTTGCTCAGGGTTACATAGCTAGCAAATGATTCTGAGGTCACATCTGAATTCAGATCTTCCTGAGGCTTAGTGCCCTATTCACTGACCCTATCCTGCTACCTTTAATGGAAGAGGTGCCACAAGATTGAAGAAAAGCAAATACTTCAATTTTTAAAAAGCAAAATTGGCAAAATTTTGGCCAAAATTCAAGAATTTATTTTATATACTGTCTCCCAAATTAATTATGGGCTCCTTGAGAGAAGGAAGCTCTAGCTTTTCCTATATGTATTCTCTGTACTTAGCATAGAGCAAGAACTTAAAAAATGCTTTTTCATTCATTTTTCATCCATTTGTTAAAGAGAAAGTTTATGAGTACTTAGGAAGGGAAATAATGATCAGAAGGAGCCAGCATAGTTTCATCAAGAATAGGACATGCCCATTGTTTTGGGGAACCCAAAAGGAGATGAGAAAATGTACCTCTCTCCTTTCTTGGTAGAAGTGGGAAATTACAAGTGTAAAACATGGTATAGCCTGACTGACTGAATCAGGGTGTTGATGAGTTTTGTTGAACTGCTTTTTTTGTTGTTTTTATTCTTTATCAGAAGGGATGACCCCCAGGGTAGGAGAGGTTTATATTCAGAAATGAAGGTGCTGTAAAAATAAATGACAGCAGCAAAATTTAATTTTAAAAATATGGAATATTCAGAGAAACATGAGAACACTTCTGTGAACCGATACAAAAGCAAAGCAAGTAGATCCATAGAAACAACATATGTGACTGCAACAATGAAACAGAAAGAACCATAAAACATAACTCAATGCTATGCAATTATGTTGACCATACTTGGAGAAGCATTACAAAAATGCATCTTCTTTTTTCATGGCAGAGGTGGGAAGCTATGGGTATGGAAAATTATATAGGCTATCAGATGCAGCTAATGTGTTGGTTGGTTTTGCTCAGTTTTTTTTATCTCTTTCTTTTTTTAAACCATTGATGTAAGAAAAGGCTTGCTGGACAGCTGGGAAGGGATATATTAAAAAATAAATGTAATAGTAAAGCAAAAGGTATCCATTTTTAAAAGATTAAAAGTAAAGAATGCCATGTCTAACTTCACTTGGCAATGTCCCATTCATTAGAGTTTGTGAATATTAAGAAAAAAATGATTATAAGGAACCAGAATGGCTTCATCAAGAACAGATTGTGTCAGACCAACTTTATTTGACAGCTTGCTCAAATTTTGTAGATAGACATGGAATTCCAGATTTTAACAAAGCTTTTGCTCAAATCTTTCATTCTAGAAATTATGGACAAGACTGAGAGGTATAGACTAGATGCTAGAACAGTGTGGTTAGCTAGATCTGGGACTGGCTGAATGAATAGAACCAGAGTATTTACTAATGGGTCACTGTTGACTTGTTGAGTGTACTATAGTGGGGTACCTTGGGTCGCTGTCCTTTGGTCTCTTTAAATTTTATCACTGACTTAGACAAAAGTATAAATGACATGTTTATCAGCTCTGCAGGGGATGCAAAGTTGTATGTAATAATTAACACTTAGGTGATAGTATTGATTCCAAAAGATCAAAAAATGATAGATCAAATCTACTAGATGAAATTTAATATTGATAAAAGTCCTACACTTAGGTTGGAAAAACAACCTCATAATTACAGAATGGAGGAAGCATGGCTTGACATAGGAACTAGGGAAGATGCTGGATATAGGGCTGGAAGGGACTTACAAAATCAGCTAGTCCAATGTCCTTTATTTTACATATGAGGAAACTGAGGTCCAGAGAGGTTAAGCACACAGGTGACACAACCAAAATTTGATCCTATTTCTTCCCTATCAACTTCAGAGATCTTTTCTCTGCACTAGACAAATTGCTAGGAATGTAGAAAGGATTCTTGTTCAGTCAATAGATTACCCTATATTGCCTTTAAGATCTATTTCAACTCTTGGAGTCCATAAATAGCAGAATTATTTTCCTTGTAAGATAAGTGGGCAATAGACCTATATTCAAAAAAAAGAAATCATCTTTAAAAAGTCAGTCTTTCTCTAGCAACAAGAAGCTGAAATGAGAAGTTTCACATTTCTTGATGTGTTGAAAATTCCTGTATTTACTACTTCCTCTCTGAATATAGAGAAGTTGACTTTTGGGATTATTCCAGTAGCAATCAACACTGCAATAAGAATGAAAACAAATACAATATTTAGTTGGATTGTTTATCAATTTAAAACATTTTCCTTGCTCAAAAAGTATGATGGCTGCCTAGTGCTTTTCACCAGGTTCAGGTAACAGTCATACTTCAATTTTAATGGATTCACAATCTCAATGCCATGGCTCTGTGGATTCACTGGTGAAGATTACAATCCATCCATGACTCCTCATTCTGTACACAATTCCTGTTCATATCTTCCCATAAATGATCCATAGATCCAATGCACTAGAGGTCTTTTCACACTATATAGACATCATTTCCGCACAGAGATCTGATATTCCTTGCTCCTGCTATGTGACTAAGCCTACAACTTTGTTCAATTTTACATTTCCTTTAGATGTCTTTTTCACTAGTTCTAGTACGTAAGTTATTATTGGCATTATGCTATAATCTTTTGGCATGTTCTGTATTGACCACTAGGTCACCTGCAATTTTTTAATTCTTTGGAAAGTGAGGTGTTCCATGATCAGCAAGTATATGGAATCACTGCAAGAATACTGGTGCTGAAAAGATTTTTTTTCTATAAAGGTACAGCATGGGATCATCAAAAGTGCCCAAAGGCAATACAAACAATTTTATTTATCCTATTCTTTTCTTAGTGGTTGTCTATCTAACATATACAGGTTGAGGAACTAATTCAATAGGCTTCCTGTGCAATTGTAGAACACAATCTGTGCAATAAACTTTCATCACCCACTTGATTTCCTGTGTAGACATTAGACTTAACTCTTTTGAGTGCCTATAGAGTCACTGTAGTATTCAATGCAATTCAACAAGCCTAAATTAAGCATCTTCTATGTTCAAAGCATCGTTCTAGGTATTAGTGATTCAAATTCGATACAAAAACAAAATTCACTTTCCTCAAGAAACATATTTTGAGGCCTTCTGTGAAGTCTAAGCCTTGACACAATCATTATGTTTCTAAAAAGGAGTATTTGGAAAACCTCACAATCTATACAATTCTCTCTTCCAATAGGATATTGCACAAGATATCATCCATGTTATCTATACATTCAAAGTCTGATTCAATTCAATCCATTATGTCATCATGACAGCATCATGTGTACCCATCTGACTTGTTTATGCCTTGAGATTGATGAGCATAATATTGTTGAATAAAATTATATCTGCATCTATTAAAGGCTCTTACATATTTTTCACAAATGCACACTGGGGTAAAAACTTCAAAGCTATATTGTTCTCCTTATGGAGTCTCTATGGGGAGTTTATTGGAGAATTTATACATCTATACCGCAATGTGGTACTGGCACATCCTTTGTATCTGTCCCCTTCTTATCCTACATGACTAAAAAATAAGATTGATTGTGATGAACATTATTGGAAAAAGTATCTCAAAGGTGAGATAATTCATCTATTGAAATATTAAATATGAAAGGAATGCATGATGGAAAATTAATAATAATACTAACTTATCATTCCAGTTCACAGGATCCAGGTTAAGAAACCCTGCTGTAGGAGAAGACACATAATATTCTGTTTAGCATTTAGAGCCCTTCACAATCTGGCTTCAATATGTCTTTATTAGACTGATTTCACATCACATACTTAATGTTCCCTTTATATGCTTTACATACTAGACAACCTGACTTGCATGCCATTCTCTGCAGACAACGTTCTATCTCTTACTTATTTCGCACACATTGTTTCCTATGCCTAGAATGTTCTCCTGCATCTTATCTCTTGGAAACCTTACCTCCTTTCAAAGCTTAACTCACATGCCACATGCTACCTGAAGTGCTTCCTGACACCACCACCCCTAGTTAACTAGTGTTCTTCCTCCACTCTGAGTTTACTTTGCATGTGTTTTTATTTATGTATGTTTTTGTGTCTGTGTCCATATTGTCATGTACACCCTCCCTCCCCCTCAAGACTGTAAGCTCTTTGAGTATGTATTGATTAATTTTTGTCTATTTATCAGAGAGCCTAAAACTGTGCCTAGCACATGATGCTTACTAAATGCTTGTTGAATTACTTTTTCATCATTTAAACAAAATGTAAGAGTTTGAAAGATTACTTATGCTTGTCCATTTGATCCAGCTAGCTGGGAAAGTCGGCTAGTCCTCTCCACTTCCCTCTCCCTTTTCTTCTCTCCAAAGGTAAATTTTGGTGGCCAGAAATTGCCCAGTTAACTTGGGGTTTACTGGCTAGATTCTTTCCTTCTTTCCTTTGTACCTTCCTTCCTTGCCCAAGCTCCACTTAATGGCTGTTTTTTTGGGCTCTCCTGACTTAGAACGAATATCAATGGTAACTGTTTCTCTTTGGAACAGCAACCCTGAGGGTCTTGCCCTTCCAGTTTGATTTTTTGGTTTTTCTAATTGAAGGTGCCATCCCTGACTACTTCTTAAAGAGGCCTATTCACTGAATGGGCATTATCTCCCTCTAAGTGAGTACCTGAAAAGGTCTTAGCCTAAAAGTGCCAGGGTCTCCCATTGCATCCTGGGCAATCTCCAGTCATGCTAATGAATATCTGGCCACTGGATCCAGATGGCTCTGGAGGAGAAAATGAGGCTCATGACCTTGCACAGCCTTCCCTCACTCAAATCAAAATCAACTGGCAGTCATGGCATCATTTTGCTGATGTCATGGCCCTCTTTGAAAACTCCGCCATCTTGGCTCCTCCCCCTTTCATGGTTTTCTTGCACCACTCTTGTATCTCTTCCAAACTTCTCCTTTACCTCTTTTACTTGATTTTAAAAATCCTTTTTAAGTTGTTCCATGGCTTGAGACTAATTCATATTTTTCTTGGAGGTTTTGGATGTAGGAACTTTGATTTTGTTGTCTTCTTCTGAGTGTGTTTTGATCTTCCTTGTCACCATAGTAACTTTCTATGGTCAGAAATTTTTTCCTGTTGTTTCCTCATTTTCCTAGCCTATTTCCTGACTTTTAACTCTATGCTAAAGTGGGGTCTACTTCCCCAGTGGAGGAGGCACTGTCCTGAGCTTCAGGTTTTTTCTACAATTGTTTTCAGAGGTAATTCTGAAGACCTATAAGTTTCTGGTTCCTCCAAGGTGGTATGATCTAGGGAGAGGGGTGTTTACTACTCTCTTGTACTGTGCACTGGCTTGTGACTGACCACAAGCACTCTTTTCAACTCTGGAACTATGACCAAGTCCCTGCTCCCCTGCAGCTGCAACCTCTGATGTACTAGTGCTACTCCTCATACTGGGACTGAGAGCCAGATCCAAGTATAGGCAATGCAATAGAGTCTTACCCTGGTACCATCAAAGGGACCCCTGTAAATCTCCTTTGGATGTGTTGTGACATCACTTTACTGTCTTTGGACTGAGAGGTCTGGAAATCACCACTGCTGCCACTGATTCAGTAGCCCTAAGACCTGCTCCTGGTTTGCTAGGGCCCAGCCTGTGCTGGTTCCACCTACTGGACTGCGCTCCTCTCTCACCCTGGTGCAACAGACCTTTCTTGCTAACCTTCTAAGTTGTTTTGGGCTAGAAAATTGTTTCACTCCATCTTTTTGTGGGTTCTCCTGCTCTAGAATTTGTTTAGAGTCATTATTTAAAGGTATTTTCAGGGGTTTGGGGAAGAGCTCAGGGGAGTCCCTGACTTTACTCCACCCTCTTGGCTCTGCCCCCTGGAATTTTATAATTCAAATATGGAAGATATCAAGATTATACTTATAGATAAGGTATCTGTAAAGGTAATATAAATGGGAAAATCTTTCCCATTCATTAATAGGCCCACTTAGATCACATGGAAGCCTAAGTCACATGTGGTTGGAGGAGCTTGCTGAACAGGTGTAACAGGAAGGGCGGAGCAAAGCTGGGAGGAAGATGGTCAGTTAAGTCAGAGCTGGGAAGGCCACAGGAAGGCAGGCACAGCTTAGGATCATGAGTGTTTGTTTGTTTGTGGGAAAAAGTCCAGTAGGGGCGGGAAGCTTGGGAATGGCTTTGCCCCATGGAGTGATAACCTGTATTGACTTCTTGGTTGCCATGATGGATTTTACTTTCTGGTTCTGGGATCTGGCTTTCTGTTGTCTAAATAAATGTTTTTCTTCTGCCTTCTATATGGAGAGTCTGTTATAGTTTGCAGTTGAGAACTACACTGGCATATTCATAGTCATCACCAGTGCTGTGAATATTGCCTTGGAGATACAGTATTAGAAGTATGATTCAATTCAAGTCACATCAGCTTAACTCTATGTTTATTAAGGGGCCACTAATGATCTGCTGGGACAGCTAGATGGCTCAGTAAATAGAGTGTCAGATTTGAAGCCAGGAAGACCTGAGTTCAAAGCTGGCCTTGAACACTTACCAGATGTATGATTCTGAGCAAGTCACTTATCCATGTTGGCTTTAGTTTCCTCATCTGTAAAATGAGCTGAAGAAGCAAGTGGCAAACCGCTCCAGTATCTTTGCTAAGAAAACCCCAAATGGGGTCACCAAGAATTAGACACAATGAAAAACAACTAAACAACAACAAAAGTGATGTGCTGGGTACTGGGTATATGGGAAAAAAATAAGACTTACATTCTGCCTAGTTCATAGCCTAATAAGGGAGATGAGACATATACAAAAGTAGGTAGGATATAGGAGGGAATGTGGCAAATGCAGAGCTGAAGTTTAAAAAAAGTACACTGAGCAATCTGAAATTACTTTCACCTGGTAAGATTCAAAGGCAGATAAAGATTTCTATTGAAAACATAAGGGAATGTCCATTAGTTGGGGAATGGCCGAACAAGTTGTGGTACGTGAATGTAATGGAATACTGTTGTGCTATAAGAAATGATGAAAAGTCGGACTTCAGAAAAACCTGGAAAGACTTATATGAACTGATGCTGAGTGAAATGAGCAAAACCAGGAGAACATTATACACAGTGACCACCACAGTGTGTGAGGCCTTAGCCCTTCAAAGTAATGAAAGAAGCTAAAACATTCCCAAAGGACTCTTGAGGCAAATGCCAACCACATCCAGAGAAAGAACTATGCAATTGGAACACAGAATGAAGCAGATTATTTTCTCTTGTGTTATGTTTTTTTTTGGCTTGTTTTTTCTCATGGTATCTCCCATTCATTTTAATTCTTCATTGTAACATGACTAATGTGAAAATGTGTTTAATAAGAATGTATGTGTAGAACCCATATAAAATTGCATGCCATCTAGGAGAGGGAAGGGAGAGGAAGGGGGAGAAAATTTAAGACTTAGGGAAGTGATTGTTGAAAACTGAAAACAAATAAATTAATAAAATTTTTAAAAAAAGAAAATATAATAGGGTGGGAATTAATAAAAAGGAAATGTGAAGGTGGCCTAGCCAGAATAGATCTCAAATTGTATTAGAAAGCAGTAATCATCAAAACAATCTGATACTGTGGTAGATCAGTGGTATAGATTAGATATACAATATACAGTAAGAAATTATCACAGTAATCTTGCTCATACTCTTGCACATACTCTTTGAAACAGCAATACTACATCTATATCCCAAAGAGACTTTTTAAAAAGGGAAATGGACCTATGTGTACAAAAATATTTATACTTGCTCTTTTTGTGTTAGCAAAAAATTGGAAACTGAGGGAATACCCATCAATTGGGAATTGCTGAACAATTAATAAATACAAAGATCCAGATTTCTGAGACAAGAACTCACTATTTAACAAAAACTGTTGGGAAAAATGGAAAGCAGTTTGGCAGAAACTAAGTATAGACCAATATCTCACACCATATACCAAGACAAGGTCAAACTGGGTACATGATTTAGACATAAAGGGTGATATCATAAGCAAATTAAGAAAGTGTGGAATAGTTTACTTGTCAGATTTATGGATAAGGGAAGATTTTATTACCAAACAAGGGGCAGAGGGTATTATGGAATGTAACATGGATAATTTTGATTACATTAAATTTAAAGTTTTGCACAAACAAAATCAATGCAGCCAAGATCAGAAGGAAAGAAGAAAACTGCGGGGAAATTTTTATAGCAAATTTCTCTGATAAAGACTTCATTTCTCAAAAATATAGAGAACTGAGTCAAATTTAAAAGAATATGAGTTACTCTTTAATTGATAAATGATCAAAGGATATAACCAGGCAGTTTTCAGACAACAAAAATAACGCTCTCTATAGTCATATGAAAAAATGTTCTAAATCACTATTGATTAGAGAAATGCAAATTAAAGCACCTCTGAGGTACCACCTCACACTTATCAGATTGGCTAATATGACGGAAAAGGGAAATGACAAATGTTGGAGGGGATGTAGGAAAATTTGGCCACAAAACACTTTTGATGGAGTCATGAACTGATCCAGTCATTTTGGAGAGCAAATTTGGAACTATGTCCAAAGAGTTATAAAACTGCACATACTCTTTGAAACAGCAATACTACATCTATATCCCAAAGAGACTTTTTAAAAAGGGAAATGGACCTATGTGTACAAAAATATTTATACTTGCTCTTTTTGTGTTAGCAAAAAATTGGAAACTGAGGGAATACCCATCAATTGGGAATGGCTGAACAAGTTGTGATATGTGATTATGATGGAATTCTATTGTGCTATTAGAAACTATGAGCACGATGCTTTCAGAAAAATCTGGAAAGACTTACATGAACTGATGCAAAGTGAAGTGAGAAGAACCAGAATAATATTGTACACAACACTGTTGTTGTGCTTGTCCTTCATTTTTGAAGAAGACCATGACATCAGAGAAATGATAATATGACTTGCACTTGAATTTGTTTTGAGTGAGGGAGGGTTGTGTAAGGTCACTAGACTCACTTTCTCCTCCTGAGTCATCTGGATCCAGTGACCAGATATTCATCAGGATGACTGGAGATGGCCCAAGATGCCTTTTTAGGCTAAGGTCTTTTCAGGTACTCACTTAGAGGGAGTAACGCCCATTCATAGGCCTCTTTAAAAAGTAGTCAGGGAATGGCCCCTTTAATGAGCAAAAGAAAAAAATAACTAAATCATGCTGGAAGGAAAAGAGAAACTGTTACTATTGATAATCACTCTAAGCCAGGAGGGTCTAGAGAACAGCCATTAAGTGCAGCGTGGGCAGGGACCTATTGTTGTCCAATCTATGTGCTTCAGAGTGCACTAGGTTCTCAAGTTAACTGCGCAGCCTCTGGCCATCCAAATTTACTTTCCTTTGGAGAGGAGAAGGAAGGAGGAGAGGGAGACAGAAGAGAGAGGATGAGCTGAGTTACCCAGCTAGCTGGGTCCCCACTCAGGAAGCTCAGTCTACTCACAGGTTGTGTTCATCTTTCACTTTGGAAGAAGACCATGACATCAAAGAAATGATGATATGACTTGCACTTGCCTTTGTTTTGAGTGAGGGATGGCTGTGCAAGGTCACCAGCCTCATTTTCTCCATCCTGAACCAACAGTGATATTGTACAATGATTAACTGTGAACTATTTAGCCATTCCCAGCAATACAAACATCTGAGACAATTCTGAAGGACTCATGACAAAAAAATACTATCAATCTCCAGAGAAAGAACTGATGGATGCTGAAGGCAGATAGAAGCATATTGTTATTTTGCTTTTTTGTTGTTGTCAATCTGACTAATATGGAAATATGTTTTGCATGACTGCATATGTATAACCTTTATCAAACTGCTTACCTTCTCAATGATGGGGGGAAGAAGGGAGTGTGGGAGAGAATTTTTAACTGAAAATTGTAAAAAAAAAATGTTAAAAATTTTTTTACCTGTAATTGGGAAAAACTGTTAAAAGTAAAAAAAAAAATTTTAAAGGAAGGAAGGAGGAGTCTTTTCCAATTAAGGATGATGGCCAGAGCAAGAGCAAAGAGTAAGGAGAGAGGAGGATAATAACAAGGGATGAGGATTAATGAAGTTTGTCCAGAATATAGAATATATGTAAGACAGTATGGGATAAGCCTGGAAAGGCAAGTTGGAGAGATGTTGTGGACAGTTTTGGATGGCAGAATAATAATACATAGGCATTTTATAGAGACTAGAAAACTAGAAGAGCGTTGGGAAGAACAGTAGATTAGGAAAATTTGGTCCAGTGAAGAATAGATTGGTCAGGAGATAGTGTAGGCAGGATGACCAGTTTAGGAGACTAGGACCATGAAGCAAAAGGACCTGAATTAGGGTATTCACAGTGGAAGTAGAAAGGAAGAAATAGAGGTAAGAGATATTAAATGACTTTGAAACTGATCGGATATGAGAGGGAAGTCCAATATTGGGAAGAGTCAAAGATGACTGTGAAGTTTGAAGCCAAAGGCTTTTTATATCAACAAGAGCAGAGAAATTTAGGGGGAGGTGTAGGTTTTAGGGGGTGGAATTTAGTGAAATTAATATTGAACATAATGAATTTGAGAGGTTAGTGAGATATACAGGTAAGAGGTTCTACATGGCACAGAGGCATAGGGGAGAGGTAAGGGGCTGAATATATAGATTTGGGAAGCCTCTGCATGGAGCTTATAATTTAAGTCATGGGAATAGATGTACCTGAAAAGGGAGAAAGACTAAAGAAAGAAAAGAAGGTCAAGGACTGGGCCTTGAATATTTAAGCATCATGAAGTATATAGCTAGCCATTATAACCATCCTTTTCAACCAGAAGGAATCAGAGCTAGATGTTCCCGTTTATCTTTGCTGTTATACCCATCTATTCCACTGGATGGAAGTGATGAGTAAAAACCAAGTTCACTAAATTTCTGAGTTGATGACTTTCTTAGTCACAGTATGTCACAGTCAATAGTATGAGAAAAGGCTTTTCCAGTCTTATCTCACACTATTTTATTGCATATATTCCAGGTTCTTGCCAAGGGGTGTGCTGACCTGACAGCCGAGTTTTAATTCATAGGTCAGAAATCAGCAAATACTACAAATGAGGACTTGATTTATCGTTTTGTTGATTGTCAACTTTAGAAAGTGATGGAGAACATGTTCATATTGCAGATTAAACTTAAAAATGCATTTGAGTACTTTTTTGAGAGAGAGTTGATTGTTAAACATTTACTGCTCCTGCCTGACTCTACCCCCTTTCTATGGGGCACCTACCTAAGTGATTTGGAAAATTGTAAAATTACCCAAACAGAAGTTAGTCCTCAAGTCCCTACCTCTGGCAAACCTTCCTGTTCCCTGAATTTAGCTATGGTTTTCTGAGCCTGAGTCATGTGACCCTGGCATGATTCCCTGACATCAAGGAACTCACAATCTAATGGGGGACAAATATACAAAAAAAAAAAAATTGTACATACAAGATGTATGTAGCAAGGATCACTATGTGTGGCTCTTAGGGAGACAAGAATAGACATACTACCTTCTCCCCCAAGTTCTCCAAAGAAGACTAGTAGTCACTCTGCTCTCCTCAGTGAGCTGGGGTGTCAGACTAGAAATAAATCTATCTGTTCCCTTAAATATTAGTTTAAATTAGTTTAAAGGATGGTGTAATTTTCAGATTCAAGCTAAACTCTTGATCGCTATTTCTTGACGGAGAAGGGAGCCCCCAAGCGATATATCCAAGTGGACTTCTTTCCCCTCAAGTACAATGAACATACATAGCCAACAGCAAAGAAACCCAGTTATCTAAACTGATAAAAAATAGAGATCAGTGAAAGTATCTGTATGTATGCATATATGTGTGTGTGTGTCTACATACAGATACATATATACATGCCTACACACACGTGTGTGTGTGTATATAGTTTATTTCTCTATATCTCCCAGACAGTACCAGGTGAATGAGCTCTCTCACAGGGAGCCAGATAACTCACAACCACGAGAAAGTGGCGGATCTCACCCAAGGGGAAATTCCCCCCCATCTCTAGCGCGGAGCCGAGAGGAAGAGGACGGAAGGCGGCTTCTCCCCCGCAGCGGGGCAAGCGGGAGAAGTTCAGAGGACGCTGCAAAGGCGGGATCGCCCTCCCTTCCTCCACGGAGCCCCTCGTGCGGGGCCTGGGCGTCGGCCTTCACCCGGGAGGGAGTCCTGGAGCACGAGCTTTGGGGCTTGGGTTACACATACAGGGGAGTGGAAGGGGGGACCAGGCACGTGTAGTGAATCCTGCAGCAGATCAGGAAAACCGGAAGGGGGAGGGGGGAGAGGGGGGAAAGGGGAGGGAGGGGGGAGGAGGGGGCAAGGGGGAGGGAGGGGGGAGGAGGGAAGGAGGGGGCGGGCCGGGCCCTCCAGTCGTCAGGCACGGTCGGGACAGGAAAGCGTCCCGTCCCAAGGCCTGCAAGGTCTCTGGACCGTAGAGCGTGGGGAAAGGAGCCACGTGGAAGAGAAGTGGCGTTGGAAGGGGCCGGTGTGAAGGGCTTTAAAGGCTCGTGGGCGCGTGTGGCGCGGTCCCCCGACCGCTGGGCGGCCTCCCCTAGATGCCTGGAGGCGGGGCAGTCCGCGGGAGAAAGGTGGAGGAGGAGGCGGGGGGAGTTGAGCGACCCGGCGCCTCTGCCATTCTGGAAGTCCTCCGGGCCTCCACTTCCTCACGTGCAGAAGGAAAGACTGGATTAGATTGCCTTCAAGGACCCTCAGAACCCCAAGTCTGGGAGTCCCCGACCTGAAAGGTACTCCCCAGAGCTGACATACCGTGACTGGGGCTGCCAGGGACACGGAGAGATCCTGAAAAGCCGCCAAGCCCCTGCAGCCAATCCGCAGAACGCTAACGGCCCGGCCCCGCCCCTCCCCCCCAGCGCCCCGCCCCGCCCCCTCCCAGCGCCCCGCGGGCCGTGACGACGCGCTGACGTCACCAGCCTGCGTGAGGACGCTCGCTCGCTCGTCGGCGTCGGCGCCGCCTTCCCGGGTTACACCAAACAGAACCAGTGCGGTGGGCGGCGCCGACCCGCTGAGGACAATGGATTCGCGGTTAACGGCCGAGCCCCGCGCTTGAAAGAGATGTAGCCGGGGGCCAGCTTTTTTTAACCGAAAAGGTGAACGCCGCGGAGCGCGGGGGACGGGGGGAGGGAGCGGATTGAGTCTCTGGAGCCAGGCGGCGGCGGCGGCGGCGGCGGTCAGCGCAGCAGCCCCGCCGGGACCGCGGCGCCTCCTGGCCCTGGGCCGCCTGCGCCTCGCGGCCCCGGGCCGCTGCTGCTCCCACGCCTCCTCCGGCCCTGCCTGTTCTAGCGCTGTGCAGCTCTAAGCTCCTTTTCGGTGTAAAGGGCATTCGTTGTAAACAGTACTCTGCCCAGAGACCGGGGATGGGGGGGTACCTGATTCTAACTGCTGCCCTAAGCGCCCTGCAAACAGCAACCCCCCCTCCCCAAAAAAACACTGTTCATATATGTGTGTGCATATCTGTTTTTCCGTGCAAAGCAAGTTCACAGCATACCAGCCAGAGGTCTGGGAGGAGAGCTAGCTAATTCCAATTACTGCCCTAGCATCTGCCAGCAAGCAACCCCACCTCCCTTTATTTTAGTCTACTTTTCATTGTAAAGGGAGTTAGTTATAAAGTACCAGCCAGAGACGTGGGGGAGCCCTTTCCAAACCTTTTTTTTTTTTTTTTAAATCTGCTTTACCGTGCACAAGGAAGCTATCTGGCACAGCGGACAGAGTGCTTATAGATAGACTCATCTTCCTGAGTTCAAATCCAGCCTCACACACTTGCTAGCTGTATGACCCTGGGCAAGTCCCTTAACACTGTTTGTCTCAGGTTCCTCATGGGTAGAATGAGCTGGAGAGGGAAATGGCAAACCACTTCATGGCCGTGAAGTCAGACAGCCCTGGAAAAGACCCAACATCAACAAGTAGAATGTAAAGGCAGATGTGGAGGTGAATTCCAGCTGCCTGCCCAGCATCCTGCAAACACCCCCTCTTCTGCTTCTCAGTGCTGAGGCGGTGTGGAAGGTGGAGTATAGTAGTCTCCAAGAAAAGGTCAATCAGGTCGTTCTTCCCACTTTTCCCCTTCTCATCCAAAAAGAAAGGAAAAGCCCCAAACCCAAATGTCTTGCAGAATTTGCTGCTGGAAGTAAATCCCTGCTTCTCTTTTCCCTTCCAGGAGTCCAGGGGTTTCAGCTGCTGACCAGAAAATGATTGACTCGGTGAAACTCCGGAGAGAGAGTGCTGGGGATTTCTTTACTCACTACGAGTATCTTTGTGCGCTTCAAGACTCGATCCCTCTGCCTGTTGTGAGAGCCAATCTGAGGCACGGGGTGCTCGATTTCAATGCGGACCGCCTCAAACTCCTGGACTGGGCGCCTTTGCTAAGTGCCCTTAGGATAAATAAAAATTTGCCCTCTGTTGCCATCAGGAGCTCATATCAACCAAATTTTGGAGATTCAGGTTTGTGGTTCAGGTCTAAAATGCTCCTTAAGTCTTTAAGTTGTTGTTGGGTTCTCGGGGAGAGAATATGTGACATTTTAAACAATTGGGAAATTACACTTTTGCTAGTAGGTAGATAGGTACCCCCAGGCTTTACCTGTAGTAACTGCATCCCATAGGGTGGATTTAAGAGATGGGGAAAGTGGAATGTTGCTGTACCCTATTCTGGTTTTCTCAGGGTGAATTTCAAGTAGCATTTATTTGTCATGACAAGAGCTTACTGGGAAAATAATTGTAGAAACAAAGCTGTCATTCAGTCATTCACCATATATTAAGTAATTCCATGTGCCCAGGCACCTTGCTAGGTGCTTTTGACTCAGAGTCCAGTGTTCTTTTCATTATACGGAACTGCGTAACACGGTATGCTTTTCTATTTTAGCCTCTAAGTCATCATTTTCTGTGACATTTTATCAGGTGCTTAACTTTGCTACATGGTACCACAAAATAGCTCTCCACAAAACTGTCTTCTAACTTTCTAACACCTCTTGCTTGCTACTTAGGGCTTCGAAACAGTAAGTGGAATAGTAATAATATGTAATAGTCCCTGGTGATTTATGTGGTACCGGATAGAGCTCTAGACCTGGAAATCAGGAAGACTTGTTCAGACCCAGCTGTGTGACCCTGGGCAGGTCCTGTAACCTCTGCCTCAGTTTCTTCATCTTTAATAATAGCACCTACTTAACAGGGTCATGAGGGTTAAATGAGATAATTGCAAAGTGCTTATACCATGCCCAGCATATAGTAGACACTTAATAAATGTTAGCTGTTGTTACTGTGACTGAGGAGGAAGTTCATAGGCTCATAGAGAAAGTGCTGGAATCAATCTGCGTGGTTTTCTAGTCCAGCCCCTTCATTTTATTTTTACTTTTGAAACATCAATTTCTTTGATGCATTTTGCCTTTGTGATTTCAACCCAGTTCTCTCCCTGAGGACACAGAAAAGCCACTAAGCTGAGGTTGCCAGTTCAGTGACTACTTATGACAATATAGACGGTACTCTGTCCTGTTAGTTCTCCTCTTCCAGCTTCATCAGCAGTTAATCAGAACCAGGCAGCTTGGCCACCTGCTTTTCATTCACATTGTTGCATTCCTTGTGTGTGTTGTTCTCTTTGGTTCTACTTTGTTTCCCTCGGTTCCACTTAACACAAATCTTCCCCCATTGCTCTGAGACTTCTTGATATTCATCATTTCTTAGTAGCCGGTAATACTCCATAAATTTATATGCCCTGTTTTTTGGGCCATTCTCCAATCATGAACCCCCCACTTTGTTTCTAACTCTTTGCTACCAGAAAGAGCAGTGTCATTAATATTTTGGTATACGTTGAATCTATACCCAGTAGTGTGATGGCTAGAATTGCAGATATGGATGGTTTAATCACTTGTTTTAAGTAGTCTCAAATTGAAATCTAGAACGTTTGGACATTGTATTTATTAATGTGTGTTTTCCTAAAGGCTTCAAACATTGTTCATTTTTTGGTCATTTTTGCTCATTTGGCTTATGTGAGGTAAAACTTCAGAGTTATTTTAGTTTCATAAGTAATTTGGAACATGTTTTGAAACCATGGCTATTGACATTATATTCTTGTCAATTCCACATATGTTTTGGATATCATACTTTCATTAATGATATTTGTGCATATATTTTCCCGACTGTACAGTTTCTCTTAATTCTGTTTTCATTAGTGAATGCAGTTTTTAAATTTTTTGTAGTAAAAATTGTCTGTTTTATCTTCAAAAAATGTACCTCACAGCTGGATGAAATAGTACGTAGTTGTAATCTCAGCTACGAGGGAGTCTGAGACTGGCTGATACCTTGAGATCCAGAGTTCTGAGCTGCAGTGGGCTGTGCCAGTCAGGTGTCCCCACTAAGTTTATGATGAATATGGTAGGCCTGTGTGAGTGGAAGAGTCAGAGGTTACCTGAAGAGGGCCATCCAGCCCACGACAGAAATGGAGCAGGGTAGAGTTCTGGTGTAAGTGAGATCGAGCTCTTGAGTTGTCCTTGATTTTTTTCTAGCCTGGACGACATAGGAGAGATGCTTTTTTTTTTTTTAAAGCACCTATAGACTTAGTTGTGAAAGGTATTTCATCCTATTTTCTACTAAGTATTTTTATTGTGTGGCATTTTTATATTAGTACACATTCTTTTGTGCTTGTTGTAGTACATGATGTAAGGAAGCCTCATCAAACAAGTAGTTTGCAGCATTTTACCTGAAACACTTTTCTCATGTTAGTCTATGTTTTGGTCAAAACTGGACTACTCTCTGCTCTCCTAAACACCCACCGTGACCTTAGGATTCCATTCTTTTTTTTTTTGGATCCTTTTGTTATCCCTTACTTTCCCTGTCAAATGCATCCTTTAATATCTAACTCAAATACTACCTATTCTAAGAAAGCATTCTCTGATCTCCCTAGATGACAATGAACTTTTCCCTCAGGTCTCACACTTTGTTTTATAACTTTTTTTTTGTAACATGATTAGTATAGTTTATCATGTATATTATGGCTCATGACACCTTGCTAAAACTTTCAGCTCCTAGAGAGAGTTACCTGAATTTTGTATTTTTCCTCATGCTGTTGTTCAGTGTTTGTATTTATATGAAAAGGTGGAAGAGGGCAAATAGGTTATTCACACAGAATCCAATTCTTAATATAGGAAAAAAGAATGTTGCATGTAAACTCTTTTTTTGTTGTTGTTGGTAAAAGTTTTCTTTGGATAATAATTTTGGAATACATTTTTTTCTAGCTTCTGATAGGTATAGAGCCTATTCTAAAAGGCGAATTCCTACAATTAGATCTAAAGAAGTGACCATCCAATTATGTAGAGCTATTAAAGGCTGTTTAAGTGTGTCTACTGCTCTGAAGAACCTAGAACTTCAGGGAATATATTTAAGAGAACGAGATTTAATATTGTTAACAAGGGTAAGGTTTCTAAAATTCATTATGGCAACATTTGATAGTAATTTTAAACCCTCTTCATGTGTTTTTAATGATATGATTTTTTTTTCATTAAAGGGATTGAATAAATCAGCGTCTTTGGTACATCTATCACTGGCATATTGTCCAATTGGAGATGGAGGTTTAGAAAGTGAGTTTTTATATTAATTTATTTTTCCTTCCATCTATCCTAATCCTATTTATTTTTTAGAGTCCAGACCAAGTCTACTAACATGAAGCTAACTACTGCTAACTCCTCCTCCTCCTTCTACTAACCACTGACCTGTCCTCCCCAATCTCTTATCCTATTTTATTTGTTTTGCACTATATTAGTTAGCACTTAATTATGTCTTGTCTTGTATTCTGTCGTTTTTTAAAAAATGAGTATTGGATTGTCTTCTCAAATAGATTATGAAGTTGTTGAGGTCAGAGACTGTCCTATGCCTTCCGTGAAGTCCTCCTTGGAATGTAGTGCAGTTGTAGACCTGGAGTTTTTATTTAATAAATAGTTAATGGTGGACAACAGAAACAAAAGCAAATAGATTGAAGAGCATATGATTTTGAAGAAATTTTTTTGAGTGATTGTGTAGAAATTAAGACATAGACAGGAGAAAACATTTTTAACATCCTTTAAAAATAACAGGCAAGTTCCTGCCATATCAAAAGCAAATTCCATATACTCAACTGTGTTATTTTTAGCCACCTAGCTTATGGTTTGTGTAAATTGGAATAACATTGCAATTGTAATAGACTTTATAGTTGTCATATCTTTTATATTCTACTGCTTGGTGTGTGTATACACACACACACACACACACACACACAGGTATTAGCAAAAAAAAAAAACAACTTAGTAATGCAAAACAGCTACTGAATGAGAATAGACTCAGAAAAGTAAATAATGAATATTTGTACTGATTTGTTCTTTGTCTTTGGTTTCTCTGTCATTTTTAGCTGTCTGTCAGAGTGTTAAGACCTCAGTAACCCTCAAGACTATAAACTTCTCAGGGTGTAATTTGACTTGGCGTGGAGCGGAACATCTGGCCAATATCTTAAAGGTGCTTAATTTTTGAACCTTAATCTTAATAATTTGATACATCTGGCACAAAGAATTTCTTTGAGAAGCTTGCTTGGTGTTTTTAATTTTTCTTTTTATTATTATAATATGTGATGATGAATATTCTGATTTAACAATTGTAGGAAGCAGACAGCATGGTGTGATAAAAAGTTTATTGAACCTAGTGTTTAGAGACATGGATTCTAGTCCTGGTTCTGTCTCAGTGATCTTTTCCATGACCTTGTTCAAGTCGTTTTAACTTGTCTGCCTCATTTTTAAAGCATAGAATTAAGAAGCTTAGCATAGCACTACTGAATGAATTTTCTGAATAATCTTTATCTTCTTTGGCATGTGTTATGTTCACTTCTTAATATATTAAATAATGGAATTTTAGGATTTTATTGATCATTTCTTTCAGCCTCCTCTTTTATAGACAAAACACAAAAGCCAGACTTGCCCCAGTTTGTACATTTCAGTGGTAGGGATGGGAGGGCTGAACATGAGGACCCCTGATTATTTACTTGTCCTTTTTACTCAGCCTCATTTTTCAATGGCCTATCAGTAATAGATGTGCTTTTACAATTTAATAGATCATTTTTATAAAGCACTGTGTTTACATAAGTATTGATTATTCCCTGAGGCTTATTTCATTTGTCTAAATCTTTCAAGTACCAGGCGATAAGAAGGCATGAAGATGTGTGGGCTGAGAGTCTTCGCTATAGGAACCCTGATCTGGATGGCATGGCAGGCTTGCAGCGTATCTCCCTGAACTCCAACACCCTGATTGGTGATCAGGGTGTCAACGCTTTTGCAGAATGTCTTCGTGACAGTTTGTGGCTGAGAGGTTGGTAAAAACAATTGTTTCTGGGAGATAGCAGAAGTAGTCTCTGACCTGGTCGATCACGAGTACAAAAATGACTTACTGCAAGATTCTTTGCTTTGCTCTGTTGTGGGAATAAAGCATTTTAGTTTGAAATACATACCCTGGCTTTCAGAATATTATTTGAGTAATAATGTTGAAGTAAGGGACATTACATACAAGATCATCTTTAGTTTGTGTTTTCTCTCTATTATGGATTATATGCTTTAGAGAAGTGCCTTTATTAACTCCTTGCTCCTGGAAAACATTGGCTGAACAGAAAATTCTTTGTGGATATTTTCTTTTTTCTTTTTCCTTCTATTTAATATGTATGTATAAAAGTCTTACATATAAAAATACAATGTTTTGAATATTTTAATTTTTTTAAATGTTTTTAATAAATTATATAAAGATATTTTTTAAATGACCCCAAAGTGTTAGTGCTGTTTTAAGATTTAATGGTGTAAAACAGCACTGAGACTTTTGGGACACTCCATATAGCCACTTTTTTCCTGTGTTTGTCATAATTTTTCCCTCTTAGCCTTCTTCCTTTTTAATTCTTGTCTTTTGCTCTTCTTTCCATCTTTAATGTCTTCTCTTCTCCCTCTACATTCTCTCTCACCACTCTTAAGGTGACTCTTCTCACATTGTTTTCCAATCACTCTCCTCTTCCTAATCTCGCTATTTCTATCCAAGTCATCATTACTCTTCCAGTTTCTCAGGTTTGTAATCTCATTCTCCCCTCCTCACCTTCTCTCTACTCATATCTCGTACTCAGTTGTTAGATCTTGCTTTTTCTGCCTCTGTATTGGCTCTTGTATCCAATCCCTACTGTTACACAGCCACCACCTTATTTCAGGCCTTTTATCACTCCTTGCCTAGATTTATTGCAACAACTTCTTATTTGGTCTCCTAGCATGAAGTCTTTCTCCAGTTCAGTTCATCCTCCGCACAGCTGCTCGTCCTTTTCCTTAAGTGTTCTAACCACATGACTCCTCCACTCCATAAACTACAAACTCTGTAGTCTCTAGGATCCACTATAAATTTCTTTGTTTAACTTTAAAAAACCCTTAACAGCCTTACCCCAAACTATCTTTCCTGCCTCGTTGTGTATTACTCCACCTTCTGCACTCTTATGATACAGCCAAACTCAGCCATACTTCCCTCTGCTCTTCAGAGATGACAGTCCATCTACTATTTCTGTGCCATTAATCATCCCCAGTTCCTCGAATGTCATTTTTCCTCATGTTTGCCTCATAGAATCCACCTCCTTCATGATGTATCTCAAAAGCCTCAGCTTATGTCAATATTTTTCTGGTACCCATTGACTGCTAGTGCCTTCTCTCACAAAACTTCTTGTCTTAACTATTTTGTGCTTAATTTCTTTGTTTTTATTCTGTATGTCTTATGTGTGTGCTTGTTTCTCCCATTAAAGTGTAAGTAAGCTCTTTGAGAATAGAGATTGTTTCATCCTTTGTATCCCAAGTACCTAGTTCATAGTAGGTGCTTAATAAATACTTGTTAATCTTGAATCTCTTGAGAGTTTTGTTTGGTGACCATTAGGGACCAGGGGATGTAGTACAAAATTTTTACTTCTAACTATTGCTAATAAACCAACGGAGGCCAAAGAAGTCAGATTAGTTGCGGCTCTTTTGCCTTAACTATGAAATTTATCAGCACAGTTTTGGTTCTGTGCACTAATAGAAAGTAACTGTGGCACAGAAGAACATTCTATTCTTTCTCCCCACCCCACCAAAAATGAAAGTCAGATTTTCAGAACAAATTGATATTTTTAATTTAGCTTATTTTTAAATTACTTACATTTTTTCTTGCATATATGCAACAATAGCAGCCCAGAAATGTTCTCAGTAATAGGGAGGTCAAACTAGAATGAAAATATTGAAGTAGATAATCTTCCAAAAGCACAATATAATCTTGGAGTGAGGAATGTCAGGTCCCTGATCCGATGCTTGCTTTGTAACCTTGGACAAGTCACTTGGCCTCTCTGTACCTCAGTTTAGTCATCTGTATTGTAGTGTTCATAATACTTGCATTACCTACCTTCCTTCTGGGGAGAGTTGTGTGGTAATTATGCATGCATTGGGCAGGGACTTTTTTCATTTTCATCTTTGTATCCCTAGTGCCTATCCAGGGCCAGACACATAGTAGATACTTAATAAGTGTTTTTCACTTATTTAATGTTATTTTGAAATTCGTGGATGAATAAGTTGTGAATCTGTATTAAATATTGGTAAAGTTTATGGTCTAATATTTTGCTTTGTAAACCTTTTAGTACTGTATAAATGTGGTGGTGTTGATAATAATAAAAAGAAAGTGAAGAAGGCACGTCACATGTTAGCTTGGTCCCTGATGATAAATGTAAGAGTGATCTTTGACAAGAGTCATACTGGATAGGTAGACATGGATGGGTTGTCATATGCATCGTTAGAGGTAATAACCCATGTCAGTGAGATTACAGATTCATTTCGGTATAATATTGTTAACAAAGATACTCCGTATGTGAATAGTGATGACTATACATTAAACACATAAACTTAGTGAGTAGAAATGTCTTTTTCTTATTTTAAGCACTTGATCTGCAGCAGTGTGGAATTAGTGATGAGGGAGCTAAAATTCTACTCAGTGCTCTGGAAGGAAATACAACCGTGGTGGTTCTGGATATAAGAAAAAATCCACTAGTTGGTATGTTAATAAATCTGTTTTGCTTAATTAGTCTTGTTAGTGATAGAGTTTAAGAAGTGTTTAAATTATAAGTATTACCAAGTTGACTCATAAGCTCAGTTTCTTTTATAATTTTTAAAATAGAGGTTGTATTATTAAATGGGTTATAATGGTTCCTGGTTGTTTTTAAGACGGGATGGGTTTTGGCCCTTGTAGTTGTAGGCCTGGCACTGCAGAATAACTTTAGCATTTTGTTATGTAAATTTTTTGCCACAGCCTTGCTTACCACTTGGTGTCTGGTACGCTGGGGTGGGTTGGTGACCCTTGCTCCAGCCCAGTTTAACTGTTCATCCTTGCCAGAGAACTATATGTATTAATTGTTTTGACTTTTAATACATATAAGTACCCCCAGAATCTTTATTTTTCTCTGTGGCCTCTGTTAGACCCTTGCTAGAACCTATTATTTCATCACAGGAAGTCTTAGGTTAAAATTCCCTTGCAAAAGTGTATTTTTTAGCCAATAAATTCAGTGTTTATATGATCCTTAAGATTATGCTTAGAGTATTTGGAAGTGTTTTGAGTATTACCATTGGAAGCCTACCTTTAAAAACTTAAAGCAAAGAATATTTTTCAGGCCTCTTCATCTGTTCTTTCATCCACATCCCTTGTTATTGACAAAAAAGCCTTTTGGAGGGAATTTTTGTGGAGAAATAACCTCAAATATTGTTTGAGGGGAAGGGAAATGCAATTATACATATATAATAAAAAGAATTTTCTGTGTCTGGAAAAGAGACAACAGTGGTATTTGGCTAGTTTTCTGTTTTTCAACAAAATGTGTACAGAAGCACTGGAATATTTGTAATTTAATTTTCATTTCACTTTAGATCATTGTTTGGTGAAAGCAGTTATTGACAGAGCTGTCCAGAATGGAAAGAGTGCTAAAGCAGAGGTATGGTGTACTTTCTATTTCACCCTGAGGGATTTGTTGATGTGTTTGTTCTTTAATAGCAAAGGCACACATGAAATTCATTTTTCAGTTACAAGTCAGTAGTTTTCTGGCTAAATAACATAAAGGCAATCTTACACTTTTTCTTTCATTCTTATTGCCGAAGATTATATTGCTAATTATATCACCAAAAGGACAAAACAAATTTTTTATTTATTTAAAATTATAATTGCTGGCTGAAGCCAAAACCTCATAAGTTGCCTGTCACTGAAATGTAGTATTTTACTTCTCTTTTCTAGTACAAGTGGTTAAGTTCTCCAACTTTAAAGGACTCTTTCAAAACTAAACAGAAAAAAAGAACTATAATTCTGGGAAGTGGTCGAAAAGGAAAAGCTACTATTCGTATTGGTAACCCTGCTTTTTTAACGCCGCTTGGAAGTTCCCCCTGTAATATTTACTTACCTTTTTTTTTTTGGGTGCTCAAAATGTTCAGCAACAGAGCTTCAGAATTTAAATGTGCTCTAATTACTACTGTATTAAAGATATAAATGATGGCTTTGTTCAGATTGTGAGCATTTTAATTAAGATAATTTGGCATTGGCATAATATTCTTAACTTTTTCCAGAAAACTGACTCAGGAAAAGAAATGATCCTAATTAAATTCCTATCCAACTCCCCAATCCCAACTTATTTGCTGTTTTGGGGACTTTTTAATATTCACTTCTATGAGTAGTTTTGAAAGTAAATTTTGGGGAAGGATTTTAATGAAGTGTAAACCTAGAAAGATAATGCTTATTAAAATGAGTGATATTTCTGAAGATATCTGTTTTCTTCTGTTTTCCTCCCTTACATACATTTGCCTAAAGTGAATGAATGAAGTGCTAAACCAAGCAATAAATGTTAAAATGTGTCTGATATCGATATTTGTCCTTTGAAATATTTTAAAAATGGTTTACTAATTCAGATGAAATAGATTTAAAGAGAGAAACTCTCTTTGAGTAATGCATTGGAAGATTAGATATTTATGTTCAAAAGAACTTTTCAAAAACACATTATCTAGGCTTCTGACATTAGAGCTGCAATTCCATGATCAAGTGTAGTTAAAGTATATGTTCTATAAGAATTTTTAAAATACTGTCAAGAAAGGCTGAGTAAGAACTTCCAGTAAAATCTCTTTTTCCAGTCCTCTCATTTGCTCTTGGTAATCAATCTTGTGGTTGATGAGAATGGCACTGTATTGGGAGGATATCTGTGTGGGAAAATATCAAGATTGCCTTCATCATAGACTTGTAGAATCTTTAATTAAGGAAACTTAAAGAATACTGGAGATGGTCTTTGCTGTACTTTTATAAGAAAGGGAAAAAAAAATATGAAAATGTACATCCCAATCATAAACCTTAAAAATATATATATATATTTATCTATTTGTTTGGAAGCTTTTATATTTGCTTTCTTGATTGTATACTTATTTTGGAGAACAATTTGTTCCTGACAATAGAAAAAAAGAGCCAAATTTTTTTTCCCCATTACAGATGTAGAGATTTGACAGGTTATGCAGTCCTGTGAAAAATAAATTCTTAGGTCTAAAGTCACTCTTTAAAAAAGTCTAAATGAGAGGCACAGTGGACAACATAAAATTAAATGTTAGTAAATATGTAGTAAAATTAAATATATTTTGCTCCCAAAGGGAAACATTCTTCCTTGGTCAGCTGTGAATTTTTGCCTTGTTCTAAACCCTTAAATGTTACTTCCTGAAAGAAGGAACTCTGCAAAGAGTCTCATTCTTCATTGAGCTTCTTTTAGGAATAATTAGCAATCCAGATTTTCTAGAATGAAAATATACCTTATATTTATATGAATAAGTAGATCAAAAGGAACAATTTTCATAAAGATTTGGTAGATTTGAAATTTAGCTTTTATAACTCTTTGAATACTGGTACATTAAAACAGTTATTGAAAGAATGACTTGTTAAAAATTTTATTGTTGGTTTAATTGTTAATCATCATTTTGTTACCCATGATGTGGTATATAATTTAGTGAATCTTGAGGGCATTCCTTTCATCAGTGTAGATGGCAAATCCATTTATGTCTTCTTATCATGTACAGTTCTTGTCCGAGTTGTCCCACTGTTCCCACCCAACTTGTCAATGCATAAATAACCCATTATTTGGTACTTTGTACACTGTGCAGATGTCCTTTTTTATGAACCTGTGGTTTCATCAAGGAAATTAGCCTCTTCAATGCAGATTATCAGTTGCTCTATAACTTTTAGTTTTAGAAAGTGACCTTGGATCCTGACAAATTAAGTAACTTTCTCTGAGCCACACAGTCATTATGTACTGCCCTGCTTCTCAAATAGAGCTGTCACAGCAATCCTGTGGGGATTTGATGTGGAAACTAAGTGTGGGCTCTTTTCCAACCCCAACCCTATGAGTATATGAGAATAAGAAGAATACGTTCAGTGAGGACACCATATTTTTAAGCTCTTTAATTGTACTTGATAGGGAGCAGATCTTAGAGTCAGAAGAACAGTGTTAAAGTTTCACCTTTTTACTCATATTGACGCCATAAATCCAAGGAAGTCACATAACTGGTGCCAGCACACAATGATAGAGGAAGTTTCTCACTGTGGGTCCTATACCCGTGACATGATAGGTGTAGCTGCTATCCCTTTATTAATGTAAATATCCTTGAATCATCCTTTAAATGTACATCGTTGACTTCACACTGGTTCCTTTATTGGAAGTTACACGCAACAGTGGTTTTTAAGAGTGTGGATTGCTAAATGGGAAGAGGTGACTGCAGTTTGCCTGCCAGTACTATTTTGGAACATTTGGATCACATCAGATAGCGAAAAAGCAATTAGTATGTCAAAAGATGTGCTTTCTGTAATGATCAGTTAGTATTTTTACCTGAAGAATTGATTTTATGCTTATAACATTCTTGAAATTGTGTAAATCATTGTTTACTTATAGAATATTACTTAGAACTAAATTTCAGTAACTTAATAGTGATATCTGATAGTATTTAATAAGGTATCTTGGGATAAAAAGCAATTTGGCATAGTACGTAGAGTTGGCTTTGTAGAGAGGAAGATTTGGGTTCAAGTGCTACCTCTCCCACATACTGGTTGCGTGACCCTGGGCAAGGTACTCAATCTCTTAGTGCCCCCAGTAACTCTTTTAAGATTAAATTGGCTGAAGATACCCACCTGCAGTGGTAGATGAAGTTCGTTAGTGGGAGCTCCCTACACCAGGGAAATCCCAGGTCCATCCTGAGAATGAGAAGAATTTTTTTTAAGTTCTCACTTAACATGGTTGAGCAAAGTGAAAATGTGACATATTTGCAAGCTTTTTTGAGCTACTGAAAAAGTAATTTTTTTCTTGGATTTTTTTATATTTGCTTCAGTAATTTGGAGGCACAAAGGTAAGCACTTCAAATCAGTGTCTGGGTTAGTGATCAATTTCAGAGAGCATAGGAGATTAATTGTGTTAATAGTATTTAGTATATACTTTAAAAGATATAATTTAATATCACATTTAGATGTATTAAGAAAGAAAAAAATCAACTTAAGTAGCACAAGATAAACTAAATTTTAATGTAGTTTGTGAGGTATAAATTCATCCCATGGGCATGATAGATTAAAAGTCTTATAAAGATTTGCATATTACTGACTTGTGGGGATTAGGACATCTTATATGCTGTGCACTGATTTTACATGTTTGGAATAGTGGGAGAATTGAACTTAGACAATAAATTCTTAAAATTGTATTAAAACTTAACTAAGGTGTTCTTAATGTTGCAAGACAGGAAATTTAATTTTTGAATGTAAATTTCAGCATATCTTTTGCTGTCCTTTCTAATTGTTCATAAATCATAGTCCTGTCTGATATTACATAATGATAATATATTAATACAATTATATAAACTAATTATACATAATAGTAAACTTGTTTTGAGAGGCAGCAAATGCATAAATTACTAGGACATTTTGAGAATGAGTGATTAGCTTCTTATAGTCTCAAAATTATTTCCTTTCATCAGTTTTCTGCTGTTATTTTTACATTTTTATTTTGTCTTCCATATGAAAGTAAGTTTGTAGTATTGAGTGATAGTTTAGTGTCAATCAGTGAAAGTAGGGAACATATTCCTAAGTTTCATGCCAGCAACTCCATGTGGTAATGTTAGGGTGAGAGAGTAGTCTCAAAGTAGTATAATTCTGTAGCTGCAAAGTGCAGCCTTCCAAGAGTAAATGCATAGCAGTGTTTTCCCATTTCCCTCAAGTAAAGGAGTGCCAAAGATATTAGTGTGGCTGTCTGATGCTGACAAATTTGGTAGAAAATATGCTCAAAATTAGTGCTTAGCCAAAATCTCATCATCCTTTATATTGTATGGTAGATATTTAACTTTTTTTTTTTTTAAGTATATAACACATGCTTAAGTATCATGTGCTGTCATGCTTAGGTTTGGATTATAAGGTCACTTATAAGGCTAAAGGTTAAGTGAAAGATTCACAGACTGGAGCAGGTGGAAATCAGCAGTACAGTGGTACATTTCCACTCGTCCATAGTGGTAGCACCATTCACCATAGCCATTCCCATGTAATAGCTTCCTCCACACTGAGATACCTGTCCTGATATGAAATATGTAGTGCAGCGTACAAGTTGATAGCATGTTGCTCAAGTGACAACCACCATTCCTATATCCTTCTCTTCAAAGGAGAAGTTTTAATGTGGCCATGCAGGGGCTAAATAGGAAAATACTAAAGTAACCTCATAATTTCTCCTGTAACAGTATTTTGGAAAGATTATTGGCATATGTCTTACACACTTGGGCTAATGGACTCAGTCTTTTCAAGCCAGTCTATGAGTTGCTAACCTTTTCAGCATATTGTGTGTGACTTAGACATCATACTAAAAATATACTTGGCACAGTACAGCAATAACATGAAATAACTGTTCTTTATAAAAGGACACTTAAGTAAAGGGGCTTATTCTGTGCTGCATTAGCTTAAATGCTACATGCATATTTTTCTTTTACCCCAGGGCATATACATGTATGCTAATCTAATTATATATACTTGCATGTTTCATATTGCTTTTGATTCTTTCCTTTAATGCCTCTTCAAACCATTTAGGAGTTACAACAGTGAAACCTCTAAGTACAGGAAGAAAGCAGTTATGTAGTAAAGATTTTTATACTCCAGAGTCATTACCACCTGGTACATATGGCTTCCTGCCCTGGCGTACCGCGGAACGAGCTAACCGGAGCAGGTAGAGTATTTTTAGCTTCTGTCCTTATAATGTAAGAAAATTATTGATCATATGAAGTATGAGCCAGACAGCTTATCAGATTGCATATATTTTGAACTCAAGTGTAAGCCACATTGGTATTCTTACTTTGCAATTTTTATACTGGGGGGAGAATTTTTGCCACGAGGGAAAAAAATTTAAACCATCAGATTTCAGTTCTTATAGAAGGATCAGTTTGTAAAAGTTATTTTTTAAAAGGCTCTGTGGGATGATTTTGAACTTGAAGTGAAATTAAGTGTTTGTGTTTCATGAGAAAAAAATTCAAAAGCATAAAAGTTTTTGAAGCACTGGAGATAAAGAGACAAAAAATAGTCTGTTCCCAAAGAGCTTACGTAGATTTCATTGACACTGTAGGCCTTTTTATCTGCTCATATGAAAGTATTTTGAGGTACATACGTCTTAGTATATGTCTAAGTATATTTTGCCTATGGTAAATGTGTTTTATTGTAAATTGTGACAGATTAAAGTGCCTTAACAATATCAGTGCATTAGAATATATTTACTTGACTTAATGAGAACTGGTCACAACTTCTCTCAGGGTCTGAACTCTTACTTTATATATAGTTCTAACAACTTTAGTTGTCTAGAGTCTAATCCAGAGAAGATGAAAAGCAATCAAGTAAATGGGGATAGATAAAAACAGTATAGTTGTGGCATTGTGTGTAGTTACACTGACAGTAATATGAAATGACAACTGACAGTGAAGACATAAAAAAACTTGGTGGTTGTGTGTCCTTGGGGCACCATCTGTGCTTAGGTCTCATGTTCTTCACTTACATAATCAGAGTTGGACTACAACAGGGGTTCTTAATCTTTTTTGTGTATGTGGACCTTTTTGGCAGTCTGGTGAAATCTGTGGATTCTTTCTCACAATGTTTTTTAATGCACAAAATAAATTATTTTTGATTACAAAGGAAATTACATTGAGATACAGTTATTAAAATATTCTAAAAGACAAATTTACATACCCCAGAATTAAAACTTCTGGACTAAATTATCTCTCTGGGCTTTTCCAGCGTTAAAGTTTTTACAGATTAAGCTTTTTGGTTGTTTTTTAAAAGAAAGAAAAAAAGGGAGAACTTTAAAAAATTGTAGTTTAAGGCTATTTAATGTAGGCCTTATCTTGATGTTTATAGTAACAGTCAAGAAAATGTGAAATTATGTTGACTGTATTCTTTCAGAAAAGAGGATATGTGAAATATTAAACTTAATACATAGAGCTTTAAAAAAATTTGGGGAGCACTTTAAAGGTTAAGGTTCATTTATCTGGAAAATTCAGTTATACAAAATAAATACTTTTCCAAGGATGTAAGTTTATTATATGTTATTGTATGTTATTATAAATTCCAACATTTTTACCTTAAAATGTGACCTAAATTAACTATCTCTTTAGGGGATTTCCACTGATTAAAACCCGAGATTTACCTTGGCCAGTTCAGGTAATATGCTAATATTTATCATATTTCAATTTTGGAGGTTGAGAGGAAATTTCTGTCCTAATTTTTCTGTTCAAGTTGACTGTCCCTTAGAAGACTTACCTTCTAGTAAGCTGTTTTTGTATCTGCAGTGTGTATCTTTAAAAATTCCTAGGGAGGTATTGCAGATGCTTAGCTTAGCAGTAAGAGGCCACATGTAGTTAAGCAGAAAACTGGTAAAGAACTCTTGCACTCATAGTATTTATCCATTCAGACAATAATTTCTACCTCCTTCCCGCTGCTTTGCAACTTAAATTAACTGTCTTTTTACAGGCTTTCCCCTTAATAAAACCCAGGATATACCTTGGCCAGTTCACTTAGTCTCAGGCCCTAGGTTTCTCCAGTGATGAGATTTGTATTAGCTCATCCTTGAAGCCCCCTTTCAGCTATGATCTAACTTCTCCTACTTATGTGAAGTCAAAAGAAAACTGTGATTCAGAGCATTGAAATTAGCTAATCCCAGTGTAACCCGTAGGAAAAAGTATCCCATCATTACATTCAGCTTTTATCTTGTATCTCTAAGACAAAATGGAAGAAAAGTGCTTGCAGATGGATTTGCACATTCGTCTGCTTGTCATATTACCCAGATATATGTACTGTCATGGATTACATGATGAAAACATCAGATAACTTTACTTAGAGTTTGGAAATGTGCTTTATTTAATATTTGATCATTTTAACCTTGCTTAAACAATGTCCTATGGTTTTCTTTAAGCAAATGGATTTTCCTGTGAAAGTAACTGTGGAGACCCCATCATGCTCAGAAACAGAAGAGTCCGAAGACACTATTTTAGAATCTCTTCCTGAAAAAACTAGCCTAACACCATACAAAATAAATGAAATACAGGTATGAGGCTATCATCTTTAAAGTTTGGATAGGTTTATTCCACTTTGTAGCTTATATTTTACAAATTTCCACAGTAATATGCTAAGTACCTTCATGAAGCCTTAACTATATTTTTACAGTAAAGTTGGGACCATCATGTAAATTTAATTCATTGGCTCATCTCTAAAAATTAATTTGATCATCCAGTATATGATTATTGTGAGTTTAAGTAACCATGGCATATTTATTTTTAAAAGAAAAAAAATACCCCATTATCTCTACCAGAAGGAATCGTGAGTCTTGAATTAGTTATCTTGGCAATAAAGAATTAGAACCAATCAAGAATAATGTAATTTAGATTTTAGCCTTGCAGTTCCTAATTTTGTAGTGAACTTGAGGCTGAGCCTGATGGAGAGAGTGAAAATGGCATGGCTGAGCCAGCCAGGCAGCTAGGGTAGAGGTAGGTAGAAGAGGCCAGAGCTTAGTAACCAGACTGACTACTTGATGGTGAACTCCTTGGCCATGGCAACCCTTTAAGGGAAGAAATACAAAATAGTAGTCTGTCCTATGCCACCCTCTTTGTTTCTAGAAATTGGGTGGCAGAATTGTACAAAAGGGGAACAGAGGTTGCCAAAAACATACAAATTTTAGGCTGACTGTAAACATTAACTAAAACACTTGGTCTGAAGTTAGAAAGAGTTGGGTTTAAATCGAGCCTTAGACACTTCATCCTACGTGACCCTGGGCAAGTCACAGTTTCCTCAGTTGTAAAATGAGGATGATAATAGCACCTATCTCTCCAGGTGGTTATGAGGATAAAATGAGATAATAATTGTAAAGCACTTAGAACAGTGCCCAGCACATAGTGATGCTAAGGAAATGTTAGCCCTTAGTAATGGCAGTAGTGTTCTGAATGCGAGAACCATGTTCACTGACTTACAAGTGGAACTTACTGGAGGAACTGAATTCTTTTGTTCTTGATATTCTCTCTATAAACAAAAGCAGAAAACCAAAGGATCACAAGTCTCTTTGAGAAGGAAATAAAGGTTTTGTGTAGTAGTTTCCTCTGACATTGAAAGGCAGCAGGAGACATTTCATGGGACTTCTAATTATCTCATTTAGCAGTGCTCATGATAACTATTTACAGAAAAACCACCATCAAAATAATTACAGTAAACTTGCCAACCTATATTGCGGAAACTGAAGGGAGAGAGAAATTCTACAGATAGCTGGATGAGATATTCCAAACGAACGTGATTTCATATTTGGTGTTTTCAATGCAAAAGTAAGCTTGGGTGAATAGAGAAGAAATTACATTAAAAATAAGAAAGCCAAAGACTTTTAAACTGCATAGAAGCCTCATGATTCAGAGATATATATCATGAATTCAGAAGACTTCTGAACATGATAAATAGCAGGTAGAGGTAGAGCCAAGATGTCTGACATTCCCCTCCAAACAGCTTTAAAATAACAATCAAATTCTGGAATGGTACAGCCAACAAAAGGTCAGAAGTCCAATACAATTTAGGAGGTTGGAGAGAGAAGTCCGTGAAACAGGAGTAGGGGGCTAGCCCAGAGCATATGTGGCAGTAACCGCAGGTGTGGACCTCAGAGGTAATGAGAGTACCAGAAACAGTTGCAGCAGTTGTGGGAACTCTCCCTCCCCAGAGACAGTAAAGAGTTTGGACAACTGGTCAGAAAGAGATTAGAGGGTTCCCCCTTTTGTGCTTGCCCTCTTCATTGCCCATTACCCAGTTCTGGATTGCAGTTCCAGGGCAGAAAGGAGAGCATGTGGTCGTAAGCAGGGGCCTAGTTTCAGTTTCAGGGCAAGGGGAGAACAGGGGCCTTAGTCACAGCTCGAGGGCAGAAAGGAGCACTAGCTCTTGGGGTTGAAAGGGAGCAGCGCAGGGGACCTTCCTGTTAAGTACCAGGAGAGCAGTGACTGCCCCTCTTTAGATCACAACACCTGAGAATCACCAAAAACTCACACATCAGTCTCTGCACCCCCACCCTAGAGCTAGCTGTGAAAAAGCCTGAAGCTGGGGACAGTCCACTCCTCCCCCCTCCAGTTTCCCTTCGCCCAACGCCATGGTAGCAGAGCCCAACCCTGACATAAAGTTCTAAGTCATGAAATGGTCTGAGAAAATGAGCAAACGGTAACAAAAGAACCTGCCAGTAAAAAACTACTACGGTGACAAGAAAGCTCAAACACCAACTCAGAAGAGAACAATGATGAGAAAACATCTACAGGCAGATTGGACAGCAAGACTTGCCAGAAGAGCCAAAGATTTCTTTTAAAAAAGAAAAAAATATGATAAACACCAAATAACAAAAAATGAAATTGGTTATATTTTAACAGAAAATTACTCTTTACTAATGCAGAAGTTGTACCTGAATCACCTTTTTTTACTGACTAGTTAGAGAAAAGATCAAAATTAGTATAAAGTTAGTGGAAAGAATAGGAATGGGGAAAAATGTCGAATCCAGTTAAAACAACTTCAGCCTGATCTGTTTAAACAAATTATTGGAGTTGCAGATTAGGAAATGAAACTGCCTTAACTATGAGATTCAAAGAACCCAAAAAGCACCTTTGTCAGCAAACACTTGACCAATTTGCCAAATAGAAAGATTTGACTGCCAAGGAAAACAGTTTAGAGTATAAACTAGTTTTCCTGTGGAGAAGGACAGTGGATGATTCAAGAATGTTTGTTTATGCTTCATGAAACAGTGGAAGGAAAAAAAAACAGTTTTTATTGAATCCTTAATGAATGACCCAGATATGCAGTCATCCCAATATAAGGGTATAAAGGTTAAATTTTGTAGTAGGAAAATGAACACATTACCTTAGGAAAAGATCTGCAAAGACTTTTATAGCCTTTTTGCCATGTGAAACTACCACAGTTGGACTCTTAAAATGAGTTAACGGGTCCTAGACATGCTGTAGAAATGTCCCTGAAGAAAAGTAGGCCAAATGTGCATAGCAGAGCTGCTTGTGGTATTTGAAAAAGGGAAAGACACCGTAAGTGTGGGGGAAAAAAACTCAGACTTTCTTGATCAAGAAAGGTAACCAGAAGATCAGCCATAACTACTACCAAGTCGTATTCCCTCTTTGACATCTGTATAAAATTTGTAGGAGACTAATGTATTTATTTATTGAGGCTCTCCTTGATGAGGTTATTCATAAGGGAACAGGCTGGTTTTTGCAAGTGGTGTTTCCCTGAGGACTGTATTATCACACTTGACTGAAGAATATAAAGAATCCAAGATTCTAGTGTGCTTATTTGTTAGGTGAAAAAAGCAGTTGATTCAGTAAAGCAAAATACCATCCAGTTCAAGTCACTTAACCTTCCTAGGCCTGTTTGCTTATTTGTAAAATGTAGAAGTTGGTGAGGATGGGCTCTGAGGTCCCTGTGAATCTGGGACGTTAATGGCTTCTCTTAAATGTCTCCCATGCTTACATCAGGCTTATATAAGATGACTTAAAAGCTGTAATAGAAATAACCTTGTTTGGCAATGTTCTTGTCATTAATGTTAAGCAAAAGCAAGAAATGGTGGAGTTGAAGTTAAAGGAAGGCCCTATAGAAGGTAAGGTGCCCAGATTGTAGTATTTGCTGATAATTTTTTTGCTAGATGATCCATAATCCCTCAAGGATTTATTTGGCCCATTATAGAAGGAAAACCTTATTCTCCAAACTATGCTATGATTAGCTTGTAGATCTCCATTGATCTGTGTTGTGAGCGTCTTTTACAGCTGTTACAAATGGACAAATTAGGCCCACAATTAAAAATAGATAATGTAGAAAATAAAAGAAGTGGTAAGATAAATAAGATGAAATGTCATATTATACAGTGGGGTCATGAACTCAGGAAATCAGTACATCTAGATTTTATGCAGAATGAAAAGTTAAATGGATTGAAGTTTATTTTAGATGTCTAATAGGTGTTATATTCCTAAAGTGACAAATGTAATTTTTGTTGAAAGAGTACCTTAGTTCTAAGGTTTTGTGAGATTGAAAACCACTCTCCAAACCATTGTAAGGGGTTTTTTTGTTAAAATTTCTAAGTTATTTATATTAGAAATAATATTTAAGTGTAAAAGCATTGAAGACATCGTTTTAGTGTTCTTTAGTTAATAAGACTGTATAGGTTTTAAGTGCTTTCCATAATTGAGAGTGAAAGATGCATGGTTTTCTTTGACTGTTCCCTGATTTGTTTCAGTGTTGGCTGAAGAAGAATCAGATTGCATTCTACAGTGTACCTGCCTTAGGAATAATGATATATGGAAATTTAAATTTAACCAGCAGATAACAGAGACCAAGCTTGTTTGCATCATGTAAACTTTTTATTTTACAAGTATTTGAATAAGATAGGGTGAAAAAACTTGAAGCTAAAGTAGTAAGAGCCACTGATAATTGGCTATCAACAAGAAAATGCTATGGAAGATCTGAAATTATAATGGAAAAAATGTTACTTCATTTATAAAAATACAGATTTACATTTTAGGAACTACTACATGTTTTAGGCAAAATTAGGTTTAGCTGTATCGGAAATAATTTGTGTAAAAGTTATATACGTAGATATCCTGCATGTACTCAGTGTCATTCCTGTTTTTAAAATATAACTAAGCTCATTTGTGGTAAATAAGACATACTTTCTATAATTATACCAAGTTAGTAATCAGAACTTATGATAATTAAGATAGTCAAATATTTATAAAGTTGATGTAAGGAATTGTAAAGAATATTATAAATTTTCACTTTAAAAAAGATTCTCTGGTACTTTCTTTACAAATTTATTCCCAAAGTTTACATCAAAAATTGAGTTCAAACCTTTTTATAAGAAGAAAGTTTTCATAAAGCCAAAAGTTCTTTGGTCCCCTGCTTTGAATAAAACCAGCTATTTCCTTAAAGTTTCAAGACCATATAAATTTTATTTCCTGAGTAAAATCTAGTAAAGCATAAGCATTGAAATAGACTTCTGAAATATTAGACAAAAGTATAAAATTTTAGAGATAATACTTGAGTTATTTCTGCTTACCCCCCCAAACATAGAGCTTTTGTGGGAAGTGTTTCCTGTCTTCCCCTCTTTGCTATTAAACTTAATCCTCCTTGATTGCTGCAGTGGATTGAAACAGTGCATTTTTCTTCTTTCTATTCCATGTTAGAAAATCTATTGTGTGTGCCCAAATAAAATGATAGTAATAAAGGAAATTGTGGCCAAACTATACCCAGTGTCCTTGATATATAATACATTTATGGAAAAAAGGTTAATATAGGGCAATCTCATTCTGAAATGTATTTATAGAGTATTTTTCAAAGCAATAAAATTATTAAAAGCTAGGATAGTTTTCAGAACTCCTTAAAATATTTAATATACCCAAACATAGATATTTTCCTCAAGTCTGAGACTGTCCACACAACACAATATGTGCTAAATGTCCAGATTTGGGCATTATGTAGAAAAACAGATTTAAAATTAACTTTTTGTCCAGATGTTCATTTCTGTGTTGACCTGGTCTTTGTCATGAAATCATGTCAGATAAGATTTTGTAATCCTGTGCGATTGAATAATCTAGGGCAGATAGACTACCCTTAATAGTATATGATAGTTTTCTAAGGTAGAGGTAGTCTTCTCTTTTCAAGGGTCAGAATTTAACAGTTTTTAAAATTATTTTACATGATTGGTTAGGATGTGTTTGTCCGCGTGCTTTGCTAATAATGGCAAGCTTATCAGTAACCAAAGTCTGTACCTTTACCCTCTCTGCTCCCTTACCCCTCTTCACCTGCCCTCCTCACAAGTATCTGATTAGTCTCAAAGGTGAAATAGTATTAAAAAAAAAAAATACGTGCAGATTCATCATTCTGACTAAAACGAATTGCAAAGCGCGTGTATTATTTATCACAATCAGATTCTCAGAGTTAGAAGGGATCTTGAAGGCTCCCAGTACAAGCTATACCTAAACAAAAGTCCTATTTACAACATCACCAACAAGTGGTTATCCATTATTCTTTTGAAATCCTAGAGTAACTGTAGAACTGATATTTCTAGGAGCTGCGCATTGTATTCTAAGTGGTTAGGGAGTTGTTGGGGGGGGGGGGGAGTTGGTGGTGTTTTTTACACATGAAACCTAAACTTGCTTCTTTGCCACTTGTTCCTGGGATTTTGTTTTGGTTCTCTCCTTTATGGTCAAGCAGAACAAATCCAAACCCTTTTTCATACAGCAGTCTTTAAAATAGACAACGTGGAATATAAAGAAAAGAATCCTAACAATAGTCTCACATGTGCTCTATTGGGGAGAGTGGGTTTCAGTGAGTTAAAAGGAAAAAATAGGGTTCTGTGGTTTAGGATCCTACAGAGAAAATCAGCTCATAAAGGATGAGGTGCTGCAGAGAATGAAATTCTCACAGCATAGATCCAGTGAGAACTGAAGGGAGAAATTAGCTATAGTCTCTTCTGTGACCTAGCTACACTGGTCTTTCTAGTACTCACTCACTCAGGATGCACACACCCCATCTGCCTACACTGGCTGTTTCTGTGCTTGAAATGTTCTGCCTTCTTGCTTTATGATGCAACACAGGCATCATCTTCTACATGAAGACTACCTGACTTCCCCCTCTATTGCTAGTGCCCTCTCTCCCAAACTGCCTTATTTAACTACTTTGTATTTACTCTGTTCCATAGAGTCATTCTGTATACTTTATGCTCCAGCCAACTTGGACAGTTGGTCCATCAGTTGATTAGCATTAATTAAATGTGCCAAGGGTGGGAATACGAAAAAGAAAAACTCCCTGACCTCAGGGAGCTACCAATCTTATGAAGAAAGACAACACACAAAAGGAAGCTGAAGCGGGGATGGGGGACCAGGCATTGCAGCCCAAGGAAAATAAAGAGATGGCAACCTAGGTTCCCTGCTTAAATGGAGGTTGGGGAAAGAGCCATTCAGCCAGAGGGCTTTTGAGGAGGTATCAGTTCCCCAAGGGAAGTGATCTGACAGGATGAGGAGGTTTCCAGAGTGATGTCAGAGGTCTAGAGGAGAGTGACTAGGGCAGGAATGAGGAGAAAAAGGGTTCTTTTGCCAGCAGACTATTCTTACCTGTCATTTCTGGGTATCATTTTTCCCTGTGCCTGAAATGAATAAGGTCCAGCTCTCCAAAGATAAAAGAATAAAAAAAGCATTTATTTAGCACTTAACTCTGGGCACAACTCCCTTCTGACCAAAACTTTTCCCTCCAAAGTTATCTTTTAGGTGCCAAATCCAGCAGTCTTTTCTTGGTCTTCTCCTTGACCTTTCTGCAGCCTTTGACACTGTTGACCATTCGTCCTTAATACTCCATTTTCTCTGGGTTTTCAGGAGCTACTTTCCTGGTTTTCCTCTTACCTATCAGACCACCCATTCCCTGTCTTCTTTATTGGATCCTCCTCCAGAACATGTCCTCTACCCTTAGGTGTCCCTCGGGATCTGTCCTGGGCCCCTTTCTCCCCTCTCTTTATACTGTTACTTGGTCATCTCATAAGCTCCCATGGATTAATCATCTCTGTGCTAATGATTCTCAAATCTTCCAGCTCCAATCTTATATCTCCAATTGCCTTTCAGACCTCTCAAACTGGATGTGTAGTAAACTCAATTTTAAACTCATTATATCCAAAACAACTCATTATCTTTTCCCAAAACTCACACACTGTCAATAAAATTCCAGTGTCCTCCTGTTGCCTCCAAATGCTAATACAAAATCCTTTGTTTGGCATTCAGAACCCTTTATAACTGAGCTCCTTTCTGCCTTTCCAATCTTCTTTCACTTTATTCCCTGCCATATATTCTTCCATCTAGTGACACTGACCTCCTGGCTACTCTAAGACCCTCTTGACTACAGGTCTCTTGTCCACCCTTCTTAGAATGCTCTCCTTCCTCTTCCAACAACTAACCTCCCTGATTTCTTTTAAGGCCCACCTAAAATAACACCTCTTACAGGAAGCTGTCCCCAACCCTTTTTAATTTCAAGATCTTTTCTCTCAATTATTTCTTATTTATCCTGTATATAACTTGCTTTGTATATATTTGCATATTTTCTCTCCCATTATATAATGAAAGTTCCTTGAGGAGAGAAATCATGTTTTACTTCCTTTTTGTGTTTATTGTGTTTAGTATGGTACCTGGAAAATAGTAGATGTCTTAATAAGTGTTTATTGATTGACTTGTATACTCTGCCAAAAAAAAACTTAATTTCTTTGAACATGAGTTTGTCTTCAAATTAGCAAATTGGACTAGATGACCCATAAGTTACCTTTTATTTTAAAAATTTGCTTTTTAGAGCTTATTGAAGCCTATAAGATACTCTGTCAAACCTTCCCATTTTATGGATGAAGAAGTTGTAGCCTAAGATCTTCCCCCTTTTTCAGGTCTTTCTAAATTCTAATCATTTTTCTGGTTTTCCACAGGAGAAGTTGGAAGAGTGCATAGAGCAACTAAAAGCAGAAAGGATTATGAGAATCAAGGCTGACGAACGAATAACTGAGGTAAAATTCAAATGAATTTATATTTTTGTGACCTGTATTGGAGCTGAGATATTTAGACTTTAGAATGAAGTTTAAATTAGAAAGTACATTTGAAAATTGGTCACTGTCTATTAACGTTAGTGTTGAATTCATGTACATATTCCATTAATTAGCCTAAAATATAAGGGCAAAAAACTTAGTTATTTCTGTGTTTTGTTTGGCTTTGTTTACTCATTAAGCACTGGTAACATAGAGGGTGGAAAAGAAATTTAAGACATAAGCAGTCTTGGGGTGCTTGTAATTTGCGAAGGAAGATGTGGGACCACTTGGAGTATCAAAGTAAGTATAAAATAATAAAGAAGAGACACTGTTAATGTGCCAAAGGAAACACAAGCCAACGGAGCGACTCAGGGCTAGGAAAGGCTTTGTGAAAGTGAAGCCTGGCTTTGCGGGAAGCCATGGAAGGGCATTCATTTAGCAGATGCAGTTTATAAAGTACCTACAGTAGCAGAGCAGAAAGGGGGACATGAGCAAGGGCATCGATGAAAGAATGAGCGCAGCAACCTGGTCCGAGAACATGATGGAAGCAGGAGCAGTGTGGCAGGATTGGCAGGCTGATGGAGAACCTTGAACATGGCCTTGAAAAGGTGAATTCAACAAGCAACAGAGAGAAACTTTAGGAATTAATGCTACAGTTCCCTGTAAGGATATTTTAGAAACACAAATGAACACATTACATGTTTCTCCTTCAATTTTGGAGGTTAGTTTAAACTTCTATATATTTAAAATCAGACTTTTAATTTCATTTCCTAATTAACAGAACGTTTTAAACATTTTTCTAAAAAAGTAGGCATTTTCTGGAAACCTGGCATGAATTGAACCTGTCATTGTAATTTTTTTTGGTTATGTAATCATTTAGGCTTATAGAACCACAAGTTTTCTCTATAGTCCCTTAGAAGAGGTAGCATGGAAGCTGGCCTCAGAGTCAGGCCTCAGGAAGATGTGAGTTCAAGTCCCACTTCTGACATGCAAGTCATTAGACCTCTGGTGCCCAGACAGCTCTCTAAAACTATGTAATTGCAAAGCAGTTTCTGATAGCTCTTGGTAGAAGTGGCTTTACTGGGAGCTTCTATACTACTTTGAAGAAAAATTTAATAAATAAAAACTGAATCTGAGTTTTTATGCTATTTTACCCTAATTTGGGGGGAAATTGTATCTTTTCATAGTGGGTGGAATACAACAAGTTTCTTAATCCTTTTTTCATTAAAGCTTTGTTTCTTGTTTGCAATAAATGACAATTATGTTCTTTTTTAGCTGGAACTTGAAAATTCCCAGTTGCGAAATATAAATTTCTCTCTATCTGAGGCTCTTCATGCACAGTCACTGGCAACCATGATTTTGGAAGATGATGGAGTTTTGGGCAGTATTGAGACATCTTTCCAAAAGTTCCATGCTTTTTTGGATCTCCTTAAAGATGCTGGGTAGGTTATATGCTGTTTTCTTCCCTTGGCTTAACTTTAGCTTTTGAAATTTTTGTCACTTGCCTAAGGAAGGTTCAGTATTCAACTAAATTGCACATATAACAAAATGGTTTCTCCACTGACATGGGTAAAGCTCCATCAAATTAAAAATCATATTGTATTACACTAAAAAAATGAATACATGGTGAATTTGTATTGCTAAAGGGTTAGGTAGAAAGTACATTCCTGCAAGAATAACCCTATGAAAGCAGTAACTGACAGGTGTGAGATCAAGGAATGCAAATAAAAGTGATACTATTTACAATAGTTTATTGGAAGATTCTTCTCAAAATTTGAACAACCACCCAAGAGAGTACAAGAAGATAATTCATGGTGAATGAGTCAGGGAAAGGATCCTGTTTTGAGACCAAATATGGGACTCCATTTTGGCCAGCTTCTTTGCTCTGATCTGAGACATTTGTATGCATTTATAATAACTATTGATTCTTCTCCTTACCCAACCTTTCTTCTAGACTTGGGCAGCTCGCCACAGTAGCTGGTATAAATCAGTCAGACTTTGATTTCCTCGATCATCCCCAGATGAACTCTACAATTAATGCTGTACTTATAGAAGAAAAGAAGGAACTTGAAGAAAGGTCAGAACCTAACCTAGGACAGATACAGAGCATCCAGGTAAGTGAAGGTATACCAGGAGCAGGCACACAACCTTCAAGCTATGCCTTTTCTCTCAATTTCATTTTGGTGTTATCCACCCTAGTCTAATAAAGAATCTTTTGATTTCATTGTTTAGGACATTACTGAGAAGATCTCTTCAATAACAGTAGGTTCATAATTTAACCTTGCAAATACTGCAAATGTTCAGTTTATTTTAGTACGTTGCAAATAGTGAAATATTAAAATTACATTGTTATCCGTTATTCATTTCATGTTACTTTTATTTAATATGTACTAGACTATAATGTAATTGGAAAATTAGGTGGCACAGTGGATAAAATGCTGGGTTAGAAGTTAGAAAGACTCATCTTGAGTTTAAATTTGGCTTCAGACACTTATTAGCTCTGTGACCTTGGCCAAGTCACATGATCCTCTTTGCCTCTGTTTTCTCATCTGTAAAATGAGAAGGAAATGGCAAACCATTCCGGTATCTTTGCTAAGAAAACCCTGAAAACAACTGAAGTACAGAAATAGTATAATTATTTATACAATCAGACCATAAATTAAAATGTTAGTATTTACTAGTATACCTACAAGTCGACAAACATTTGTAAGTGCCTACTATGTGCCAAACACTGTGCTAACCTCTGGAAATTCAAAACAAGGCAAAAAACAATTCTTGCTCTCAAGGAGTTTCCCTAGTGAAGGAGACAATATACAGGCAACTGCGTATGGACAAGATACAGAATAAATGGGAGCTATCTGCGGGGAGGCACTAATATTAACGTAAAGAGAGAAAGTTTCTTACATGAGATTGGAGTTTAACTGAGAGTTGAATGAAGTCAAGGAAGCCAAGAAGAAGGTGGAAATGAGAAGGGAGACAATTCCAGGATCAAGGGATACCCATGAAAATACCCAGAGTTGAGAAATGGAGTCTTATGTGAGAAATAGTAAGGAAGACAAGGTCACTGAGTCTGATGAGGGGCAGAGTGAGGAGAAGGGAGGTGTTGTTAAGTATGAGAAGACTAGAACAGTGAAAAGGAACCAGGTTATAAAGGGCTTTAAAGGCCTAACAGAGGATTTTATGTTTGACACTGGAATTGATCGGGAAGGGTGTGACATCAGCAGATTTGCCATTTAGTAAGATCATATTGATAACCGTTGTGGAGGATGAACAGGACTGAAGAGTCTTGAGGCAGGGAGATCAGCCAGCAAACCATTGCAGAAGTCTAGCTGTGAGGTAATAAGGGTGAGGACCAGGGTGATGGCAGGGTTAGAAGACAAAAAGAGGGTAGAAAAAGAGAAGGGTATATACAAGAGAGATGTGACAAAAGTAGAAATGAGAAAGTTAGAAAGATTTAGCAACTGACTAGAAAGTAGAGGGATGATGTGTAAGTTGAGGAGCCTAGAATCTTAGAGCTAGAAAACATGAAATTTAATATAATGCTTTAAATTTACAAGTAGCTTTTCTAGTTTTGCTTGTTTCTCACAGTATAATAAGATGTAGTTTTCTTATTTTATAGGTGGGTAAAATGAGGTTCAAACTGAAAGGGGTCATCTATTCTGAAACAGAAACTCAAGAAAGGTTATGACTTGCCCAAAGTTACATGTTGTTCAGTCACTTCAGTCATTTTCTACTCCTGGTAAACTCTTCTGGGGTTTTCTTGGCAAAGATACAGGAGTGGTTTGCCATTTTTTTTCCAGTTCATTTGATTGATGGTGAAATGGAGACAAACAGGGTTAAGTGACTTGCCCAGGGCAGCACAGTTAGGAGGTGTCAGAAACCAGATTTGAACTCAGGAAGCTGGGTCTTCTTGACTCCAGACTCCACTGTATTCACTGTTACCTACCTGTGCCTCCAAAGTTACATAGCAGCTAGTACAACCTGAACTGGAATCTAGATAACTCCTAGGCCAGTGATCTCTCTTTTGTACTACTGGTTTGAGAAGAGTTTTATTGTGAGGAAAATGCTAAATAATTCAGTTGTTTATAAAGAGAGGAAAAACAGAAATGGGCTTAAATAATGGTAAGTTAAACCAAAAAGTTAGTTAAGCATTGAATTAGGTTACCAATGAATTCTGTGTACAGAAGTTTTTGAAGATGGAATATACATGGACATTATCTAGAATGACTGAGACTTTCACATACTTTGAAGTAAGAACTAGGCCCCTTGATCTCTTAAGAGTCTTTCCAGATCAATGATTAATATATAGGTACCTTTATAGATTTAACAAAATAAAAAAATGAGATTTTAAGATGAGAAACTTTGAGAGCCTTTTGACAATTTGCCATATACTGGTATAAACAAACTTTCAGGATGGCAGAAAATAAGAAATTGGAATAAAAAGCACAGTAATACAAATTAAGTAGTATGAATGAATAATAAGAGATCAAAAAAGCATTGGGTTTTTTTAAGGGTTCTTATATAAGTAAATGTATATGTAGATATGTGTTTCTAGCAGGGGAAAGTTGGGAGTCAGTTTTTAGTTATGCAGATTAATAAGAGGATCCCAGGCAGTTTTTTTTTAAATGGGCTCTCACTGACTTAGTTGTGTTCAATGTATAAAAATATCCATCTGCATGGAGGTGACCCGCAGAAACTTCCTTTCCCCAGCCTCCTGCTTTCTCTTTTCTCCCTGTTGTAGGTCCCTTTTGAAGCACATCCTATTTATTATAAGTTTTCACCTGCTGTCCCCATTCTTGAGACTTTGTAGGCAATGGGAAATGCACTTAGACATAGCCGAGTAATTATCGAAGCTTCTGAAGAGCAAAATAGTCCCCCAGTTGGAGAAATGATCCCCAGAACTTTATAGGTAATCAGCGATTGAATCTAAAATGTCTTTTATGTTTATTAATAAAGTCACAGTAGCCAATAGAAATTTCAGGTTATTGTTAAGTGGTTTCAGACTATTAATTAAGATGATTTTGACTAATTGGAATTGTACTTTTCAATTTCAGAAAGTTAGTGGTGATATTAGAACTTCTTTGCCTCTTGACAATTTCCAGTTTCCAGTTTCTACTCTGGAGGCCTTATCTTCTTCCAAAGAAGTTCACAGAATCAAGAGCACTGATCAACAGGTTCCTCCTGAAGAATTTGTTCCCACACCATCATTATCGTTTTTAGCAAATGTGATTGTTGAAGCTCAAGATCAAGGAAAAGAAGAGGAGTCTTCCAGAAATAGTAGAAGTTCCTCAGAGAAAAGTGCCAGAATGAGTGAACATACTTCAAAACATTCTTCAAAGAAACAGTCTGAAAGTTGTTCTCATTCCTTCTCTGAGAGCCTGATAAGCCAGAACAGCAAAGGACATGGGGAGCATACACCTTTGGCTCATGAAAAATTAAAACATCTGGCTTCAAAAAAATTTAGTCTTACTAGGAAAGAGACAGGAGATGTGGCAGTAATATCCAAGACAGATAAAAGTAAACACAAAACATCAGAACATTCTAAGGGTGAAACAGTAGTATCTGATGCTGAAATTCCAGAAAGTATCTATTCTCTATCAAGCGCATGACTTGGGTCTAGGTATTTGAAATTATGTCTTGCCTTAAAAATTTTAATAAACTTGGAAGCATGGACCTGGAAACCATTTGAGAAACTTTACTATATTTTATAATGATGAAATATTTGGGGTTTATATTCTCCTCATAGTATAAATGTTCGAACAGGGTTTTGTTACAGATACTCAGATCTGTAAAGGATCTTTGATTTCCCCAGCTTTCTTGAACCTTTTTTTATATCTTCTTTTTTCATTTACATGTAAAAATGTTTAACATTTGTTTTTTAAAATTTTGAGTTCCACATTCTCTCCTCACACCCTGCCTTAAGAAGATAAACAATTTGACATAGGTTATGCATGTTGAGTTATGCAAAACATATTTCCATTATTATTGTTGTAAAAGAAAACTTAGACACCCCCCCAAAAAAATAAAGTAAAAAAGTATGCTTTGATGTGCATTCGGACTCTTATCAGTTCTTTCTCTGGAAATGGATAGCATTTTTCAATGAGTCCTTCAGAGTTATCTTGAATCATTATATTCCTGAGAATAGCTAAATCATTGATCATCCTGCAATATTACTGTTACTATCTACAATGTTTTCCTGGTTCTACTCACTTCACTTTGCATCAGTTCATCTAAGTCTTTCCAGGTTTTCTGAAAATATCCTGTTTTTCATTTCTTATAGCACAATGGTATTTCATCACCATCATATATCGCAGTTCATTCAGCCATTCCACAATTGTTTGGAATTCCCTCAGTTTCCAATTCTTTCCCACCACTTAAAGAGCTGCTATAAATATTTTTGTGGGTAACTAGGTGGTGCAGTAGATAGAGTGCTGGGTCCTGAGTCAAGAAAACCCTAGTTCAAATGTGGCATCAAATAGTTGCTTACTGTGTAACCCTAGGCAAGTCATTTTATCTGGTTTGCCTCTGTTTCCTTGTCTGTAAAATGAGGTGGAGAAGGAAATGACAAACTTCTCCAGTATCTTTGCCAAGAAAACCCCAAATGGTGTCACAAAGAGTCTTGCATTACTAAAACAACACAGCAAAAAATATGACCTTTCCCCCTTTTTTTTTGCTTCTCTTTGGAATACAGACCTATAAGTGCTACTGCTGTGTCAAAGGCTATGCATGGTTTTTGGGGCATAATTCCAAATTGCTCTCCAGAATGGATGGATCAGATCACAACAGTATCACAATAATCAGTTTTCCAGTTTTCCCACATCCCCTCAAGCATTTGTCATTTTCCTCTTCTGTCATATTACCTGATATGTTAGGTGTGAGGTAGTGCCTCAAAGCTGTTTTAATTTGCATTTCTCTAATCAGTAGTTATTGGGAATATTTTTTCATATGACTAGAGATAGCTTTGATTTCTTTGTATGAAAACTCTTCAAATCCTTTGACCATTTATCAGTTGGGGAATGACTTGTATTCTTATAAATTTGACTCAGTTCTCTATAGTTTTGAGTTAAAAGGCTTTTATCAGAAAAACTTGCTGTAAACATTTTTCTCAATTTTCTGCTTTCCTTCTAATCTTGGCTACATTGGTTTTATTTGTGCAAACCCATTTTAATTTAATGTCATTTCCCTCGGTTTAGCCTTCTCTCTCTCATTCTGTCCCTCCTCAAGTGTTTTCCTTTTGACCACTGCTTCCCCCAATTTTCCCTCCCTTCTATCAGCCTGCTCCCTCCACTTTTCTTATCACTCTCCCTTCCTCCTTCCTTGTAGGGATTTGTATACACAGCTGTGTATATTAGTTCCTCTTTGAGCCAACTGAGATGAAGGTAAAGCTTGAGCACTGCCTGCCTGCCCCTCCCAACTTCCCTTTCCCCTCCACCCCCTACCCTCCACCCCCCACCCCCGCCTATTTTCACCTGCATTGTAAAAGCTCGTGCCTTTTTTTCTGTGAGATAATTTACCCCATTCTACCTCTCCTTTCCCCTTTTCCCACTGCATACCTTAATTTTATTTTCTGAATAACATCCTATCAATAGTCAACTAACACCCATGCCCTCTATGTAGACTTCTAACTGTCCTAATTATGATAAATTTCTTCAGAATTAAAAGTATCCTCTTCCTATGTAGAAATGTAAGCAGTTTAACCTTATTGAATCCCTTATTATTTCCCGTTTATCTTTTTATGCTTCTCTTGAATCTTATATTTGAAAGTAAAATTTTCCACTCAGCTCTGAACTTTTAACCAGACATTTCGATATTGTCTTTCACATTTTACGTTCTTATTCTAGGATATCAAGGCAGAATTTCCTTGATAATTTCTTGAAATGCAAAGTTTAGACTCTTTTTGATCATTGCTTTTAGGTAGTCCAACAATTTTTAAGTTATCCCTCCTCATTCTGTTTTCCAGGTTGATTGTTTTTGCAATGAAATATTTCAGATTTTCTTCTTTTTTATCATTCTTTCGATTTTTCTTATTTCTTGATGTCTTGTGGAGTCATTAGGTTCCACTTGTCAAGTTCTAATTTTTAAGCAATTCTTTTCTTCATTAAACTTTTGTACCTCTTTTTCCATTTGTCCAGTTCTTCTCAGTTTTACTTTTCAGCTGGTTTTTGTGCTGCTTTTACCATTTGACCTATTTTGCTTCTTAAGGTGTTATATTTTTCATGATTTTCTTGCATTACTCTCACTTTTTTTCCCACTTTTTCTTCTACCTCTCCTATTTGATTTTTTAAACTCTTTTTGAGTTTTTCCAGGGCCTGGGACCAATTCACATTTTTATTTGAGGTTTTGCACGTAGCTGCTTTGTTGTCATCTTCTGAGTTTATGTTTTGTTCTTCCCTGCCACCATAGTAACTTTCTATCATCCAATTCTCCTTTTGTCGTTTGTTCATTTTTTCTGCCTATTTCTTGACTTTTAACTTTACCTCAAGTTGGGCTGTGCTCCCAGGTGGAGGGGAGGCTGTCTCAAGCTTCAGGTTTTTCATGCAGCTGTTTTCAGAACCACTTCTGAGGGGTTTGTAAGTTTTTAGTTCTTCCAAGGTGGAATGATCTAAGGAGAGCCATGCTTGTTGCTCTCCTGGCCTCTACTCTGATTTGTGAGAGACCACATGCACTTTCTTCTGCCCTGCAACTACAACCAGGGCTCCTGCTTCTGCTAGTGCTTCTCCTTGTTCTGGGCCTGCGACCCTGAACTGCTAATAGACAATGCAACAGAGTCCTGCTCCCAGTGCCAGCAAAGGATCCCCTGTCATTTCCTTCTGACCAGTTGTCCTACCCTCTTACTGTTAGTGAGCTAAGATCTCCTGAAAGTGGCTGCCATTGCTTCACTTGCCCCCAAGGCATGCACCTGGTTAGGTTAGGCACACCCTGCATTGGCAAGGTTGCACTAGACTGCACTCTGCTCTCACCCCAGTTTTGTTTGCAAAGCTTGGAAAAGTATTGTTGAGCTTCAAGTATTTTGAAAGTCTGCTTTATGCAATTAGATCACCAGACTAGTATGTTGGATGCAATACTTTTTAATTCTTGGAAAATACTGAATTGACATTTACATTTAGGTATCAAAGCAAATTGTAGAGGACCTATTCCAATGAATATATACCATATCAAGAATGCTATTAGTATCCAGAACTATTAGGGAAAGGGAGATGACCTGAGCCTATGACTTGTTATAGGAAACTCTCAGATGAGATAACTTTCTCTACTACTGGCATGTTCCCAGGAATATTTCCTCAAATATTCCCAATATATATTGTCTTGGTTGCTTAGAATATCAAGAGGTTAAGTGACTCATTCATGGTCACACACTAATCTTGTTTTCCTAGTCTTGATTTTTTTTGATCCTGTTTTTCTACCTCAAAAACTAGTGGAACTCAAAAGAGGTCAGAATAGTGGTGGTCCAGTTTGGATACAGGTATTGTGATGTTAGAGTGTAATTGTAGGTAATCGGGTATCACTGAAGTTTTTTAAATGGAGGAATGACATTAAAATGGTATATTGGGAAGATTGTTTTTGAAGTAATGTGTTGAATGGGATAGAGGAAGAAGAGAAAGGCTGACAGAATTGTGAAGAGCCTTGAGTCCTATGTCATATGTGAATTAGTTGAAATCGCTAGAGATGTTTAACCTGTAGAAAACATTGAGGGGGAACATTATCTTTGCCTTCAAGTATTGAAAGGAAAGAGTCATTAGATTTATTTTGTTTAGCTCCAGAGGGTAAAACCAAAGGCTATGGGTTGGAGATGCCAAAAGGACAATTTAGGCTTGATATAAGTGGGCGTGGTGGGTAGATAATTAGAAGTCTAAAAATAGAATAGTCTGCCTTGGGAACTGATGGATTCCCCCGCCTTGGAGGTCTTTAAGCAGAGGTTAGATGACCATGCAGGTATAGAGTTTGAGCCTTTCATGTAAGTGTTGGACCAAATGAAGATTCCTTCCAACTGTCATATTCTGGATGATTGTTCTAGTACTGGTGACAGTACAGTCTGGGGTCTGTCTCTTGTCAGGTGGGATCTTAAGGTAGTATATGTTTGTTTCGTTTCTATTCTCTGATATGTTAACTTGAAAATCAATGTTGCATTCTTGTTTCCTCCCTCCCAAAGTCTAGCACCTCTGAATTCTTTTGTTAGTATTAACTTTTTTCTCTTTATTTAAAAAAAATTAATTTTTAAAAATAGGTTTACTGATGTCTTTTTATATACCATGCCAATTTTTCCCAGTATTTCTCCCCTTATCCCTTACAAAGAGCTATCCCATATAACTTAGTATTTTTTAAAGACACACAAAAAAAAAAAGAAAAAGAAAAAGAGGGGAAAAACTCAACAGTCAATCAACACATTGAAAAAGTCTGAAAGTAAGTGTAACATTCACTTTTGATTACTATATGCATGGTGGTTCTTACCATTTACATTGTTGTCATCTACATATTATTTTCTTGGTTTTATTTCACTGCATCAGTTTATGTAGAGATTTTCATGGCTCTCTATTCATTATATTTATCATTTTTTTATAGCACAGTAACATTCCATTACATACATTTAACACAGTTTGTTTAGCCATTCTTCAATCAGTGAGCATCTGTTTTGTTTCCAGTCCTTTGCTATCAACAAGAAGTGCTGCTATAAATATTTTAGTTATAGGGGAACTGTTCTTAGCAATGGCTTCCTTGGGGGATTAAGTCTACTAATAAAATCTGAGTCAAAGGATATGGACATTTTAAATACTTCATTTTCATAATTCTAAATAGATTTTCAAAATATTTCTACAGATTCAAAGCTCTATCAGCAATGTATCTTTGCTATGCCTATCTTTTTACGTAACACTGACCCATTTAATGCCAATTTACAGGTTATGAGATGAAGCCTTGGTGTTGCATTTCTTTTGTTATTATTTATTTGAGGCATTCATTCATGTGATTGTTAATATTTTGCAATTTTTCCATTTGAGAACAGTTCCTCTCCTTTGGCCACTTTTCTATTGAGGAATGACTTTTGGTCTTTTATATAGCTATATCTAAGAGACATAAATAGATAGATCTGTTAATTGTTTATATAATATCTTGGATACCAAAGCCTTACCACAGAAATTTGATACAAAGTTTTACTGCCCTTTCCCATTCTACTGTTACCCTTCTTAACCTCAGTGCATTAATTTTGCTTATGCAGAAGCTTTTTGGTTTCATATGATCAAAGTTATCTATTTTATCTCATGTAATTACCTCTGTCTCTTGTTTGGTTAAGAATATATCTTCTACTGATAGATGTGAATGTCTATGATCTGCTTCTTTTCTAATTTTTTAATAGAATGAAACTTTAATGTTAAGGTCATTTAGAAATTATTGTGACACTCTTAACATATTTTAATGTTTCCACCTAGGTCTTTCTGGGGTTTTTTGCAATAAAACACAAATTTTGCTCAGCTTTATGACACAATCCACTTGATTCTTCAAATTAATACAGCCTGAAGTGTTAAAACATCATTTGGCCAACGGCTAAATAAATTAAAATTGTAAAAGGACTCAAATTTTTGCTCAAATTTTTCACCTAAAACATACAAGGTATTCTTGATTTTTTGCAAAACTGCATGATGTACTGAAGAGATTGGAAAGGTCGATTTTAACCTCTTTTTTTATGCCAGTTTGCTCTTTTTATTATGAATTAAGGAAAACAACACAGATGGTTTTAACACGAGGTTATCACTTAAAATAGGTAGCTCAATGTTCTTAATTCTTTCAAGGATAAGTTGTATTGTTTTATGTTCCCAGGTCTTTAATCCTTGTGCTGTTTTCAAAATGTCTTTAAAAGACAAATGAAAAATACTTTATTTCTCCTGTGTCAGAGTTTTAAAACTGCAGCACATTTATTATTGTTGTACTTTTTTTGCCAGAGTACAGTCAGTGCTTCTGAAAACTTTTAAGTAAAATTCTGTTTTTCTCAACTACTAGAGTAAAATTATTCATTTCCTTTCTCTATAAATAAATACCAAATAAAAACATACTTATATATTTTCCTTGAGTTGGTTATTGTCTTCATTGTCATAGATCATAACTTCTTCAAAACTTACTGGAAGGTGAGAATTGGAATAGCTAAAAATGATTCATCAGCACACAGTTAACCTGGTGATGAGACACACCAAATTTAAAGAAACTGACTGGTACTTAAAACATTAAACATGCAGTTTGTCATTAATACCATGCTTGGAAGGACCTTTTAGAAATTCTATGCTAATATACACAGCCTTTGAGTACTCCCAGTTACCTCTACGTTATGTTAAGGTACCATGGAAGGATCTTTGTGGAGAAAAGATGTTATTAAGTTGTAATATTTCCTAACCACCAACTATATAGTCAGTTCAGTGTTGGTTATATGAAAAACAAAGCTCTTATCAGTGGACCTTGTGTCAGAATAGCATAGGATAGCAGAGGAAAGAATAACTCAGTTGATAAATAGTTAGGTTTTACTGCTTTGTACATTCTTGCCTTTGGTTTATGTAATTTTCTGTAAATATCTTCCTACCTAAATATTTCAAGAAAGCACAATTTTATCTCTGCTACTTACTATGTTGTTTAGGACGGTCACTTCTCTGGGCCTTAGTATCCTCATCTATAAAAAGAGCAGGTTGGACAAGATTATTTCTAAGGTTGCAGTTGCTTCAGGTTTGCCATCTTGTATAACTCCTGTTCATGTGTTTCTGTAAGTTCTTAGCTAGAGTTCTTCCTTGCTTTCTCTTGACATCCCAAGGATATCAGTAGAATTCATATATTCTTCATCAGTTATCCCTTGTTCTTGCCCACATGACTAGTCCCATCTTTTTTGATCCATGCCCTATATGGGGGGAGACAACATGTAGATAGGTATATACATGACCTAGGTACATACAGAAGCATGATTATGGGAGGTAATCTGAAAGACGAAAAACACTATCAATTGGGGGTAGGAAAAGGAAACAGGAAAAGCTTCAAGCTGAGTCTTGAAAGCCAGGGGCGCTAACAGGTAGAGGTGAAGGGACTGAGCATTCCAGGTATGGGAGAAAGCCAATGCAAAGACAGGCCCAGGAAATGATACGTCTTGTTGAGGAACTGAGTAGACAAGTGTAGCTAGATTATAGAGTAAATGGAAAGTATAGAGTAAGACAATGGGGAATTAGGAAAGGGCCAGGTAATGAGTGTCAAATCACAGAGTTGTTTAAAATTGATCTTGGCAGTAACAGAGCAACTGGAGCTCATGGTGGAGTGGGAAGTGTGTAGATCTATACTTTAACAAAAATCACCTTGGCAGCAGGCTGAATAATCACGAAGTGGGAAGAGAAGGCAGGGAGACCAAATGGAAAGCTAATGCAGTAGCCCAGAAAAGAAATGATGAGGACCTGAGCCTGAGTTGTGGCTGTGTGGATGAAGAGAGGGATATCTATGTAATATACATGTAATGTAAATTATATGTGTATATGTGCTTATGTAATATGTGTACATATAAATATTCATGTATATGCATATACATATGTATATATGCATGTGTGTGCTTATGAAAGTACAAATGACAAAATTTGGCAGTGAAAAGTTCACAGCGACTCAAAACTTGAGACTTTTTAAGTGACTGGGAGGGTGGCACTAACCTCAGAAGTAATAGTGAGGGAAAATGGTGGCATACTAGGAGCCAGATCCCCAACAAACATCCCCTGTGGGGCGTAGACATGCACTAGTCTATAAAGAATGACACTGGGATCCCAGAGTCCTGCAAGACCCTGAGAGAAGCAAGCTTAAAGAGAAAAAGCAGAGTACAGGACATGGGGTGGAGGTGGGAAAGGAAGTTACTGGGCTAAAAGTCACTGAATACCAGCTACTTTGAACCTAAAGGGAAAAGAAATACTCTATAGACGAGCAATCCTGGTCAATATCCCACCACAGAGAACAAATCAGAATGCTACAGGCCAAGTCTGACAAGACACTAGGGTCTGGAGGCCAGAGGCAGGAGAAACATCCTAGGCACAGGCAAATTGTCTCTGAATCACCTGAAAGGAACCCAGTGCAGGAATAGACCCTGAGTCCTGCAGCAGGGTGGGAGAATCCAAGGCAGAGTTTCAACCAGGGAGAGGTCCTAGGAAAAACCTAGCATTGGAGTAGCCCCAGAGTAAAGTCAACAAGCATTTATTAAGAAAATAGTATGTACTAGACATGTCTAACCTTAGGGATCATATTCAAAACCAAGCAGACCCTTCCCATGATTTAGTTGCAGAGCTTGACCCAAGCACAGGCACCCATATTTCCCCAAACTTGATGCTGAGGCTATTGAGATGAGCAAACCAAGGGAAATTTTTGAATACCATAAAGAAATGCCTTGGATTGAGGGGTGCCTAGAGAATAAACCCTGAAATAGATAATGATCCCACAACAAGTTCAGGTAAAGCCTCAGAGAAAACAGTAACTTGACTAAAAGAATTTTAGGAGTACTTGGAAGAAATTCAAACAAAAAGGTACAAATGGATAGCCAGAGAGGAAAGAATGGTAGGGAGAATTCATCCTATAGAACAGTAAAAAACGTTTCCTAAGAACTAAATGCCCTGAAAATTAGAATAGACCAGGCAGAAAGCAATGACTCAAGATAACAAGAAGCATTAAAAGAAAATACTTGAAGAAAAAAAGACAACCTAACAACTATTGTATCAAAAATAACTGATCTGAGAAAATGGAGAGAACTCACGGAGAGAGAACTTAAGAATAGTCATATCATCTGAAGATATAACCCCCTACTGCAAAAGTCTGGATACCATATTTAAAGAAATTATAAAGGAAAATGCCCAGAATGTTTAGAACCAAAGGACAAAGTTAAAACAGAGAGAATTTAGAGGCCACTTCCTAAAACACCAAAATGAAACCTATGAATATTGTGGCCAAAATAACTTAGAGGTCAAAGAAAATATGCTACAATCAGTCAGAAAGAAAAAAAAATTCCAAGAACCACAGTAAATGTTACACAAGATTTGGAAACTACAACTATAACATAGAGGACAGTTTGCAATGTAATATTCTAAAAGGCAAAAAATAAAAGCTTATAATTATACTATTAAGCATAATCCTCCATGAGGGAAAAATAGATCTTTAAAAGACTAGAGGATTTCCAAGTATTCTTGATGAAAAGGCTAGACATTTTGCAAGGGACAAACATAGAGTCACATTTGCTTAATTGGAAGGGAAATTTGGGAATGGATTATTAATAGAGGATAAGAAACAAATGTCTTCTTAGAATCCTGATATATTTAAAGGTCTTTGAGAAAAGGTGAAAAGTGGCTAAAGGTAAGGAGAAGACAAAATTAAGAGAGAAAGACTATACTGGGGAAGGAAGGAAGAGGAAAAAGAAAAATCACTATCACATAACACATGTCCATATGATGAAGAGTATATAATTATGGAGGAAGGAGTAGGGGGAACTAGGATCCCATGAATTTCACTTTTATCTGAAGCAGATAAAGGAAGATTGAACACAATTGCATACATCCACACATACCCTCAGTATAGAAACACAGATCTCTCAGTATAGAAGTAGATTAAATTCAAAGGGGAAATAGAATATGAGAGGGACAAATGGAGGAGAAAGGGTTATATGAGGAATTACAGAATAGGTAAGGGAATTATAAATCAAAACAAACATAAATGTTGGAGAAAGAACATAAAGGAGGGATTAAAAGGAAATTAATAAAATCTTGGGAACAATGATGGGGAAGAGGGAAGAGAAAAGCAGGCACAGAGAGGAAACAGATAGTTTCCTTAGTAGATCACAAGTGTTAGGCAAATTCCCTTTCTTTTATTATCTTTTTATTTGCAAAGTGAGGAGTAGGACCAAAGAGAAAAATGTATAAAAGGACAATATGGAAGGAAATAAACAGTAAAACAATCACGAACATAAATGAGATGTATTCACCCATAAAATGGAAGAGGATGGCAGAATGACTTAAAAAACAGAATCCAACTATATGCTATTTCAGGTCAGAAACTGACTTGCAACACAAAGATTCACATGAAGTTAAAAGGTTAAAGAAAAATCTGATGCTTTAACTAATCTTTAAAAAAACAGGTGTAGTAATCATGATTTTAATTAAGGTTACAGTAAATATAACTATGATAAAAAGATAAAGATAGAAATTATGCTTAAAGGCACCATAAAAAGGAATCAATACAAATTCTTAATATATACATACCTAATAGCATAGTATCTTAATATTTTAAAGTTAATCAAACTGGAAAGAAAAATCAATAGTAAAACTATAATAGAGGGGCATCTTAATGTACCTCTTTCAGACCTAACCAAAACTAACCAAAAGTTAAGAAAGAAATTAAAATCCTAAATCAAATTTTAGGGAAAAAAGATGATAGCTTCCTGGTAAATGCTAAATGAAAATATACTCTCAGCTATATATGGCACTTTTACAAAAATTTGCAACTTATTAGGGCACAAAGCTTCTCAAAAATATAGAAAAGCAGAAATAGTAAATATACCTTTCACTAATAATATTGTTGAAAAAAGTAACACCATCCTTCCAGTCTGTTGGGCTCACAACCCAGGAATCATTCTGTACTCCTCACTATCTCTCACCTCACCCTCACTCCCCATGTCAATCTCTTTCTGGCTTCTGTCAATGGCATCTTCGCAACATCTCCCAAATAGACCCTCTTCTCTCCTTTGATATTGCCACCATTCAAGGGCAGGCTCTCATCTCCTCATGGTTGGACTATTTTAATAGCCCCTGGTAGGTCTGCCTGCAATCCATTCTCCATTCAGCTACTGTGATGATTTTCTGAAAATTCAGGTCTGATCATGTCACCCTCCTACTTGACAAACTCTTGTGGTTCCCTATTGCCTCCAGGATCAAATATAAATTCCTTAGATCTGCTTACTGATTTCCCTGGCTTCCTTTAAAACTCAACTAAAATCTTATCTTTTATGGGAAATCTTCTCAAATTCCGTTTAATTCTAGTCCTCTCCTTCTTACGTACACACACACACACACACACACACACACACACACACACACACACGCATATTTGCATGTTCTCTCCCCTATTAGACTGTAAGTTCTTTGAGGGCAGAGACTGTCTTTTGCCTTTTGTCTTGTCATCAGAACTTAGTTCAGTGCCTGGTACATACTAGGAACTTAATAAATGTTAATTCATTAAATACAGTTCTTTAAAGAAAGAATTTTAAAAGTTATTGGATACCAAATAACTTAACTCTGTGGGTCAAAGAAAAAAATTGTTGGAACAATACAAAATTTAATCAAAGAAAATTAAAATGTAGCAAAACTTATAGGGTGTAACCAATGTAATTCTTAAGGGAAATTTTGTATCTCTAAACACTTTCATTACTAAATGAGAGAAAGAATAAGTCAATGAACTGGCTACAAATTAAAAATTTTAAAAGAGCAAACAATCAAAAATCCCCAGTTAAGCAACAAAATAATTCTGAAAATGAGTGAAGTGATTAAAAAAGATCCAAAAGAAACCCCAAAGAGTAACAAGCTAATAAAAACTAGGCAATGACTTTGTTTAGCAAATATAAAAATCTTTAATAAAATAGATAACTAATATGATTTTTTTAAAAAAAAAGAGAGAAGAAAACTAATTTGTTGGTATCAGTGACAAAAAAGGAGAACTAACAACAATTGAAGAGGTAAAGACAATTACCAGAAACTGTTTGACATAATATATGTTAACAAAACAAAAGCCTTAGAAGAAATAGATAAATACCTATAAAAATATAAAATACCCAGATAAAAAAAGAAGAAATAATCTATTTAAATAATCCAATATGAAAAAAAATAAATTAAACAATCCATAAATGATATTCTAAAGGTGATAAAAAAGCAAAAAACAACCAAAAAACCCCACTAAACTCCAGGACCAGATGTATTTACAAGTGAATTATAGAAAACATTCAAAGAAATCTTAATTTCAGTACTATATAAACTGTTTGTATTATTAATAAAAGAAGGTACCCTTCTGCTCTCTATGTTACAAATATAATCTTGATATCTAAAACAGAGAAAGAAAAGTACAATATTCCCAGTGAATTTTGAAGCAAATATTTAAATAAAACATTAGCAAGCAGACTGTAATAGTACATTATAAAGATTATACTAATATTGGGGAAAATAGTCTCTATTTGACAAAAAATTTTTTTGGAAAACTGGACATCAGTCTGGCAAAAATTAAATTTAGAACTATACCTCACCAATAGCAGAGCATTCAAATACATTAGGGAAAAAGTTATTTGGATTTGAAGATAAAATAGAGAGTAAAGCTATAACACTGGAAGATTTCACTATATTGGTTTCAGATGTGGATAAATATAATCAAAATATAAATGAGAAAGAAATTAAAGACCTGAGTAGAGATAGATCTCTGGCAATTACTGAATGGAAATAGCCAAGAATTTACATAATTTTTGGCTATACACAGCACCTTTACAAAAAAATGACCATGGAGTACAGCATAAAGACCTTATCATTTTTTTTTTAAAAGAAGAAATACTAAGCATCATTTATTGGTCATATTACAATAAAGTTACATTCATTAAAAGATCCTTGAGGAAAAAATAAAAAAGTAACTAGGGCAGTTCTCCTAGTACTGAGGAATTATAAATCAAATTATGATATGTGAATATAATAGAATATTATCATTTCACAAAAAATTATGAAATGGACCATTTCAAGGAAACTAGAAGGACCTCAATGAATTGATTCAGAGCAAAGTGAGAAGAATTAGAAGAGCAATTTGTACAATAATAACATTGTAGAGGAAAACAACTATAAAACAATTTAGAATTCTGATCAATGAAATGGTAAAAAATCATGATTCTAGAAGCTTGATGAAACACATCATTCACTTCTGGCAAGGAAGGTGACGAAATGCAGAGAAAGATATACATTTTCTGACAAAGCTAAAGGGAAATTTTGTTTCTATGGATTGTGCATGTTTATGGTAAAGGTTTTGTTTTGTTTTGTTTTTGATGATAGAAACAGATTTTAAATACAGGTAAACATAAAGAAAAAAGGTTATTTTAAAGTCAATAATAGAGAAGTTGGGAAGAGTAGGGAGGTATTTTGGGGCAAGTTGAGTTGTGTTTTGGACATGTTGAGTTTGAGATGCTTTTAGGACATTCAGTTTGAGATGTTCAAGAAGCAGTTAGTAATGGTTGACTGAAGCTTAAGTAGAGAGACTGGATACATAGATGTGGGAATCATCTGCATAGTTATAAATGAACCTATGGGAGCTGATGAGATCATTAAGTAAAATTATATGGAGTGAAAGAAGAATAAGGTCCAGGACAAAGTCTTGCAGGATACCCATGACTAGTGGGCATGATATGAATGACCAACCAACAAAGGAAACAGAGAAGGAGCAGTTGGATAGATAGAAGAACCAGGAAAGATCACTGGCGCAAAAACCAGAGAGGAAAGGGTATGCAGGTGGAGGTGATCTATGATGTCAAATGCTGTAGAAGGGGTAAGAAGATATAAAGAATGGGAAAAAGACATTAGATTTGACAATTAAAAGTTAATTTTATGACTTAGAGACAGAAATCTCAGTTGAATGCAGTTTTAAGCCATATTACAGAAGGTTTAAAGAGAATAAAAAGTGAACTGGAGGCAGTAAGTGTAAGGAGAGATACAGAACAATAGCTCTTAGGGATGAGAGGAATGAGAAGATTTTTTTTGAATGATGGAGACATCGGCATGTTTATAGGTAGCAGGGAAGGAGCCAGTAAATAGAGATGGAAGATGGGAGAGTGATGGTGATAGTAGAGACAGTTTGCTGGAGCAGATGGGATCAAAGGTAAATGTAGAGGGGCAAGGAGCAGGGTTCCTGGCAAAGGAAAGGGCCACCTCTTGGTCAGAGATGAGTAAAGGACAAAAAAGTGGGGGAGATATCTGAATAATGTAAGATGAGCAGGAGGGGATCTGGAGGAGTAGTTACCAAGTGGTTTCAATTTTTTCAACAACATTTGGGGCAAGGTCATCAATTAAGAGGGTGAGAAGAGGGAGTTCCTTGGGAGGGCTGAAGGGAGATAAGAATGGAATAGCAAATGTGAAGAGTGGGATAGTGTATCAATGAGAAGGAAGCTGCAGTAAAGGCTCAATGGAGATTAGATACCATAGATTTGTAGTGGGTCACAGTCAGCAAGGTTTCATGATTTCCTACAGTTCTGTTCAGCAGTATGTGAATTGGAATGAAGTGGAGAAAATAATTTAGGGATGGAGTTCTGCAAGACATGATTAGCCTTGAGAGAAGGGGGTCAAGACTGGGAAGGAAAGAGAGTTTCAGTCATGCAGGGATGATAGCCTGAGAAGGGACTGAGGAGTGGAAGGATTGGGGCCCCCTGAGAGAACATAGGCTTTACAGTCATAAGGCACAGGGAAAATGGAATGACCCAAGTTCATGAGCAGATGAAGGAATTGCAGAATGTGAACAATTGATACACATGGGTGACTGCAAGATCAAGGATATAATCATCTCTGTGAATAACAGAGGTGAAATGGAGTAGGTCATGAGGACTGCATAGACTGAAGAACTGAGAAGTTAGGCTATTTCAAAGGGGTATCATGTATGTTAAAGCTCCTAGTATGAAGGCAATAGATGGGGAGGAGAGAGATAGTGATCCTGGCACTGAGCTCTCTGAGGGAGATAAATACACTGAGGATTAATAGATAATGGCCAGCAGTATGTAGAAGCTGAAATACATTTGGATAAAGTGAATCTCAAAAAAGGAGAGGTGCTAGACTCTTCTGGAAGTGGCAATGGGGAATAAGAATTATTCTGACTCCCTCACCTTGGTCAATGAGTCAAAGTAGTATAAGAAAAAGTGGAGGAATTACTAGAAAGAGTGGAAAGGAAAGCATTGTCCTCCAGAGAAAGCCACCTCTTAGTGAGAGCCAGAAGATGGAAAGAGTGAAAAAAAAAAGCTGTAGTTACATATATTGTTTTTCTTGTTTGTTTCTTTAACTATGTAGCAATTTTTTCAGTCAGGTAATAAGCATTTATTAAGTGCCTACTGTATTTCAGAAACTGTGCTAAACTTAACACATATTATACTTACAATATTTCTCTGAATTCCTATTATTTTTCCCTCTCTTTTTAAAACTAATCTTGTGATTAGTGTAGGGGTGCTCCTACACCATAAGGAATTTGCTGGAGAGTAAGGAACTTCCTCTACAAATATGGATTCCCACCTACTCTGCAACTTGGAGTGTTAGAGTCACTTGAGGCTCAAGATCAATTAGCCAGTATGTGGCTGAGACAGGACTTGAACCCCAGTTTTCCTGGTATAGAGACTGAGGATAGAACAAAAATGGTTAAGAGAAAATTGCAATACACAATAAATGAAGAGGTAATAAGAGAGTAATCTAGCTGCTCTCTGAGTACAAATCACCAAGGTTAGATGGTCCACATTTCAGGACACAGAATGAATTTCAGCAGTGTTTACTGAGGCTCCATTAGTGGTCTTCTTAATACTGATCTTTTTTGATCCCTGCAGTATTTGACTGTCCTCACCCCCTCTCCTTCTGGAAATTTCCTCCTCTCTGAGTTTTTGTGTCATTTATCTCTTTTGGTTTTCCTTCCTCTCTTATCTCTCAGTCTTCTTTGTTGGATCATCATCAATTCCATGTTGACATTTCAAGTGTAAATAAAACCAGGCAACACACAGGTATTGCAGATAATGGAAGGACAGCTTATAGGGTTTCCAAGAGGTGAAGCCTGGGCAAGTCATTTAACCCTGTATATCTCAGTTTCCCACATCTATAAGAATGATCTAGAGAAGGAAATGGGAAAACCACTCCAGTATATTTGTTAAGGAAACCACAAATGGGATCAGAATTGAACACAACTGAAATGACTGAACAACAACAACAAAAGAGGTGAACAAAGTAGCTTTTGGTGGGTCTAGTTTCATTATATTCCCGGGGCAAGAAAAAACATCACTCCATGACACTTTTCATCATCATCTCTTACCTTGAAATACTTAGACTAGACATAGGCAAAAGAACCAGCCTGAGAATAGGTGCCGCTTAAACACCAGCATCTATTTCAGAGAATGAAAAGTTAGAGAAAGTCTACAAAGAGCTTGAAAAAAATCCTCCAGACTAAGTCACCATTAACATATGGACTACGACACTGTTGAACTGGAGTCTTGAAAATATCAACACTCAGAAGAGAACCACAAGTGCAATGGGAAGATATTCTTTAGACATTTTAGGGGAAAGTGTGAATAAGAATTGTACTTAGAAGACTTAGCATACATGCTGATGGAGAAATTACCCACAAGATCACAGTCACTGAAATAGTGCCCAAAATAAGAGAAGATACACTCCCGTTATGTCCTAGGAAGGATATTGACATGCTAGAGCTTGCTCTGGTAGACAACAGTTTGTATAATAGAAAGAACTAACTCTGGAGTCGGGGGACTTGTGTTCAAATCTCTCCTCTAACACCTTGAGGAAATCTATTAATTACTCTTAGCTTCTGGTCCCTTATCTGTAAGAGAGAGGATCAATAAGGCAGTGTGATACAGGGTAAAGTGGCAGGGAGTGGAGGGGGGAGGCCAAGCACATTGGTTCTGGAATCAAAGGGCTTATGTTCAAATCCTGTCTCTGACACTACCTGATGGAACTTAGGCAAGTTATTTAAACTCACTAGCCCTCATTTTCCACATACAAGGAATTGAACTAGATGGCCTCTGAGTTCCAGTCCTTTCCAGCTCTAGCTCTATGATCCTGCAGTGGTGATCTTGATATGATGATAATGATGATAAAGATGAGATTCGTCAATAGCTATGCCACACAAACTGGGACCTATTTAGTCGAAAGAAAGAAAGGCTTAGATGGTATGGGAGGTTGCCTAATGGTTAACTACCTTAAAATATTTGAAGAGCTGTTATTTAGAAGGTAGATTTGGTTTTTTCTTTCTTTAGAAGTGAATCTGGGAACTAGGAGCAAGGAAGAAAATTGCTATAGAGGCTGAATTTGGACTAATATGGGGTTGGGGGTGGGAAATGCAACAGGCTCAGAGTAAAATGGGCTACTTTGGGAGTTAGTGAGTTCCCCATCACTGGAGGTTAGATAATCACTAGTGCCATAGGGTAGGAGTTGTATTCAGGCAAAGCTGAACTTCTAAGATATCTTCCAACTCTGAAGTTGTGATTTTGTGCTCTATTCCTCGCAGAACTGATGCGTTTATCATTTATGAGAAGAAAATCCACTGCTCCTTACCAGAAAGACTTTAAGTTGCCTATAATCAAGATTGTTGAAAAGTTTTAAAACCCAGTCTTGAAGATGCATGCATTCAAGTCTAGTTGGATTCACAGAGTGTGGAGAGATAAGGGATTGTTTTGTTTTGTTTTTTTTTTTTTTTGATTATGTGGCTGAGAAAAATACATCGATTCATTGTACTTGATAAAACCAATGTTAGTCCATCAGTGTTGTCCAATAAAGTGATATGCCTTTTTTTCCATTGGATCATAGTATGCTGAGCATTGTATTATTGGGGAATGTTTTTGGCAACACTAAAGAATTTTGCCGAAATTTTCCAAATCTACGAACTTCCCTCTGTAGTAGATTTACATTAATCCTTTATGCTTATAGATTAGTTGACCTTATGTTCACAGCTCCTTGTCTGGACATTCACAGTTTTGATAGCTCTAAATCACAACATAATAAGCATTATCTTACTCATAATGCAGATCATCCTAAAATTTCTATCTCAATATTTCGGTTGCTTTAAAACAAATTGATGTCAACCTTCATTAATTTTGCAGATTTGTAATTTATAGTTGAACTTGTTTCATATGATTCATTCTTGTGTGGTTGATTCTAATATTCATTTTTCTTTCACTTTTATAGTGTTTACTTTTAAAATGATAAGAAGCTACCAATATTGGCATTGTATTTCCTCCTTTTTTAGAGGCATCTCAGCTCCAAGTTAGTAGCATGGTAGAAGGGAAAGTAGATTGGCACTGGAATTCAAATCCTTGAATACTAAAATACTAAGTATCTGTGTGACCTTAGGTAAGACACTTGTGAAAGTTTCCTTACTCCTTACAGAAACCCTTAATGACGATGCCCTCAACCCATGTATAGATTACTTTCATAAGGTATTGGTGCAGATGAGAAAGTAGGCATATGTCAGAAATCATTGATGTCCTCTTAAGCATCTTTTCAAAAATATCGTTAATAACATAACATTTAATATTACATGTAATCATATATTTAATGTAATATTTTAAATTTTGATATATTTAAATAATAATTTAATATATTTTATTTAATCCACTTAATAAATAATAGTTTAATAATGCAGTATAGTTAACAATATGTAATAGTTTTTGTTGTCCTTTAGTTCATCCAGTTTTGGTACTTTTTCCCATGTCCTTGGAATCTTCGTCTCCTTCAGGTACTTACTATTAGTTCCTCAACATCATCACAATTGTGTCAAATCAGTTATGGATTTTCTTTGTATTGGTGCAACTGGGCTCCTTTCCCCATCTCTGTTCTGTATATTTCCCCTTCTCCATAAGCACATCTGGGACTGTGGTTTTAAAAGCCAAGTGTGATAGTTCCACCGTTTTTGACAGAGAAAACAATTCATTATAATAATTTTTAGCAATCTGACATTTTTCTTATGTGTTCTCCCCCAACCCACAATTTTCACTGTTAAATGCCCTTGGGATCACTGTACTTATTTAGATGTCTTGGCAAGCTTTCTTGAAGCCATTTCTATCTGTTTTTATGAGGCAATATTGCTCATAATCACCATCATCCTTCTCACAAATGAGTTTCTATTCTAACTTAGCATTGCCTTTGGCAGACACCTTTCTCCATTTGGCAAGTAAATCATATACTGCTGACTAAGGCGCTTTCTAGCCTTCTTTGGAATCCTTGTTGTAGCAATTGGTTCAATGTCTGCATGGAATTATTATAATTAGTATCAATGTAATTTATGTTGATCATTTCCCATTTTTGATGATCAATATTCTAAATAGCTTAGGACTGAATTTTCAATTCTATCCTGTCTCTTTGTCTTATAATTCTTTTTTTTGCATTTTACTAATTCTGATCTTTTATCTGACAAGTTGATGGTCTGACTGTACACAGACAGCTGACTCAGGGATAACTCCTATTTTGATAACAATTTTTTTCCTGTCTGTTAAATATAATTTCTTTTGTGCTTTCCAGGTCTAGCACCTATCAATTCTTTTCCTGAAGAAAATGTTCGTGAGACATGAAGTTTCTGCATAACCTTCAAATCTTCCTTTGTTTTCTCTTATTACTTCTTCCCAAAACATGATTTCCTTAAACACATACACACGCATACACAAACACACACATACACGCACATATCTCCCCATCCTCATCTTTTCCACCTTTGCATGACAGTCACCAGGCATTATAGTACATGTTGCTTTGGTTTGGAAGGTCTTATCTTCATGGAATTTATCTAAGTCTTTTATTCTCAGCAATAAACTCTTTTCATGTAGTCCTCTTGCAAATATTTATTATGAATACTGTATAGCATGTACTGGCCAAATGAGCCATGAAATAATTTGTCTTGTTGTCTTTGGGCATATGATAAAATCTACTCTGCCAATTTTTTATTTGGTATTCCACTGAGTACCTACGAACCTTCCTTCCATTTAGCCCATTTATCTACAAATTCTTTATTCTGGTCTTGTTTTCAATAAGAATGTCAAGATTGATATAATTTAACTTCTCCAGCAAAACACTAATAGTCAAACTGAAGTTTATTGACAGTCAAAAGACCATGTGATTCTCACTCTCCATGACCTTTTCCCTGACACTCTGCCACCATCCCTGTAGAGACATGATGGTGCTGCATAGGACTCAAGGGATATTTGTTGTGTTTTTTTGTGTTGTGTTTCATGGCTTGTCATTACCAAAACATTCATCACAATTTGGAATAGATGGCAATCCATTTCTGGAATGATATTCAAAGTATTTCCAGTGTGGTAAAAAACCTGATAGAGTTCATGCTTTGCTGGTAGAGTCTTTGAAAAACAAAAACAAGGAAACCATGATGAAGCATCAGAATAAGACTTTGTAGAGGACATCAACTAAAATAGGTTTAATGTTGTGTTTTTCTCATGATGCCATGAGTGTTGAAATGTTTTCTTCCATGTGATCATTTATTATTGATGTATTAAGTCTGCCTTTCTCTTATTTCTTTTCCTTTTAAAAAGAGGATTTTTTTATCCTCAGTCTTGAGTGTCAATACATGAAAATTACTTTAGAGTATTTTGGTGGTCTGGATGAACAAAGCATGAAGTTATGCTTTCGTAGGTTTTTTTTCTAGCTTGTAGAGTTTAATCAAGTAACTTCTCCCCATGTTACCTTAAAATAATTAGAAGATTAGTAAAACTCTAAAAAGCTAGGAAATACTAACAAGTGTGGATGAAAAATATGTTTGTAATCCATTGTACTCGACCTGGCACTGGAAAGGCAAGTAACTAAACAGACCTTTGGTTTCATCAGTCAAAGAGAACCACTGAGATTTTGTAAAATCAAAACAAACAAAAAATCCCACACTCAATTTTTTTTATTTTCTACCAGTCCAATACAAGGGTCAAATGTTTGTACTTAATTGAGCCATCCAAACAATGGCTCCATTCATTTTAGTTTTGTTACTAGTAGACTTAGGTTTTTGAAAAAATAAATTTGTTCTTTTTTGTTTTTACATCATAATCATTTCTAGACATATTATTCCCTACTCCTACACTATCTCCCTCCTCCTCCCTCCTCCCTCTCCACTCTCTCCCACACTCCCTTTTAACAAAGAAAAACAGTCAAAGAAAATCAACTGCCAGTGTCAGACCAAGTACAGCCGTGCCGTGCAACATTCTGTACCCATGTGCATATCCTTCTTTATTCTATATCAGTTAGTTTCTCTGAATTCCTCATATTTATTGTTAAGAATATAATAATAATTCGTTATGTCTGTATATCACTTTTTTCAATCATTTAATAATCAATGAAAATGCATCTTATTTCCAGGTTGTTATTTTTCACAAAAGTACTGCCAAAAATATACATGCCTAGTAAGTGGTAGGATAACCAAGGAAAACAATATGAACATGACTTTTACAGCATCATTTCCTGAAGTGAGAAGTTAGTAACGATCTCAGGAACTCAAATCTAGCATAGGGGGAAGGGAAGACAGAGTATCACTTGCTATTGATTCAATGAAGTGTATAAAATGTAGTTACATGTAGTATGTTTGATGTTGCTCTCAGCACTGTAATCAATTCAGTTTCCTCCATTATAACCTTCAAGGTTATAATAAATCTCTTAGAGAAATGGATGTTCTGTTAATGAAGATGGGATTTTGGCAACAAAGATGTAATGATTTTAAAATGGAAATTTTTATATTGATACCATATCTGATTCTATTAGTTAAAGGAAAAAAACACCATAAAACCACATACAACTACCTAGCACACTGATACGTGATTAATGTTTATAATCACTGTTAATCAGAGAATGTTAATCAAAGCCAGCTAGGTATTATAGTGGGGAGAGCACTGGCCTGGGAGTCAAGAAGACCTGATTTTAAATCCTGCCTCAGACACTTACTGCCTGTTTGACCCTGGGCAAGTCAGTTAGCCACTCAATGCCTCAGTTTCCTCATCTGTAAAACGGAGATCATAAGAGCATCTACCTCCCAGAGGTGTTGTAAGGATCAAATGAAATTTGTCAAGTGCTGTACAAGTAATATATAAAGGTAGTTATTTTTTTTCTTTTTTTGGAGGGGGGAAGGCAAGGCTATTGGGAGTAAATTACTTACCCAAGGTCACACAGCTACTAAGTCTTAGGTGTCTGAGACTGGATTTGAAGTCAGGCCCTCCAGACTCCAGGACCAATGCTCTACGCACTGCACCACCTACCTGCCCCAAAGTTAGTTATTATTATTATCATGATTATAATTTTCTTTTTTTAAAGAATTATTTAGAATTCTCCTTGGTGGGCATCTGTTCATTCTGAACATTACTAAATGGTTTATCAGCCTGGGCTGTAATAATAGGAGAAAGCACGGCAGCACATCATCCCAGAACCCCCATAGCTTGTTTGGAGTTGATGTAGAATCACTGGGCAGAGGAAGAGACCTAGATGCAGAAGCTTAGGACATTACTAATTATTAGCTAGCATTTAAGCTTTAATAGTCTAAAGCCACACTAAGACTGTTGGGACACCCTGTATAAGACTAAAGTTTGCAAAGTGTTTTATAGAATTTTTTAGGTCCTCACAGCAATCCTATGAGGAAGGTGCTATTACTATTCCCTTTTTACAGTTGAAGAAATTATGGCAAACAGAAGTTAAATGACTTGCCCAGAGTTACACAGCTAGCTAAGTATCTGAAACAAGATTGAATTCAGGTTTTCCTGACTCCAAGTCTAGCTCTTTACCTACTGCACCACTTAGCTGCCCTCCATAACTGGCATCTGGCCCTATTTCTGATGCCAATCTCACTTGAGTGACTCTAGCCCTTCCTAAACCATTCTACATTGCTTTTAAACTTCAGTAAAGGGTTTAAGGTAAATTGAAACGGTTTGTAGGTGTTTGAAAAAAGCAAGAGGTAAATTAGGAAGAGAAGTATCTTTCTCCCTTGCCCTTTCCCAAACCTGCCAAATCCTGTACTTTTAACTATGAAGCTCATTCAATCCTAGTCTCTTATATGAAAACTTTTGGGTCTTTTTCTCCAGTGCTTGGAAAAACTATCACAGTAGCTCCAGACAATCAGGGATAATGTATTATATCTCATTAGAACTAAGAGCCTGTAAACATCTTAAATGATAGGTCTGGGTGAAAAATGAAAAAAAGAGGCTTCCAACAGATCCACCTGCCTCCCAGGTATCACGACTGTATGTCTAGATTCTGTACTGTCATCTGTCTCCTCTGTTTTCTGTGGACATAATTCCACAACAGATATTTTAGGGGGAGAGAAACTGATTTCCTTAGCACTGGGAATTCTCCATTAGGAAATCTCCCCTTCCAAAACACACAGGCAACTGTTGCACATGGAGGAGCCTTAGAGAGTTGCCTGAGAACACTATGAAGTTGTGACTTGACAAAGTTCATTGAGTCAATTATGTGCCATAGGCAGGGCTTGAAATCAGGTGTCCTGACTCTGTGGACCACTCTAGTCACTAGCCAGCCTGCCTTTCTTCCATATACATTTATTTTCTTCTTACTGGTCATTTATAACAATAAGTGAGACATCTATAATGATGCTAATATTGGTGAAACAGAGGAAATGTTGGTAATAATTGTTAAGCATGGAAAAGTAGTGAGAAACACAGAGAAAAACAAAGTTATATAAAAGCTTCAGGAGAAAGTGTGAAGCAGGAGACACCCTGTAGTCAAAGATGCTTATGATATGGAGCCAGCATTAAGAGTCACGGTACCTGACATACATAGAGAGCTTCCAGGCCTGCAAAGCACCTTTACATATGATATGATGATACTCATGACAGTTATCCCCATTTGAAAGATAAGGAGATTTGATTTGTTCAGGCCATACAGGTAGAAGTGTCTGAAGCAGGATTTGAATGCATCATTCCCTCACTCTGTTAGTCTATCCATTAGCCCAGAAACAGGGAAAATAGGAAGCTCTGTGGGTCTGTCCATTGAAATGTCAAGTAAAGATTTATTTTATCCCATCCACTAATATTCATTTAAAGGGGAATGCTGTACCCAGTGAGATAAAATAAACATGAAGGGAGTGGCAGCCTTGTAAAAAGGTAAGGCATGTATTTTCCTGCATTTTCCTCTCCTCGAACACTAAATATGCTGCATTAAATTTCATGCTGTAAAGCTTTGTACTTTAGTCTCTTCTCTTTCTTTGTAGTATGGATTCCTTTGAAAAGATTGCAATCATTTTACTTTAAATCCCTACAACTGGGGCAATATGCCTCAGACAAAATGCAGTGGTTTTCCTTGTCTTTCTTAAAGATTTCTTTCAAGATTGATCATTAATGCCTATGAGTTTAGGTAAATTACAACTGGCCCTTGTTTTTCTCTTCTGTAAAATGAGAAGAATCATACTACCCAGCTTAGCATGGTAGAAAGAACACTGACTAAGTAGGACAAGGAGACATGGATTGTTGTCTGCCTTCTAATCCAACCCAAAAAGTACTTATTAATTGCCAGTAAATACAAGACATTATTTTAGATACTGTTACAAAGACAAAATGAGAAACAGTCCCAGTGCTTTTGGAACTTACATTCTACTGGGGAAACACAACATAGAAACTTGATTAATTGAGGAAGGAAAAAGCACGAGCAACTCAGCCATCATTCAATCCTGAGCAAGTTTTCTAACTTCTCTGGGCCTTGGCTTCTTTATCAATAAATTGAAGGGGGTAGGAGGATTTGACCAGATTATACCTAAGTCTCCTTCCAGCTCCACATTTTTTTTTAAATTTTATTTTATTATTGTTATTTTTTAATGTTTAACAATCACTTGCATAAAATTAAGATTTTATGCCCCCCACTACCCCCCTCCCTCCCCACAACTGCATACAATTCTGTATAGGTTCTACATATACTTTCCTATTGAGTACATTTTCACTATAGTCATGCTATGTAGTCGAACTAAAATAAATGAAAGAAATCATATAACAAATCAAAACATGATACACAAACACACACACACACACACACACACAAACATGATCTGCTACATTCTACGAATGACTTCCATATTTCTTTCTCTGAGTGTAGAAGGCATTTTGCCTTAGAAAACCACCATTGGGATTTTTTTTTAAATAAGTTCTTGCGTTATTACGAAATTCCAAGTCTACCAGAAAAAACTCTGGCACACTGTGGTCATTGCTGTGCACAAAGTTCTCCTGGTTCTGCTCCTTTCACTCAGCATCAGGTCATATAAGTCCTTCCAGGCCTCTCTGAAGTCTTCTTGTTCATCATTTCTTATGGCACAATAGTACTCCATTACATTCATATACCATAATTTATTCAGCCATTCCCCAATTGATGGACATCCCCTTGACTTCCAGTTTTTGGCAACTACAAAGAGTGCTGCTATAAATATTTTTGTACATGTGGGACCCTTTCCCATTTTTATGATCTCTTGGGGATACAGTCCTAGTAGTGATATTGCTGGGTCAAAGGGTATGCACATTTTTGTAGCCCTTTGGGCATAGTTCCAAATTGCTCTCCAGAATGGTTGGATGAGCTCGCAGCTCCAACAACAATGAATTACTGTTCCAACTCTCCCACATCCTGTCCAGCATTTATCATTTTTTTGTTCTGTCATGTTTGCCAATCTTATAGGTGTGATGTGGTACCTCAGAGTTGTTTTGGTTTGCATCTCTCTAATCAACAGTGATTTAGAGCATTTTTTCATATGATTACAGATATCTTTAATTTCTTCTTCCGAAAATTGCCTGTTCATATCCTTTGACCATTTATCAGTTGGGGAATGACTTGTATAGTTACACATTTGAGTCAGTTCTCTATATATTCTAGAAATGAGGCCTTTATCCCTGCAGCTCCATATTTCTTAAAGTTAATAGAGTACTTAGAGAGGTGTCATGATTAAGGATACAGGACCATGCTTGGAGTCAGGATGACCCAGGTACAAATCCTGCCTTGGATACATACTACTTGTATGAACATGAGCCAACCTCTCTATATCTCAGAGAGTTATGTAAGACTACAAAGAACAAAGAATTGTTGAGGGGACTTCTGTAGGGGAAATTCTCTGCACTGATGAAATTATCAAAAAAAGAAAAAATTAAAAAAGATGAAAAAGCTGACCAATACAATTTTAGGGAACATTGATGCTGGAAAATGATGTTATCACCTATGTTTTATTCTTCTTAAGCTCTTATTACTATGAGTAATATATATGTATATATACTAAGAGATTATATATATATACATATATATATATATATATATACACATATGTCAGTATAAATATAATAGTGTCTGAGAGAATTGCACTTATCTTGACCCATCACTCAGTATTATCAACTGTCTGGTTACTGTTATGTATGCAATTTAATGATTATTTTTACTTGGTGGTATACTTAACTCAGGACAGTGAAGTAAACCCAACTATCTTTTTAAAAGATATATTTTATTTTTCCAGAATAAAATACTATTAAAAAGGTTTTGCATAAGCAGAATTAATTTAGCCAAAATCAGAAGAAAATCAGGAAACTGGGAAAGAATTTTTGTGGCAGTTTCTTTGATAAAGATTTCTTTCTCAATTATACAGGGAACTGAGTCAAATTGATAAGAAGAGTCATTCCTCAAATGATAAATGGTCAAAGGATATGAATAGGCAGGTTTCAGAAGAAAAAAATCAAATCTATCTATAGTCTTGTGAAAAAAATGCTCTAAATCACTATTAATTAGAGAAATGCAAACTAAAACAACTCTGAGGTACCACCTCATACCTATCAAATTGTCTAACATGAAAGAAAAGGAAAATGATAAGTGCAGAGATATGAAAAAATAGATGCACTAATATAGTGTTGGAGCTGTGAACTGGTTCCACCATTCTGGAGGACAATTTGGAACTATGCCCAAAGGGTTATAAAATTGTGCATACCTTTTGAACCAGAAATACCACTACTAGGTCTGTGTCTCAAAGACAGCAAAGAAAGTGAAAAAAGACCTAATTGTACCAAAATATTTATTGCAGCTCTTTTTGTGGTAGTAAGGACTTGGAAATCGAGGGCATTTCCATCAATTGGGTGGTGATTCAATAATTTTTGATATATGATTGTGATGGAACAGTATTGTGTTATGAAAAATTATGAGCAGGATGGTTTCTGAAAAACCAGGTAAGATTTACATGAATTGATGCAAGGTGAAATGAACACAACCAGGAGAATATTGTATACAGTTATAGCAATATTATAAGGATGATCAATTATGAAAGGCTTAGCCACTTTAATCAAGGTCAATGATCCAAGACAGTTCTTAGGGACTTATGATGAAAAATGCTATTCACTTCTAGAAAGAGAACTAAAGAACTCTGAGTATAAATTTAACTGTATATTTTTCACTTTCTTCATTTTTCTTGCTTTTTTTAATGTGGCTAATATGGAAATGCTTTACATTATTTTTGTATATATAAATAATATAATATTTCTTGTCTTCTCAATGGATAGGGGAGGAGTGGAAGTGAGGCAGATAATTTGGAACTCAAATTTTTTTGAATGCTAAAAAGAAAAATGTAATAAATTTAAAAAGGCAACATTTCTATTTTTTCTAGTTAAATGTAAATTTTTTAACTTTCTGAAAATTTTGAGTTCCAGATTCTCTCCTTACCTTCCTCCCCTTCCTCCTCTTTGAGCAGTAAGCAGTTTTATGTAGGTTATACAAGGGTAGTCATACAAAACATATTTCTATATTTGTCATGTTGTGAAAGAAAACATAGATCCAAAAGATAAAATAAATTAAAAATAGTATACTTTGATCTGCATTCAGGCTCCATCAGTTTTTTCTCTGAAGGGTGAATAACATTTTTCATCATAAGTCCTTCAGAACTGTCTTGGACCATTAAATTGCTGAAAATAGTTGATCATTGTATAATATTCTTTTTACTGTGTACAATGTTCTCCTGGTTGTGCTCATTTCACTTTGTATCAGTTCCTAGTTTTTTTCTGAAAACATCCTGATAATAATTTCTTATAACACAATAGTACTCATTCATAATTATATACCACAATGTATTCAACCATTCCCCAGCGGATAAGTGTTCCTTCAATTTCCAATTCTTTGCCACCACAAAAAGAGCTACTAGAAATATTTTGTACAGATAGGTCCTTTTCTTTTTCCCTTGATCTCTGAGGTACAGACCTAGTAGTCGTATTGTTGGGTCAAAGGATATGCACAGTTTTATAACCTTTTAGGTATAGTTTCAAATTGTTCTCCAGAATGGTTGGATCAGCTTACAACTTTACCACCAGGGTATTAGTGTCCCAATCTTCCCACATCCCCTCCAAGATTTTTGATTTTCCTTTTCTGCCATGTTAACCAATGTGACAGGTGTGAGGTAGTGCCTCAGAGTTGTTTTAATTTGCATTTCTCTCATCAATAGTGATTTAGAACAGTTTTTCACATGATTATCATAAATCACTGTTTTTTTTTCTGAAAACTGCCAATTCGTATTCTTTGATCATTTATCAATTGGAGAATGCCTCATAAATTTGACTCAGTTCTCTTTATATATGAGAGATGAGACCTTTATCAAAGAAACAAGCTGAAAAAATTTTCCCCCTCCCCCATTTTCTGTTTTTCTTCTAACCTTGGCTGTGTTGATTTTGCTTGTGCAAACCCTTTTTAATTTAATGTAATCAAAATGACCTATTTTAAATCCTTTAATGCTCTCCATTTCTTGTTTGGCAATAAATTCTTCTCTTATCCATACATCTGACAGGTAAACTATTTCATGCTTCCCTGATCTGCTTATGGTATCCCTCTTTACATCATGTACCCATTTTGACCTTATCTTGGTATATGGCGTGAAATGTTCTATAATGACTTTCTGTCAAACTACTTTCCAGTTTTCCCAGCAGTTTCTGTCAAATAGTGAGTTCTTGTACAGTAAGCTTGGATCTTTGCTTTTATCAAACATTAGATGACTATGGGCATATGCTAATGTGCACTGGGTACCTAATCTATTCCATTGATGTGCCACTCTATTTCTTAGCCAGTACCAGATTGTTTGGATGATAACTACTTTGTAATTCCATTTAAAGTCTGTTATGGCTAAGTTACCTTCCTGCACAGTTTTTTTTTACATTAATTCCCTTGATATTCTTGACCTTTTTTTCTGCCAGAGTAATTTTGTTACTATTTTTTCTGGCTCTATAAAATACTTTTTGGAAATTTGATTGGTATGGCACTGAATGAGTAAATTAATTTAAGTAGAATTGTAATTTTTATTATATTTGCTCAGCCTACTTATGAGCAATTAATGTTTTCCCAGTTGTTTAGACCTGATTTTATTTGTATGAAAAGTTCTCTATAATTGTGTTCATGTAGTTTCGGGTTTGTATTGGCAGGTAGACTCCCAAGTATATTATATCATCTACAGAACTGAGTCATAAGAAGGAGCCAGTGGGTTCACCCATTTCCCACTACCCCACCACTTACTGTTCTAATTCTCTCAGTCACACAGCTAATAAGTGTTTGACGCTAAATTTGAACTTATCTTCCTGAGTCCAGGCCCAGTGACACCTTGGAGTATTTCACTTTGTGAATAAAACTATTCTAAAGTTTTAGACCATGTGAGTCTGAGTGATGGAAGTGGAAGCTAGCAGAAATATATAAAAGCCTTTCCTATGAGAAGAAAAACCTCTGACAACAGACGAGTCCAAATGAAGGAATTCTTAGTAGCTGAGTCAGGAGTGAAATGACATGAGTGAATTTAATGATAAAAATTGGATATTTCAGCTGTACCCTTAGCTCTGTACTTAGCTCGTACAGGGAATCATCCCTTTCACTGGAAACTCAAATTGAGGTAATGATCATATAGGGGCCTCAGCTATAATATTTTTATTGTTCTTTTAACCTTGGGATTACATCAATCCCACAGAACCTGGATACATGCCTGTCATATGGAGTTGCACAGCAACTTGTATGCTAACTCTTTCATAGAATCACAGAATTTTAGAGTTGGAATGGCTGTTACTGGCTATTTACTGAAACCTATATCTAAAAAAAAGGAATTGCTACTACCACATACATGAGATATGGTCATCTAGACTTTCCTTGACAACCTCCAATGAAGGAGAATCCACTATCTCTTCAGGCAGCTCATTCTACTCTTGGATAGCTCTAATTAATAGGGAATTTTTCCTTCTAATCAAGATGAAATGATTTGACTGTCTCCTGTCTTCCTGCTTCTCTGACCCAGACTTAGTCTCCTTTGCTGCATGATCATCTGTATCACAACCCCCTAATTGTGGGTATGCCCCCAAACTCGGAACTGTGTTCTATTCAATTTTCTCTCTTGGTGACATCATCATCTTTCTTGGGTTTAATTATACATTCTATGAAGGATACTTGAAGATCTATATATCTGATTGCAGTTTCTCTTTTGAACTCCAATTTTGCATCATCAACTGCCATTGGACATTTCCTACTGGATATCCCATAAGTATCTTAAGCTCAGCTTATCCATAACGGAATTCACTTTTGCCCTCTCTGCCTCTCCCAAAATAAATCTACCACTTTTCCCAAGTTCCCTATTTCCATCAAACTATTATCCCTTCAGACATTCAAATTCGTATTCTTAACTACTTCATCCCATGTAGATAATCAGTGGCCAAATTTTGTTATTTCTATCTCCACATTTCTTTCTTTTTTTGTTGTTGGAAGGATCTTCATTTTTATTAGATTGGGTAGACCCAAGTTAGTCCTTGCTGAAGTTTGGTCTATCTTTGTGGTCACTGTTTTCTACTCATTGCTGTATCCCCTGGGTTGGTCTCCTGTGACAAGCTCACCCAGCCAGGGAGAAAAGTTAGTTTGCAGTCATGGTTGTCCTACTACCTATCCATCCCTTCCTTTAATCATTTTTGGAAATACCTGTTTTCAGAATCTACTGCAACACTCCAATCAAGCCCCTCTCCTCCACCTCGAGGAAATCATTGCTTTTTAGTTACTGATTATTTGACTACCCAAGTTATCTTGGCTGATGTGCTCATTTTGCTGCTGTCCCCCAAAGGCCCAGTCTGAGGTCTGGGCCCTTCTCTCTCTCTTTCCTTTTTTTTTTTTCACTCTCTATCACTGTATCTCTTTCTCTCCCTGTCTCTCCCCCTTCTCTTTACTCTCTGTCTCTGTCGGTCTGTCTGTCTGCCTCTGTCTCTCTCTTTCTCCCCGTCTCCCCCCTCTCTTTTCTCTCTGTGTCTGTCTATGTGTCTCTCGCTGTCTCTGTCTCTCTCTGTCTCTCTGTCTCTGTCTCTCTGTCTCTCTGTCTCTCTGTCTCTCTGTCTCTCTCTCTGTCTCTCTCTCTCTCTCTCTCTCTCTCTCTCTCTCTCTCTCTCTCTCTCTCTCTCTCTCTCTCTCTCTCTCTCTCTCTCTCCTCTCACTCTCTCTCTGCCTCTCCCCCCCTCTCTGTCTCCTCAATCCTCTCTTATAAAGTCTGTGTTGCTTAGGACCACCGCCTGTCCACCCCTCCGCTGTCCCCCCTGCTGCGGTCGCTGCCCTCTGGTTCATACTCGCCGCCCACACTGAGCGAGGCTGCCGCGTTTCCTGCTCTCCGCTGGCCCTCTTGTCCCCACCCCCCCACCCCCCTTCAGCCCCTTGGCATTCTCCGCCTTGGTCTTTCCATGGTCAACAGTTGCCAGAGCGCCCCCTCCCCCCTCGACTATTCTTCAGGCAAAAATCGCCCTTTTGGACCAAAAGATACCCGCCCCATCACCGGGTCGAACTGGGAAATCGTGCCAAGCTCACGGAACTTTAGCTCCGAGCACCCCAGCGAGCCGAGAGCAGTGCGACCTTGGCACTGCCTGCGGCTGAACGGCAAGACAAAGAGCCATGGGTTCCAGCGCTGGGGGGCAGCCAAGGACTGCCCCAACAAGTCCCCGAGCGAGGGCAGCCGCTGGGAGCCGCGCAAGGCGGCGCTGCTGGGTCCCTTTGGGACAGTCGGCCAGAGACCTGGCGCCTGCCCTCCCCGCAGCCGAGGGCCCGGACCCGGCCAATACCCTGGGCACACTCCGAGAGCCTCCGATGCAGTCGATGTCCGCCCGTTGGCCCCGGACACTCATCGCCCCAGCCCAGCCCACCGATTCCCATCTTGATGGTGGCGTTCAGGGGCATTGGGACGGGGAGGCGCGGAGGACTGACAGCCAATCCTTTCTCCGTGGACGCCTGGCACTGGCCGGGCCGGACCCCGAGTCCAGACGAGCCTGGGGGGCGTGGCAGGGCGGCTTGTCCCTCGTTCTCAATGTGCACCGTCTGTCTGTCTCCACATGTCTTAGATGTGCAGTTCGGTTCTGCTCATTCGGCCCGCTCTGGGGGAGCGTAACCTTTTCCGTGTCCTCCAAGTCTGACGAAGCTCTTCTCAGTCATGCTTTTAAATACATAAAACAGAATACATAGGATTACAAAAAAAAAATCAATTATATTGAACTAGTTATCAAACATTTTTTTAAAAGTTTACAGACCCTAGATTAAGAACTCCTGATCTAGACTTGCATTAAGTTTTTTTTTGGGGGGTGGAGGGGTGGGGCATGTGGAAGGGGCACTAATTAAGGTTAAATGACTTACTCAGGGCCACACAGCTATCAAGTGTCTGAAGTCCTGTTTGAATTCACATCCTCCGGAGTCCAAGGCTGGTGCTCTCCACTTTGCCACCCAGCCACAACTCTTTTAACTGAGACTTTAAAATCTTTCCCCTTTTCAATCCATCCTTCCCATAGCTGCCAAAGAATGTTGCTACAGGGCATGTCTGACTATATCACTTCCCTGCTCCAGAAGTTCTAGTAGCTGGTACTCTTTATATCTAAAGTAAAATATAACCACCTCTCTTTGGCATTTAAAATCCTTTGCAATTTGATGCCAGTCTATCTTTCTAGGTCCATTGCACCTTACTCATTCTGATTTATCAAGAATCCCCCTTTGAAAGGATCATAAGATCTTAGATTTAGAGCTGGAACATAGCTTCCATCAAAGCTTCTTGAACTTTTTCCATTTGTGACCTCTTTTCACCCGAGAAATTTTTATGCAGTCCCAGGTATATAGATATGTAAAATAAATATACAAATCAAACACTTACTGATAATAAATCATAAAGAAATTTTGTTTTAAAACAGTTCTTTATAGTATAGTATAGTATAGTAACAGTATACATATAATTTTACCACTTATTAAAGCTGAAAATAAGTTTGCATAGTAATGAGATGGAAGAGCTTGTTTATTTTTACATAAAGAATTGTCTTGGCAGAATATTTGATACTGAAGGACAGAGCATCTTCAATATTTTTCAGAATTGATTGATATTTTGATTTGATAATTGTCAATGCTGCGAATGCTGAACATAGTACAAAATGGCAAAAGTACGTTTAGGGCCATTTTAGAAATTGTTGAAAATCCTGTCCTAATCCCAAGTCAAAATTCATTTAATGATTTTTTTTTTTTAGGAAACTGAAGTTTTAAACCTGTTTCGCAAACTCTTCTTGAATTTTAATGGAAAATGACTGACATTTTTTTATTTCAACTGAGTATGGTTTATGAACCCAACTTAGATTTTTAGAATCAAAATCTGAAAGGAAGTATTTCTGAAACTGTGTCTCCAGGCACTTCAGATGATCAATTATAACTTTTAACTAAATTTTTGGGAAGGTTATTTTCAATTATAAAATCATCTGTAGTTGCAAACATTTCTAAAGAACCATTTTCCACCCTATTCTTCCATATGTTAACTTTTTTAGTAAAACTTCCAATTTTATCTTTTAACATAAATGTTACTATTTTTTCCCCTTAAAGTGACATGTTTAAATCATTTAGTTTTTCAAAAATATCTGACAATGCAGTTTTGAAAGCCATGTCATTATGAAGAAAATTAACAAAATTGGATTTCTGCTTAGTCAAAAATACAATAACTTCATCTTTCAATTTCAATAATCTGTTTAAACTTTACCCTCTTGAGAGCACTACTTGCTCTTCATGAATTACAAGTTTTTGTAATCAGATTCCATGTCCTTCCAAAGGTTTGAAAACAAATGACTTTTAAGGGCACAGCTTTTAATGAAATTAATGATTTTGATAGTATCACGAAGCACAGTATTTAACTCTGGTGATATATTTTTGGCTACAAATGCCTCCCGATGCATTATGCATAGTGTAAAAGTGGTATGGTCATCATCACCAGTTTTAACTTTTGCTACAGATCCATCATTCTCATCCATCACTGCTCCAGCACCGTCTGTACAATTCCAATACAATTTTTCCATCATAAACCATTTGTAAAAAATTTATCAACTTTAAGATATATATCTTCCCCTCTTGTGTGCTCTTCCAAAGAGTGACAAGACAATAGTTCTTCATGTATGCTTCCTTTATAGACATATCTTACATAAAGTAACCACTGTGCCATGTGAGATGTTAGTTGTGTGATCCAACTGAATAGAAAACTTTGGGCTGCCCTTAAGCTTGGTGATAAGCTGTTGACATTGGTCATTAATACTTTCAGAAATTTTTTTGTAAACAGTATCATTCAGTAAAGGAATTTTCCAAATATCACCCCAATACTTTTTCCCGTGAACTGTTTCTGACCTTTTAAATAGCAGGAGGTAATATGAGATGTTCTCCTATTGCATAGAGCTTTTTAGTTTTTGAAATCAAGTAAGATTCATAAGATGCAAGTAAATGCATTTCAAATTTTTCAAAACATTGTTTTTCTTTATTTGAAGATTTTTAAAAAATGTTCAAAATATTCCTTTGGTTTATGGCAGTATGCTGCATGCTTGCTATTAAGGTGACATTTTAGTTTGTCTGGTTGCACGCTCTCTGCAGCCAAAACTTCGTTACAAATTAAGCCATAACTTCATTAGAAAGAGGTTTTCCCACTCCAACATTACTAGAAATAAATTCATATTGCAAAAGTGATTTGAAATATTTTCTTTTTCTTGTCAATTTTGGTGTACTACAATATGGTAGTGAAGATTCTGCCACATTGGCATCAGTATTTTTACCTTTTCTGTCTAAAATTTAGCCACTTATCCATAACTGAAAAATATTTTTGTCCTGCTAATAATTTCTCAAATAAATACTAGTCTTAGCTTATGAAATTATATTTGTGTTTAATTTTAAAAAAATTGATATTCACACTTACATACACCTACAGCAGTGATGGTGGAGAAATATTATTAAAGGGCTTTTATCTTTACTTGCTGCAATCAAACTCATGTTTCTGTAAAAGAAGGTGATAATAGCAGTTTTAAAAATCAAACATTCTAACACAGTCCAATGCAAAGATGTACTAATTTGATATTTACATGCTGAGAATTGATCATAGGAAAATATTAAAAGTCTTTATTTTCCATAATTAAACTATCACGTCTCTTTATTTTCCATAATTAAACCATCATGAGCAGAAAAATGTGTATGTACAATAAAAACACTACAATTCATAACATATAATAGTCTTGAATCTGAGCTGAGGTGATTCTGGTGGTGTTTGTTGGCATTACCTGGTGTGAAGGCTTGCACAGTGGGAAGTGTTCATGCTTTGTGTTCAGAACCAAGGCTGCAGTGAAGTTGCTTAATGCAACATGGGCAAACTCTGCCTGAAATACCTCAGATTCATTAATTTTTGGTCATTGAACATTCAGAAACCTTTTTGCTGTGGTCAACTGACTTTCAGTTTAAGAAGTGCTTTAGTCCCACACACCATTTTATAGATGAGGAAAGCAAAGACCAGAGGAGTAGTAATTTGTCTAAGGCCACAAAGACATTGTGGCATAGACAGGATTTGAAACTTTTTGATTTTAGTCTCTTTTAACCTTCTCATGCTACCATTAAGGAAGGCTTGTACAGCAGTATAAGAATTAATTTCTTCTAGACCTGGTAACTCATGTCTATAAATCACTGCAACTGGGCTGAGGCTGAAATGAATGAATGAATAAAGCATTTATAAACTACTTACATGTAAAACAGATTCAGTGGATTAAGCACTGGATTAAGTGTGTCTTCACTAAGTCTGATGATCAACATGATGGTGAACATCCAGGTCAAGGCCACCAGGCTTGGGCCTCTTCATTTACCCAGGTTGAAAATGGAGCAGGTCAGAGGTCCTGTGTCAAACAATAAGAATGATCAGCCCACAAGTACTTCCAGTACAGGTGAGAGGGAAATTTGATCTCAAAAAAAAAATGTTTTTTAAAGGAACTAATTTTTTATCTGTTTACATTTTTCAGATTGTAAGATATAATCTTCTACTCCAAAGTCCCTGTGGCAGCAATTTGTGACCTGGTTTGTACAAAGGTCTCATCGCAGAAATTCAATATTGTAGATGCCTGAAAATACCAAGACCAGTTGACAGCTCCAACTTCTTTCAACCCTTTGAATTAGAGAAACTGATATATCCCACCCTCCAACAACTTTGCACAAATAACCTCTGTTCCACTCTACCTCTTACTCAGACATTCAGTGCACTTGGGAGAGTTTGATGAAAGAGTTTGAATAGTTGGCAAGTAGTTTAAAAATCAGAGAATTTGATTGGTTAGCAAAGAGATTAAATCAGGTGAAGTCTGAATTAAATAAGTCTTTGGTAACATCAACATAAAATCCATTATTAAATCTAAATATCTTGGCAACATATTGTTAGGACAAGTGCTAATTAGAAATTGAACATGACCCAGTTGAACTTAAAGTGACAGTAGGTCCCCAGTGCTATAACTTTTCCTCAAAAAAGGCTATTCCCTCTCAAATGTCTGCCCTTGGGGTTAGCAAACTGCAGCAAAATTTAGTAATTGTCTTTACTTATTCGATTCAACTGAATTAATCATTCACTACTGCTCCTTCTTCCATTTTGATTTACAATTGCATTTCTGGGGTAGCAGACTGGGTCAAAGATACATGATTGAAAATGTGATAAAAGGGGGAAAGAGGCTAAAGTAATAGTAAATGCAACTTAAAAAATTTTTTTTTGAGAGTTCCTCATGATAGATTTGAAAGCATAGCCTTTAAAGGCATATACATAGGCTGGCTGAATTATTCAACAAGTCTATTGTGGCTCTCCTATTTTTGGCTAGAGCACTAGATTTGGAGTTAGGAAAATCCACATTCAGATCCTGCCTCAGCAACTTATTAACTGTGTGACCCTGGGCACATTTGTTAATTTGGGTTAATAAATAGCACAGGGTTGTTCCTCACAGAAGGACCAATGAGATAATATTTGCACTAGGTAAGTGCTAAATTAAGATATTTTTTATTACTTCATTAAGAAATCATAGTGAAAGTAGTACAAGTTTACATTCTGGGTTCCAAAACAAGACTTTTAAATCAGTTTTCTTTTTATTAATTGCAAAAGAAGCACGGTCCAGGAGACAGTGCTCTGATGCCCTCCACCTGCAGTCTCGTCGCCCTCAGCCCCAAGACTGTTCCAGAGATGACGGTTGTAGGGATGCAATGGAAACTCTAGTGACCCTTCCCCTAAATACAAGAAAGTACTTAAAAAACAAAGAAAAAGAGAGTCCCAAGGTAAGCGAGAGCCTAATAAAATTAGTTGTGTTATCTAGCCATGCCTACAGCTTACTGCCAAAGATTCCTCGTCTGTAATGGCTCTCCCGCGCTAAAATGTAAGCTCCTTGGGCTCAGGCACTGTGTTGTTTGCCTTCCTTTGTATCCTCAGCTTTTAGCAAAGGGAATGACGCTTAACAAGCACTTAATAAATGCATGTGTGCGGACTGACTTACTGACATACACAAGCTAAGACACCCCTCTCCCCCCTTTAAAAAAATACACCTAAGCCTTAGTTCACAGTCCTCTATCTCTCTCCGTTCTCTTCTTGCACAGAGAAAAGTCTGGGGAGCTAAAGAAGGGAGAATGAGAGCAGGACCGCCCCTAGCATTGTCAAGATGGTGCAATCTCTAGCCTGCCTTGCATAGAAAAGGGGCTGGAAACTTGCAAGAGCGAGAGAACGGAGGCGATGCAAGGAGGAACGATCACGCTGTCAGCTCGTGGCTTCTTGGCCAATGAGACGACGAACTTCCTGGGGCCCCACCAATCCGTGGAGGGCTCTGGGCAGAGGGGGCCAATAAAACATCAGGGCCGGTGGGGCCGCCAGCTGAACTCGGGGGGCTAGGCAGTCGGCCTCTCTTGCTACTGGCATCCTCGCGCTGCGCTCTTCTCTCTCTCCCTCTCTCTTCCTTCCCCTGATTCTCGCGCTTGCCCTAGCGCTGCGCTCAGCACCATGGACACTCCACGCCAGGTGGTCAACTTCGGCCCGGGACCCGCCAAGCTGCCAGGTTCCGTAAGTGCCCAGCGCTCCCCAGGGTGGGCGGAGAGACCGGGGGAAGCAGCTTTGTAGCTTCCTTGGCATCTTTCTTCCTTGGCAGCCGGCAGTCCCTTCTCCGGCGGGGCTTCCGTCCTGCGCCCCCTCCCCACCCCCCTTTTGCAGCCCTGAGCCTAAGGGAACTTGAAAAGCCATGCTGGTCTAGGCCACTGCCAGGTTCCGGTTGGTACCGCGGCAGCTCGAGCAGTGGTGCAGAGCCGCCTCGCGGCCCCTTGTTTGACTCGCTGCCAGGGCTCCGCGTTCTGCCAGGGCTGCGATCGGCGTCTGGCGGTGTGATCCGCAGCAGCTCACCCGCCCGCCCTGGCACTCCCCAGCCCAGGCTGACCCAGGCAGGACAGCCTCCGCTTCGCATGCTTGTCTCTGGACTTGAGGGACGGGGGATAGGGGGATATTCCTAAATCATAGATGGGGAAGGGTCCCCCAGCCCAGCTCTCTCCTTTCTCAGTAAGCTCTGCCCAAGGTCACCTGTTAATAAGTGACAGAAGAGGTTCGCACCTGGCTCTGTCCAAGGTCAGCGCTAGTAAAGGGGAGGTTCCTGGAGTAACTACTTAAAGAAACCTATGCATTGACTGGGTGTATCTCACTCAAAGTGAGAATGTGATAAGACTTAGCCTGAAAGCATCAGGGTCTCACTTGCATCCTGGGCCATCTTCAGCTGTCCTGATGAATATCAGGCCACTGGACCCAGATGGCTCAGGAGAAGAAGGTAAGGCTGGTGACCTTGCCCAGCCCTCCCTCACTCAAATCAAAGTCAACTGCAAGTCATGTCGTCATCTTGATATCATGGTCCTCTTCGAGAACCAAGGACAAACACACACAACAACCTGGTGAGCGGATGAGTTGCCAGCCCACTTGGCTCTCTTTTCCTCCCGGGTCAGTTAATCAGTCTATCAGTCCCGTCAAGCTTTGAGCATTTAAATGCTGACCACGTGCCAGGCGGGATGCCAAGCGCTAAGAAACTCACTCCCTACCTTCAGAGAGGGGAGACAACTTGCAAATGGTGCTTGTTATAATTGTTAATAATCTCAGAGGGAAGGCCCTAAGTGGAGGTGAAGTAATGGGGTAATCCAGCCACTTTTAGTTTGGAATGGAATTCAAGGGAACTGGAATCTGTTTGATCAGATTTCCAAAGAAAAATCCTGTCCACCCTCCCTGCCCCCCTCTCTATAAGATGCTGCACAGTGAGAGTTTTCTCTTGGTCAAAAGGGAAAAAAAAATGAGAGGATAATACTTTGCTTTGCTTTTCTCTCTCAAATGAATTCCATGTTCTGTTAAGAAAACAGTTTTTAATTCTTCAGATAAAAGGTCCAAAGACAAGCTGCTGCTTTTGCTAGATTATGTTTTATTTTTCTAAATCAGAGGAGAGGAGATAGAGAAGAGGCCTTGGAGTTTGATAGACTGGCTGAGCAAGTCACAATCTCTCAGTGCCCTAGGCAACTCTTAAAAACCAGGATTGCCTTGGCAGCATTTGGTGAAGGTAATTAAATTGTTGAAATCACTGCTTTTTTCCCTCCCCCCCCAAAAAAAGGAAGGAAGAAAAAAGAAATAGTCTTTGATTGTAAATCTCTTGTGCCAAACTAATGAGTTCCAATATTATCATCTAAGTGAAATGGAATTTAGCCAGGTGCTTAATCTATCATTGGGACAAAAATTTGTAATTGAGCTTTTGGAGGTAAAAAGTGGCTCTTGTTGCTTCTACCCGAAAATGAAGTACCTTCATATTCTCAAATACTCCAAGGGATCTGTGATTTCCTAATCATTTCGGATCTGAAACTCAACTATGCCCCCGCCCCCATTCCTATCCTAAGTGAGTCTTGTCCAAGTCCATACTTTTTTTTTCAAAGGCATAGCAAAAAGGACATAAAAAGTAGGGAATAATGTCAGTTCAAAACTAAATTTTAACAAATATCTAATAACAATACTTTTTTTTGGTGAAAAATACATTTTCTGAGGAAAACAACTTTTACAATGTCATAGATGATCTTAAGCCTGCTGAGGCTTTGTAAAACTCATGTCCAGTAGTTGAACAGCGACAGTTCTTCTCACTGTTAAATCTGAGCTTGAGGCCCAGGCTGTGAAGCATTTCTCTCCCATGTGCCACAAGATCTAATGCTATGACAGATAAGAACACAGCTTTGTCGTGTTGTAGATAAAAAAGAGATCCTCAGTTTTGAAAGACCAGAGACTTTGAGCATGGAGTGTTTCTTTAGAGAATGTTGTCCATCTAGTGAATGATAAATCATCCTTGTGGCGGAGATAACAGGCTTTATTTTATTCCTTAGTTTTTAAATTACCTTTAGTTCCCCTGCCAGACTTGGGTACTTATTAATTTTTATGTTGAAGTTTTTGCAACATTTTTATTGAGTCTTAGTTCCAGGGTGATATTTGTGTAACAGACAATATTTTACTTGTATAATTATTGCCAAAATTTTAACATTATAGGAAAAGGGCTTAGCAGTAGAAATACTTAGACTCATATGAGCATAGATGTAGAGCTATGAATCACATATCAAAGATCTGTGATTTAAATGGTATGAGTAAACCTTCCACTGACAAAGATTACCCTCACCCTGTAAGCTACTAGATGACCTGAGAGTTCTCTGTATCTGAAAAATTCATTACTGTGTGATCCTGGTCTGGGCCTCAGTTAACAGTTTGGGTTTGAACTTGAATGCTTTCAAGCCTGGTAGTTCCTACCTGAATTTCTGTTCTCTCGTCATAGCCATTGATAGTCCAGGGGTCATCTTCCTATGAAGCAAGAAAAATGCTGAATTTCAGCAATTAATGACTTCTTTTAATCTCCCAGATACTTCAGGTCCTAAGTGGTAGAGGAATATGTCCCTCCTTGACCTAGGTAAATCAGAGGGATTAGATGTCCATCTCAGAGTGTTAGCTCATTAGGGCTAGGGTGGACCTTAAACATTGCAATGTCTAGCCCATTCATTAGGCAGATGAGAAAACCGAGGCCCGGAGAGCTAAATGTTACAAGGATAGTGAGCAACAAATTTGGAATTTGAACCCCATGCTCTTCTCACCACACTCTCCTGAGTAACTGCTTTTTATTTGCATGTTTGAACTCCCACAGAAAGAAGCTGAACCTGTAAGGGGAGGTCTGTGAGCTGATGTGTGTTCTTTGTACCCTTTATGAAGATAGGTCCTAAGTCTCATTGCTTCATGTTACTTTAGGGCAGGTGGTTTTGTGGTCCTTGGTTATTTTTTTGTTTTTTTGGTCTAGACCTATGATTTTTACCAAGTGGGAAACTCTTGGTTTGGAAACTCCTAGATGAAGTTAAGTGACCTGCCCACCTTCATGAAGGCAGGCCCCACATCTAAAAGGTTTGACACTATCCATTATTCTGTTTCCCATCTTAGTTACTGTATTTACATCCTAATAATATACCAGGTTTACTTTGATAATTTTTTAAAATTTATTTCTTGTAAGCAACATCAAAGATCCAAAATAGGTTACTAGGGCAGTTACTCTTAGATCATTCATGAGCTCATGAGGTGATAGATTCAGAGTTGGAAGGGACCTCAGAGTTCAATTCCCTTATTTTACACATTAGGAACTTGTCCAAGACTACACAAGTTGTAAACACGAGATGAGATTTGAACTCAGATCTTCCGACCCCAGTGTCAGTGCTCTTTCCAGTGTATCAGCATTCTAAGGATAAAGTTAGAAATGATGGGAGCACACTTTGCCTAATTCTCTTGTTTTACAGATGAGTAAACTCAGCTAGTAAGTCTCAAAGCTTTGACTTGAACCCAAGCCCCCTGAACTCCTAATTGTGCCCTTTCTACCACATCACACTTGCCTGTATCAAATTCAACTATTTCTTTTGCACATATAGAAACCACATCCCACTCGACTGGATGATGAGTTTTACAGTTTTGCTCTGTGCGAACTGTGAATTACTTTTATATTTTAGAATGGAAGTTTTAACCAATGTATCCCAATGAATAAAGCATTCAACAAACATCTATAAGAATGTTAAGAAAGTATTGACTTGACAATTTGTTTTTAAAAAAATTCACATAGTTAATATCTAAGTGAATTCATGCCTTAGGAAAACTATAACATCGGTCTAATCTCAAAATTAAAATGTTAACTTTTGGATGAGTAACGTAAGCAGAAACAGAGGTGGTCAGTAGAAAAAGTGTCTCCTCCTGCTGCCTGTTGCTGGGATAATTTAGTTAGATCAGCACTTCCCATCCCCGGCTCATGCTTTTGTTCCCTGTATCATCTACTATGTTATGTGGCAAATGAACTCTGGTGAACTCCAAAGTGCAGGAGGCAGATACTGCACGTAAGCAATTAGTAGAGTTTTTTGCTGTATGGTGGAGTTTTTTGCTCCACGGTTACCTGCCTGTCAGTATTTTTGGAATAGAGTTGTATTATGCAATTTCCCCTAAAAACTAAACCTTCCTTACACCTTGTATAAAATCAAGTCTATTTTCTTAAGTGTTTAAATCTCTCTCAGTTTAAGTGAAATTGTTCAGGGGCTTTGGGAAAATTTTAAAAGATGATTTCCAAGATCCTTTGTGGTTCTAAATTCTGTAAATTGAAAGAGATATCAATTAGCATAAAGTGGGAAGGGCGAGTTTCTGGACATTAAGACAAACTTGTTGTTATCCAAGGGGGAGCCAACTCAGACAGGCTAGAATGGATTGTGAAATTTACAGTATGAACACTTACAACTCGTTATCATTGTTTAGTCATTTTTCATGACTTTGTGTCTCTTTGTGACCCTGTTGGGGGATTTCTTGGTAGAGATACTAGAAGTGGTTTGCCATTTCCTTCTCCGGCTCATTTTACAGATGAGGAAACTGAGGCAAACAGTTAAGTGACTTGCCCAAGGTTATCCAACTAGCAAGTGTCTGAGGCCAGATTTGAACTCATGAAGATGAGTGTTCCTGACTTCAGGCCTGGTACTCTATCTACTGTGGTACCTAGCTGCCCATTTACAAGGCAGAAATCAGCAAATGCTATAGAAAAGGGCTTGATGGATTGTGCAGACATAAAGCAATGGAGAAAATGTTAATAATGCAGGTTCAATTTTAAAATGAACATTTTTTGAGAGCTAATTGTCAAATATTTACCAGCATACTTCTGGCCTTATCTTTCTATATCCTGTTATTCCTTGATTAAAAATACCCATCTCAGGACCCATATGTACAAACGTATTTAAAGCACCTCTTTTTGTGGTGGCCAAGAACTAGAAATCGAGGGGATGCCCATCAGTTGGAGAATGGCTGAATAAGTCGTGGTATGTGAATGTAATGGAATACTATTATGCCATAAGAAATGATGAACAGACCGATGTCAGAAAAACCTGGAAAGACTTAGATGAACTCATGCTGAGTGAAGTGAGCAGAACCAGGAGATCATTTCACACAGTAGCAACCACAGTGTAGAATGACTGATTTTGATAGACAACCCTTCTCAGCAATGCAAGTACCTGAAACAATTCAAAGGACTCATGATGGAAAATGCCATCCATATCCAAAGGACTACGGAGTCAGAATTCAGGTTGAAGCAGACTATTTTCTTTTGGTTTTGGGTTTTTTTTTGCATGGTTTCTCTCATTTGTTATCTTCTATGCAACATGACTGACTAATGGGAAAATGTGTTTAATAGGAATATATGTGTAGAACCTATATCAGATTGCATGCCGCCTTGGGGAGGGAAGCAAAAATTTAAAACTTATGGAAGTGAATGTTGAAAACTAAAATCAAATAAACTCATAAAAAAAAAAGAAAATTCCAAAATCCTAAAAAAAAAAAAAAATACCCACCTCAGGCATTCCCTTCCCTTCCCACCACATATACACTGTTTAGATATAACCCTTTGTGAGCTAAATTCTTTATCTGAACCAGATTTGTTAATATTTTGTGTGTCTGCTTCTACATGTGGGTCTTTGGGTCTTTGTCACTTGATTTAGACATGGGTAGATACAAATACTATTATGAAGTAATTTTCTTTTTTCCTTTAGGTATTGTTAGAAGCACAGAAAGAGTTGTTAGACTACAGAGGACTTGGAATTAGTGTTCTTGGTAAGATTCCTGTATTTTGTGAGACTTTTCAGGTTTGAAACTTGCATATAACCAGAAACAATCTTGTTTTTTCCATACTTAAAGATGTGTAGTAGCTGGAATCTTTCATTTGTGTGCATTTATCAAAATTTCTTCTCCTTTTTCCTGTTTCCCACAGAAATGAGCCATAGATCATCTGATTTTGCTAAAATTGTAAACACAACAGAGAATCTGGTGCGGGAGTTGCTGTAAGTTTTATTCTTAAACACTGAATTATGTTAATATTGTTTATTTAATATTACACATACTTTGTGATTTTTTTTCTGTTCTCAATCTTGTAGGGTTTTTGGGGTAGTTTTAATGTCTTATTTCTTTTTATGAAGGATAGGAGTTGGAACTCTTTGCAATGGAAAGAACTGAGGTTGAACAGTATTTTGTTTATTTTCAGATGTTAGTAGAATTTTCATGAATTAGTAAAATAATCACTTAATATTTATTAATACTTAATAATTAAACTTTCCTAAAATCTAGAGTAATGTTATAAAAAGTAATATGGTTTAAAAGTGATTTGATAGTGAAAAAGATCATTCACAGCTTAATCACTTATAAAATGCTGGTCTGCCACTGTTTTTGGTGTTCTAAAGATTTCTGATGCCGTGGAGGTTTTTTGGCCTTCAATAGACTGTTTGAAAAGAGATAATAATATGTGTACATGCAGTCATTGATTTTCTGGTATATTTTTAACCTGCCAAGGTAAAGAGCAGTGTTGCAATATTTTATGTAAAAATCTCTGTTTTTCTCTGTTCAATAGAGGATGTTAAAGAGAGATTTGCTTGATGTGTATGTACAGGAGACACCCAATGAGATCCAGAGTATAACTGAATTGTTCATATAATAGGTGATTTTATAGTACAGGTTTTATTCTCTTTAGTGTGAGATGGGTGAGATAGGATAAGCAAGATGGAACTTTAGAAATCCTCTATCTTAGCTCCCTCATTTTACCAAGGAGGCAAGGGAGGGGAAGGGACTCAGTGTCTCACAGCTATTTAAAGTCATGGAAAGGTAGTAGAACTCATTCTCTCAAAATTTGAAACTTCATGCATCACACATAAACACTCTAGAGGTGCATCAATAAGAATCTCCAGTCCCATGTTGCTTTGTATAAAATATTACCTCTGCTTTGATATAGAAATATTCCTGACAACTACAAGGTGATTTTTGTGCAAGGAGGTGGAACTGGCCAGTTTAGTGCCGTCCCCTTAAACTTGATTGGACTCAAAGAAGGAAGGCATGCTGATTATGTAGTGACTGGAGCTTGGTCTGCCAAGGCAGCTGAAGAGGCGAAAAAGTTTGCTACTGTTAATGTCGTTCATCCCAAACTTGAGACTTATACAAGTAAGTGAATGGGGTTGAGTTCAATGCAGAAAAACTCTTTATATAACAAGTTGCTTCTGGCCAGTGGCTCTTTCATGTTTTAGGTGGGTTTTTTAATTCTTTCTCTCCATTATCAGTTACATTTTCTTTCATTTATTTATTTATTTATTTTTTATATCAGTTACATTTTCATTAAATTCTGATTGTACAGTGAACCTTTTAAAATGTCCTAAATATAGTTGAAAGACAGCATCTGCTTTTTGAGAATTATTCTATCCTATGAAAGATGGGAGCAAAGTATTCTTTAGGATGATGATGATGATGATTATTTAGGGTGGAAATTATTCTAAAATATCAGTATAGTATAATTTGTGTATGGAATGTTTTATAATAAAGTTTTGATTACATAAATATAAATGATTTCAGTGAAGAAAAATGAAGAAACTAGCTGTCTTAATAAACCAGTGGAAAGAAGATAATTAGGATGATTGCAAAAGACTGGAACAGCTATATAGGAATGACAGGAATGCTAAAGCCTAAAATGAGCTGGGGCTTGCTATGAATACAAGAGTCATACCAGTTTTGCCCTTTCTGTATACCTGTTTATTAACACTGTCTTCTCCATTGGAATATAAGCTCCTTGAAGACAGGGACTATTTTTCCTTTCTTTGTATCTCTTTTGTAAATTTGCCTCTTTACCATATGATAGGTGAAGTGTACTTTGGAAAGGATTAGCTCAGTGCCTGGCTCATAGGAAGCACCTAAAAATGCTCATTGACTGACTGAGTCATGACTCCCCTCAAATGGTGTGGGAGGTAGGTTGGCATAATTACACTTACTGTGCTGAAGGATTTGTGGGTCTGTTCCCCACCAAAAAGGCAAAAAAAAAATCATGATTAAGTAACATAAAAATGGGACCCCATCTTGAATCTGTTTTTTTTTAAATGCTAGAGATTCCTGATCCAAGCATGTGGAATCTCAACCCTGATGCATCATATGTGTATTACTGTGCAAATGAGACTGTCCATGGTGTGGAGTTTGATTTTGTTCCTGATGTCAAAGGAGCAGTCCTAGTCTGTGACATGTCCTCCAACTTCTTATCCAAGCCAGTGGATGTCTCTAAGGTACAGTACACAAAAATATCATTTTAGGGAAACCCAGTGTTGTAATTGTTTTCTCTTTTTTTTCTACTTCCTCTTTTTCTTTCCCTTCCTTCCTTCCTCTCTCTTTTTCATCTCTTCTTTTTTTCCCCTTTCTTCTTTAGTTTTTCTTTGTTTCTGTTTGTTTCTTTGGTTGTTTCTTTCTTTCCTTCTTTCTTTCCCAAGTCTTCCTATCTCTCCCAGACTGTGAAAGTTCAGGGGTCAGTCACTCACCTATTCATGACCAATCCAATACTGATTGGCATGTTAGCTTCAACCATCCTGTTTCTGACTTAAGCCAGTTTTTCCCATCCTTAAACATCCTGGTTGCATGGAGCCAGTACTCTTTCCAGTTTTCTGAAGGGATACAAAACATGCCATTTTTCTGTAAGGGGGTGATAAAAAAACATATCGGCCTATATACCTTAGCCATGTATTTGTTGAGCAGGAGGAAAGAGCACAGGGAGAATATTAGAACATTATCCAAAGGGATGAAGCCTCTTTATGGCACTTTGAGAAAAAGGTGTGAACTTGACCCCTAGATGATTCTGCTTATCTTGTGCTTTTGTACACCTACATATTGTCAAATTAAAAAAAAAAAAACAAACTATACCCTGCGTTTTGGCACAAATATGCTAGAAACAATTTTATTTAATTTAATGCTATTCTGTAATCTCATCATTTGTAGCCTTGAGAAGGAGATGTCCCAAACTAGCATAGTTCCCATATACCTTTAGATATGTCTACCCTGAGATGATTTGAGGTGACATTTATAGGAATCTTGAAGAAGTGAAGATTATAATGTGTTAAAATATAGTTTTGCGTTAGCATTCCAGAATTATGGTCATTCAATTCTTATTTCATGGATCTCTCCTTTCAAGGATTGAAAAGGTTTCTCTCTGTCATCCATTCCTTAACCCTGAATTTAAAAAAGGACATTATCCTTAAATGGTGAGTAACTCCAGTTGTCATAACTTCCAGGGGATGAGGAGGCAATGAATGACTTTAACTAGATAAGAGTTAAGTTTGTTTTCATCCATATTCCATTTCCCCATTAGCTTTTGTTTGTTCTTCCCACTTTTTTTATGCAATAGAGTCTGTGAAGGGTTTTAGACTGGAGAAAATAGTAATTAATATTACTAGTATTAATATTGCTAGTAATAATAGCAAATTCTTAATATTTTCAGTTGAACTAAAAAGACATTTCTATTTTTGTAAATGTTTTATAGCATTCATAGCAAGGCCACTCTTTTGGACACTGCATTAGCCAAAGCATGGCTGAAAGCAGTGGACATGGTGAGGAATTGGGGTAGAAACTTAGAAGGAGGCTTACATTCCATCCACAGCTGGGTAGATGCATAGCTTGCGCTTTCATGGAAAATAAGGAAGATCAGTTTTGTTTTTTTTTTTGAAGACATCTCATCTGGGAATATAGTATTACTCTCTGCAGGTGTAGTCTTTTGTGCTGTGTTTGGCTTTGATTTCATCTTTACTTATCTCTGATTTCTGCTGGATGTGAAGTCAAGGTAATATACTACACATATGAGGGTGGCCCTCCGGAAAGGGAAGATAAAGGTGGCTTGGCCTCTTCTGAACACAATGGCCATGAACCCTATTGCACTTTATTTTGTTTACCAGGAACAATAGATAACAAGACCATTTTATTATTTTATTGCTTTGAGGCAAAGAAGATGAAGAGCAGGGATATGTAATATATATGGAATATGTTAATATAATTGCCTCATGTTAAAAAAGTCTTTATCTGAACCTATATCTGATTGAATTCAACAAATGCTTAGTTAGTGCCCATTAAGGGTGATTGGTTAAAAAAAACCAATATGTTGTCCCCTCTCCAGGAACACACAGTTGGATAGAAGGAAAATATATATACAAGTAAATGTAATAGTTGATAAAATATGGCAAATAAAGCAAAAGAAGAATCTAAATCTAGACAAAGTGCTGTCAAAAAAAACATCAAAGGGAAAGTGGTATTTTGGAAGGGGTGTTTGATGTAAAATCAGATGACCTGGGTTCAGATTCTGCCTTTGACACTACCTTTGTAACCTTGGACAAATTGGTTAGTCTCTATATCTCAGTTTTCTCATCTGTAAAATATGAGGGCATTGGACTAGTTGGTCTTTGATGTCAGATTTTTGGTCCTGGATCTGACTCTAGAATGAAAATATATATATTTTATATTTTTATATATATTGATAAATACGTATAATTAATCTGAGTTCACTTGTATGGCCACTATTGATCTATTGAAAACAAAGCACATAGGCCTCTGAAATTTGCTTTATATCTGTCTTATGTCATTTGTAGATGTAGTTTGGAAACAAACACATATCAATGAAAAGGGGGTTCAGAATTTTACATGACTTTTTAAATCACGATTGAATGAGGCGAGGCCACCTAGGTTTACCTGACTTGGAATGAGAAGACCTAGATCCAAATCCTGCTTCAGACACTTCCTTGCTGTATGACTTTCCCAGGGTCTTGCATTCCTATCGGTAAAATGATGTGTTGGATTAAATGGCCTCTGAGATTCCATCCAGCTCTTCCATTGGATGACCTCTTAAAACTGCCTTCTGTCTTCTTTTTTAAGTTTGGAGTGATTTTTGCTGGTGCTCAGAAGAATATTGGCTCTGCAGGGGTCACCGTGGTGATAGTACGGGAGGACTTACTGGGATTTGCATTGAAAGAATGCCCATCTGTGTTAGACTACAAAGTCCAAGCCGGGAACAGCTCCCTGTATAACACTCCTCCATGCTTCAGGTAACTATTTTGACTTTGTATTTAAGAAAGGGGACTTTGAGGACAGGATTTTGACTTTGTATTTAAGAAAAGGGACTTTGAGGACAGGATTTTTAAAAACAAACATGGAAATGCCTTTTTTTTTTAAGGAGGGAAATATTTCTATTAGCTAATGACCTAATAGCCCTAGATCCTTTTATGAATGACTCCTACCTCATTCCTTCTCCTTCTCCCTTTCTTGGCTCTCCTATTGATTCTTTATTTACCACTGGCCAGCATTCATTATTAACCTAAGAGTTGTCCAGGGCCTCATTGCTGTGACTTGCATGTAAAATAATCTTTTTGTTCTCTTCCCTTTTAAAAATTACATTAGTAGATATTTATGGAAGAAAACAAGCATTTCCTTAATATAGTACAATATTTGCAGTGAAACTACAAATCTGCTTATGTACAACATGCTACTCCTTTCAAATATACAACAAAATTATCATGTAAAGTTCTTTTGTTTCTCATTTTTTTCTGCCCTCTCCACCTGCTCTATTAACCATTTCATTTTTGTGAAGGACTTGAAAAGTCTGAGCCTTCCTGCCCCTTCCTTCTCTTCACCCCACCCTGAATTGCTGAAAGCTGGCAGCTCTGTGGAGTAAAACTGTAGAATCTGATTTTACTTTTTTTTAGCTAAATCTGCAGGGGACTCTTCATCTAAGTGTCAAACTATCTGAATGAGAGCTCACACAGTGGCACCATTCAGTAGCAGTTTTTCAGCTTTTCAACTTTGTGCTCAAGGGTTTCTCCTTATGGAAATCTCCCAGCACTCAGGATTTATTAACTACCCACAAGACTCTAGAAGGCCTGGTAGAAGAGAGGAAAAGAAAGATTTAGGTCCTTAGTGTGTAGATAGCTGGATTTATCCTTTCATTCTGAGACATATTCATTTATTAATAAAATGGATAAAAGCAATGTAGACTCTCAGAGAAATGAAGAGGCAGTGAGAAGAAAGTTCCTCAGGGCAGATTTCTTGTTTTAAAGGATTCTGTTGTAGACATTGCATAATCAATCCTAAACACCTACTATGTTCCAGGCTCTATATTAGATGCTGGTGATATAAATACAATGGCTTTGTATTCCTACTCATAATGGGTTTTCATTTTAATAAAGGCAATAGCAACTGTATATGTAGATATATGCAGAATAAATAAAAAAGAGAATGAATGGAAAATAGTTAAATACAAAGTAGTTTGGAAGAGAGGTCATTCAGGACAGGTTTAAGCCAGAGCGTTGACTAAAAGCAGTGACTAGAATCTCCCTCTACCCTTGAGTAGGGACATTGAACTTGGAAGAAAGTGGAAGCAGGATGATGCCATCTTTGGGAAGATCATCTCTATGGGATTTTTCTGTTAAAACCAAATGACCATATAGAGTGGCAAAGGAGAGGCAGATAGAAAAAAGGAAAGATCCTTCAAAATCTCTTAGCAGGAGGAGCTTTGGTTTTTCTGAAACCAGTGACTCTGCTTTGTTCTAAAACTTCCCAGCATGAAACATTCTTATAAAATTAGTTTACCCAATGAACCCTTCTTTCCTCCCCTTTCACAGTGAGTCATCTTTTATAGCACAGAATAGAAAAAGAAAACCTTTTCTGCAATATCTTGAAAGAGTTTGATATTATATATAGTATTCCCTACCTATCTCCCTTATCTCTCCAAAGAAAGCAAGAATGTACCTTCATGTAGATAAGCCTATCTATAGATGATTAGACATAGGTATAGATAGAGATAGAGACACACGTACATATTTGGTGGCCAGGCTTAGTCATTATAATTTCACAGCATTCAGTTTTGATTGCTATTTCCATTTCTGTTGTTATAATCATTACATTTATTTGTTTTTCTGTTGATATTGTCCCTGGTTCAGCTTACCTCATAGTGCAACAGTTCATGGAAATTTTCCCATTTCTTTGTATTCATCATTTCCATAGTTTCTTGTAGTTAATTTAATATAAATGTATTTGTAAATGTACATAGAGAGTACATAATATATGTACATATATCTATGTATCCACACTATTTCACTGTATTCATCTACTCTATCTTTTTTATCCATTCCTCAGCTGTTGGATATCTATTTCATTTCTACTTCTACTACCAAAAGCCCAGTGTAGTTGCTGTTGGAAGAGTTCATCTCTGACCCACAATTGTGTAGTCTCCTTTTAAATTGTTTCCATTTTTGTACACTACTCTATTTATTAAAAAGTTTTTTTCTTGTATTGACCTAAATCCATCTACGTATAATTTTCTTGCCATTAATACTAGTTTTTGCCTTCTTTGAGCTTTATAGAGTGTTTAATTCTTTTTGATATGATAGCCCTTGAGATAGTCAAAGAAAACTGGCTTGGCCCCTTAAATTTCCTTTTATCTGAGTCCCAAATCTTTGGTCTCTACTTTTACTTCTAATGTAACAGTTTTTATATCCGGTTTATTCCCTTCTGGCTGAATTCCAGTCATTTTGGTTTTCAGAAATAGGTACCCTACTCTATATGTCATCTTGCTAACACAGAATATAGTAGGACTCCTTCCATTTTTCTGGACATTATACTTCTCTTAAAGAAAACCCAAGACATATTAGCATTTTTGACAGCCACGACATCTTGCAGACTCATTGAGCCTACAGCCAAATAAAACTCTTAAGTATTTTCATTATGAACTGCTCTTAAGCCAGGAATTCTCTAATCTTTACTTGTGCATTTTATTTATTCAACTTAAATAAAAGACTTTATTTTTATCTTATTAGATTTATCCTACTCTATCAGTATTTAGGGAGCATGATTCCATCCTAAAGTATACCGATTATACCCCATAATTCTATATCAGTAACTTCGGTCAACCTGTTTTTTGTCTTAATTATGGGTAAAAAAAGTGTTGAACCTGACAAGGAAACTTTATTACATGTATCATTGGCATTCAGGTGATCTGTATCTACATTGCATGCTTCGGATGGATTGGCCCACTGAAATCCTATTGATAAGGGAAATTTGATTAGTTTGCAATGGCTTCTTTTGATTGGGCCCATTTTGACTCATAGCTAGCAATGCTTACTTTTTAAGTGACCACAAAACATTTCACTATTCTGTACTATCCAGGATCTACCTTTTTCTGAAAAGTAGGAGATCAGACATAGACAATTTTTTTCAAACCTTTCTTATTCTTTGCAATCTTCGAAAATTGTGGGCTTAGCTTAACATTTACGAATCTTTCATTTAACACCTTCATTTGGGCCTAGAGATAGGAACTCCTCTAAAGCAACTGCCAGAGAATTTACACCCAGAGGGAAGCTTAGAGGTCATTTAGTCCAGGAACCTTTTTTGTACCCTTTGGCAGTTGGCAAAGTCAATGGAGCCCTTCTCAAACTAATGTTTTTAAATACATAAAATACTAGAAAAATCAATTATATTGGAGTACAGTTATCAATATATTAAAAAAACAACAAAAACCAAATTTATTGCCTCCAGGTTAAGAATCCCTGGTCTAGCCTAATCTTTTTATTTTACTAATTGGGAAACAGATACAGAGAAGGGAGAGAGGTTCCGTAGGAAGTAAGCAGAGCTGCTATTGTCACCTAATCTATTTTGGGATTTCAGTTTTCCCTTAATCATGTTTGTTCTATACTTCTCAGTCTTAAGATCATTTTGCTTTATAGAAAAGATAAATAAAAAATAGCAAAGATTATGTAGTTTGTATTCTCTCATATGTTATTGCTGTTATTTCATATTTACCAAACACTATCTCTTCTTTATCCTTTTTACTAAGAAAACTTTTTTTTTTAGTTATTCTGACCTCCTTTTTCTGTATTCTCAGTTTAAGATCTTGCTTTTTGATATTCTTAAAGACCTGTGCTAGTAGTACTCATTCTTGCCTTTGGGCCTCAATCATCTCTTTGTACATGAACTTTAAAAATCTGAGCCTATCAGATTATTAAACAGCTATTTTATGTAGCCCTAGCCTAGGCTAAGTTTTCTAATTCTGTTTTTAAAATTTTATTCTGGACAGCTACATCTTCCTGGCTAGGAGGTTAATTCTCTATCCACTAAGCCAGGCTGTCTTTCTAAATTCATTTTTAAAAAGTAATTTGTTTTCTTGGTTGAGTTTACAATCCAATCAGCATTTCTGGAAGATTTCTTCAGTGTTTCAATGATATAAAACAGCTGGGATAAGTACAATATAACCTTGAAACATTTGGGTTTTGGAATGTTTTAGGTTGTTTTTTTTTTTTTTAATCTGCATATGCCTATTGAAAATGTTTCTAAAATGTTTGCATATACTTTCCTGTGTTAGAGAACGTAGCATAGTGGACATAATTAGATATTTGTCAATTGGGGCCATCAAATACAACAACTATTTGAATTGGGGGCTTTTTTTTATCATTAGTGATAACTTTCTTATGTTAGTGTTTGGATTGAATATATACCAATTTCTGTGGACATTCTGTGAAAGTTGTTTCTTGTTTGTTTGTTTTCTCCTTCTAAAAGTGGAATATAGGAAAATTATATTCTGGTTAATTGAATTTTTTACTATAATTCACCTGAAATGTCTAGAAGGGTATCTGAAATATTTTAATTATCCATATTTATAAGATTAAAAGTTACTCACATTTAGAAGTTAAAAGTTAAATTATTCACTTTTAGAGAGTGAATCAATGAATAGTCAAGGCCTAAGGGGGAAATGAGTATTATTCCTTAATCATTTTGAGATAAGAGTTGCTATTATAAACCTGAAAAATTAGAGGACATTCAGTATGGTCACATGAAATAATGTAGCCCTTGAAAATCCACTATTTTGAAAGATGATGCCTTTGGTTAGTTGCTTTTTTGGTAGTCAACACAGAATGTGAGGAGACTTTGAATCTTTATATATATTAATGTTACAGTGAATAAATGGCCTTAAATAGTTGATTGGTAGCCATGAGAAATGAAGAGATTTTCATTCAATATGTCTGGGCTCTGGATTAGAATAAAGGGCCTCATTCTGGTATTATTTTATCCATTAGTACTCAGTTCTAGGCAGAGACCAACTCTGTCTTAAATCCACATACCCTAAGAAAACTTAGGTTTCCTAAGAAATCAGGTGGAGGGTATATGATTGTTTTAACTTGGGAAATTGGTGAGTATAATGGAAGTTTTTCAAAATTTCCACTCCAGATTTATAACATAATTACTCTACAAAGAAATAGCTCAGATGAGAATTGGTCCCATATAGAATCTGCCTACTGAGACACATCCAAAGATTATATGAACACAATTATACAACATTTTTCACAGAAATAAAGATAAATCTAAGCAAGTGGAGAGATATTGATTGTTCAGGGGTAGGCTGAGCCAATTTAATAAAAATAGCAATGATATTTGAATATTTCTTTCTGGCTGCTTGCAATATCTTCTCCTTGAGCTCTGGAATTTGGATATGATATTTCTGGCTATGAGTTTTCATTTTGAGATCTCTTTCAGAAGGTGAACAGTGGATTCTTTCAATTTCTAGTTTGCCCTCCTGTACTAGAATATTAGGGCAGTTTTCCTTGATAATTTCTTGAAAGATGATGTCTGGGCTCTTTTTTTGTTTTTTAATCATGGTAGTTCAATAATTCTTAAATTAAATCTCCTGAATCTGTTTTCCAGGTCAGTTGTTTTTCCAATGAAATATTTTACATTTTGTTCCATTTTTTCATTTTGTTTATTTTGTTTTATTGCTTCTTGATGTCTCATGGAGTCATTAGCTTCCACTTGCCCAATTTTAATTTTTAAATAATTATTTTCTTCACTGAGCTTTTGTTCTTCCTTTTCCATTTGGACAACTCTGCTTTTTAAAGAGATCTTTTCATTAGATTTTTGTTGCCTCTTTTGCTATTCCATTTTTTTTTACTATTCTGTTTTTTAAGATAGAATTTTCTTTAGTGTTTTTTGTGCTTTCTTTAGCAAGCTGTTGACTTTTTTCATGATTTTCTTGTATCACTCTCAATTCTTTTCCCAGTTTTTCTTCTCCCTCTCTTATTTGAATTTTAAAATCCTTTTTGAGCTCTTCCAGGAATTCTTTTTGGGCCTAAGACCAATTCGCATTCTTATTTGAGGTTTTGGATATAGCAATTTTGACTTTGTTGTCTTCTGAGTTTGTGTTTTGAGTTTCCCTGTCACCACGGTAACTTTTCATGGTCAGGATTTTGTTTTTGTTGTTGTTTGCTCGTTTCTAGCTTACTTTTTTTTTTACTTTTGACTTTATATTACAGTTGGTTTCTGCTCCCAGGATAAAGAGACTACTGTCCCAAACTTTGCTTTTTTACAAAGATGTTTTCAGAGCTAGTTCTGGGGAGTCTATAATATAGCTTTTAGTTCTTTCAAGGTGGTGTGATCTAAGGAGAGTTGTATTTGCTACTCTTCTGACCTGTGAGTAACCACAAGCATTCTTTTCTGCCCAGAACTGTGACCAGAGTCCCTGCTCCCCTGTGGCCACAAGCTTTGGCTCTTTTTTACCGTGGGAATGCCACTCAAGACTGTGACCTGGATTTGAGTATGAATAATAGAACAGCATCTTTCATCCAGTGACAGCAAAGAGACTCCTGTAATTTCCTTCTAACCAGTTGTCTGACCCCCTTACTGTCTGTGGGCTGAAAGTCCCAGAAACAGACACTGTAGCAGCTGATTCAGATTGTTTTGAGGCATTATTTAAAGTTTTTTGGAGAGGAATTTGAAAGAATGTAGGCAAGTCCCTGCCTTTTCTCCACTATCTTGACTCCATCCCCAACTTACCTTCTGCAGGGCAGCTTTTCTGCCATCTCAACCAAGATGGGAAGGAGGCCATTTCAGGGAAAGACCATTAAATCAGATTCTATTCAGAGATAATTTGTGATTATCTCCTATAGATTTCTATGTGAAAACACAGGACAAAAATCTTAAGGTGAAACAGGGGCAATGAAGTGTTAGTTTCAAAGGTACCAGCACTATAACCATACTTCCTAGGAATGTGCTGAGCACAATAATTCTCAGCTGTTGCTGTGTAACCAAGTCACAACGCTCTAAATTTGTTTGGTTGGAAGAGCTGCTGAATTAACATGGTCATCAAAGCACTCATGGAGAAATTCCCCAAGCTCAAAGGATTATTTGTGAAGAACTTAATAAGGTGGCAGAATGACACTAAGTATTGCATATATGTGTAATGTGTTGTCATTATTTTTAATTATTATTACTGTACAGTATATGAAAATGTGATTCTTTTAGTTGGTATTGTGATTTTTAAATAATTATGAAAAATAAATTCTACGTTGAGTAGTAGGAGGATGAAACAAGTCAAACCAAAGGCCCCAGGCATTTCCAGGCCTACTTGCTAACCTTGTTAAAAATGAAATTGAGCAGTTTAGGGCAATTGATTTGCAAATGAGGTTTTTAAGGTTGATAACATAATATGTGTAAAAAGAAAATAATGAACCTTGAAGCTAATAATAATTATCTCTTAAGCTTTTTATAATACTCATCTCATTAGATTTTTACAATAATTTTCTGATATAGGTAAGGCCAACATTATTATTCCTGGTTTTAGTGATAAGGAAATCAAGGCCTTAAATGATTTGTGTAAGGTTTAATAGCTGGCAAGTTGTGAAACTGACACTCACACCCAGGCTTTCTACTCTATATCCCAGGTTCTTTCCACTTAATTAAGCTAAGAGGACCCCTAAGTTGTTGAAATGGTATTAGGGAGATTTGGGGTCAGATTGTAAGACAGAAATTTTTGGACTCTATTATAAGACTTTTGTCCTTCTTTGACTCCAAAATATGTACATGTATATGTCCCTAATATTGTTTATGTAGCCCTGGATCATTTAAAAGGTCTTTTATAAGACTCCCAGGAACTAGGAGAGCATCAGGAGTGGGGTTGCAGAGACTAGGATTCCTCTCTGAGCATCTTGTCTTTATCATGTTGTAATCTCCTGGTTCTCAGAGGATACTCTGTCTGCTTGTCCCAGTTACAGAGGGACTGTGTTGATGAGCTAGTCCGTATCCCCAAATAAGACTCAGGTCCCCTAAGAAAGCAAGTAGGAGTGTTAGGTGGTTTAAATTATGGAAACACCTGAAACTCAGATTACTTCTGATTCTGTTCTACCATCTTGTTCTGCCAAGGGGTCTGTTCTGGTCCTTCTGCTTGAAATACACTCTTTTCTCACTCTCACCTTTGACTCTAGGAATCCAGTTTCTTTCAAGGTTTAGCCAAAGACCACTCTTTTCCATGAAGTCTTTTCTGATTTCCTACCCTCTCCCCGCTAATTGCTAGTGCCTTTTCATTCTGTACTTTTCTGTGTATACATATATACATACACACATCAATCCATATATACATACATACACATATACATATATATGTGTATATATATATATACACTTATGTGTATATGTATATGATATACATATGTATGTTATTTTCCCCTGTAGAATGGCAGACCCTTGGGGTCAAGGACAGTTTCACTTTTGTCTTTGTGTACTCTCCATATATAATACTTAGTGAGTCCTTAATAAATGCTTATTGATTGATTGGCAGACCAGTTAGGAGATATAACAACTTCTACTAAACTTTTCAGAAGGATCCAGAAGACACCCCTAGGAGGAATACAGTGTGGAGGTGGAAGGGTGTGTTGTTTGAAGACAGGTTTCATCTTCTAAAAACATCAGTGTTGATAAATGATAATAATACTATCTCACATTTATATAACTTTTGACAAACAGAGCTGATCCTTTCTGAGTGGTTGATGATGATGTTTTGGGGGATTAGGGCAAATTTCTTTTGTGTCTTAAGAAGTAAGTGGGATAAAGGTCTAAATTGTTCAGGTACACAGGTGACTTGTGAGGCAGTGAATTTACAGTAATAATATCATTAAGTGCACCATCACAGGGAGATAGAAAATGTGGGATAATAGTGGTCCTTTAGTCTTAGTAATGCAATTAAGCACAAACTATATGCCAGTGTGATCTCAATCAAAATAGGACTTTTTTCTCTTTTTGTTTTAGTATACTCAAGTGCCTCTGATTGAATCTTGCTTTTATCAATCTCTTGGTTATAAAGACTCTTGATTGATAAAGGCAAGGTTCAGAGTCTTTACAAGGAGTAAAGTACAGAAACAACAGTTTCTTTAACTAGAAACAGTATATGTATTGGTATTGTTAATGTGATTAAAGATCTTCCCCACCCATTAATGAGACTGCCTATTAAGGGGAATTTGAGAGTTTGATTAGGGAAGATTTGTAGGAACACTCACAGCTTTTGTTAAATGAGAGGCACTGATTCTCAAGGGTTGGTTTGCCCTCTGACTCTAAAAAATGTATAAATACTCTGAGAATGAGGTTTTACTTTGGGGCTTAGTTTTTGCAAGAAGGTTTGAGTGCTAAATGAGTACCCTGGGAAGCTGCTAAGGAGCAGTGCCCCACCCCACTCCCCTTGAAAACCCCAATGCCATGCCTATGGTCAGGCAGTTGTACCTGTCTGTTGAATTATGGTCAGGCAAACGAAGCCATGTCTCTTGATTACTTTGGGGCTTACTGATAGGAAGTGTTCGTTTGGCCAGATGAGGACTCTAGGAAGCTGCTAGCTTGCTGGCTTTGAGAACTCAGATGTTGTGCTTCCCTCTGTGGTAACTATGGTCAGGCAGTCTAATGAATTCAGACAGAGGATGCCATGTCTGTTGATCTTTTATTTCCCTATATTTTCTTTGCAATTCAGGGTGCTGACTTCCTGAACTAACTGAATGAAATATGTACTTGTGATTATATGGCTAAAGGAATGATACATGTGCTTAATTAAAGTGATTGCTAACCCCTCAAAAAAAATAATATCAAGTGCTTTGTAGGTTAGAGTGTTCTTATACATATATTATTAACAGCAACCTTATGAGGTAGAGCTGTTATTCACATTTTGAATGAGGAAACTGAGGATCAGAGTAGCAGTAGAGATGGGAATTCACATTCAGGCTTTTCAACTCTGAATTCAGCACTCTTGTTATTACACCTGACTATGGGGCTTATCCTGGTTAGCCATCAGGAAACCTTTTAGGATTTAGAGTGAGTTAGCTTTTCTACATAGGGGTCAAGTACCATCATCCCAGATCTGCTAAAGAGAACGTGCCTATGAAAAGCTGGACTTTACTGCACTCTCTCTCTCTCTCCCTCTCCCTAAAACAACTTGGCTTTCTCTCACTGTCTTTAAGGACAGACTGCAAAGTGGAAGTGTGCCACTTCTTTTTCTTTTTTTTTTTTATTAAATTATTTTATTTGTTTTTGGTGTTCTATAATCACTTCCATATATCTTAGATTTTTTTCCCCCTCCTTCCCTCTTCCCTCCCCACTCTCTCCCTGAGACAGCATATACTCTTACATAGGTTCTACACATACATTCCTATTAAATACATTTTCACCTTAGTCATGTTGCATAGAAGAATTAAAATGAATGGGAGAAACCATAAAACAAAACAAAAAGAACACATAATACAAAAGAAAATGGTCTGCTTCATTCTGCGATCCAATTCCATAGTTCCTTCTCTGAATGTGGAAGGCATTTTGCCTCAAGAGTCCACTGGGAATTTTTTAAGCCTTTGCATTGTTACGAAGTACTAAGTCTACCAGAAAAATTTCTCACACACTGTGGTTGTTGCTGTGTACAAAGTTCTTCTGGTTCTGCTCCTTTAACTCAGCATCAGCTCAAACAAGTTTTTCCAGGCCTCTCTGAAGTCTTCCTGTTCATCATTCCTTACAGCACAATAGTATTCCATTACATACATATACCACAACTTGTTCAGCCATTCCCCAGTTGATGGACATGCCCTTGATTTCAAGTTTTGGGCCTCCACAAAGAGAGCTGCTATAGATATTTTTGCACATGTGGGACCCTTTCCCATTTCTATGATCTCTTTGGGACAGAGTCCCAGAAGTGATATTACTATATGAAAGGATATGCACATTTTTGTAACCCTTTGGGCATAGTTCCAAATTGCTCTCCAGAATGGTTGGATCAGCTCACAGCTCCACCAACAGTGAATTAGTGTTCCAACTCTCCCACATCTTCTTCAACATTTATCATCTTCCTGTTTTGTCATGTTAGCCAATCTGATGGGTGTGATGTGGCACCTCAGAGTTGTTTTGATTTGCATCGCTCTAATCAACAGTGATTTAGAACATTTTTTCATATGACTATAGATAGCTTTAATTTCTTTCTCTGAAAACTGCCAGTTTATATCCTTTGACCCACTTCTGTCTTTCTTAAAAAAAAAAAAAAAGGCTTTTTGCAAGATTAGAGTGGGTCCCTGTAGAGATTTCTCCGACTATCACTCCTGTAAATGTTTAAAATACTGTTGTTTTGTTTTCTGTTCTATGAACCTCTCTTCTGTACCAGGGTCCAAAAGGCCCAGAAATGCCTTAAAGTCAAAAGACCTGGGTGTGAATGCTGGTGCCTAGATGGGTAACCATTGATAAGCCTCAGTTTTTGTATCTGTAAACTTGGGACAATGGTATTTGTGCTGTCTGCTACAAGCTGCTGCAAAGAAAGAGCTCTGTAAACCTTTGAGTCCTATAAGGCTCAAATATAATTATTATTATTAGCAGCCATAGTAGTAGCGGTGGTGGTGGTGGTGGTGGCGGTAGCAATAGTGGTGGTAGTAGTAGTAGTAATATTTTTAGAACTTTCAAGCAGTGGAAAGTAAATATGTATATTTAATCCTAATTAGCAATTCCTACTATGCCGCCTGCACGTGTCCCTTTTTGCTTACCAGAGCTAAGCTAAACAGCTTCTTTTGTCATTATTTCAGCATCTACATCGTGGGCTTGGTCCTGGAATGGATTAAGAACAATGGTGGTGCTACGGCTATGGAGGAACTTAGCCTAATCAAATCTGAAATGATTTATGGTATTATTGATGAATCCCAAGGATTCTATGTGTAAGTTGAGATTTCGTTTTGTGTTTTTGCGTTTCTTGTTCATTTAAAAGTGTATGTGTGTGATACCATATCCATCATTCATTAATGTCATCACTGGCTTTGATGTCATTAATACAAACATTTTTGAATTAAGTGCCCACAATCCTCTGGGGAAAAAAGGACTAATTACTTCCTTGCTAGACTTTCTGAGATGTTAGAAAATCACGCTTGTCAAGTTGTTCAGCTCTATTGCCACTTTAAGCTCTGTAATTTCTACCAGAGGTGAGCATTAGAATTTGTGCTATTTTTCTGTGTTCTTGGGATTTTTTTTCCCCTTAAAATGAACAGATCATTAAATTCTCCTACCCACCGTAATTCCTATGTTTGGCAGAAAATGCCTTCGCAAATAAGTGATTTTGTGGTAAGTCATCATTCACACTAGGAAAAGAAAAAGGGAGGAGAAACCCACCTACCTATTTAAATGAGATTTATTGAATGATATTTTTTCCAGCCAACAGGGTCCTGCTCCAGGATGGCTGGAGACAGTTGTTGAGTCATGACCGATTCCTAGTGACCCTATGTGGGTGTTTTTTTGGCAAACATGCTGAAGCGATTTGCCATTTCCTTCTCCAGTGGATTAAAGCAAACAGAGGTTATAAGTGACTACTCTGGGTCACAGAGATAGTGAGTGTCTGAGGCCAGATTTGAATTCAGGTCTTCCTGACTCCAGGTCCAGCACTCTCCACTGAGCCACCCAGCTGCCCTCTCATTGCCATCTATGTTGGAGATAAATGGAGAATCAATCTCCACATTAGTATCAGACCAACATATGGGAAGAAAAGCGGAAGGGGAGAGAAGAAGGCAGAAGCTTCAAAAATCGTTTCTCAGCTTTTCTCTTTTGTACAAGGAAAAATCCTATCTCTAATGTGTATTACTGGTGTACTATGTTACCAATTTTCCTCAGCTTCCTAGGGATTTTAAGGAAGTGAGTGATGAGGAAGCAAGATGTTAATCCATTACATGCAAGACAAAATTCATGTTTTTTTGTGAACATTGAAATTAGTTCATGGTCTGAGAAAGGGAGAAAGAGAAGTGGAAGAGTCTGATTCAGTCCAACCCAGGACTGATGTTTGACTTGTTCAAATAGAGATTAGGAGATTTATCTCTCTTGGTCTTGACTGGATTCTGTGAAATGTTCCCAGCCCCCAGAGGCTTGTTTTTATACACTGGTGGCCATGATCTTATAAGATGCTGTGACAAAACCAAGGCTAGAAGAGGGGCAGCATCCCAGGTTTAGGGTATAGACAGCTGATACTAAGGCACAGAAGAAAATGTTCTGTTGGGGGACAAAATAGGCCAGTTTTGACTGCACATAGATTACATGAAGGGGATGTAACCTGAAAAGGTAAGAATAAACTTTGAGGGATTTAAATGTGAAACAAGAGCAGTTTCTTACTATGCTGTTGTGGGAATGAAGGTAATGTGCCCACATTTCCTTCATCCATAAGCATCAGACAGGAAACATCACCTATTTAAGAGTAAAATATATTAAAATTTTTGGAAAGAAAGTTTATGTAAGTTAAATTGATAATGGCGTTTGAACGTCTACTTGTTATTTTAAAACATTTCCTTGTGTTCCATTGCCAGCAAGCAAAAGAAATCAGTGAACAGATACTTGTTAATGTCCTAGCAAATGGAATTTTTTCTGGTGTCTCAAACTACTGCAGTTGGATTGGATTAAAGGGCATTTTTAACAGAGCTTTCTTACTTCCCCTTATCACCAATGCCACACTGCTTTCAAGTGCTTGAAGTAATAATGAATGAATAAACAAATGAAGAAGTATTTATTAAGGGCTTACTACATGTCAAGAACTGTGTTCTAAGCACTTGGGATACAAATGGAAAAAGTGAGACAATTTATACTCTCCAGGAGCTCATTCTTTTGTTGGGAGAGATAAGCCATAAAAAAGTAGCAGGGGAGTCAGTGTCAGGGTCAGTGTCATGGCAAGAGCCATGGGTCATTAAGGGTATGTCAACCAGTAAGATGGCAGTGCCCAACATACCACCAGGGCGGATGGTAAGGTCCAAAAGACCTGAGGATATAGTAGCAAGGTAGTTGTCAAGACCTGGTGGTTTTGTGTATTACCAGAAGGATTATCCTTAGCTTGTCCTTAGTAGCCATGTCACCTTTTTTGCCCAGCTTCCTAGATGGGGTCTTGGTGGCCTGAGGGACAAAGGGATGGGAACTGGGAAAAATAGATGTTGAATTTATTTTTATTATGTAGTCATCACGGTTGTCGTATGGAGTATCTTCTTTGCTATTATTATACTCAAATGGACTTGTGATCTCAGTAATAGGAATATTACTGCCAGTGATACACAGGTCATAACCCATCCATTCTAGGCCCTCCCATGCTACTCTTGTCCAAGCCCTGTCCTTAGTTCACTATACGGCATGTACTCAAGGATCTGAAAGTCTACCTTAATTATCTTTGAATGATAATGATGATGATAATGATTATTTATTTATGGTGGTTGAAACTATAAAGTCAATTTGCCAACTTTATGTTTAACATGTTGTTATGATTAATTCATGCATGGCCTCTCCAGTTTGTAATAACAGTATCATAAAATTCTATGGCACTTTGAGATTTAAAAAGCACTTTTAGCCTAACAATGCCATGAAGCAGTTAAATCAAATATAGTTATTTTATTTATAGTTATATTCCTTCTTTGAATTTGAGGAAGTTGAAGCCCAGAGAAGTTAAGGAGCCCATCCAGGTTTCCATGGCTATTAAAGATCAGAAATTCTGAGGCCAAGACCAGTGCTCTTTCCATTACACTGTGATTTTATAGACTATCTACAGCAGAATTTTTAATCTGAGTTTGGCATCTCCTATTACTGGAATGTTTCTGGGCTACTGTCATCTCATGTGCATGCAGAGAAATGCAGATGAATTTAGCAGTTAGTCAAATTAAAAACAATGGTGCATCCTGAAACTATTTTCAGGATTTGGGGGAAGGGAAGATGGGAAGGAGTAATCTATGCCAAAAACATTCTTCTTGCCATAAGTTCATATAATCAGTTATACTGTAAGAAGGAAAGAACCTTAATCTTAAAGAAAACCACCATAGAACTACTTGTGGGTATCCATTAGCAAAGGGGATGGTGATGGGAGTGGAAAGCCTGAGAACAACATTTGTTTGAGTAGATAACAAAACTGCACTCTTTCTATAGCCATCTGCCCAGCCTCTTTGTAATGGCCAAGAAGACAAGACAACTTGTACAAAGTGGGATTCAAAGGAGAGGAGAAAAAGGAAAAGGGCAGGGAAAGAGTTAAGGCAGACCATAAAGGGTCAGAGGTAAAGGCATAACAAATAGGATATCAAGCTTATAAGATGCCTCTCACCATCAGAGACTTGCCCTTGAAGAAAACCAAACCAAACCAAACCAAACCAAACTTAAATTTCCCTCTAGGGCAGGGGTTCCAAATCTAGGGTCTGGGAATTTTTGTTCTTTATTCTTCTGAACTTAATTTCAACATAATGGTTTCCTTTGTAATCCTATGTGTTTTATTTCATGTATTTAAAAGCTTTATTCTGAGAAGAGATCTATAGGCTTCACCAGACTGCCCAAAGGGTACAGGACACACAAAAAGAGAAGGAGGTCCACTCTAGGAAATACATCCCATTTTGCTCCCTGCCTCTTCTGTATGCCCCTTGGACAGACTTCCATGTTCTTGTCCTGGGGATATATATCAGACACCTGTTTCATTACTTGGGCTTTAACTACCACTCTCAGGCTACCTTTCCACCTAATATTTGTGCCTTAAGAGAGTAAATTGCTTTGTATACTACAAGATGGAACTTCCTCAGACTCACTCTGTGAGCTTTGCTTTGGGGATGAATTAGTTGTCTGCAATCAATTATTTATGAAACCAAAGTATCAATTAAATAATATATTTTCACTGACTACCCTTTATGTAAATATCCATCACCATGCTAGGTGCTATGGGGGGATCAAAAGCAAAAGATCTATTTGCTGTCCTTAAAAGATTTATAGTCATAAAATTATAGATTTTGATGTGGGAGAAACCTTAAAGGTCATCTGCTCCGTCCCGCTCATTTTACAAATGAAGAAACCTAGGGCCAGGAAGTGGCAGAGTCATATTAAGTCCCGTGTCTGAAAATCTAGCATTTTTTTCCCACTGTGCCCCATTAACAAAGCCATACGAGACAGTATATTATTAGATGTTTGAATGTGGGGAACTGATTTAGGAGTTTAGAGTCAGGGAAACGTTGCATCTTGGAGCCAATAGAAGATTTTGTAATGAAGGTGGGAAATGAACTAGATCTTGAAGGACAAAATAGCAAAGTAAATCTGTTCAATGAATGGATGTCACATCCCCCTAAGTGAACACCTGCAAACCTGCAAAGATCTTGCCTAAAGGGCCCAAGGCCTCCCAGTGCATCCTGGGTCATCTCCAGTCATCCTGATGAACATCTGGTCACTGGATTCAGATGGCCCTGGAGGAGAAGTGAGGCTGGCAACCTGCACAGCCCTCCCTCACTCAAAACAAAGTCAAGTGCAAGTCAGGTCATCATTTCTCTGATGGCATGGTCTTCTTCAGCAACAAAGGATGAACACAACACAAGCAAAGTAAATCTAAAGAAACAGGAGTACTAAGTAAACCTAGCATGTGTTGGAGACAGAAGGTTATGCGTATATTTAAGGTGGAGAGTCCATGATGGGAATTGTGATAGGTTAGAATAATGTCTCTATCCCCACCAATACTCCCCTTCTGCCTCCCCCAGGGTCTGATGCTGGGGCACTGTCCTAGCCATTCAACAACCTGGACCTGTTTCTTCAAAGGCTACTAGACGAATGTAGTTACCATAAAGCTTTTAAGGACAAGGCATACTTAGAAGCAGGAACCTGGGACTTACCATGATCCTTGTGTACATCTGTATGCATCTGTAGCTCTACTCTGGCTAAATGGGAAAAGTGGGCTCTTGCAATGATGCAACCTATAATTTTAGCCCTGTTATATACTGAGACCTTTCTGTATTTTTGCATTCTTTGCAACAAAGCCTAGGGAAACCATTTGGGAATATGAAGGTTTTAATCCATTTACCCTTGGATTTGCCTCCTGGTGATGGGTAGTAACCAACTGTAAAAAACACAGTGATCATGATGATAATTGAACTATTCATCTAATCCAATTGTGGTATAGTTCTGTGAAACTTTCCCATGGGTCTTATCTTAAAACCTATTCCACTCTTGTTCCCCAGTCTCTTTAAATTCTCCCCTCCATTCTCCCTCTACCCAGTATATTCGTAAATACATATATTTTTTTCCCATTAAGACCTTTATCCCCAGAATAAAAATGATACTAGAATGGTTCTTATTTCCAAATGCCCATTTTAACCCCTTGATCTTTTTGTGGAAAACAAACTTTCCCCAATGGTAATACTTCCTGGACTCCCCCTCCCTCCCCTGCTGTCTTGTTGGACTTCCCTCTTATGTATTTTAAGGAAATAGACAATTAAAAGGAAAAAAAAAACCTATGTATTTCTAAATACATGAGCATGAGCATGCCATCAAAACCTAATATGTAAAAATTCTAGGGAATGATGCTAGGAAAAGGCAGGCATCTTGGGAAAAGGGGAAAAAAATGAAATTTAAAAAGAATAGATGGAACTAAACTTCTGAGCATCCCTTTTCCCCGTCATACACCTTAACAGTTAGACCACAGCTAGGATATTCATTCGCTGGTAAGTTGGCAATTCAAGTGTAGTACATGGGGCAGTCAGGTTTCTATAACCATAAACAGTGTTATCCTAGGTGTCATTTCATCTCATATAGAATAAACTGTAAGTGTTTTTTTAAATTTCTAAGTACTCCTGTCCCAAGAAGTCCTATTTAGAACAATAATAAATAAGAACTGACATTTGTAGATTGCTTTAAAATTGGTAAAACACTTTAAATCCTTTGTCTCATTGTGGAATCACAACAACCCTGTGATATTAGTGCCATAGACGTCATTATTACCATTGTACAAATGAAGAAACAGACTCAGAAGTTAAGTGACTTGTTCAGGGCTATACGATCAGTAACTACCAAGTAGGATTCAAACCCAAATCTTTCTGAATGCAAATTCATCACTCAATCTTCTGTGCTATACTATATTAAAAACGTTCATGCAAAATTATTCTTCTGACAAAATCAGATTGGTCTTGTTAGTGTCACCTCAAAACAACCAGTGCTTAACTTCCTGGCAACTCTCCAGTGTTTTCCCTGCATCTACCGAGAGCTGTTCTGAAATTTTCTCTTTTGTTTCAGTCTAGGAGACAATAGGGGGAATCTAGCCCCCAAGAGAGGGATGGACGAAAGGTGCTTCAACTCAGAGGCTGAAAATCAGACTTTTGGATAAGATAGGTTACTTTCCAGGTGCAATTAACACCCTCTCTTGCTACTGTTTTTTTGTTTGTGTAGGAAAAATAGACTACACCATTTCAATGAGTAGGGGTGACAGATCTTGACTGGAAAGCATAGTTCTGAGGGAGTTCATCGAGGAAAAGAATCCTCAGTTAGGTCATTATTTCTGTATTATTTAGTAGCATTTGTAGTTGATGAACCAGAATGGGGATTTTTTGGTATGCCCATGATGCCCTTGAGTATTTTCTGCCAACCAGTTCAAATAGTCCAAACTGTTCCAAGCTATTTTTATAGGAATTCTGAGCACCAAATCTTCCATTTGTTTTCATACTAATTCTTCTGTACCTGTTCCAGGCCTTTGCCCAGGACCAGGGGACCAGAACCTAGAACATAGGAGGAGCTATGTGAAAGGTCTCTTTCCCCAACCTAAATTACAGGTGCATTAATGTTATATTTTGAAGCCTTCTCTCAAGAATCAATTTTTAAAAATTATTGCTACCTCTTGTTTTTGCATCACCTATAATTCCTGATGGATTCCTCCTCTACCATCCGAGAAAAAATCTCTCAAAATACAGAAAAAAATTGGCAAAATAAAACAGTGCAAAAATCTGATGCATATAAATATAAGGTTTTTTTCACTATGTATGTCCTATATGTATATGTATATGAGACATGCAATGTATAATGAAATATATAGTATACATATAGATAGGATATACAGAGAATGTGTACACATACATGGTATATACAAATATACTATAATTTATACACATATACACGTACATATGTAGTATCCTACACCCATAGTCTCCCACCTATGTAAAAAAAAAAACAAGGCAAGGTGCCATCTCTTATTCGGAGATCAGTTGAAGGAACTGCAAATGTTTATCCTGTAGAAGATGAGACTAGGCAACAGTTGCATCACTGCTGTCTTTAAATGTTTAAAGGATTGCCAAATAGAAAAGGAATTAGCCTTATTCTTGTATACAGAGGGCAGAAAAGGAATTAGCCTTATTCTTGTATACAGAGGGTAGAGGTAGAACTAGAAAGGGATGAATGATGTCAACTTCAGTATAAGAAATAGAATTGATTATCTTGGTAAGTAGTGAATTCCCCATTATTGACAGTATTCAAGTTGGGTTCATTTAATATTTCCAAGAGGATTCATGTTTCTGGTAGGTGTTGAACTAAATGACACCTCAGGTCATTTCTAACTTTCACATTCCTTGAACTCAGGTTTCATTCTGGTGTTTCTTTTTGTTTTTTGAGGTATTCTTCCCTTAGAAAGGAAATTAGCATGGTTTGGATGCACTCACCCTATTCCTCAGGGGGAGCTTCATTGAGGAACAAGATTTCCAGTTAGGTCATTATTTGTAGATTTTCCAGTGAAATTGGCAGTCCTTAGTAAGAGGGAATGATATGCACTCAAGTGTGTGATTCCCATGAGTTCATCTCACTGCTTTGTTTAAATAGTCCAAATGGTCCCAAGCCATTAGAGGAATGCTGAGCACCAAATTTCTCATTTTCTGATTGTCACCTTCTTGGACACTACGAATCTTGTAATTCCACTGTCTTTTCAGCTCTAAGTTCCCCTGGGATGCTGCTTTCTCTTTACACCTACCTCCTACTGATCTTACATTGATATTTCAGGGAGTTTAAGCACATTATTCACAGATATATGGAACTCCTTGGCATCTGCTCTGGGGCGTTTTATGAGACACAAACATACCAGTACAAGCTAGTTAGGGAAGTACATTGAGAACTTGAGCAGGAAAAGTTACTGAAGTTGGTAAAAAATAATTACCAAAGCCAAGAGAAGGAGCCCTGCCTAAAGTAGACAGAGATTACCCACCTTTGTGTTGCTGCCATATTGAGGACTTTTTTTCTTTTCTTTTTGCTGGTTACACACCTAAAAGAGAATGACTGAGTTCCTTTAGTGGAGTCGTAGGATCACAGATTTTAAGCTGGAAATGATCTCCAAGGTCATCACATCCACCTCCCCCCCTTTTTCCAGATGAGAAAACCGAGGTTCAGAGCTCTTCAGAGTCTTGCCCAGGGTCATATAGCTAGTAAACATGCAGAAGTTCCAAGTCTTCTGTTTTGGTCTTTACAGAAGAAGTAGGGTCTATGTTTAGAATTTTTCGATAGCTGTCAAAATTCCCCACTTTCATCCTCACTGCACTCTAACAATGTGTCTGCTTCTACCCCTTGAGTACATCATATTTGTGTAACATCTTTCCTCATAAATCCTCTGGAGTTCTGATTGGTTTTAGCTCTCCAGTTATTTGCTACTACAAAAAGAGCTGATATAAAGTATTTTTGTACATATGGGTCCTTTTCTCTTTCTTTGGCCTTTTTTGGAGTACAGGCTTAGTCTTACTAGTTGACCTTGGGGTCATGGTTCCAGGATGACTGGATTAATTCACAGCTTCACCAAGAGAGCACCAGTATCCCTGACTGCCCAATTTTAAAGCTAGAAGCTCAAAGGCCATAGGAAAATAGCAACAATCCAGGAGATACTGTCTAATTAAATCCAAAGGAACCCTGAGAGTGGTTAGTTTGTGCTATTCCATGATTTCCATAGGAAACCTGGGAATTAACCTCAGAATTCCTGATCTTTGAATCTCAGAATATGGGAGCTTGGGTCTACATGCTGTGTCCAGGTGCCTTGGGGGTCCTGCCCAGAGAGCAGGCTGGTTTTGAGTTCTTTAAAGCAGAGTATACTATTTTCCTCCTGTTTCTAGGTATTGTCTAAAGTGGCTAATGGACATTAGTCCATTAAATATTTCTGGACTTTAGTTCAAATATATTTCCATGCATGCTTCAGCATGGAAGACAGTACCCAACATGGGGGTGCCTGGAAGAGCCATCATCAGAACTTCAGGAGATCACTGACTTAATTAATTTCCTATGAATATAGGAACCTCTTAGTCCATTATTTCGTGAGTAACTATGCCACCTACCTCCCAAGGTTGTAGCTGGGATAAAATGAGATAATATTTATAAAGTGCTTTATATACCTTAAAGTACCATATATGTGCTAGCTATTATTATTAAGCATGATCATTGTTAGAGGAGACTAGGTGGCTCAGTGGACAGAGCTGGATTTGGAGTCAGGAAAGCCTGAGTTCAAATCTTACCTCTGATGCTTACTAGCCTAAGGTCACACTAGCAAATCACTTAATCTCCATATGCCTCTGTTTCCTCATCTGTAAAATGGGGATAATAGCACCTACTTCCCAGAGTTGGGAGGATCAAATGAGATATTTGTAAAATGCTTTGCCAATATTAATGTACTGTATAAATGCTAGCTATTTATCATCATCATCATCACATAATTGTTACCAAGAAAATTCACTCTCTAGTAGCCAGCCTCTATCAATAAGCCTCTGTGAATTTAGTCAGGTGGGTGGAGATGACAATTCATTTCCTGGTCCATGTCCTAAGCCTTTCCAACTACATATGATCTGCCATAACTCATACTTATATTGATGCATCCTTTAGGACCGCTGGTTTCCATGCAGTGATTCTGCTTCAATGTGTTATTTCTGTGGAGTTACGGCCCCTTTGCTAGGACAGAATGTACAGTAGTGAGTGGTAACCTTGTTTGCTTATACTGGGAGCCTTTGTCACTTTCCTTGCATCCCATTATCTTTCAGTGTACGCAGCCAATTACATTTTTTTTTTAAAAAGGTTTTATTGGTGAACCTACCCTTGTAACAAAGCAAAACTGTTGGGGGTAAAAAAACCCCCCAACAAATCCAGCCCATTCTGATAACATATGCCACATTCTTCATTCCCAGTTCCTCATCTATAAAATGAACTGGAGAAAGAAATGGCAAGCCACTCCAGTATCTTTGCCAAGAAAACTCCAAATGGGGTCATGAAGAGTCAGCAGTGACTGAAAACAACGGAACAAAAAAACCCATCCCAAACAACCCATTTATATAGCACTTGCAGGTTTGCCAAGTGATTTAGATGGGCGATCTCATGTGATTCTCACAGCTCTGGGAGGTGGGGACTGTTATTATCTCTTTCACAGGTGGGGAAACTGGGACTGAGGGGTTAAGTGACCTAGCCAGGGTCACACATTTAGTGAGGCCACATTTAAATTCTTGCTCCTAGTCCAGCACTCCATGCGCTGTGCCTTCATCATAAATGAAGTTACAGAGGACCTGAACCTTAGTGAACTGATTTCTGAAAACTTAAACTTCCAGGTTGAATTTGTTGTTTTTAGTCATTGTCATTTCCCTCCTGTCTGAGATGTTTTGAATATGTTTTGGCCGGGATCCATGGTGACAGATAAGTGGGCCTTTAAAATTACTTCCTTTATTATATGGACTTTAGGCTTTCATTTTCATAAAAACCTTGTAGACTCAGTACTAGAACAGGTCTTAAGGATTGTCTAATCCACCGCCTTCATTTTGCAGATGGGAAAATTGAGGCCTAGACAAGTGAAGTGATTTTTTCCAAAGTCACTCAGTAGGCCGGCATTAGAAAGATGTCTAATAGATTCTTATGTTCCTTCATAATAGCTAAAATTTAAATAATGCTTCAAGGTTTGCAAAACTCTTTTTGCATATATTATCTGGTTCAATCCTCATAACCATCCTGTAAAGTATATGCTATTATTCCCATTTTTACAGAAGAAGAAACTGAGGCAGAGGGTAGTTAAGTCACTTCCCCAGGTCACACTGCTCCTATGTGTCTGAGACAGAATTTGAACTCAAGTCTTCCTGACTCCAAGGCCAATACTTTTTTATCCATTGTGCCACATGTACTGCTGTACAAAGAGTGAATTTTTTTGGGGGAAAAAGCCTAAAACACCAATTTTCCACATGGCAACTGTTCCTTTTTTTAAATAAGATGTACATTTAATGGCTGAACATCAAGGCCAGAACCAGCATGTTGCATTTTCCCAGCTGTAGAATGTCTAAACAGAGTGGCTGTGGTGTTTTTAATTTAAATGTCAGCTATGAAATAACCTAGCATCTCATGGAAAAAAGGGGACAGCAATTCAGATCCAAAGCCTGTTACAAGGTATTTGGTTATTCCCTTTAGTATCTAGTCTGCCTTAAAGGTGTACACTTGACTTCTATTAACTTTCATAGGAATTATGTATGTGCCTCTAGGGGAGAGTATAACTTTTAATGGCAACTTCCCTTCCTCTGCTTTTATTTGCAGTTTAATTTTAATGAATCTCACCTAGCAGAGACTTCAAATAAAATGGAATGTGCTTCTACTTAAAAATAAATAAATAAGTAAATGAATGATTTCATGATACATCTAGATTTTGTCCTCCTAGAACAGAGCTTTAGTTCTTTTCTTACATCTCCGTAGTATCCCTGGAAAATATTCTCAGTTGCTCATTATTTTCAAAATCAGAACCCAAGAGCCAGCTGTGATGTTTTTTCCCTTAGGCAAGAGTTGCTGGTTGTCAGTAAGTTTCCTCCATATCCATTGAGCACCCTCCAGCCAAGTGTGGCGGATGGAGCTACTTACATGGGGGAATATCGTTCAGATTTCACCTGTCACTACTTGCCCCTCGCTAATAACGTTTGAGTGTCTGCATTCACAAAATTTATGGTGATACATCAGATTTCTCCAAGAGATATTTCCTGTGTTGCCTGCCAAGTCTTTGGTGAGTTTCACACTTGGTCATAATTCAGATAAAGCAGAGAAGTTTCTTACTGTAGTAGAAGGGGCCCAGGAGCACTGCCCTTCTCTTGCCTCATGGTATCTCTCTCTTTTTCATTTAAATCTTCCCGTTGGTGACTCATTAATCACACCAGCAGACCCTTTCAAGGTTAGAAAATGTAGTTTGATCTAGGTCAGGGGACCGGGATTCATCTAAGGCTTTCTTACTGAGTACTACAGCTATTAGTTCCATATTAGTATTTTCCTGTTATTTCTACCGTAAATGTCATTCTCCTCCACAGAGAAAATAGAAACAAAATAATTAAACACCTCTGATATCTTCCTGTTGTCAGTTATTTTTGTTTCATTCAATCCTAGCAGAGGTCCTATCCATTTTTCAAGTCTTTTTTCTTTTCTCTCAGTCTAGCCTGAAAGTATCATACAAATCAACAAACCATTTTTGTTGTCCTTAGCTTTCTAAAATAAGCGTTGGCTTATTTTGTCCTTTTGCATTGCATGCAGGTCCATGCCGCTGTTATACCTGGTCTTGCTTTCATCATCTCTAAATTTCTTTTAATATCCTGAGTTGGTTAGGGAGTTCGCTGTGTATCCACAACTGTGTTGTGTAGGGGAATGGCCACCAAGAATGGTGAGTAGATCCAAAGGGTAATCAGTCAAAGCAAGGATAATATTGATTTAATTACTGTGCCCAGAGGCACAGTAGGAAGAGGTAGGAAAGGGGGTTAAGAGTGAGACCTCATCTCCTGTAGGGCAGATGGCAAGATGACCCAAGTGAGCAGCTGGATGGCTAGATGGGAGGTGAGGCATGATCTAGTTTGTAGCTGGCTAGACAGAATGGGACCCATTCTACTTCACCATGGGATCTTTCTTAGACGAAACACCAAAACACTGAAATTATAGAATATTCTTAAAGAAATGGAGCTTTATTACTTTTAAGTACCTACAGTAACTGCTGACAAAGTGCCTCCTGCTGGGCGTGCTATAATGAGTAGATGAAGTTTGTGATAATTAGCGTTATTTGCATTTAAACAGTTTTGTAGCTGAAGCCTTGAAAAACAGTTTGTTCTCTCCAGTAGATTAATCATGCTTTCCATAATCTCCTTTCCATTATTCATTCACTTCCTACGCCCTTTCTTCACAGATTGTACAAAGAGAAATCTCAGCTCAGCCCAAATCTAATTATTGGAGATTTTAAGTTAGCAGAGTCCAAAATAATGATGTTTTGCTGGTATTGCATAAATGACTTAAGAAAGTCTGATTTCCAGGTGTCAGTACCCTTTCTCCTTGTACAGTTCCCAATCCTTTTCTAATTTAGATTTTCTTTAAGGTTTTGGAGCTGAAAATGCCCCCATCCTTCAGCCAGCCTTGCACTGAGGTTCTCCGAACTTAGCTAGACTTAGCTTAAGACTTAGACTTAAACAAAAGAGAGGTACTGCCCATAATGAAGCCCATACTCAGGGCTTTTCCAACTTGGTGTACCACCAGTCACATTTTGTGCTACCTTGGCATAGCCTTCAGGGATCCAGAGTTATCTCCATCCTGGGTATGGTTGATGAGGTATTGGGAGATACTGGATTAGAACTGTCGTGCAAGACTTTATATCACTTAATCAGCAAACATTTATTAAGCACCAAATGTGCCAAATATCAGATTCTAAAACTATACAGACAAAAATGAAGCAGTTCTTGCCTGGGGAACTTTCATTCTAATGGAGGAGACAACATATACACAAATTAATTATTTACAAAATAAATACAAGGTAATTTTTTTTATCTTGGGGGCAGAGGGGAGTGGAAACACCAAATAATAAATCTATGGGTAGGTAAAAGAAAGGAAGGAAGGAAAGAAGGGAAAGAGGAATAGATAAAGGAAGAAAAAGGAAGAGGAAGAAAGGAGGGAGAGAAAGGAGAGATGAAAGAGAAGATGTAGAGAGACAGAGAGGAAAAAAAGAGATGAGAGAAAGAAAAAGCCTAATTCTTACACAATGCTTTGTTACCCCTAAATAGAATACAGTGTCCTTTTCTTCAGCCTGCTGAAATAATTTCAGTTCCACAAGGCTCAAGTCATGCCATCACCTCCTCAGTAAAAGACTTGCCCTAACTACCGCCATTCAACCCGCTGTGATTTCTCCCTATCCTCCTACAACACTGTTTTCTCTTTAAGGACAGGACTGTTTGTGTTTTCACTTTGCCTTTCTACATCCAGTGCTTAGCCCAGTGTCTGGCACAGAGTAGGTCCTTAGTAAATGCTACTTGATTGATGCGTTTGCTATTTCCTTGTAATACCTTTTCTTGTGTTCCTGCCATCCTTCCTCAACTAGATTGTTAAATGTCTCGAGAACAATGCCTTACACACAGGAAGATTTCAAGGCATAATTTGTCGATAATGATCTACACATTCCAGAACAGATACTTTAACCAATGCAGTATTTTTCAGATGCCCGGTGGAGAAACAGAACAGAAGTCGAATGAACATCCCTTTCCGTATTGGTAGTGCTAAGGGAGATGAGCATTTGGAAAAGAAGTTTTTGGAGAAAGCTCTTGACCTTAATATGATCTCTTTGAAAGGACATAGGTAAGTAAAATGACTCAAAAGTCTTGAGGTAGAGATTTGGCTTAGCCTTTGCAGGAAAAAGTAAAAGTTAATTGAGTTGGATGGCCAGGGACCTGTCCTTTCGTGCTTTGTTGTTTTTTTGAGAGTACCAGTTATATAATTTGCTGAAAAAGAACCATCATCACAGAAGTGATTATCTTCATTTTTTTTTTTTTGTGGAATGTGGAATTGACATGCCTTTGTTTTTGAAATGAATGTAAAATGTGTATTATAGCCTGGAATTATGGTTAAAAAAACAATTTTAGTTGATAATGCTATGCTGTGTTGTACTTTCTTTTCTTTTTTCAAAATTCCAACTTCTCCATAAATATTAGTGGTATTAGGCAGTCTAAATCCAGAATTATTATGAAAACAAATGGCTGTCTGAGAATGCACAGAGCTCACGACTGTTATAAGCTGGGGGTGAAAAGACTTAAGGAAGACTTGATAGTATTAGAGAAGGAATTTGACCAGGGAGACATGTTGCTTTAATTAGAACTGCCTCATGGTGGACCTAGCTATCTCATTAGTTAGCAAGTTCTTCATTAGAAGTGAAGGCTAGATGGGCCATCAAGAATGTTGCATTTGCTATATTGGGTAAAAAGGAGGTTGGACTTGTTAACCCCGAAAGATCTTTTCATGCTCTGATTCCAGTCTTGTAAACGTCCTTTAGAAAAGGGTGAATGAAAAGTAGTGTACTCAGTAAACTACTCTCATCTATGGTGGTCAAACATTCTCTCTTTGGTTTCTCCAGGTCTGTTGGAGGAATGCGTGCTTCCCTGTATAATGCAGTCACCGTGGAGGATGTTCAGAAGCTGGCTGCATTTATGAAGACTTTTATGGAAATGCATAGGCTATGAATACTTTGTTGCCAATTTTTATACTGCCTATTTAAAAACAGGCAATCTATTAAAAAAATTGTGGCATATATATAGCTATAAGCATTTAACAAACTAAGTTATTTTCTTGATAAACAAGCCTACTATAACTCTTAAAAAAATAACAAAACTGTTACAAGAGAGTTTGCTATTGCAAAGTCAATAACAGCTGCTATCTTTGCTCTGACTAGTACTATAAAAATTTTTCAAGCTATACTTCCTATATTTTATTTGAGGTTCACTTTTTTCCCTCCCTTTTGCTTTTTTTCTTGCTAAATCTCAGTATGCAAATTTGACTGCGTGCTGAATTCAGTGTTTTGCATATTCTGGCATCTATGGGCACACACATCAATAGTGGAAGGGACGAGACATTTCCTGGGGTACTAAGGATGCTCTAGACCAGGGTCAACAATCTATAGACCAGATCTGGCCTTCTCCCTGTTTTTGGACATCAGGCTTGTTAAGAATGTTTTTTACATTTTTAAATACAATAAAACTTTATCTTAAAACAGAAGAGCCATTTTTAGCTTACAGGCTGCCAAGCCAGATTTGGCCCGCAGGCCATAGCTTGTTGACGCCTGTTTAGATTGGTAGCCTGGGCTACATTTATGGTCTGCTTCCATTTATTTAGGCCCAAAATTCTCACTCATTGTTAGCTCAGAGAATCAAGGCACAGGGCAAACTCTGGGTCTTCCTTTATGTATTATATATTCTCTTAAAAGAGACAAACTAAAATGACTGTTTCTATTAAGGTCTATTTTTAATATCGTATACTATTTTTCTCTATGCATTTATATTTCAAGTCACAGTTCTTTGTAGTATATGTCAATACTTTGACGTATACTAGTAGTCACGGTTGTCATACGAGAAACCTTACTCAGTATATTAACAAGGGATTGTGGTGTGGTGGGGATTTTTTTTTCTGCTTCTCTTTTCACACAGGAGAATTTGCAGTTTTCCCCTAACATCTTTCTGCCTGTTAAGTTCAAACCAGAGCCTTTATTAAAATACCCTGAACCTTTATTACCTTGACTGTTCACTTTTCTCTTCTTGAGAGGTCAACACTCTTCTGGAGATTTGCTTGATGATGAACCTTTTCCTATTCTGTTATCTGTATTGATCAGTATGTGATACTGAACACATTAAACCACATTAAAAGTACTAAAACTTGTCTCTTATAGGTGTCTTTCATTTCCTGCTTTATTGAGTACTGGCTATTCTTCATAATTTTTGGTTAGAGAAAGTGGATAAAATGCCTGTACATCTGGGTGTGGTGGATAGTACACTGGGCCTGAAGTTCAAAAATACCTGAGTTCAAATCCAACCTCAGACACTTACTAAAATTGTGACTCTAGGCAAGTTTCTTAACCTGTCTTTGCCTCAATTCATCTGTAAAATGGGGATCATAAATCTTCCCTGGTTGTTGAAGGATCCAATAAAATAACATTCGAAAGTGCTTTTGCAAACCCTAAAAGCTAATCATAATGTCTTGTCCAATAAAGGTAAATTAGTCTTCTTAGTTTTATACTAGATAATTTTCCTATTTCTATCATCTAGAAAACCTTCCCTTGTGACAAAGAAAAATCCTAGGTGGCACAGTGGATAGTGTTGAACTTAGAGTCTGGAAGACCTGAAATCAAATTCTGCCAGTCTAGCTGTGTGATGACCCTGTGCAAGTCACTTAATTTCTTAGCCTCAGTTTTCTCACTTGTATAAGGAGGAAAATAATAGCACTTATCTCCCAGGGTTGTTGTGAGGACCAGATGAAATAAGTGTTGTGAACTCTATATAAATGCTAGCTATTGTTGTTAGCTGAACAAAGCCAATATACACAGTGGCTTTGTTTGACACAATATTTCACACCCAACAGTGAATAAGCATTTTCTTAGGCACTTCGTGAGATCCTAGGGAGACATTAAACTGCTTTCAGAGGGCTTACGTTCTATCAGGAGGGTTAGTATATACATGGAAGTATATACAAAATGGATACAAGTTAATTGATGAAGGGAAGGCACCAGATTTAAGGATGGTGAGTAAGGTGTAAAGAAAAGAAGGAAACATATTTCCTCATCTTTTTTCCAAGGCCAATACTGGTCATTATAATTGCATAAGATTATGCATCATTTTAGGGTTCTTTTTGTTTATATTACTTTGATCATTATACTTTCTGTATTCCTTAATTCTGCATCATTACGTATAATTCTTCCCATGTTTCTCTGAGGGTTTTTAGTCTGTAGTATTCTTTTACATGATTAACCTTCCATTATACTCATGTACAATCATTTATCCAACTATTCCCTAATCAGCGGGGACCCATTTTGTTTCTAGCATTTTTGCTACCACAAAGAATGTTGCTGTTAATATTATGACATATATTAGGCTTAATTTTTCTGCCTTTGATCTTCTTAGAGTATATGCTTAGCAGTAAGATCTCTGAGTCAAAGGTGAACAAAATGAACATTTGGATGACTTTATCATTTTAAATTATTTTCCAGAATCATTGAACCAATTCACACCTTTCCAAATAATATATTAGTGTGGTTGTCTTCCTGCAGTGTCTCCAAAATTGACTCTTTCTTTTGTCATCTTTTTTAATTTGCTAGATGTGAGGTGAAATGTCAGAGATGTTTTCATTTGCATTTTTCCTATTATTAATCATTTGGAGCGGCCTTTCATATATTCTATCCATTATTCCACCTGGCTACCTAGCAGATGTGGAATCTGGGGTTACTGTGAGGTCTAGGTTGTTTTCTACAGAAGGCCTAAGCATATACTTGGCTTGAGATGATTGTGCTTTCCTTGACCTGAAATCCCCAGACCCAAGTTAATCTTAGATACAATTTTTAATGTGTTTTGACTGATTTGGGTTTTCTATATTCTCTAGACTGAAAATAGATGGGACTGCATGGAACCTCTCTGGCCCAGACACAGAATCGCAGGCTGTTCTAGTCATGAACTCGTCTCTAGGGAGAAAGGGATAAATGAGGCTTTTCATCTTGCTTCTCTTAGAATTTAGCATCATAGTACATTGAAGACCTGAGTGTTGAGTTCTGAGCAAAAGGCCAAATGATTCCACTATTTTGAACTTATTAACTCTTACTCTACTAGTTTCATTGGTACTGTGGTTTGCAGTCATTACATACCTTGTCATCCCTTGTGATTCTTGCCCAAAACTACCATAGAAGCTAATAATAATGATAGCAAAATAATAAAAAACATTCATATAGCACTTTAAGGTTGACAAATCTCTTTATATATCATTATAGACTTTTTATTATCATGCCAACTTTGGGAGGTAGATGTTATTATTGTTATTTTAAAAATAATTTTTATTGATATCTTTTGTTTTTACATCACCTGAATTTCCAATGCCTCTCCTCCCTAGGAACCAAGCCTTTCAACAAAAATTTTTTAAAAGAAAAAAAATGTTAGTAAAGTCTGTTAGTACATTAAAAAAAAATCTGACTTATGTAATATCCTATACCCACAGACCCCTTTTTTCTACAAAGGAGTGTGTGTGTGTGGTCATGGTGGGGGGAGTCTCCAACCTCATCTGTGTGGCCAGGCTAGTTCTCTGTGATTTCATCACCTTCCTTTGCGTTTGGTTTGCAGTTCTTCTTTCCACTTTTGGATAGTCATCATGTATATTGTCTTCTTGATTCTGCTTACCTGACTTTGCATTGGTTCATGGAAGTCTACTTATGCATTTCTATGTTTATTATATTAATATAATATTATCATTTCAATTTTACTGATGAATAAACTGAAGCAGATAGAAGTTAAGTGAATAGCTCAGGGTCACATGGCTAATAAGTGTATGTGAGTGTGTGTGTATGTGTGTGTGTGTGTGTGTGTGTGTGTATATGGATGGGGCAGGGGGAGGGGAACTGTATCAGTAAGCACCCCAACATACACAGGGTGGCCTGCTATCACAGGTTCTTTGATCTATTTCTCTAAAAGGAAAGGCGAGTTAACAATCACTTTAATCAAGCACATGGATCATTCAGTTAGTTCAGGTGAAAAAGTCAGCACCTCGAACTTCAGAGAAAATACGGAGAAATCAAAGATCAACAGACATGGCTTCCTCTGTCTGACCATAATCATACATATGTCACAAATCAACAAACAGGTCCAACTGTCTGACCATAGTTACCAGAGAGGGAAGCACCGACATCTGGGTTTTCAAAGCCAGGGTGGGGCTGCTTAGCAGCTTCCCAGAGTCCCATCTGGCACAGAGACCTTCTTCCAAAAACTAAGCTCCAAAGTAAAACCTCAACCTCAGAGTATTTATACACTTTTCAGAGCCAGAGGGCAGGACCCTCTGACCCAGTGTCTCAATAGAAAAAACAAAAGGTACTTGACACCCTCCTGCAAAACAACTCCCCTAATCAAGTTTCCATCAATAGGCTGGCCCAACAAAGGGTGGGAAGGATCCTTCTTAATCACATTCTTCAGAGACATTATACTCCTTGGTCTAAACATAAGCAACAAAAAAGATCCTACTTTGCTTGCTCTCACAGTAACTCTGGATTTTCTGACACCAAGTCTAGAATTCTACCCAGGAAATGATCTATTATCACAATCTAGTAATCAACATTAAGCACCTACATGCTAGATGCTAAGGATAAAAAGCCAAAAATGAAATAATCCCACCCTTAAGGTGCTTATATTTTATCAGAGGAAATAAAGAGTACATATAAGCATATATAAAATATGTATGAGATAAAATACAAGATAATTTTGTGGTGTAAAAAGCAGCAAGATCTGGGGAGAGCAAGAAAGGCCTCTTTGGTAATCAGGAGAGAGGGCATTCCACTCCCTCTGCGTGGGAGACAAGACATGAAAAGGTGAGAAGAGAAAGGTAATAGAACATAGTTGGTGAGACACGCAAACAAACCAGTTCAACTGGTCCACAGTCAGTGCAGAGGAAGGTGATATGGATAGGGCTGAAAAGGGAGACTGGCTCAAGGTGATCAAGGACTTTAAATGTCAAAGAGAAAAGTTTATATTTGATCCTAGAGGCTCTAGGAGTCACTGGAGTGTATCAGGGAAGTGACAAAAGTCATTTTTGATAAATGTTGCAAACCTATTAATTGCCAAGAAGAAAACAATCTTATATTTTGTGTTCTCCAGATCTAGGAGAATAGGGAAGAGTTTACATTTTCTTACCAGTTTGACAGAGGGGAAGTTAACCAGTAGAAAAGCAATGATTAAAAATCAACAGGCAGAATACACTAAAAAGCCAAACATATCTCCTTCATTTCTACTGCCCATTCATTGAAATCTACCACGGTAGCAAGTAAATTATTATGGGCACAAATTAAACTTATTTGGTTTGGGATACAGGGAGGCTTGGGGTTTCCATGTGTGTTCTTCCTGTACCGTGTGTGTTCGTCCTTCGTTGCCAAAGAAGACCATGCCATCAGAGAAATGATGACATGACTTGCACTTGACTTTGTTTTGAGTGAGGGAGGGCTGTGCAGCTCACCAGCTTCATTTCTCCTCCAGAGCCATCTGAATGCAGTGACCAGATATTCATCAGGATGACTGGAGATGACCCAGGATGAGGCAATTGGGATTAAGTGACTTGCCCAAGGTCACACATCTAGTGAGTGTCAAGTATCTGAGGTGAGATTTAAACTCAGGTCTTTTTGACTCCTGCACTGGTGCTCTATCCACTGCACTACCTAGCTGCCCCTCCTCTAGTACTATGGACTTGTGGAAAGAAGACTGGACTTGGATCCAGAGTTTGAATCACAGCTATGCCACTTACTACTTGCCTAACTTTGTACCTCTGGACTTCAGCTTCCATATCTATAAAGTGAGATGCATGGACAAGATGTTGCCTCAGCTCCCAACTCCAGGTCATATGAACTTGTGACATTTAGTAAAAGTATATTTATTAAAACTCCCTTCTGAATATGTGATCATCAAAATAATAGCACCCACATCAATAGAATCAAGGAATGTTTGAGTCAAAGGGACTTGAGGAAGAAAAGAAATAAAAATGATTCTCCCATTCCAAGTTGGCAGTGCCAAGGGATACCATATTTTAGAAAAGATACTTCTTAATATTAATAAGTCAATAATCCATTAAGTACTTGCTATGTACTAGGTACTAGGCTGAGCACTAGAGATGCACAGAAAGATCAAAATTGTCCTTGTCTTCAAATAATTTGTAAATAAGTAGGTACATTTGAAATATAAATATATAAACCATACAAAATATACAGAAGAGATGGAAGATAAAACTCTTGATCTTTATATGATCTTTTTGCAAAGTCATAGGTAAGTAAAGTAATTTAAAATTTTAGAGACAGATTTGGCTTAGTAACTTCATTAGTGAAAGTTAATTAAAGAGGATGGCCTCATTTTCATTCTGTTGTGGAATGTGGAATTTGCTAAACGTGTCTTGCTAAAATGTATGTAAAATTGTAGCCTGGAATTACGGAAAAATCAAAAAAAATTACTTTAGCTGGTAATGCTCTTGTACTCTACTCTCTTTCTCCTTTCCCCACCCAAATCCCAACTTTTCTATAAATATTAATGACATTAGAAAGTCTGAATCTAAACTTGCAATTGAAGGTGAAAAGACTAATTCTTGTTTGTTGTCACTAGATGTCTAAGGAGGAATCAAATATATTATTTACTGCTCTAGAGGAGCACAAGATTATGACCAGTGGGTGGAAGGTACAGGAAGGCATATTCAGATTCATTAAGGAAGACCTTTCAAATACTTAAATGTGTCTAGCAGTGGAATTGGTTGTCTCATTAAGTTGTGAGTTCTTTATCACTAGAAGCAAAGGCTAGACCATCTGTCAAAGATGTTTCAATTCCTATCTGGTGAAGGGTTGGATTTGATGACCTTAAAGGTTCCTTCCAGCTTTGATAGTCTGTGATTCTAACCTTACATCTGTATTCCATCCCTCTTGCTTTAGGGATAAGGAAACTGAGGCCCACAGTTGCAGTGCTATGATTCTGTACTTAAACCCTAATGTGAGAAATAGAACTGGGTTGTACCTTTGATTCCCAGCTTTTCTGCATTTTCTTAGAAAAATTAATTTAATTTGATTACATTGTGTTTTGTCTTCATCTTGAGGTTTGGGATTTAAAAAATAGGTGAATTGTTTTATGTAGCAAATAATTCTTCCCCCCTCCTATGTTAATATTTTAGAGTAATTATTAGTAGAAGAAACCATGGATATCCATAAAAAATAGACAGAACACTTAAATAGATTGAATATTGTCCAATTATGCTGAAAGCATTATCAGGTCTGGCATCATATCGGTATATGATTAATGTTTGTTGTATCTCATTCTTAGAATGGAAAATAAAACGAGGAAGAATCTTCTCACATTTGATCAGAGTGAGCATAATTAAAAAGTGAAATGCTACTGGGTCTTCTATGAAATCAATCACTTTAATTGGAAAGAAGGATCCTTTACTTCTGTTGGTAATTGGGCTCTTGATAATTTAAAATTGGAATTCATGACAGTTTGTGATAAATTGGCTCCTTTTAGGCTAAGAAGCTAAGAAGTTATAATTACCCATGGATTACTTCTGAATGGTTGGGGAAGTTTGATCAAAGAGATATTGAGAAATATATAGAAAAACTAGTAGCTTGAAGAGGTATATTGGATTTTTAAAGAATAAAATTGTTCGTTTGATGTGGTGAAAACAAAAGCTCTATGGTATTTGAAATTCTAGATACATAAAATTGGATTTTCCAGAAAAGTACAGTATGGGGAAAGAGAAAATTGGATATACTAATGGAATGAAATCATATATACTTAAAGAAGTATATGAAGGGATCAACATAAGAATTGAGGGTCATTTTAAGTAAGACAACCAATGTGACATTCATATGCTTATGCTGATGTATGTGTGTTGAAAATGAAGACAGACTCATGACTAATTTCCAAAGTATAGAATGGTATGGAAGAGCAATTAGCAAATTCATTGTTCTCAGTTCTTTTTATAGTCCTACTGTGAAGGTTAACTTAAGTACAGCTGTATACCTTGCTTGTGCCTGTGTCAGAAAATCTTGACTGAGCATGGTCTTAGCTATACACAAAGTGTACAAAATTTAGTCTTGCTTGTGAAAATGAAAATATGTTCTTAGTTACTGACAAACATCCAACAGTGAGGTTGGAATTGCTTCGTTCAAACTAGAAAATTATTAGAATTGATTGTGGAGGTATAATAAACAGGGTGCTAATTAATAAATTTTCTAGCTTTTTTCCTGCTAAAGAAGGAATGACAGAGTTCATCTTGAAACATTTTTATGAGGTAGGTTTTTTAACAAAAATAAGCAGTTGGAAGGTGAGAAGTTAGGGAATGGAGTGTTCTAGATGGCTAAAATTTCCATAAATCTGTCCAGATAGAATAAGGGCCTGAGCAAGATATAAGAATGGGTGTATGGAATTCCTTTTTTGATTTTTATTGCCATTAAAAAAAAAAACAACTTTACAGTTACAGTTTCTAATAGCTGTTCTCTCCTCTGCACTGAAGTGTCCTTTTTAGTAAAGAAAAAAAACACAACAGGTAAAAGAAAACCCATTGATCCAAGCAATCATTTGTGATGTCATGTGCAACATTTTTCTCCCATTGTCCCTCACCTCTTTATTGGGAGGTGGGACATCTGTTCTATTGACTGTTTCCTGATACCCAGATTTCTCATTACAATGAAGCAGAATTCAGTTGCTTTTAGATTGTTTTCCTTTATATTATTGAAGTCACTGTGTATATTGTTCCCTTGCTTCTGCTTTCTTCTCTCTTTGTCAGTTCATCCTCTGAATTCCTATTGGTTATTTCTTATGGTGCAATGATATTCTATTGCATCCACAGATCACAATTGGTTCAGTCATTCTTTAATGGATGTCCACTTTGTTCCCAAATTTTGTAATTCCTTTTCAAGTATATACTCAATTATATTAGCTAATATTTTGATTGTGTATTTTAGAAAACTAGAATTTCCCCCATCACAAATTTCTGCTAACCAGACTCTCAAAGAACCGTATGTACATACTTCCAAAAGAAATGTCATTAAAATGTATGATGTTAAAGTTGTCTCTCCTGACTTTTATTAAGTAGAACAAATCCCAATTAGATAAACAAATCCTTTCCACCAAACTTCACCCACCTAGGAAGCATAAAATTTTAAAAGTCCCTAAGAAATAATAAGCATTTTAGAAATAAAATTGGGTTAGAAATATAAGAAGGTATATAGCTGGTACTGGAAAAATGATCGGACAGATGTAAAAGAAATCAGTGGTTTAAATGTATATTTGAAGTTTTCTCTTTGTGTTGTACCTCACCGAATAAACTCAGATTATAGGATGAATCTTTTTAACCCCCTTTGACATCAGAACTGAATTCCAGAAGAGGAGGCAGAAAGTAAAGGACAGTGGATCAGTGTGAAACCTTGGTGCTCCTGATAACAACGATTTCATTCTGTTTTCTGGTCAACTGGGATGTTTCTACCTTTCGGTCTTAGGTATCAGTTATTCATATAGTATTCAGTATTTCCTTAGATAACATGTTGGAAACCTCTTGAGTAGAATATCGAAGATAAGATACTGCTTGCATGGTCACTTGGCAAAGCTCCAATAACATGCAGGCTAGATTTAGAATAGCAAATATTTTGTTCATTGACTACCACTCCTTCCTTACAGATCCTTGATAACACAGTTAAGTGTTAACAATATCTATCTGTGTGAGAGAACCTGGACAAAGTTTACCCTAGAAACGGGTAGGTCTAATATATTTTCTGTTCACATCATATATTTTCCTTTAAGTAGGAAGATACATGCTGATTTTAAGATCATGGGTCTGCCCCCCTGTATCTTTTAGGCTCTTTTAAGGTCTCATGTTCTCTATTTGCCTCCAGCACAAGAGGGGATCAATACAGATCTCTCTTTTGGAAGACTATTTGTCCCTAGGTTCTGGGCTTTCTTCTCCTTTCTTGGTTTCTCCAGTGGTAGTAGAATAACTTCCACCCATCCCCAACTCTCCCTTGAAAATTACTATCCAACACACAGAGGTGGTTCAGCCAAACTTTACCATTCTGAAGCATCTCAGGCTGTTGCATCTATAGCTGACACTGCTTATGTGTCTCAGGTAGCTTTGCAACAGGCTTCGCTGAAGAACTCTCCCTTGCAGGTGCTCTCTGATGTTACTCTCTTTTGGTCTTGGAGGTCTATCTGCTAGGCCTCTTATCTGTGGAGTCTGTGATCAGGTGTGTCTATCATCTTTATTCAGTAGTTATGAGTGAGCTGGCCTTTTAGTCTTTTGGAGAATAAAAGGCATTTCTTTCTTGTGTCCTAGGAACTGACCTGTTAGGTTTTTTGGTTGGAATGCCTTCCAGTGCTGCTACCTTTATCACCAATGTAAAATTTTTGTCCATATCCATCAAACTAGGAATCTATATTCTATCTATTTATTTTTCCTGGTTTCTATAGGGCTTTTTCTAATCATTGATTCTCCTGTATCCTCCCCCCCTTCCCCCTTTTCTTTTTCCTATTTGTTTACAAACATACCCTTTAGAATTTTCACACCATTGCCCCTTTGACATCCTCCCGCTGGTATTCCATTTGGGTATATCATCTTTTCTCCACCCTGGTCATCTTATTCCCTTTTGCAATACTCTCATCCAGGATTCATAATTGATTTTCCTCATGTAGATCTGATCATGTCACCCCCATCCAACCTGTAAATTCCACTCTGTAAATTTCAATTGCTCCCTGTTTTCTTCAGGGTCCAGTCCTTTCCAATATTCTTGCGTGTTCTCCATAGTCCAGCTGTACAGGCATCTTTATTATACTTCACACATGGCACACCATCTCCTATTTCTGTGACTTTTCACTCTCTGTCTCAATGCCTAGAATACTCTCTTTCCTCACATCTGCCTCTTGGAATTTCTAATGTCTTTCAAGATTCAGTTCAAGTGCCAATTTCTGCAAAAGGTCTTTCCTGGTTCTCCCAGATATTAAATGCCTTCCTTTCTAAGATTATCTTGTATTTTCTTTTCATGTCTTCTATCTATCTTTCTGTCTGTCTATCTGTCTTTCTGTATACATCTGTCTTTCTGTCTCTATTCTGCCTACTTGTCTATCTTTCTGACGATCTGTCTATATCTGTCTGTCTGTCCTAATTGTTTATCTATCCTACTTCTCTGTCTCTCTCTCTCTCTGTCTCTCAGTCTCTCTCCTGTCTGTGTATGTATCTATCTTTCTATCTATTGTCTTCTCCACTAGATCAGACACCTCTTGAGGGTAGGAATTGCTTCACCCTTTCTTTGTGTCCCCAGTGCTTAACACAGGGCATGGCACTAAGTACTTAGTGCTAAGCTCTAAGGTTACAAAGAAAGGCAAAAAAAATAGTCTCTGTCCTCAAGGAGCTTACAATCTAATGGGGGAGACAACATACAAAAAAAATAGGTACAAACAAACTCTATTCAGTATAAATAGGAAATAATCAACAAAGGGAAGGCATTCTAACTAAGAGCACTCTTTCTGCTATGTCTCACTGACACCAATGTGTTAAAAGTCTGATAAACTGCCCCTCAAATTGTGACCAATCTGAATAATCCAGTTAATTGTATAGGAGTCCTATAGACAATAACAATTTATAGTAGAATATCTTTCACCCGAGACAGTCTTTTATCAGGTTAGAAGTAGTAAAAGAAACAAATCTCTAGACTTTCATTTTCTTACTCTCTAGAAACTCAGCTTTCCATTCCTTGGAATGAATCTGGAAAATACCTTTTATTACTGAGGGCACATAAGCCACCAGCAAAATTCTTAAAACAGAAATTTCAGTTATAAGAAATCATCCTCTGAAGGGTAGATGTGCTCCAGTCCATTTTAAGAAAAGTATAATATAAAAGCTTAACAACTGTGCCAAGGAAGAAAAACATCCTTATATGATCCCCATCCCACTTCCTCCCCACCAAAAAACCAAACTAAACCACAAACCAAGAAATGTAAATTCCAAGAAAAAAAAAATATGATACTCTATTAAATTTAAAGTCAGAGAAGAACAGTCAAAATGGTTTGGTTAGGCTCTTGTATTGCCCTAGCATTTTTTTTGTCTTAGTAATCTCTCTCTCTCTCTCTCTAATCTATCCATCCATCCATCCATCTCTCTATCTATCTATCATCACTTGTCTATTTTTTTAATAATTATTTTATTTGCTTTCAGTGTTCTATATACCTCCATATACCTTAGATTTTTTCCCCTGCCTCCCTCTCTTTCTTCCCTCCCTCCACTCTCCCTCCCTGGGATGGTTTGCAATCTTATATAGGTCCTACACATACAATTTCACCATATAGTAAATATTACCAATATTAAATACAATTTCACCATAATCATGTTGAATAAAATGAATGGGAGAAACCATAAAGCAAAACAAACCATAACATAAAAGAAAATGGTCTGCTTCACTCTGCGATCCAATTCCATAGTTCTTTCTCTGGATGTGGTCACTTGTCTATTTATTTAACATTTATTAAGCACCTACTAAATGTCAAGCATTGAAGCAAGTCCTGGGGATACAGAGGAAAACAAAACAATTCTTGCTTTCCTGGAGCTCACAGTCTAATGCGGGAGAAAACATGCACAAGATTATGTATAAACAAGATGTATTTAAATTGGCTAGAGGCTAGGCACTAACACTGAGGAGGACTGGAAAAGGTTCCTTAAGGAAGGGGGTAATTGAAGGAAGCCATGAGGTAGAACTGAGGAGGGAGACTTCTAGGTAGGAGAGACAGCCAGTAAAAATGCATAGAATGTATGTGTGTGTGTGTGTGTGTGTGTGTGTGTGTGTGTGTAACAGCAAAGAGACCATTGTCATTGGATCACAATGTACATGGAGGAGAGTAAGTGTAAGAAGACTGGAAAGGTAGGAAGCAACAAGGTTATGAAGGACTGTAATTAAAAGCCAAACAGAAGACGCTGTATGTGACCCTGGAGGTAATAGAGAGCCATTGAATTTTATTGGCTATTGGGGTGACATGGTCAGACATGCACTCTAGGAAGGCCAATTTGACAGAAGATGGACTGAAGTGGGAAGAGACCCGAGGCAGGCAGGCAGACCAACCAGTAGGCTATTGGAGTAGTCCAGAGCGAGTGACGAGGGCCTGCACCAGGGTAGTAGCAGTGTCAGCAAAGAGATAAAGGAGCATGCAAGAGATCTTTAGAAAGTAGAATCAACAGATTTGGCATGTAATTGAGTATGGGGGTGAGACATAGATTGACACATAGATTATGAGCCTAGGTGACTGGGAGGGTGATGGGGCCCTCGACTGTAGCAGCAAAGTTTGGAGGAGGGGGAATCTGGAGAAGGGGATGAAGAAAATGACTACAGTTTTGGAGGTGTAAAATTAAAAATGTGTATGTGATATCCAGTTCGAGATGCCCCATAGGCAATTGGAGATTTGGGACTGGAGGTCAGGAAAGAGGTTAAAATAGATATAAGAATTATCTGCAAAGAGATCATAATTGTATACATGGGAACTGATCAGATCACCAAGACAAGTAGTAGGGAGGGAGAAGAGAAGGGGGTCCCGGACAGAGCCTTAATTAGGAGCACAGCAGCAAAGCACAGTGGAAAGGATCAGTCAGGTAGGAAGACAGCCAGCAATAGCAGTTTCTCAAAAATTTAGAAGAGAACCTCAAGAAGAAGACAGAGATCCATTCTTGAGCCTCTAAGATACCAGGACAACTCCTTCACTCAAATAAAACCAAATGTAGCAAGATAAGCTTTGAATTTTAGGTCCAGGTAAGATCTTGCATGGAAAGCCCTTGCTTCCATCAAGACCACATTCTAACCATTAAAGGAAGATAATTACTAAATAAAAATAAAATAAGTTACTAAATAAATAAAAAATACTGTCAAAATAAATACTAAATAAAATAAGTCTAAATAAAAAATGAACACCAAGTAAAATAAATCAAAATAATAAAATACTAAATAAAATAAAAATAAAATGCTAAATAAAAAGAAATAAAAATAAAAAATATACTAAGTAAAATAAAACTAAATTAAAAAAATCTGTAGAGTAGGAAACTCCCCAGTTATGATCAGCCTTCACTTTAAGCTCGTTTTTTCCTTTGCCGTTAAAGTATCTGCAGAGTAGGTGCAGGAAAGTAGTCTGGCTGATCGCAATGAGTTCTCAGGTCCGTGGTGATCTCATCTCTTTTGCTACCATCTATGTAGAAGAATGCCTGAATGTTGGGAGCAAGAAAATGGAAATCAATATTAAACTGCCCCCAAAGAAGGGAAACAGAAGAAGACAGAGTGAAATGTGACCTCAGGTCCCAGTACTAAGAATAGTTAACAGTTTAATAGAGCTCTCAGATTTGTGAAGTTCTTTGTGGGAGGGAGTGTGATGTAGGCAACAGAGAGCTACCCTCAAAGCCAGGAGGGACCCGAGTTCACATCCAGCCTCTGACAGCATGCCAGCCGTGGGATCCTGGGCAAGACCGCTCAGCGCCCTGGGCAAGTTTCTAAAACTTTGGAAGGGGCTGTCCTGGATTACCAGGGAGAGTTTCCTTGCGCTGGAGATCCTTACACTAAAGAAAGAAGTTTTCATTCCTATTTCTAAATTCTTTGTGTATCATTGTGAATAATTTGGTCCCAAGCTAGGAGGAAAGGCATCTATGGGCAGCTAGATGGCACAGTAGATAGAGTGTCCAGGCAGAAATCAGGAAGACTCATCTTCCTCTGTTCAAATCTAGCTTCAGATGCTCAGTAGCTGTGTGATTCTTGGAAAGTCACTTATGGCTGTTTGCCTCAGTTTTCTCATCTGTAAAATAAACTAGAGAAGGAAATGGCAAACCACTTCAGGTCTTTATCAAAAAAACCCTAAATGGGGTCAGTAAGAGTCAGACATGACTGAAAAATGATTGAGGAGGAAGGAAACACATTTTAAAAGCTCCTACTATGTGCTAAGTGCTTTACAAATATTATCTTATTTTACCATCACAAAAACCTGGGAGGTAGATGCTATTACTATCCTCATTTTACTGTTGAGGAAACTGAGGCAGTCAGAGGCTAAATGATTTACCCAGGATCACACAGTTAGGAAGTATCTGAGTCTGAATTTGGACTCAAGTCTTCTTGATTCAAGGGCCAGACCTCTACCTCTGTACCACCTAGCTGTCTAAGGAGCAGAGTACTGTCTAGCCTGCATGTGCCCTATATTTTTTAGGTTGCAAGACAAAAACACACTTGTAAACTGTTGACTTTCTCGAAAACCTTTGTGCTCAGGCAGACAAGCAATGTAGGAAGAACACAAAAGAAAACAACCTTGTGGATGTTCTGTGTGTGTTCGTCCTTTGTTGCCAAAAATGACCATGCCATCAGAGAAATAATGACATGACTTGCATTTGACTTTGTTTTGAGTGAGGGAGGGCTGTGCAGGTCACCAGGCTCACTTCTCCTCCAGAGCCATCTGAACCCAGTGACCAGATATTCATCAGGATGACTGGAGATGACCCAGGATGAGGCAATTGAGATTAAGTGACTTGCCCAAGGTCACACAGCTAGTGAGTGTCAAGTGTCTGAGGTGAGATTTGAACTCAAATCTCTTGACTCCTCTTGACTCTTGACTCCTTCACTGGTGTTCTATCCACTACACCACCTAGCTGCCCTTGTGGATGTTCTACAAATAGAAGAAATTTTTTTCACCTGGATCAAAAACTGTTGGAGAAAGGACAGTCTGAGTTGGACTGTCCTAGGAGAGGGGACAGTCATGGGTGAGATCATTTTGATGGGGGTGGGAGTGGGTTTGGGGGCTGATTTTCACTCAAGCAGGAATTGGGGAGGAAAAGGTGAGCCCTAGAGACTGAAAGGGGACATAGAGATGATGATGATTATAACAGGAGAGAAGCAGCCCCCTACACCCCTGCCCCAAAATGTTAGTGACCGAGGCAAAACCCTACTTTGCAGTATGCTAATTGAGTCTCTAGGAACAAAATATGCTAGGATATATTTGTTTCCTGTAAATGTGTCCACAGAGTAAGAAGTGAACATTTCCTGTGGCCACTTGCCCAGTCTATCTGGTTCCAGCCCTTTGATACTTTCCCCCTAATTTTTTTGGAGGATTCATTTTCCACTGCAAAAGGGGAAAAAAACCAAACAAATCAAACAACAAAACAGCAAAGCCTGGATGTACTGAAATAAGTAACTTAGAAACTTTATGGTTTTTAAAATAGAAGCACCTTGGTGAGTTCAAGAGAGAAGCCATTTCAGGATGTGCATTAATTGGCTGTTAGTGAACTTCTTGGGTGGTAGAAGTCACTCGGCCTTTGGCTTCATACCAGGCCAGAAGCCCATGGCATACATTAATAGCCCATTAGTGCACACCCTGTCATATTCTTATTTCTTAATTAATATTGCCTGCTTTAGGGAAAAGAAAATGATGCCGTAAATTGGATTTATCTATAGCTTCAGCAACGAGGGTGAAAAAAAAGTTATTAGCACCTCATGCTTGTCATACATTAATGCTTAGACCAGGAAACTAGAATAATGTGCTTGGATTTTATTTCTTTTATACCTCCCATTGCCAAGGAAGAAAAAGAGAGAAGAAAAGCAACCCAAATCCATTATTTAATTACTAAAGCATGAACTTTGATGATATCCTCAGTTTCTGGAAACCTCATGTTATCTCAGAAGGTTGAGATATAAGGAGACAGAGGCCAAAGGGTAAGACAATTAGCTTAATTTCCAGTTTGGACCAAAGAGAGTGCTACTGGGCCCTCCTTTGCACATGACTGGAAGATCAACCTTCCTTTTTTCACTGCATTCTCTCTTCTGTCCATGCTAAGTGACTGCTTGGGGATGGAATTGTCTCTGAAATGAGAGGGGTTGTATTTCTCCTCTGCATCTTGCGGCAAAGTGATATTGGAGGGCATAGTCTGAGCCCAGCCCCTGCCACTGGCTCCGTTGTTTGAGTGCCCTGGGTCACAGAATCTTCTGATGCCCCATTAATCTGTTCATTTGATCAGAATACACTTGGCATTTTTGTTATGCTACCTCTGGCAGAGATATATTCGTACATAATCCCTGTCTTCAAAGAGCTTACAGTCCAGTAGCCCAACCAGGGAGTGCATAGGTTTCTCATTCTGGAAGAGGAGTTCTTGGGTCAGTGCATGGAGGAACTCCTTGTCCAATTGCTGAACTAGTATCTAAGGGAGAATATTTGGCATGGCTCATGGAGGGGAATTAGGTGAGCCAAAATCATCAGTAAAAAGGAGGAGGATGATTATTGGCAAATAAGCAAGAGCTGACTCTACTTCATTTCTAAATGTGGCCTCTTTAACTGAGAATCATTTAACCTTATTTTCCCTACCTACAAAATGGGAATCTTAGGATTTGCTCCTGTTTTTATTAAGCCTTCATGAAGAACAGTTCTAATATCCACAGGGCAGGATATCTGTGGCTGAAAGTTTTACGGGATGCCTCATCTAGTTGTGGTTTTTAAAAATTCCTTTAAATTTCATTTCCATTTTCCATTCCTCATTCATTCTATTTAATTTCTTCTTCTGCCAGCTGCCTAAGTGTGAGCCTATGTGAGATAGATCTCTGACTTGGGACGTGATATAATTGTGTTCTTTATACCTACACGTATTCCTGCAAAATGTGTGCAACAGATGACTTCAGAGCTCTTGTGCCTTGTCTCAAAGTGGTAGTGTGAGAGTGTGAGCGGCTCCAATCAATAGACATTACAGTCTTCTCAAGGGCTTAGCACAAAAGCCTATAGATCACTTGGCTGAAGGCACTGACTAATTCAGTAACAGAAACCAAGTGACAGCCCGCATCCACTGGAAGGGGTCCCTCCAGAAGTCAACAAATTCAGGTGAGGCTGTCTGAGTCATGATGGCTGTTTAGAAACGGGCTTGTATCTCAGACAATAAACTCTATTTATGATAGTCTCCGGTCATTAAGTATCTCTGCTGTAAGGGAAAACTGGGGCTATTAACTTTACCAGATTGAACTGGAGGGGGAAAACGATAATTTCTTTTACAAGCAGAAGGGAAGGTTCTGCTCAATAAAGATCAATTAAACATCTCTGTTAAAAGGCTGCTTGGGAACTAGTGCCAATAGAAGTGGAAATGGATTGAATTCACATCCCTTAACCATCTCTCCCCCAGCATTCAACACTTGTCACTGGGTGATTTTTTTTTTTAAAGGCTTTGGGCGGTGTTCCTTCTGTAAGGTACAGGTTGGACAGAAGAAACTATTCAGATTCTTTTGATCTTAAGTGATTTTTCCATGCATCATCAATGGTAGCCCCAAAGGATGGGGAGGTAAATCAAAGACTTGTCTGGACTGGGCCATGGCATCTGGACCATTGTGTACCTGGAGAGTAGAAGGAATCCAGGGTGGATGGTTCAGAAGTGGGTGGAACATGACTGTCTTCAGGTATGTCACTTCCATGCCAGAAATACGGTGTAGTGAAAACACATTCTCCTGTGAGATGAGGGGGTTGAACTCAATGAAGTCCTTTCCTGTTCTAAATCCATGATACAGTGATCCTGATTAATTTCTTTACCTTGGGCAAATCATAATAACTTAAAAGTGTCTCAGTATCTCTATCTATAAAATGGAACTATTCAAACTAGCCTATTTCACATAAGTATTCAGGCAGAATTTTTTTTAAAAAAAGGATATAATTCATAGTACTTGGCATCTCTCTTAAGTACTTATCACTTTCTTCTCTTTATTATTTATCTTTGTCCATATCTTAGTTAACCTACTTGAAAATGATTTGAGGCTTTCTTTGGATACTAAGGACAGCAAAAAGGGTAGCTGTTATGTTATACTGAATGTATCTATTTATTAACATGTTCCCTTCCCAATTAGAATGTAAGTTCCTTGAGAACAGGAAATACTTTTGTCTTTCTTTGTATCCCCCAAGTTTGGTGTATAGTAAGTGCTTAATAAATTCTTGATTGATTGATTAATTGATTCATTGATGATAATTTCAGGAATCCATGCCATTTTTGAGTCTCCCTCAGACCCAGCTTAGCCTTTTATAAAGAGTATTTGTTAAATTGAGTCAGTTGCCGTATGATAGGTTCACAAACTTGTTAAAGTGGGAGCTTTGGGATTTCAGAAACACTACTAACATTTCAGACATCAAAGCCCTGGCTGGTACGTGACGAACCCGTGCACCTATGTTCTCACTCTCTGGGTTGAAAGTCCACACTGTCCACATGTTTCTGACCTAATGTACCATCTGATGCCCTGGTAACAGGAGAGGGAACAGTGGGTAACCAAAGAATGATATGGTTGAGAATCGGCTTCTATAGCAAAAGTCGTGTACCCTGGACTAAATGAGTCTAAGATCTCTTTCCACTTACACTTCTGAGATTCACATGATAGAATGAGCAAGCAGAACCTGGCCTAGTCTCTTGAAAATAACTGGTACTCTGTGGTCCTCACTCTTTTTTCTCATCTCTGTCAGAGGTCCTTGGAATCATTACTGGGGTAGAAGAAAGCAAGAAATAATGTCTCCTCACTTGGTGTCTCTCTGAAGGATAAAGGGGATACATTTTGAAAACAAGGTCCTTTGTCCACAGCAGAAGTTTCCAGTGACCGCTTCTTTCAGAAACAAGCTTGAGCTTTAATGATGTTCAGCTTAATTCTAGTCAATGAGCATTTATTAAATAAGTGCTATGTGCCAGACACCGTATTTGAATCTAGGAATACAAAGACAAAAATGAAACATTTCTAGACTTCTAGGAGTTTGCATTTTACTAACACAGGACACGTCCACAGCTAATTAAATAATAATACATATATATACACATATACATATATATATGTATATTATATATGTATCAGGAATATTCAAAGTGTTTTTTTTCAGAGTTGGGGGATGGAGGAAGAATTCTAACAATGGTGAAGATTAAAAAAAAAAAAAGGCCTTTGTGCAATAGGTGGCATTGGGACTGAGCCTTGAATGGCACTAAGACTTCCAAGAGAATGAGAGGAGTCAGAGCATTTCAGGTTTGGGGACAACCGGGTGTAAAGACACAGCATATCATGTCTTTTTGTCTTTGTTCAGTCGTTGTCAGTTGTTCCAACTCTTCATGACACAATGTGGGGGCAAAGATACTGAATTGGTTTACCATTTTTTTCTCCAGCTCATTTTACAGATGAGGAAATTGAGGCAAACAGTTAAGTGACTTACTCAGGGTCACGCAGGTAGTGAAGTATATGAGGCCAAATGTGACCTCAGAAAGATGGGTCTTCCCTGATTCCAGACCTGTCACTCTTTCCACTGTACCACCTAGGTGCCTCATCTCATACCCAGGGAAGACCAAGTATTGATTAGAGTGTTGAGTGCAGAAGTGGGGGTCACATGAAATAAGTCTAGGAAAATGGTTTGGAGCCTGATAATGAAGAGAGTTAAATACTAAACAAAGGAGCTTGGATTTTATCCTAGCCATAATAAGGAGCCACCGAAACTTCTTGACCAAAGGAGTGACATGGTCACATATTTATTTTAGGAATTTAAGTTTGGAAGCTGTACAGAGAATGGATTGGAGAGGAGCTAGGCAGGAGGAAACTGGAATTACATTCCTGTATTTTCGTGAGTATTCAGCTCTCTCTCTTCAGCCTGGAAGGACAGTTCTTGGTATATAGTAAGTGCCTAACAAATACTGGCTGATTGAATAATTAATTCTAGCAAATAATAACTCACATTTACAATAGTATTTTGAGATTTTCAAAGTGCTTCCCTTACAACAAATATATGCAATAGATAACATAAGTACATTAGCCCATTTTACAGATGAGGAGACTGATGTTTCACAGGAGTTAATATGTTTAGGCTCACCCAGTAAGTGCTAGAAGACACCATTGGAACCTCTATTTCTCTAGACTCCAAATCTGATGCTCTTTTTATTACTTAGTGGAGTCAGCTCCAAAATAGAAGAGATCAAAGAGGGCATGGGTTCACTTAGAAATACAACTTTCTTCGTAGATGATATTTTAAAGAAGATGATAATTGAACATTTTAGGATTTAGCTGAGTTTGCAGGAGTATATTTCTTTCTGCAATTGCTAACCCTGGTGCTTGGCCTGAATTTTTTCTCCAACATTAAGGCTTTAAAAAAATTAATATTTTTAAAAAATGCTCAATGAGATCATGCAAATCTAGATGTCTATATCGCTACTGGAAGAAAATTATTGTTGTTGATGTTTTTAATCAGTTTCTCTGTCTCTACAACATAAACCTTTGTGAGATACAGAACTCAAAGGTGACTGCTGTTTACCAAGGAGTTTTGTATTTTGCTGAAAGGGGGGAAAATCAATCTTGAGTCTTTTAGCTCAGTGATCAGAGAACTCTTGCATTGATTTTGCTTGCTACTCAGGTAGGTTTGCAATTTATACTGATCTGATCTTATCTGATTTGAACTTTACTTTCACTGGGAAAGTATTAATTTGAGTGTTATCGGTACAACACTACAATACTGTACCTTCCTTAAGATCACTTTACATAGCTTGTGTAAACATCAAAGGATTTAGTTCTTCCTCCAGGTTTCTTCAAGTTTAGAATTCAAGTTTGTTCAGTGCTATTTGTAATTTGAGCACGAGAGGGAGACAAAAGCTTGGCTAAATAGGAACTGTTCTTGAGGGAGACAGCCTCCTTGTTCAAAGTGAAAACACTGGAAGACTTGGACCGGATTTGTCTGCTGGGTATAATTTGGGTTTCCCAAACAAAATGCAACTAGCAAACAACATGCATGTTTTGTCTCTTTATTTTTTCTTCTCTAAATCACTAGTTGGTGATCCTGCCCAGATCAGGAAAGCAGAAACCTCACTAGTTTTACTCAATGCAGTATTCTGTGGGTGTGTTTCCTACTCTGATGCCACATGCATCTATTAGATGTCAGCCATGGGCCAGGCACTGAATTAGGTGCTAGAGATACAGAGACAAAAATAAACCATGCCTTCATGAGGCTTATATCCTAAGGTAAAATATGCACACAAATAAATAAATACAAAATGTATACAAGGAAATGGGGGGGAGAGGAAGGAAAGGACACTAACAAAGGAGAGGCATCAAGGAAGGCCTCAGGTAGGATGTGATGTTGGGGCTGGGCCTTGAAGAGAGCTAAGAATTTCAGGACTCAAAGATGAGGAAAGAGGCATGGCAGACACAGTGAATATTCTAATCTAATTGTAGGATTATAGATTTAGAGCTGGAGGGGACCCAGAAATCATCTAGTCTTACCCTTTTATAGATAAGGAATCTGTGCCCCAAGTCACACAGCTAATCAGGAGCAGAACTGAGAGGTGAATCTCAAATCCAGCATTGTTTTTCACTGCAACATGTTGGGTGGGTTAGGAAAATTCCTAACACCCTTAGATATTAGGGAGACTTTCTAAGGACCCTTGGACACCAAGCCTCCTTCTACTTCCCTTGTCTTCATTACTTACCCTATGGACTAGTTGTCAGTTGGGCAACAAGTATTTATAAAGCACTTACTATGTGCCAGGCACTGTTTTGGGTGCTGGGGATAGAGCGTGGTAAAGTGGAAAAAGTGTTGTGCTCATATTAAAAAAGACTTGTGTTCCTATTCTATCTCTGATGTGACCCAAGGCCAGCCTGAGTCTCACTTTCCTGAGCCTCTATTCCCTGATCTGCAAAATGGCAGTAATAATGCCTGCTTCACAGATGTATTATGAAGCTCAGATGAGATAATATATGTAAAATACCCTGCAAATTTTATAAATGTCTATTATTCTTATGAAACCAAAGGATGATACGCAAATGTGATTTTTTTTTTTTTGCAATTTCTTTTGACAAAGATGTTTAAAGTACTTGAGGGTAGCTACGTTTCTGAGAATTGGTTTTCTTCCCCAGCCCTCCCCAATAGATTGCAAGGATCTGATGACTTTCAAGTAATCTTGGTATTCTTGAATGATGATGAATGAGAGAGAGGCTTACAATTTACTAGGAACACAATCCTTTGAGCTGGATTAGCCCCCTCTGTGTGCAGTCAGATCAGAGAGCTGCCATCCTTCCTCAATGAGGAATTCAGATTTCCCCTTCTGCCCTTGCTCTGTCTTCTCAGGGTCAACAAGGGAAAAGATGGCTCCTTTCTTGCCTGAACATATTCAGAGTGGTCCTTTTCCCACCCTGGGCAATATTTTACAGAGGTAAGCAGACTAGTCTTCACACCATAACTCAGACCTGGAGTCAGGAGAGTTGTATTCAAGTCCATGAGTAAATTAATTCACCTTTCTGAATCTGAGGTCTCTCAATCGTGAAGTGAGAATGATAACTAATGTTTGCCTTTACTACATTAGAGGATGGTTGTGGGAGATGCATTTTGTAATGAAAATAGGATAATAATGAGTAAATATAGCACACTACATAATCATATGTCATATATAATGTGATACTTAGGTTAAATATAAAACAGTATATAATAATAATAATGCCTAACATTTTTATAGCACTTATTACATACCAAGTACTGTGATCTTATTATCTCATTTGATCCTCACAACAATCCTGGAAGATAAGTGCTATTATGATCCCCATTTTACAAGTGAGGAAACTGAGGCAGACAGAGGTTAAGTGAATTGCTAAGAATGACATAACTAGTAAGTATCTGGGAACAAAACTGAACACAGGTCTTTCTGATTCCAGGTCTAGTGCTCTATCCACTGAATTCTAGCTGGTTCTAAGGTGATTGAGACTCTGACATCCTTCCTATTAAGAAGTATGGTCAAGGGGAGAGCTTGGAGGGCTGGGTGGAGGGGTGACCTGTCTTAAGGAACATCCCCAACCCACTTTTCTCCTCTTGCCTAGGGGCCAAAGACTACTTTACCTAATGACTCATGAGGATATTTCCTTCTCTCCTTGTCCCTGCTTCCTGAGGCATAACACTGCCAAAAGCGATTTTTCTAAAACATGGGTAATCTGGTCATTCACATCGTGTCATGTCCAAACTCAATATAGTTCAATAATTTTTGCGAGTCTTTGAAGGATGAAGCCATGGGGCCTTAGGCCATACTTATTCCCTGGCATTCTGCTTTCTTGGCTATCAACTTACCACACTTGGAATTGATCTAGGGGCCTCTTTGTCTTCAGGGCTTTCTAAATGTTCCTGATTGCTCAACTGCAATGTGAGGCATAAAGCCCCTTGAACCTCCTGACTCATGCACCAATTTGGCTCCCTAATTTTAGAGATGTGACGAAACCAAATCTTCATTTTCTGTTCTCAGTTGCTGTTACGATTTCTGGAAGCTGTAGCTGTAATGTCTACATTCCTCATCCTCTACTATCTCTGTTTTTCCACATTCTAGACCATGAGAGTGCATTTTCCGGGGTTTGTTTATTATACAAAGTGCATCCTAGATCTATGGGGAAATTATCCTAAAAGTCTTGGGCATGGTCTGGGAATGGTTGGTTCAAATTTTAGCTCTGACTCTTGCTGGTAGCTGACCTGGGCAAATCATCCAGCTTCTCTTAGGACCTGTTTTCTCATCCATATAATGAGGATAATAATACTTGTGGTAACTATCTCTGAGGTTATTCTGAAGAAAAAACTTTGTAAACTTTCAAGTAATACATACATATTCATATACCCGGACCTAGAGTTGGGAAGACCTGGACACCTGGGTTCAAACATAGCCTCAGACACTTCCTAAATGTGTGACCCTGATCAAATCATCAAACCTTTGCCTGCCTCAATTTCCTTATCTATAAAATGGGGATAATAATAGTATCTACCTCCCGGGGTTGTTGTGAAAATAAAATGCAATAATGTTTGCAAAGTGCTTTGCAAATCTTAAAGCACCATATAAATACTAGTTATTATTAATTATTATCATATATTTACATTTTTGATCTGGTTATCAATATAGGGAAAAGTCTCTGCATGGATGCAAATCATCTTCTTACCTTCCCTTTATATTCTCAAGTTGCCTGGGGTCACTGAGGAGTTGAATGACAAGTTCATGATCACTTAGTTTGTATGTTTAGGAGGTAAGACTAGAACTCAAGTGTTCCTGCCTCCGAGGTTGATCCTCTTTCATTTATGCCATACTTTGCCATATAAATTTTCATTGTTATATTATTAGTAGTAGTTTGTATAAAAGAAATGTACTCAGTCTCAGACTGAATACTATCTAAACTTTTTAATCTAATAACTGTTTTTTAATTTAATTTTTTCTACTAAGAAAAATCTGTTTTCTCTTCCTCTCACTCCTCTCCTCTTGCCCTCTCCTCCAAAAGAATAAAAAAGAAAGATGAAACTTTTGTTACAAATACACAATCAAAACACCTTTAAAGTCTACCTCTTTTAAAAAAGATTTTATTTTTTCCTGTTATGTGTTAAAATACTTTTAAACATTTTTTAAAGTTTTGAGTTCCATATTCTGTCCCTCTGTTTCCTTCCCCTTCCCTCTCTTGAGATGGTAAGCTATCTGATATACATATGCAATCAGGTAAAATATTTCCATATTAGTCATTTTGTATAAGAAGATTCACACAAGAAAGAAAGAAAGAAAGAAAGAAAGAAAAAGAAAGAGAAAGGAAGAAAGTGAGAAATAGTATCCTTCAGTCTGTATTCTGACAATATCAGTTCTTTCTCTGAAGATGAATAGCATTTTTCATCATGCGTCCTTGGGGACTGTGTGAGATCATTGTATTGTTGAGAATAACTAAGTCATTCAAAGTTCTCCATTGCACAACATTGCTCTTACTGTGAACAATATTTTCCTGGTTCTGCTCTCTTCATTTTGCATCAGTTCATGTAAGTCTTCTCATGTTTTTCTGAAATCATTCTTCTTGTCAATTTTATAGCACAATAACATTCCATCATAATCATGTACCACGACTTGTTCAGCCATTCCTCAACTGATGGGAGGAAAAGCTCCTATAAATATTTTTTGTACAAGTAGGACCTTTTCCCTTTTGGGAGGAGTCACTTTGGGATAGAGACCCAACAGTGGTGTTGCTGGATCAAAAGGTAAGCAGTTTTATAGCACTTTGGTCATAGTTCCAAATTGTTCTCCAGAATGGTTGGATCAGTTCACAGCACTACCAACAGTGCATTAGTGTCCCATTTTCCCTATAACCCCTCCAGCATTTATCATTTTCCATTTTTGTCAAATTAACCAATCTGATAGGTGTGAGGTGGTACCTCAGTAGTTTTAATTTGCACATTTCTCACCATTAATAATTTAGAATATTTTTATATGAGTATAGATTGATTAGATTTCTTTGTCTGAAAACTGCCAGTTCATATCCTTTGATCACTTACCAATTGGGGAATGACTTGTATACTTTAAAAAAAATATTTTATTTTTTCCAATTACACTTAAAGAAACACTTTTTAACATTCGTTAAAAAAAAATTTGAATTTCAGCTTTTCTTCCTCCCTCTCTCCTCTCCTCCCTGAAAAAGTAAGAATTTAAAATGGGTTACATATATGCAATCATGTCAAACATTTCCATATTATGTATGTTGTGAAAGAAGAAACATATTAAAAGAAAAAAAACATTGAAAAGATAAAGCAAGTGAAAACAATATGCTTTGATCTGCATTCAGACTCTATAAGTTCTTTTTTTTTTGTATGTGGACAACATTTTCTATCATGAATCCTTTGGAACTGAATGACTTGTATTCTTATAAATTTGACTCAGTTCTCTATATATTTGAGAAATGAGACCTTTATCAGAGATATTTGCTATAAAATTTCCCCCCAGTTTTCTGCTTTCCTTCTTATTTTGGTCACATTGGTTTTATTTGGCAAAAATTTTCTAATTTTATGTAATCAAAATTATACATTTTACATTTCATAATTCTCTCTGCATCTTGTTTGGTCCTAAATTATTCCCTTACCCATAGATCTGACAGGCAAACTATTCCATGCTCCCCTAATGTGCTTATGGTATCACCCTTTATGTCTAAACCATGTACGCAGTTTTACATTATCTTGGTATATAGTGTGAGATGTTGGTCTATACCTAGTTTCTGCAAGTTTTCCCAGCAACTGTTGTCAAAAAATAAGTCTTTGTCTCCAAAGCTTGGATCTTTGCCTTTATCATATACTAGATTACTATGGTCATTTACTATAATACTAATCCATTCCACTGATCCACCACTCTATTTCTTAGCAATTACCAAATTGTTTTAAAAATTTGACAATTACTGCTTTGTAATAGAGTTTGAAATCTGGTATGGCTAGACTACCTTCCTTCACCTTTTTTTTTTATTGATTCATTCCCTTGATACTCTTGACCTTTTGTTTTCCTAGACGAATTTTGTTATTACTTTTATAGCTCTATAAAATAATTTTTGGGTAGTTTAATTGATATGGCACTGAATAAATAGATTAGGTAGAATTGTCATTTTATTATTGGCTCAGCCTACCCATGAGCAATTTATATTTTTTTCAGTTATTTAGATCAATTGTTTATTTATGTGAAAAGTGTTTTGTAATTGTGTTCATATAGTTCAAAAGTCTACCTCTTTGAGGAGTTGGATAGTATGCTTTATCATTGGTCCTTTGGAATTGTGGTTGGTCATTGCATTCATCAAAGTTCCTGCCTTTCAAAGTTGTTTATCTTTTAACAAACTGCTGTTGCCATATAAATTGTTTTCCTGGTTCTGCTTACTTTACTCTGCACCATTTCATACATATTTTCCCACTTGGTCTAATCTTTAACTAAAGATTCTGTAGTCTAAGCTGGATCAGGATTCTCTCTAAAACTGGAAGCCATTCATTTGTGGCATCAAATGAAAATACCATCTTTTCTTGATAATATCTGATTTGTGTTTGCCAACTGGAATTTTCTGTATAGGATTCAGTGATCCATTCTTGCAAATGCTGGTTTATTTTTAATGAATCAGGAAGCATCCTGATGACATAATGGATTTGTGGCACTCCATCAATATTACTGTACATTTTGGATCATAGGATTTATAGTTAAAAGAACCTCAGGTTTCATGTAGTCTAACCCCTTTGTTTTACTAGGGTCCAGAGAGTGAGTTGCCAAAGATCACAAGTTAGTAATTGAAAGGCATGACTGAAACTCAGGTTTTCTGATTCCAGATTCAGTGATCTGGATTTGTTCATTTTCCCTCACTTCTTGACTTAACTTCATTTACTCTTCTATGAAGGGAAAGCCAAGGAAATTCAAAACTGGTACATATTATCATTATTTCAAAAAAAAATCGGATTTCATCTTGATACACAGATCATTACTAAAGTTCACAAAGGCATCCCCTTTATTTGCAGGTTTCCTCTTGTTCACCAAACAAAATACTACTCCTTAGACTGATAGTGAAGACTTCGCAATCTGACTTTAACCTATTGTTCCAGTCTGATTTCACACACTGTGTTTCAACAAAACTAGATGGAGGCTCTTCTTCAATCTTGTCTTGCCTAGTTCATTTATCTGCAGGATATCATAAGATCATAAATTTAGAACTTCAAGGGATCTTAGAGGCTATCTACGTTAACTCTTTCATTTTACAGATGATGAAACTGAGATTTTTAAAAATTAAATTATTTTATTTGTTTTCAGTGTTTGACAATCATTTTCATATATCTTAGATTTTTTCCCCTCTTCCTCCTCAATTCCCCCTCCCCACTCCCTCCCTGAGAAGGCATAAAATCTTATATAGATTCTACATGTACTTTTCTGTTAAATACATGTTGCATAGAAGAATTAAAATGAATGGGAGAAACCATAAAATAAAATAAAACATAATACAAAAGAAAATGGTCTGTTTCTATCTGTGATCCAATTCCATAGTAATTTCTCTGAATGTGGAAGGTGTTTTGCCTCAAGAGTCCACTGGAAATTTTTTAAGTCCATGCATTTCAATGAAGTACTAAGTCTACCAGAAAAATTCCTCACACGGTGTGGTTGTTGCTACATACAAAGTTCTCCTGGTTCTGCTCCTTTCACTCAGCATCAGTTCATGTAATTCTTTCCAGGCTTCTCTGAAGTCTTCCTGTTCACTGTTTCTCATAGCACAATAGTATTCCATTACATTAATATATCACAACTTGTTCAATCATTCCCCAATTGATGGGCATCTCCTTGATTTCCAGTTTTTGGCCACCACAAAGAGAGCTGCTATAAATATTTTTGTACATGTGGGGCCCTTTCCCATTTCTATGATCTGTTTGGGATAGAGTCCCAGGAGCAATATTGCTGAGTAAAAGGGTATGCACATTTTTGTAGCCCTTTGGTCATAGTTCCAAATGGCTCTCCAGAATGGCTGGATCAGCTCACGGTTCCACCAACAATGAATTAGTGTTCCAACTCTCCCACATCTTCTCCAACATTTATCATCTTCCTGTTTTGTCATGTTAGCCAATCTGATGGGTGCGATGTGGCACCTCAGAGTTGTTTTGATTTGTATCTCTCTGATCAATAGTGATTTAGAGCATTTTTTCATATGACTATAGATAGCTTTAATTTTTCCTCTGAAAACTCCCTGTTCATATCCTTTGATCATTTATCAATTGGGGAATGACTTGCATTCCTGTACAGTTGACCCAGTTCACTATATATTTTAGAAATGAGGCTTTTATCACAGACACTAGTTGCAAAAATTCTTTCCCAGTTTTCTGTTTCCCTCCTAATGTTAGTTGCATTGAGTTTGTTTGTGCAAAAACTTTTTAATTTAATGTAACCAACATTATCCATTTTGTACTTCATAATGTTCTCTATCTCTTGTTGGGTCATAAATTTCTCCATTCTCCATAAATCTGACAAGTACATTATTCCTTTCTCCTTTAATTTGTTTACAATATCAATCTTTATACCTAGATCATGTACCCATTTGGACTTTATTCTTGTGTACGGTGTCAGACATTGGTCTATGCCCAGTTTCTGCCACACTGTTATCCAGTTTTCCCAGCAATTTTTGTCAAATAGTGAGTTCTTATCCCAGAAGCTGAGGTCCTTGAGTTTATCACACAGTAGATTTGCTATATTCATTAACCTACTGTGTCTTGAGTACCTAACCTATTCCACTAGTCTACCCCTCTGTTTCTTAGCCAGTGCTAAGTGGTTTTGATAAATGCTGTTTTATAATACAATTTGAGATCTGGTAGGGCTAGGCCACCTTCTTTAGCATCTCTTTTCATTAGTTCCCTTAATGTTCTGGACCTTTTGTTCTTCCAGATGAATTTTGATATTATTTTTTCTAGCTCTAGAAAATAATTATCTGGTAGTTTGATTGGTACGGCACTGAATAAGAAAGTTAATTTAGGTATGAAACTGAGATATTAAGTGACTTATTCATGATCTCCTAGCTAGAAAGTATCAGAAGTGGGATTTGAACTCAGGTCTTCCTGACTCCAAGAGCAATGCCTTATCCACCTAGCCACTATCCTGTTATTTGCATATGATCCTTTATGTGTGAAATAGATTTCCCCCAAATCTTTACCTGTTGGAACTTTTTTCTTTCTTCAAGGCCCAGATCAGGTGTCATGTCCTCTTGTGATGACTTCCATAATTCCCCTCCCCAATATAAGTGATCTACACTCTCTAATCTCTCACTCCTTTTTCTTGAAAAATCTCCCATTCATTTATCATGTTTTAAGGTATTATTATTACTGGAATAATAATATTCATAACAATATTATGTAATATTATAATAATAGAAACAATATAGGTTTTATCTTCCAATAGAACATAACCTCTCTTGAGAAAATGATCTATGGCATTTCATCCTCATATTTGTGGTGCCTCGCAATCAACTAATCAATCAGTAAGCATTTTTTAGCATCTAACATGTCACAGACACTATCCTAGATATTTCAGATATAGTCAATCAGTATTAGGTACTTACAATGTGCCATACATTGTGTGAGGTTACAAAGAAAAAAGTAAAATAGTTCCTAGCCTCAAGAAGCTTACATTCCAATGGGGGAGGCACCATACTATATACATAAAGCCAGCACATTCAAGATAAATACAGAGTAGATGGAAAGTATCCTTAGATGGGAAGGCACCAGTAGCTGGGGGGCCTGGGAAAGTCCTTTTGGAGCAGGTAGATCTTGAGATAAATCCTAAGGGAAGCCACAAATTGTAAGAGGTGGAAGTTAAAAGGGAAATTCTTCCAGGCTTTGGTGCATTCATTTTAAAAGCATGAGGGAACAGTAGAATGGTTAGTTTGTGAAGTGTATGGAGGGGAGTAATGTGTTAAAAGACAGAAAGATAAAAATGGGGCCAAGTTATAAAGAGTTTTAAATGTCAAAAAAAGGAGACTGTTCCTTCCAACAGGTAATAGGGAGTCATTGGAGTTTATTGAGTAGGGACATGAAATACCTATGCCTTAGGAAATCAATTTGGTAGCTGTGTGGAGAATGGATTAGAGTGGGAAGAAACTTAGGCAGAGAATACAAGTAGTTAGAAGGCTATTACAATAGTACAAGTGAGATAAAAATCAAAATAATGCTTGTTGAGAAAATTAAGATTGATCTTGTATCATTTTCTTATTGATTCTATTTGCATAATTGATTGCCTTTGTCTGGTAATTACTTAAGTCATGGCTCCTTGGCTCTGAACTTGGTTCAGAATTCAACTGAACTGGAATGGGTTAAGTTTAGAAATCCAGCTCTCCTTTTAATTACTTGTTTATTCTTGCCTCAGAGAATTTAGCTGACCTTGGAAGATGCATGTATGAGCACAAGGGAGTCAGGTCTAGTGTCTTTACACTACAAAACCATCCTTCAAGGGTGTCTCGTTTACTGTCCAAAAAGCACTAGTCTGTTATTTTTTTACTTTGCATCTTGACTCCAATAATGAACACTTCTTAGTCTCATGAGAGAAGAAGGGGAGGGGGGTCATTGCTAGCCCTCATTACTGAACTTTTAATGAATCATGTATCTTGGATTTGTAACTAATCATATTGACCTCATTCCCATGGTATCATCTACCCTATTCTGTTCTTTGTTCATTACTCTCCAAAAACTATAAAAAGGAAATTGTCTTTTTGGTTGGGATCTTTGTCATACATAGATGCAATACATCAACCCCATTTATTGACAGGCAGCATGCTCTTGCTGATAAATGTTATCTTGCTCAGAGAATTGCCTCAGTTTACCTTTTTGCTAAATTTCACTCACAACACTGCCTTCAAGGAGTTTATATTAGATCTATCTCTAGCATAGTACCCTGCATATTTTTCAGTACTTGAGGTATCTGTGATGTCCACAGTTTAGGGATTTCCTCCACTGACTTATTTCATTCCTTCTCTGCCTCGATAGATGATCTCCATTAGTGAGTGTATATGAAAAAAATTGTCACCTACTTATCAACCTCTGATGACTGAGCCTCTAAAATTATCAAGGCTGAGAAAAGTTATGGCACTTTACTTTGGTGATCCTATAGGGCTATGCCCTATACCAAGAGCTACCAAGCTACTTTCCATTGACCTGCCATCTGTAAGTCATTTTGTCTGAGTTGCTTTTTTTCGCCTGTGCCTGCTTTCTCTCCTCCCTTCTTTTCACCATTAGTCTATATTTGCAAGATGGTAAGAAAAGAGACTTAGGAAGTACAAAGTTCCCTGGTTTGTCATGGGATTGAGCCTGACATCTTAGTCCTGTGAACAACCCACTCTAAGGAGTTAAGCTAATTGGTAGAATAGGACCCTGGAACAGAAGTGGATCTACCTTTTCTACATTATTTCTTTGTCTTCTGACTACTGTACCTACCCCTAGAAGTCTTCATTATGGTAATTTTTCCAATTTGGATAATTTTTTTTTTTGCTCATGACTTGGGTTACAAATAGTAATTTAATTTACATACAGTGGACAGCTGCTAAATGGTAAAAATTTAGAGGAACTGTTATACAGAGAGGATTTATACCAATCACTAAACCTTTTGGCTACCTACTTCCTTTTGTATTATCTTTATAACTAGATGAACTAAATTTCGCTGCTATCTGAAGAAGACAGACTTATCCAAATCATCTATATTTTAGCAGGCAGCACCAAATTCTAGGCCTCTGAAGCATATTTTAAATAATTTTTTCACCATGCCATATATTTTAAGTATCATTAAAAAGCCATTTTCATAGCTTTAAAAATATATGTGCAATATATTTTATGAAACCTATAACAAGTCTATGAAAAATTGATTATTTTTTCCAGAGATGTGCTCAAATGATTTTCTATTCCACAGACCCAATGAGAAACCCAGTGCATACCATGTTCTTGGTCTTCTTTACTCCAGTAAAAATCATCAACCTGAGAGCAAACTAACAGAGATGGGACAGTAGGCTTGGGTATCCAAATAAATTGGTGGTGGGCAGGTCAAACTCTATTGCTGAAAGCTCAAGAATTACCTTTTAAAAGCTTGGTTTTCCTGCTGTCAATTCTCTTGTATTAGCTCCATTTTAAGTTACTGTTGACATGCTTCTCTACCAGTCTGCCTCAGGCACCAAACATCACAAGACTAGTGTGTGCGAGGGGTGATCCAAGGAAAACCCTCTGAAGAGCCTTTGACAGATGATACCTGGAGGCAAAGGGCGTATTAATCAGGACAATGGACCATGACAAAGACATGAGACCTATTTCTGCTTTTATATCATTAGTCTCTATTAGGAAATGATTAAAAGTAATAACATCTGATTTACTCAGGGAGGGAAATAGGGAGTTTTGTAGAGATGTGTTGAAGAAAAGGGATTGATGTATCCATAGATATGAAAAGTTGCCTTCAGGAGAACCAAAGAAATGGATTCTATATTATAAAAGTCTCTTGACATAAACTCTCATTCAATCCAGCATAGACTAGTGCCTGTCATGGATTGACACTGGACCTGCTTTGGAGATCTGAGAGATGATAACAGCAGTGATGGTAGGAAAATACATGAGAAACATCTTGGGAGTAAGAAAAGACAAAATGCTCCAGAAAGGATAGAATGTTGGACTTGCATGGAGGGAGACCTGAGTTTAAATCTAGCCTGGGGCACTTACTAGTTGGGTGATCCTGGGCAAATCATTTCACCTTCTCCATCCTCAGTTTCCTCTTTGGTAAAATGGGCATAATAATTATATCTACATCACGGGGTTATTTTGAAGATAAAATGAGTTAATAAATAATAGAATATAAATTCCTTAAGGTTAGGTACTCACTTACTTGTATTTAGATCTCTAGCTTGTAGCATAATGTTTGTCATGTGTTGTTTTTATCATTTCAGTCTTGTCCAACTCTTCATGACCTCATTTGGGGTTTTCTTGGAAAAATCCTGGATTGGTTTACCATTTTCCTTCTCCAGTTCATTTTACAGATGATAAAATTGAGGCAAAGAGGGGTAAGGTACTAGCTCAGGGTCACACAGCTAGTAAGTGCCCGAGGTTAGATTTGTACTCCAGTCTTCCTGACTCCAGGCCCACTGCTCTCTCCACTGCTACACCTACCTGCCCCACATTTAGCACATAGTAAGGATTTAATAAATGTATTTTCTCTCTCTCTTTAATTGCAGAATGATTTGCAAACCTTAAAATATAAGTGTTATATTTTGTATATGCTATATATAAATTATATAAATGCTATGCAAATGTTAGGTATTGTTAACAATAACAATAAATAACAATAAATATATTAAAAGATATATTTTTCCTTAATCCTTTGGAAATTGGAAGCACTAGCTTGCCACTGTCACTCAGAGTGACTGATTCTCCGTTTATAATTGTAGAAAGGCTAAAAGTTTCCTCATGAGGAACAGATTAACTTCTGGCTCTTACATCATTTTTCTCTAAGTCTCTAGATTGGTGCACTCACTGCCCAGAGTCCCCATCCTCAAAAGAACTTTCATTCAAGCAAGGAAGGCATCATATATACATGTAAGTAATAGTGTGCTAGAGTCAGCTAGAATTGGCATGTGAGAGTCAATTGCTAAACTTTCAGTGTGAGTATTTGCATCTCAGAAATCAGCAAAGACTGCAAATCAGGGCTTGAGTTATTTTTCTGTTGATTGTCTAGACTTAATAAAGTGGTGGAGAAAATGTTAATGAGGGGGATTAAACTTGAAAGTGTGTCATGTGTACATTTCCCCCCCAGAGAGTTGGGGGAAGTTTATATTTACCAGAATGTTGTTGCATGTAAGTATGTGCAAAGCACAAACAAGGTGACTTTGGTGGGAGGAATTAAAGCTATCAGAAAGGTCTCCTATAAAATTCGAGCTTGAGCTGAACTTTGGAGAAAACTGAGGATTCGAAGAGGCAGGGGGAGGAAGGAGTGTCTTCTTGGCATCGACAGCCCATGTCAAGCCAAGCAGATGAGAAATGAAGTATATGTGGAGGAAGTAGCAAGAAGTCAGTTGAGTTGGACCAAAGAGTGTGTGAACAATGAATAATAAAGCTAGGAAAAGGTTGGTGTCAAGTGATGAGGGCTTAAAGTGACCAAAGCAGGAGCCTAGCGTGTATAGGGAACCACTGGGGACTTGTTGACTTTTAATCTCTTGGCTATCTCTAGCCAAAGGGAAGGTGAATGGTTTTCTGCCATTTATTATTTGCCATCTAGGAGTGTCCACTGATACTAGTGGATAATCCACTTCTAAAACAAAAGAGAAAAGACTAAACCAATCAATCGAAAGGTTTTTATTAAGCGCCTGTTACAGCACTGTTCTTGCCCCCAGGGATACAGAGGCAGAAATGAAGCAGTCCCCTCTCTCACAGTATAACAGAGAATTATTCTAAGATGTTAAGGATGCAGGTGAATTGGAGAGAGCTCACTTGCCTCATCATCAATGAAAACTTCACAATCTAGCTTGTTTTGTAACGGATTTAATTTTTTGTCTCCAGTAGCACAATATAATGTAAAGTTTACATAGAAGTGCTTAAACCTGAAAATAGAACATCAGAATTTTTGCAAATCATGCCTTGGAAGCAGCTTGCAAAAATGGGGATAAATAAAAATCAGGTGCAGAATCCTTTTGCACTCAGGTTGAGAGTACAAGACTACTAAACTGATTTATTTTAACTTTTTATTCAGGGATGGCATGAATGGTACAGTTCATCATATTTAGAACTTTGGTGAGGACAGCCTAGGGCTTCGTTTACTTGTGCTTCCATCATCTGTCAAGATGAATGTGGGGTTTCCAATTGCATAAGTCTCTCCAGGGTTTCATCCTTTCTTCCTCTATAGAAATGGATGCCATTCAGAGACCACACAGGCAGAAGAAAGGGCAAGAGTGCTAAGGTTAGTGCTGCTGGGGATGAGGGGAGTGATAACTGGCAGAATAAAAAGTATTTGGTCACATCTGTCCCCTGTCAAGAACCTGCCAAAGTTCCTGCCAGCCAGGCTCTGTATAGTGGTACTTAAAGATTGAGCTATTGGTCTTAGGGGGCAGCACTCTGGATAGAGTACCAGGCTTGCAGTCAGAAAGACTCATCTTCCTGAGTTCAAATCTGGTCTCAGACTCTTACTAGCTGGTGACCCTGGGCAAGTCACTTAACCCTGTTTGCCTCAGTTTCCTCATCTGTAAAATGAACTGGAAAAGGAAATGGCAAACCACTCCAGTATCTTTGCCAAGAAAACCCCAAATGGGATCACAAAGAGTGTGAAATGACTCAAAAACAGAAATTGATTTTAGGCCCAGCCCTCAGGCTTACTTGTCCATATCATATCTGATAGGGAAATATGACTTTCATCAAGAGAGCTTAAGCTCTGACAGGGAGCATATGACCCAAGTAACCTCCAGATTGGACTATTTGTGGTCTATAGTGGTCACAGTGGCAGATTGACTCACTGGGGCCCTTAGGCACCAGAATCCTGGCAGATCCCTTCCATTTCAGAAAGAACCAGGGATACAGTATCAGAGGAGCAGGGTTCAAATCCCATTTCCGTTACCTGTATGACTTTGTGCAAGTGTCCCTGGATCTCCATTTTTGCATCTGTAAAATGAAAACTTGGATTAGTCCCTGAGGTCCCTTCTAGCTTTAACCTTTGATCCTATGGCAGCTAGATTGGCATAGTGGGTAATAATAATAACTAACTTACGTAGCACTTTAAGATTTGTAAAACACTTAACAAATGTTGGCCCACTGATCCTAATAACAACTTTGTGGGGAAGGGGCTACTCTTATTTCCATTTCACAGATGAAGAAACTGAGGCAGAGAGGTTCAATGGCTTGCCTAGAATCATACAGCTAGGATGTCTATCTGAGAAAGGATTTAAATTTGCATCTTCTTGTCTTTAAGTCTTTACCACCTACACGTGTATATATATATATATATATATGTATATATATATATGTATATATATATATATGCATATGCATATATATACAAACATACACATATATCTATATCCATATGTATCTATATGTATCTATATCTATATCTATCTATCTATCTATCTATCTATCTATCTATCTATCTATCTATCTATGTATCTATACATATACCACCCTTTATACCACGTAGTTGCTTACTATATAGAGTACTGGCCCAGTAGTCAGTAAGACCTTAGTTCAAATCCTGTCTTAGGAACTTACTAGCTGTGTGATCCTGGGTAAGTCATTATCTCTCAGCTTTAGTTCCCTCATCTGAAAAATTGGGATAATAGTGCCTCCCTGTAGTGAGAAGCTCAGAGAGCTGTTATGAGGGTCAAATGAGTTAATGTATTTAAAGCAATTTGTAAACCCTAAAGCCCTATATGTTAGTGGTGATGAGAATAATGAGGATGATGAGGAAGATGATGATGATGATGAGGACTGAATCGTCAGGATCATGGAGATGAAGAGTCTCTTCTGCTTCTTTGAAAATTGCTAGAGGTGATAAGGAAACAAACTAGTTCTGTTTTACTTCTCTGTCATTTTTCTCTTGGTCCTGGCTCCTCACAGGTTGTTGCTGTTGCATATTTGTCTTTTGTTCTCAAAGAGGACTGTGACATCAAGATGATGACGGCTATGAACATTGTAGAAGGTCTGCATCCCCATCCTACAGAACCTCCGTCTGTCCTTCTTTCTCTTGCATTCATGGTAAGAGCATCTATATTCGAGAATCCCAGGCAGCTTGATGGCACTGTGGGTAGAACACAGGACTTGGAATCAGGAATTCATCCTCCTGAGATCAAATATGACCTCAGACACTTACTAGCTGTATCACCCCTGGCAAGTTACTTAACCCTATTTGCCTTAGTTTCCTCATCTGTAAAATGAGCTGGAGAAGGATATAGCAAACCACTCTAGTATCCTTGTCAAGAGAACCCCAAATGGGGTCACAAAGAGTCAAACATGTCTGAACAACAACCCCAGAACCCAGAGGGGAAAGATGTGCCTCTCTGCTCCTCGGGCTGCCACCTCAGGGGCCCTTGAACAATAAATGGGAAAATTGGTGGCCCAAAAAGAGAGAAAGCTGGAAAGATTCCTTTGCTTCTGTAAACTCTGAGGTCCATTGGTCTTTGGGGCTCTGTAGGCTGGAACAGTTCCAGTTCTAGAACTTGGATTTTTTTACTCATAATTAAGTCCAATAACCTAGCTTAAGAGTGGTATCTGTATTATCACTAACATGGGCTAATTTTTTTTCCTACCAGACCTGTTATTTCACTGGGGTAGAGAACTCCCATGATGAAACTCCCTCCACCAATGCAGATCATAGGATCATATCTGGAAGGGATCTCAGAGGCCTTTCAGTGTAACCCTCTTATTTTACAGATAAAGAAACTGAGACCTAAAGAAGTTAAGTGACAACACAGTCATACAGGCAGTGCCAGAGGCAGGATTTGAATCCAGGACCTCTGATTGTCATGCTCAGCCCCTACTCTGCCATTTAGAGGGTTGTCTGGCCACTGAGAAGTTAAATCACCTGCCCAAGGTGATAGCCAGTGTGTTTCAGAGGCGGAACACAGACCCATGTCTTTCTGAATCTGACAGATTCTCTATCTACTACCTTGATGTTAGGGAAGAAAAAGACAATTTCCAGTCAGAATGTAATTTTGTTGATTTGGATTGTTGGAAATGATAATATCTCATTGCTCTATTATTGGACTTTTTAGAGAGTTGTGGTAAGTTGGGTGGAATAGGGAGTAGCTACTAACTCTGAAGTTTGAAGGCTGTTTCAGAATTCATCTCAAACTCATTTGATTTGGATAATAGCCAAAACAGTCAGCTGCATCAAGGAAATGGGTGTTCACACTAATGTTACCCCTCTGCCTCTAAAGATTTTAGGGTATGAGGAAAAGACCTTGCGTTCCAGTTACCCTAAAACTAACTAACTAAGCTGTCTTCTTTGTCTCTGATCACTTTGAATATATTCACTAAGTAACTGACTTACAGGAAAGTATGTGAGTAAATTCTAGAGGAAGGAAACATTAGAAAGCTGTTTTAAGAAGAGTTTTGAGTCCGGTTAATAGAAAAGAGTGACCTTAGGTATTTTGTATGTCTGGGAGATCTAAAGACCCATCTTTTTTTTAGTTTCTGAAAAGCATAGCACTTACTGCCAAGGGAGAAAACACAGAACGGCTTTTCACAAACTGTAATTTCGACCTAGAGTTTTATTTCCTGTGCATGAGAAGTATTTATTTGTGGTGTAAGTTGGAACAATCACCTATAATGATGCTTAATGACAAAAATTTAAGCCCTATGTGCAATATATCTAAGTTGTATTGTTTCCTACATATAATATATTGAGGGTTTTGGTAGTTGTTTGATTTATATTATTTTAGTTGCATGTTGTTTTCCTGGCTCTGTTTTTTTAAAAACTTTTATCAGTTTATACACATTTTTCAAATTTCTTTGAATTCCTTATATTTATTAATCTCTTTTGCCATGAATTTGTCATTGCATTCATATGTTATATGATTAAAACAAAACATTCTCCAACTGATGGGTACCTATTTGGTTTCCAGTTTTCTTTTTTTCCTACTGTAAACGTGAACATATTGGTATATGAAAAATACCCAGTCATGGATTCATTCAGTCAAAGGGTATTGAACAATTTACTAACTTTTCTTACATAATTCCAAAGTGATTTCCAGAATAATAAACATCTCCATGCATGTGGTATAAAATGAAGTTTGTCAGTTATTATTCTGTTTAATGACAAAAAGTATTTTGAATATTTGAGCCCTACATGCAAGATAGATAATTACTGCTGTTGTATGGTGTATTTATTGAGTTCTCATATGGTTACGTGACATCACCAAATAACCAAATTTCTCCATTATGAAGCATTTCATAGAATGTTTTTATTTTAGATATTAGGAAAATGGATACAAAGAAGTGCAGCTGGTCAAGATTAAATTCAATATTATTAAGGTACATAAGATGAGAAGGGAACAGAGAGTTCTACAATTACGGATTGACAAGTTGTTTTAATATCCAGTCAAGTCAGGAGAGGAATACAGCTCTGGAGGAGGTGGATTGATTAAGTAATACAGCACCACAGGCCACGGGTTGTAATGGATTTTGGTTTGGCAGAAGGTTTTGTGATGTATGTGGCTTCAGGGTTCAACTTTTGAGCACACGAGAAGTGCTGATACCATTACCTATAATTGTCTTTGGTGGTTCCCTCTGATTATCACATCAAACCTTTGAATGGGGTGGAAGAGAAAAAAAAAGAAACCTTTAGAATTAGCAGGAGAAAATGGAACACTGCAGTCAGAAACCAATAAGTGGTCACAGAGATGCCAAGAGTGAAACCGGTAACGAGACAGAATTAGTTCTTCCTGACAACTTGAAATTGCCTGGAACATTATAGAAATCAATCAGCTGGTTAAAAGCAGGCTCTGAGTGACCACTGGCATTTGCAATATGTCTGGACATAAAATTAGAGACAATGACTGAGATTTGGACGGATCATCTGAGGAGACAAAAAAGATAAAAATTAGCGTCAGCCAGAAGTTTTGAACAATTACCTAAAGGTCTGTACAACTAAAATTACTTGACCACTCATTCCTCTAATAATGTATATTGCTCTCTAAGTTGACCCTACAACATAATATTGGAAATATATAGCAATAGTTACTTCACTGAAATCTTCCTCAGTCTTCATTTGTTTTTGTGTGTGTTGTCATTGCATTCTGGTGCCATATTGTTTGGTTGTAATCCCTGGAGCTCAGGTTTATAAATTGAAATGCCAAGAAAAAACTTGGTAAAGACTTTGCTCCCTACTCTCCCTGTTATGTCCTTCCACTCCCTCTTGCTCTGAGCCCCTCAGCTCACTGTGTTCAGAAATAACCCTTCCATATCTGTTGGGTTATAGTGGATGATTTCTACTAGGTAATGGGATTAAGGAAATACAATAGATACACTGCCTCTTGATTTCAAGGCAGCATTTGACAAAGCCTCTCATGATATTGCTGCAGATAAGATTATGAAATGAGGGCTGTATGATAATACAATTAGGTATAACTGTACCTTGTTGTATAACTATACCCCAAAACGGTACAGGTTAATTGTCATCTGTACTAGTTTATAGTGGAATAACACAAAACTCTTCCCCAATTATGTTCTGCTCAACATTTTTTATCAGTGACTTGGACTGAGAAGATAGGCTTATCTTCTTTGAAGAGGCACAGAGCTGGTTACAAGTTATGGAATAGCACTATTTCTAGAAAGTGAAAGTTGTGTGTCTCCCAAATGAAGAGGTAAATGGTGGGTCTGAGAGAGTTGTAGCACCTTAACAGCAAAAAGAGCTGTGCAAAAGAACCACGGATAAGGAAACCATGATCTACCTGCTCTCTTGGTATTCATGTAATGCCAAGAGAACCTGAGGAAGGCTCTTATAATAGAAGGTGATTCCCTCTGTTAAGGGACTATGGGAGGACATGAACCATAGATCCATAGGATGAGAAAGCGTTCTCATGCTATGAGGTCATGGATTGTGAGTTACAGAGTGCCCATATTGAGGAGATCACAGGAAGAGACTGCTAATAGTAGAGCTGGCAGAACCAAGGTGAAAAGCTTTCTGGAGAAGTTAGGGCAAAATCAACAAAAAACATAATTTGCATTATTCCAGCAAGTCAAGTTGGGACCAATAAGCAAAGTATCAGGGTTACAAATTCCAGGTTAACTAAAGAAAGTATTTTAGAGTTGTGTAAAGACATATAAAGAGATTACAAAATGGTGAAAAACTTGTCACTAAAGTATTTAAACGGCGGTTGTCTACCCATTTACCGCAGATGTTATAGGGATTCCTATAGTGCATCAGAAGTTAGACCCAATGACCGCTAGCGACATTCTAGCTCAATTTCTCTAATTTTCTATTTGGGTCCCCAAACACTTCAGGAGCTACTCAGTGATTTCTGGAGCTTTGTTTAGAGTGGATATGGATTTATTTGTCTTTTGTGGGACAATCTATAAAGTCAATGATTGACAAAGGTGGTCATGGAGACTGCTCATCTGGTAGTTCTTATTTCCTAAGCTATTGATTTGTGATTGGCTAAACTTGTCAGATATTTTCAGGAATACCCTGATCTCCCTTTCTAGGACTGAACTTGAACATAGCTAAAGATTGAAAAATGTCAAGTGTATTTTTTAGGAACTTAGAAATGTTCTAAACTCAACTCAATAATTATTTTTAATTACCTATTGTGTGCAAGGTATTATAATAGATGATGGTGATACAAAGGCAAACAAAAAATTGCATTTGCCCTGACAGGGCTTACATTCTGTTAGGAGGGGAGTGTATAACATATACTCATACATGGTTATTAGAAGGGAGAGATTCTTAACAAGTAGGTGCATCAGGAAAAGGCTTCTTCTAGAAGACAGTTGAAAAACATCTAACCTCTCACAGAGTTGGAGAAAATGGATTGTATTACAAAATTGTTGCTAAGTACAATATGATTATAAAGCAATGAAACAGATGTTCTTGTGTTTCCTATTTAAATCAGTCTCATCACTTTACCATGTTTTCCTGAAAGTAACAGATTATGGAGGACAGAATAAGACAAAATAAGGAATTTTGAAAGTCTCCCAACTTTTAAAACTAAATAACAGCTTTTATTAGTAATGTATGGAAACAACCACAGATTTCAACATAGAAGGGATCTTAAAGGTTTAGTCCAACTTGCTTACTTTTTACATATGAGAAAACTGAGACCTAGAGACTGTGACTTGTCCATGGTTACACAGGTAGTAAGTGGTCAAGCTAGGATTTAAACCAAGAGTCCTCTGATTCCCAATGCAACAAGTATTTTACTGTGCCATAATGTCCCCTACTTAGAAGAGTAGAACTTTATTTTGAGTAACAACAAGTAGAAGTAGAATCATATAATCTCAATCTAGAAGGAAGCCCAGAGATCTCAAACTTGAAGTGGGAATCACCTCTACAGATATTACCAAATGGTCAGTTTTTAGTTTGCTGAAATATACCTCTCACATTTGTTTTTTTGGTCCTACTTATGTCGGACCCATGAGGTCAACTAGAACAAATCTGATCAATTTTCCAATACCACTGTTGCCTTATCCTTGAGTTTTGTTCAGGTTAATCATCCCCAGTTACTCCAGCTACTAATTCTTGTATGATGTGGTTTTGAATCCCCTCACTAGGCTAGTCACCCTCCTCTAGAGGAACTTCAGCTTTTCAATATTCTTCCTATAATGGACACAAATTATGTGTGGTCTGACCAGAGTAGAGGCCAATAAAACTGTCACTCCATTTGGTTTGGATATTAAGCTCCTATGAAGGCTGCCTAAAAGTACAACTCTTTTGGTTTCCTTGTCATACTAATGACTCATTCTGAATTTCTAGGTACAGTTATCCTTTCCACATCATGACCTTCCTTCCCCATTGTTATTTTGATATATCACAGGTTGGCTTAAGAAACTAAAATAGGAATTTTTAGGGAGTTTTGTAGAAGCTGCAGATGACATGTGAAGGCCAACAGACGACACAGAAAAAGCTTAGAAACCCAGAAATACATAAAACATATTTATAGTATTGTATAATATCAATATAGTTTATCTTTTAATACCATAATAATTCAGACTTCTTCTCTGGTATTAAGAGAGGGACAAAAATTTTATGCAGATTTTCCTAGACTCTGATCCCTGCCATGTGGAAGGGATAAGATTAAGACTGGTCTTTTTCATTGGTATAGAGAACTCTTGGACAAGGAAAGTCCGTTCACCTTTGCAGGTTGGTATCTTCTCTGTAAAATATAGTCTTATAGAGTTGCCTAGAACACTTAGAGATTAAATGATTTGTCCAGGGTCCCACAGCCAGTATGTGCCAGACATGGGACTTGAAATTAGATCTTCCTACCTTCCAGTCCAGCATACAATCCATTATACCACACTGCCTCTATAAGAACATACAATCGACTGAAATGCCCATGCCTTTTTCATATGAACTCTTGCCTAGCCATGCCACTCCACCTTATCCTGTACTTCTCCTTGTACAGTTGATTATTTTGAACCCCAGGGTTGAAATTTCAATGCATTTCTATTAAAGTCCATATTATTAGATTTGATCCATTACTCCATCTTGTCAAGACCTTTTTATATCTTGATTCTGTCATCCAAGACATTAGCTGTCCCTTCCTGCCTAGTGTCATTTGTAAATTTGATAAGCAAGCTATCTCTGTCTTCATCTAAGTCTGTGCTAAAAATGTTGAACTGAATAGGCAATTCATCAATAAACATCTACTGAGTACTATTATATGCAAGATCCAGTGCGAGATAAAGAGAGACGAAAGACACATCTTTGCTCTTAAAGTGCCTCTGTTCTGGTTAGAAAGAGAGAAGATGAGCATGCAAATGTAATGAAGAACTTAAACAGAATAGATTACGTGTCAAAAGAATCCTACAGACAATGTATCCTAGAAGTTCAGAGGGCACACAACCAAGAACGCTAAAGGGTGGTCAGGGTAGGTTTCATGGTGGGATTGGCATCAGATCTCGAAAGACTGATACATTCAACTACGAATTCATTTTTGCACGAATTCAACAAATATTGATTAAGCACCTATTATGTGCAAGGTACTGTCATAGGTAATGGGAATATAAAGACAAAAATGAAAATAAATCCTTGCCCTCAAGAAGCTAACATTCTACTGGAGATTAATCTTATAAATGGATCAATCACTATAAGATTAATGGAGAATGAGGAAAGGCTTCTTATAAGGGCGGTATCTGAAATGAGGCTTGGATGTAAACTCGCTGTGAGTAGGGATCGTTTGATTTCTTTGTACTTGTATCCATAGTGCCCAGAGTAGTGCCTGGCACATGGTAGTCACTTAATAAATGTTTTTTGATCAGTTGATTAAAGGAAGGAAACTAAAGATTCTGAGAGGTAGAGGTAAGCAGGGAACACATTACAGGCAACGATTCTGAGAGTTTTGTTCAATATCTTAAATATCTCCTGTCCCACTATTTTGTCACTTGTGGCTTTTGTAGAACTTTTGACCCCAGGGTAGCCAAAAAGAGCAAAGGTTGGACACGATGTCCCACTACAAGCTAACTAAGGACTCTCGCAAGATCACAGCAGCCCTGGAACTCATACCTCTTGACAACACCATCTGCCCCACAGGGCCCTTCCTTTCCCTGTGATTAGAGGTGGAGAGCTGAGATCTCTTCCCATAGCCTCATTTAAGGAGGACACCTAGCCAGCCATCACTTCATTTATCACTTGGCTGCATTCCTCTGGATTTCTGCGGGTATCTCTCCCTACACCTACTTTTCATTTTTTTGTGTGTGTATGTGTTGCCTTTCCCCATTACATTATATGCTCCTCAAAGGCAAGAACTGTAGTTTCCCCCCTTTGCCCCTTTGTATCCTCACTGCTTATCACAATGCCTTGGCACTTAGTAGTTGCTTAATAAATGTTTATTGATTGACTTAGGTAAGGCTGTCTCCCAAGGTCCCAATGGCACATAGACAGTTGCAGGCTCATTCTTTCTTTTAATGCAGAATGGTGAAAGAGAAGGAAGAATCACAGTCATGGTATCACACTGACATATTACTGAATTGATGTGCAAAAGGAAACTGTGTAGAAGGCGACTGATGTGAAAACAACTGACAATAGCATATGTTTTCTTTCATTACTGGTAAGAGTAATTATTGAGACATCAAGATCCTGTGTTAGGTGAAGAAAACAGAGTTATCATAAATTCATAAATTTGACAAGGACAAGATAAGCTTCAGATGACAAGCCTGATATTTCAGAATGCCAAGAACTGGTAATAATGAGAAAGGATCAAACAATCTCTCATAAATTCTACCAAAATGTGGAGAGCCAGTCAACAAAAAACAGCCAGAATACATTAATATATCATTTCCTGTACATATATGAAACCCGTCCATTCAGAAATATCACTGCCCATCTGTGAATAACCCCAAAGATTGTTGGGACTCTGACAGAATCTTATTTTTATATTCTTCAAGGAAAAATTCTCAAGGTCTCTTGGATCATTAAGAATACATTTTGAAAATGAGAATGGTGATGATGCAAATGTCAGGTTTTCCTTCATTTGAGTTGATCAGAACAGCGAATCCATTATTGAAAGATAAGGGGAGACACATATATTTTGAAAATTTTGCTGCAATGAAAGTAAAAGCATTTATTCACCAGGATATGGATAGGTTCCATGTGGGCTACACAGCCTATGTCTGCTTACCTATAGACCTACTTGTCCCTCATTAGATTATAAGTTTCTTGAGAGCAGGGACTGTCTTTTGCCTCTTTTTGTATCTCTAGCACTTAGCACAATGCCTGAAACATAGTAGCTACGTAATAATTATTAGTTGATTGATTACTTCTCTGGCCTTTAACTCTATTGATTCAAAGGGCTTCATAGAGTACGAAAACTAAACAAAGTTGATAGAACTACATATATTCAGTATGTTTTCATCAAAAATATCTTCAAGGCCACACTGATATTGTATATTACCAAAAAATCCAGTGTATTGTGGTTCCTTAAAACAGTCTGTAGATAAAAAATGATGAAATGGATGGTTTCAGAGGAAACCATCAGAGAGACATCTATTTTCCAGGCATGGTCAATACAGGAATTTGTTTTGTGGGACTATTATTTTTATGATAAGGTTCCCCTGCCCCAACACCACCCCTAGTATTTTGTTGTTGTTTTTGTCCGGTGGTTGAGAGGGTAGCAAGAGGGACAGACTCATGGAAAAATAAACATATACATTTAAAAACTAAGATAGTTCTGTGAGTATCAGGACCATTCCCTGTCATTGAAAATGACAATTAAAAACCAGACTGATCAATCATTTAATCATGTTCCATCTTGCCACTCTTCTATAGATGTGGATATAATATTTCCATTATGATCAGTGTATTCCTTACAAAAGTAGCAGTTCACTAAAAATTAACTTCCTAAGGGACAATAATAGTTTTCAAGAAAAGAACAAATGCTAACAAATCTTGTGGCATTAAGAATTATCATTATAATAACACATGTTCTCCTTTAAGGAATAAAAAAAAAGAATAAATTCACTATTGAAATAATTTAACATTATTTTTAGCAGCAATAAAACAACAATTCACACTTATTTTATAAATAAACTTTTGTCACATTTTCCTTATGTGTTTTCTGTAAAATTTTGAATTCATTTAAGGCAAACATCTTATTCCTTAGTCAAACACCCTTTAAAAATATTTTATTGATGCTTTCTGTTTTTTATCACAGTTTTTTGTTTTTATTTTTTCTATTAACAAAGAAAAGTAATTAGCAAAAAAAAAAAAAACAAAAGAAAGCAAAAAACCAAAACAAACATACCGGCCACAAGCCACTGGGTCTGGCAGTATATGCAACATTTAGCACCTGTAGTCCCTCACTTCTTTATAGAGAAGAAAGAAATATGTTTCATTATCTTTTTCTCTAGAATCAAGATTTGTACCTGTGATTGATCTCAGTATGTCTGTCTTTTAATATTGTTTTTGTTTCATTTTGCTTATGGTCATATTATATATGTATGTATGTATGTGAATATATATATTTAGATGTATTATGATTTCACTTACTTTACCCTGCATCAGTTCAGAAAGCATTCCCAAGTTTCTCTGAATTCTTCATAGTCATCATTTCTCATAGTGCTATAAGTACATTTAAATACCACAATGTGTCCAGTCACTAACCCAACATCTTTTCTTTCCTTTACTCCTGATTGTCTCCACTCATTTCCCTTTTGAAGTGAAAGAAAGTGGAAGTCAGGCTGAAGAGTTAGGGGTCACAGGGAATTAATTACAGAAAGTAACTACCACAGGAGTGTAACAGCAAGGACCTTGGCATACACAGGAGGGTCCACTGTACAGATTCTTAGATCTGCTTTCCTAAAAGGAAAGCAACTTTTGAGAGTTCACCAATCTACTTTAATCAAGCACATGTATCATTCACTTAGTTCAGGGGGAAAAGTCAGTACCCTGAACTTCAGAGAAAATATGGACAGAGAAATAAAGACCAATAGATAGGGCTTCCAACTCTCTGTCCATAAGCAATACATACATCACAGATCAACAGACACATCCAACAATCTGACCATTACATACATAGTTACCAGAGAGAGAAGTACCAACATCTGAGTTTTCAATGGGGGGGTGGTGGTGGTGGTGGTGCTCCTCAGCAACTACCCAGAGTCCTCTCTGGCCAAACAAACACTTCCAAGGAGTAAGACTTCAAAACTAAACCTCACCTCAGAGCATATATATATATACTTTCCAGAGCCAAAGGGCAACACAATTCCTGAGAACCAATGGGTGGGGAAGATCTTTAACTCTCATTAGCATAATTAACAGTACAAGGGGCACTTTGGTAGGAAGCCAGATACCCTGAAGACTGTTCTGTATCAATCCAATAATAGATAGTCTGGGCTGCCTTTTGACTTCCTGGTTGTGTGAGATATAAAAGCATAGTCCTTTTTCTATGCTACATTTGGTGATCTGTAGACCTATTTTAGAAGATCGCTGATAAAATAAAATCCACTAAGAAAGATTCTAATACTTGGATCAAATATCTTTAAACAGTGAGGCAGAGTTATGAAAGCAATGAGGAGGCACGCTTTTGTAGATAGGAGAAAAATCTCATAGCAATGTATGATTTGCAGCAATGGAATTTTCCATGTCAATAGACTACATATAGCTGTAGAAAGTATACCCTACAGTTTCTGGGAATCAGTAAGGATACCTTGTATTTATATGGCATTTTACAATTTTCAAAGTATTTTCAAGTCATCGGATTCTCACAATTACCGTGTGTGGTAGCAGAACTATAACAGAGACGAGTGACAAGATCACTGGACTTTGACCTGCATTTGAATGATGCTTCAGAAACTTGCTAGCTATGTAATCCATGGCAAGTCCCTTAATTTCTCTGTGCCTCAGTTTTCACATCTGCGAAATGGGGATAATAGCACCTCTCTCACAGTGTTGTTTTGAGGATGAAATGAGATAATGTATGTAGAGAGTTTTGTGACCCTTATAGTGCTATATAAATGTGATCTATTATTATTGTCCAAAATCATATGATCTGAACTAGACCCCAAGTCTTCCAAAGCCCAGTATAAACTCTTTTATATTGGGATCGTATATTGTGTTGCATTTAAAGGGATAACAAGGAAGTCCCATGCTCTTTCTAGTATGTGTTCAGCCAGTTAACAGGAAGTTGTCTCAGTAAAGAAAGAAATCTGTTGTTTTTCAATTATTTGTTTAGTGAATATTTATTGAGGAACTGCTATCATGTGCATGACACTATTAGCCCATGTGGATGATACAAATAAAAGCACAAGGCATAGACCCTAGCTTTGAGAAGTTTATAAAATAAAATAGGTTAACTTCCTCTCTCTGTCTCTCTCTCTCTCTTCCTCTCTTTTTCCCTCTGTCTCTGTCTCAGCCTCTCCCTGTCTCTCTTTCTCTCCTTCCCTCCCCTGCTTCCCCATGACCCATAAATCTTTAACTAACAAATATACAGTTAGAGAGAAAAGGGATATATTAGGTAATCCAATCCAAAGCCTTCATTTTATAATTGTGCAAACCCAAATCTAGAAAGGTTGATTAAGGAACTTGATCAAGGTCACCAGAACCAGAACATTTAAGAACAAAACAGCACAAAACTGGATTAAGAGCCAGAAGACCTTGGTTCTGGTCCCGTCTGCCACTTCTTAGACATGTGACTCAAGCAATTGATTCAACCTCTCTGGGTCTCAGGTTCCTCATTTATAAAATAAGAATATTACATTTAGCTTTCTGTGGTCCCTTTGAGCTTCAACATTCTATGGTCCTATGATTTCATGAGAGATTCAGTCCACCATAACATGTCTACTATAATATATAATGTAACATATAACATATTCATATATAGAGTTATACAGATCTTTTCTCTCTCTCTCTCTCTCTCTCTCTCTGTCTCTGTCTCTCTCTCTCTCTGTCTCTCTTTCTCTAGAACTGGGTGTGGTGATATATATCTGTAATCCCTGCTATTAGGGAGGCTGAGAGGCTTGGGGATTGCTTGAGTTTGGGAGTTCCAAGCTCCATTAGGTCTAAAATGTCCACAAGTATCCACATTAAAATCTAGCACCAATATGAAAAACCCCTGAGGAGTGGGAGCTAAGGAGGTATAGCTGCTTCATTTCCAGCCCAGGTGAGATAGAGAAGTCCAGTTTCAAAAAAAAAAAAGATTCTTATAGTCTTCGAGTTGCTTCAAGTATTCAGAGGTTAAGTGACTTGTCCAAGGTCACACAGGCCAGCGTGTAGCAAATAAGGGACTTGAATGTAGGTCTTCTTAACTCCAAGGCCAGCTCTCTATCCATGACACCACACAGCTCATTGAATAAAATGTAGGCAAAATAAATTCAAAGTAAATTCTACCTGGCATGAGGTGGGGATATCTTAACAACTGTGTATATGTGGGGGATAGGGGTGGGGGCTTGAAATAGAAAAGATCTTGTCTAAAATTCCCATTTTGAATAGTCATTAGCTATCCAGCTTGTAGTATTCAGCAACTTCAGAAGAAGCCTGACCATGGGTGCCTGAGGGTGTGAGTGAATAAAGGCATCATCCATCTGGCTAGCCCTCCCTCAACCACATTTTCTTTAAAATTGAGTCCAATTAAAGACCATAAACAGCCAAATGAAACCTGGAGGTGATGACTGAGACTACTAATGCTTAATATAGGATCATAATGAAATCACAGGGTTAGAAGAGATGATCTCTAACGTCCCTCTCAACTCTAGTGGTCTATAAACCTATTGAAATATAGGACTGGCAACTGTCAACAGGAGTCAGCTGATCTTTCCCTTGTTTCTGAATAGGCTTCAGTTAAAACATTTCATAGAGGTAGGTATCTATCCTCTTTCTAATGATCTCTAGTGAAAGAAATATCAAGCCTGTGTTCTGTAACTCCTTCCAGGAATGGTTCTTATTGCCAGAAAACTGGTTTCTTGTTGCTAACCTAAATCCTCTCCTGCTGCATTTTAAGCACTGTTCTAAATTTACTGATCAAAACTACCTTAGTGGAATTCATCCTCTAGTTTTATTCACCTGGAGCCAAACATCATGGGTGGGAACTTTCTTAATCAGCCTCTGTAAGATTTAAGCCTCTAAACAAAAGAGGAAAACATTATACAGCTGTAGAACAGATGTTAACTGCACAGCAGGTCCTGGGATCTTCAAGAAGGAAGACCATTGATTGTGTCTGGATGCAAAAGAAAGATTTAGGGTTTTATTCTAAGTGAGTGTTTCTAGAGGGCACTGGTTCTCTTAAAGCAAACCTGGCATAAAAAACATTTGAGAGGTTTCATGTGATAAACTTTTATCGAGATGGACCAATGGGGCCATCTTAAGAATGCTTAGAGATGACAGTTTCAGTTAGTGGAATCTCACACTGGATCTGACTCCGCCTGATTACTTTTCTGTGTTATCTGAATTACCTGGAGTGGAGGAGACTGAGAGTTGGAGAGTCCTGTTTATCAAGAACTGAGGTTCCAGGGGTAATACAGAGTGGTCATGGAAATCTGATGGCCTGGTTGGTTTGGGGTCAAAAAGTAGAACCAAGTAGGAAATTTCTTATTATTTGGATTGTGACCTGGATTGTTTCTGGTTATAATGATTTTTGATATATGATATACTATTATGTTTGTATGTGAAAAATGTAACCAGTCCATCAGTATTTGTTTCTCAATGACATAAGCTGAGTAGTGGGAAGCCTTACAGAGCAAGGAAATATAAGGATAGGATGAAATACAATTTGGAGTAATTCTATTTAGCCATTGAAGACTTGGCGGCAGTAACATATCTTCTTGTTCCATCTACAAAGATGACATTACTGACTCATTATCAAAATGACATGTAATTTGATTTTCCCCCTAGTATATGTGATTGATTGCATCGAGCTGTCCATACTTTCTTGCTTAGTCCTTCATGTAATGGAAGGCATGCATTTTCCAGATGGTTGGCCAAGGATTAGACCATGCATGAAGTACAAAGCAAATTGACCCCAATAGGGATCAAGCTTGTGGATCACTTGCTGGTCATTTTTCTGTCTTTCCTCTCTCCTCTTTTTGTGTCTCCATCTGTTTATTTCACTCTCCCTTTCACAGACTCTCTTAAGTAGTTATTAATTATGAGCAATGAGGAAGTGTTAAAAGAAAGGAGAAATATTAGGAGATAAAGATTCCAACTAACTTTACCACTTAGTTCTGTATAACTTCGGATGAATCTTTTAAAAAACAAGTAAAGGGGGAATAAGAATAAGATGGTAGTGTCATAGATTTAGAGAGTTGGAATGAACCTCTGAGGTAATCTAGTATCATCCTTTCCCCCTCACCCCCATTTTGCAGAGGAGAAAACTGAGGACCAGAGAGGCAAGTGACTGGACTAAGGTCATACACATAGATGAATGAAAGTTGCTAAGGGTTGCGATGGAGCAGATTATTTCTTTTTTTCATTTTGAAGTGAAAGTGAGGAAAAAGGGGCAAGTTATTCAATTAAATATAGAGATTCAGTTAAGGCTTGTAAAAACGTCAATAGTAAAAATATAATAGCAAACATTTACATAATACCTACTATGTATCAGGTACCTTGTTAAAAACATTTTACAGTTACTATCTCATTTGATCCTCACAACAACCCTGGGAGGGAGGAGATATTATTATCCTCATTTTACAGATGAGGAAACTGAGGCAAACAGAGGTTAAGTTACTTGCCCAGGGTCAGCCACCTAGGAAGCATCTGAGTTGAGATTTGAACTTGGGTCGTCCTGACACCATGCCCAGCACTCTATCCATTGCTCCTTTATATAAAAAGCTATTATTATGTTATAAAATATGATGTAAAAATGTTAGTTATTTTTGTTTGTATATCTATCTATCTATCTATCTATCTATCTATCTATCTATCTATCTATCTATGGCTCTCTCTGTCTCTAATATACGTACACACACATATCTTTACTACAGTTAAAAAAACAGCCAGAATTCTAAAGCAAATTAACCATCTCAGTAGATATTGTCACTGTTTGTCTTTTGTTCTTGAAGAGGACCATGACATGAGGGAGGTGATACCATGACATACATGTGAATTATATTTAAATGAGGGAGGACAGTGCAAAGTCACCAGCCTCACTCTCTCCTCCAGAGACATCTGGGTCCAGTGGCCAGATATAGATCAGCACAACTGGAGATGGCCCTCAGATATACTCTAAAATTTAGGGAGAGGGACTAACCCTCTCAAGTCTTCTAGTTTCCAAGTCAGCTCTCTCTCCATTACATCATGCAACCTCTCATTCATACTCTATAATTTAAGCATATTATATCCTGAAGATGAAATTTTAGGCTAGAAAGAATCCTGCTTTTACTTTCAGAAGATTTAAGTTTGAATCCTACTTGTGAGATTTTCAGGCAAAGTCTTCAACTTTTCTGAACTTCACTTTCCTATAAAATTGGTACAGTGCTTACTTCATGGGTTTATCATGAGGCTTAAATAAGATAATGTATAGAAAGTGTGATACATATGTGAGTTAAAGAGACAAAGTGGGAGAGTGGAAAGATCCTTGCATCTGGAGAAAGGAGAGATGTAGTTTTGAATCCTGGCTCTAAAATTTGTTAGGACATTTTACTTAAGGTCTCTGAGCCTCAGTTTCCCAATCTATAAAATGAAGATTATAAGATTAGAAGTAGCTATCTCAAATGAGAATATATGTGTAGCCTGTTTTGTAAGCCTTGAGGATCCCATAAATATCAGTTGTTATTATTCCATATGTCCTGTTTCCCTCATCAAGAATGCTTTGCTCCTTGAGGGCAGGGATGTTCCGCAAGGTTTTGTAGTCCCTATAGGTCACAGCTCTGACTAGGATCTTAGTAGGTGTTCTGCAGGAACTTGTTTAATTGAGGCACATATTATTATAATACAAACTGAGTCCATAAAATGCTGAGGGGCCCGGCTATTTAACTCACAAGGCTTTGTAAACCTTAATGTGCTTTATAAATGTGAGCTATTATTATTAAGTATCTGAAGCTTTTGGGGGAAAAGAACGGAACATTATAGTTCATAAAGCTCATTATAGAATATGGAGGAATCATTGGGTCTTAGACTGGAAAGGCCCTTACACACTCTAGTTTTATGGTTCTCAAACAATTTTGGCCTTAGAACCCCATTACCCTCTTAAAATTATTGAGGACCTCCCTCCTAAGAAGTTTTTGTTTATGTGGGCTGTAGCTATTGATAATTTACTGTGTTAGAAATTAAAATGTCTTAGTATTATTGTGAAAATAGTTTTAGCCTCCAGGATCCCCTGGAAAGGTCTCAGGGACCCCCAGGAGACCTCATATCACACTTTAACAACTGCTAGTTCTAGATCAATCCTCTGATTTTATAGGTTAAGGACTTGGGGTCCAGAAAAATAGTGATTTGTCCAAGGTCGCACAGGGAGTAAGCAGCAAAGTGGGATTTGAGTCCTGTTCTCTCCAAGTTGAGTGTTTTTTTGTTTTTGTTTTTTAAGAAAGGCAGTAGAGTGACAGAGTAAGGCTATGTTTTGCACCAGTTGTCATTAATTATTAGGTGTTCTTGAGAAAAGAATAGCCAGCCACACATGTCAAACTGGGAAACTGACTAGTGCCTCAGCAAGTACCTTCTGTTTGATTGTGTCTGCATCTTTAAGGCAGTAATTTGGATACTGTAAAGGGAGATCTGTTTCCTTCTTTCCCCTACCCCCTTTTCTCCTCCTCCTCCTCCTCCTCTTCCTCCTCCTCCGAAAGAGAATGAGTTAAAGGAGAAAAAAACAAATCAAGAAAATTCCCCAAAGAACCTTCCCAGGGAACAACCAAAACATCCTTTGTAAACAGCGGGTTTGTCTTTTGACAGGCTTTGTTTGCAAATGATAACAATTACAGGTAATTTTTCATTTCAATTGGAGGAGCAGGTATTAAAAAGGGAGAGAGAGGGAGGGAGGAAAAACAAGGCAGCTCTCCCAAGTGTCTTATTCACTCCCAGGTCTACAACCTAACACGAGTGCAGAGAGCTAGGTAGTTTCTTCTCATTCCATTAAGTGAGATCTAATTGTGTCGGTTCTGTCTGTTGGCAGATGCAGTTTCTACATAACAACAGCCCAGAGACAGAGCTGCTTGATTAATGCCTCCAGCTGTCATATGCCCCATTATCTGTGCATTTGCATAACTTAATGGTTTAGGACAGGGGAGAGAGGATGCTTAATTTAATGTTTAGCAGGCCCTTGATAGCTGAATAATTTAAGAACTGTCAAGGGGGGTCAGTCCGACAGCGATTCAGCCAGACAGCTCTGATTTCTGCATATCGTTAAAATTCTTACTTAGGATAATTTGGGGGGAGAAAAAAAGAAAGGAAAGAAAGAGCAACACTGCCTGAAAGGAAACATTGTTTTCCCTGTTCACTAACTCTTCCTAAGCACAGGGGAAAACTTATTGACAGCAACTAAACATGGGTGAAAATGACTAGAAGCGAAAGAGTTAAAGTCTCTCTGCTCCCCCCTCCCCTTTTCCCTTCATTCCAGCCTTTCCCCACAGCCCTGTTCTTTTTTCCTCTTTTTTTTGGCTGTTCCCCATCCCAATCCTCCCCACTCTCTCTCTTCTGTGTTTTCTTCCCTTTCTCTCCCCTCTATTCCACTCTCCCACCCCCTCATTTAGCTGAAGGGCAAAAATCAGAATTTATTTAAAACTAAGTATCAACTCAAGCTGCTTTCCATAGGAAACATTGTCAGTTTCATTAGTTGCTAATGAATATTATTAAACTAATCTGTCATTTGTTTTCTAATTATGTGTCATCAGGTCCTATTGGTGGCAGCTGAGGCAATTGCCAGGGAATATATATACGTGTGTGTATGCATGTATGTTTGTGTGTGTACAAATACACATACATTTAGAAGTAGATATGTGTGTATGTGTATGCACACATGTGTGTATGTATGTGTGTACATATGTATGTATGTATATACACATACATATTTCCTTCTGATCTTGAGTTTCCTAAGTATAAAGCAGGAAGAGAATGCTGTGGTTTGAACCTGGGTATATTCCTTTTGATCACAAAAATAATAGGTTGCAGATATCTAGATACTTTTCTCTCCATCACCCCCTTCTCGCCTCTCTCCTATCCCCTGCATAATAAACACTTTGAACAAGGCTCTAGGCATAACAAGGTCTAGTAAGTGCATGGAAGGTTAGGAAGTAGGAATCTGATTTCTGACTCTGCCACTCATTTACTGTGTGATCTTGTATACATGACAACCATTTTGGGTGTCTTTTCCCCCATCTGTCAGATGGAACTTAGAATGCTTTCTATCTCCTTTAAGGAATCATTCTGGGCTTTAATGACTTAATGGTCAGATTGTTTACTGAAATGCTGTGAAGAAAGATTGGCTACAAGCCGAAATCTCCCAGTTAACTTTAACTTTCTTTTCAGGCAAATGGACCACTTATATACAATTCCATTACAATCTAATTGGAATAATGGATTTTATTGCAGCTTCAGATTTAGGGCTTGATAAGGCCAACTTATTTGGGGGTTCCTTATCTGGTCAGAAATCAAGTCTCATGTAGACCATATATATATGGACCCTAGGGTTGTGATTTTTCACAAAAGGGGGATTTTTAATTGGAACTAGTTTTGAAACTGTAAGGGCACATTTGAGGTTAATGAGAAATATGTTGCCAAACTAACAACCAGTTTAGTCTATTTCCCGACTTCCTTTATACTTCTTATTCATTTCCCTTGGCTGGCTCCAAAGGGGGCTTCTATCAAAGACTCTGTGATATAATTGAGAAAGGCTTTGTTGCTCACTATGAAATATCCCTCTGGCCTGCTCTGCTCCATGTTGTTGGAAATATCACAGCAAAGGCTAGTCTCTTTAGCTTGAAGTTTGCATTCTTGGTAAAATGAGACATTTCCCCACCTGCTATTTACACATACACACACACACACACACACACACACACACAAAGACCCCCCCCCCCCAAAAAAAAAACCCACCTCTGTTAGTCATTTACACTTTAGTCTAAATTAGTTTCAGGTTCTTTCTGAAGGCTAAATGGGGAGGAAGTAGCACGTCCACAAGAGGAAAGGGCTAGAAGCTGGACACATGGAAACCTGACTAATTAGAATTAGAAATTTAGTGCCAAAATGATAGATCAGAAATCATCTGGTCCAATTCCTTTATTACAAACAAAAAGTAAAGAGTTAGAGCTGATAGGACATCAGAGTTCTTTTAGGATGAGGGCAAGCTCTTTAAGAACAAGAATGATTTCTTTCTATTTGTTTGTTTTTATAGCCCTAGTGTCATGCCTAGCATAATACATGGTAAATAGCAGTCTCTTAATAAATATTTTTTGATTAATCATTTCAAATCCATCTGTAATGCTAATTAGAGAGTTAAAGATCTTGCTTATCCATTAATGGGCCTGCCCATTAAAGAAAGCTTGATTAGGGGAGGCCTATACCTTTTGTTAATTTTCTAATGCACTGGTTCACAAGGGTTGTGATGCTCTCTGGCTCTGAAAAATATAGTATAGGTACTCTGAGGTGAGTTCGACTTTGGGGCTTAGTTTTTGGAAGAAGGTTTGTGTGCCAGATGAGACACTGGGAAGCTGTGAAGGAGCCCCCCAGCTTTGAAAACCCAGATGTTGGTGCTTCTCTCTCTGGTAACCATGTATGTATGGTCAGACAGTTATCTCTCTGTTGATCTGTGATGTGTGTATTGCTTATGGTCAGGCAGCTAGAAGCCCTGTCTATTGATCGTGATTTCTCTGTATTTTCTCTGAAGTTCAGGGTGATAACTTTTCCCCCTGAACTAAGTGAATGATATATATGTGTTTGATTAAAGTGATTGTTGACCCCTCAAAAGTTGCTTTCTTTTTAGAAATGCAGATCTAAGAACCTGTGATAGCAGGCCCTCCTGTGTATGTTGGAGTACTTGTTTTTACACCATCTAACTTCAAATCTAGTATAGTTGTACTGTCCTTTGTGACTCCTGAACTTTTGGCATAAAATTTTTCAATGATCAAGACCCCTTGATTGGTTCCCTTCTATCTTTGGGTTTCCCTTGTTCCCAACTTAGTTGGCATTACCCATAGTAGCTTGTGTCCATGTTCTTCCCACTGTGGCCAAAGGGGAGGTAAACACAGCAAAGAAGAGTGTAGAAAACAGTATCCTTTCTGAGTTTTCCCCACCTACACTATGCCCTCACTGAATTCCATTCCCCATGGAATGTGTGACTCTCTAATAAATAAAGTCTCTCTGGAGATAAGTAATGGCAAGGGAGCTCTCATCAAATCTCAATCAATTAATCAGTAAATATTGATTAAGTACCTACTGTGTACTAGGCACTATCCGTGCTAAGGATACTAGAAGAGGCAAAAGACAGTGCCTGCTTTCAAGGAGCTTACAGTCTAATGAGGATAACAACACCCAAGCAAAAATTTGCAAAGCAACCTATATATAGGATAAATAGGGAATTTTCAACAAAGGGAAGGCACAGGCACTAAGAGGGGTTGGGAAGGTTTCCTGTAGAAGATTGAATTTTAGTTGGGACTTAAAGGAAGCCAGGGAGGTCAGCAGTCTAAATAGAGGAGGGACAACATCCCAGGAGTGAGAGACAACTGAGAGAATGCTTGAAGCCAAGAAATGGAGCATCTTGTTTGCAGAACAGCCTGGAGGCCCATACCACTGGGTGGAAGAGTAAGTCTTGGGGTGTGAGAGTAAGAAGATTGAAAAGGTAGGAGGGGGTAAGTTATGAAGGGCTTTGAGTATCTTGTATGTGATCCTGAAGGCAATAGGAAGCCACTGGAGTTTAATAAGTAGGGGTGGGGCAGGGATAACATGATTGGGATCTGTGCTTTAGGAAAATCATTTTAGTGCCTGAATGGAGGATGGATTGAAACAGGAAGAGATCTGAGGCAGGCAGACCCACCAGCAGGCTTATAATAGTCCAGGTGTGAGGTGATGAGGGCCTGCCCTAGAGTGGTAGCAGCATCAGAGGAGGCGAGGGGGTATCTCGAGAGATATTGCAAAGGTAAAATTGACAGTTCTTGGCACCAGATTGCATTATGGTGGGGGAGAGAATGGGGCATGAGAGACAGTGAGGAGTCCAGGATGACTTCTAGATCCAGAGCATGAGGGAGAATGGTATGGACCTCTATAGTAACAGGGGAGGTAGGAGGGGGCTTAGTAATTTTTTTTGTTTGAGTCTGGAGTAGTAAGAGACAAGAGATACCATAGTAAGGAAGAAAGGGAGAGGGAGGGAAGAAGACAGACAGAACAAACAGTGGTGTCTAAGCACTGCCCTGAAACCACTAGAGCATGCTTCTAAATGAAAGGATCAAAAGTTGATTTAATTGATTTTACATACTATGAATTACTGAGCAAATCCATTCCCCCCCACCCTTTTTGATGAGGAAATGGATTCTTTGGATGTAGCAACTTCAGATTTATATAATATCAACCTTTGTGCTTGTCAGAGCCCAGGATCTGGCCAAATGACAATTTCTCTTGGCCTCAATTTCCTCATCTATAAAGTAAGGGATTGGACCAGTTGACACTTAAGGTCCCTTCTAATTCTTAGTCTGATGAAAACTACTAAGGTCTTTGATTCAGATTAGCTAGGAGGATCTGCCATCTCTTATTGTTTTTGGGACAGGGAGAGTGTTGGCCTGGGAATGAGATAGACGTGTTCAGAGCCTTCCTCAGGTACAAGCTAGGTGCAGTGGATAGAGCACCAGTGCAGGAGTCAGGAGGACCTGAGTTCAAATCTCACCTCAGACACTTGAAACTCACTAGCTGTGTGACTTTGGGCAAGTCACTTAAGCCCAATTGCCTCATCCTGGGTCATCTCCAGTCATTCTGATGAATGGCTCTGGAGGAGAAGTGAGGCTGGTGACCCGCACAGCCCTCCCTCACTCAAAACAAAGTCAAGTGCAAGTCATGTCATTATTTCTCTGATGGCATGGTCTTCTTTGGCAGTGAAGGACGAACACACACACACACACAAACACACACACACACACATTATGTGTGCATCATTAGGCAACAATAGACTTTCCTCTTTTGAGGTTCATTTCAACTACCTCTCTATATAATATGTCTGGCCTCACTTTCTTCATGAATAGAAGAGGGTGAATAGATAGTAATAACTTCATTACCTATTTCACTACAAAGTGAGTTATCCTTATGGTGATTCTCATAGAAACAGGCTTTTCCAGAAGACAATTTATGCCTGGCCATCATCTCTATGGCTACCTGTTCTTCCCCTTATGCCCCATAACCTCCCAAGCATGGAGGAGTTGCATATTCCTCCCCCCTCACAGTTGTTTGTGGACTCTCCGCTGTTATTACTCAACCAGTTTTCCTCCTTGGAGGTTCATTCATCCTCTCTCTATCAACTTGTCCGGATCCTTGTTTTGTCTCATTTTATTGATGTCTTTTGTGTTTACAAGACGTTCACTTCCTAATACATTCTCCCCTGACCAGAGAGAGCCTTTTTCTGTGATATAGACCAAAAGAAGAGAAAATAAACAGTTCAGCAAATCCAACCTAACCTATTGATCTCGTCTGATAAAACATACAGGATTCCACACCCAGAGTTCCTGTCTTCTCCAAGAAAAGGAGGGAAAGCCCCATTTCTTTCATGTTTGGGCTAATGCCCTTTAATTCCTTGCCTCCTTTCTCATCAGGTGTCGTTCACACCTGATGAACCTGGAACACACTTATTGTCTACATTCTCCCCTCTTGATTTGAAGCATTTGAATGGAAGAAGTCATACAACTGTGCTAGCAGGTTCCCTACACACACTCATGTGGTCCAGTGGTCCGGCACTTAGAGTACTAGGCTTGGAGCCAGGAAGACTCATTTTTTCTGAGTTCAAATCTGGCTTCAGACACTGACTGGCTGTGTGACCCTGGGAAAGTTAATTACCTCTGCCTCAGTTTCCTCATCTATAAAATGATCTGGAGAAAGAAAAGGCAAACTACTATAATCTCTTTGCCAAGAAAACTCCAAATGGGGCCACAAAGAGTCAGGCATGACTGAAAACAGCTGAACCCTCATAGCTGCACAGCAACACTTTTATTCTTCCCTGATTGACTTTTATACTTGCTCCAAGGCCTCTTTTAAGTTATCCTCTCCTTTCAAAGCCCTAACTCTCCTCTCTCAGAGCAAGTCACCTCACTATTTTGCTGAGAAAATCCAGATGATCTCTCCTGAGTTCACTCATCCTGCCTGCTTCAACTTGTTTCACTTGAGTCCTTGCATCCTATCTGCTCCTATCTCTACTTGGAGCTTTACTCTTAGAACATTTTCTCTTAGCTTCACTCGTTTCCTATCTATTTCTATCTTCCTTGGTGCATAAAAATACATTCAGATCTTCTTAATTCTTAAAATCCCTCCCTTGATACACTCTTTTGAGCAGTCACCCTATGTCTTTCTTTCTTTTCAAGAACAAACCCCAGAAAGAAGTCTGAACTCTGCCTCTGCTTGCTTATCATCTATTTTTTTCTCAATCTACCACTTTACAGAAGCTGCTGCTGTCTCAAAGGTTACCAGTAATTTCTTCAATGCTGAATCGAATCTCCTTTACTCTCATCTTCTTTGATCTTTGTAGTCCTTAACACTGTGGAACTCCCTCCCCTCTGATATATGTTCTCCTCTCTTGGCTTCCATGACATTGCTTTCTCCTGGTTCTCTTATCTGTCTAATTGTTCCTTGTCAGGTTCTTTTTCTGGATCACCATATGCCCCATTTTACAGATGAAGAAACTAATTTCTGTCAAAGCCTCCATCTTCCAGGCCATAAACATTCCTCAAAAGAGGAAAGTCTATTGTTGCCCAATGATGCACACCTAGTGTGTGTGTGTGTTTGTCCTTCATTGCCAGAGAAGACCATGCCATCAGAGAAATAATGACATGACTTTGCACTTGACTTATGACTTGTTCTATGATCTTTTCTCTGCATATATGCTTTTCTTCAGGAATTTCATAGCTTTAATACCATGGGTGCAATTATCATCTCTACATAAATGATTTTATATATATATATACCTATATATACATACATACACATAGATCTGTATATATGGCACTAAATATATAATGTAATTATACAGTGCTAAATATATAACATATAGTAATATTACTAATATAATACATTATAATATATAATTAGTTATATATTTAGTACTAATCTTTATTTTGAACTCCATTCCCATGCCTCTAGCTGCCTATGCTGTATCATCTCCATTTAGATGTCTTCTTAGTATTTCAAACTCATCATATCAGAAAGAAAATTCATCATCTTTTCCCCAAATCCTCCTTCCAAGTTTGCCTGTTTTTGTTAAGGGTACCGTAATCTACCAAAGTTCATGACCTCAAGGTCATTTTCCATTTTCCTCTCTCCCTGCATAAATCTGATCATTTGTCAAATTCTATCCAACTTACCTCCAAAGCATCTTTCGAATCTTTCCCATTTTCTTCATGTATACGATGCCTATCCTAATTCAGGATACCATCACTTCTTGCCCCAAAGACTGTAATATTCTCCTAATTAGTTTTCCTCTTTCTAGGCTTCTTCCTTTCCAAAGTATTTATTTTTTATTTTTGGAAGAAGATATCTTATTTATTTGTTTATCGGATGTTTTAAACTATGGTTTTAGATGGAGATGCCAGATGGTCTTCCCAAGGTACAGGTCTGATTATGTGACTTTCTGGTTCTAAAGCCTTCAGAGGCTCCTTATGTATTTTTTAGTGTGACAAAATACAAATGTTTAACTCTGGCATTCTCTACACTCAGCTCCAACCTACTTTTCTATCCTTATTCCCTTTCATGTGCAATAGGTCTACTGGGCCTGGGTTGAAGACTCTGTGGTGGCCTTGCCATAGGGTAAACTGGATTACTAACTGTTCTCTGAACTCCTTGGTGGCACAAAGGATGGAGATTTGCACCTGGAGTCAGGGATATCTAAGTCTGAGTCTTCCCTCAGACACTTACTAATGGTGTGACCCTGGTCAGGTTACATAATCTCTATTTGCTTCAGTTTGTTTATCTGTAAAGTGGAGATCATGATGGAACCTATCTCCTAGGATTGTCAGGAAGCTAAAGTGAGATAACATTTATAAAGTGCTTTGCCAACTTTCAAGTACTGTATGAATTCTATTGCCACCACCACCACCATCATCTTCTTCATTATCATCTCTTACCTCTATGCATTTGTACAACCTGCCTCCTATACTTGAAATGTACTTCCTTGTCTACACTTGGCAGACTCTTTAGCATGCTTCAAAGCCAAGCTCAGGGACCACCTTCTCCAGGAAGTTGTTCCTGATCCCCCTTTCCCTCTTCCACCTTAGTGCTCTCTCCCCCATCAAGTTACTTAGTGTTGGGTTTATCTGTGTGCATGTCATATCCCCAAGTTCTTTGGACGCAGAGACTGCTATGTTATCACATTTATGTCCCTAGCACCCAGCGCAGTGGACCAGATATTTAGAGCTGGCAGGGACCTCAAAGGCCATTGAATCCCACATTTTACAGCTGAGGAACCTGAGGCAGGTAATGGCTAAATGACTTGACCAGGGTGCAGCAATAGTGACCAAGGCAGGATTTGAACTAGTTAGTAATCTTCCTGACTCTAACCAAGGCGCTACCTTTCTACATGCTTTGCATATACCAAGTGCTTAATAATTCCTATTGAACTCATTTTACCTGCTCTCACAGATTTAGTGGGAAGTTGATGAAGTGGGAGAGAGACTGCCTCCACTTGAAGGAGCACCAGGAACCTTGAGCTTTCTCCAAGCCCATATGGGATACAGGACTACTTTGTCTTACTGGAAACTCTCAGCTTAAACAAACCAACAAACAAACTCTAGGAAGCCCATTTCTAATGGCAGAATAAATCTCCCCATACATTTCTCTTTGAAATAACAAGGAGATGAAATACAAAGAAAAAGCCTTATACATACTAACATAAATCAGCCCCGTTGTTCCAATCAGCACATATGGTACGGTAACATTGCCCACTGCTCTGAGACCCTCTAATGGAAGACCATATGGGCTTTGGCAATATCAAAACACACTGGGCCTGGGTTTAAGACTCCGTGGTGGCCCTGACACAGAACTTGCTTGCTTTTATTGGTTTGTGTCTCAGCTTTAAGGCTGTTCTTTCCACCGGTGCTTTGCCTCTCCTTTCCATCTTTTTGTTTTTGTTTTTTATAGTAAAGAGGGATGGAGAATCACAAACCTGTGTGTGGAGTTCTGTGATACTCACCTAGTGAGGTCTTGGGAAAATGGAAGTGAGTGATTGATGGACTCTGCAGGACAGAGCAAACTCATTCAGTCTGCTGTCTCACTTTCTAGGATCCAGTAATTATAAGCAGTTTATTATAGGATAAAACTATATTCAAGTCTAGAGGTCTTCCTTCCTTCCTTCCTTCCTTCCTTCCTTCCTTCCTTCCTTCCTTCCTTCCTTCCTTCCTTCCTTCCTTCCTTCCTTCCTTCCTTCCTTCCTTCCTTCCTCCCTCCCTCCCTCTCTCTCTCTCTCTTTCTTTCTTTCTCTCTGTCTCTCTGTCTCTCTCTCTCATAGGAGGTGGCAGGCTAGATTTGGGGAGCCACAAGTACACTAGTTTGTCTGGGAAAGAAAGTGTCTGCAGAGGAATAATGTGGAATAATAGGCCCAGAAAAGTAATGCAGACTGGAGCCAATCTATGAAAGGCTTTATATGCCAAGCTGAGAAATCTACATTTTATCAAAATACAATGAACAAATGAATGAATGAACTGTGTTGTCAACTTCCATTTATTACTGCCAGCATGATTATAAGTGAAAAATCAAAGAATATTAATAAATTTCTCCTATACAAAGCACTTTCTTCTGGGGATCTTATAGCTTATTGCAAGTGTGTAAAGCAATATTACACTTACCATCGTGACGTCCCTTGGCTATTGGTGAGTGGCCAATATGTTACCCTTTGGTCCTGTTGATTGCTTCCTCTTCTATAATCAGGCAAATCCTGGGGAGTGTTGACAAAACCTATGGTGAACCACAGACTTCTGAAGTATATGCAAGGCTAAGTACTTCTAATACAGAAATATATTTATTTTCAAAGTGCTTGATCTCCAGTTGACATTGGTGCCAAAAAAATATTAATAGCTCACATCTATATAGCATTTTAGGGCTTACAAAGACTTTTCTCAAAGGAACGCTGTGGGGTAGGTAGTGTAAGTGTTAATATCCCCATTTTACAAATAAAAAAATCAAATGATTTGTCAAGGATCATATATAGTAGAGGGGTGGGGAACTTGCAGCCTCAAGGTCACATGAGACCCTCTAGGTTCTCAAGTGCAGCCCTTTGACTGAATCCAAAGAAAGACCTAGAAGGCCACATGTGGCCTTGAGGCTGCAAATTCCCACCCCTGATCTAGTCATTCCCAAAGTCAGGATTTGAACTCTAGTCTTCTGACTTTAAAATCAGGGATTCTGTCTATTGTACTGCACTCTTTCAAAGACTTAGCTAGGTTGTAATAAATTTGATCTGAATTCTTCATATATATTTAGACATATACATACACAATATACATACATAAACATATCATCTATTCTCCAAAGGATAAACGTCTCCTATGTCATTCAGAGACCAGGAATGAATCATTAAGAGCTATTTGTGAAGTTGGGTCTTTGCAGTTATTCTGTTTTATTGGTTAAAGCTTAGGTGAAGAATTCAGATAAAATTATATTACCACCTAGCTAAGTATATATACATATATATATATATATATATATACATATATATAATATATATGTGTGTGTGTATACACACACATATATGTGCATATATACATATATGCATACACACATATAGATAGATGCATATATATGTATATATCTTTGTGTGTATATATCTATACTTAGCTTATACTTATATATATTAGCATGTGTATATATGTATATATGTGTGTATATATGTATATATACTTATAATATAATTTTATCTAAATTCTGTATATGTAGGTTCAGGATATATGTACACAATACAGTGTGTGTCTGTGTGCGTGTCTATATATATAGACACGCACACACACACATATACAAACACATTGTATTCACCATGGTAATATCTCTTTGGTTTTGGTGAATGGCAAATATATATGTACATCATATATAGAGATATTTAACAATGTAGTTTCATCGCAGTGGGATACTCAGCTACAAAGATCTTTATAAAAACAGTAAATGCTTAAGTGTTTGGAGGTAGTTTGAATATTTCAAGGCAGTTCAAGGATCTAAAATTTATTTCTAGGACTTTGATTCCTAATTATATGACCTTGGATGAGTCATTTAGATTCTTTGAGTTCTGCATTTTAAAGAAGATGGAGAAGTCACTTTGTGAATTGGACAACTAAATTGATGTCAGTTCTTGAGATCATCTAGATTGTTTTTAGGAGGCTGATGATCTCAAAGACCAGATTCCTTCGGTCTAAATGAGGGCACTGGACTTCATCACTGAGCATCTTTCTAATGTTTTTTATTTTTTTGTTTCTATGATCTTCATCTTTTGGCCAGTGGGAGACTGGTCCAGGTGATTTTGGAGCTAGAAAAGGCTTCTCTTATTCTTCCTTCATCATACAAAAGACATTACTCTGTCACTGAGCACATACTTTTCTACCTTCCTGTTCACATAGCCCTCAGAGTGGTTTTTTTTGATGCTCAGAGTTAGCCTGAATGAAATTTCAAAGTAAAAGATTTCCTTTACTCCCGTTCCAGAGGCTATTTGGGTGAGAAGTTAATCAAAACTTCATCATAGCTCTGTGTATTTCTATTCATCATAGCAGCCTTAATGCAGCTGTCCACTACTGGCAGAATTAAAAAAAAAAAAAGAGTTGGTTCCCATTTTTTCATATCCAAATGTGTTTCACTACATTTCCCCTTCATCTTCCCACATTAGTGAAAGAAATGGACTCAAATGTAAGCCCATTGTAAATGCGGAAGTGGGGTTTGGTGGCACAAACCGATAATATGAGTTCTTCCTAATCAGAGGATTTTGGAACCACATAAGCCTCAGCAGAGGGTCTTACTGATGAAAAAGATGAAACAGCTGGTGGCCAAGCTTTTGGCTATGAGCCCATGTGAACTTAGCTAGTCAGGTCCTTGGATAACAGAAACACAGTCCATCCCAAACCCATATACAAAGCCTTTAGAACTTGGAACAATCTGCTAGCTCTCTTTATAAAGGGAGGGAGAGCATGGGAGCAGCTGATATTGATACAGGTACTGGAAAGACCGAGAATGTGTGCATTATATGTATAGATATTAATGTGCTATAAACTACTTCTATCATTATAATAAAAGCTTTTTTTTTTTTTTTTTTTTTTTTTTTTTTAAGAATATGCCTTCTTAAATGCCCTTAATGAAACATGGGCCAGGAAAAGACAAATGGGAGTGGCCAGTGGAATTGGAGTTTTTGTTCAGTTGTGTCCAACCCTTCGTGACCTCTGGACCATAGTATACCAATATTGTCCATGGGGTATTCTTGGCAAAAATACTGGAATGGATCCTTCTTCAGTAGATCAAAGCAGACAGTTAAATAACTTGTCCAGCGTCACACAGCTAAAAAGTACCTGAGGTCCGATTTGAACTCAGATCTTACTGACTCCAAACTCGGCACTCTATCCACTGAGTCACCTAGCTGCTTCATAAATTCCTCTTAAATGATCCCTAAAGAAACATGGCAGGGAGCAGTTGTTGTCCTTTGTTCTTGAAGAGGACCAAAGTGACATCATCATGTTGGAATCAAGTTATAGCGTGTCTGACTGTGACTGATCAGACCCAGATGAGTTTGGAATGCTCTACCACAGGTCAGGCACAAATAGTCCATGTGAATTGGGGTGGAGATGTCTAAATGTGTACATTTCACATTTTTTGAGCTATTGTAATTCTGCTTTGCTCACAGAGCACAGCATCTTCTTTGATGTTGGGTGGCTCTTTGCCAGCATCTCTCATGTCATACAATCAATTCCAAAGTACTTCAGAGAGACCTTCAGAGTGCCCATCATGTGAGCACCTTCCTTGCTTGAATTTTCTGTAAAATAGTCTTTTAGGCAAGCATACATTTGGTATTCAAACAATGTGGCCAACTCATTGGAGTTGTGCCTTCCCTTCAGAAGAGTTTGAGTGCTTGGCAGTTTAGCTCAAGAAAGGATCTCATTATCTGCTGCCTTATCCTGCCTGGTGATCTTCAGAATATTTCTAAGACAATTCAAATGGAAGTGATTCAGTTTCCTGGCATGGAACTGTCCAGGTTTCACAGGCATGCAACAATGAGATCAGCACAACAACTCTGTAGACCTTCAGTTTGGTAGGCAGTCTAATACCTCTTCTCTCATGCTTTTCCTTAGAACCTCCCAAACACTGGGCTAGCTCTGGCAATGAGTACCTCAATCTTACTGTCAATGTGTGCATCCCTGGCAATTATACTGCCAAGGTAAATGAACTTATCTACAGTATTCAAAACTTCTCCACTTGCTGTAACTGATGGTTTGGTTTCATGTATGGATGGTGTGGTTCTGGCTGATGGAACACATGTGTTTTCTTGATGTCAATTGTTAGGTCAAAATTAGCACAAGCGGCAGAGAATTGATCCATTCTTTGTTGAATCTTAGCTTCAGAGGCTGCATTGAGTGTACAATCATCTGTGAATAAAAAAAAAATCCTGCACCAACTCTCCTTCTACTTTGTTCTTGGCTTGTAGCCTTTTCAATCAGAAACCTTTTACTATCAGTGGGGTAACTGACGTTGATGTCATATTAATCATCACTGAAGGCACCTTGCAACATTACTGAAAATATCATGATGAAAAACATGGGAGCAAACACACAGACTTGCTTTACTCCATTGGTGACTGGCAAAGTTCGAGAGTTATTATTATCCAGAATCTGGGCAAGCATACCATCATGGAACTGACATATGATACTGATGAATTTCTTCAGGCACTTTGCCACACAAGAAGAGCCAAATGGTATTCAAAACCTTTTCTTCAACTGGAAATTTGGATAGAGAGGGATTGATTTCAATCTGAAGTAAATGGTCAATGACTTCAGTATTGATTGATGACCTGTCTGTTGAGAACACCATGAAAGTGTTCAGCCCATCTCTCCAGGATTATGTCCTTATCACTAATCAATGTGATTCCATCAACACTGAGTAATAGAGACACACTACCAGTCTTTGGCCCATAAATAGCCTTCAGGGCATCATAAAACCACTTTGGAATGTTGCTATCAGTGTAAAACTGAATTTCATCTGGTGGGCAGGTAAAAGATAAATGGGAGTGACCAGGGGGATAGGAGGGTATCATATAAAATATAAGATTTTGGATTGGAAATGCAGGCATACCTCTAAACTGATATAAAAAACTGGAACCACCAGAAAAGAGCTGAACCAAGGAGTAAGTGACAGCCAGATGCCTGAGAGCCCCATCTGGGCTTGGCAGACACCACAGGGTTCTTGGCTTTGGGTAGCTTATGCACTAGCTGTAGCAGGAGTAATAATGAGGTAACAGGAGAGAGAGCATTCCATGCATAGGGGAGAACTTATACAAAGGCACAGAAATAGTAATTGGAGCTCCATATGTGAGGATTGCAAAATGTGCAGAGGAGAATAATGGGTAAGAATATTAAAAAGAAAAGATTTAAAAAGAAAAAAGTTGTCTTCCAAGTTGTGCTGAGCTTTTTCCAACAGAGGCACTAATGTTTGATTCCAGAGGTAATAGGGAGCCACTGGAGATTATTGAGTAGGTGGTGGGATGACATGATTGATCTTGCTGGTCAGTGAGAAATTTAAAACCTAACTGGAAATAATGAAACTTCTGCATGGATGTCAACACTATCTTTTGGACTTGTTTTCAATTCTTCTGTGTTATTTAGATCTTGCTGGAGGGCTGTGCCAGGCAACACTCATTTTTGACAAAAACCTTTTTCTGTCTCAGAACCCTTTCTCCTGTTTCCTAAGATTTAAGGAATTATCATTCCCAGATTTTTTTCCTTTTGATATAAGGACTCATCCAGAGAGAAAAGAAATGAATTTATGGCGTCATGCAAGTCATTTAACAGGAAGAAGAGATGTTTGGGGTCAGGAACAGTAGAAAAAGCACTGGGCATGGGGCCAAGATACCTGAGGTTGAGCCCTCTCTCTCTCATCTGTGACTTTTGGCAAATCACTTTACCACTCTGATCCTCAGTTTCTCCATCTGCAGAATGGGGATACTAATGCCTGCCCTGTTTATCCCACTAGGGTGTTGGAAGGATCAAATGAGATGATTTGTGTGAGAGTTCTTTTGAAAGTGCATATGCTTTTGAAAGCCCCTGAAGGCAGGGATTGACTTGTTTCTATTTATGTCCCTTGTGCTTATCAATGCCTGGCACATGGGAAGCACTTCATGTTCTTGGTTACACAGTAGATAGACCACTGGGACTGTAGTCAGGAAGATCTGAGTGCAGATCAGGCTTCTTAGTAGCTATGTGACTCCAGGCAAATCACTTAACTTCTGTTTGCCTCAATTTCCTCAACTATAAAAATGCGAGTAACAACAGCACCTAACTTGCATGGTTGTAAGGATCAAATGAGATAGTATTTGTTAAGTACTTAGCACAGTGCCTGATACATAGTAGGTGGTATATAAAAAGCTTATTTCCTCCCCCTTTCCCTATCTATGAATAATTGAAAAGCATTTATTAATCAATTACTATGTTCTGAGCACTGTGCTTAGTGCTGGGAATATAAATAATGAGGCAGAGACAGTCCCTTCCCTTGAGCAGCTTATCTAGTACTAGGAGGAGACAACTTATCTAGTGGCCAGGGAGGAGAATTTTCATGTGGAAAAGTATAGGGATGTGAGTGTATTGACCAACACTTTCCTGCAGCAATGGCAATATTGACTTATTATAGTTCTAGGACAGAGAATGTCGTTATCAGATGGTCACCAGATGCTGAATTTTTTCTGTTCATGTGAGTTCCCAGAGACTGCCTACTAAGAGTGGTTGAAGTCTGTATCTGTGGAGGGAGGATTCACACAGGTGAAAAAAAAGGATCCTTGAAGTATTGAAATAAATATCCTGATTCTAGAATTTATTAGTAGGAGTATTATTATATATTTGTGTCATATGTCTATAGTTTCCACTTACTACTTAATTTGCCATCACAATATTAAGTATTCAAGTATCCTTAGAAACGATGAAAGTACTCAAATAATGAAGGCTGCTCAAATATTCCTTTGTGATCTCTTTGAAAGCTCCCTTCAGTGATGCAGATTGTGAGCCCTTCATGAGGCCTGTTCAGTTTGTCTATTATTGGAGGTCTTTGTTTCTGAGGGAAGCCTGGGATCACTAGAAAAGGTTTGCAGTTTCGGAAGTAGCAAAACTACCTTTTGTAGCAGCAAGTATCCTGACACCTCCGGGATGGCCTACTAGCACATGTTCTTAGATCTGCTTTTCTAAAAGGAAAGCAGCTGTTGAGGGGGTCAACAATCTTCTTTAATCACATATATCAACAGAGAAAATACAAGCAGAGAAATAAAGACCAACAGACAGGGCTTCCAACTGTTTGACCATAAGCAATACATACTTTACAGATCAACAGAAACATCCAACTGTCTGACCATTACATACATGCATAGTTGCCAGAGAGAGAAGCACCAGTTCCTTAACAGCTGCCCAGAGTCTAGTCTGGCCAAACAAACATTTCTAATGAGTAAACCCCAAAACAAAACCTTACCTCACAGTACATATACACTTTTCAGAATCGGTGGTCATCATGACCCTCCTGACCCAGTACCTCATGAGAACAAAAGGTGTTACAAAATCTTCCTATAAAACTAACCTCCCCTAATCAAGCTTCCCTTAATGGGCTATATCTAAGACCTATTATCGCCCCTTGTCTATCTGTGTGATCTGTCCCAGATATACCTATTAAATGAACAAGCTCTATAGTGTTCCATCAAAATACATGCCATCCTCTGGACAGTCATTTTAGCTCCCTCTGATAGCTAATGAAAATGAAGACTACAGAATAATCAAGCTTACATGGTTAATAGGGGAGGTTGGATTGGAACCCAGGGCTCCTGACTCCTGGTTCACTGCTCCTTCTCCTACACTAAGCTATGAGATATGAAAACACTGGTGAGTGATTTGTCTACACTTAATATGGCTCAAGTCTACATTATGGCAGTGTATCCAGCATTAGCTACTGTATTTAAAGAAATCTGGAGATATTGAAGAGGGCATAACAAAGAATAACAATGGAAAACAGTGGAAATAATGGAAAATAAGACTTCTGTAGAAAGGTTAAAGAATTATGCCAGTGAGGAAGTTGAGCTAATATCTAGTTTTAAGTATAGGAAGTGTTTTGTGGTCAAATGTATTTCATGTAGAAGGCAGCACAGAAAACAAAAGAAAATTTAGATTAGACAGAAGAAAGAAGGAAAGAAAGAAAGAAGGAAAGAAAGAGAAGAAGGAAAGGAAGGGAAGAAGGACAGATCTCCTTGAGAGGGTTGTTAAACACCAAAACGGTTCACTGAATAAAAAAACAGTTCAGTGGATTGCTTTTTGTCAGAGATGTTTAAAGATAGAAATATGGGCAACTCTGTCTGAGATGGGCTTCAGTGCCTACCTGCCAGAGGCACAGGGCTATGTTAGAGCTCATAAAACTCATAGGGTGAGTTGCATGACATTTAAAAATATTTTGAATGCTTGTGTTGGAAAAATCCACATATTACAATTCCCTAATTGACTCCTCTGAAAAAGTCAACTCAATTCTTTTCAATTCTATAAATATTAAGTACCTATCATGTGTAAGATACTATCCTATGGAACAGAGATATACAAAGAAACAACTAGAAAATCCCAGCTCTCAATGAGCTTAGTTTCTATTGGAGGATGTAACATATAAATAAGTAAGGTGATACAAGGTAAGTTTTGAGAGTAGAAAGAATGCCAAGGAGGGAGCTATGAAAACAGGAAATGTTTTGTAAGAGGTGGCACTTGGCCTGAAATTTGAAGGCAACTGAGAATTATAAGAGGTAGTAGAGAGTACGGAACACTTTCCAGGTACAGCAGACAAGGCTGTAAAAAATACCTTACAGAGAGAACAGAGAATGTTGATTTTAGAGAACAGTTAGTATTATCGTTTGGCTGGAACATGCAGCGTTTGAGTCATAGGAAATGAGATCAGATGGTGGAGGACTCTAAATGCTAGGCTGAAGGGTTTGTGTTCTTGTCTTGGAGACCATAGGGAGACCTTGGAGGGTGTTGAGCAGTGGAGTGACATGATTTGACTTATGGCTAAGGAGTTGTGGCAGGTCATATGATTTAGATGATTTCCTAAGAACACTTTTAGCTCTTTCACACTCTGGGATTCTGTAATAATGTCAATATTAGAGTGTATGGAGGTATTCAGGGAGGACTAGCATTTCTAGAATGAGGGCTTGCTGAGCCCTTTTCAGGGCTACTCATTTACTTTTGGTGTCTACCCAGCACTCAACTCTCCTCTGTGGCTCCAAGAAACTGTCACATGTGCAGAGGCCACACCCTGGGAATACCTTCACAGATGGACCAAGCCAGATTGAAGGTAATCAACAGGCCTCAAACCTGTTGGTGAGTTAGAGGATGTCTACCCCAAGTATGTGAAGACTTCCCCTGGTAGGATGGATAGATGCGAACAATTTATTCCAATAGCCAAAGGCAATTGAAGCAAGTGCTGTGGAGCACTCAGAGCTTGATCAGACGTTGAAGATGCCAAGGTCATCCGTCACATCCTGGGTCATCATCAGTCATCTGGACTTTTGTCTCGCCACTGGACTTGGATGACTCTGGAAGAGAAAGTGAGGCTGCTAACTTTGTTCAACTCTGCCTCACTTAAATCTAATTCAAGAATGAGTCAAGCTATAACTCAGTGATGTCATTGGTCCTCTGAAAACGAAGGCCAAAACAACTTCCGTGACATTGTTTTTTTTGTAGAGAAAATGGCATCAAACTTGAATTTCCTAAGCCTTTGATCACCAAAACTAACATCATGTCATAGTTTAACATATTTAGGGGTCATCTAGTCCACTCTCCTTATTTTTTTCTTAATATATCATCAAAATGAGGCCCTTTGCCAAACATCACGCAAGTGCTAAGTGGCAGAGCCTGGATTTGAATACTTTATTTGAGGTTTCTGCATTGTTCCTTATTTACCCTTGAACCTGTAACACCCTGCCTTTCTTTACTCTTGCCTGGCCATCCTAAAAACTTTCTTACCCCCATCTCCTTTCTTTCCTCCTATATTTGCCTATAAGGCATGCCCCAGCCTTTCTGCTTCTCACTTCCCATTTGACAATTCTTATGAATTTCACTAAGGTCCTCACAATTACCTATGGGTCTCATTTCATTTTCTTCATCCATGCCTATGGATCCTTGTCATCATTTAGGAACTCCTCTTATTTTTCTCCTCCCCCCTATACTTTTTTCATGCGTTCTCATCTTAAGAGCTAGGAGGGTATATAGTAGGTGTACTACTTGTACTACAAAATCATCTTTCCTAGTTTAGTGATTATTTATCAGAATGGTTAATTTGTATTTTAGGAGAAACAACATTTCTACATGGCACAAACTCATGAACCCTTAGGAAGTCATTGGTATTGATGTTTCCCTTTAAATATTTTTGTAGAGAACTAGTGAAAAATCATATGATTCCCAAATTAAGTATCTTAACATAATTTGCTTCCCTGAATACATATTTATTTAGCATACAATGATCTTAGAATGATGACTGTTAGAACAAGTCATCAAAGGGAGCCATCACTGTCCAACGCTGTGGGGTACCATTAATATATGTTTATAAAAGCAGAAGATTCTGCTATTATTCTACTCTCCATTCACACGGGACTCTATTGCTAAGGGTCACCTCCCATTGAAGGGGGAAAAAGATCTATAAATGTAGCCTGGGATCAAAAGATGCCTTTACCTTCCAGTCCTATGAGTTGCCAAGAATATTTGCAGGGACTCCATGACTGTTTCATTCTCCCTCCTAAGTCCAAGGGAGGCACAGATTTTGAATGAATTGAATTTGACCTCTGGGGACTCAGTCATTAAGTATTTGTTAATTCAACCATCCAACATAAACTTTGCACCTTCTCAAGATCCTTTTTTGTTTAAAGAGAGAACACACAATAGAAATCAGTGTCATGGTCCCGCTGTATAATCTGTCCTTTATCATCACAAGACTCCATAGGATGGATGTCCTGATAAATTGATGTGTCTAAGGAACTATTACCTCCTGCTCCACCAATTCCTGTATTCAGAGTTGTCAGGTGAAATCTCTTTTCCTTTATTATTACTCCCTAAACTCTCATAGCCACCTAACTCAGCATTACCTCTCTACACTACTGGGGGCATTAGGAGAGGTTTCATGGAAGACGTGGTACATGAGCTGAACCTTTAAGGAAGATAAGGATTCTTCAGGGTGGAGATGAGAAAGGAATGGATTTCAGACTCAGGAGATGGCAGACAGGTAGGAAATAGGAATGTCAAGGTCAGGGTCATAGTATCTATATTCTGGTTTAGCTGAAACAAAATGAAGTGGAGGTATAAGGGATAATAGAAAATAAGGTTGGAAACATGTTGGAACCATATTATAGAAGGTCTTATATGCCCAGTTGAGAAGTTTTATATTTTATATTAGAGACAATGAGAAGTGCCTGAAGGTTTTCCAAGAGGAGAGTGACATGTTGTGGAATTATGGGAAGGATAGACTAGAGAAGAGACTGGAAGCAGAAAAACTAACCAGGAAGTGATTAATAACAATAGTGCTTTAAAGTTTGCAAAGTGTTTTACAAATATTACCTCATCTTATCCTCAAAACAACTATAGCAGGTAGTTGCTATTATCATCCTCATTTTAGTAAAACCAAGGCAGAGAAGTTAAATGAGTTGCCCAGTGTCACACAGAGAGTGAGTGAGCATAGCTGTATTTGAACTCAAATTTTCCTGTCACCAGGTCAGCACCCTATCCACTGAGCCACCTAGCTTCTATTATAATAGCTTAGGTAGTAAGTAAATAGTGGTTGATCTAGGATGGTAACTCTAAGAGTAAAGAGAAGAGGAGGACTTTTGAGAGATATTGTTGGTGTTCAGTCAACTAAACCTGGCAACTGCTTAGCTTTGGAGGCAGAGCAAAAACTGGGGTGGAATTATTGGGATTTTGCCCCAGGATTTCCAATTCTTTCTCAGGTTTAGAGAGCATTGACTGACCACATTTTTCTTTTCTTTTCTTTAATTAATTAATTAATTTTAAGTTTTCAACATTCATTTCCACAAAATTCTGAGTTCCAAATTTTCTCCCCATCTCTCTCCTCCCCCCAAAATACCATGCATTCTGATTGCCCCTTCCACCAATGTGTCCACCCTTCTAACACCCCTCCCTTCCCTTATCCCCATCTTCTCTCTTGTCCTGAAGGGCAAGATAAATTTCTATACCCCGTTATCTGTATTTCTTTTTTCCCAGTTGTATGAAAAAACAAATCTCAACATTTGTTCCTAAAACTTTGAGTTCCAACTTCTCTTCCTTCCTCCCTCCCCACCCATCCCCATTGAGAAGGCAAGCAATTCAATATAGGCTATATATGTGTAGTTTTGCAAATGACTTCCATAATAGTCCTGTTGTGTAAGACTAACTATATTTCCCTCCATCCTATCCTGTCCCCCTTTTCTTCTATTCTCTCTTTTGACTCTGTCCCTCCCCAAGAGTGTTTACTTCTAATTGCTCCCTCCTCCCATTTACCCTCCCTTCTATCATCCCCCCGACTCTGCTTATTCCCTTCTCCTCTACTTTCCTGTAGTGTAAGATAGGTTTTCATACCAAATTGAGTGTGTGTGTTATTCCTTCCTTGAACCAAATGTGATGAGAGTAAGCTTCACTTTTTCCCTCTCACCTCCCCTCTTTTGCCCTCCACTGGAAAAGCTTTTTCTTGCCTCTTCTAAGAGAGATAATTTGCCACATTTGATTTCTCCCTTTCTCCTCCCAAAATATTCCTCTCTTACCCCTTAATTTTATTTTTTAGTTATGATCTCTTCCTATTCAACTCACCATATGGTCTCTGTCTCTGTCTCTGTCTGTGTGTGTGTGTGTGTGTGTGTGTGTGTGTGTGCCTATAATCCCTCCATCTACTCAGATACTGAGAAAGGTTACAAGAGTTACAAATATTATCTTTCCATGTAGGAATGTAAACAGTTCAACTTTAGTAAGTCCCTTATTGTTTCTCTTTCCTGATTACTTTTTCATGCTTCTCTTGATTCTTGTGTTTGAAAGTCAAATTTTCTTTTCATCTCTGGCCTTTGCATCAAGAATACTTGAAAGTCCTCTCTATCACTGAATGACCATTTTCCCCCTGCAGTATTGTACTCAGTTTTGCTGGGTATGTAATTCTTGGTTTTAATCCTAGTTCCTTTGATTTCTGGAATATCACATTCCAAGCCCTTTGAGCACTATAAGATCTTGTGTTATCCTGATTGTATTTCCACAGTACTCAAATTGTTTCTTTCTGGTTACTTGCAAAATTTTCTCCTTGACCTGGGAACTCCAGAATTTGCCTACAACATTCCTAGGAGTTTCTCTTTTTGGATCTCTTTCAGGAGGTGATTGGTGGATTCTTTCAATATTTATTTTGCCCTCTACTTCTAGAATATTAGGGCAGTTTTCCTTGATAATTTCATGCAAGATGATGTCTAGGCTCTTTTTTTGATCATGGCTTTCAGGTAGTCCCATAATTTTTAAATTGTCTCTCCTGGATCTGTTTTCCAGGCCAGTTGTTTTTCCAATGAGATATTTCACATTATCTTCCATTTTTTCATTCTTTTGGTTTTGTTTTATAATTTCTTGGTTTCTCATAAAGTCATTAGCTTCCATCTGTTCCATTCTAATTTTTAAAGGACTATTTTCTTTAGTGAGCTTTTGAACCTCCTTTTCCATTTGGCCAATTCTTCTTTTTAAAACATTCTTCTCTTCATTGACTTTTTGGACTTCTTTTGCCAATTGAGATAGCCTATTTTTAAAGATGTTATTTTCTTCAGTATTTTTTTTCTTCAGCATTTTTTTGGATCTCCTTTAGCAAGCTGACTCACTTTTCATGATTTTCTTGAATTGTTCTCATTTTTCTTCCCAATTTTTCCTCCACCTCTCTTACTTGATCTAAAATCCATTTTGGGCTCTTCGATGGCCTGGGACCATTGCATGTTTATTTTGTATGTTTTGGATGCAGAAGCCTTGACTTTTACGTCTTCCTCTGATGGCAAACATTGTTCTTCCTCATCTGAAAGGATGGAAGAGAATACCTGTTCACCAAGAAATTAACCTTCTATAGTCTTATTTTTTTCCCTTTTTTTGGGCATTTTCCCAACCAGTTACTTGACTTTTGGGTTCTTTGTCAAGAGTAGGGTATGCTCTGGGGACCTGTAAGATCTAAGTTCCTCCAAGGTGGCACAATCAAGGGAGAGAAGTTTACTCCCTCACCTGGCTTGCAGCTGAGATTCAGTTCAGCTGCTCAATTCCCCCAGGAGCTTTAAGGTGAGGCCTTCAACAATCGAAGCTGACTGCTACCTTCTGTGACTACCTCTACTACAGCTGCAGCTGCTGCTGCCACCTGGGGCCAGGACTGGGGGAGGACCCTACTCATTTGTCACAGAGGTGAAAAAGCTCTCTCACTGACCTTTGAAGTGTCTTTGTTGCCTGAGGGTTGAGGGATCTGTGAACCTCCACTGCTGCTAGGAATCTCTCCTCCAACCCCATCTGCCTGCTCTGGCCTTGTTCCTCCTGGTGCCAGGTGGCCAAAGCTGGGCTGTGAGGCACAGCTTTCCCATAGGCCTTCCAGATCACCCTGGGCTGGAAATCTCCTCCACTCTCTCGTTCTGTGGCTTCTGCTGCTCCAGAGTTTGTTGACAGTCTTTCTTTACAAGTATTTTATGGGCTGTGGGGGAAGAGCTAGAGTATGTGCATCTTTGTACTCTGCCATCTTGGCTTCCCCCACCCACCATACTTTTAGTCCTTCATTGGCACTAGAAGCATCAAACCTTAGCACCTAGTTAATAAGAATTAGTTAAAATAAGAATCTATCAGATGGCAGGCTAGCATAAGTATCTCCTCTAGCTAATCTTGTTCCTTTAAATCTTACCCTACACTGGAGGACACAGTTCCAGTGCTGCACATCACTCCACATGCAAAAATTCTTGATGGGAGGTGAACAAATAGTTGAGGATAGTATTTTCAGTCAATTAAAGAAGTAATTGAATGGGAAAATGATATATTATATCCCCTTGCTTTGCAAGTTTTTAAAGGAAGGTATTATTTTATTTTTGTCTTTCTACTCCTTCTACCAAACACAATGCCTTGTATATAGTAGATATTTTTAAAATTTGTGTTGGAATGAATATTTAAAACATCTCTCTTAAAATTCCCATTTTATAGGTGAATAAATTAAACCCCAGAAGATGAAATGACTTGTACAAAGTCACAAAGGTAATTTTTGGTAGATCTGAGACTAGAATGCAAGTCTTCTGACTCTCAGCCCAGTATTCTTCCATCTTTACCATAAACTTATATATTATATACATACTCACGCATACATACTGTAGAAACACAGACATATTCTCTCTCATGCTTATAGTATTTCCAGTTCAAAGCACTTTTAGACTGCCAGAAAAATCAGGAAATCATGGAACTTGGAAGAAACTAAACAGCTATATTGTCTCTAACCCATTCCTGAAAGGAATCCCCACTATAACATTTCTGGCAAATGGTTATCCAATCAACCATCCTGTTCTACATTTCAGATAATTCTAATTATTAAAAATTTTCCCCTACATCAAGTCTAAGTTTGTTTCTTTGTAACTTCTACTCATTGCTTAAAATTGTATGGATCATTTCCTCATGAACTATTATCTAACTTTGCTTCCACCATCATATACTAAGGAAACTGACCCATTAAATATGTGTGAAAGTAGATGAATTGCTCATATATGCACAGAGAAAACAGCATCAATATAGGATGGAGGGGGATGAAAAAAGAGAGGGAAGCCAGTCTGGGATTGACCACAGATATTCCACAAAATGAAGTAGCCACCTGCAGATAACTGAGAAAGGACTGAAAGTTTGGGTTTGTAATATACTTCAGGATTGAAGCTTTTATTTTTTATTTTTGCATTATCAATTCATCAACTTTCATCACTCTTCGGCCTATTTATTTGATAAACATTTATAAAACACCTACTATGTGCAGTATGTTGTGTTAGGCATTGGGAGACAGGCAAAGACAGCACATGATTCCCACCCTCCAGGAAGTTAAAATTTCATACTAAATGCTAACTAAAGACAGTAGCATCTTTTTCAGGTGAAAGTTTTGAGCATGATCTAAAATGATTCCTAGAGCTTCAGGTTTGGAATTAGGAAGACCTGAGTTCAAATCTGGCCTTAGATACTAACTCCATCATCCTGTGCAAGTCCCTTAACCCTGTTTGGCTCAGTTTCTTCATCTGTAAAATGAGTTGGAGAAGGAAATGGCAAACTGTTCCAGTATCTTTGCCAAGAAAACTCCAATGGGATTAAAAAGAGTTAGACATGACTGAAAAACAACAAAAAACATAAAACATAGACTTGGGCATAGGTACATAGATCAAAAGATTACAGAAGTAGAGTCATCTAATCCAGTTCTCTCATTTTACAGATAAGAATACTGAAGCCCAGAGAATGTAAGTTACTTGTTTAAGGTCATACAAATGGTAAACCTCAGAGGCAAGATTTAAACTCAGGTCTTCTGATCCCAGAGCCAGTATACATTTTACTGTACCACTAGAAATGGAACAGATTTTAAAGGTCACCCAATCCAAACTCTTCAGTTTACAGGTGAGGAAATGGAAGTCCACGTAGATTAAGAGGCTAGCCTAAAGTCACAGAGGTAGTAATTATCAGAGGCAGAATTTGAACTCAGATCCTCTGACTCCAGTGTCAGTGTTCTTTCCTCTGTACTATGCTACCTCTTCAATGCTTCCTCTCCATAGGATTCACCATTTAAATTTAGCTGATTATTTAAATAACAAGTCAAAATTCTTGAATCTTTTTCCAAATCAATTTCATTCAATTAAATAAACTTCATTAAATACCTAATATGTTCAGGATGAGAAACAGCTTGACTTAGTGGGTTGAAAATCTGACCTGCACCCAGGAAGATCTGGGTTTAAGTCTTGTCTCTGACACAAACTGTGTGACCTTGGATAGGTCACTAACCTCTCAGAGTCCCAGGCTATCCTTTAAGACTACAAATCACAGAGAAGGCACTGATCTGCTTTCCTAGAAGTACCTCAACAGGTGTTTTCCCCATCTCAAAAATCACAATTCTGATTTTTAAAAAAAGTTGGTAGGTCACTCTTTTAGGTGCTAAGGATACAAATAATAATATCTAAATTTCCTGTTTCACCTCCATCTTCCCTTTCCTCATTAATGTTAATTTTTCTTGAAAAGAGATATAATAATATACATGGCACCCAAGGTAAGCAAGACAAATTCTAGATGAGAGCTTTGCAAAGGATTTCTGTTTCACAACTCTTTGGGGAAAAGGCTGAGTGATGTTTAATCACCCCAAATATCAAGAGCCAACCTCCTTCAGTGGTGTGCTTATTCAGTGGGCTTTTATTGAAGTTGTTTCTTTTTTAGAGCCACAGCTCAATAAAGAATGAAATTGTTGCCCTTTTGGTTTTGGAGTACTCTGTCATTTGGCCAAGTTCATGCTCAGGTCTGACTCTAAAGACAGAATAAGTATTACTTCAGGCAGGATTCTCTCTTCTCAATGAAGTATGTCCTTTTGTTTACCTGGGAAGGAAAGAAATTAAAATCATGGGGGCTTAGTTCAGAATAAGTTCAGTAGGTGCATTCAAAAATTATGAAAAGTTTTAAAAAATCCCTCAAAACAACAACCACTCTCACCCTCCATACATCCGGAATCTGGATCAGATTAAAGCTAGTGCTTTTAATTGTAAAGATTTGAAAGCAGTTTGGTTCTGCAGAAATCATTGAATGTTGTACAAAAAAATTTGTTTCTTTCCATCTCCTAGTCATTTTCTTTCAAGTATCATATCAAATGGAGAAAAACGAAGTATGAACAATCATGAAATGTCAGAGCTAGAAGGAATTTTAGAGACTGCTCAGTTCATCTTACTATCATTTGGCAATAGTTTGCACGTTAGAACCTCTTAACTGCTCTTGCCTTCACATCGCTGCGAAAGTAATCTTGTTAACACAAAGGATAGTCTTGACTATTCCACATGTTGTTCCTTTTACCTTAGTTAAAAAGTTTCTGTGGCTCCCCATTGCTTTAGGAAAAAAGTATTATTAAAATTCTCACCACAGTATTAAGAGTATACAGAGAGGTAAAGGAAGTAGAACAGGTGGAGTAGGAGAATAGGTATGTATTAAGAGACTGGAGATTAAAATGAAGATACACAACAATCCATGAGGTTAGAGGGCATGGCAGAGGTGGAAGGACAGGAATTTTCTGTTAGAGGGAAATTTCAGAGCCTGATCAAATTAGATTCTCCTGTTCCAAGTTAGAAACAATACTAAAGTTTAATTTGTGAAACAACTATCCTGAAATAAAATTATGACTTGATGAACATTTCCAAATGCGCATATTATTCACAATTTTATTAGATTTCAATGAAATTTGATAGTTGGTTGGGAAGCAATTACAAAGACAAATATTTTATGTGAATTATGGCTCATATTTCCTTCTTAAAGTAAAGCAAAATGGATATATTGCCTATAGCAGTTACACTCTCTAAAAATAACCCTCTCATTTGCCTTTATTCATTTGAGACATTTCACTTTATGTGACTCCACTGAGTAAGGTCTAAAGTTTTCAGAATCATTATTTTATTTATGTAGTCTTTCCCCTGGGACATCCCTTTCCATAGAGTTGAAAGGAATGCTGGAAACTGACACTTTACAGTGACCATTTTGGGAGGTGCAATTTTGTAAGCTTGGGAAAGCTCTGTTGTCTGGCATTTGCCATGTAGTCATGGACAAACCCAAAGACAGGAAAATAATTTCCTCTTCTGTAAAATGGGCACAAAAATATCTGCAGTGTCCACTTCACAACGTTGTTTTGAGGCTCAAGTGAGGTAACAACTTTGCAATGTAAATCATGTCAGCTATAGTCATTATCTGGGGGAAATAACATTCGATTGAATCTGTATGGCACACTTTTTCCCAAGAAGGATCATTTCTTATGGAAGAATGACCAAGTCTGTGGAGAAACTGGGATAGATTAGAAAACTAATAAGGAAAAAGCTAGAGTGAAACATTAGCAGAATAGATATCAAGAATGCATCCCAGGTTTTTCAAAGGTGGGAGAATAGAGAGCAAACTTTTAACCTAGATTTTTTTCCTGAACTCTTCTATAGGGATATAAATCTAGTATTCTGATCTTTTTCCTGATTGCTATTTTCCCATGGGGAGTACTTGACGATGGTTAATGTTAGCTGGTGCTGGCTTGTTGATCATGAAGTGAAGAAGACAGCCCTGCATATGCTTAAAAAGTTTCTGCTTGCTGACAGCTGAATCAATTTTAATATCCTTGGAGGAAATGCTTGAAATTACACAAAAATCAAAGTTAAAAAAGTGACACCCAGTCATACAGTCAGACTTCACATTTCCCAAGTGTTATCACTGGCTGTTAGCTTTATATCCCTTCTGGAGACTTCCTAGATACCTTCTTATTACCTTCTATCTAAAAGGCCTCTTCATCAACAGCCATCTCATTTGATACTAGTGTGAGAAGAAAGGTAGCCAATGATTCTTTGAAAAGGACCATTTTTTGACACCAGGAAAGAAATCCCTCTGCTTCTACTGATTGTGTGCGGAGTAAGTAGTGATGGAAAGATCAATATTTGCTACTTGATAACATTAACGTTCCCCACTAAAGCCATCCCTCCTCCAAACTTTCCTATTTCCGTTGGCCACCCACTCATCATGCTTCCAGTGTCCTACATTCACAGCGGAGGCATCCTTAATTCTTCCCTTTCCCTTACTCCTTCCATCTAATCAGTTACAACTCTTGTAATTTCTATCTCTATACCTCTCACCTCCATCCCCTTCTCTCTACTCATCTTGACCTATATCTTACCACTAGATTATTGACTTCAGAGGAGAGAGTGAGGCTGATAACTTTGTACAGACCTGCCTCACTTAAATCCAATTCACTTGCAAGTCAATACACCACGCCTTTGGTGTCATTGGTCCTCTTTGGGAAGGAAAAACTCAACAATAACTATGACAACAGCAAGCTACCAGCCTAGTTCACATCGTCACCACCTCCTGGAGGCCAGGGACTGTTTTCACCTTTCTTTGCATCCTCGGGATTATTGTAACAGTTTCTTAATTGAACTTCTGGCTTCCAAGTTCTCCTTTCTCCAACCCAATCTCATGACAGATGCTAAAATAACATCCCCCAGTCATAAATCTGATTAAACTACTTCCCTGCTTAAAAAATTTCAATGGCTCCCTATTGCCTCTAGGATACACAAACAATTTCTTTAGTACGGCCTTTAAAGCCCTCAGTCTGGCTCCCTCTAATCTTTCCAGCTTATCACACGTTACCCCTTTTGTTTTCTCTAGATTCTAGCCAAACTGTCCCACTAGCTGTCTCCTGTTCCCTATGCACAAGGTTGTCACTAGTACCTGTAATGTATTCTCTCTTTTATCTTTGCCTTTTAAAATCCCCAGCTTCTTCTATGGTTCAGCTCATATATTCTGTCCTATGGAAAGCCTTTTCAGAGTTCCTTAAATGTTAATATTCATGCCTTCTTCTTCGAATTATCATGTCTATATACTTATAATAATGATGATGATGATGATAGCAATTATATAGTGTTTTAAAGTTTGTAAAGCACTTTAAAGCTATTATCTCATTATATCTCATTATATTATTATATATAATATATAACATATATTATATACATATATTAAATTATTATTATATTATTATATATTATTATCTCATTATATCTACAACCCTAGGAAGAAGTTTCTACTATTACCCCCATTTTACAGATGAGGAAACTGAGGTACAGAAAGGTTAAGTAACTTGCCCAAGGCCACACAACTGGTAAAAGTATATGAGTCTGGATTTCAACTTGGGTCTTTCTCATTCCAAGTCTAAACACTCTATCTACTGCATCACCTAATTGACTCTGTTTACATGCTCCTCTCCAATTAGAGGTCTTTTCTTTAAGGATAGGAAGTGATTTTTTTATGTCTTTATTTCATCACTGCCTAAGATGGCCTCCTGCACATGGTAAGAATTTAATAAATATCTATTACATTAGATAGGAAGCAACAGAAAATAGCAGAAATGGTGCTGGAGTAGACGCTAGGAGATCCAGATTCTAATCCCAGTTTGAGATTAGCACCTATGATTCTGATTTAAACAAGTTGTTTAACCTCTGTGGGTCCACGTGTCTTCATTGTAAAGTGAGAATAAATTACACCTGTCCAATCTACCTTATAGAGCCATTGTGAGGATCAGATGAGATATTGTACATAAAAGCCCTTCAAAAAGCATCAAGTACAGCATAAGGTATCATTACTGATGAAGAATAACTGTGACAGCTTGGCAGAAGATGTTAGCTAACATTGCCAGTGGTGCACAAATGATCCTTATTGGATTAGAGATCTCTGGTTTTAACTGCAGATCCTCAGACATTGAGGATGGAAAGGACCCACAAGACCATCTGCCATAGCCAGCTCGGCATGCCTTTTCTGGTACTATTCCAAGACAGGCTTTAGGTCACTGAAGGGATGGGACATCTCTTTCTTTCTTTGAGATGCTGAATATTAATCCCCAACAGAGCTTCATATTATGACCTTTTCACTAAAGCCTAAATTCCCTTCATTTAATTTCATCCCATTATTTGTAGTTAGAGTTCCTTGCATAACCCTAAAAAGGTTTTATGCTTGCTACTAACAATCCTCATATAATAGAGGAATGGGCTATTCTTGCAATGGAATATGCATAATATATCATGGCAGAAAGGAGGGAGCGCTGTGTATTGGCCCTCTGTAAGAAAGATCCCAATTTCTCTCTGCCTAGTGTGCTAGGCACGTAGGCTCAGAACCTTAGGAACATCTTTGGGCTCATTCCTCTCCTTTATCTCGATTTTCAATCAGTCACCTAATACCTCTTGCTCTTCTTGACAAGGGATCCTAGATCTAGATCTGGAGGTGGCCTCTGAAGCTACCTAGTCCAACCCTGTCATATTACAGAAAAGGAAACTGAGACCTAAATGGATTAAGTGATTAAGGTCACAGAGGTGGTGTCAGAGGTAGGATTAGAACTCAGATCCTTTGATCCCTCAGCCAGTGCTCTTTCCATTCAATCAAGCTGTCTCATTCTCTGAAAGTCCACTTTGTGATCAAAAACATTCACCAAATTCTCCCTGATATAGGATAAGGTCCAAATTTCTTGGACTGGTAGTCAACATATACAATCTAGCCTCTAATTACCTCTCCAATATTATCTTCTGAGGCAGTTTATAAAGAACTATACAAAAGTGGAAGGGATCTGAACCTGGCTTTTTCTCAGGTCATCACCTTAACCAACATGCCATGCTGTCTCTCATGATGTAGCAGGTATGTGAGAAATACTTTGAAATGAAAGGCTCTTGTTGAAAGTGTGGCATAGCTATCAAACCTATGTAGCACCATTGCCTGGGACTTCAACTCTTGCCTTTTTGAAGACTGGATACCTAAGAACTAGTGGAAAAGCTGCATATGAATTACTTTGGGTTTTCTACTACTTTGCTCTGATTTTCAGGGTGGAGGTGGAACTTTCTTCTGTTGCATCAAGACAGTCCTACAAAAGCAGAAAATAAATCTATCTCTAGAACACAGAAGTGAGGGGGAAAGAACAGCTATCATTAGCTTTATTCAATGCAGCCTTTTCTCCCCCTAAAGTAATGATATATGGCAGACTTTAGAACATCTTTCATCCCATGCTTTCACAGTCCTACATAAATCATCTCTGGTTAACCTAGGTAACATGTGAAAGCTGAGATGCAGGGAATATGAAGCACTTGGTAGCATCCCAGGGGGGGTTGCATTAGTAATTTCACAGGAATTTGGAATGTTGTTAGAGGATGTAGAAGCAGAGTAATTTAGAGGCTACTTAGTCCTCGTTTAACCTAACAGACAAGGAAACTGAGGTCCTGAAAATATTTAGCGGCATAGCCGGGATTAGACTTCATGTCTTCTGTCGCTGAGTCCAGTGTACTTTCTGTCTTACCAAGTCAACAAACAGATATTAAATACTTTTGAACACGATTAAGCATTAAGTATTCTATGGATAAAGTCCTGTGTTAGGGACTGGGGATACAAACACAAAGACAACATAATCCTTGCCCTCATGACACAATACATTATACTGAGGGAGAGCAACGGGGAATTACATGTAGACAAATAAATCCTTATAAAGCAATGAAAAGGAATTTCTTTTTAAATTTTCTTTTTATTCTAATCTTAAGTACCAAATGAAATGGGCATTTCCATATACATAATAGAAAAGTACATGAAGCTGCATAACGCCATTTTGTACAACTTGCTTTTCTTTTTAACTTAGATGGAATGTTTAACCTGTAGCTTTCCAATCTGTCCTACTTGTCTTTGCTTCTTTTCTTTGCATTGTAAAAAAAGAGAGAAATACCTCAATGATCCTTCTTCCCCTCTTGCCTTTCCCCTTTCCTCCCTTCCCTGATTCCCTTTCCATTGTCCACATCTCACCTCACATTGGGTGGGGGGGTGGAGAAGAAAAAGAAAAGGTTCTAATATAAAGTAATTTCAAGAAGGAAGAAATGGTAACAACTCAGTGATATCTTGAAGGGTGCTTTGAAAGAAGCATTTTTGTTCATAGGACCCTTGAGAAAGAGACATCCCAAGGATGTAGAAACAATTCAGGTTTGAGGGACCTAGGAGAGAACCTAGAAGTATGGATTTAGACCTACAATGAACCTTAGAGGTTATCTAATACAATGCCCTTGTTTTATAGCTGAAGAAACTGAGGCCCAGAGAGGTTTGGCCAAGGTTGTATAACTTGGCCAAAGTCATATAGGTAATGAATAGCAGAGCCAGAATTCAAAACCAGGAACTCTGATTCTAGAGGACCAGTGTTCTTCCCATTGGGCTATTCTGACTCTTAGCTGTTTGCTGAATCAGCTATGTGGATCTTCTCATAAAAAGCCTGTCCTGGCAACTCTTGACTTGAATGCCTATGGAGGTTCACTGTTTTAAGGAAGGATGCTTTGAAGAGGGCAGTATATCATAAATGAAAGAACTCTGAAAATGGATTCAGAAGACATAGGCTGTAGCTCCTTCAAATATGTATGAAATAGCTTCATGATGAAGGCCAATCACCACTTCTTTGAACCCTAGCTTCCTCATCTGCCAAATGAGGGTGAAATACCTACTTTCCATTTGCACTGAGGAAAGTACTTTCTATATAGGAGCTGGCACTGTGACTATTGCTGTTGCAGGACTGAAAGGTTGAGTTAGGTAGCCTTGGACTTTTTCAACTCACTAAATCAGGCCACTCCCCCATCATATCAGATAAGTTTGTGGAACTTCTGGAGAAAAGGGAAAAAACATTTGAAGACTGATGACATCTTGAATTATGTCATATTGAGCAAAGTAGAAGGAGAGAACTCAGCCAGGCAATGCCCTACTGTGCTTTGGCCCAAAAGAGCTAGGGGCTTTTGAGGAGCCTAAGGACAATGCCTGAAGGCCCTCTGTGGTACTTTGACTCTGCTTTCAAGGATCTCAGGGTGATTAGCCTGTTAACCTCATGCTGACAATCTGGGTCAGCCTTACCTGTATATGAAATAGACAGTCACCTTCACACAATAGCTTTAAGGGCACTGGGAAGTTTGGGTCTCCACTCTCTGTATGTTTCTTTTTTTCAGCTAAGCAGACTTAGATCCTCCCATTAGAAATGAGTTTACCTTGATTAACGGAGCATATGCTTCTGTAGGGAATCTTCCAGCTTCTTGCAATGATGAGTCATATACCTAGAAATGACTGCTAAATCCCCTTGATACCCCCTGAAGGAACTGAGGGTACCTTTTCTAGTAATATTGCTGGAGCCCTGATTCTGGAGTGCTCTCTACTGAGATTGTCCAGTGATTATGGATTTAGTCAGCCAGCCTTAAGTAGTTTTTGGATGAAAGGGTGTAGGACACCTCCAACAATCTGTGATACACTTTCCCATCAGCACTCACAACCAAGGGGAAATTCACAACACTTGAATTCTGGATGTCTTTTTTCCTCCTTTCATGAGGTGCTCAAGAATTTCTCTTTAAGCATAGTTTGCTGAGTTCCTTACAGAGCTATGAATCTATTTCTAGCTTGTCCTTGGCCCTTAATGAAATTTTTTTTTCTGTTTTTTTTCTGTTTTTGGTGACCTAGGGATACTGCTAAGACACTAATGGCAAGATTAGATACTTCAAAAATTTCTGAACCCTTCAGAACTTGTCAAGATCCTCTTCAGACCAAAGGGAGGAAAGAAGGGAAAGGGAGACCTAGGTCAAAGATGAAATATCTCCTCTTTTCCCTCTTCCCTCTCCCTAGGTAGTTCTTCCTGAGGTGTAGGGGACTTCCTGAAAGACTCACACCAATCTCTGGAATGATTCCAGTTCCAAAGTATCTTAATATTTTATAAACCACTCCTAGGGTTTGAGCAAATCTCAGCCTGTGTTAACAGGATTCCTGTATAACTTCACTTCAGTTCCAAGGACTTTTCAAACTCTGTCCTTAGTCTTATGATTGATACTGATTAATTGAAACTAAAACTAAAACATACTAATGGATCATTTTCACTTACTGGTTGGTTGGTTGTTGTCCTTCATTCTCTCGAAGAGGACTAAAATGACATCACCATGATAAAGTGAAGTTTCAATGTATACGATGGTGGCTGATCAGGCCAACATGAGCTTGGAAGCTCTACCACAGATTGGGCACAGATAGTCCATGTGAACATTTGAGGTGGTTACTCCAAATTTGTGCATCCTGTGTCTCCTTTGTGCTGTTTCAATTCTGCTTTGCTCATAGAGTACAGTACCTTTTCTGAGGTGGGCACGCCATGCTGAGCAATCCTGTGCCAGTGTCTTCCATGTCACCCATCAAATCCAAAGTTCTTGAGAGAGATCTTGAGAATGATCTCCTATCACTTCTTCTGACCACCATGTGATTGCCTGCCCCATGTGAGTTCTCCATAAAATAGTCTTTTTGGCAAGCATACATTTTGCATTTAAACAACATGGCCAGCCCATCAGATTTGCGCTCTCCAAAGCAGAGTTTGAATGATTGGGACTTAGTTCAAACAATGACCTCAGTAGACCTTCAGTTTGGTAGTCAGTATAACACCTCTTTTCTCCCAAACTTTTCATCAGTGCCTCCAAAACACTGAGCCAGCTCTGGCAATGTGTGTGTCAACCTCATTGTCAATGTGTACATCGCTGGAAAGTACACTACCAAGGTAAGTGAACTTATTCATAGCATTCAAAACTTCTCCATTTGTTGTCACTGATAGTTCCATGTTTGGGTGGTGTGGTGGTGGCTGATGGAGCACTTGTGTTTTCATGGTGTTAATTATTAGTCCAAAATTAGTATAGGCATCAGAGAGTTGATCCATACTTTGTTATATTTCAGCTTCGGAGGCTGCATTGAATGTACAATCATCTGCAAATAGAAAATCATGCACCAACACTCCCTCCAAGTTCTTGGCTTGGAGCCTTTTCAAATTGAAGAATTTACCATCAGTATGGTAGTTGGCCTTGATGCAGTGTTCATCCTCATTGAAAGCATTTAACAACATGGCTGAAAACATTGTGCCAAAAAGCATGGGAGCAAGCACACAGCCCTGTTTCACTCCATTGGTGACTGGGATGGCACAAGAGCATTTCACCTACTAAAGTACTAGGGCATCTTATCTTTTACTTTAAGTAGAACAGGGTAAAGTAATAGAACAAATTTCTCAACCACACCCTCATATTTATGAGCTTCTCTTTTAAAATGCAAACACTCCAAGAAGAGGTAACAAACCAAGCTATTACCAACTCTTCACACATCTGTGTAAATTGGAGGGTCTTTCCTTCTACGATTGATTTTTTTTTTTTGCCTAGGTAAAAGAAGTCATTTTTTTGGCCTCATTTCTTGCTTAGCCTTAAATCCCTGAATGGGTGTTGCCTCAGGCAAACTGAGATCTGGGAAAGAATTTAGTTTAAAAAGGCCAAGGTCTCCCACAGCATCCAAGGCCATCTCTAATTGTCCTGATCTATATCTTGTCACTGGACACAGATGGCTCCAGAGGAGAGAATGAGGCTGATGACTGCACAGCCCTGCCTCACTTAAATCCAATTCACTTGCAAGTCAGGACATCATCTTCCTGATGTCATTGGAACTCTTTGAGAATGAAAGACAAACGACAACAATGAGAATTGGTTTAGTAGATTGTTTTCTTGGTGGTTGGAGTCACTACACTCCAGAATTCCCTATGCCAGTGAAAACATAGGTCTGGTAACTATGCCTATTTTCTAGGCCATTGAGAGGCCAATATTCATATTATTTTCAGATGATGAGAGGAGGGTTAATTTTTAAACCCTGGTATTGTAGGAGAGGAAAGGCTGGTCCCAGGTACTGCTGGGAATGAATATGATAGGTATCTGCAAGGTTCAGGAGACAGAAAAAAGGAAAGGACAGGTCTAGAAATCAATCAGTCAATCAATCATCAAGCATTTATCAAGTGACATAAACTGTGCTAGATGTTAGCAATATAAATGAACAAACTTTACTCTTAAAGAGCTTATATTATAACAGGTGATGCATTTCTTTACCTTACTGATAGCCTTGGACAAGCCCTGAGGTAATGCAGTGTAGAAAAGAAAATGTGGAGAGCCTTTTCCCTAGCTTACCCTTCATTATTTTTATTTTGCAAAGGGAGGTTAACAGCCTTGTCCAGTCTCCCAGAGAGTTAGAGGCCGGATGCCCTTTTCCTTTTATGGATTGTCTGTTTCACATACAGGTAAGTCTGACCCAGATTGTCAGCATGACAAGTCACCCTGGGATCAGGTAGTTAAGTTGACTTAACTCGTTACTTTAACTAGTTTAATGTAAATTGCTATCCCATAGCTTAACCTCTCTCAGGACGAGAATCATCAGTTACCAGGGACAAAATGGATGTCTTACACCTGGGGACATCCACTCACAGCCTCACAATTGTAGGGAAGAAGGGCCTCTTCATGTAGAAAGTCAGGGAGCGAACTGCCTGGGGAAAAGAATCTTCCAGAAAACCCTGGGTGAGGGTGGGTGGTGAGGCTGAAAAGCCTCAAGAGGCTTTTTTCTTCTCTACGTTGGACTTTGATCAAGAATGTGTGTGAATTAGTGTACGGGAGGGTGGGAAAAGCCCACAGTCCCTGGAGTATCCCTGGTCCAACCTCTCCCTGGGGAGCAATTTCCCCGGAGGTTATTTTATTTCCTTCATTGTGAAAGTGCCTGCTGAGCTGAGAGAAAGAAAGAGGGGTCTGTCAGCCAAAGTTCAACATGGTCATCTAGTTAATGATGAAGGGTGAGGGGTGTGTGTGTGTGTGTGTGTGTGTGTGTGTGTGTGTGTGTGTGTGTGTGTGTGTGTGTGTGTGTGTGTGTGTGTGTGTGTTTCTACAAAACTGCTTCAGGAAACAGAAGTACCTTGTCTAGATTATGGGGGGGGGCATTGCTTCATACCCCCCTACAGAAAGGCTTCCTCTTGGGTCCCTCGCACAGCCAGGTAGTAGAACCCTGTACTCTGAGAGTTTTTTCATTACTTTAAACAACCAGACCTTTGTGATTCTGCTGACACTAGCCCATATCACAAGGAAGCATATTCACGTAGGAAGCCAAAAAAAAAAGAAATACCCATGATTGAGGTCCCAAGGAAAAGGATGAGGGAATGCTTTTTCTTTCCCCCCCTTTCTCCTGAATCTATGCAATAATTAGCCAAAGTAAAATGAATATTAGCTTATGCTTAACTGCCTTTACAGCCTGTTACCCTGCATTGACCCAGTAGTGCTAAACCAATTATTTTTTGAACTTTATGGCTTTAAATAATCCTCTGCTGTAAAACTCCCTCTACCCCTCAGCTACTTAACCGCAGGCCCCGCTGCCCTAAATCCTTTTCTTATACTTTGTAGCTTTTTAAGCAAGGCCTCTCTTTAAGAAGACATAATCCCTTCTCTGTAGAAAACATGAAAGACCTTGAACAAATCAAGATTTCTCCATGGAGAATTCAGCTAATCCTGTGCTTAGCTCCTAACAAGGAAATCCATCTCTCCACCAAGCACCCCATTACCAGGACTAATGCCTGACTTGAATAACAAGCAAATTATTGTGCTTTTAATTGTGGAATGGCTGTCACATTGAGCATCTGAGAGAGGAATGCAACTAGTTTCTCCAGCAGAGATAGGTCATGGCTTTTATCCACCCCTCCCTTTTTGTCCTCCTTTCCCCCAACCACTCCCCTAACAAAAATAAAGAAATGAAGGGGAAAGGAGAGAGAAAGAAGGAAAAAGAAAAAGAAATATAGGATGGAAGAAAGAGGAAGCAAGAAAAGACAAAGGAGAAAGCTCTGATTTTCCACTGGACTCAACGATCGTTAACACGGAGGGGGTCTAAGAACGGATGGTAAACACTGGCACGATTTAATGAAGCAGCTAAAAGCATCTGTGATACAGATCATTTAAAAACAATCATTGTTACCATAACTCATTATATACTGCGGGTGTGAGTGTGTGTTTCTCCCTGTCACAGGTTCACTTTGTTACCACACTAAGGAGCCATTGTCCTGTTTCTGAAATTCAAGATAATTACATCCCTGATGCAGAATGTAGGCAAAAGAGCTGTAAATTGAGGGTGGGGAGGGGCAGGGGAATCACTAATGACCGAGGTGCTATGTCTTGGAGAGGAAGTCCACAGTAATCACTCAATTCTCAATAGACTGGGGCTCAGTTTTCTTGCTCATGAGTTCCATTAGTGAGATGGAGGAGTCCATCGCTGGCTGCCTCGGAGGCCCCCTGGCTTTGTTTGTTTTCCTCCAGCTCTGTGGAGTTCAGTTCCTTGTGAGAGAGCTAGAAAGGAGAGTGTTGGTGGCCTTGGCATAAAGGAGACACCTTGGGTACCTATGGAATCCATACATGGTTGACACTGAGGATACTGAATATGATATTGACTATTCAGGAGTCAGAAGGATAGGTACCTGGGGCCCTAAAGGCTTGCTGATCAAGGTAATCACACATATACTGTACACAGATCTGAGTAAGACTATCCATGAACTGTGGCTACGGGCAGCAGGGGAGGGGATGTTTCTGTTCTAAGGGACTTAAGAGATCCACCTTCTCATTGAGGTCTTTGCCGTACAATCAGAAATAAAAGAGAACAACTGCTCACCTGATTCCAGGTTTTCCATCTCTCCTGACCAGATGTGGGAATTTTAACAAGGGTGTCATGGCAGCTGCTGTGGTTCTGAAAAAGCACGCTGAAGAGACAGGGGGGAAGAGCATCACAAGGATTCAGCACAACGCTAGGCAAATATTGAGGAGCATTTTAATTACAGCAGTTATGGCAAATTTATCCCACTCTGGGAGATGTCAAAAATCTGTCCTATTTTTAGTAACCTGCACAAGAAGACAGTACTGCCTCGTCTCTCTGTCTCAGGCTCTGAGTCAAACCAGACTAGAACAAGGAATCCAAGGAGTGTAGTTATGTGGGGCCTCCACTAGATGATGGTATAAATCTTTTGGATAAGCCCTCAGCATGCCGGCTGCTCAAAGGCGCTCTCCCAGATAAAGGATGCCAAGTGCCAGTCACCTTTGGAAGGCCAGAGTTCTCCTCCCATTGTTGGGAGAAAACCACCCAAAACAATCTCACTGACCACAAAGCTCCCAGCAACATTCCATAATGCTGCCGTCTACTGCAGGATGAATGAAGGGATGCTGGGACAAAATGAGCCAAGCTGCTAATTTGCTTGATTTTTCTTTTTAAAGGAAGGAAGGAAGAAAGGAGGAAAAAAAATCCTGTAACAATGGGCTTAATTTATTTTTCAAAGGAGAATGGGGGAATGTCATTTCATTTTTCTAACTGCTACCATAAATGAAAGTAATCGCCTAATTAGTAATGAATTAATTAGAGGGTAACAGGCCTGCTGAAATAAAAACTGAAATGAGAAGTTTAGAAGCAGAGGTTTTATTCCCTGGGGGTGAAGGCATGAAGTAGATTGCTAGGGCAGAAAGGTTAGTTCCTGAGGCTTGTCAGGAGTGTTATGGCTCTCATTTATATATAGAGCATGGAAGGAATTAGATGGATGTTGAAGGGAGTCTCTATCAAGGAGAATAACTTCCTAAACCTAAGGAAAAGGATCTTTTGTTGAAAACATGCCTCTCATTTCTTTTTAAAGCATTCCCATACAGTAACTGTTGAGGGATCTTTACTGGCATTCCACAGTGGCCTTTACATCCCCTGGGCAAATCCCCCAAAAGAAAATAACAGGGAAATCTTAACTTGGTTTTCAGAGATAAAAAACATGTGCAAGGAATTTAAAGGATTATTTATAAAACTGACAACTACCCTCCCCCGCTCTTGAAACAGTTAAATTAAGGTTATTGCACTCAGAGCTTACTGAAAAAGTACAAACAATAGGGAACATGTAAAAAGATGAAGGCTCACAAAATGAATATTTCACCAGAGTTTTCATTTATTTGCCTAACAGCTACTGATTTTAGTCAGGTCTGATTTGGAGATACCTAGCTCGTTCTGTTTATCTGATTTGAAATTGTCAGTTTTCACAGTTATTGCTTTTGAGATTTTGGTAGAAAGCTGTGAAAAATAAAAAATACCCAGAACTCATCTGACCATTGAACAAAATGCCCAAAGCTGACATTCCTCACTTATTCTATCTGATCCATAAGCACCACTCATCACTCCCAGTTTATTCTCTTTTCCTTACCCCATATCTATTTGGTTAGTTGGAAAATATTACTTAGGGCCCTTCCAAATGTGGCATGCATAACCTTATTACTTAGTACTATCCTCCAAAATGAACATCACTAGTCAGACTGGTACCTGTATTTTTCTCCCTTATTCCAAAATATAATCACTCCCTACTTCATGCTACTTATTTCATTCCGTCTCCCATCAACAATCCAACCCCTGGCTTCCCACTGGAAAATCCTTCCTCTTTTTTACCTATGTGCCCCAAGGTAATCCCAGAAAAGCCTAGACACACCAGTTCCTCAAGCTAAACATCACTATGGGTTCTTTAAGTAGCTGAAGAAATCTCAGTAGCCATATAGCCTAGGTGTGAGTTAAGCTTGTGGTAGAGGACTCCCAAGTTTAGGAGTTGGAGACTTCACTTGCTTTTGGGGAGAGGAGACTCTACTCTGGTTCATCTTTGGTCATCTTAGTAGAGCGATTAGAACATTAGGAGCCCTCACATCTAGATAGCAGTGCAGCAACCCAGAGGATAATGATATGCAGAAAAGATGCAGTAAAAACTGCAAAAAGAGGAGACTTCAAGGAGTAGAACCTCTTGTACCAGAGGAGATTATGAACTATAAATTCAAGAGAGAACTTCCAGACCATCAAGCACCAAGCATTGTGAATCACTCCTTTGCTATTTGTGTTCCCTATGTGTTCCTCACTACCATGGGCTCTTAAGTTTGAGCCCAATCTTTTCACAGACCTACATCAATTGTTCTTAATGTACCGCCTTATTACCTTTGATAAAAAGAGAAGTCTACTGGTTGTTATTAATGAGGAGCACACTTGTGGGGGCACTTGTGACCTACAGTATTAGAAATCTACTTCTTCAGGGTTGTCCCTCACACTTGGAAAGTAGTACTAGTCTACCTGCAACCCTCTGGTCAAACAACTTGTGTTAGCTGGTCCAGAGGGGGTGCTGCACCTATAGGAGAAATCCAGCCTCTCTTCAAAGTCAGTTAAACCCATGTGCTCCACCGACCCCTTCCGGGTCTTCTCAAGCCAAACTGCTCCCTTTCTTTGCTGAACTTCTATTGCCATCATGATCTTGAATTCTAATTGCATTCATGATTAATGCCACATAAATAACATATTTCATTGGTTTCCAGTATGCAAATCTTGCTTCTCCTACTCTCTAAGTTTTTTTTTTGAACAAGAAACAACTTGTCTTTTGCTTCTTCTGTATCTCTCACTGATTTGACAACAATGGAGGAATGAATGAATGAATTAAAAAACATTTATTAAACCCTCACTCCTATCAGATGCTATGGTAAGCACTAGGGATAAAAATACAAAAAGCAACATAGTGTTTCTACTCTCAAGAAGCTTACATTAAAAATACATTTTATTAATATCTTTTGTTTTCATATAGCCTGCAATTTCTCCCTGTCCTGTATGCCTCCTCTTTCGCCTCCCAGAGAGATATCCTATACAACACACATATATATTTATATCCATACACACATATACACATATGTTCAAAGAGAAAAAAGAAGAAACAATTGGCAAATTAATACATGAAAGAAATGGAAAATATATACAACATAATACACCAGTGGACGTCCCACTTTTGCAGAAGAATGAGGGAAGTTGTCTTATCTCTTCTTTGAGGCCATGCATGCTCTTTGCTATTTTGCATTGTTAACTTGTGATTGTCTTGTGGTGGCTGTTCTTTTACGTTATTGTAATCATTGCGTATGTTGTTTCCTTGACTTTGCTTACTTAATTTCTCATCATTTCATAGAAGTCTTTCTATGTTTTTCTATATTCATCATTCCTTATAGCACAGTAACATTCTACTCATATATACCATATATCCATTCATGTATCCATGTATCCATTCCCCCAAAGATAACCATCTGCTTTGTTTCCATTTCTTTGCCACCACAAAAAGTGCTGCTAGAAATATTTTGGTGTATATGAGGGCTTTCTTTTTATTGATGACTTCCTTGGATATATTCCTAGTAGTGGAATCTCTGGGTGAAGGAGCTTATATTTCAATAGGAGGAGATAACACACATAGAAAAGTGGTAGTTATGGAGGGATGTTTTAGACAAGGAAATCACATGGATGGTAAGTAGAGTCATAGAGCAATTGATCAAATGCTCTCTCCAAGCTCAACAAGTCCAGTGACTTTTTTTTTCATCATAACAGAATTTCCTTGTGGGCTAGAGGTCTAACCTTGGATCCAGGAAGACACGGGTTCAAGTGAAGCTTTTAAGATCTACCAGCTGAGTGACTGTTGGTGCCCCAGAAATTCTCTGACCTGAGTCAATGAAGGAAGTTTCCACTTGGCAGCTCTCTGCACTGACAAAATCACAGATCTGAACCAAAAAGAAGAATCTCAGAGTTAGAACCTCAGAAGTGTTCTAGTCCAACTGCTTATTTACTATCTCTATATAAGAGTACCTATTATTATGTATAACCTTCCTGACAAGGGTGATAGGTATCCCTTATACTCCTAGGTAGGCTATTCCATTTGGAGACAATTTCAATTTTTTTAAGGAAATTTTTCCTTGTATTGAGCCAAAATCTGACTGCAATTGCTACCATTGCATCTAGTTCTTCCATAAGAGATCAAACAATACATGACTTCCAATACTTAAAAACAGTTATCATATTTCTCCAAAGTCCTCTTTTGTAGGTTAAATATCTGCAGTTCCTTGATATTTGATAAACAATCACTTCTGTTCCCCTTGTGAATCAACCAAGGGGATCCAACTTCATTGAGGAATTAAAACAGATAGGCCCTTGTTTATACATTTATACCTATATGATGCTCAAAGACTGGTCTCCTGTAGGAGATAATACTGATGGAAGCTAGGGATGATAACAGGTGAAAGTGAGGAGGGAGCCCATTTTAGGCATGGGAGGAAGCCTCTGCCAAGGCATGGAGATGGAGTGCCAAGTTGAAGAAACAAGCACATAGGCCAGTTTGGCTGGAATGTAGAGTGTGTGAAGGGAAGTAATGTGTAGTAAGCTTGGAAAGGTAGACTGGAGCCAGACTGTGAAGGGCTTTAAATGCCAAGCCAAAGAGTTTGTATTGTGTCCCAGAGGCAATAGTGAGCTATTGAAATGTCTTAAGCAGGAGATTGGCATAGATACTGCTTTAGGGCCATCCTTTTGGCATCTGTGTGAAGAAGGGGTTGAAGAGAGGAGAGATTGGAAGGCAGGAGTCCAATTAGGAGACTTCACAACAGTCTAGATGAACGTTGTTGATGAAGGTCTGACATAGGCTTGTGGATATATGAATGGAAAGAAGGGGATGGAGTTTAGAGAAGTTGTAGAGGCAGATTTGACTGCCATTTTGGATACCTGGGTTTGAATCCTGATTCTGTCACTGCTGTGTGGCATAATTCGACTAACTATATGGTCTTGGGCTACATGCCACCTCTCTGGGACTCATCTGTAAAATGGGAGTGTTGGATTAGATGACCTTTGTGGTCATTCCAACTCTAAATCTTTGACCTTATCATCTTCACCTTGGTGCTTCACCATTCCTCTGGCACTTCCAATTCAGTGTGTCCAATCATTTATCATCATTCCTGCAGAAACTGCCCTTGAATCATCTTAGACTCTCCCTTGTTCTTTGTGCTCCATATTTAGATTTAAGGTCTGGTTAACTCTACCCTTGTAATAGATGCTCTCCCTGTTTCCCTCTTCCATTGCTACCACCGTAATTCAGGACTTCATCATCTTTCCCTTGGGACAGTTTTCTAATTGATGTTCTTATTTCTGGTATCTCTTCCTGCTCCAAGTCATCCTCTATCACATTGCCTGCCTCTCCAAACAAACATATACTATATATGTGATACACATATACACATATAGGTACACATGCAGGTATACATGTGTGTATACACATATCATGTATACACATGTATCTATATCCTCATACATACATATATACATGTACATAAGCATACATAAATATCCATACTATATATGTATGTATGTGTGTATATATCTATATCTATCTATTTATCTCCTTTACCAGATATCATAAATTTATCCCCTTCCATGTTCTGGGAAATTCCAAAAGAGATGGATTCTTTTCCACCCATTTTCTACTCTGCATTACACAGGAAGCAGTCCCAGATAGTGTGAGTAACCCCACATAGTAGGCCACAGAGGGACCTTTGGGTTTCAAGGTGTAATTATGGGAGGAATTGGGAGTTCTGCTGAGTCTTCAGCCATAGGCTCCCAAAGTGGGTGATACCAGCCCCTGGGGGGTTTGGAAATGATCCAGGGGGGTGGTATTTTTCTGAAATGATGCAAATTAAAAAAAACTGTTAAAGGGTTAAATAAAATATAGTGGGACAGTGAGCAATTTTTTTTTGAAAAGGGTAGGTGAAATAAGTTTGGGAAGCTCTCCTTCAGACTCATGGGAGTTGTTAAGGTACTAGTGAAGAGAAAGTCAGGAGTGGCAGTCATCCTGGTCTGACCTGGGACACCTGCTTGAAAGACAAGAAGGGCAGTTGTGTTGCTGATTTCTGGGGAAGTTTTCATGAGGCCAGAGATTGGCAGGAGCTATCGCACAAGAGAGAGTTGGGGGTCAGGGTGGGGACATCCTTTGTTTTTTGTTGTATTAGAGCTGAAAGCAAAGAGGCCAAGTATACTAGGCTAAGACAAAGAAGCTCTGAAAGCAGCTCTCTAAGAAAAGGCTTTGCCTGAAGAGTTGTGTGTGTGTGTGTGTGTGTGTGTGTATGTATGTAAATGTTTTAAAATAATTGAAGGAAATGTTAACTTTCAGTTAAAAGTTAGTGCAAATGATATTATTTTTCCCCCATCCAAGTTCACAGACTTTGAAATCTATCTGTGGACTCCAGGATAAGAACCACTGAGTTCTCCTATGATGAGAAGGTTGATCAGCCAAGACTGGGAGTGTCCAATGTGGAGCTAGAGTGCCGCCATCAACTGGGAGTTTAAAAAAGCATAGGGACCATCAAGAAGTGAAAGATGGGCTGCCAAAGAGTGACCATGTTTGCCTTCTGTAGGTACTCTAGAAAGATTCAGTGGGAGATCCATGCTGGAAAGCCACCCTAGAGGCAACATTTAGGATTCCTCTCCAGGCTCGGTCCCCGCTAATTAGAAGTTCTTATTCTGGAAGGCAGGAATTTCTGCTTTTGAACACAAGCTGGTCCGAAAATCTTTGTGCTATTCTAAGTCGTTAGAGTTTTTAAAGCTATTGATGCTATTAAAATTGCTCTAAGACTTTTGGGCTATTCTGTATTTTGATAACCGTATTTCAACACAATTAATTTCCTTTGTAATCCTATGTATTTTAATTTATGCATTTTAAGACATTATTCTGAGAAGGGGTCCAGAGACTGTACAAGATTGCCATAGTGGTCCATAATATATTTAAAAAAATGATACTTAAGAACCTCTTCTGCAGAGGCTTCTGAGGGAAGGTAGTTCACAGGTGCATGTTATTTCCTATCAGCTCAGTTATAAGTCTGGTTTGGAGCCTGGATTCAAAACATCTGTATCTGAGGCCCAACTCTGACAATATGTAACCCTAGATAAATAATTTACTCTTTCTGATTCTTAGTTCCCTCATCTGCAAAGTAGGGACAATAGTCCTTACAGTGCTCATACTACCTCACAGGGTTGTTATGAGGAAAGCATTTTGTAAACTTTAAAATGGTTTACAGCATAAACAATTCTGCTGTTACTGTGTCTTTTCTCAAAAGTCTGCAGTAATTCCCCACTGGTCTTCTGAATAAATTACCCATTCCTTAGTACAGCTCTTTCTTGTTCTGATTCCGCCTTACCTTTCCAGTCTTAATTTGTACTAACCTCCTTCACATCAACTATGTTTCAGCCAAGCCAGGCTACTTGGGATTCTCTAGTATAGTTATACCTTCTCCCTTCCCTCTGTCTTTGTTTATGTTATTTGCCAATCCTGGAATGGACTCTCCTTTCCTATTGTTTAGTTGAACTGTGTTCCTTTCTTCAAGACGCAATTTATTTTCAACCTTCTCCATGAAGCCATTCATGGTATTTCCAGTTGGAAGTAATCTCTAACTCCTGAAAGTTTTCACAGAGTTTCTTTCAGTATCCCCCTTTTAATTTGTATTCCAACGTATCATATTAAAATTGTATACTATGAGCCAGGCATTATGCCAAGCACTGGGAATACAAAGAATGGCAAAAGACAGTTCCTGTTCTCAAGGAGCTCATAGTCTAATGGAGGAAATGACATACAAACAACTATGGAAAAACAATATATATATAGGATAACTAGAGAAAAACTAACAGAGGAAAAAGGTACCAGCATTATGGAGGATGGAAAAAGACTATGCACAAGGCAAGACTTTCGCTGAGACATGAGGGGAGCCAGGAGGCAAAGATGAGGAGGGAAATTCCATCTGTGTCTTCTCTATCTACTAGATTTTAAATATGTTCAGGGCAGGGACCATGTCTTTTTTATCTTTATATCTTCATTGCATGAAACGTGGCATGGAACAGACTAGGATGTTGGACCTACCATCAGGAAGACCTAAGTTCAAATATGGCCAGTGACATTTGCTAACTGTGTGATGATGAATGAATCACTTAATCTCTCTCAGCCTCAAATCAGCTTTCTAAGACAGAAAGTTATAGATGGGCTGCTATCTGTTTCAGCTAAGCGAGTTCCCACAGTGAAGAAATTATACATGCTTGATGTATCCCTGGCACCTAGCAGTCATTACTCATAATTGTGCTCACTGAGGAATTTTTGAACCCACAGACCATGGCTACCTAGGACAAATGGTACAGAATTAAAGGGGCATGTGTGTGGCACCACCCCAACAGAAGAAGGTAGAAATGTTTGGATACTAGCTCTCACAACTGATTGGGACAACTAGGGTGGAGGAGGTTCTGGGTGACACAGGGAGAGGAGCTACCCCTAATTTGCCATCTGTTAGCTTCCTTTATAAAATTAATGATTTGTGCTAAGTTTTGTTTCAATGCGACAAGTATTGTCTGGCCTCTAAATTTCCCATCCTAGGACAAGGCTTGGTCACCCTATCCTAGCTGTAGTTCTAGTGCTTGATAAATATTTGTACATTTGAACTTGTCTTTTTTCTTTTCCTGTATAGGTGATCTGCTCACTTTGCTTTGTGATCGACAGCTTTTTTTTAAAGGGTATTTGCTTTGGCTTTCCATTATTATATACACATTCAGGAGTGAGGAATTTCTTTTTAAAATATAAAACAACTAAAATGAAAAAAGAACATTATATGAAATTTATTTAATTTCATATGACAATTTATATGAATTTATATGAAAAAATAGACTTCTTTTTAATAGATTTAAACTTCTTAACGGATTTTTTTCTTAACAATAGATTTTTTATCAGTTTTTTGTTTTCTCTTATATCCCTTTCCTTTTCTTTACAAAAAGCCATCCCTTATAACAAAGAATTTTTTAAACAGGAAAAAAAATCAGCAAAACCAAATGCCACCTTGAAGAAAATAGCATTAAAAGTATCATTCCCTGTCCCTGGACCCAGACCTGCACAAAGGAAAGGAGAAAAATATTTTCTCATATTTTTGAGGATCCAATTTTATAATTTCCCAAAACTCAGTTTTTATTGTTTTATAGTGATGTTATTTCTACTTGCATTGTTGTGATGATTGTGTACACAATTTTCCTGTTTCTGTTTATACTTTGAATCAGTTCACATAAAGCTTTCTATACTTTTCTGTATTCTTCATGTTTGTCATTTCTTATAGAAGGGTAATATTCCATTACATTCATATATCACAATTTGCTTAACTGTTGCTCAGTTGATGAGCATCTAATTTGTTTCCAGCTCTTTGCTAGCATAAAAAGTATTCTATAAATATTTTCATAAATATGGAGACTTTCGTCAGTGATCTTCTTAGCATATACACCTAACAATGAAATCTATAGACCATAGGGTATAGACATTTTAGTAACTTTATTAGCATATTCTAAATTGTTTTCCAGAATAATTTCTGGAATTCACAATTTGCCGTTTCACCAGTAATATTTTAGTGTGCCAATCTTTCCACAATCCTTCCAAAATTGGCTATTCCTACTCTTTATCAATATATGAGCTATTTTAAACTTATACTTTATTTAAAAAATTAATAAGCATTTATATTCTTTCCTCTCTCCCCCCCTGCAAGAAAAAATAAAAATAAAAACACTTATTACAAATATCCATAGTCAGGCAAAACAAATTCATACCCTGATCATGTCCAAAAATGTGTATTTCATTCAACCTCTTGAGCCCATCACCTCTCTGTCAGGAGGGGAGTATCATACTTTATCAATGTCCTGCTGCCATACTGGCTAGCCAATGAATTCATTAGATTTCTTAAGTTTTTAAAAGTTGTTTGTCTTTTCAGTGTTGTTATTATATGTTTTTCTCCAAGTTCTTCACACTTCACTCTCCATCAATTTACACAAGACTTCTCCAGTTTCTTAGGGATGATCCCTTTTATTATTTCTTATGATATAATAATAATAATAAATTTCCTTCATGTACCATAATTTGTTTAGTTAGTCCCCAATCTATGGCTGTCTTCTTACTTTCCAATTCTTTGCCACTATAAAAGAGCTGTTATAAATATTTTTGTCCACATGGATGTCCATGTACTTTCTTTGATCGCTTTGAGATTACTGCATCAGAGGGCATGTACATTTTAGTTAATTTATTTGCATGGACAATTACAAGAACCTGCTAACTGGTCTTCTCACTACAAGTGTCTCCTCACCTCAGTCCACCCTCCATTTGGCTGTCAAATTGATCTTCCTAAAATGCAAGTTTGACCTCATCACCTCTGGTTCAATAAACTTCGGTGGCTCCCTATTATCTCCAGGACCAAATATAAAACCCTCTGGCTTTCAAACCCTTTACAACTCGGCACCCTCCTACCTTTCCAGTCTTCTCCATTTACTCCCCTCTATTTACCCTGTGATCCACTGATACTAGCATACTTGCTATTCCTTGAGTACAATACTCCAGCTCCTCCCCTGGACTGTGTTTTTACTGGCTTTCCCCCCTGTTTGGAACTTCCTTCCTCATCATCTCCATCCCTAGGCTTCCTTGGTTTCTTTCAAGTCTCAGCTGAAGCACCAACTTCTGCAAGGGGCCTCTTTGTGCCTTACTTCTGTGACTATCCCCAATTTATCCTCTATAAATCTTGTTTGTACATAGCTGTTGGCATATTATATCCCTATTAGAGCTTGAGCTCCTCTGCCTCCCTAGGGCTTAGCACAGCGATTGCCACATAGAAGGCACTTATTAAATGTTAGTTGACTTATGAATTCCAAATTGTTTTTCAGAATTGTTTTGCAAATTCACCGTACTGGTATGTCTGTTTTTCTACAACTCTTTACATAATTGACAATTCCTGTCTTTTGTTATAATACAAACTTTCAGAGCTGGTTCATTACCTTTCCTCTATGAGCTAGACTGGCCCAGTTTATGCACATTGGGTTCAGTCCATCGATTGATCAAATAACCGACAAGCATTTATTAAGTCCCTGCTGGTCATTGTGCTAAGCATAGGGGATAGAGATGAAGACAAAACAGTCTCTTCTCTCAAGGAAAGTATAGTAGAATTGGGAAGATAAATGTACACATGGAAAAATATACTCTGAAAATAAATCAAACACATACTAGGTAGTTTTAGTAGAGAAGTAACTAGCAGTAAGGGGCGGGTGTCCTTTAGAGGTGGTGCCTCAGTTAATATCAAGCAACAATCCATTTCTAGCCACTTGTCACTGAAGTATATAGATTTTTTGATGAAGCATAATAGAATACAAAGAGGAAGACAGAAATCTTCCTTTTCTTCCTGAAATTCTTGGGTTCTTTTTGAAACTTGGAATTTTTCAGACTTGAGAAATAAGCTTAGCATGTGGGCTACTTCCATAGAGTGAGATGACTCCTTATTATTAGTTTTGGTTTACTTCAGAGATTTTCACCAGTCTACCAATAACAGGGTGTTTCTGAGAAGTTTCAGTTAGGGGGTGGCTTTGTTTTTCAAAGTACAGGGACATCTTAATAGTCTGAAAAAGAAGCCTGAGCCTGAGAAGGAAGGATCTTCATTGGGGAAGGAAGGGGGGAGCACAGGGAAGGGACAGAATTCCTTCTGAGAGATTGGAGCAGTAGCACAAGGAGGCTTGGAGTGCTGAAAGGCCTGGAATGAACTTTAAACAGATATACCCAAGGGGTATGTATGTCTTCTTTGGCCTGTGAAATAGCAAAAAGCGTAGGTCTAGGGGGTATTAAGAGATAAGAAAAAGTAACCTTTCCAAAGTGCTTAAGATGGCAAGGCTACATTCAGTCCTCTCCTTCCTCTCTTTCTCTCTGTCTCTGTTTTTTTCTTTCTTTTTTTTGTGGAACCATTTATCACTTATGAATCAGCCAAGAGAAGGTTTCCTGCTTCGCACCCCCTATCCCTCCCATCTCTGTTGGATGTGAAGTACACACACACCAGCTGTCTCTGGGAAGGAGCAAGGGAGGGGAGGAAAGAGTGAGGAGGGAAGAACATTGCGAATATCCGGAGGGCCTGACAAGCTGTCACTGGATTGAAAGAAGCCTGGGCCAGTGTTGGCAAGCTGGGTGGCTAGCTGCCATATCCTTGTGAGGACAATAATGATGTCAGCATCTCTAAGAAAGTATAGGACTAGAGAGAGGAAAGCATGGTCATGGAAAACCCCTAGCTCTTTTGGCTAGCTCTTTTCCCAGGACAAAAAAAAAAAGTCTTGGTTTAAGCCAAAGTATGAGTGAAGAATTGTAAGGAAAGCCAGCCTTACCCCTGAGGGAAAAGTAGATGGCCACTAGTCATGTTTTTTTTTTTTTATTTAGTAAAAAAAAATGAAAGCCTAAGCCTCCTATCTTTCTTGTCTTCTTCCAAAATCAGGAAATTCATTTTGAGAGATAAAGCCTTTTACTCTGGATTTCTAAGTCCTCCTTGGGCAAGGCAACAGATTGATTTAAATCCCAGCTGAAAGATAAAAGTTTGATATTAGATCTTTCTTAGGGCCAATTTTGAGAAGCCCAGGCTCTAAGAAAGAGGTGGGAAAGAACAAGTATGGCAGACGCTTCCCTCACTTTACCATCTTGCCAAGAACGTCTGCCATTTATTTTTGGGCAAATTCTTTTACCTTTTTGGACTTCAGTCTCTTCATCTGTACAGTGGGAATGATAATCCTCACACTACTTATGCCAGAGGGTTGTTGTGAGCATCTAATGAGAATTTTGAAAGGATAGCTGAAATTTCTAATCTGTATGTGGGAATATTCTATACAGGTAAAGTGCTAAATCTATATAAAAGGGAAGGAAATAAAAAGGGGGACCAGTAGAAAGTCCTTCCCAGGCTGGAATCTCTAACCTTGGGTTCATGTGAGCTTTTGGGATCACCACACTGAATATCCAAGTTCCAATTATAAGCAACAAGAACCAATTAACCTAGTATGAGGGTTCTTGTCTTTGTATACATACGTATGTGTCCAGGACCCTGTTGGAATCTGATGAAACCTTCTTAGAATAATGTTTTTAAAAAGTATAAAATAAAACACATAGGCTTCTAAAGGAAATCAATGATATTTAAATATAGTTCTTAAAATGCTAAAAAAACAAAACAAAACATGTTAATTGACCCCTGGTAAAGAACCCCTGGTCTAATAGGCTAACATGCTATTGCTTCTAGCCAACTAAGCTGTTTTTCCATTGACTTAATAAGCAAGCACTTATTAATCACCTACTATTTGCCAGACACAGTGAATCTCAGCTGGTACAGTAATGGAAAGAAAAATGGGCTTGGATTCTAGGCTTAGCTTTGCTTCTCACTAGTTATATGTGTGGTCATGCAGAGGTCACTTAATTTTTCTGAGCCTTAGTTTCTTCATCTGTAAAGTGGAGATAATATCTCTATCTCATGGGGCATTTTAGAAGGAAATTGCTTTGTAAACTTTAAATTGCTGTGTAAATGAGTTGCTGTTATTACTACAGTATTATGGATTTTATCTATAGCTTTTCATCCTCAGAACTGAAAACATTGCAATAAAGCATTTATTAGACACAATATCCCTTTGAGTTAAGGACAGGCAGATGCTATGAAGCTCAGTTTATGGACAAGGAAACTGAAACGCAGACTGGTCAAGTGACTTCCTAAAGGTCACGCAGTTACTAAAGAGCAGTTCTTAGCTCCTAAATTCGCTTAATTCTCCATCCAGCTTTCCTTTCACAAAGGCACCATCACTCTGATTTTCTAGTTTCAGAAGGGAGAAAGACCCTCATTCCAGCTGTCCCTAGAGATCTATCTATTGCATAAAACTTCTACATTATAAAAATACAGACAAGTTAAAAATATCATGAAGAAATATGAAAATTGGAAGCCCTGGAGGGTTTTGGCAAATCATACTAACGTAATAACATGAAAGATGTGTGTGACATTGCTATCCGCCGCAAATGACAACTTTCGAGAGACTAGCAGCACTCAATAGTCTCAATGTTGTGACTTTGTGTAGTAGGTGGGATACTGGTTCATATCTCCTTTGTTGGTGACATGTCGTTAGGTCCTTAAATATGAAAACAGATTCGACATTCCAGCTGTCCTTTTATAGATCTTCCTCTCCATTTCCCCAGCCCTTCACCCCCACTAGTAGCTCAAGGTCATTGGAAAATTAGGGATTTACGCTTTGCAAGTATCTATAATGAAACCAAACATATTTACAGCATAAGGTTAAGACATCAAACCCCAGGGGAGTATCTCTGGGCTTTGAAAATGACGTGCGGCTTCCAGATCTGCCTGAATCTCTTTATAGTAATATTGTAGGGACTTAACTTCAGTATATTTTGTTGGGGGGGGGGGGAAGGGAACAGGCACATCTTTGCTTTATTTCATTGCATAAATAACAAGAATCTCCGGTACTTTTCTTTACTTTCCCCTCTGAGCTGTAAGAATTGCCACAGATCTGAGATTTGAGAACATATATGTACTTGATATAAATGTGTACTGTACACAGGGAATAATAAGGACTAACTTTTATAGACCTCTCTCATTAAAAGTCACCTTCAAGAAACACTGTTGCTCCTTCCTTATAATCAAATGACACCTCATAACCACCTAACAATTTTTAATATCCCCTAGACTCCCTTGTATTATGCCAGAGCTCAGACACTGTCTAGCTAGTCAGGAAAAGAGTGTACCATCATATTTAAAAACAGTTATTGGGACAGGTTTTACAGGCAGTGGGCTAAGACAATTCAGAAACAATTGCTTATGTGATAGTTGGGGGATTTGCCCCTGTCAAACAGTTAATATTGCTTTAATACATGAAGTAGGCTGCATAAGACAGCAATAATGAAAAATGTCAGGAAAGACAATATCAATTGTTATTCAACATCCACATCAAAGATTACTTTTTTGTCAGTAGCTTTCAGAAAATGTATTTTCCATCAGATCTGATTGCGTTTCTCTTTGAAGTGCTTCATCCTCCCGGTAGATTTAATGTGACATCTAGGCACTTTTTAGTCCCTGGGCCTCTGAGGCGATTCAGAAAGGCACAACAAGCCATCACAGGTTTATCCTCAAAGGCCGACACTGTCTGTCTGATTTATTGTAACTTTAAGAATCATCTCCAGCAAAGCATGAGCCTTTCTAGCCATCCACAGCTTCAGACTTTTATCAATTCATTTGTATGCAGCCTGTACATCTTGGAACAGAGAGCCCTATAGCCACTCATGGAAAATGCATTACCTGCTACTAATCCTTCTTATCTTTAAAGTCTGTATTTTTTATGTATAAGTCATTTTGGGTTATCATAAAATATACATAATTTTCACCCCCCCCCAAAAAAAGACAAAATGGAAAGAGAATATATAATAAGTTATGAGCTCCTGGCATCCTTATCACCAAGGATTCTAAATAAACAGCTCTCTTTATGTAAACACCAAGGGATATAAAGCTGTGATTACTTTCAGTAGGGAATAGAGATGCTTCCATTTTGGTTTTGGGTTTCAAAGTGAAACAATGAGGAGATGAATCATTTTGAATATGTTTGTGAGTGCTTTTATTTTCCTCTTCATTGGTTTGGGGGGTCTGATGGTGATGGGACTGAGTTGGCTGTTAGATTGCTGAGCGGACTGTCACATTTCATAGGTGTCCAGAAACACCTTGGAATTTCCCCAGTTTCCACAGTTTCCTTCTCATTTGTGTCTGGCTTTTATTAAATGGTGGGAAAGATTTTGATGAATTCCACCACTTCCTCTTGGCATTTTGTGAAAGAGGAGAGACTGAGTCCCTGGAGAAAGGAGATCATATCGCTGCAGCCTGGTGATCTCACAATCCACCCCTCCCCTCAAAGAAAGCACACGTAAACAATAAATGATGATATTTGGGGGAGAGATTGGTCATCAATCTGACCTAATCATTTTGTGCCTCAGGAATCATTTGCAATAATGATAATGCTGATTATCAATGCATTTATAATCAATATTGAATTATTTCCCTTGTGGAATATTTTTGACTACTTTTGTCAGTTGCTTCTTATTTTGGGGATTTTTACTTGTGAGGTTCCTTTCTTCAGAAGAGGTTTGAAAAAAAGGGGAATTTGGAAATCAGTAGAGCTGGAAGAGATCTTAGGGATTATTTTGTCCCATTTTTTCATTTTATAGATGTGGAAATTAAAGTTGGTGAGTTTAAAATAGAAGAAATCAACTGATTTCATTGCTTGCTGGTAACTCATGTGAATAAGGAAGGCATTGCACTTGGAGTTGGGAAGACTTGGGTTCAGATCTTGACTCAGATACTTACTAGGCATGTTTTTTCCCCTTCTTCCCCCACCTCATCATAGATAAAAATCATAGATTTTTCTCATCTATGAATTAAATTAAATTTAAATGAACAATCTATAAATTTTCAGTGCCTTTTAAAGTTCCTTATAGCTCTAAATCTGAGATCTTATCATCCTAAATGACATGTATAAAATGCAAATAATTAGAGGGGACCATCCAAGTGGGGCAAAATCTAAGCATCATTATTACCGTAAACTTAGGTACTGTACAAGTGAGCCCTTAATGCATGTTCTTGATAAGGAAGCCAATTCTTCTCCCCTTTGTCCTGGATAAGGACCTTAGAAAATACGTTTAAAAAAAATCACCATTATTTTACACATGTAGAAACTGAGGGTCAAAGAGATTAAATGGCTTGTCTAAGGTCACTCAATTCAGTTCAACAGCACCTGCTACCTGTAAGGTATTGCTTCTAGATACTGGAGACAACAAGATAAAAGCAAAATATTTTTTATTCTCAAGTTGCTCATGTCCTAATGGGGAAGTGAGGGAAATAATATTGGTGTGGACGAGCTAATATAAAATAATTTGAGGGGAAGTGAACACTGGAGCCCAAAGGGGAGGAATCAGAGAAAGTTATGCAATTTTGACTTCTGGGAGACTAGATGGTAAAGTAAGCAATCAGTTCTCACCCTCCCTTATTGACCTTGAAAAACTCAGAAAATACTGCACCAGGAAAAATTCTGTAATAGTAGAGCCAGTAGAAAGACAGGGTACAGCAGTTTTTTAGCTTGTGAGACTACAGGGATTGATAGGAGAGGTCCCTCTTGCTGTGACTGAAGGGTTCCAGTACAGGATGGGAGGATGCTTGGCAAGCCAGTGGCAAGTCCCACCTCAGCAAATCAGCAGGTGATACTGAACCCTAGAGTAGTGGAACAGTCAAGCTCAACACCAGGACCCCCCATGTGCCTTGGCACAGCCAGGGGGACTGACAGGCACGAATGTGGAGAACCACCACTTGAGTGGCACATGGGTATCCACTAGTGGCTGAGCCCACTTGTCCTCTAGTGCAGCCCCTGGTGAGGAGGTGACCTCTAGTAGCCAGACCACTCTCAACCCCATACCCCAACCCTTGAGCTTCAGTGTAACCCTGGGGAAATGCAGAAAACCTTACCTGGCCTCCACACACACCAGCCACCATTACTATCTCCAGCTCAGCACCAGGTAAACCGTAGCCTCTACAGCCTCCAGCAGCCAGAACCTGGGGCCCTGGCACACAAAGCCAGTAACCAGGCTCCTAGACTCCTGCACAGAAAGCATGAGACAGTGCCACCCTGTGCTCCAGAAGCACAGACCATCAAAGAAACTGCTCTACGGTCCTAGAACAAGAGGGTAAAAAAAGTAGTCATTGAAAGAATCCACCAATCACCTTCTGAAAGAGATTCCAAATTAAAAATACCAAACTATCAGGTCAAGGAGAAAGTACTGCAAGCAGCCAGAAAGAAAGAACTTAAATATTGTGGAACCAGAGTCAGGATTATGTAAGACCTTGCAGCTTCCACATTAAAGGACTGAGGGACTTGGAATATGATATTCTGGAAGACAAGGGAGCTTAGATTACAACCAAGGATCAACTACCCAGCAAAACTGAGCATAATCTTTTAGAGGAGGAGATGGATATTCAGTGAAAAAGAGGACTTCTAGATTTTCCTGATGAAAAAGCTAGAGCTGAACAGAAATTTTAATCTTCAAAATACTAGACACAAGAGAAGCATAAAAAGGTAAACAGGAAAAGAACTGTTTACATCCCTATATGGGAAGATCATACTTTTAACTCCTGAGGGCTGAATCTTAATTATGACGTTTAGAAGGTGTATACACAGAGAATGTTGATGTAAGTTGACTTTGATGTGATGATAAAAAAAAATATTTAAGGGGTGAGAAAAAAAGATTATACTGGGAGAAGAGGAAAGGAGGAAGCAGAAAAGGGTAAATTACATCATATCAAATGACGCAAAGACCTCTTACAGTAGAGAGAAACATTGTTTGAACCTTACTCTCACAGGATTTAGCTCAAAGAAGGAATATCATACACATTTAATTGGGTATGGAAATCTATTTTACTCTATAGAAAGCAGGAGGGGAAAGGGGGAAGAAAAGAGAGGGGAGTTTTGAAGAAAGATAAAGATTCCTTCAGGCGTAGATAAGGCAGGTGTGCATTTTAGGCACCAAGTACAGCATGGAGATGGAAGATGGAATGTAAAGATAGGGGGAAGCTAGCAGGCCAGGTTGGCTAGAACATAGAATGTGAAAAAGAGAAAATCCAGAAAGATAAGTTGGAGTAAGATTATAGACAGCTTTAAATGCCAGGCTGAGGGTTTATATGCTATCATAAAGGCAATAGGGAGACATATAACTCTTTTGAGCAGAGCAGTGCCATAGTCAGCTACATGGAGGATGAATTGGAGAGAAGAGAGCCTCAAAGTAGTGACACTAATCAGGAGCATATTACAATAGTCTTGAGAAGAGGTGATGAGGGAATTGATTAGGGTAGGGACCATTTGAGTGGGGAGAAGCAGATGAATGGGAAAGGGACTGTGGAAATAGAATCAACAGGACTTGGCAACTGATTGAAACTAGGGCTAGGCAAACGGGAAGGAAAATTCAAAGATGACTGAAATAGAAGGTAAGTAACAAGGAGGACAGTATGTACTTCATAGAAATAGGGCAGGTTTAGGGAAAGATAAGGTGATAACTGAACACATGACAGTGGATGAGACCAGTGTGGTACAATGAAAAAATTGTTGGACTTGGGCATTGGACCTGAGTTTGAGTCTTGGCTCTGGTTAAATCATTCATCCTCTGCAGGCCTCAGTTTCCGCGTGTAAAATGAGAGGATTAAAGTAGATGGTTCCTAAGATCCTTTCCAATACTATGAAAACTGTTTTTATGATCAACAAGGTAAGATGGCTTAGAGAGAGAAAAGGAGAGGGTACAAGCACACATAGAAACATGCAAGAATATTCATCTTTTTCCTTGTCCTGACTCCTGTTTGCTTTGTTATGACTGTTTTACTTAGTTGATGTAATTAAAGATATGAAAGGTGGGAAGAAAGAGCAGAGGAAAAGGCACGAGGAAAGGAAAAAGGAGAGGTTTATAAAAATGGTATGTTTCATTTTACTCTGCTGAAGTCAGAAAAACAAAAACATTCCTTGTCAGCGGGGCAATCCTCATACAAGACATTGACTGTTGCTTTCAGTCAGTCATTTTCAGTCATGTTTGACTTTTCATGATTCCATTTGGGGTTTCCTTGGCACAGATACTGGAGTGGTTTGCCATTTCCTCCTCCAGCTCATTTTATAGATGGGGAAACTGTGGCAAACAGGGTTAAGTGACTTGCCTAGGGTCACACAGCTAGTGTCTGAGATCAGAATTTGAACTCAGGAAGAGGAGTCTTCCCAGCGTTAGGCTGTGCACTCTATCTCCTGAGCCCCTAGCAGGCCCTGATCATTGTATGATACAAATTGGTGTGAACTGGAAAGGCCTTTTCAAATAACACCACTATGCTCCCTTCCCTCCCAAATCATTCCATCATTACAGCTACTTTCTTTTAAGTCTTGGCTTCTTTTTCCCTCTAAAGAGGCTTCTATTTGAATGCAAACATTCCTGGAATCAGAATTACCCTCTACCTCTAGCTACATTCTAGCAGGGATTAGTTGACAGCTACATAAGAGCAAGACCTCTAAGAATGAGACACAGGGTTGCCAAGAGTGGATCTAGAGAGGATCAGTATAGTGAGAGGACCAACCTGGATGACAAGAGCTCTGATGGTAGAGATAGGAGTGCTCCAAAGGCCTATTTCCTAACACTTTTACAGGCCCGGTTCCCAGCCTGTTGCTTCCCATTGGCATTTCTTGATTTCATTCTATGAGCATTTGTTATCTGAGCCATCATTTTAAATGCCATGCCAGATGCTGTGTATTGGATGCAAACTCCTTGAGGCAAGCACTGTTTCATTTTTATTTTCTCTCCCCTGCACTTATTAGCACAATGCTTGATGCCTTGTGAGTACCTAATAAGCACTTGCTTGATTGCATATATGTTTTGATGGGGTTCTTGCTGTCAATTGATAAAGAAAGTGGAAAAGTATAACTTTGGTGTGAAAAAGATTGTGAATCTGACCAACCAGTGTCTGTAAGGGAATAACGTTAGTCAAATCAGGGTGGGGACTAGACCTGTAATTTCACTAAGGAAACTCCCTTTACCAATGAGAGTTGACACCTTCTCTGCAATATATCAGAGTTGTCTACAGCCTTGAGAGGTTAAGCAACTTGCCCCAGGTCACACAGTGTCCTTGGATGTGTCAAAGGCTAAGTTTTTGCTCATATCTTCTTGATTTCAAGGCCAGTTGTCTCTGCTATGCTGCTGTTTTTAAAAATGAATGAAATGATATAGGAACATAGATCTGGAAAGGACCTTAGAAGTCATCTGGTGCAGCCCTCTCATGTTACTGATGAGGAACTGAGGCCAAAAGAGGTCCAGTAACTTGCCCAGGGTTATCCAGCTATCCTGAGGCAGGATTTGAACTCAAGGCTTTCTGATTGCCAGTCCAGTACTCTATCCATATAGCATGCTGCCTAAAGTTATTTGTAGGAATGATTCCTGGTGCTAGGCACATGTGTGGAAAGAAACATTTTCCTTCCTATTTAAATGCGCGAACTGGTTGCCCTGATTTATCTGAAAAGAGCAATCTGAATCGTTAGCAAATATCTGAATGAGCAGATTTTATTTCTACTGCTGTATTACTTGAATGCAACACTTGTTACATTTGAGTACTAATTACTAGAGATTAATTAGTCAGCATGAAAGTACTTTAGCAACAGCCTCCCTCCCTTCTGTCCCACTCCCACCCTTCCTACTACTGATCTGGAGTTTGATGAGCACTACCTTCAGGCTTTCTGCACAGCCAATAGGGAGGTTACCATGTTTGGGTGTCATAGCCAATCTTTTTTCCATTTCCATAGTAATAATCTCAGAAAGACCCCATCAAAGGTGGATATTATAGAAAGTAATTAAATGGGGAAAAATTGTAGCTGCTGCCAAGAATGAAAGCAGGATTGCTAACAATTCCTTGGGGATAGAATATTTCCCAGTGATTAAAGCAGGAGAATGGGAGCCAAACCTCTTGGGTCTATTTCTGGCTAATCTGGAGTCTTGTGGTATGAACTTGGGTGATTCAATCCACTCAACCTCTTTCTGTTTCCATCTAGTTTCATTTGAAGATACATACCTATCTAGTAGGAAGATATTGTAGAACATAATCAATTATTATTTAAGGGCTAAAAAGATCCTTAGATGAAAGACATCAAGATAGAAGCAAAGCACAGGAATATTACCATCACTTTTCAATGCCTCTTCTTTTTTCCCTATTAGCTACATTGGACTACATCTGAAGTATGCTTTGGTGCACTTTGTAAAATAAAAAAAATGAGTCGGGAAATTATATTTTTAAAACCGAGAATGCTTTCTTTGTAAATGGTACACAATAGATTGGGCAATGTTCATATCTCATTTATCTCTCTCTTATTGGGTTGTCCTTGGAGTCTAATTTTTCCTTATTAATGAATCTCCCCTTTTGTCCTGTACAAATCTAGGAGTGTGACATTTATACAAGGTAATCAGTTCTGTGCGTTACCAAAAAGATTATTTATTGGTGGTTATCCAGCAAAGTAAGCACATCTGTCACCGAAGTCTGACCCAGAATGGGCTCTAGTTTTCATAGCTGAATTATTTGCTGATCAGTTGTTTCTTGTCTTTAGTTCTGTAGTTAGAATTCCTCAGTTTTAAAATGAGAATCCCCCAACACTTGGCTAAACTACATTGATAGTATTCTCAATAGCAAAAAAAAAAAAAAGTCTACCCTCACTATTTTATTTGACTGTAGAATGTTTTAAAGTTACTTAAATGACAGTTAAGTCTCAATTAGTACAAACAATGAATCCTCTGAAGGATTCATTGCATTCTAATTGCATTCTAATTGACATTATTAGAAGTTATAATTATGAAAAATGATAATTGGCTTCAGCCCAATGGAACTATGGAGTATGAATTCAAATGCTGCCATCACTTCATGACATCCATTATTAGTACTACTAAAGACCTATTTCTATTATTATTACCTATTTGTAAAGCATTTTACATATTGTATCTCATTTGAGACTCATAACACAATGAAGTAGGTATGATAGGTAGTTCCCACTTTGCAGATGAGAAAGCTAAGGCTTGAAAAGTTTAAGTGGCCTACTTGTTGTTCCTTGGACATTCCATTTCCTGTCTCCACATCTTTGCCCAAGCTGTATCCTAGGCTTGGATCACACACCTAACCAATACCTTTTAGAATCTTTTGCTTTCTTCAAGACTCAACTCATATGTCAAGGAAACCTTTCTGATCCCTTGAGTTGCTAATGTCTTCTCTCTTCTCTGATATTTATTTATGTCTCTATGTGTTGTATCCTCCCCAGTAGAATTCAAACTCCCTGAAGACAGAGATTGGTTTTTATTTTATTTTTATATCTCCAGCTCCCAGCACCATTCCTTGAAACATACTAGACATGTTCATTGTATTAAGTGACTTGCTTATGGCCACATAGCTATTAAGTATCAGAGGGAGGATTTGAACGTTGGTCTTCTTGACTCTAAGTCTAGCATTCTGTATATTATATCAAATTCTCTCAATACCACTTTCATCTGTCAACAAGCTTACTACTGGGTAGGAAGATGCCCAGAACCACTCCTTTCTGCAGCTCCTAAAATGTGGTTTGTCATTTGGAGTAGGCTTGGTGCATTTATACCAGTGACATAAGAGCATCATGCCAGCCCAGTGTCAAGATAAAAGTTTCAGAGATAGGAAGCAATATCAGAACAAGTCAGGAGTGCAACTGGTAGCCAAATACCATTGGCAGCCAAGTCCTGTCTTTGGCACATGATAACTATGGGACCCAGAACAAGTTTCTTCACCTCTCAATGCCCCCGACAATTTTCTAAGACAAAAAAAAAAAATCAAAGCAATTGTCAGTTCACAGTGGTAGAAAGAGTTTCCTTATTAGGGATTCCCTCCCCTAATAAAATGACAGGTCTAAAAAAATTCCTCTTTTAAGGTGACAGGGGAGGTGAGAATAGGTCATAGTTCCCCTGACTTTCAAGTAATGTCTTAATCATTGTTATCTTACCCATCTTAGAGGAAGGAACAGCGGTTATCATTATACATTAGAAATTCTCTGGACAGTTCAGTTATTCTCTATTGAAGCTGATTATGTCTTAATCATTGAAAAATGAACTTGTCCCTGAAAATTTGGTTGATTGTAGATGGGTCTATGATCCCATCAGTGCCTATGCTTTCTTCTGTTGTACATACTACAAGCCTTTCACATCTTCTCGACTTGTGTAATTCTTTTTTAAAACTATTAGATTTTTTATTTTTTAATCCAAAATAATTTTATTAGATGAGGAAACTCAGTCCCCAGTGAAGGGAGATGAATTGTCCAAGGTTACATAATACAGAAGAAACTCAATTTTTGAACTCAAGTTCTCCAATTCTAGAGCCAGTGTTCTTTCAACATTGCCCCTCCTGTTTATTTGCCCTGGTGTGAATAGATCTTTCTCTTTATTTGTTTTTTTTTTTATGTAATCCTATTTTTTTAATGCCTATTTATTAAGTTTTAGTTTTCAGCATTCATTTCCACAAAATTTTGAGTTTCAAATTTTCTCCCCATTTCTCCCCTTCCCTCACCCCAAAATGCTGAACATTCTGATTACCCCCTCTCCCAATCTACCCTCTCTTCTAACATCCCCCTCTTCCCTTATCCCCATTTTCTCTCTTGTCTTGTGGGGCAAGATAAATTTCTATACCCCATTACCTGTATTTCTTATTTCCCAGTTAGATGCAAAAACAATTCTCAACATTTGTTCCTAAAACTTTGAGTTTCAACTTCTCTTCCTTCCTCCCTCCCCACCCATCCCCTCTGAAAAGGCAAGCAAGTCAATATAGGCTATATACAGGCATAGTTTTGCAAATGACTTCCATAATAGTCATGTTGTGAAAGACTAACTATATTTCCCTCCAACCTATCCTGTCCCCATTTTTTTCTATTCTTTCTTTTGACCTTGTCCCTCCCCAAGAGTGTTTATTTCTAATTGGACCCTCCTCCCATTTTCCCTCCCTTCCATCATCCCCCCCACTCTGCTTATCCCCTTCTCCCATACTTTCCTGTAGTGTAAGATAGGTTTTCATATTGAGTGTGCACGTTATTTCTTCCTTGAGCCAAGCTTCATTTTATCCCTCACACCTCCCCGCTTTCCCACTCCATTGAAAAAGCTTTCTCTTGCCTCTTTTATGGGAGATAATTTGCCCCATTCCATTTCTCCCTTTTTCTTCCCAATATATTCTTCTGTCACTCCTTAATTTTATTTTTTTACTTATCATTCCTTCCTATTCAGCTCATTTGGTGCCCTCTCTCTCTCTGTGTGTGTGTGTGTGTGTGTGTGTATGTGTGTGTATAATCCCTCCAACTACCCAAATACTGAGCAAAGTTTCAAGAGTTACAAATATTATCTTTGTATGTATGAATGTAAACAGTTCAACTTTAGAAAGTCCCTTATGATTTCTCTTTCCTGTTTACCTTTTCATGCTTCTCTTGATTCTTGTGTTTGAAAGTCAAATTTTCTATTCAGTTGTGGTCTTTTCATCAAAAATGCTTGAAAGTCCTCTGTATCATTGATTGACCATTGTTTCCTCTGAAGTAGTATACTCATTTTTGATGGATAGGTGATTCTTGGTTTTAATCCAGGGTTTAATCTGGGATACCTATTCCAAGGCCTTCAATCCCTTAATGCAGAAGCTTCCAGATCCTGTGTTATCCTGATTGTATTTCCACAGTACTCAAATTGTTTCTTTCTAGCTGCTTGCAATATTTTCTCCTTGACCTGGGAAACTCTGGAATTTGGCTACAGTATTTCTTGGAGTTTCTCTTTTTGGATCTCTTTCAGGAAGTGATCGGTGGATTCTTTCATTGTTTATTTTACCCTCTGGTTCCAGAATATCAGGGCAGTTTTCCTTGATTTTCAGGAAAGATCATCTCTAGGCTCTTTCTTTGATCATGGCTTTCAGGTAGTCCCATAATTTTAAAATTGTCTCTCCTGGATCTGTTTTCCAGGTCAGTTGTTTTTTCAATGAGATATTTCACATTGTCTTCTGTTTTTTCAATGTTTGGCTTTGTTTTGTAATTTCTTGGTTTCTCATAAATTCATTAGCCTCAATCTGCTCCATTCTAATTTTTAAAGAACTATTTTCTTCAATGAGCTTTTGAACCTTCCTTTCCTTTTGACTAACTGCTCTTTAAAGCATTCTTCTCCTCATTGGCTTTTTGGGCCTCTTTTGCCATTTGAGTTAGTCTGTTTTTAAAGGTGTTAATTTCTTCAGCATTTTTGGGTCTCCTTTAGCAAGCTGTTGACTTACTTTTCATGCTTTTCTTGCATCTCTCTCATTTCTCTTCCCAATTTTTCCTCTACCTCTCTTACTTGATTTTCAGAATCTTTTTTGAGCTCTTCCATGGCCTGAGACCATTGCATTTTTATTTTGGAGGTTTGGATGGAGAAGCCTTGACTTTTCAGTCTTCCTCTTATGGTATGCTTTGTTCATCCCCATTCAAAAGGATGGAAGAAAATACCTGCTTACCAAGAAAGTAACCTTCTATTGTCTTATTCTTTTTCCCTTTTGGGGGCATTTTCCCAACCAGTTACTTGACTTTTGAGTTCTTTATCAAGAGGAGGGTATATTCTGGGGACCTGTAAATTCTCAGTTCCTCCAAGGTGGCACAATCAAGGGTGAGGAGTTTACTTCTCTCCTGACCTGCGCTTTGATGTGTGAGCAGGATTCCCTCTCCAGAGCCTCCACCAGGTCCACCACACCAGTGAGAACTCCTCCTCTCACTTCCCCCAGGTTCTTTATATCTGGGCTTTAACAATGGAAGCTGCTGCCACCTGGGGCCAGGGCTAGTTCTCTTCTCACCCAGGTGAAAGAACTTTCTCACTGACCTTTGAAACTGCCTTTGGCATTTGTGAGTTGACGAATCTGAGACCTGCAGCTGCTACTGGTGGCACCTTAAAACCCACTCCAGTCCTGTCCTTGCTATGGCATGGCCAAGGCTGGGCTGACTGTGCTCTGCTCCATGTTTGATGCCATAGACCTTTCTTGTTGGCATTCCAGGCTATCTTGGGCTGGAATTCTATTTCACTGAGTTGTTTTGTGGCTTCTGCTGCTCTAGAATTTGTTTAGAGTAATTTTTTACAGGTATTTTGTGGGCTATGGGGGGAGAGCTTCTAGAGGTGCATCCTTCTACTCCACCGTCTTGGCTCCACCCAGTATGACTTTTTCATGCTAAGAAAAATGAAGGAGCAAGGAACTAATAGTAATTCATAAAAGGTACAGAGAACACCTAAAGCATGAAGAGTAAATTGTAAGCAATAGACACTATTCTTCCTCTCTGATGGGTTTCATTTTTTTTCCTCTAATGGTTACCTAGAGTTCATCCATTTCAGCATCAGTAAGGAAGAGGAAAGATGATATAGTGGAAAGAATGGCATGCCCATTTCAAAGAAAGTACTGTGCTCTATGAGCAAAGCAGAATTGTGCCAGGCCTAGAGGCCTGAGGGCTACCCGAGTCTTCTTACCTCTATCTCGAGGTCTTCGGTTGGCCAAACCGGATGCTCGTATGAGAGAAAGGACGTTCCAGAGTCGAACAAGGGTTGAGCTTTATTTCAGGGTCTAGTTACAAGTGCAGGGAAATTCTTCCTTAGGAGGGAGCGAAGAATCTCCCAAGGAGGCAAAGATCTTACAATAAGAGATTGGAAGTAGAAGTGTAAGTGGGGAGAGAGGGGGAGGGGAGAGAAGAGAGAGGAAAAGCGGAGCCTTGTTGTCCTGTCCGCTCTGCGCCCCTCCGCCCAAGAGAACTTTCAGGCTTTCCTGATCCTACTTAAGCTCTTCAGCAGCATAGTTTGCATCTGAATACCGTGCTGTTAGATAACAATAGTGTGCCCAGATCCGGGACAATCTCGAGGGCGGGGAGAGCTCTCTCCCATCACGTTTCTCACGGGAAGAGGCGGAAATACACGAGATAGCTCGGTTCACCTCGATTCCCAGCCATTTCCTGGAGGGTCTCGTGAGAACTCTAAGATTTAGAAGTTCCCACCTTTACCCGCCCGAGACTGTCCACATGGAATTGAGCTTCCAACCCCAACATCTCCCCTTCTTTGTTTTGCGCGGCGCGCACATGGCTCTAGAGCAAACAGTGGCTGGAGGCTGAGTGGATTAGAAAGGCCTTTAAAGCACCCAGGGAATTGTATTAGTTCAAAAGACATCTGAGATGCATAAATTTAGAGGCATCTCCCTCCCAAGTGGTCACATGGACCATTTGCAACCTATTTATGGTAGAGCCTTCCAAGTTTGTATTTGTATTATCAGCCACCATCAGATATACTGTATGTTGACCTCAACATTGTGATGCCATTTTGGTCCTCTTCAAGCATGAAGCATAAGCAACAACAACCACTCTGTAAGCTTATTTGTCTTGCTTGAAGGAACTCTCCCAATCAACCTCTTGATACTCCTCTAGTTCAATATCTGCCATCCCAGAAAATCAAAGTGATATGTCTTTTGGTGCATTCGTCCATGTATCCCAATCTGAATTGTTTTCTGGGGACTAAAACCTTCAGCCATTGTCCTAAAGTCTTTCTAATAAATTACATTCTTCCCTTCCCTCCCCCTGCCCCTTTTTATAATTTGGACTTTTCTATGCAGGGAATTGAATTTGGGATTGGCAGTGGAGAATGAGTCTAACATTCTGGTAAATACCTAGGTGACCCACAAGGTCCTCCATGGACCCTCCCAGATGAACAGCGTCACCTGTGATTTGGACTCCCATTAGAAAATGAATATACTGTGAGGCTGGTGGACAAGCAATTATGCATACATATATACACATATGTGTATATACACACACCTATACAGCATCTTTTTCTACAGAGAAGTGAGCAAGTTTCCCTTTGTTTAAAAGAAATTAAAGCTAAAGATAATGGGCCAAAGATGAATGATCTCTGTGTTCCAACTCTAAAAAATTTCTGTGTTTCAATGGTCATATTAAAAGGATATCTTTTCTCACATATTGCAAATGTTTTATTTTCTAATATCGTATCAATGGAAATTATCTTATTAATGGTACATTTGTACATCTGCACATCTGCAATAATCGGTATTAGTAATGGTGACCTTGAGGCATTGCAAAATCTTGAATGCCTTTTGAATCATCAAAAAAAGTTATTTGAAAAAATTTGGTTTAGTAATTATGTACGTTTTACTATAGTCTCTGAAACTTGGCCATCTGTGTATGGCATATGTGAGAATTATCTATTAATCAGAATATTTAATTAGCAAGAATCCTGTTTTTCCTTATCATGGTTACCACTTTTAATAGAAGGGTTACTTGCTACCTAATCCAGGACAATGATGTGATATCCGTTCTCTCCACAAAACACTTGCATCTAAAGGCCAATCCTGTTTGTGTGGTGGGGGATACTTCCAATGGAAAGAAATTCTTAAATCTAACCCCCACTTCCACCCCCAACAGTGAAAACACGTAATAGTAAAAATATTCCTATAATACTAAATTCCATCTTAGAGGATTAACTCTGACTTGGTCCCCTAGGTATTGTAGAGAATGTTAATGTGCAATTTCTGGATTTATCTTTAAAGCAGTTGGCATGATAGATGATTTTATACAAAACACTACCATATTATATATATGTATATGTATATACATATATATATATATATATATATATATATATATATATATATATATATATATATATATATATATATATATATACTCAGCACACATTAAATTATCTTTCATATTAGAAGTACCATGGATGACAGTTGCAATCTGAGTAGTCAGGTTTGTTTTGTGGCTATTGTCAATGTTTCCCAAACCACGTTTAACCAAGAAAATGGAAAAGACGCATTCAAGTTAGGTGGCATTTGAAAATAATTTGGTCCATTCTCTTGTTTTCACATTACCTTAAATGTATTACAATTTAAAGGTAGATATAGATTTCATTTTATAAGACAAGCATTTTTAACAAGACTGATTTTGATTTTTTCAGGTTAATTCTGTAGTAGCTTTTGAAAACCAAATGATCTGGTTGTTTAGTTACCATAACTGAAGCCGATGCAGTATTTGCAAAGTCATGGTAGATAAACTATTTTGAAGATATGTGTGTGTTATACTATGAAGTCAAGCAACTATCACTCCAAATGAGGCATCTGCATTGTTTCATTTTTAACTTAAACTATCCATCATGTGTGTACTTCAGTTGATAAATGTTCTCACAGATGTGACACTCCATCCAGTGGTATAGATCTTAACTCATCTACTCCCTTTTATACTGCAATCTCTTTTCCATGGCCTCCCCTAAATTCTTGACAGGGAGCTACCTCATCCCTTCAAGGCTCTATTTTACCCCGTTGATATTATATGGTCATCAATAAAGCATAGGAACTGACTACCTAATTTTCATTTGCAATTACTACATGCACCCAATAATACACATCTTTGATGACTTTTATACTGCTTTTTGCATGTAATTTATCTTCCATCATATGCTGCAGTTTTCTATTGTCCTAAGGGGAGGGGGAGACCCACAATTTCAGTTACTCAGATATTGTTCTATTCTGTAATTCTTAGCAATATAGAAGAGTATTAGTGTTAAAAATATGGATTTTCGTTTCAGGGAGAAGCACGGGGTCATGGAAAGCACTGCCTAATTTTCCAAATTCAATCTAGCTTCTTTTTTTCCCTCTTGAACTCTGGGCCCGTATCACTGTTGATTTTCAGGGTTCAAAAACCTTTTCCTCTCTCTCTCTCTCTCTCTCTCTCTCTCTCTCTCTCTCTCTCTCTCTCTCTCTCTCTCTCTCTCTCTCTCCCCCCTCCCCCACCTCTCTCTCTGTTGGTAGATAGCTAGATAGATAAATACCTAGATACACCTAAGTATGTATATATCTATACCAGGGGTGGGGAATCTGAGGTCTTGAGACCACATGTGGCCTTCTAGGTCTTTGACTGCAGCCTTTTGACTGAGTCCAAGTTTTACAGAACGAATCCTTTTATTCTGTGAAGTTTGGATTCAGTCAAAGGTCTGCACTTGAAGATCTAGAGGGCCACATGTGGCATCGAGGCTGCAGGTTCCCTACCCTTGATCTATACAGTGATTCCTTCCATGTTGCAAGGGTTAGGGGTGCAGCACTCCCCACAATCTGGAAAATCCACATAAATTATTTTGTCCCTGTGTCCGTATTGGAGAAGTCTGATTTTTTTCTTTTATGGGGTGTTTACAGTAACTTCTTGTAAAATTTGGATTAAATATTTGTTCATAGGCTGTATGTAGGTTAATGTTAAGTAAAAATAATGTGGCTTCCACAAAACTCCCACCAAATTCTCATTTACAGTAATTTCTTGTTCTGACCCCAGATGTATCGAAACCATGATGAGAAAAGTTGCAATGTGGAAGGGATATGTGTATATGCATATATACAAACATATATACCCATAAATACACACATATATATGTAACTATCCATGTGTTTATTTGTGTGTCTGTGTATACACACATGCATCTGACAGATTGAAAAATAGATATTTTTCATCCCCTTAGTTTTTCCTATTTGAATAGTTATTTTAGGCTCTATAAAATGGTTGTGGATCTTGTTTATCAGGTTCTACACAGTGTTCTGGGACTTGACAGAAGGATTGCAATGTCATCTGCAACAGGAACATTTGGAGGGTGTAATCATTTAACCATCCCTCTTTCATTCACACTACATTGCACATCTTTCATGACTGTGGCAAATGCCTCTAGTGAGCTTGTACCTATCTCCTTGTTTTGTACTTTGCTTGATATTAATAATCAAAAGATCATCAAGCCAAATTATATTAGTTGGATCTATTAAGGGATCTTATATGATCTTAACCTGTGCATGGAAGACACCTTGTTGGAGGAGAGTTTTTAAGACTAATTTGTTCTACTGAATCAAATAATTTTTAAATATTCAATAATGACTATTATAGGATCTTGTATTCTCTCTACCTTTTTAGGACTATAAAGGAATGTTCTGCTGTGGAATATCATTTGTTTGTTTCCTTCCCATATATTCATCAAGGATGTCCTTGATAGATGTGTGTCTGTTGATGAAGAAAAATTTCACAAAATGAGATAAGCATTATCTCCAGGGACAAATTCACAGTTGGAGAACTGAAAGCTAAATACTTCACTGCTTAAATAGATCTTCAGCTTGTGTTGTTCAGTGCAGCACTGGTAATTTATAAATTTATAATGGGATTTTGTTGTGCATGCCCAAATCACCGAGGATGGAGGCACCCATATGGGACACTGCATATGGGACATTGTTTCTGGGAGACGGCATTCTGCTTTCTCCTTTCCCTAGGTTGCGTCTTTAAAATTTTTAAACTAGCAAGACTGGTATAGGCTTTCTCTCTTTCTCTTTCCAGTAGAATCCGGGAGTGAAAGTGCTTTTCACCTGAGACCTAGGCACTATACACTAAACTGGGAGTGCTACCTTCTCTCTACCTTTCCCCCTTTGTCCTGTTGTCCTGAGAATCAGCCTTGAGATTTTTGTATGTTTCATTTGTCCTTTTCATTTCTAGTCTTGGGTGCTAGAGTCTCTGGACCCAGGAGCTCAACCAATGGTAACTTTAAGTCAGGATTTCAGGCCAGAGGTTGCTGCTAGCCCAACAGGGAAGCTTTGAGAAGCTAGGGGCTGGGATACAAGCCAAGATGGGCTTTGAGGGATTATGACCCTTTGCACAAGGTGGCACTTGGTTGGACTATGCTATTTAGGAACTGGGTTAAACTGTGAACCTAATCCTTTTCCAAGAGATTGGAATTATATGGCAGGGGTGGGGTTGGGGTGGTGGGGGTGGGTGCAGTTATGTCCCCTCAGGTATTCATAGACTCGTTCTTGCTACGCATTTGAAGTAAATATTCCTTTATAAAAACTAATCTGACTCTTCAGTAGCCAAATGGAACTGGGTTTTAAGGGCATTAGGATTGGGGTAACACAATTAGTAGGGGTTTAAGCCAGTGATAGAGACACCAGACACCCTGCCCCTTACCCTTTTAAAGATACTGGAGAACCCTGAGGGAGGGGTGAAATACAAAATACCTGACGTTCAGGTAGTGGGATTGGGAGTTACTGTTAAATCTGTTACAAAATGGCCACTGTGAAATCTCAGTAGTGTGGATTTAGAGCTGGAAAGGGCCTCACAGTCTGGTCCCCTGTTTTACAAAACAACAAAGACTGGAGAGGATAAGTAATTTTCTCGAAGTCATACAGGTACTAAGTGATACTCTGGCAGGATTTGAATCCAGGGCCTCCGACTCCAAACTCTTAGTGTTTCCCCTTTAACATACTTTAATGTTACTGTTATTCTGCAAAAAAGCTTCTCAGAATCATGTAAGATTGGGTCCATGATATTGGCAAAATTAGGGAAGTGGAGTAGTTGAGTTTGGGGCATAGAAAAGCAGCAAATGCTACCTAGAACCGTAATGTCCATAGATCATACATACCATCCAAGAACTGTAATTATTCCTTAACCTTTCTTTCAATCTAAGTCTGGCTCTAGGCAGGTGATATAGTCAAAATCAGAAAGAAGGGAACTTTGGGGCTGATTGTCCTAAAATGATTCCCCTTGTAGTAAAGCTGGCTATGTTGGCAGAATGGAGAACAAGAGGGCCTTTTGAGAACTCTTTCCAATAAAAGCAATGCAGCTTGAAGAGGTGGTCTAGGTGGCTTTGTTTTTGTCTTTGTTTTATCCTGCATCCTTGTGGTTTCTGGTGATGTTTTGTGTGCTGGCCCAGGCTGCAAGCTGCCTGAGGTTTTAGACGTAGAAAACACATAAGGTTTTGAGGGATTATGACTCCTGTTGACCAAGCTTGCCTGTATCAGAGGTCATGGGACTCCAACTATAGGTTTTCTAATTAAAAATAAAACAATAACAACAGACAAAGATTTATGGGGAGTCTACTTTGTCTGTGCATACACTTTCCCTCTAGCCTCAGTTGGTCATTTTACCAAGTCATGCTATTATATTTAGTGTAAATTTTTGAAGATCAGTGTAAATCCATTGTCAGCCTAGGAGGAAAAATACTGAAAAGCTCAAAATATTCTAGAGTAGTATCATCTTATACAAAGGCCAACACATAGATTTATCCAATAGGTAATACTGTGAAGAACTCTAGGAAGGGGTTCTTTGTTGATAATGTAATTTTCATGATGGACGGCAGCATAGACGTCCTCAAGGCAACATATAACTGGTGGGTGTTAAGTCATTGCCACTTTATGCACAGGCACTCTCTCACAGCTCACAGAAGGACAGCCACAAATAGAACTGAAATCTACCCACAAGAAACCAATAACTTTGGATCTGATAAAGTGTTTCATTAGTTGTGGTCTTGGGATATGCTACGGAGAACTTCATAATAAAACCTGCGGTCAAGAAAGATGGCGTGTCGGACAGATCTTAGATAGGGTTAGGTTTGCTGATAGGTAAGCAGAGCACATTTTTAACCCCTAATTAGAGGGAGAGCTCAGTTAGGGATTGAGTGAGAAAATGGCAGAGGAACTCTTGAATTTGGATAATTTGATTTTGTATTTCAATGTTTTTTCCTGTGTAAATGAGATTTTGGTCAGTGTAAAGTCTGGACTTTTACTAACATTAGGAATAATAAGATATTCACAAACACAGTTTGTTCTCTCTTGTACTGGTCCTTTCATCTTCCCCTTGCCCAAATCTGAGGTCCAGCTCAAGTGTTTTCTGCTCCATGATTTCTCAGGCTTTCTCTAGCCCATAGCAGTCTTTACCTCCAGTGAACTAATGAGCTTTGATTGTCTAAACCACTTACAGGTAATTAATGATGTGCTGTTTTCTGATCACCCACATTTGGATATTTACATGATTTAATGACTGCGTTGTTTAACTTGCTTGGTCTTGTATCCCTCAACTAAACCTCAGTCTCTTTGAGGGCTGGTCTTTGTATCACCATATGATGCTTAACTTAGTATCTTAACCTAGTATCTTAATACATAGGCATTCTTTAAATTTTGATTGATTTAAATTATTTTGTATTTGTTCAAAGACAGCTTTAAATAAGTCCTTATTTATTTGTCAAATACTTGACGAGAAGCAATCCAGTGCAAGATACTCTGCTAGCTGCTTTAGGGCAGTCAAGATAGTCCCTACTCTTAGATAAAGGGAGATAAGATTTGCACACATATAACTCCAATAGAAGTTCAAGCATAAGATGTGTTCTGAGGAAGGAGAGATCCCTTCAGTTCTAATGGCTGTGGCTCTGTGATTCTACTTGGAATCACGAAGGATTTATTAAGTTCCTGCTATGTTCTAGGCACTAACCTAGTAAAGTCTATTTTACAAAGGTTATTTTCTTTTGCTACTTCCAAACACCTTGGGAGATAGGTGCTATTATTATCTGCAATTTTACAGTTGAAGAAACTGAGAGAGGTTAAGTGACTCATCCTGGGTCATGTTGTTGCTAAGTGTCTGGGGTTGGATTTGGACTCCAATATTCCTGACTTCAGACCCAGTGCTCTATGCACTGTGCATGCTATCTTGATAAGATATGAGTTTGAATCCTGACTCAGATGCTTCTTAGCTGTAAACCTGGGTATGACACAACCTTCTTCAGCCTCTGTTTCCTCATCTGTTGGATAAGGATGATGAGGATGAATAACATATACTTCAATAGTTTGTTGTGAAGTTCATCTGAGATAACATATGTAAGGATCATTGCAAACCTTAAAATGCTACATAAATAATTATTATTTTTGTGATTATTGAAATGTGATTATTATTCAATTCAATTAATTAATTATTAAATAATTATTATAGCGATTATTATACTCCTATTATTATTGTTTATTCTACTCCTGAGTGTATGCATGTGGAGAGAGACAGAGACAGAGAGAGACAGAGAGATAGACAGAGAGAGAGACGGAGAAACAGAGATGTAAGGAGGGAGGAGAGAGAGACAGAGAGAGAGGGACAGAGACAGAGAGACAGAGAGAGACAGAAACAGAGACATAAGGAGAGAGGAGAGAGAGAGAGACAGACAGAGACAGAAAACATTCTTTGTTCTTATTTACATGGTGGATTTTTCAAAAGAAGACTAGGGCTTTTGACAATAAATTGTAAGCCTTTTTTATTGTATTGCATCTGATCAAGTTCTGGGAAAGAGAGATTCTGGCTATTGCTCCCAGAACCTGACAGACAGCTCATGGATACCCAATAGCACTCTGGGCCTCTCACAAAAGTATAGATCGGAATATCCAAAGAAGCTACAAGCAGAGGTAGCAGTGTGGGAAGCAAACAGGAGATCAGTTCCTGGTTCCAATCCAGATAGATCAGGTGGGCCAAACAAAGACTTAGTTGAAAGTCACACTTTCAAGTAAAGCCAGTGAGGCAAAGAGTGGGGAGGAAGAAGTCTCCGAAATATCCCCCCAAACTGAGATGGTGATGCTTCCTTAGGACTGCCTGTGTTGTGAATGGAAAAATCTTCTAGATGAGAGGAGAGGACGGTCAGTAGCCTGAGTATTTCATACTTGATGTCTTTTACAAAATTCTTGTGAATCAGTTGACCTTAGTGGAAGCTCTTGGTGATTCTTCCGAAGTCTTCTCAACCCGCTGTTTCTACTTACACTTTTGTTTTATGGACTCCTTCGGAAAAAAGCATTTTATTTTAGAGACATACAAAAATCTTTTGCCCCTCAGAGACTCAAAAGGTGACATCTTAGGGAAGCTGTGTTTTTTAATTTTTCCTTCATATTGAAATGCTGCTTCTTCCCTTGAGCATCTAGATTTTATGATACAGGACACATAAGAATTTAACAGTTTGAACTTTTCAAAGATAATTATTATTAGGGAAAGCTTTGGTCTTTTATCTGAGAGAAGACTAGGGCATCTGAAGTTACTCCACTGACTGCTTAAATAGTAACTAGGTGTTGCTGTTGTGTTCATCCTTTGTTTTTGAAGATCATACCATCAGAGAAATGATGACATGACTTGCACTTGACTTTGTTTTGAGTTAGGGAGGGCTGTGCAAGGTCACCAGCTTCACTTTCTCTTCCAGAGCCTTCTGGATCCAGTGACCAGATATTCATCAGAATGACCGAAGACCATCCAAGGATGCAGTGGGGGAACCTGATCTTTTCAGGTATTCACTTAGAGGGAGGTAATGTCCATTGAGGGAACAGGCCTCTGGCAACAGGGCCATTCCGTGACTAGTAGCTGGTGACTCCGTACGTAGAGTGTTGGGCTTGGAAGTTGGAAAGATCTGAGGTCAAAACCTGTCTCAGTTACTACTTACTAGCTATCTGTGTGACTCTAGGCAAGTCACTTAATCTCTCTGTACCTCAATTTCCTCATCTGTCAAAAGGGGGATGATAATGGCACCTCCCTCCCAGGGTTGCTGTGAGGATGAAATAAGATAATTTATGTAATAATGCGCTTCGTTAAAACCTTAAAACGCTATATAAATGTTGACCGTTATTCCTGAAGTACTGTTTTTTAAACTCTCACAAGTCAAATTTATCATGGGGATAATGTAATAAGGACAAATATTCAACCAATAATGAAAAGCTAAGTAAACGGGTAAGTTGAAGCTCTATTATGTGCAGGGGAGTACATTAAGGCAGATCCAAGAGACACTTTAATGGTTTTAACATTAGCAATCAGCCCTGGACTCTGTATAAATCAAACACCACTGCCTTTCTAGCCTAGTGCACACCCCCTCATTCATTAGCACCGTTCAATGCAGATTATAAATATTAGCCAAGAAGCCTTCAGCTCTGGAGCTCCTTTCCACCGACACAGCAATAATTGAACAATAATGATGACAATTTTATTTTTGCGAATCCTTATGACTTACTTTTATTGATCTGTTCTTGAGTCTAGAGAAAGCTTCCTCAGCCAATATATAGCCGGAAATGGTTATCACAGTATCAGATAAGCAGTTAAATAAATGAATAAAATAAAATAAAATGAAGGGGGAAGTGGATGGGGAAAAGGGGTGGCAATCAGCCAGTTGCTGATATAAGCAAGAATTATGCCCCCCTCATTCTCACAAAAGAGGGAATCTTAAATTCACCCCTGCCCCTTGTCCCATTCCTTCCCCCCTTCATAAAAATAAAAATCCAGTCATGCTAGAAGCATTGCAGCTAAGCATTTTGGGGTTCCCATGGTCAGCTGCAGAGAGAAGTAAGCACCGTACTCACTGCTTGTGAGGGTGAGAGCCCCTTCGAAGGTGGGCTTTTTCTGGTTCCTTTGAGGATGGATGAACTACTTACCTCAAAATCACCCAAGCCTTGTAGCACTCTGAAAATATATGATCCATTACTATGAAAGAGAGCCGAGCTTTCACTGTCTGTCCTATCTCCTGAGTGTACAAGATGTACTGGCCTTTCCTTACCCTACATCTCAGAGTAGCAATGAATTGAATGCACAGTGGTATCAGTAAGCAGGAAATATGGATGCGAATGGACACACACACTTTTTTCCTCCTTGGTGTTCTTCCTTACTTTTTCCCCTTGTTCTGGTAAAAAGAGAGCCAAGGTTTCATTTCACACATTCCAGTGGCTTCCTATTCCAAATGGCAAACTGGCATTGTTCATAAGAGACAGAATGGTACAGGTCTGAGCACTTGTGTTCAAAACTTGCTTCTGTCACCCATTACCTGTGTGACCTTGGGCAAGTCAATTTATCTGTATGGCCTCAGTTCCCTCATATGTGAAATGAAGGGGTTGGGTTAGATGGGCGCTATCGTTCTTTATAATGTCCCAATCAAGCTGTAAATCTAAGATACTATGATAGCTGGTATAGTGGGAAAGCTGGCTGCAGTGTCAGAAACTCTCCACTTACTGGTTGTGTGAGTGACCTTTGGCAAATCCTTTTAACTGATTGTGCCTCAGTTTTCTTGTCTGTAAAAAGAGAGGCCCATAGCATAGTAAAAGAGTGCTGGGTTTATAGATAGAAGACCTGGCTTCAAATCCTTAATGCCAATTTACTACTTGTGTTAACTGAGTCAAGTCACTTAACAATAATGTAAATTTATATGGTCTTTTAAAGTTTGCAAAGCATGGGACATCTTGAATTTCATTTGATTCACACACATCTCTGAGCAGATAGAACACTGGACTTGAAATCAGGAAGACTCATCTTGAGTTCAAATCCGGTCTCAGATACTTCTTAGCTGACAAGTCACTTAACCCTGTTTGCCTCAGTTTCCTCATCTGTAAAATGAGCTGGAGAAGGCAATGGCAAACTATTCCAGTATCTTTGCCACAGAAACTTCAATGTGATCATAAAGAGTTGGACACCACTGAAATGACTCAACAGCAACATCTCTGAGTCTCAGTTACTCATCTGTAAAATGAGTGAGGAAGAAATGATCTCTATGACCACCTCTAGTATTCTGTATTTCTATGTGATTATTTCATTAGGTTGAGATTGTGGCTTTGTTTAAAAGAAACAAGAACAAACAAGTCTCTGGAAGGTTACCAAGCCACAACCAGAGCCCTAGCCCCAAATTCTATTACATTAGGGGCCAAGACTGGGAATTGGTACAGCTGTGGCAGGGGCAATTCCTGGAACTCTTTACTTACTCTCTTTTCTTTCTCCTCCTACCAATGTCTCCTCTGCCAGAGATCTGGTCCACACAGAGCCATAATAGATAGCCTGTTACCTTTACCTTGAAGGGAAAACTCCACACAGTCGGAGCAATTGAGGAGGAGCGGGGGATTGGAGAGACAGTAGCTGTGACTCTATCTGTCTCTTTTCCTGCTACAGTTTTGTGATCACTACATCCTCAGTAATACCCTTCCTACAGTCTTGAATCCTTTTGTCCAGATACATTTTCTAGATTTTTAAGTTAATTTGCAGTTTATTCAGGTGGGAATCCTTTATACTAACAACCTAACACGACCATTCTACAATGTTTTTTTGTTTTTCCAAGCAGCGTATTATATTGAAAATCCTAGAGTTAGGGGGAAAAAGAGTAAAATTGAGCACAATTTCAGATCTCTCTTTGTGGGGCACATGTGTACTGGCATGTATATGTAGGTTAGTACTAACTTTAATGATTATTAGGAAAAAAACCAAAATTGATAATGTCTTTGATTGGTGTTGAACATGGTTAGAACCTACCTTCCTACCTGTACAACAGAACTGCTCCTTGTCTCAGCTTCCTTATTTATCTTAATGGCATGTTGTTGTTTGTCTTTTGTACTCAAAGAGGACCATGGCATCAAGAAGGTGATGCCATGACTTGCACATGAATTGGATTTATGGGAAGGAGGGCTGTGCAAAGTCATCAGCCTCACTTTCTCCTCCAGAGCCATCTGGGTCCAGAGGCAAGATATAAATCAGGGTGATTGGAGATGGCCCCAGATACAGTGAGAGACCTTGGCCTTTTTTCCATCTGGAAGGACCCTACCCTTCAGAACATAGACTTGGATCTCACACACTGTCACTCACAATATTAATTTAGTCCTACTCTTGAGGTAGCATCAGATGGAAAAGGGGTTTTATCTTATTTTTATTTTCCAAGGCTCAATCTAAGAATTATATTTGACTTTTTGCCTATTCAATACGTTTCCAGTCCTCCATTCCATACCATAGTTATCCTCTCATCCATTTCCTCTTCTTTACACATATTCCCACCACCTCATTACTTCCTATCCCAACTATGGTGAAAGCTTCCTAACTCATCTCCCTGCTTCTACTCTTCCTAGTTCATTATTTGAATAGCTTCCAAATCAATCTGTTTAATGCCCAGGTCTCATGGCTTTACTCCTTCTCAAAAACCTTCCATGGCTTCCTATTGCCTGTTATAATAGTAGAATAAACTACAAATTGCTTCCTAATGCCTACAGGAAAAAATACAAATTTATATAATACAAAAATACTCATCTAGAATTTGTCTCTAACCTACCTTTCCAGTCTTATTTCATAGTATGTACTCTATGTTCCAACTAAAATGGATTACTGATTACAAGCATTGTCTGCCTCCATGGGTAAATGTAGACTAATTCCCATACTTAGAACAGACTCCTTTCTTATCTCAGCCAAATGAAATCTTTCCTTTCTTTTAATGTTCAGTTTAGGTTGCCACTACTTCTTCCCTGAAGTCATGAAGGTTAATCCCAGCAGCTGAAAATGATTTCTCCCTCCTTAAATCTCTTCCTGACCACTTTGGATTTTTCCTTTGCCCCTATCAATGTCTTTTTTGGGTACCATACTTACTTGTATGTGTCATATTCCCCCATTAGACTTAAATTTCTTGAAGTTAAGGACTGTACCTTTATTCATTTTTGCATCTCCAGCATTTAGCACAGTCCGTGACACATAGTAAGCACTCAACTCTATTTGTAGAGTAGAATTGTTGAATTGTTTGGACAAGGGGATGTAGTTTCTTAAAAAAAAATGTCACAGTTTTGGGTATAACCACGACTTGTCTAGATTCTGACCTAAATCCTATATTGCCCCCAAAAGATTCTTTGGTTTTCTTACGTTGATTTTTTTTAGCCTATGGGTTCCTACAAATAAAATAAAGGGTAACCACATATGATATTATGTGGGCAATAGAATTATAATGGAAATGCATATGTCTAGATGATCTGGGATTAGGAACAATTTGCATATGAGGAAGTCCACCCATTCAAGATTTATTCTTCCTGCCCTTACTCTCATTTCCTTATCCCATGTCTAGGTCCTGTGTCCCTGCACCAGTTCCAGTTCTTTCTATTTTCTTCCCCCATTCCTTTATCTCCATCCTAGGCATACGAGGAGCATGTTAACTGGAGATTTTGATAGGTCAGGGCTAGAAAGCAGAGGTTTCTTTGTATTAAGAATTATTATATTGTATAATTGTATAAATTATATAATATATATGTATAATTTATATAATTATATAAATATTATATTAAGGCTGCTATAAGGCACAAAATAGAACATGGTAGTTTGGGTGTACATATAAGCATGCATGTCTTTTGAATATATGTATAAGTATGTATACACATGCTTATATATGTGTATTTATACATATAAACACAGAATAGTCTAGGTTTAGTGGATAGAGTGCCAGCCTTGAAGTCAGGAAGATATGGATTCAAGTCACATTTAACCTTCTCGATGTCCCAACTCCATTAACACTCTTAAGTTGTAGAGATGTTTTAGGTTTGTGTTGTTGCGATGGTAGAGGGAGTTTCTTCTCTAACAGCTCTATATAACAATGAAACAACACACACACGCACATAAATATAAATATATGTGTGTAAATATATATTTATGCTTTATCATATCATATAATATTTTTATATTAGTGATATATATATGTGTGTAAACATCGAGGTAGAAAAGTTAATAGTCTGATTGTTGAACATTTTGAAATGGATATTAATGTGTTTTCTTACAAAATATAAAAAAAGCAAAAAAGCCTTTAACATGGAATAAAAATGTGAAAATTGATATTTTTGTAGGGTTGCTAATTGTTTATAGAGCAAACCCACAACTGTTATATAAAAACAGATGCTACTTTTGTTTTTGAATTTCCTTACTTTGAATTTTTAAAATTATGCCTTTTCTTTTAAGGCGTAGCATCTCTCCTGCCCGATACAATTCATTTTCCCCCCTCTTTTCCCCTTCCTTTCTTGTATTTAAGTCCCCTACTTGCTACCTGTTCTTAAAATATATCTTGTAATGCATTTCTTGAATTTAGAATAAAAGACTTGTACTTTCTACATTGCTTCCTCTCATAAGTCTCCCTGATTTCGGGTTATTGTATAATACTTGAGCTCTTAGCTAACGTACATTGCATTGCCCTGTAATCAGCGCAAGCCTCAAGAGCTTCAGCTAACAATAGTACCCAAAGCTATAAATGCAAAAAGATAAAATTATTTTTGCCAATGGATGTACAAATAGAGAGGAGAACAAGAAGGAGATTGACCCCAAGAGTACTGTGAGGCGTACATAATTTTGGCACTACATGAATAATGTATGATTAATCTTTTATTGGGAAATGACCAATTATTGTGATGGTTCTGAGGAAACTTACTAGTCTTTTCTCACTGATTACATTTAAGAATTATTTACTTACCTTTATGAATTTAGAGTAATTGTAAAATTTTAAAATTTAAAAGAAGAGAAACACCAATATGTAAGGCATTCTGACTTATAATGCAAATGAGCCTTCCCTATTCTACTTTGGAGTGGCAACCTCTTGTCTCATTTTCCAGTGAGTTTTTAATTGTTACTCTATGGATGACCACAGGAAGTGACTTAGCTTCATCTACCTCTCTGTTCAGACACCCATCTATAAATATAATTTGTTCCTTATTTGGCACAATGGTAATAATTCATTGGGTCTTTTAAAGAATTACAAGTCACTTTCTGACTTAGTAGCAATTTGCTTTTTTTGGGGAGAGGAAAGTAACACTTGCAATTTATTATATACTTTTTCTTTTTTAAATAGTATTTTGTTTGCCACCAGTTATATGTAAAGACAATTTTTAACATTCATTTAAAAAAATTTGAGTTCTAAATTTTCTTTCTCTGTTCCTGACCTCCCCCTACCTGGTAAGCATATATAGATTATATATGTTCAATCATGCAAAATATATTAACATATTAGTCATATTGTGAAAGAAGACACAGACCCAAAGGAAAAAAAAACCCATAAAAACACAGAAAGTGAAAACTAGTATGCTTTAATCTGCATTCAAACTCTATCAGTTCTTTCTCTAGAGAGGGATAGCATATTTCATCATGAATCCTTGGGAACTGTCTTGATCATTGTATTGCTGAGAATAGCTAAGTCATTCACAGTTGATCAGCATGCAGTACTACTATTACTTTGTGCAATGTTTTCCTGTTTCTGCTCACTTCACCTTGCATAAATTCACAAGTCTTTCCAGATTTTCTGAAGTCAACCTATTCATCATTTCTTATAGCACAGTAATATTCCATTACAATCATATACCACATTTAACCATTCCCCAATTGATAGGCATCCCCTTAGTTTCCAATTCCTTGCCACTACAAAAAGAACTGCTAAAAATATTTGGTACAGATAGGTCCTCCCCCACCTACTTTTTTTTATCTCTTTGGGATATAGACTTAATAGTGGGACTGTTGGATCAAAGGGTATACAAAGTTTTATAGCTCTTCAGGCATAGTTCCAGTTTGTTCTTCAGAATGGTTGGATCAGTTCACAACTCCACCAACACTGAATTAGTGTTCAAATTTTATTACATCTTCTCCATTTACTATTTTCCTTTTCTGTCATATTTGGTGATCTGACTGGCATGAGGTGGTACCTGAGAGGTGTTTTAATTTGCATTTCTCTAATCAAGAGTAATTTGAAGCATTTTTTATAGCACTATAGATAGCTTTGATTACTTTGTCTGAAAACTGCCTGCTCACATCCTTTCACCATTTATCAGTTGGGGAATGACTTGTGTTCTTTTAAATTTGACTTATTTATGTATTTGAGAAACAAGGCTTTTATTGAAGATATTTGCTGCAAAATTGTTTTATAATATGCTCCTTGATATTTGAATTGTTTATTTTGGACTTTTTCAGTATTATCTCCTTGGCCTGAGAGTTCTGGAATTTTGCCATAATATTCCTAGGAGTTTTCCTTTTGGGATCTCTTTCAGGAGGTAATCAGTAGATTCTTTCAATATCTCTTTTCCCTTTTCATTCTAGCATAACAGAGCAGTTTTCCTTCATAATCTCTTGAAAGATGATGTCTAAGCTCTTTTTTTTTGATCATGGCTTTCAGGTAGTCCAATAATTCTTCTGGATCTATTTTCCAGTCAGCTGTTTTTCCATTGAGATGTTTCATATTTTCATCTCTTTTCTTTTTGATTTTATTTGATTGATTCTTGATATCTTATGGAGTTATTAGCTTCTACTTGCCCAATTCTAGTTTTAAGGAATTATTTTCTTCAGTGAGTGTTTGTAGTTCCTTTTCCATCTGGTCAATTCTACCTTTTGAGGAGTTGTTTTTTTCAGTGAATTGTTGTATCTCCTTTTCTATTTGGCCAATTCTGTTTGTAAGGAGTTGTTTTCTTCAGTGAATTTTGTACATCTTTTTTCATTTTTTGTGTTTCATTTACCAAACTATTGACTATTTTTTCATGATTCTCTTGCATAATTCTCATTTCTCTTCCAAATTTTTCTTCTAGCTCCCTGTATCACCAAAGCAATATTCATAGCACTGATGGTAACTATGAATATGCTGATGTAGTTCTCAATCTCAAAGTATAACAGACTCTCCATATAGGAGGCAGAAGAAAAACATCTATTTAGACACCAGAAAGCCAAATCCCAGAACCAGAAAGGAAAATCCATCACAGCAAACAAGAAGTCAATACAGGTTAACACTGCAGGGGGCAAAGCCATTCCTAAGCCTCCCCACCCCCTGTTGGGACCTTCCCACAAACAAACAAACACTCAAGAGCCTAAGCTATGCCTGCCTACCTCTGTCCTTCCCAGCTCTGACTAGCCTGACTAACTTCCTCTTAGCTCTGCTCCACTCTTCCTGTTCCACTGGTTCAGCAAGCTCCTCCTACCACATGTGACTTAGGCTTCCATGCAATCCAAGCAGGTCACATGGACCTATTAATGAGTGGTAAAGATTTTCCCATTTACGTTACCATTATATTCACCCCCAAGATCTTTTGTATTCATTATATAGGTCAGTGGGGCAACTGGTATGAACAGAATTATAACAGGGATAACAGAAAATAAGCACATAAAACAATATCTTAGGCAACTGGTATCAACAGAACTTTACAGCAATATATTAGGGATCATACAAAATAAGCACATAAAACAATATCTTAGGGTAAGGCTTGAGCACAAGCACCCTGTCATTCCTCCTCAAAGGATTGGGGCCCAAAATCTTGGGGTAAGAGGAGAAGGGCTCTTCTTCCATAGCTACTTAGCTGTCCCTGCCTCAGGAGGTCCCATTTGAGAGTTCAGTTCTTTAGCTGGCATTTGGAGCTCAGTCAATGCTAGGTCCATGGTCACATCACAATTATAGACGAGAGGTCTATGCCTGGCTTAAGCTGGTATCTGCAGGTGGAGGGTACTAAGGGTATTAAGTGGAGGTACTAAGTCTGCAGAAGACAAATCTAGTAAACAAGTTTAACAGAAAAAAAAACAAAAAAGAATCAAGGAGACAATAACCAAAAGCAGGTACATATAGCGTCAGCTGTGCTTCTGGAGTCTGTGAATCCAGTATCATAGCCTCATTCATGGTAATATGAGTTAAGGGTACAATTTTGTAGTCATCTTCTCCTGAATGGACAACAGTTACAATATTATCTTTCCCATGTGCTATAATTTCTATAACTTTTGAAACATCACCTGGCTTCCATTTTACCCATACTTTAGCTCCCAATTTTATTCTATCAGTAGAACCCAATCCTTCAGTTCCTCTGCTAGTTATTTTGGAAGGAGGGTAAGTTTCCACAAAGTTTATTGTTTCACAAGGAGTAATAATCACGTGAACTATTCTATTGTTTTTACAAAACTGTATGGGTTCTACACTTAAATTTTGGAATGTCACAGTAATTTCTCCTTGATAATTAGGATCTATCACTTCAGCCAATACATGTATTCCCTGAGCTGCTAATCCAGATTTAGGTAATATCCATCCAAAAGAATTTTCAGGGATTCTCATACATATTCCAGTAGATATTTTTGTTATTTCTTTCCTATCTAACCTAAAGTTTTCTAAACAATGTAAATCATATCCTGTTAAACCAGGTGTCCTGGAATAAGGTGCTGGGACATCTGACCTCACAGTCCAATAGTCAATATTTGGGATCTTATGTTTTCCTTGTTTTTTGATTTAAAGATTTGGGGTCATCATTCTGGCTAGAGGTGTACTTCCTCTTAATAGTGTATTATGCAAATTACTCAAGGCAGTGAACAAATTATCTTTCCAACATTGATAAAAATTATTAGAACTTCCTTAACTGTTCTTTCAATAATCCATTCATCCTTTCAACTAACCCAGATGCTGGTGGATAATATGGAATGGTATATCCATTCTATGTTGTTTAATACACAACATCTCTTCATTTCATTAGTTTTGAAATGTGACCCATTGTCACTTTGTCTCTGCATTGGGGTTCCATAATATGGACTTATGATATCTAGAGTTTTACAGGTGTTTTCCTGGGTTACATTCTTATAGGGACAAGACACTAATACAACTGAATAGGTGGTAACACAAGGACATACAAATTTATATCCTTTATCTTGGGGTAGGGGTCCAATATAATCTATTTGCCAAATTTGGGCTTGTGCTTTTCCCCTTGCTATCTCTCCAGTTACTACCCGAGGAACAGTCTGTTCCTTTTCCAACTCACATATATATAACATTCCTCTGCTACTTGTTTTAACAATGAATGAGAGATACTAATACCTCACTCAGTCTTGTGCCCACTGGCATGTGGCCTGGACCCCTCAATGGCTGGCTGTTTGATGGAACCATTTTGCTAGTACTGGATCATCAGTTGGTGTTAGAGTAGGGACAGTATGTTGAGTAACAGTCTTTGCTGGCTGATCAGCATGTGCATTGTACTCACGTTCTGGCATGGTAAGGGCCACGTGAGCCTTAAAAACTGACAAATTAGTAACCCAAGACATGCCCATATATCTTCCCATAATTCTGCCCCAGACTTGTTTGCCATGAATTTCCCAATTTTGATTTTTCCACATGAGCATCCATGGAGCTAACCCATTAGCTACTGCCCATGAATCAGGGAATGTATGACACTGTCCTCCTTGTTCTGTTTTGATAGCTTGATGTACTGCCATAAGTTCAGCATATTGCCTACTTCCACCTATCCCAGTACTTTCCAAAGTTCTCCTAGTACATGGGTCATGGGCTACTGCTTTCCAGTGTCTTTTGTGGCCCAAATATTTTGCTGTCCCATCAGTAAACCATGCAGGTCTCTTTTGTTCTTCAGTTAATCCATCGTATCCCTCATTGCATTTTATCCAGGACTGTGTCAATTGTTGCTTTAGTTGAGGGGGTTATATCATTTCACTCAGTATCTATGTTTGCTATAGATTCATGTAAAGCAGAAACTCCACTTTTGCCTGCTTTAGATCTATTTCCAATATACCATTTCCTTTTAATTATGCTAACCTCTTGTGCATGTCCAATTCTGTGAGAAGCTGGAGTACCCATTACCCAGGTCATAATTGGGATTCCAGGCCTTAATATTACCTCATAGCACAAAGTCAGTTGTTTAGTCTCTACCAAAACCCAATATGCAGCTAAGAACTCCTTTTCAAAAGGGGTATATTGAATTCCAGATGAAGGGAGTTTCCTGGACCAAAATCTTAAGGGTACATTTCAGGTTTGTTTTTGACATAAACTCCAATTTGCATATTCATCCTGTACAGTCACTTGTAATTCCACTAGGCCACTTTGCATAGGCCATAAATCTAGGGCCAATTGTATTGTGACCTTTGCTTCTTAAAAAGCTTTACTCTCCTTAAGGCCCCAATCAAATTCATATTTTTTCCTAGTAATCTTATATAAGGATTTCAAAATTTGTCCTAGTTGCAGTATGTGATGTCGCCAACATCCAAATAATTCTATAAACTTCTGGGCCTCTTTCTTATTGGTGGGGAGAGGAAAATCCTGAATCTTTTGTCAGGTTTGTGGGAGAATCTCTTGCAGCCTCTTATTCCATTGTATACCCCAAAATTTTAGTTTGAGCTGACCCTTGCATCTTTGCAGGGTTAATTTCCCAAACTTTGCTTTTCATATGCTCAATTAAAAGTGTCAAATTCTTCTCCACTTCTTTTACATTTTTTCCCCGTATCATAATATTATCTATCTAGTGGGTAATCTGTGTACCAGGTAGCTCAAATAGTGGGGCTATGCAGATATCCTTGGGGGCAAGCATGTAAAAGTATATTGTCGGTCCTGCCAAGTGAAAGCAAATTGATCCCATTGTTTAGAATCTGTTGGAATAGTAAAGAAAGCATTGGCTAAAGCAATAACTGTATACCAAGTCCCATCGTATTTCTGGATCCTTTCTATTAAGGTAATGGTATCTGGAACAGCAGCATACAAGGGAGGAGTCACCTTATTCAATTTCTATAATTCACTGTCATCCTCCATGTCCCATCTGACTTTTGTACTGGTCAGACGGGACTATTCTATTCAGTGGTTGTAGGCACTAACACCCCTGCCTCAACGTATTTCCTTTGTACTATTGCTAATTTCATGTTGCCCACATGGCACACGATACTGCTTTAAAGTAATTAGTTTAGTAGGTTCAGGTAAAGTAATTGCGTCTATTTTTTATTTTATCCACTAAAACTGTATTAATTCCTATCTTCCTTACTGCAAATTGGTATCTTTCTTCAGGTAAATTTAGAGTTATACCTCTCAATATATTTATTCCAATGATGTATTCAAGAATGGGTACAATTACTATGGTATATTCTTTCTTAGGTAATTTCCAGTTTTCATCATTAGTTTGACTTGTCTGGCTGATATTTCAGCTCCGCCTAGTCCTGTGATGGTGATAGGAATTCCATGTTTAAACTTATCAGAGTTTCCATATATGAGGGAGGCCTCCGCCCAGTGTCTATTAATGCACTAGTTACACTACTTGATCCGTTTTCCCAATATATGATCAAATTGATATGGGGTCTATTATTCCATCTGTGTATTTCTTTAATCTGAGTTGGGGCTTGACCAATTTTCTATTCTCCCTGAATGTGTGATGGTTTTGGATACAAGGCATCAAGAGGATCTGTAGGAGCAGTTCTTACGTCTCCATTCCATCTAGTATCAAGTCCCTTTTCTCGGTACATTCTGTATAGTTCACCATCTATGCTTCCAAAATCAACCCCTGCTCTTAATAGAGCAGTAAACAATTCTTTTCTTGTCATTCTATTCTGATTTTGAATCCACAGGCTATTTACTCTTCTTTCTTGAGGAAAGTTATCTTTTCCCCAGTCTCCTAGGTCACTTAACAGTGAAATCTTGTCCAGCACTTCTGAAAGAGGATCCCCTATTTTCCCAATTATTAGAGTCAAAACTAGAAGCTTGTATGAAGGAGGAGCCATCTTCACTATTATATTCCTATGGGGAACTGCTAAGGGGGTATCATAGTATACATGTGCCTTTCCAATAACTATGGCAGTCTTCATTACCTCCTCCTTTAACTTTCTTATACAGTTTGTAAGTGAATACCAGGGTGTCTCCACTAGGCCACACTGAATTAGTAGGATACTGCCCACTGCATCTTTCTGCAACCAAAGCTAAGAGATTAGTTGTATTGTTACCTCCTTGCGTATTGTAATCTCTAAAGGCTTACTGTACAGAAGGATTCTGACTGATACCTATAAATTTCAAGCAATCCATGCCATCTATTGATACTGTTCCAGCCCCTTCATCACTGATTCTCATCATCCAAGATATTAGCGATTCTCCCATCCTTTGGGTGAACCAACTCAAAATTTCTGTTGCCTCCTGTTGAATAAAATTCTCAATTATCTCCTTAAACACCAAGTTTCCTTCTTGCTTCTCTTGTTTCTGCTTTACCACGGGAGAGCTTCAGCCTTCAAAGTCTCTCCTGCAACATTGTTTCATTTCCCAATTCTGACTTAATTACATTTTCTGCCCACACATTGTCCTGGCAGTCATGTCATGGCAACTAGGTTGAGTCTGTACAAAGGTCATATGCACATTTCTTTTGTCAGTCTTCTGCTTCTTAGCTAAATGAACAGCCTTTCCTTCCACAGGAGAATCCCCAGCCTGGTCTTTTAAAGGAGAGTCCGAACGCTGAGAATTCCGATGCAAACTATTTAACTCTTTTATCATCTGAAATTTTTCCTTCAGCAGCTCATCTCTGTTTTCACACATAATATGGTAACCTGTTAATAAAATCTAACCTCTCCTACTTACCCCTGCCAACTCTTTTCTTGGTCTTATTGGTTTTTCTTGTGAACACTTTTCCAAATCTCCAGGTTTCCCTCCTGTAACCTCACTTCCCAGTTTTCACAGGGTCCTGGGCTTTTGAACCATTCTCTAGCAAGCAACAAAAAAGTTAAATCATCCCAATCTGGGCTACTAGTTTCTTCATCTAAATCCTTTCTCCTCCAAATAGAGATTTTATACCCTGAGATCCTGTTGGTGACACCAAATGTATCTCCAAGGCAATATTCACAGCACTGGTGGTGACTATGAATATGCTGGCATAATTCTCAATTGAAAAGTATAACAGACACTCCACATAGAAGGCAGAAGAAAAACATTTATTTAGACACCAGAAAGAAATCAATACAGGTTATCACTGCAGGTGGCAAAGTTATTCCCAAGTCTTCCCACCCCTTGCTGGAACCTTCCCACAAACAAACAAACACTCAGGGGCCTATGCCTGCCTACTTGTATCTTTTCCAGCTATGAGTAGCCTGACTAAATTCCTCTCAGCTCTGCTCCACCCTTCCTGTTCCACCCATTCAGCAAGCTCTCCCCACCACATGTGACTTAGGCTTCCATGCAATCCAAGCAGGTCACAGAGACCTATTAATGAGTGGGAAAGATTTTCCCATTTACATTACCATTACATTCTCTCATTTGACTTTTAAATTTTTTTTGAGCTCTTCCCAGAGTTCTTTTGGGCACTGAGACTAATTCATATTTCTCTGTGAGGCTTTGCATGTAGATGTTTTGACATTATTTTCCACTTTTTAGCTTGTGTTTTAATCTTCTCTGTCACCATAGTAGCTTTCTATTGTCAGGTTTTGTTTTTCTTTTCATTTTCCAGTCTATTTCATGACCTTTAAAGTTGGGTGCTGCTCCTGGGTATAGGGGACATTGTCCCAAGCTTCTTGTTCTGGAAACCAGGGGTCTGGGCCCTGGACTGCTACACCAGGGTTTCTGAGCCTGGATGCTCACTTGATATACTGGGGCTACCAGGTTTGCTGGGCCTGGCCATTCATCTACTGTGTCAGGGGCTGGAGGCCTTGCAGCTGGCCCACTGTGTTAACCTCTTGCAGCAAGGCTGTGGGGCATCAGTTTGCTGACCTGTTCTGGGGGTAGGGACCTCTGGCTGGCTTGCCTGGATAGTGCTGCTCAAGGTTATACTCCCCTTTTACTCAAGTGAGAAGGAACTTTCCTGCAGTCCTCCTAAATTATCTTGAGATGGAAAATGTTTTCGCCTTATCCTTTTATGGGTTCTGCTGCTCCAGAATTAATTTTGAGGAATTTTAAACAGTTTTTAGAAGGGAAGCTCAGTCAAATTCTTCCTTTTCTCTGCCATCGTGGTTCTCTTAATCTCTTATTTCTCTAGGCAACTCTTGAGCCTAAAATTGCAGAGAAGGTAGCAACCTGCATTGGTATAGGAAATTTCTTCTATCCTCCCACCCCAAACTCCTTATAACAATGAAATCCCAAATCCAGTCTCTGTCCCTTTTCTCAAATATCTCAACTTTACAAAAGGTTCATTTTTTTTAGCACATACTCTCCTGATTCTTTAGAATGGTAGTTTTCAAAATGTGGTCTGGGGACCTATCATGACCTATTAAATTTCTCCAGGCCTAAGAGCTCCTTATTGGTTGTATTAACATTTGTAACATGATAATACCTATGTTTTTGTCAGTGGGGTAAATTTGTGATTCTCTCTTGCTGTCTTGTTAGAAAAAGTGTTACACATTGATGATTCTGAGTTCTGACTGTTGTATGTCCACCCACCTATGTACTGACACAATCATATTTGCTCATCTTTTCTGACCCTGCTACATGTTCCTTCATAAATCTGCTGCAAGGGAGTGCACACACCTTGCTGAAGACTTTCCTTGAGATCTCTTGATATTGAGTAGATACCAACAGAATGGGATATCACCTTATGATTCCCCAAAATAGCTTCCCAAAATTCTGTTAAAGATTATTTCTGCTTGTTTTTCAGTGACAAAAAGGCAATTTTTATGTGCAGTACTTCGTCCTGTTAAAGTAATCTGAAAAATGATCATAACTTACAATCCTATGATCAGTTTTAGTCAAAAAGTGCCATAGATACTTCAAGCCTATGAGCAGCATAGTGGGTATCAATGGTAGAGGGAGTTTCCTCATTTGGTATTCTTAATAGAAACAAAAATCATAGGTTCACAGTATAAAAAATACTTAAAGTTATTTTTTCTGTATCTCACTGTGGAGGATGGGTGACTCTGGGTTCTCAAAGTTTCTATCAGCAGAGTATAGACACTGACAGTTTGTACCAAACTGGAAAGTATGAAGCTTGACTATATAATTGTCATTGGAGGACCAGACTAGAGGCTGATCTCTATAAAGTTATCTGCAAGATGAAGAAATTTTTAGAGATGGTAACTCTTTAACACCACTTGCAACGGGGCTGGGATGGGAGTGGGGTGGGAATTGTTTGATGAAGGGTCTCCGATTGCTTTTCCCACCTTATATATCTGGTGCTGCTGAATCTACAAGTGACTAACTTTTCCTCTTTAGAAAAGAAAGCTTAAGAAAATCTTGGTTTTAGTCCTAGCCACTAAAGAGAAGTGTGACCTTGGGTAAGTTTTTTCATTCCCAAAGAGCTCAGTTTGCTCAAATGTAAAATGAGCACATTAGACTAGTAATGAATTAATAATTAGTAATTAGGCTATAAGTCCTCTCCTACCTCAAATATTTGTGATTCTGTGAAGCTATTTCACTTTTCTGGGTCATTGTTTGCTCATTTGTAACATAAGGAGTTTGAATTTGATCAGAAGATCATAAATTTTTGAGCTAGACATGTCCTTAGAAGCCATCTAGTCCAATCCCTTCATTTTACAGATGAGTAAACTGAGGACCATACAAGTGAAATGACTTGCCTAATGTTGAAAGTACCACTTTCAGAGGTACCACTTTCAGAGGTACCACTCTAACTCTAGTGCTATTACAATAGATTCTGGTTAAAGTCATGAATATGGGTAAGGAGCATATAATATCCAGACAGACATTACATCATTGAAGGGGAAAACAGAAGAGAAGTATATGTTCCCAAGAGGTGTCTTAGTTGATCGTCTAAGCAGAAATGCTACCCCTTTGGCAGAGGTGGATGTTTAGAGAAATGACTGTGAAACTTCCTATCCTTCTCTGCCTTATTTCTCAGGCTAATTGATAGAATGACTGAGGGGATTTGCCTAGTGGATGGGATACTTAAAAGTTCATAAGAGAGGTGACTTATTTCTTGCCACATTATTAGCCATAGCAAAATATCATGCTAGGCCATAAGCCTTAAGGAAAATTAATGTAAGAAAGGAAGACAATTGTGGGATAATCTCCCTCCTGGTAACCATTGGAGTGGTCATAGTTGGATCCCACCAATCTTCCTCTCCTCCAGCCAAACTGGTGTCAGTTGCTCAAGCACAGGACTCCATCTCCCCTCTCCAGACCTTTGTACTGGTCTTCCTGCATGCCTGTAATCCATTTCTTCTGCATCATTGAATATTCAATTCAAGAACCATCTTCTGCATGAAGTTTTTCTCGATTCCCTACCTGTTGGTTCCTTCCTCCCAAAATGCCTTGTGTTTAGCCACTGTGCATATTTGTATGTATTCACTTTATATTTATGCTGCATGTATATTTATGAATGTACTTGCTGTTTCCATTAGGATGGAGAGTAAGAATTGTTTCGTTTCTTTTGGATTTATACCTGTGACACTTAGAAGGTGTTTAATAAATGCTTGTTGACTGATTGACTGATTGATCTTACTACTCTTTTTTCTTGTCAGTTAGAAAAAAAAGGGTTTCTCTGAGCATATTTTCCTGTTGTTCCTACTTAAAGATACAAAATAGAATATGATCTACTAAATATAGTTATTCCCTTCAACAATACACATTGTAAACTGCTTATATGTTTATTTAGTCATCTTGTGCCACACTTATCTTTATCTTCCTTTAAATTTGCCACAGAGGGTCCACTCGATATAATGGGGATCTTCATTATTTTCTTTTCTCTCTCTTTTCCTTTTATTTTTATTTATTTACTTTAGAAGACTAGGTCTCCCCATCTTGCCCAGGCTTGAAGTGCTGTGACTACTCATAGGTCCAATCCCATTACTTATCTATTTCTGACCTAAGCCAGTTGACCCCTCGCCACATAACCCTGTGCCCTGTGCCCCGCTTTGGGAGACATACCAAATTGATGCCTAACTTAGTGTGGGTATTGATCAGCACAACCCACTAGAGTTCAGACCTCCTAAGCAGAAATTGGGCAAGCCTAAATTGGGACCACAGATATGTACTACCACCCCTGGTTCTTCTTCACTTTCAATTGACATTGTGAGGATACATTAGGGGCATACAAGCTGTCCACTGGTTATCACTGGCTCTTACCAAGTGACTAGCCCATTAAGTGACCCTCCCTTTTGATATATACATTGTTTGAAGCTATTTTAGGCTTTACTTCACAATTCTTTGTTTATAATATGCTGTAGCCTACTCACACCCACCATGCAATTCTCCATTGCCTCTACTTTCTATTGTTTAGAAACCATAGTCTTCCACAGCTGGGAGCCATATAACCCCACCAACAGAATATAGATGGGGTCATTACCCTTGACTCAGGAGGAGTTCTTCTTTTCTGACAAGGTTTTGTCCTGGCATTAGTACAACTCACAAGGCATGTAGTCCAGGCGTGTAGTAGCAAGAGACCTAGGCTCCTTGCTTCAGATTGTATCATTTGAACTGTTGCAAGGTCAGGACAAGTCAAATCAACACCAGGAGAAGCGGAGCCCATTTCCCCTCTCGTTTCATTCTAGGCTCAATTAATTGTTCATTTACCTAGTGACTGTTCCAAAGACTTATATCTGTGTGTGTGTGTGTGTGTGTGTGTGTGTGTGTGTGTGTGTGTATGAATATTATGGGAACTGAGTGAACCACACTGACTCCATCTTGTGATTCAATTCTGGAGCTGGCTCAGTTCCTTTTCTATTCAGTTAGGGGTCCAGTCTAATTTCTATCCTGTGAGAAAACTTTATTCAATAATGAGAATTGTGAGAAAACTGTATTGCATTGTTTGAACTTAATCCTGTGTGACTGAAAAGCTGGACCACCTCTATCTATTGCTTAGAGACCCTTAACTATGGATCTAGGCTATCTTGCCAGTCAGATCTGAAGACTGATGTGAGTTTTCTCACAATTCTACATCTCAAGTGACCCATATGTCAACTGAAAACTGACTCCTACTGGTCAATCAACTACTGTTACCATGTTCCTTTGTTGACTATAGCCCCTTTTCCTGATTTCATGGAGTTGTACCTGTCAGTTCTCCCCCTTCCAACTAAGAAAGTCCCTAATCTTTCTCCAGTGAGAAATCAGATTACCTAATCTCATTTCACGGTTTATAGCCAGTTGATTGTTTTCTTTTAATGCATAAAAGTCTATCTCCCCCTGTATTTGGGGACCTAAACTAAGGAGATCTGATGCCGATTTGTTATGTAAATGGAATGCATTGTTTAATAAACTGATATGCTCAGAAGCTTGAATCTTTGTTTCCTTGGGTATATCAGATTTTACCCATTACAATATTATGTATGTATGTATATATACATATAAATATATATGAATGTATCAGTATGTACATAGGTAATACTCATAATTACATATTTTATACACAACCTGAAGATATATAACCACATTTCATATTCTTTGTATAACAATAATGAAAAGCTTGTAGAAAAACTTGGTTTACTAAAATTTGAAGATATAAATATGAATAGCATTCATTCTTTAATTTCTAGAAATATACAAAAACATCCATACTTTCACCCCAAAAAGGATGCTATTCTCTCACTTTTCCATCCTCTTCCTCTTCTTCACCATCTCTGGTGTAAAGGACATTATTGCATCTTATTAAAGCATCATCCAGACAATGTCCCATCTATGTATTCTTCTGTATTTACAAGTTGTCATATTCATGACAATAGGGAATCCATGTTTTACCTCAGAATGAAAAAACCTTTAATGTCTCCATGTTTCTGATTTTGTCAGTTTCCAACCTCCTTCTCCTTGTTTTTTAAGGATTTTCATAACCTGGCTCTACTCCAAGGTATTTATTTTCCATTACTCCTCAATAGGTAGTGAGAGGCACTAGTATGTGGTATAAAGGTTTCAAACATGCTGGCCTGATTGCTGTATATAGACTACAGCACTGCTGAATGTGCCCTGAACTAGATTAAGATGTTGTCTATTGTTGTTCAGTTTTTTTCTCAGTTGTGTCCGACTCTCTGTGACCTCATTTGGGTTTGGCAAAGATACTGGAGTGGTTTGCCATTTCTTTTTCCAACTCATTTTATAAATCTTCCCAACAATCATGTGAAGTAGGTGCTATATCTCCATTTTAAAATCGAGGAAACTGAGGCAGACAGAGGTTAAGTGATTTGCCTAAGGTCACATGGCTAGTAAGCATTTAGGACTGGATTTGAATTCAAGTCTTTCTAACTTCAGGCCAGATGCTCTATCCACTGTCCCAACAAACTGCTTCTGTATATGAGATTGGGATACCCTTTTGTCAATGAATCGCCCATCTCTTCCAATTTCAATTCAGCAGACATTTACAAAGATCTTTCTATCAGTCATTCTGCTAGGTGCTGAGGTTACAATGACAAAAACAAAGTCACCCCAACTCTTAGGGAGCTTACTTTCTACTGAAATTTCCCAGCAACCCTCTCTCCTTTGGTCTTTACACATGATAGTGGGATTCTTTTCCTTAGATACTCATCTGCTGTGTCTTCCTGCTACCTGAAGTCCTTCCACCAGCTGATATTCTCCTTGGACTGAACAATTCCTGCTCTAGACTGAGTCCCTCACCTCTGTCTCTGGAGAAGTTCATCTCCCCTGACAATGGTCTGTTGGGTGTTAGTGACAGACTGACAGCGTATGCATACAGCAGTCTGTGACCTGGACTCTTTGCATCAGATCAGGCAATGTCGTCGTCTGAACTGTCACACAGTCAGAACAAGTTAATTCAACATGAGAAGGGCTGGTTGTAATAATCTTGGGCCTCTGGAGAGGGTGCAGTCACACACTGCCTGGCAGCCCCCACCCCCACCTGCTTCCCTTCCGTGGACAAAGATGTGAGCTGACAGGCAGCAGCTTTATTCACGTAGAGGAGAATGGGGAGTAGGCATGTTAATTTTCAGTCTGCTAGTGCTGCCTGCCATGGTTTGTGAAAGGCACCTTCAGCACTGACCACCTTGGGTCTGCACAAATTGATGGGCATGAGGATCCTTTTTCATATGGCAGAACCTGAAGTGTTACTACCATTCTCTTGCCTTTGTCAATGCTTCCTCAACGAGGTTAATGGGAAATGATAACTGTGGGTGGTGTTTGTATGTTTTCCTGGAGGCAGTTGTTTTCTAACTGTTGGTTTAATTAAGGAGCATTTTAGCAATATTTCCCCTTAAGGAATCCTTGGTTTCTTGGTCTAGGAAAGCAATTTTAGATTTCTGGAAGCTGGAAGAATTCAATCAAGGCTGGGAGTTGCATTGAAAAGGTCCTTGGGTGGCTGACAGCAGGAAGGCAGGCTCTGACCTGATGGGAGGGGCACTGGAGGTTTCAAGAGGTGTAACAGCCCAGAAGTTTTGGGGAGCCTCTTTTAGTCTCAGCCAGGTAGACTTGGCTCCCAGTAGCTGCCTAGAGGATTCCAGGGGTTGAAGGCTGAGTCCTAGGGTGAGGAAGGTCCTTATCCCGGGATCCATGTCAGCAGATGTGCATGAACATAGGAAGTGCATGTAATCAACATGAGATATATACATCACCAGAGAAATTGAGGAATTTCTAAATCCACCTCTAGTCCTGAAAGGAATCCTTTCTAGCCTCTAGCTATACCCAGAAGGCGAAGACCGGGGCAACTAGAGAGTCCCCCTCTTCTTCAGGACCCAGTAAAAGTAGAAGAGGTGGGTGTGTTGGAAGCAGTTATTTGGGCTTTCCCCAGGGTCCAAGCCCAAAGCTCCAGAAAGTTCAGGGTATTTGTTCTCCCAGCCACACAAGCAATAATCCTGGGTTGGTAATAATGTCCCGTTGGGGAGGAGGGTGGACAAGGCTGAAACTGACTGCCTAGGGGAGCTATTGCAGGTCTGAGAGGCTGGGGGTTGGAGCTTCTGGGGACATGCTTAAAGGGCCTGAGGCAGAGGGTCTGAACAGTTCCGGGGATTGTGCTCTCAGTGGAAGTGGGGTAGTCAGGCCCTCAAGCTGCCTTGGTTGGGCAGGTCTGTCTTAGTCAGGCGGGGGTTGATAGGAGCAGCTGATGATGGTTTCTGGGAGGAGTCAGCAAGGGAACAGGGCTCCCAGATGCTGCGAGAGAATTCCCAGATTGTTGTCAGCTGAGGGCCTCAGGTGGGATGCTCTAAGTAGCTGCTGGGGTTGGGGGCCATGGGCAGTGCTGCAAATGGCATCTGCTCAGTCTAGATGGAGCTCTGAGCTTCTGAGGATGAGGGTCCTATGGGGATCTCTTTACAGCCAGGAGGGTAGGACTGTTATTGAAGAATTCCTGTTATGGGAGCTATTATGAAGGAATCTTTGGGTTGTTGTCAGTCGGTGGGTGGGTAGGCGGGACTGAGTCCCTGCTGGGAGACACTTCTTTAGTCTCAGCCAGGTGGGCTTGGCTCCCAGCAAATGCAGTGGGGTTTGGGGTTGAATCAGAGGGCGGGCAAATGGCCTCCTTATCGTAGCACAATAGGTTGTAACTATTGTATTGTAGTATTGTATTGTGTTATTGTAGCACTAGGTTACAGTTTTCTTACAGGTAACTAGATTTTATCCAATATAGATATATGTCTGCACATGTATACATATAAAACTACACTTTATATACTAAAGTATATAGTTTATACAATGTATAAAGCCAAAACTGTATATACATATAAAAATAGGTTATTTAAGGTTGTTTTATCATTTTTCCAGTTTATCCTGTATATATCATGTACGCACATAGTTGTTTGTGTGTTGTCTCTTCTGTTAGATTGTGAGCAGGGACTATTTTTGCCTTTCTTTGTATCCCTAGTGCTAAACATAGTGCCTGGGCACATTGTGGGCACTTAATAAATGCTTATTGACTTGCTACTTCAAGTTTGGGGTGTTACTTAAATTTTTTCCCATGGGCCCTTTGCAGCCTATGAACTGTAGTTGTGAGGCAGCAAGGGTATTGGCCTTGGAGCCAGAGAACCTGAGTTCAGCTATGATTCTTACGCTTATCTAACTTTGTGGCTGTGGTAAATTACTTCACCTATCTGTATTATTTTCTTTTACCTATCCTAGATATACTCAAATGGGTCTGAGACCATATCATTTTAGGAACTCCCTCCAGGGATGCTTATCCTATACTATTATCCGGGTCCTTCCAAAAGATCACCACTGGGGGTCCACTCAATTGGCTAAAGGACTTACTTATTTTCTTAGGACATCAGGAAAATTCCAGGGGAGTACTCTGGCTGTCTACCTGCCATCCTTTGTTCCTGCTTGGCCTGCCCATCTTCAATCCCTTGAAAAAAAAAAAAAGCTATATTGTCTTAGCTTGAAACAGGTTTACAGCACTAAATAGTTGTTTGGATACCTCATATGTTCACCCTTCTCCCACTTTCTAGTACAGGTATTTCTTTCACCAGTCCATTCCACTAAAATTTCCAAGGCCAAGAAGTTTAATTTAGTCTCTGAACAAGCAAGGCCTTTTGCTGCCTTGACTCCAGACCTACTTTCTTTGCCATCAGGTCAAAATTGACCCACCAAGTAGGATGTTTCCTGGCCCCAGGAAATAGTCAACTGTCAATCAATAAACATTTATTAAACATCTACTATGTACAAGACCCTGGGGGTAGAAATAAAAGGAAGACAGTCTTTGCCTTCAAGGAGCTTATGGTGAGCAAGGGGAGAAGAAAATACATAAAAGGAAGCTGAGAAGGTGGTGGGGCAGAGGGCCCACCATGGGCATATTGTGTGTGGAGTCCAAAAGCAGAGCAGCTAGGGAGAGATGAAGCATGGACTGGAAAATTCTGAGCCCTGTATAAAGGGAAGTTTTGGGAGGAGAGCAGATAGGCAACGGAGGGTATGGAGAAGTTGAATATTAAAGATGAAGCCACCTCTATGAGGGTGAGATTTCTGGTGGTGAGTTTAGGTCATGGGGAAGCATGATGCGGTAGAGCTGAAACCAAGCAGAGCAGCTGGTAAGAATGACCTAGCTGCTTTCTCCTGGTTTGGGGCACATGGGTTTCTGAGCTCGCCTACCCATATCCATTCACACATCCTGACCTTTCTTATCTTCCTGCTTCCTTCCCATCCCTTTCTCTCCCACCTTTGTAACTCAAAGAATTCTCTAAGGGGAGCATATCCCAGTGTGCCCCTCTCAATCAGCTCAATAGCCCTGTCACTCTACGTCGGTTCATTCTCCCTTTTAAAACAACCTTTTCATCAATAAGCTTTCTTAGGACTTCACATACGAGGCCTCCTTCCCCTACAGGAGCCAGCATATTGGATTCTCAAAGATTCAGTGGTTTCAATGCCCAATAAGGATGTTTACAAATGTTATTATTATCATCTTGCCCTGGTAAATTGCCACTGTCTCCCCTAAACCATTTAAAATACATATAATTCCACATTTACATTTTATACTATTGACCTCTGCAAGTGATGGACAGCTTTGCCCTTCTCTCACCAAAAAAAAAAAAAAAAAAAGGAAAAGAGAAAAACCTGTGATCCTAGAACTTAGAACTGGAATGACATTTAGGAAGCTAGTCTTCCCTTTGACTCCAGATGCTCTTTCCATTGGACTGCCCTACTTCTCCTTTATAGAGAGTGATTGTTTTCATGAGAATATCAGATTATATTTGTCTTTGTTTTCCTTAATCTTTTCATCATTTTATTTAATTGTATTTTCGTAAATTAATTTACACCAGTACTCCAAAGGATATGATCTCGTTGATGTGGGTATTATACCCACCAACCTGTCTGCCTCAGTTTCCTCATCTGTTAAAGGAGCATAATCATAGTACTTATGTTGTTGTGAGGATAAAATGAGACATTTGTAAAATGCTTTGTAAACCTTAAAGTCCCATGTAATTGTGGTCTATTATTATTATTCCAATAGTATGGATTAAAACCCATCCATGTCTGCCCATCTTGTATGACTTTTATTCATGGCCTCTTGTATATCCACTAAAGGTATCCATGCAGTTTTAACACATCAGAAACTTTCTGATTTTTTTAACACCTTAGAGTTACATTGTAGCTCTTGGCCTATCCATATATTATCACTCATTCTCACTACTCACATTCATATAGCCATTGGCAGTCACAAAGCACTTTCAAAAACATTTTTTCACTTGATTGCTGCAACAACCCTGCGAATCACTGAACCATAGAATTTTCTAGTTAGAAGTGACCCTTGAGACCATCTGGTCCAGCCTCCTCATTTTACAGATGAAGAAACAAGATTGAGATGGTACCCTTTTCTCTTTCTGTACACTCTCTTTTGGTAACCTAATTAACAACCACGGATTTAATGATCACATTTATCTTGATGATCATATCTATATATACATATATGCATATATTTATATGTATATATGCATGTAGACACATATGTGCCTGCATACACACATATGTATATAGTCTATATTATATGCATATACATGTATACATATACTCACATGTGTGTATATATATATATGGATGGAATGAAATGTATGTTACTCCCCTTTTTACATGCTGTGCTTCCATTTAACTGTCCTTCTCTATGTTCCTCACTGTGTCATTCCATTTCCTGTCTCTGTCCTATATGTTTGAAGTACAGTCCCTCCTCATCCTTACCTATAGAATCCCTTTCTTCCTTTGACATGTCACTCAAGTACAACTTTCACCATAAAATCTTCCTTGTTCCTTCCAACTACTAGAGCCTTCCCTTCTAAATTTGTTGTTGTTCTTTAATCAATTAGTCATGACCAAGTCTTCGTGACCCCATTTAGAGTTTTCTTGGCAAAGCTACTGGAGTGGTTTGGTATTTTACAGATAAGGAAACCAAGGAAACAGGGGTAAGTGACTTTCCTAGGGTCACATAGCTAGTAACTATCTGTGGGATCCTGGTTGGGGAAAAGCCATAATACACAGTAAGAAGTGAAAAGCCATTAACTTAAACTCTGTGAAAGATGGAAGACCAGACATGGTGACCTGTTAATAAAAATTTGAACTGTGAGTCATAACTTAGGTACTGTGATCTGTGAAAGCCATAACATGGACACAATGACCAGTTCATGTCCAGTACGTGACTGGTATACAATCTTGTGTTTGGGCATTTACCCGTCAACATGGGCTTAACATCCAAGTTTGGAAATGAGCTCATTAATAAGCAGGGATCCAGAATATCCACCGATTTGGAGTGAAGCACCCTATGGCTCCTCTTCCCTTGATTTGATTTCTATAATTGCCATTGGACTTTCTTGGGGTCTTAATGGGGATCCACTATTGGTCTGACCACTGCCCCAGACCAAAGATTGTGAAACTCTTGTAAGGGATCCATCATTCTTCCCCAGTGTAAGTAATCTAATTGCTACCTATAATCAATCTGGAACTCCTTGGCCTTTTCCTTTGATATCAAACTCATCCCATGGTTATAGCGGATGTACAGGGTTCCCCAGCTGGGGAAATTCTGGACCTTATAGTATCTGAGGCTGGATTTGAACTCAAGTGCTCCCGACTGCAGGCCTGGCACTCTATCCATTATGCCACCTAGATGCCTTCCCTTCCAAATTACGGTTGTATTTATTTCTTTATACTAATTCTGTATGTACTTATATATGTACTCATATCCTCAATAAGAATGTAAGATCCTTGCAAATGGGGGTTGTTTCATCCATTGCACTTGTATCCTCAGAGCTTAGCACAGTACATGGCACATAGTAGGTGCTTAATACATACTTGTTGATTGACCCGTAAGTCCATATTCCTGGTCTTCATAATTGTCATATCATACTGTTGGTTCATATTGACTTTGCACACTATGAAAACATACGATCCTTTTTTCATAGTATTATCTAACCATGGCTGCTGCACCTTACACTTGTAAATTTGATCTTTTGAATCCCTGTGCACTGAGATTCCCTACTAAGTATCCTCTTATTAGATTTAAGCCAATTCAATTGGAACAATATAATGTCATCTAGTATTAGCTATCCCTCCCAGTTTTGTGTCATTTGTGAATTTGAAAAGGATGCCATACATGCCTTTAATTCATAAATAAAAATATGGACCATCATAGGACCAAGTATAGATTTCTTTGTCATTTCACTGGAGAACACGATCTAAGTTGACATAGAAACATTAGTGATTATTCTTTGGGTCCAGCCATTCAGTCAGTTTCAAATTGTGCTATTATTTATTTCATACTGCTTTGTCTTTAACCCAAGAATAGTGTAAGAGGCTTTCCCAAATGTTTTGCTAGAATATAAATAAATACTATTTGTTCTTCAAAACTATTGATAAAAGACACCCCTTTCCTCCAGGAAGGAGATGTGAGATAATGAATGATGAAGTTTAACTTAACTCTTTCTTTGTTTGGTGGTCAAGGAAGTATTTATGTGAAGGATTCATATGTTGAAAAGTGACTTTCTTATAGAAAACAAAAGGCATCAATAAAATCTTAAAATAACAACAAAAATAAAGATCTGGGGTTCTTAAGCTTTTTTGGTGTGTCATTAGACCCTTTTGATAATCTGGTGAACCCTATAGATTGTTTCTTAAAATAATGTTTTTAAATGCATAAAATAAAATAGGATTGCTAAGGAAACCAATTACATTGAAATGTGGATTTCAAAATATATTAAAAAATAAAACAAAATGCATGACTTTACAGATCTATGTTAGGAACTTTTAACTTGATCTAGATAAAATATATCTTCAGCATTCCCTGACCTACTATTCTGATTACCTCATCAAAAAAAGAAATGAATTTTGTCTGACATGACCTTTTCCTGATAAAGTCATGTTGACCCTTTATGATCATTGCTGTCCATATCTTTAATAATACTATTCAAGAATTTTGCTAGACATTAAAAGCAAGTTCCTTGGCTTACAGTTTGTAGATTTCATTCACTTTCATTTTTTCCTTAGCGTTTTGTGAGGTACAAGTAGAAAAGATAGTATTAAACCTATTTTTTTTTTAAATGGATGAAAATTGGCTTAGAGATGTAATCCAAAGTCACTTGAGTTAGGCAGAACTTGAATTTAGGACTTTTATCTCCAAGGTAGGCTAGAGCAAATATCTCTGAGGTCCTTTCCAATTCTGGAATTCTAAATGTTCGAGGTCATGTGACAGCAGCTATAGGTCACAGTGGATAGAGGTACGGGGCCTGGAGTCAGGAAGACTCATCTACTTGAGTTCAAATATAGTCTCAGATATAGCTGTGTGACTCTGGCAAGTCACTAAACCTTGTTTGCCTCAGTTTCCTCATCTGTAAAATGAGCTAGAGAAGGGAATGTCAAATCATTTCAGTATCTTTGCCAAGAAAATCCCAAATGAGGTCACCAAAAAGTTGGACATGACTGAAAAACGACTTAACAACAGAAATATATGTTTGGAGGTTCCATACCCATTGGGGTCAATTAATTTTATGCTATGGTTACATATTAGTAGATTGGAGCCCTTAGCCTCTGCAAATCATCTCACAAATGTATCTTTTGTCACAAGAAGAAGCAGGTGATAATAAAAAACATGATATTAATAAAAATGATAGCAAATATTTATATAGCACTTGCTATGTGCCAGGTACTATGCTAATTAACTTCACAATTATTATCTCTTTGATCCTCGCAACAACCCTGGTAGAGAGGCTATTAATTTCTCCATTTTACAGACGAGGAAACTGAGGTAAGAGACAGTTAAGTGACTTGCTCAGGGTCACACAGCTAAGAAGTGTCCTATTACAAATTTGAATGCATGTCTTCCTGACTCCAGGCCCAGTGATCTGAAGGTGAGATGTATTAGCTCAAAGTGCTCTTTGCATAGGGAAAATAAGCCTCTACCTTAATTGAGGATTTGTCACTTTTTGTATAAACCACGGCAATTGCTTCCTAATTAATCTCTCTGACTCTAGTCTCCACTTCATCCACAGCTACCAAATTGTATTCCTGAAAAACCAAACCAAACCAAAACAAAAAAACAGATCCAGCTACACCAAGTTCTTACTCAAAAATCTTTAATTTCCTTAATCTCTTAATTGTCTTTAGGATAAAGTGTCCTTGTTTTTAAAGCCTGGCATTTCAAGTCCTCCCCAATCCACATCCCACCTACTTTCCTCTCTTACTGCATATTTTCCCCCCTTATGCTTTCTCTTCCAGTCAGACAGATGTACTAGCTGTTCCTAGTATACCATGTTTCTTTTCTCAGCTGTCAGTTTTTATACTGGCTGCCTCCATGCCCATGCCTGCAATATGATGGCTCCTTATTTCCATCTCTTAGAAGCCTTAACTCCTTTCAAAGCACAGCTCAGATACTCCCTATTATTTGAGGTTTTTTTCCTGGTCTCCCTAGTTATTAGTGCTTTCTTTCTTAAACTTATACACACACACACACACACATATACATAGGTATTTATACACACACACACACACACACACTTTGTCTTAATGTCACATGATTACAGATTTAGAGCTAGAAGGCACCTTATAGACTATCTAGTGTAATGCCCTCATTTTACAGATGATGAATTGAGGCCAGGAGATGTTAAGTGACTTATCCAAGGTCACAGGTTAGTAAGTTTATGGACATAGGTTTTGAATCCAGGGCCTTTTGACGCTAAAGCCAATGTACTTTTTACTATGCCACAGAGAAGTACCCCAGTAGAATGTGAGCTGTACTAGATGACATTCATTTTTACATTTGTATACCCAGTATAGAGTTTGATGCTTAACATATAGTAGCTGTTTAATTACTTTGGTGAATTGAGACAAGTTGGAGTTGAATTGAATGATACAAAAGAAAGTTATTTGAATATTGAGAGTTGGAGTAAGGAACACAATTATTCCTTTTTCTTTTAAAAATTATATAAGTTATGTATTGATCATGTAAAATATACGCATATATATGGAATATATAAATATATAGACACAATTCTAGGGGAGGTATGAATAGATACTATGGTGTGCTGGAACTAGCTCATACTAGCTCTGATTTTTAAATTTTCACACCTCAGACATTAGCAAGTGGTACAAACCTAGGCTTGGTTTATTTACTCTTATTGATTATCACTCTAGATTTAAGAAAATGATGGAGAATTAATAATACAGATTAAATTTGTGTGTTGTGCATATACTTCCCATCCCTAGTCAGTTGTTGAACATTTACCAGCATCCCCCTGGATAGTCATCTCTGGAATCTTGCCCATTCTTCTCCAATAGAAACTGTGATTCCACATTTGAGGGGAGGAAAAGGGACCATGAGGTTGGCCACTCTGTTCATTTTGGAGAGAGAGGGGTATAGGACTAGAATCATACCCTTCTATCACTCCTTAGTATTGCTGGTCTAGGGGCATGATTTTTAGGTTCCAGAGTTACTAACTTTCCTGTCACTATCGTTTAAAGGGAGAGAGAACCCCCAAATTTAGACCCACTAGATTGTCTCCTTGTTTACCACATGCTAGCCCAAAAGATTAGTAATACTAAATAGTTAACAGTGAGTAAAGCTGCTTATTGAAGCAAACAATGAGAAGTTTATACAGCTTAAAATATGCCAGAAAATACACGAATGTATTCAATGAAGGAATGATGGTAATTGCAATAGAAACAGAGAAATTTACAAAAGAGTTGTTTTCCTGATTTAAAAAAAGTAGAAACCAGAAACTTGGCTTCAATATCTGCAAAAGGAGTCACAAAAAACCAACAGGAATTCATCAAGGTCAGGTTAACCTTATTATTTTCTATTTTTGACAGGATTGTTGCTCGGCTGTGTTGAGTCATGTCCAACTCTTTGTGACCCCATTTGGGGTTTTCTTGCCAAAGATATTGACTGGAGTGGTTTGCCATTCCCTTCTCCAGCTCATTTTATAAAATCAGGAACTGAGGCAAACAGGGGTAAGTAACTTGCCCAGAGTCACATAGCTAGCGTTTGAGGCCAGATGTGAATTCAGGGAGATGAGTTTCTGACTCCAGGCCCAGCTCTAGGTAGGTACCTAGGATAAACTAGGTACCTAGTTTATCCTAGGTACCGAGGTACCTAGGTAGGTACCTAGGATAAACTAGGACAAAGTTACCAAATTGATAGACTGGAAAATATTGTAGTTGTTGGCCTGGATTTTATCAAAGTGTTTGGTAACACTCAGGATATTTGTATGAAAAGATGCAATACTATGAACTAGGAAATTGTCTGATTACGTGGATTTAGACTCCAAGAGTGATCATTGATGGTTCAAAGTCAGTTTAAAGGGAGGTCTTCAGCACAAGGGACCTGTGTTCAAATCTGTGCTTTTTGACTATTTTTGTCAATGGATAAAGGCAGACATTCTTATGACTTTGAAATGGCACAAAGTCTGGAGGGATAGCTAACACAATGGACAATGGAGTTGGGGTCTAAAAAGTTTTGTATAGGCTAGAACATTGGGTTAAATGCTATAACATGAAATTTGATAGGGATAAATGTAAAGTCTTACACTTGGGTTCAAAAAAATCAATTTCACAGTTTAGTCTTAATGTGAGGGAAAACTTCCTAATAGCTAGAATTATACAGAAGTGGAAGGGGCTGCCTTGGGAGGCAGGGAGTTCTCCCTCATTAGAAATCATCAAGGAGAGACAATGGCTATTTGTAAATTCCATTTTCAAATCTTTTCAGTTATGGGTTAAACTAGCTGGCTGCTAAAGTCTTTTCCTACTCTGAAATACTGTGATTTTGTGTCTAGATGACCTCCACTGTTTCTACTAATTAGATAAGTTTATGTTGCTGTGAAAACTACCTCTGTGAAATTGGAGACGTCACTATTTTCTGGGTTTTGGTTTTCCTTCTATGTTTGCAAAATAAGATGGTTGGTTTATGTCAAGGTCTCTTAATTTTTTTGTGTCATGGACTAATACTGGTGAGGCCTATGAATCCCTTCTCAAAATAATGTTTTAAAATAATCCAAAGCAATGATAAATTTTGGTTAGAGGTTAGTGAGAATAAAGATACAATTCCCTCTGCCCCTAATCTAAGTTCATAGACCCCCTGAAACCTACCCATTGACCACATAAGAATCTATGGATTCTACGTTAAGAACCTCTGGCCTAGATGATACCCAAGGCCCTTTCCTGCTCTACCATCTTATGCTTTTGTAATTTGCATGCTACATGGTATATTTCACTGCCTGCTTCCCAGAGAAATACTAAAGAGAAGTTGGAAAATTGCTGTAATGTGTTCGTGCATCAGCAAAAGATACCATGTAATTAACCAACTAATGATTATTCTGGAAATGAGGATTTAGTTGTCATTCATTATCAGAATCCTTAATTAAACTCAATTTCTTCCTCTCTTTGGTTTTCTACTTTTTGGCCATTTCATTGGTCTTTGCGTACCCATCAATGAATGGATAGAAAAAAAAAAAGCTGTAAAATTCAAATCCATTGAAATGCTAAAATGACTTGTCAGTTTGAATTGTTTTGTAGGTGATGCTTTACTCCCCCTTCCCCCAATTCCCACTTATATACAAGGATATCAGTTATAGAATTATCTATATCTATCTGTCTATCTATCTGTTATCTACGAAAGATGAAATCATTAATGAATGACAAATATTGCTTAAACTAGTTGTATTTTCAAAGATTTTTGTAGAAAGGATGTTCCTTTTTTCACTTATCACAGAGTTTTCTTTTTCCTCTATGATCATTTATCTCTTCTGCGAAGTTTTATTTGCAAATTAATATGTGCTGCATTGTGCAACGGGAAACAAAAATCTATCGTTAATTATTTCTGTAGAGTAAATTTCTCCAGTATTGTTTCACATACATGTTAGACTTAAAAGGGTTGGTTTGGAACGCTTGTAGGCCTGTAGGGATAGACGAAGAAACAAACAGGAAATTGGAAATATTCCATGAGAAAACAATAAAAATGTAATTGAAAATGAGCTGTTATAAATAGGATGAGTCAGAAACTTGTAGGCCCCTTTAAAATAATGGATGTGATTTTTCAAGAAGAAAAAATTGAGTAACTCCAAATGTAGAGTCATTTAGGGAATTATTATTCCCTCTTATTACTGATCCTTATTCGCAGATTGCCATTAAGAATCTACATCAGCTCCAGATGTCATATCCATCAGATAAACCAAGAAGATCCATTAGGGAGCCTGAGCTTCAGAGCAGCAAAGTTGCTAGAGGGCTTGCCCTTTGGGGACCCAGAGAGAGACTGAGATCTTGATCTGCACAGGACATATTGCCCTGGTGTGCCTCATCCCTTGCCGTATTGGGATAAAGTTGTAGGACTAGTATCAAGTGTGAGCTCCTTTTGATTTGAGGGACCAGATTATCAAGTATTTGCTGACTCAGAGGTCAGAGATTCCTGTTGACTCTATGTCCTGGTAGCTATGAAGTTATATCCCCATATGGGCATTATGCTCCATAAGATCCTGGGGGAGGGGGGCAGTATCCTCATCAGTTGGTTTATCATCCATCCTGTGGTTGGCAGACTTTTTCCCTCTGCTGTTCCTTACCCCTGTGACTCAAGCTAGTAGTCTGTTTAGTCAAAAATCCCTTAATTAGACTATTGGCATTCATCTAAGAACCACATAATTCATCATCCCACCCATCGTTGTTCACGCTTAATAAAGGTCTAGTCCATTGCTGCTACCAGATAAGAGACCCAGAGCCCAGTGACCAGAACCACTTCTTGGGATTTCCATGTGTTCCTCATTAGCCAATGCAATTAGTATAGAAAAGAGAAAGGAAGGAATTCAAACTCCTGATAACGAGAATTCTGGGTAAGAATTTAGAATAAGCTGATGTACAAGAACAGTATTATAAATAGAAATTGGGTTCCATCACATTATTAATGCACTGCCATAGTTTGGCAATTGACTTAATAAGTCAAATAGACTTTTTTGGGCTCAGCAGAGGGAACTGGGGGACCCTGCTACTACTTATAACATTATTTCTATAGGAAAATATGTATTAAGTTCCAAGTATTTGGTTTATAAATAAATGGACCTTGGGAACATGTGAATTTTGTTATTCCTTTCTATAGTGAAACTGAAAGCATTGGAATAATTTTCTAACACCAGATTTTCTTTAGTGATCAGTGACACTTAGAATGCCTGATTGGAAACATTGTGACATTTAATTAATCATTCCCCTATAGTTTCAGTCTCTTGTGTCTCTTCTTCAGTTGGTTTTATATATTAAAAGATGTATTTTTTGTTATGCTAGGCTTTGTAGGTACTAGTTCAAAACAAAGTGAGAAATGGTAATTAAAACTGGTTAAAGGTATAATGAAAGGGCTTCACATGTTCCCATTCTAAAACATTTCAGTCTTGGACTGCAAACCTTTCTTTCCCCTTAGCCTCACTGCTTTGATGAGCTGGGACCTCTAGCTATGTGAAGGTTTTTATGATGTGGATAAATGCCCACCAGGGGCAAGTATCAGACCACCAAACTCATTTTCACTTGTGATCTAAGCACAAAATTTAACTCTTCTCTCTAGAGAAGGTAATGCATTAACACATGGAACTACTCAAGTCTCAGGGTACAAGGGGATAGGGATATAGAACCTTCTGTGTAATTTCCATTAGCTTCCAATAATCACAGTCTGAGAGATTATTTTGAACTGGAGGGAGAGGTGAGCAGAAAGTCTCAAGGAGCCTTCTCTTCAGAAACAGTTCTTTCCTATGTGGTAAACTAGCATAGGCACATTTCCTATTAAATAGAAAGGGTAATTTGATTGGATTTCTCCAGAGGTATGCTCCCTACTCCCTACCCATGAATATGACTCATCAGTTCCTTTGGGAATAAGGAAGGGAAAGATCATGTTGATAACTATACAAAATTGTCCAAATGGATTCATGGCTGTTGTCTGCTGCTTTGTTAAGCTTTAGCTGAAACATTTCTTTGGAGAAGATGATATTGACTTTTGGTCCGGTCATTTCCCAAAATGCAACTTACTATTTTCTTTCAGTGGAAGATTAATATTTGATCAGGGGATGTTCACCCACATTAAATCTGAGCCAATCAAGTTCAGGCAGATGGCAGATCTTGTTTTAGTCCTTTGGGTACCTTCCTGAGCTGACATACAAATCTCTGGTTCAAAGGATAGGAGAGGTCCAGACATGCCACTGGATGTTTCATCTGACATAAAATGATGAAGTGATTTTATAGCTTATGATTAAATTAAACAGATTCCCTTCAGATATATTTTATTTTTTGTTTAACTTCCCCTTCAAAGCAAAAAGGAAAGGAGGTTCAACTGTAAAATACTATACCTGATTTCCTTCTCTCCTCGATGAGCCAAGAGTCCAGATTCCATTGTGTGATCTTGATTCCATGACTTTGACCTTGAGGTCAGACATCTGGGAAGTGTTGGAAAGGGAGCAGAGGAAGAAGTAGTAATAAGGCTAATGTTGATGAAAAGAAGGAAACATAGGGAGCAATGGGGAAAAGTGCTTAAAGGCAGGAAGGTGGAAGATGAGGAAGGAAGAAGGAAGAAAGATGAAGACAAAAATTTTGAGGATTGACCAGAGACAACCAAGGTAATGTACAAAATGACCCATTTAACAAAGGTGTTGCCACAGAAGAAGGCAAGTGAAGACGCATAACACAGAGAAATTTCTAAGATAGAAAGGTGTGGGTGCCAGAGTCGGAGATTGAGGTTGACAATCTAGGAGAAGTAAGCAAATGTGTTAGGTAATGGAGAGGAAGGCACAAGGAAGGCTTTTCAGAAATTGAATTTCTCAGGGGCAAATTTCTAAAACTTATACTACTGTTCTAAGAGAGCAAGAGTTTAGGGAGATCCAGAATTCCTTAACACAACAGAAATCCAATAACTTTGATTGATCTGGTCATTATATAGAAAATGATAACTTCTATGTAGGTGCCCACAGTTTCAAACCTACTTAAGGAGGATGGCAGCTAGACGTAAAGCTTCTAGTTTGTATTCCCTTTTAAAATCCCCTGCTCATATATAGGTGCCCTGGCTAAACTAGACTGTGAAAGCCTGGCACCAACAAATTGGCTTTAAATCCAGAAGGACTTGTAGGGGAGCAGGTAGGTCTGACCCGTCTGAATTTAAGATGCAGATGAAACCCTCAGGCAGCTTTTGGAGCATGCATTACTAGGGAACCTCTGGCTACTGAAATTATTAACCTTCCAGTGCTAGTCCCTGATTTTGGCCTGTAGACTTCCTGGACACTATGTTAACTCATTAACTCATGTTTTGCCCTTAGTGTTTAACCCCTTGTAATCCAGACCAGCAGTGCTGAGATTGTAAATCCTTAGCCAGCAATACTGGCAGGCTCATATGCAGAAGGGGTCAACTAGTCATTCTTCCTAAGGGGAAAACAAATCTGTCTTTTCTATGGCATATGGGATATGAATTACTTAGATAAAAGGAAATTCCTCCTGGCCACAAGGAGTGTTAAATTCTAGAATGCCTGAGGGAAGAGTGGAATATTTTTCTTGTGACCAGGCAGTATAGAAGACACTCTGTTTAGATAAGAAGGAATCATTGAAGACAAAAAATGTGGTTGGGGGATGAGGAAATGACACTAATATAACTGTTAAGATATTTAATACTTAAATTTTGAGTAGGAAAAAATAGGGATAAAAGACAATAATAGAATAGTAATGCTAGCTCATCCTTACTAATATTGGTGACTAGACATTATCAGAAGATAATTATTAAACTTGCATGTACTTATGTCTTGAGAACTACAAAGTGTAATTTATTAGATTGTGTCCCTACCATGTCTAACTCTTGGCCTATACTCTAGGTTCCTGAAACCCACTGGGGTCTTGTGGTTTAAATTTGACTATGGAGGATGACTCAGGAAGGTCAGTTTCTCTTTTTTGATTTGTTTTACCCTTACCTGGAGTCTATGTTAGGAATTCTCCAACTATAATTTCAGTAGAGCTTATGTCTAGGTGGCCCTAGAAAACACAATGCAGGTTAATGAGTCCCCATATCTGGTACAAGCATTCACAGTAACAATATGGCATTAGGTAGAGGACAGACTTTTTTTTCTTCATATAGAAAATACAACATTCTTAAATTACCCAGATGAACCCATGGACAGAAACTAAAAAATACTTAAAACTCATGATTCCTTTCAGGAGGAATTCAACTTAAGGTTATCATCACAGCAAGCATTTATTACATGCTTACTATGTGCTAGGCACAATGGTAAGTTCTGTGACATGAAGAAAAAACAAAAATATAGGCCCTTCCCTGAAGAAGTTCATATTTTATGGGAGAGACAACATGCAAAAAACTATGTACATACATATATTCATATATAAAAACTATGTACATATATAAGATATATTATTGGGACAAAACAGAAAACAGTCTTTGCCTTTAGGGAGCTTCCAATCTGTTAGGACACTCTTTACAACTATCCAGGGGTGGGGATAGTCTCGAAGCCACATGTGGCCCTCTAGGTCCTCAGGTGCAGCCCTTTGGCTGAATCCAAACTTTGATTCTGTGATCCAAATTTTGACTCTTTGCTCCAAATCCTTTGTTCAGGGCTACGTGTGACCTCAAGGCCAAAGGTTTCCCACCCCTGCCTACCATGGTACCTTTCACTCTTATAATAAATTCCTTAGTCATTGAATGGACCATTGCCTCAGGTAATGAGACCTGGGAAAGACCTTAATTTAGAAAAGCCAAGATCATTCACTGCCTCCCAGGCCATTGCCAGTTGTCTTGACTTATGTCTTGCCACCGAAATTCCATGAGCCTAGAGGAGTGTGGCTGACAGCTCTACAAGGTTCTGCTTCACTTAAGTCCAGTTCACAAGTCAAGACCTCCAGTTCTTGATGTCATTGGTCCTCTTCCAGGACAAAGGCCCAGCGGCAATAGCAATACAGAAATGATGGGAGACAATCTGAGAAGCAAAGCACTAGGCGATCTGGGTGGGAACCTGGCAACAACCTGCCAACAGTAGGATTGAAGATGATTTTTAAAGGGAGCCAGAGAAGCAGGAGATAGTAAGAAGGGAAAACACTCAAAGCACAGGAGGACAGCCAATGAAGAGGCACACAGTAGGGAGATGGAGTCATGTTGGAGAGGGACGACAAGGAAGCAGGTGTTGATATGTCATAAAATATATGGAGGTGAGTATGGAGAGGTAGGATGGTATCAGACTGTGAAGTGTTTCAAATGCCTGTATCACCAAGGACCCTGGCACACACAGGAGGTTCTTAGATCTGCTTTTCTAAAAGGAAAGCAGCTTTGAGGGGGGGATCAATAATCACTTTAATCAAGTACATATATCATTGACTTAGTTCAGGGGAAAAAGTCAGCACCCTGAATTTTAGGGAAAATACAAACAAATTACAAACAGAAATTACAGTCCAAAAGACCAACAGACAGGGCTTTTAACTGTCTGACCATAAACAATACATACATCACAGATCAACAACTGTCTGACCATGCATAGTTACAAGAAAGAGAAACACCAACATCTGGGTTTTCAAAGCTGGAGGGCTCCTTAGTGACTGTCCAGAGTCTCATCTGGCACACAAACACTTACAATGAGTAAGCCCCAAAACAAAACCTCACCTCAGAGTACATATACACTTTTCAGAGTCAGAAGGCATCACAACCTTTGAGAACCAGTGTCTCATTAGAAATTAACAAAAGATGTGAGCATTCCTACAAAACAAATCTCCCCTAATCAAACTTCCCTTAATGGCAGGCCCCTTAGTAGGTGGGAAGATCTTTAACTCTCATAATTAACATTACAATGCCAAACATAGCCTTTTGTATAGAACTTTAAAAACATGATCTTTTAGGTAATCGGGAGTCACTGGAATTTGACTATGGTGGGGTAAGAGTTGCATGGTCAGACCTGGGCTTTAAGAAAATGACTTTGGCAGCTAAGGATTAAAGTGGGGAGAATTGAGATGAATTAGGAAGCTCATATTGGAATCATTTAGGTATGAGGTCATGAAAGTCTACACCAGAGTGGAGAGAAATATATATGTATATGTATATATATATATATATAATATTATTTCACATAATATTATATATATACACATATATATATATATGACATTGTGAAAGTAGAAACTATAAGATTTAGCAACAGATTGAGTCTTGGGTAATGGGATATGTGGAGTAAGGACAAAAAGAAATTGAGGATGATGATGAAGTTGTGAGCCTGGATGATTGGGAGTATGGTAAGTGTCCTTGATAGTAAAAGGGAAATTTAGAAGAGGGGAGAGTTTTTTGGAGAAAGATAATATATTCTATTTTGAATGTGTTGAGTTTGAAAGGTCTGAAGGACATCGAATTAGCTGATGATGTGAGTATGGAACTCAGGAGAGAAGTTAGGACTGGATATATAGATCTGAGAATCATTTGCATAGAGATGATAATTGAACCCATGGAAGCTGATGAGATTACCAAGTGATAGAAGGAGCAATAGGAGGGAAGAGAGGGAGAAAAAAAGAGGGTGCAGGACAAAGCTTTGAGGGACACTCAAAGTTAGTAGGCATGGCCTGAGTGGGCACGGTCCAGCAAAGGACACTGAGAAGAAGCATTAGGACAGGTAAGAGGAGAATCAAAAGGGGGCAATGTCACAAAAACCTAGAGAGGAGAGAATATCCAAGACAGGAGAAGAATCAACAGTGTTCACGTCTGTGGAAAGTTCAAGAAAGATCAGGATTGAGAAGAGGTCATTAGATTTGGCCAGTAAAATAGCACTGTTGACATTCTAGTGAATACACTTCCTCACAAGGTCATACATGATCCTCCCAAGATTTATAATATTCTCTATAGCCTAGACTTCCCCTAGAATATAAATACATCTTTGTCCCACTGGATAGGCAATGACCTTCCCATCAGACATTGCACAGACCTAATTATTTATTGTGATTGAAAAGTCTGAATCCCTTACTTCCCCAAGTCATATGTCCTTTCTTGGTTAATACCCACCTTCCCTCCCCGCCCCCCCCATAACCACAGGGTTCACATGGACAACCTTCTTTCCTTCTCTCTTCATGAAATCCTGGTCTCTCCCTAGAATCCATGAATCTCATAGCTCTTGAACTTGGGATTATCATTTGGCACCTCCTCAGGCTGTTACCTCTCTGACTAGAAGGATAGATTCTGGTATTATTCTGCCTAAAAAAGAATCCTAGATTTGGAGACAGGTCTTGGGTTCGAATCTTGGTTCTGATATTTGCCCCCCCTTGTGATCGTGGGCAAGTAATATTACCTCTCTAACCCTTGATTTCTTCATCCCTAAAATGAGATTAGATCAAATGATCTTCTTGCTCTAAATCTATGCCTCTGTGATCCTATCATCTTACCATACATTTGAGGTTAGAAGCAGGTTACAAGAAATCACCTTTCTCAACTAATGGAAGATAATTGATTTCATGGGATGGAGGAAATGAGGCATAAGATTTTTTTTTTTTGAATGATGGAAGGAAGAGAGGAAAGAAGCTCCTACCATTTCTCTGTATTCCAAACTCACTACCTGTTGGTTCCGAATGTTGCTTTTTTTTTTTTAACTTCCCTACCTTCCCCTTCTTCCCTACTGGTTCCCAAAGTTCTGTGGGAATAAATATGCCATTCTCATTCTATGTCTGCTCCTCACATGTCACACGGGCCCCCTAAAAAGGGCTCTGATGTTTGCTTGCTGTGCCTTGTCAGTTCAAATCAAGTCACAGTAGCTCAAACTTACCCCACAGGCGAGGGTTTGACAGCTCTCCTCGTCAGCCTACTCAAAGGCAGCAGCAGAGTGGAACAAGTTAATTAGTAGTGACTACTACCAGGTTGGAGGAGTTATATTTTTTTTAATGCTTAGTTAATTTCATAGTAATTGAATTTGGTCTCAGTGTATAGAGATGTGAATAAGAGATACTGAGTGTAGTGTCAGCATCCCTTTAGCTATGAGGAGGAGGGCCACGATTAACAACAATTCTACATGGCTTCCTTCCATGTATGGTACTGTGTGTGTGTGTGTGTGTGTGTGTGTGTGTGTGTGTGTGTGTGTGTGAGAGAGAGAGAGAGAGAGAGAGAGAGAGAGAGAGAGAGAGAGAGAGAGAGAGAGACAGACAGACAGACAGACAGACAGACAGACAGACATAGTAAGTGAGTGAGGCAGGGGAGATTGAAGGAGGGCTGAGATTGCCTTCAGTGAGATTCAAGGAATTGGATTATGTATGTATTGGAAAGACAAGTAAGCCACCATAACTGCCTGGGTTTTTCCCTTGCCTTTTGTCCTATTTTATCGGCCAGGGTCAGAATTCAGTTTTGATTTGATTGATTCAGTTCAACCTAGTTCAGTTCAATTCAGCAAACATTAATTAAGCATTTATACTGTGCCAGACACTATGATAAGTTCTAGTCATACAAAGACACAAGTGAAACAGTCTCTGCCCTCAAGAAGCTTATATTCTAATGAGAGGATACAACGTAACTACAGATAAATAAATACAAAGTAATTTGAAGAGGGAAAGGAATAGGAAGAAGAAGGAAAGGGGAGAGGTCTTCATGGAGGAGATGGCAATTGAGCTGAGCTTAACAGGAAGGTAAGAATTGCTAAAGGTAAAGAAAAGAATGTATTTCAGGCATAGGTGATGGTTTGTGTGGATGCAACAAGGAGGTAGAGGGAATAACACTGCTAGAGAGCATCCAGAAGGCTAGCTGGGGCTGAAACACAGGTAATGGGAGATTGGCCAATGAGAGTCCAGTCATTATGAACATGTATAGATGTATCATGCATCGAAGGGAGCTATATAGAACTGTTAGCACCAGTTCACTTTTTTTTCATAGCTAGGAGATGCTGCAGGTGCCATCTAGTACATCTCAGCCATGTCTCTATACACGGATCTAGTACATCTCAGCCATTTCTCTATACACTGAGACAACTTGCTTGATGTGACAATGTGGAATGGAGTAAATTGAAATAAGACTGGAAAGTTGAAGCCAGGTTATTGATATCCTTAAAAGTTAGGCTATGATTTCTCCTTGAAAAGTGACACCCGAAAATTGAACTTTGACCTTGGCTGCTTGACTGAGGTAGATGTGCCATCTGTATAACTCCTTTCCTGGTTCACTTTAGCTTAATGGCAAAAACTATTGATGTCTAGGGCAGGGAATGGTCTGATCAAAAGGAAGATTTTAAGCTAAGGACTGAAAGAAGGGGAAAGGGGAATCTTAATAGAACTTGCAAATGTCTAGTTAATATATTTAGGATATGTTGTTTTAATGTATGCTATCTTAATTTTTATTACATGAAATTCAAAAACTTCAACATGAACAAAATCTTTGCAAGTAGAGTAAGAAGGGAAACTGTTATTTGGTAATGCAATTTTTGCATCATATATTTCTAAAAATGTCTGATATGCAAGATGTGTACAAAACTAACAAGTAAAATATTTGAACAATTATCACTGGGTAAGTGGTCAAAAGATGTGAACAATTGTCAAAAGAAGAATTGCAAATTATGAACAACCACATGAAAGATGATTCCACATTACTAATAATCAAAGAAATACAACTCAGTGTCATTCTGAGGTTTCATTTCATATTGAACAAATTGTTAAAGATGATAAAGAATGGGAATAATCCGTGGAGGGGCTGGGAAAAGACAGTGACACTAGTATACCATTGGTATATCTGGAAATGTGTCTGATTATTCTGGAACGTAGTTTGGAGCTTTAATAAGCCCAAACTATGTGCCAGAAATTGTAGTAAGTACTCTGGATTTGCAGAGAAAGCAGAAACAGCCTCTCTCCTCAAAGAGCTAATATTCTTATGGGGCTATTCAGCATGTATATAAATTGATCCATGCAGAGTATGTGGAAGGTAACCTTAGAGGAGAAAGCACTAACTTTTGGAAGGTTTGGGAAAGATCTCCTAAAGAAAGTGAGATTTGAGCTGTTGTGAAAATAAGGGAGCCAGATTTGCAAAGAACATTAAATGATCTTAGAAAGTAAAAGGTAATCAATAGAGTAGATAGCCAGACCTATACTGGAAATCACTGACAGCTGAGTGGAGCATAGATTGAAAATGTGACAGACTTGAGGCAGGGAGATCAATTAGATTATTGTAATAGTAGAGGAGAGAACTGTCAGTCATTTCAGTTGTTTCTGACTCTTCGTGACCTCATTTACAGTTTTCTTTTTCTATTCCACTTAACAGAATTTATTTTTTCAATTACATATAAAGTTAGTTTTCAACATTCGTTTTTGTAAGATTTTTGAGTTCCAAATTTTTATTCCCCCCCGCCCCCACCTCACCCAAGACAGAAAACAAACTGATATAGGTTATACAGGTACACATTAGTCACATTACTTATGTCATGACAGAAGAATCAGACCAAAAGGGAAAAACCATAAGAAAGAAAACAATAGCAAAAAGTGAAAGTAGTCTGCTTTGATCTGCATTCAGACTCCATAGTTCTTTCTCTGAATGTGGATAGCATTTTTCATCATGAGTCTTTCAGAATTGTTTTTGATCCTTGCATTGCTGAGAAGATCCAAGTCTATCATAGATGATAGCTTCACAATTTTGCTATTACTATGTACAATGTTCTCCTGGTATTGCTTACTTCACTCAGCATCCATTCATGTAAGTCTTTCTAGATTTTTGAAATTCACTTGCTCCTCATGTCTTAGAAAACAGTATTCCATTACATTCATATACCACAACTTTTTCTGACAATCCTCAATTGATGGACATCCCCTTAATTTCCAGGTCTTTGCCACCACAGAAAGAGTTGCTCTAAATATTTTTGTACTTATAATTCCTTTTTTATGATCTCTTTGAGATACAGACCTAGCATTGGTATTGCTGGATCAAAGGATATGCACAGTTTTATAGTCCTTTGTGCATAGTTCTAAATTGTTCTCCAGAGTGGTTAGATCAGTTCACAACTCCACCAACAATGCATTAGTGTTCCAATTTTCCCATATCATTTACAGTTTTCTTGGCAAAGACACTGGAGTGGTTTGCATTTCCTTCTCTAGCTCATTTTACAGATAAAGAAAATGAGGTAAACAGGGTTAAATGACTTGCCAAAGGTCATATAGCTAGTAAGTGCCTGAGGTCATATTTGAACTCAGGTCTTCTTTGATTTCATGCTGGGTGTTCTATATACTGTGCCATCTTGCTGCACATGAGAGAAGTGATGAGGAACTAAACTAAGGTGAGGGCTATTGACAATTAGAGGCAGACAAATGCAAAAGATATTGTGGAGGTGAAATGAGTCAAGGATGATATCGTGGTTGGGAATCCAATTAAGAGGATGGTGGTGTCCTTGATAGTGTCGTGAATGAGAGATCTGAGAGACATAATTTCTAGGCATTTAATATTCAATTTTATTGATTATGGCTAGTAAATAGTTAATAAAATTGTGGTTATTGGTTTTCTCTCATAAACTCTTGTTCAAATATGACCTCAGGCACTTACTAGCTATATGACCTTTGGCAAGTCGTTTAATGATGTTTGCCTCATTTTCCTCATCTGTAAAATGAGCTAGAGAAAGGCAAACCACTCCAGTATCTTTGCCAAGAAAACTGCAAATGATATGGGAAAAATGGAACACTAATGCATTGTTAGTGGAATTGTGAAGTAATCTAACCACTCTGGAGAACAATTTGGAACTATGCACAAAGGACTACAAAACTTTAATCCAGCAATACCACTACTAGGTCTGTATCCCAAAGAGATCATGAAAAAGGAAAAAGGTACTATAAGTAGAAAAAATGCTCTGGAGAGCATTCAGTGCTTAAGAAGGCTTTGAAAAAAGGGGGTGTACCTGAGGGTGGAAATCAACTCTGATTGGTTAGTAATTAAAGAGGGAGTTGATATATTAATGAGGAGGTGGGCAAAAAGTCTTAAGCTCCTCTTGCTGAGAATATGACCCAATCACGAGACTCAGCTGCCTCCAGCTACCTGGATAAAAGAATCCATCTCTACCCAGACTACTGTTTATTTCCCTTTCATATACTAGGTCATTATCAATTCTATTAGAAGATCCTAAGGACAGGGGCTCATTTCCTAAGGGTAAGATCTCTCCTAAACTGGACTCTGTAAGGTCTTCTAGGTAGGTTGGGTCACACCCAAGATTGATAAACATGTACCTTGAGGATTTGGGCATCCTCATCTATCAGCAATGTCCTCCAGAGGCTGGCTAATCTACACCAGTTGATTTCCAAATGAGGAAATAGAAAAGGAAAACCTTTATCTTAATTTAGTAATTAGTGATTAATATAAGAGAAAGATAATTTCTCTCAATGATAGGGAGGTTCAGAAGAAGAGTGAGTTTTGGGGAAAATACAACAGAAAATACATACACATATGTATCACCTACAGGATATCCAATTCAAAATGTCTAATAGGCAGTTGTTAATGCAGAATTAGAGTTTAAGGATGAGATTAAGGCTGAATATATAGGGCTGTCAATCATCACAGTAGGAATCATACTAAGAGAGAGACTAAAATATCTGTATCTTTCAACCCAGAGATTCCACTGCTAGACATATACGCCAAGGAAGTCAAAGACAGAAGAAAGGTAGCAAATAAGTAAAAATATTAATTGCAGTACTTTTTGTGGTATCAAGAAACTGGAAACAAAACATATCTATTTTCAATCTATCTGCTCCTCGCATGGAGAATGGCTAAAATTGTGGCATATGAATTTAATGGGATATTGCTGTGTTGTAAGAGATGATGACTGTTAAGAATTCAGAGAAGCATGGAAAGATTCATATGAACTGATACAAAGTGAAGGAAGCAAAGTCAGGAAAACTATATGTGTGTGTGAGTGTGTGTGTGTGTGTGCACACATCCATCCATATATAAGTATATGTACAATGTAAAATGTAAAGGACAAAAACAAAACAAAACTTAGCAATTTAATTAAAATCACCAAGCTTGAATCAGAAAGAGGAATATGAGAATGTACTTTCTCTATTCTTGGTAGAAGTGGGGGGCTATGGTATAGAATATTGTATATACTATAAGATATGATTGATATATTGGTTGGTAAGCTGCTTTTTTTTTCTTTCAACTTTATCCTTTGTTACAAGGGATTGATCTCTGGGAAGGGGAGAGGGAGGAAATATATTTGGAAACAAAGTTAATATGGAAACAATTATTTAGAAAATTCCCTATAAGGTATGAGTAAACCAAATGGGAAAAAATAGAGTCCTTTATTTTTAAAAACTGATACTAGTTCTGTGGTTACTGTTAGTCATTATGACATCACAAATTTCTACAGATAAAGCGAGGGTGTTCTGGTAAATGCTTATCAAGTAGGATTTCTAAAAAAAAAATCTAAACATGATATACTTTTAACTTTAATTTGTATTATTAAATTTTTCTTCATCACTTTCTTTAGTCTAGACATTCAGCAAAATAAATCAATCCATGATTTGTAGCTTGCCTATTTATAAGGTATAAATGTTACACTAAAGTTTAACAATCAGCTCTCCTGAGCTAGTATGTACCAACTGCAGCACACCATGGAACATAAGTAACAGCTCAAAAGAATGCTCAACTTTTTTGCCATCTCTAAACTAATTAGCTTATTGAGTAGCTGTCTTCAGAAAATGGTATTCCTTAGCCATCTTTTAAATAAAAGCAGTAGCTACCATTTATATAACACATTAAGGTTTGCAAAGATGTAGGTGATATTATTATTCCCATTTTACAGATGAGAAAGCCAAGGCAGACAGAAGTTAACTTGCCCAGTGCCACATGGTTAGTAAGCATCTGATTAGTAAGCCTGATTTAAATCTGGGTCATCTTGATTTCAGAACCAGCACTTTATTCACTGTCACCTAGCTGCCTTTTCCCTAAATATGCTGCTTTTTTGGTAGTAAAAGTAAAATAAATAAATAAAGTAAAATTAACTCAGTAGTTTTTCATCATGGTTGGTACTAGGCAAGATTTATTATTGATCCCTTCCTGCCTTCCATCAGTTTATTGCCCCTTTCTTCTTTCCAACTCTGTTTTCCTTTCCAGGCTGAGCACCCTAAGGTATGTCTTCTTCTGCCCTAACTTCATCCTGGATCACAATCCTGGTAATCCAAGCCAAGATATTAACAGATAACTTAGATGATAAAATATGATCCTGTCTAGTTATATTGTACTTTAAGAGGGAATTTTGGATTCTTATAAAGCCTTTGAGATGCCAAAGAATGAAGCTATAGTAGTAGAATAATGGGCAATGAGGTTGGTTCTTTTTTCAGGTCAAGGGTTGGGGTAGATGGCTTCTGTCATCCCCTATAATACTAAAATTTTATAATTCTAATGATTCCATGTTACTTGTAGATAGAGGATCATGTGCGGGCTCCTCATGTCATTTTTCAAAGGATAATTATCAGCCTTTATCTCTTTTCCATAAGACTTTCCTCATTTCCTAGATATAAAAAAGCCCCTTGGACAAACCATATAATTGATGGGGAAACCAGTCGTAAAAGCTGGTCATTCACTGTCAGACTGTTTAGCCTGTTGACTGTGAATGAGCAACCCTAGGTACTTGGTAGTGGTTTCTCCTTCTCTTCTCCTAATCATGTAATTACCTTTGAGAGAATGATTTAGATCACTTTAGGGCTTCCACAAGCAAAGAGAGAGTTTTTTGGCATATATATTTTGCTACCAGGGTATGTATATGTAACAATGATAGGTAATCAGAAAAGCAATAAATGGGTTTGGTTATTATACATAAATAAATCAGCTAAACTGGGGAGAGAATAAAAGGTCCAAGGAACTGCATCTATCAGACTCTCTAACCGTGTGCAAAAGAATCAGGCATTTAATTACTAAGATGGAGATTTGGTGCAATACTGTAACTAAAGAGCTCTGGCCAATCATAATCTTAGAGCCATGGGCAGTAAAGCATGGGGAGGGGAGATGCATATGCCGTATAATCACAACTGAACAGCTGTCATGTGACAAAAGAGAACCCCAAAATTTGAATCTTAGAGTGAATCTTTCCTGTAGCTGGCCTGAGAAGTTCAGGTTATTTTCCATAGACTAGGTATTTGATCTTTCCCTTGAGCTGAAAAGAAACATTTTGGGGAAGTGGACTGACTCAGAAACTAGATTCTGCTGCCAGTGTATTAAACACTCCCTTGAAAGAGTTTATGATCCTTCCAGAAGTTAACTTCTCTGAGACCTTCTCTTGGGAGCAGTATGTTTTCACTATGTTGAACTATCTTACACAGACAAGGCTTTCAAAGTTTCAGGCATACTAGTCATTCCTCAAATAAGTGCATAGGAATCCTAGAATCTCAGGATGGGAAGGAAACTCAGATCCATTTGGATCCGATCTACACCTTAATAAAAATCCCCTCTACACCATATCCAATAAGTGGTCACCTAGCCTGCAACTGAATGTGCAGAGAGGCTTTGCCAAAGGCTTCACTAGAATCTAAATAAATCATATTAAGAATACTTTTCTGATCGGATGGACTAGTTTACACCATGAAAGGATCAAAAAGCTTTCTCTGGCATGTCTTGCTCTTTAGTGAAGACACACTGTGTGTGTGTGTGATTATCATTCCATTTACAAATGTTTACTGATCATCTCTTTAGGTAAGGAAGAGAATGGAATTCACAAGCTCATTGGCATATAGTTTGCAAATTCCATTTCCTTCACTTAAAAAAAAAGCTTAGGACAACATTTGCCTTTCTCCAATGATGCAGTTGTCTTCCATTAAATAAAACAAAACAACAAAACTTTCATAACGACTCAATAATATAACTTCTAATTCTTTTTTCTATGATGTAGTTCATTTGGACTTGGCAATTTAAATTTATCAAAACTCATTGTGTGTTCTTTTATTATCCCCCTACTTATATTGATTATTAACTCCTTATTAGTAATTTTTGTTGTATTCTTTTTAGTCTAAAGATAATTATCTTTAGGAAAGGAAAGGATAGGGACTGTATTTATGATTTTATTGGTATAGGAATCTCCCAGGGGAGGGAATTCCCTCTCTTAATGCAGATTGGTATCTTCCTGGTAACTTACAGTTCTAGAGAGAACTGCCAGGGACACTGTGATATTAAATGACTTACTGAGGGGTCACATATCCAATATGTGTCAGAGGTAGGTTTTGAACCCAGTTCTTTTTGGCTGTAGGGCCAGCTTTTTACCATGTTGCTCCCATAGGTAGAAACTTTCCGTGTATTGCCAACAAAACCTAGCAGGAAGAAATAGAAAAAGAAATTCTATAAAAATAACCACAAAATGTAAAAAAGAAAACTGCCTAAGAATCCAATCCACCAAAATACACATAAGAATTATATGAACACAGCTATAAAGCATACCATTAAAATAAAAAAAAGACAGGAAACAATTGATGCTCAACCTAATAAAAAGACAATGCTATCTCAATTAGTTAACTTACTGAGTGCCTTATGAACCCAATTACAGAGGCAACTATGCCAGAGAGGTAGAAAATATAATAACAAAATTCATCTGGAGAAACAAAAGTTCAAACATCTCAAGGGAAATAATGAAAAAAAGAGTGGGAAGAAAGGTGGTCTAACAGCACTACAAAGTAGTAGTTATCAAAGCTATTTGGTACCATTTTAAAAATAGAAAAGCTGATCAGTGGAACAGATTGGAATTGATGTCTTTAACTGTTATTCTCCATAGATTGTAGCTTCTGTCTATGGTATCTCGCTGGGGCAATTTTCACCCTGTCCCTCCCTTTGCAATTTAAATTGCTTTTGATTAGTTTTGTGGGACTCCTTGCAAATATATTCTCACAAACCCTTGGTAGCAATGCTCCATCCCTTTCCAGGAACCCTTTAATTCCTATGTTTTAAGCCATGGTCCATAAATACAATCATGATTAAATTGCTAATTAATTTATGGAATTATGAAATGGGAGCAGGTACTTGCTGGGAAAGACTGTGATGGCACTGGAGAGAAATGCTTCAATCATATAAGGCACAGAGGGTACAAGGGCAAATTGTACAGAAAGTACAGAGACAAATGACATAGAAAAGGGAGTACAAAGGTAGGCAGCACAGAGACAAGCTTAGGGTGCTAGAGGAAAACAGGCAGCTTGAGGAAGAGAATGGGGAGGGGGAAAGTCACCAAGAGTCACTTATATAACCATGGGTTGGCATTGGGAACACTCAGTAGTGTGGACCCAGATGACTGAAGAGCACTCAGGATACAGGAGTTTGGAGTCTTATTTTTATAAGAGTTTTAGTGGAGGACAGACTAACTCACCCATACCACCTTGGAGTTAGTTCATTAACATATCTATATCACCTCAAAATTATCAGTCATACTTTGAAGTTGGTTCACTAACATAGTCACATTATCTCAAGTTATCAGCAATATTTTGGTGTTCTGCTGGTCTTACTGAGGATATCTAGAGCTTATTTGAGGTTTACATATCACAGGACCAAAAAGGGCCTAATTTAGCACATAGTCTCATGATGTGATTTTTAGTTAATATATGATACAGTTTGCAAATTATGCTTCTTTGATCTTTGGCACAGTTGGTTGATTACTTCTAGGTTCTTGTTTGCAATCTTAGTTCATGCTATTGTTATTTTATACTGGCTACTTTTAAATTTATTTACTGTACTAACTAGAAGGAGGTTGGGTAGTAAGCGGGACCAGAACAAGATCCAATTTTAACACGTATGCTAATATTGGTGTTGACAGAGGAAGTTTCCATGCCAGAAGTTCTCTACATTGAAGAAATTATGGATCCTTCATGTATTCTCATATCATATATTCCCAGAATCCTCCTTAAAATATTTGTGCTAGTCAACTGCTTCACATTGATCCACATTCTTATCAACAATAAATTTGTAAAGATGCATATGAAGTAATTTAAAATTAGTTCAGCAGAAGACAGAAACTGATAACCACTTAATAAAACTACTTATGCAAAAGAAAAAGTCAAAGATGTAGTTATGGACTTTGGAAAGGAGGTACACAGCAAACATTTCTTTCTCTTTTTTTTATAATTAGATTCTAATTTGTTAAATGCAAAAGTTTTCTGTAAGACTTTATTATTTATTTTGTACATGTTAGATTTTGTCTTTGATGATGATTCTTGCTTTTAACAAATGTGCAAAAATGTAAAAATAAAACTTAATTTACAGCCAAGTGACATTTATACAGTACTCACCATGATGTAGACATTCAATATTTATTGAGTGGAATGGAAATTTGTATCATGGACCTTTATCCCAAATACTGAACACAGAACACCCTGAAATGGAAGTTTGGAGTTCAAATAGAAGCACAAGGCAGAGATTTCAAGTAGAAATCTTGGTCACTGTTGGATTTGCCAAAGCTGAGAGAACCATCTGGGCTAGCTGAGGTAGTGGTTGCTTTTGTCAAAGGAAGCCCTAATTTATGATCCTTGTTCTAAGAACTCAAATTCCAGTTAGAACACAGCAGATTTGTCAATATGTATATTCCCTCTTCAGGCATTACACAAGTGTTGGGGAAGAGTTCATTGTGTTCCCTGTCCTTTATGTAATGACTGACTAAGCTTATTTATTGCTTGTGAACAGATTGCAATATGAAAACAAGAAGACTAACCCTTTCCTTTCTGTATGGATGCAGCTATTCTACTATTCCCCTGAAGGAGCCCCTCAGGAGGATAACAGCTAATTGTGTTTTCACCATGCTCAAATATAGCTCATTTTTCAACTCTTGAAGCTCCTGTGGTGTCACATGACAGGGCCACATGTGACAACAGGGGAGGGTGGTGACTGTCTAACAGTTCCTGATCTCAAAAGTGTGTAAATAACTCAGCGTGGGCCCTGGGATTTGGCAAATACTAACAGCTTGTAAAAGAAATAAACCCTTCCCAGTATGGTGCCCTTTCCAAGCATTTAAGAGAATGAAGAAGAATCTGTTTACAGCCCTGTCTTGTCCTATAAAGGATGGCAAGCTCATGCTTTTTGAGTGGAATAAGAAATAAAATGAAATACAATTAAAAATGTTAATTGAGATGCTATAATAGAAAGGCTCTATGCTGAGTTAAGGACTGGGATGAGGCACAAAGATGCATACATAAGGGATGGTCTCTTCCCTCCTAGAACTTAGAGATCTTATAAAGAAGATAAGGCATACCAATACAAAATAAACAATGAATATGGCAGAAGTACAAAGAGCTTTGAGAGTTCATAGGGGAGAGAGATCATGGCATCTTAGAGAGTGAAGACTTCATGTAACTAGGTGATGTTTTTACAGCACCAGTGTAGACAATAGTTGGATACTAAAATCGCATTAAGGTGCACAGGTTAACGTTGCTAGATGTACTTCCTCTCTCTATGAAAAAAATAGCTGCAAGAGGTGTTCCCAGGAAAAATTATTGCCTTGGTTAGACACAGTTTCCATACTTCATTTACTCCTAAACGATTTCTGAGATGATGGCATCCTAATCCTCCTTTCCATATGGGCTGTTTCTCTTTATCCTTACTTTAATTCAGATTTACATTGGGACTTAGAGGCTTCCATGCACTCTCCTAACTTTTCTTCATCAAACCCTCTGTCTGTTTTCCCTGGTTCTCAAAATAGCAATATTACTAGCAGCACTATTTAGGGGTTCCAGCAACGACCCCCTCCCAACAAGCTTTCCCCCTTAACTCCTCATCTCTTGCTTCATAGCCAAGAATAAGATGTGACAAAGCTACTGGGCTGTTGGGTGCAGAGCTACAAGGAACCAATTAAAAGTGCACTAAGGATGAATCTGCTAATTAACAAGCACTTATTATTATAACTGCTGTAGTGATATGTAATGTGTTGCAATGAAAAGATAACTGAATTTGGAATTTTAAAAAAGCTACAGGTTTAATTCATGTCTCTAGCACAACTTATGTGACTTTGAGCAAAGTACTTAAATGCTCTGGGCCTCAGTTTCCTCATCTGTAATCAATGATGAGGTTGAACTTCATGACCTCTAAGGTCCCTTCTAACTCTAAATCTGATTGTTTTTTAGCACAGCCACCACTAGGCTCAGGTCACAGGGGCTGGTAAAATCCATCAGTCCCTTTCCTTTACTTACTCTAGTACTTTGCTCTGGGTTCATTGCTTTGGAACTTCCTGGATCAGAACTTCCTGATAAATATGAACCAGTGCATTCCTTAATTTCAAAGAATTCTGCCAATCACTGTAGTTACTTTCAACCGATTGGCTTCAGAAGTAGCTAGAGTTCGCTCATCATAGTTTGGAGCATCCAGTTCCCTTTGTCCACCGCCATTCTAAAGTCCCATATCCCCTGATATTGAATTATCCAATTGCCTAAGTCTAGTTGGTTGCCTGGGATTTAGCTAGGCACATACATGACCTTACTTGTAGCATGGCATAATGGATAGAATACTAGATTTGGAGTCAGGAAGGCCTGGGTTAAAATTCATTTTCAAACACATTAGTTTTGTGACTCTGGGCAAATAATCTTCCTGACTCTCAGTTCCTCATTTGTAGAATGATATCTGTCTAACTCAGAGGATTATTGTAAGGATCAAATGAGGTGTTTTATAGATTGATAGTACTTGAAGGCTTGTAAAGTGAGATACATGTGCATATAATATGTATATGATTATGTATTTATTATTGTGAAGATCAAATGAGGAATTTGATAGCTAGCTAGCTGGATAGCATTTTAAACTTTGCAAAGTGATGTTTTTACAAATTTTAAAGTGCTATTTATCTATCAAGCACCTCATTTGAGCCTCATAATAATATATATTATATATGTAATATTGTACAGTTATTCTTTCCACATCGCAACTTTGCCCATCAAGGTTTCCATATTTCACTGGTCGGCATAAAATATGAAATGGAAATTTTGAGGAGTTTTGCGGAAGTTATAGATGATCAAGCAAAGACAGCAGACCCCACAGAGGCTATGACTAAATGTTTAACCCAAATTTTACAATAAGATACTGTAGACAGTCCATAAAAGAAAAAGAAAAAAAATCCAGTATTTTTCTCTGGTATGAAGGGAGGGCCAAAAATTTTACATGGATTTTCTAGATCTACACCCCTCCCCTGTGATGGGGAAGGAATAACTGTATACATAATGTTTTACACACACACACACACACACACACACACACACACACACACACACACAAAGACACACACATATACATAAATATATCACTTTGCAAACCTTAAAGTACTATCTCTTTGTAAACCTTAAAGTATTTTCTAAAAGTCACCTATAATTATTATTCCAAGAGTCAGACTAAATGGGGATTTGGGATGACAGTGAGGCAGGGGTGCATGCGTTTTCTTGTTTCCATCATTTTTTTTTTAAATTTTAATTGTTTATTTATTAATTTTTAGTTTTCAACATTCATTTTTACAAAATTTTGAGTTCCAAATTTTCTCCCCCTCTCTCCCCTCCCCCACCCCCTTACCCTCCATATACCCTCCCTTCTATCACACCCCTCCCTTCTATCACACCCCTCCCTTCCCTTATCCCCATCTTCTCTCTTTTCTTGTAGGACAGGATAGATGTCTATACCCCATTACCTATATTTCTTATTTCCCAGTTGTATACAAAAACATTTCTACACATCCGTTCCTAATGCTTTGAACGCCAGCTTCCCTCCCTTCCTCCCTCCCCACCCATCCACACTGAGAAGTTAAGCAATTCAATATGGGCTATATATGTGTAGTTTTGCAAAAGACTTCCGTAATAGTCACGTTGTGTAAGACTAACTATATTTCCCTCCATCCTATCCTGCCCCTCATTTATTCTATTCTCTCTTTTGACTTTGTCCCTCCCCATAAGTGTTTACTTTTAATTACTCCCTCCTCCCATTTGCCCTCCCTTCTATCATACCCCTCACCCCACTTGTCCCCTTCTCCCCTACTTTCCTGTAGTATAAGATAGATTTTTATACCAAATTGAGTGTGCATATTATTCCCTCCTTAAGCCAAATGTGATGAGAGTAAGCTTCACTTTTTCCCTCTCACCTTCTCCCTTTTCTCCTTCATTGAATATGTTTATTTTTGCTTCTTTTATGAGAAATAATTTGCCCCATTCCATTTCTCACTTTCTTCTCCCAATATTCTCCTCTCACTCCTTAATTTTTTTAGATATCATCCCTTCTTAATCAACTCACCCTGTGCTCTGTCTCTCTCTTTGTGTGTATGTGTGTGTGTGTCTCTCTCTCTATATATGTATGTATGTATGTATATATATACACATATGTGTGTGTGTATAATCCCTCCAACTACCCAAATACTCAGAAAACTCTCAAGAGTTACAATTATTGTCTTTCCATGTAGGAATGTCAACAGTTCAACTCTAGAAAGTCCTTTACTATTTCTCTTTCCTGTTTACCTTTTCATCTTTCTCTTGATTCCTGTGTTTGAAAGTCAAATTTTCTTTTCAGATCTGGTCTTTTCATCAAGAATGCTTGACAGTTCTCTATATCATTGAGTGACCACAGTTCCCCCTGAAGTATTATACTTAGTTTTGCTGGGTAGGTGATTCTTGGTTTTAATCACAGTCCTTTGACTTCTGGAATATCATATTCCAAGCTCTTCAATGCCTTAATGTAGAAGCTCCCAGATTCTGTGTTATCCTGATTGTATTTCCACATACTCAAATTGTTTCTTTCTATTGCTTGCAATATTTTCTCCTTGACCTGGGAACTCTGGAATTTGGCTACACTATCCCTAGGAATTTCTCTTTTTGGATCTCTTTCAGGGGGTGATTGATGGATTCTTTCAATATTTATTTTACCTTCTAGTTCTATAATATCAGGGCAGTTTTCCTTGATAATTTCATGCAAGATGATGTCTAGGCTCTTTTTTGATCATCACTTTCAGGTAGTCCCATAATTTTTAAATGGTCTCTCCTGGACCTGTTTTCCAGGTCAGTTGTTTTTCCAATGAGATATTTCACATTATCTTCTATTTTTTAATCCTTTTGGTTTTGTTTTGTAATTTCTTGGTTTCTCATAAAGTCATTAGCTTCCATCTGCTCTGTTCTAATTTTTAAAGAACTATTTTCTTCAGTGAGTTTTTGAACCTCTTTTTCCATTTGGCTAATTCTGCTCTTTAAAGCATTCTTCTCCTCATTGGCTTTTTGGGCCTCTTTTGCCATTTGAGTTAGCCTATTTTTTAAGTTGTTAATTTCTTCAGCATTTTTTTGGGTCTCTTTTAGCAAGCTGTTGATTTGCTTTTCATGATTTTTTTGCATTACTCTCATTTCTCTTCCCAATTTTTCCTCGACCTCTCTTCTTGATTTTCAAAATCCTTTTTGAGTTCTTCCATGGTCTGAGACCATTGCATATTTATTTTGGAGGTTTTGCATGCAGAAACCTTGACTTTTAAGTCTTCCTCTGAAGACCTTAATTGTTCCTCCTCATCCAAAAAGATGGAAGAAAGTAACCTTTCATTGTTTTATTCTTTTTCCCCTTTTGGGGCCTTTTCCCAGACAGTTACTTGACTTTTGAGTTCTTTGACAGGGCAGAGCTCAGGGCTGAGGTTAGATCAGTTGTTCAATTCCCCCAGGGGCTTTAGGTAGAAATCTCCCGGAGCTGCCACTCCAGACAGTGCTCCCCTCTCCTGGCTGACAGAGCCCTCCCACTGACCTTTGAAGCTATATGTATATGTATGTGGGTTGAGCAATCTGGGAACTGCTGCTGCTGCTGGCTCCCTGAAATCTGTTCAGGGTCCTGTCCCTGCCATGTCAGGCTGTGGTTCATGCTTCCTGGGCGGTGGTGCATGCCTCCATCTTGTATTAGTGAGTATATCCACAGGGCTTTGTATATTATCCATTGAACCCTGCAGTTAGGTTAATTTAGAGTGAGTCTGCTCCTTGAAGACGGAATTATTCCTCTATTGTACCCCTAGTGTTAACGAATGTTTATTGATTAATTTGTTTATGTTATGTCATGTTATATTTTGAATCTAACACTCCTTTGAAATAAGGAACCAGGATCTGAACCCAGAACTAACCCAGAACTATTGCCAAGTTCAGAGCTCATTCCACTACACTGCAATACCTTCTGTTGGTGTAGCAATGAGAGGCCCCAAAAGATAATAACTGGTCTAGATAATGCCTAGGTTTTTATGAATACTGGGCATTTTTGTCAGTTTAAATGACTGGATGATGCTATATACAGTGGGGAGGGGTTTACTGTGTGGGAACCATATATTTCAATAGTTACATTATTTAGTAGTATTCAAGTGACTGAGCACTAATATAGCTACATTTTTCTAAGCAACACCTTCTCCCATTGCTACATATCAGGGTAAACTGCACTATTTATTTTTCAGTGGTTGGTATTAGTTATTTCACGTCAAGATGTTTGGAATTTGTGGATCTGTATTGGGCTTTCTATTTAGGCACTATTCTAAAGAACTAAAATAACTTGAGAATGTCACCATCATTTTTTTTAGTTAATAATTTATAAAGGGCACCACTGTGAAACATTTAAATCACCATGACTCTGGATTCATGCCCTAAAAATGGAAGAGAATTTTAGTTCTCATGGAGTGAGTGGTGATGTTACTGATGTTTTTTTATTGCCGGTAGATTTTGCTATAAATGATTCTAGCTGTTAACCTCTGTCCCCACTCCTATTGTACTGCTGGCCATGTAGTATTGGGAGATGGGAAAATCCCCAGGGACAGAGAGACCTGAATATGTTTTAGCAAAGTAGAGCCAACTCCCCTGAAGAATTCTTCCTAAATAAGATGCTGTATTGTGTTAGGATGTGTTTTTAACAAACAAGGGCTCAAGGTGGGGATTCCTAGTGTTATCTGAAAGGTAACTGGTGCTGGATTGATATAATGTGAATGTATATAATGAGGATGACAAGTTCAGGGATCTCTCCTCAGTAATTGCACATCTGCAAAGGGCAATAGAATCATCTCCCAGTGTTATGTCTTGAGATAGTAATTTCTGGCATCAAGGCCTGATTACCTATGGACTTCCTCACTATCAGACCAGGGTCCTCTATTATGTTCTCATTGGCGATTAATTTACTGGGCCCACAAGAACTCATAGAGGAGCAGTTCATGAAGTGGATAGAATGCTGGGTTTAGAGTTTGGACAACTGGAGTTCAAATCTGATACCAGACACTAGCCCTGTGACCTTGAACAAGTCACTAACCTCTGTCTGCCTCAGCTTCCTCAACTGCAAAATGGGGATAATAATAGCACTTATTTCTCAAGGTTTTTGTGAGTATCAAATAAAATAATATTTGTGAAGCACTTAGCACAGTGCCTGGCACATAGTGCTTAGTAAATGCTAGATTCTTATTACCTTTCCTTCCCTAAAGGAGAGAACACCAAGTTTATTTATGGCATAGTCTCCAAGCTTATTGAGCTTCTAGTCTAGTAGTGAATAAGATAAAGATAAGATAAAACCCCTTTCCCATATAATAGCATCTGGGGGATGGGGTTAATAGTGTGGGTGACAGTGTGGGAGATCCAATTCTATGTTCTGAAGAGTCTTTCCAGATGGAAAAAGGTAGTTTCTGGGACTGTCTCCAGTCATCCTGATCTGTATCTGGCTATTGTACCCAGATCGCTCCAGAGGAGAGAGTGAGACTGGTGGCTGTCCATAGCCCGGTCTCACTTAAATCCAATTCACTTGCCTCAGCTTCCTGTTGTCATGGTCCTCTTCCAGAATGAAAGACAAATAATGATAACAACCTTCCAGATGAGATAGTCTAAGTATTTTGTAGACCAGTATGTGCTCCTCCTATCAACTGCCTTCTAGCACCTTTCTGACCAATGAGATTCCATCATAAAATATCAATGTAGTTCTCTTTTTCAGTTCATTAGTTCCAGGAACCATGACTGCATTTATTCTCTAACAATATGTGGTGATATTAATATAAAAACACCTTTGGTCATCAGTGGTACCAACAACATCAACCACTGCAGGCATTTTAAATATATAATCTATATATACACACTCTTCTGCCTTCGAGAAGACTATGGTTGTGACCAATCAGCAAACTTGGCCTTCTTGCTCTTCTTGCTCCAGTTACCAACTCTATTCCTTTATACTGGCTACCTCTCATGTCAGGAATGCTCTCCTTCCTTATCTTTATCTCTTGATTTCCCTGGATTCCCTCAAGATTCAGTCAGATTCTCCTGTAAAAGGCCCTTCCCCTCTCCAATGCTGTGTCTTCCTACTGAGACTACCTCTCATTTATATGTCTATATTTTGTAGGTACTTAATCATTTGCACATTGTCTTCTCCATTAGACTGCAAGCACCTTGAGGACAGGGACTTTTCTTGCCTTTCTTTGTGTCCCAATGATTAGCACAGTTCAGGCACTTAATAAAAATTTAGCCATTGACAGACATCAGTATTTCAATGCTTTAAGGGTTCCATGATTCCACTGGTATGGGTACTCAGTGTGGTGGTATAGATCCTCACGTATCCATGCCTTCTCATCCTGTGCCATTACTGTCTCTGTCTTTTCACAAGTGTTCCATGTGTACCAACCTAACATTTTGGAGGCCCTTCCTATAGTAGACCTTTTAGCGTTCCATGGGTACCAGTGCTGCACAGGGACTGTCTATATGTTATCTATTGCTCCTAGTACATGACCAGCTCACTTCCATTTTCTGAAGAAAACCTGCCTGGATGCGTTTTTCTCTGCCATTTCTTACATGTCATATAGTGGCCTTTTGTTCCCATCATTTGTTCTTTGTTGTTCTTTTTGTCTACTCAACATTTTGATACTTTCAAAGCTGATATTCTGTGACTGGTAGGTATTTAAAAGTGTTAAAAAAAGAAAGATGGGTGTGTTTACTCTCTCTGCTGTTTCTTAATTGTTGAATTGTTGAAATGGAGGTCATTCTTACCATTTGGCCTACCTCCTGTAGGTGGAAATTTTGAGGAATTATGCGATTTGAAAAATGCTTTGAGAAAAATGCTACAATGGTAAAAGACCATAATTTTCCCTTTTTTTTTATTCTAGGAACTTACAAAGTCCTACAAAATTTTGCCAGAGTGTGAGAAAACAATGGCTGAATATTATCCTTGATTATATACATTATTTCTAAGTCATAATATACTTGAATAGCAGTGAAAAGGTCAAGATTTCCAGAGGGGATTACATTTTCAGAGTAGAGAATTATATCCAGATTGGGCTAGAAAAAATCTTAACAGACCATGCATTTTATCCCCATTCTACAGGCTGAGATGATGCCTACCCTATTCCAAATTTTCCATGTGTATATTCACTCCATTTTAAAAGTGAACTATGCAGTCAGTCTTCTACTATAACCCTTTGCTATGGTGAATGACATCTCATGCTCATATCTCTTCCAGATATCTAATTTCCTTATTTTACTTCCATGAATTTTCTTTGCCCCATTCCTGTCCTGTAGTGAAAATAGAGACACATATTTCAAGATGACAAAGTAACTCTTCTAGCTTCTTATTTTTTTGATCCTAATCAATATCCTCTCTAGATTCTATAAATGCCTCTTTCCTTATGAAACCCAGACTCCTCAGTGAGATAGCATGGCATAAGGGACTTGTACTTGGAGTGGGGGACTTTGTTCAAATGCCACTTCAGTCACTTTCATACTTTGTGACCTTCACAAATCACTCCATGTCTCTGAGTATCAGTTCTTCATCTGTAAAATGGTTATACTTACAGTATCTGGGCAGCTAGGTGGTACAGTAGGTAAACTACTAGAACTGGAGTCAGGATAACCTGAGTTCAAATCTGGCTTCAGATACTTACTAGCTCTGTGATCCTGGATAAATAATGTTAGCCTTGTTTACCTCAGTTTCTTCATCTGTAAAAGGAGCTGGAGAACAAAAAGAAAAATCATTCCAGTATATTTGCCAAGAAAACCTCAAATGGGATTATGAAGAGCAGGACGTGACTGAATGATGAAACAATGCTATTTGCCTACTTCAGAGTGTTGGCATGAAGATCAAGTGACATACAGTGAAGACTTTAAAGAACTGTGTAAATGTGAGCTAAAGAAGTAAGAAGCTTCCTCTAATAAGGGACTAGCTGATCCATGCTGGAAGTAATGGGAGAATTATTTTACAATTAAAATTCATCCAGTCCCTGATTAATGGGAACAATATGAGTTAAGGCAAACAGTTCCAATTCTTCATGGCTGCTGGAATATCACTATATGATGATGACAACATACCTTGACAGGGTTAACATCTCTTATAATGTGAAAACCTCCTAGCACCAGTAGTTGCTGGATAAGACTGGCAGTAACCACTGCAACCTGTAAAGAGTACATGTGTGCATGCTCACGTATGTGGGTGTATGTGTGCACATGCATATGTGTGCATGTATACGGAAAGCTCACCTCTCCTTTTCAGCTCCACAAAGGTAGTTGCCTCCTCTGTTTTTACCATTTTGCTAAGGTATCATGTTATGTGTTGACTTGATTAAAATTAAACACAAAGAGGAGTCTATGTCCCTGCTGAAGACAGCAGTGGCTACCAATGTGTGTGAGGATCTTGTGTCTCCATCAGTCATGCTGGCCCAGCAGCAGAGGAAGAACTTTGAATTCTCAGTATTGTGGACCAATTAAGTTAGATATGATCAGCAATGTGTACAGAATCTCCATGGCATACCTTGTATAAACACCTTGGTTGTGACAATCTTTCCATTAGTGTTACACACATGACCAGTTTTCCTCTTTCATGGTTTTCCTTTCTGTATTGTTCAGGCTTCAGTAGGATTGGACTGGGTTTTATGCTCAATTTGTTTTATCCCCTTGATATTTTATAGATAAGATTTTTTTTGTTAATTATTTGAAATAAACTTTTGCTATCCCTTGAAAAAGTGAACTGGTTACACGGGTATTGAAATTTGCATTATTTAAAGTTGTAATTATGTAAGATATGGTCATTGGTTCCAGCCCAATAAAAGTACACAAGTGCAAATTCAAATAATGCAATCACTTCAGGGGATTCATTGTTTATACTAATCATATATCACATGTTATACCATGATTTATATGCCAACGTTCACTGGCTTTTTGAATACAGTGGTATATGGAGGATCCATTGTCATTTGTTTTAATTTTGTCATAACAACTGATTAAGTTGGCATTTTGCATATGTAAATTAGAATGGTCTCCTTCTGGATCTGACAAATCCCTGTTTTGTTGATCCTAAGAGCACAAAATGACAGACATGTCCTTTCAGGTTGGTTTCCCAGATGGATAGACTATCACTTGTTAATAGGATTTGATTAAATTCAACCAACATTTATTGAGTATCCTCTGTGCAAAGTATTGCTCTTGGCATGGAAGAAACGGAGATATGATTGTATATGATTCACATGGAGCATATAATTTTATGTGGGGAAGAACAACTACACAAATAACTATACTATGAGAGACAAATGTGGAGTAATGAATAGAAAGTTGACCTTGGAGTCAAGAAGATCTGAGGGCAATTTATCCTTCCCCATTTTTGCTTCTGACTCTTTGCACTGGGAAAGACCGAAATTTAGAAAGGCCAACGCCATCTGCTGCATTCCCAGCCATTGCCAGTCATCTTGACCTTTGTCTTGCCACTGGACTTTGATGACTTTGGAGAAGAGAGTGAGGTGGATAACTTTGTAGAACGCTGCCTCACTTAAATCCAATCCATGCACAAGTCAAGACATCACCCTTGTTATGTCATTGGTCTTCGTCAAGAATGAAGAATGAACAACAATTTAGCAGCCTTCCCTCAGATGCCTTCTCACCTTGGACGATTCCTCCACCCTTCTCCCATGGTTGAATTCCTCCTAGAATTTTCTTTTATTTGAGAAAGAACCAAGGTCCTTCATCCTTCATTCCTCTCCCAATTGCGCTTATGAATCTTTGGACTTTGGTATCATTCTTCACATGGATACTTTCTCCCATTCTTTTGCCTCGCTTTTCAATTCCCTTTAATGCGTTGTCTTCTCCAGTTAGAGTGTACACTCCAGGAGGTCAGGGATTGCTTTTTCTTTTGTTTGTATTTGTATCCCCACTACTTTGCTTAATGCCTGGCACATAGGAAATGCTTGTTGACTTATTGATTTAAACTCTCAGTGCTCTAGACAAATCTTTTAATACTATAAATTACAAAAAAAAAAGATTCTCAACCTACATTGGATGAAGGTCTTTACTAAAGTGGAATTTGCAACATCAATTAAATCACATGTCTAATACTCCCTTCGAGCAGTTAGTACTATTTCAAAATCGAATATATTACCTCAGGAGATAGTGGATCCCCCTAATTTGAAGTTTTCAAGCCAAAGTTGGATAATCATTTCTTAGGTATGTTGTATAGGAATTCTTTTGGAGCAGCTAGGTGGCACAGTGGATACAGAGCACTGGACTTGGAAGCAGGAGGACTCATCCTTACGAGTTCAGATCCCATCTCAGGCACTTACTAACTGTATGACCCTGGGTAAGTCATTTAATCCTGTTTGGCTCAGTTCCTTGTTTGTAAAATGAGCTGAAGAAGGAAATGGCAAACCACTCCAGTAAATTTGCCAAGAAAACCCCAAATAGGGTCATGGAGAGTTGGACATGACTGAAGAGACTCAATAACAATCGAGATTCTTTTAAGAGTATATCTCAGATGAGATATCCACCAAGGTCCCTCCCAATTCTGTAATTCTGTGATATTAAAATTAGGATTTTCTGATAAAAATATGCTCTTGCTTTCACAAACTCAATCAGAGAGAAGGTTGTCAAGTATACAGTGACATTTTAGATCTAAAAGAATATAGATAAAATTTTCTTCACATTGTCTTTCTCCCTCAATCCCTTCTCCTTTCAGATTTCCCATTACTATTGAGGGTTATCACCAGCCTTCAAGTTGCTTAGGCTTGTAAATTTACAGTTATCCTTGATTCCTTACTCTCATTTACCCCACATATCCAATCCATTGCCAAATCTCGCCATTTCTGCCTTCACAAAATCTGTCATATATTCCCTTCTCTCCAGTGACACAGATGTTACACATGTACAGGCTCTCATCACCTCTCTCCTAAACTACTACAATAGCCTTCTAATTGGTTTTCTTGCCTCAAGACTTTCACCACTTCAATCCATTCTCCACACAGCTGCCAATATGATTTTTCTAAAATATGGGTCAGAACATGTTACTACTTCTATTTTCCCCTGAACAAGCCTAAGTGGCTCCCTATTCCTCCAAAAACAACTGTAAGCCTTCTGCTTGATCACTTATATGCTGATCCCTTCCTACCTTTTCAGTCTTCTTGTACTTTAATTCTTTCCAGGAGCAGCTAGGTGGTGCAGTGGATAGAGCACTAGTGCAGGAGTCAGGAGAACCTGAGTTCAAATCTCACTTCAGACACTTGACACTCACTAGCTGTGTGACCTTGGGCAAGTCACTTAACCCCAGTTGCCTCATCCTGGGTCACCTCCAGTCATCCTGATGAATATCTGGTCACTGGATTCAGATGACTCTGGAGGAGAAGTGAGGCTGGTGACCTGCACAGCCCTCCCTCACGCAAAACAAAGTCAAGTGCCAGTTATGTCATCATTTCTCTGATGACATGGTCTTCTTTGGCAATGAAGGACAAACACACACACTTTAATCCTTTCCACACATTCTATAATCCTATTACACTGACAGTTCCTTGAATAAGACACTCCATTGTCCCCCATTCCTGGAATGCTCTGTTCCCTCATTTCTGTTTCTTAGTTTCTCTGGCTCCCGTCATGACTCATCTCAAACACTGCCTTTTTCAAAAGTCATTTCCCAGTCCTTCCATTTTAGATTACCTTCCATCTATTCTGCATATATCTGAAGTATCCTATTTATTCATTTATTTATTATCTCCCCACTAGAAGGTATACTCTTACAGGACAGTGGCTGTTCTTACCTTTCTTTCTATCTGCCTTCAAGTCTTAGCACTGTGCCTTGCACATGATGAGTTTGATAAATGTTTGTTGCCTAACTGCTGCATTTCTAGGTAGAGTAAGATTTCCCTGTTCTGGTTCGTTTGACCTTCATTGAACAATCGAATGGTGTGTTTATTAAACAAATAAATTTAAGGAGCTGATGGTTCTCATTAGTGGGTGTTAATATATTAAGAGGACCAATAAATTAAGTTGTCTTTACTCTGGCATTCCCCAGCCTTATTATTGCTTTAAAAAACACTTTTAATATGCCCTAATGAAGACTAACATCCTTTAGTGTCTGTTTGCTCAGTAAACAGACCATCAGATTGTGAGCAGAAGGTCAGACTTACAAACCCAGGACATCGTCAATTGCCAGAAATGCTGTTGATCTTGTTGATATATGCTATACATTGCTCTGTTATTTTCATTGATCTTTGTAGGAGCAACTTAGACCTGTCAGGGATACTTTTTTGTTCAGTGAATTCAGTTTAAATTCTTTGTGTAGGAAGAGAGGCAGTGGAACTCAAAAGATCTGGTCTCCAAAGGCATTACTCATTTTTCTTCTCGTAGTAGTTTGCTATATGGACTCGGACATGAAAAGGGTATCGCTGTTCTTCTCTGTGTGCCATCCAGAAAGTGGAAAAGATAAAAGAGCCTATGTCTTTATAGATTTTTTTCTGTCATATTAGGATGTCTGGTAGAGTAAGATACTACGTCTGTAATACTATATATGGGTTGTTGAGATACAAGTGTTATGTAATGAGTACACCATATAATTATTGAACAACAGAATTGGGAAAGGACCTTAGAGGTCATTTAGGAGAACCTTCTTAGGAAACTGAGGCCCAGGCTTAGGCCCAGGTTCATAGGATGACTGAATCATTGATTTGTAGATCTTGGAGTTTATCTAACCCATTTGCATTACAGATGAGGAAACTGAGACCCAAAGAGGTACAGTTGGGACTGGGATCTCATGGGTAGTAAATGGTAAAGCTGGACTTTAACCCAAAGTCCTCTGACTCCAGACACAACACTTTTCCCACGCTTTCATCCTCCTTCCTGTAAGGTAAATGCTGTTCCCAAGGTTACAGACCTCGTAAGTTGCAGAGCTAGGACCTGACATTCCAATAGCATTAACATGAATGCCTTCATTTTGTCACTTAATATTTTGTAGTCGTTGTCTATCCTCTCCTCATTCCCCTCCCCCAAATGAAGAAAGACAAAAGAAAAACAAATACTTCAAAACAAATACATAATGAAGCAAAATACATTCTTATGTTGGCCATGTGCAAAAACACATTTTATTCTGAATCTTGTGTCCATCATCTCTCTCAAGGTGGGCTGCATGCTTCGTTATTGGTCCTCTGAAAACATAGTTGACCATCACGTTGTTCAGAGGTTGTAAGTTTGTAAATTTTTTTTTTTACAATGTTGCTGTTATACAAATTGTTCTCTTGGTTATGCTCATTTAGCATAACCAAGCATCATTTTATAGACATCTCAGGTTTATCGGAAATCATACCTTTTGTCATTTCTTAAAAGTAAAAAAATATTCCGTTACATTCATATACCATAATATATTCAGTCATTCCCTATTTATGGGCATCCCCTCAGTTTTCAGTTCATTTTTGTGACAAAAATGTATTGCTCTAATTATTTCTTTTTATCAACAGGTCCCTTTCTTCTTTGCTTAATTGCGTTCCAGTCTAGTAATAGTAGCATTGTTGCGGGTACAAAGAGTATTTACAATCTAATGATTTTTTGGATATAATTGTAAATTACCTTCAAGAATGGGCAGGCCAATCCACAGCTTCAGCAATGTTGTATTAATGTTTCTGTTTTACCACAGTTTCTCCAACAATTGTCATTTTCCTGTTTTGTCATTTATGCCAATTTAATGGGTATGAAGTAGAACTTCAGGGTTATTTTAAGTGCATTTCTCTATTAATGACTTGGATAATTTTTAATATGAATATTGATAGCTTTGATTTCTTCTTTTGAAACCTACTGATTCACATCCTTAGACTATGGAGGAATGACTCTAGGATCCTAATATTTCAAACTGGAAGGCACCCTTAGAGGTCATCTAATCCAACCCTCTCATTTTACATATGAGATAACTGAGGTTCAGAGAGTTTGAATGACTTGTTCAAGGTCACTTAGGTAATAATAACGATAATTGAAATTTACATAGTTTTACAACAACCCTATGAGGGAGATACTACAGGTATTATTATTCCCATTTTACAAATGAGGAAATTGAGTGCTTTGTCTCTGGTTACATAACCGATAAGTGTCAGAATCTAACTCCAGGTCTTCTTGACTCCAAGACCGGCACTCTATCCAATCAATCAATCAACATTTATTAAGCACCTATTTTGTGCCATACTTGTGCATGTATGTAATTGATTGATGTCACTAGAGAGCTCAATATGGAGTTACAGTTTTTTCTTTGAAGTCCTGGACAAATGGCCCTAGAGGTTCACATTGTCCTTTTCCCTTATTATTTCTGATAATTTAATTATGCCAGTGATTAATGCAAGTTCCAGATTAGGGAAGAAATCTTTTCCTTCCCTAAACATTGGGCAGATACTAATCTCTCTGACCTTCTGTAATTCCTGGCCAGTCCCCTAGTTTCCTTTATCCACACTTTTTCTTAGAAAGCAGTAACTTCAGATTTTCTTTATCTGGAGATAAAACCTGCAATAAAAGTACAAAGAGTAAGTAAATGAAACTTAAGTCTTTTAAGGCAACTCTACAAAGTAAGTAATAGTCAATACAGGGTGAATAGTGTCAATACAGAGTGAAGAGGAAAATGGAGAGTGGACAAATTCACCAGTTCCCAAGAGTGGCCAATGGCAAGTGCTGTCCAAAAATATCACTCCATAACTGGATCAGCAATAAGACTCCAACTACTCATTATGGTCTGCCTGATGTAGTAGCATTTTCCACTTGTGGTTTGCTGCCACCACTCACATGTAACCGCAGTCTAAACCTCTTCTCTACAAACACTTCCGTATTTCTGACTTGCACCTAGGCAGAACTCTTGATCCTTCAGGATTTTCTTTGCCTGGAAAAACTACATTTCCTAGTAGCCTCTTCAGCCAATACAGGGCTAAACATAAATATCAAAGCTGGGATACAAACCAAGGCTCCCTGATTCTGAATCCAAGACTCTTTCTGCTGTAACACACAGTGGTTGTTTTCATTATTGATATAAAATGTTATATTTAACTTTTATTGAACTCCCATGTTTAAGTTCTTAAATAAAAAAATTTAAAATGTTAAAGTGCTAAAAAAAGAATAGAAAACAAAAATGAATTAATGTAAGAATTTGCTGCTTTTGTGGGATCTCTGAATAATCACAGAGTAACTCACTAAGTCTGTTGAATTAACCAATAGACACATCTAAGTACACCTAGAAAAATGCAACCTGAGAATATGTTTGTTCTTCTTTGTCATCTGTCTAAAGTCCACGGATTTGGGTTTGAATCCTGGCTCTGGCTCTGCCACTTATTGTGTTACCTTAGGCAAGTCATTTAATCTGTCTGCGCCTCAGTTTATTCCTCTGTAAAATGGTGAAGCTAGTCTTCTAGATTTCCTCCTAATTGAAATCTGTAGTCCTGTTACATGTACCACTATTGCTTCTAATGACAATATTGTGTAGAGCCAAGATACCAGACTAGTCATCTGGAGTCCTTGGGCAAATCAGATTAGGAACAATCAGGTAGTACTATAGATTGTGTGCTGGATTTGGAGTCAGGGCAATCTGTGTTCAAATTCTGACTTAGGCATTTACTAGCAGTGTGTGACCTTTTAGCCTCAGTTTCCTCATCTGTAAAATAAGAGGTTAGATTTGATAACTTGTAAGATTCTCTCCAGCTCTTATGAGCCTATATTTTCATCCCTCTGAATTTCATTTTCTCCTTTCTAAAACAGGACAATGACACTTACATTGACCCTACAAGGTTCACGGGGGTGGTGGTGAGAAAACAACAGTAACAACAGAAAAATGTGTGTGAAAGGGCTTTGGTGATTTTCAAGTACTCTCCAGATGTGGGTTATTATTATACATCATAATACCAACCACAGTAATATGGTCTGCAAGTTCATAAACATTTCTAATTCCCTGATTTTCCCCTGGGGATCTTTGAGAGGTCAAAGTCTTTGTAATTTTCCCAGCATGACTTTGCTTCGTTGAGAAGAATGGGAAATCTGTTTGTGCAGAACAAGGGACCAGGAGAACCAACGCTTTGATGAACTGGTGGCAAGATGAGAGCGTTTCCCCCCCTCCACCATCCTAAAGAGATGTCTATATTTTGAATGTTTCTGTTTTTCATAATAATATAAAAAGCCCCACTAAGAATAGGAAGTTAGTGTAGGAATGAAACTCCCTCTCTGGCGAACAAGGCTATGTTTTTCTATGCAAATGTTGCAAAGCCCAGAAATTAGCAATGACTGCTAAATTAACACACTTGAAGAGCTTGGCTGGTTCTAATAGGCAGTCAAATGGTCTTGTTACATTGTAATGGTGCCAAGCTAATTGAAGTGATTACTGTTGCTCCTGAGCAGCCTTGCTGAAGTACAAGCCTTTTAAATTATCCATAGACGTTAAATGTCAGACACTATTGTGTAATTATACTTTGTAAACGCTGAATGTCATAAGGCATCACAGGTAATTGAGGTTTACAGAGAAGAGCTTTTTCTAAACCTAATTGGGCATCAACTCTTTTGTCACTTTTTCTAAATCTAATTGGGCATCAACTTTTTGTGCCAAAGGACACTCCGGTGCCTCATAGTCCCTCTTTTTCTCTCACCTTCATACTGGCAGGCTTGCCCATTGGGCGCTATAAAACATGACAATTTTGACCAATTTAGCTCAGGACAATCCTCTCATTGAATCTCCATCGCCTTGTCTATCTCTGTTTGCCCATCTCTGTCTTTTTATCCCTCCCTTCCCCCAACCCTCGTTGGTACTTGAACCTGCTGGACATATATTATTTAAGGTTAGATAGCCATCTGAAAGACAGAATGGAGTACTACTAATAAAAATGTAGCAATTTAAGTTTTGCAAATGCTTTATATGTTTATTCATTCGAGCCTTACAAAATAACTCTATAAGCTAGGTGCTATTATTGTCTCCACTTTGCAGATGAGGAAACTGAGGCAGAGAGAATCTAAGAGACAGTTAATAGCTGAGCAGGACTTGAACTCAGGTCATCTGAACTTTAAGTTCTATGTGCTACCAGTTGTGCTACCTAGCTATTTCCTGGATAGGGACATAGACTTGGAGTCAGAAAAAGTGCATTTAATCCCACCTGACACTGAGCTTGGCCAAGTCACGGAACCTTTTCTGGCCTTCATTTCCTCACCTGAACGAGGTTAATAATACTCTTTAGGGTTGTTGTGAAGTCCAAATGAGAGAAGCTTTGCAAAACTTGCCGTGATCCATGCTCATCTGCGGTTACTAAGAAATAAATCCATTTTGGAACATTAGAGTGACACTCTATTGGTCACACTGGGGTAATGAAACTGCAGGGTGACCTCAGAACAAGCTGCTTACAATAATGATGATGCAGAGATGTTTTTCATCCAGGTTCCCATTTGATTAAAAAAATAACGTTGATGGTCAGAGGAAAGGAGATGCTACTGGCCTTAGTCATCGGTGTCATAATTAAAACAAGGCCATTAAGCAGCCACTTAGCTTTTTTCCCTTGTGCTTTCTTTTCTTGACTAACATGGAGTCCCTTTAGCTTAAAAGAAGTCTACAAACATCCATTTGATTTGCTTCTGTGGTGGAAGAGAAATTGATAGTACACAAACAGTAAGTTCCTTAGAGCTGTCTTGGAATTCTTTCTTCTGTCTGGGCAGCCCAGCCCACTATATAACAGGAACCAGAGTCAAAATTAGAATTTTGGACACTGGCATCAAGATTTGTAATTGATTGTGGATTTTTCTGTACCTTGACTCCTCAGGGATACATTCTAAATTTTACTTCCTGTGGCTAACAAGAAATAAACAAAAAGGTTTTGTTATTACATAATTCCTAGAGCTCATGTTCTACTGGTCACCAAATTTCATTAACTGAAACTGCTATTATCTCAATATGATTTCATGACAGTTTCCCCATTGTATGCTTTTAGTGGGTGGTAATTTATGAAAGTCTTAGCTTATTTGTAGAGCTATCTTTATCTGTGCTTTTTTAAAGAAAGCATTCATTATTCTTTATGATAAATTGAGTCTGAATAATTTTTTTTTTGTCATGGTGTGAAGAGCCAGATGTCAGTGCATAGAAAAAGGGTATGTGTGAATTTTCAATAATGGGAAAAAAGATAACAAGCCAAGAGAGGTTTTTCCTAAGTCTGTTCAGAGATCATTATTTGGTGGGTATCATTGCTAAAGCTGTCGGCATGTGGGTGCTTTGGATGGGCAGTCTAGCTTTAAATTAAATGCTTAAAAGCTGCTGTTTTTTTCCTGTTGCCTGATTACACTTCTGTTTGTGCAGTGATGGTGTGAAGACACATTGAATGAGTGCTTTCTACTTATTAGTTATCATAAAAGCAGTTTTAGAGGATGCTATGCAGGGTGGTAGAAAGAGGGCTGACTCTTGAGTCTGAAGATGTGGACTCATATCACAAGTCTGTTATTTATGACTTGTGTGACCTTGGGAATGGCATGTGACCAGATGAGCAGGAGCCAGCTCAAATTAGCTAATTGTACAATTTTTAGTGTGAGCATTAGTACATAGGAAAATGGCAAATGCTGTAAATTTGGGCTAGGTTTATTGTTTTGTTGATCTAGAGATTCCCAAAGTTATTTGGTCTACTTCCCCCTTAAAAAAAATTACTATGCGCTTCCCACCCCTAGAAATCTACTTTCTGTAACGCTTTAACATTTCTTTTAATTTGTATCATTTCAAACTACTATAGTTCCCCTGAAACACCCAATCATTCCAGTGCCCCTCCAGTGAGCAGTATTACCCACCTTTCGAACCTATCTAGACTTAAGAAAGTGAATAGAGAAAATGTTAATAATGTAAGTTAAACTTAAATATAGGACAGCCAGGTGGTACAGTGGATAGAAGGCCAGGCCTAGAATCAGAAAGATCTGCGTTCAAACCTGACTTCAGACATCTACTAGCTGTATGACCTTGAGCAAGTCACTTTATTGTTTGCCTCAGTTTCCTCATCTGTAAAATGAACTGGAGAAGGAAATGGCAAACCACTTCAATATCTTTGCCAGGAAAACCCCAAATGCGGTCATGAAGAGTTGTGCATGACTAAAACAACTGAATAAAAACAAAAAACTGAAATATATATTGTCTGTACATTTCTCCTCCTGGAGAGCCAATTGTTAAATGTTTACCAGCACACCATTACATATAATCCTGTGAGCCTAACTTTCTTACCAGTAGAATGTAGCCTTCTTAAGATCATCAATATTTTATCTTTACCTTTATATTACCAATGCCTTATACAATTTTAGGTGGAATTATAATTTCATTAGTATGTGAGTAAAAATTTTTTTTTAACACAATCATCATCTTTTTTGCAGCTTACAGTCTTAAAGAGGTGCTTAATCTTTGAGATGTTAAAGTGACTTGCTTATCATCATCCAGCTGGTTTGTATCAAAGGCAGAACTTAGAGCCAAGTCTTCCTGGCATTAGCTTTCTATACAGTATGCCAGGTGTCTCTGAACTTTTCTGATCACATATTTCTATTAGTGAAAAAAAAGTCAAAATAAAAGGTCATAATAGTAAATGAACATAAGAGAGTTTCATCAAGAGTCATGTTCCTCTGTGTATAGATATTTACCAAATACAATATAAAATCAACAAGCAAATGTTCTTTGTCTCTGATTTCAACTCAGCAGGATGCTTTTAATAGAAATCCATTCTCTTTCCTTATATAGTTCTGCTTAATGGCTGGTATCATCACCAAATTTCCTGTTTACTTTTCGGACATTTAAGTTCTATTTTTGTATTAGTGTAAGAAATAGCAAAAAGGGCAATTTGACTGAACTATAGAGTGTAGGAAGTGGTGCAATAAATAATAATACTGGAAAAGTAGGTTGGGACTAAGAAGTAGAGGACTTTAAATGCCAAATGGAGAAGTTACCAGTAGTAGAGAGCCATTGGAGTTTATTGAATAGGGGAATGACATGGCCATCGTGAACTTTAGGAAAACCGCTTTGTCAAAAGTGTGAAGGGAATGAGGAGGATTGGAGTGAAGAGAAACTTGAGTTATGGAGATCATAGAGGAAGGCATTGTGTTAATCTAAGGGAGAGGTGATGACAGTCAGAACTAAAGTGGTGGCCATGTGAGTTGAGAGAAGGGAGTGGATTAGAGAAATGTTGGATAGATAGAAATGATAAGATTTGGCAACTGCTTATAAATGTGGAGTGAGTGGAGGTAATGAGTTGAGGATAACACCAACGCTGTGAATCTGGGTGCCTGGAAGTACCATGGTGCCCTTGATAGAAATAAAGACGTCTGGGAGAGGTGTGGGTTTCAGAAAAAAATGTAGCATGCTGTGATCTAGGATTACATAGATTACAATCACTGTCGTATTCAAAATGAAGAGGGTGGGATGGGACTTTGACTAGGTCACTGTCCCAGGAGGTAGAACTCACTCTCTGAGGAACACATGCTAAAACCACGGAGTTCTAAGGGAAGTGGTGAGGGAGACTACATAAACCGAGGATGTGTGGGGTGGGAGGGATTCCCAGTGGTGCCTACATTTCTGCTGCTGTACGTACTCAGATAAAGGCTTGATTATAACTGTCCTGAAGGGCTAACATTCTACACAGACCAAAGACTGAACCTTATACAAGAGCCATAGAGCAATGGGAGGGAGTTGAGTGGGGGTGTATTGAACTGTTATGGGAGAAGGATAGATGTGGTTATATTGCAAACAGATCACATAGCTGGATGCTGAGGGGAGGGTGAGATGAGATCCATAGCACTAAGCCAAGCTGTCAGTCACATAATTAGAGCTTAATAAATGCTTACTGAATTGAATTGCATCAAATCAACTCTGTCATTATCCTTGGAAAGGTTTTCCCAATGGTTTCACTCACCATTCTGCGACCTTTCTGTCCAAGTCTGCCCCGTATGTGTTGTCTTCAATTATAACAAAGCTACTGAAGGCCGGGATTATCTTTGCATTGGTATTTGTTTTTGCAGAGTTCAGTGCATAAATGCTGAATAAATAGTTTTCATTCACTGACTCATTGATTCAGAAGAAGGTTGGACTTTTACTAAGCCTAAATCTGAGATCCTGTGAATTAGTGCTTTGAGTTTTTCAGGCTGTGTCTTTGAAGGTAACTTCTATATTTATTTCCCTAGAAGAAAAGGAAGGTTCAAGGATGTTTTCAAGGTTATTTAACATTTTTTCAGGAGCCAATAATATGCAAGATGACACATGAAATATTGAATTAGACATGGTCTTTGCCCAACGGCTTATACATCTCATCTCATTTTGTTTTCTTTCATGAACAAATTACACCTCTCTTGACATAGTCCTCACTACTGTGGTTGGAAGCCTTCCCTTTCTTATCAGTCAGCTTGTACACAGCACCTGGTGTAACAGGGGCCTTTTAGATTACAGGTGCTGGGTTGCAAATATAATTTATCTTGGAGTTAGTGGGGATGAGACACAGCACCTTTCTTGTTTACATTATGCTAATGGTAAGATGTGTAGGAAGCTACATCATTCTCTGCCTATCTGTAATACTTTTCATTCAGCTATCTCACATTGTCAGTGAATGCTTAAGGAGAAGTGACAGCTGAAAGTGAGGCTGTACTCACTGCCCTATGGCTTTAAAAAGAGCTTTTTGTGAACCTTGAAAACCACTTGGGGATTAGAATGAAGTGTTCAGAAATGGCTGCTTTCTTGCAGCATGGACCTATGCTTTTATTTTTCCTCCTGAAGGTAGGAATAGCTGTCTTAGCCTCAAACGTTTTCTCTACCGATCTCCTATGTGGAGTCACTGGGGACTTACATGTCTGTGCGTATAGTAACTAGATGGTCCACTATTCCCACTTAAAGTAAATCCAATTAATACAATAAAATTATGTTATAGAATGTAAACAATTTAATATTATATGGGACAAAATGATGTGAAGTGACAAATAATTGATCAGTGAAGATAAATCACCTTTAAAGAGAACTTTGAGAATTATCAAGTATTCACAACCTGATGAGACTGGTAGTGTGTAAATATTATAATTCCCATTTTATAGGTGAGGAAATTGAAATTTGGAGAGTTTAAATGACTTGCCCAATAATCCATGACTGATCAGGAGCAGAGACAGGATTTAAATTGACCCTCCATCACTTCATGTCTAGTCTTGCTCTCTTGACCTTGGTTTCTTCATCTGTAAAATGGACTGGTAGAGTGAGAATTCTCTTCCAAATCTCAGACTCTGTGGTTTTAGAAAATAGGGAGCCACTGAAGGTTTTTAAGTTGGGAACTGACATGATAGAATGAGTATTTATGGAATGTGGTATTTGGAATAATTGGGTAGTGGAGAGACTGAGATCAGGGAAGTATCAGGATCTGTTTGCCTGGTGGAGATGAAAGAGCACAAGTCTTGTCTTTACAAGATAAGATTTTAGTTCCTGGCTCCAACAATTTCCAAGGGGAAAATCACTTTGCATTTTTGAACCTCAATTTCCTGATCTGTAAAATAGCATAACACAGTGAGTTGTAAGACCCAGTTCATGGAGTTATTGAGCAGATAGAATTTTGTAAACTTTAATGCGCTGTGTAAAGATGGACAGTTTTTGTGTACTCTTGTCTCTGACTCCATAACCTTCAATTTAATACTTTAGCATTTAATGAATTTGTGCTTTCATTTGTAGGATTGCTTTGTCCAGTGGTGCAGATCCAGCATCCAACAGCCCATTTGTACCTTCTTATCCAATGCTACTTTTGTCCAAGTTTTCCTTTGAATCCTAAGTGGGGGCTTTACTCAATATGCTTTGGGTAATCTATTCTTGATATAATGTTAGTACTAGTATATAACACATATCCTGTCTGTCTGTTAAATCTTTGTTCTTGCTAAAAGAAAGGATCAACTACTTCCTCACAGTCATCCATTGATGACATTTTCTATGCTGTTTCTTCATGCATTTCTTTGTCGGTAATACTTTGCCACCTATTTACATCTACCATGCATTTTGTCATGGCTCTTTGAATGACCTATGGTATTTATTGGAAGTTGTTCTTCCATGTTTCACAGCCATATATAACCTCGTTGGAAGAATATTTATATTAAAAAAGAAAGATTTTGTTTCATGAGGAAGCTTGGGATTATGACAAGTATTATGCGGTTACTCAAATACAATACTTCTCACTTTTTCTTTCCCATTTAAAATTACATCCATCTCATTGTCCATCTGCAAGGTATGTCCAAGACATATGTATTGATGGTCTTTTCAATCTCATATCATGATCTATAATAATAGGCATCCTTTATCCACTTAGTTTTTCCTGTGTGGTTATGGGCCAAACTCTTTGAAGCAATTTTAAACCTTATTTGGGAGATTCTTCAGTTTTCCTGGGCTTGAAGCAATCAGTACAATGATATTTACAAAATGGACTACCTGGAGGAACTCATCTATTGGAAACCCAAAAACTTTACTGGATATCCTTTATCACTTTGTCCTTTATTGGCCCTTATTGTATTATATTATTATTGTATTATATCTCCCTGTTTTATGACTCACTGTATATTAACAATCAGAGGGCAGTTGAACACTTGGTCTAATCATATCATGTTCCAGTTGAGAGTTAAGGAACTTGTCCAGGTGGTACCAAAACCAAGATGTAAATCTAGGTCCCTGACTCAAAATTTAGTGTTCTTTTTACTACATCATGGTGGGTGTTTATGAATAAGTGAATATATTAAGATAACATTTACAATCTATACCTTATTCATTTGTTAATGCTAATAAGAGATATGAGAGCTGGTAATTGAAATTGTTGGATAGTAAGAAGGAGAAAGACAGAGAGATACAAAATGGAAATCCTTATATCACTTCTGCTTGGTCAACTGAAAAATGGAAATAGACCATGGAAGGAGTAAAATTTTAGAAAGTTTTTGAAGGAAAGACAAGGCAATGTTTTTGGTACCTGCAAAGATTTAGAATTGGAGTTGGGAAATCTGACAAAAGGAGTGATGAGATGAGGCATAAAAGTGCCAACAAGAGAGTAGAGGTATGTGAAAAATGCTGGGTAGTATAGTTTATTTCCTTTAGGAAGAAATTTATTAACAGGATTGTAGTAAAAATGGAAACAATCAATTGAATAGGGTAAAATAATGATTTGCATATAGATAAATGTAATACAGATTTAGTCTCACATCTGGAACTGAATTGCTCTTTTGCTCAGTCTACTTCCTTCTATATATACTCTCATCTTCCCTCTTCTTGAGTTTAGAGAAAAATGACTTTTTTTTTTGTATTTGACTAGGATGTGTTCAAACTTGTTGTCAAAGAGGCATTTCAGTCTCAATTGTCTAAAGAAATAGCATGCACAATTGCTAAAATATCAAGGAATGAAATTAAATTTGATAACCCTGCAGTTCCCATAGGAGCAGAAAACTGACTTCAATTGAGGCAGAATGCACTAATCCATTGTATTAGCAACTTGCCAAAATTGTCTGAATCAGTGTTTGCTTTTGTCAGGAGCAGGAATAAGGTAAGACACACATGGGAAAATACGTGCAGAGAAATTAATGGTAAATTAAGATGTGAACAACAATGTTCTCATATGTCCTGGGGATGGAAAATAATTTAGAGAAATAAAACAATAGGTAAATAGTGTTTGTTACATTGATAAATGGGATCTGGCAGACCTCCAAGATTTTCATTTAATTTGGAACCAAAATGCCTTTTGATTTGACAAAGCAATTTCATCTATGCTAGTGATGCCAAAAGATTGCCAGTTGGTGCTATATGTTAGTAGGAAGATGTTTGAACAGCATCACGGAGGTGATGATGGAATGTCCCCTCAGGTCACCAATAGATTTATTTGTATGTCACCCTTAAAATTGTATAACTGAAACTGATTTCTGTAGACCAGGGATATCAAGAATATGATAAATATGGTTTCACCACCAGCTGTGAAGAAAAGGAAATGTGAATTCTCATTTATGCATTATCTAGGTTTTGGCCCATCTATCAAATGATGGAAAGGGAAAGAAAGATGGTTGATACACAATCCAAAACGAAATCAAATCAGCACAATTTTATCAGTTGCCTTCCATGTGAAAGGAACTGTGCTAAATATTGTGAAGAATTCAGAACTCTAAAATATAGTTCCTGCCCTCAAGGAGCAGAGAATTTGGGATAAAATTTCCAACCTGATTGCTTGCTTATGTTTTTACTAATAGTAGAGCTACAGATTTCATTGGTTTAGAATATTAGCTCATTTATGAAACTTTACTGAGAGGGATGGTGGAAGATTTTGAGAAACATGGCCTCATAAAAGAGAGAAGCTGGGGACGGAAACTAATTTAAAGATAGTTTGGTGAGATGTTCTACTAAATAAAGTCAGTATCCAAGAGTAGTTATACATGAAACAAGAATGATAACAAATAGACAAAAAATGGAAAAGATCTGCAAATATCTTCATCATAGACTCTTGCCATCTTTATGGATATCAGGGCAGAACACTTAAACTTTAAAAGCACAGTCTCAGATGTGAAAATAGCTCTGAAAAGAACCAAAGTGGGAAAAGCAGCTAAATTAAGGCAAATGTAAACAGAGGAGGTTTGGTGGAGATAACACAATTTTGAAGGCACTAGGTTATTGATTCTCATGATACCTGAAGGAAGGGAGGATACTAAGAGTATGAAAAGAAATCTCAGACCTCGTTATTCCACCCAAGAAAGGTAGCTGCGAACATACCTAACTTCTGTCCATTTGACTGCTTTCTTATTGATAAAAAATTTAATGAGAATAATGTACATATATATTGTGGGCAGCTTTGGTTAGGGTATTAGGAATAGGAAGTGATTGAACAAAGTGATATTTTAGAATAAACCACATCTTTACTAATATGTATTTGACTAAACAATATGAAGACCACATGCTTTTTCTGTGTTTATCATTTGTTGGTGATAAAAGCATAATTGAATAAAACTCTGCCTTAAAAGCATTTCACCAATAACGTATATTCCAAGAATATGACAAAATTATGCAAGATTTCTTGAAAGATATGGTGATAGAGATAACTTTGTTCCACAATCCTGTGATCATTAATCAAGAGAGAAATAAAACAGAGAAACATACATACCAAAGTTATTTGCTATTGTCATAGAGAAGATCCAAAGCAGAATACAAGTCTAAGAGAGATTCCTCATAGACAGTGAGCACCAGTGCACATATACTCGCAGTGTTGCTTGAGAATTGTTCTTAATAGTATCTGTAGCCCCTTTCTCTCTCTCTTAAATTCCATGCAGCTTCCAGTTTGGTTTGCCTCAGCCATTATTTATCAGATTCTAGTAGTGATCATCTTTATGTTGCATCAACTTTTTCCCCCCTTATGCACAACCCCGGCAGACACCTTTATTTCTCTTTCAGGCTTCTTATTGTTTCAGTCTTTAACTACTGTGGAGGCATGTGGTCTCTTGTGAATTGGGGTCATTATTTTCCTCCAAATAGTGCTTATGCTTGGTGCTCAGGCATCCTGGAAAATGTAGTCTATTTCATGTCCATGGCACCCTTTTTGAATTTAAAATTGTATATATGTTGTATAAAATTATATCTATTACATATATACAATTACATCTATATATCTTTCACCAGATCCTATTTTTACCAGAAAGAATGTGTGTCCTTGCCTTAGCAAGGCAAAGCAACTCCATGGGTTGGAGAGAAAGAAAGGCAAAAATTGGCAACAAGTCCAAGATGATGAGTAACCATGGGTAAAGTTTGGAGTCATACTATGAATTTTGTGGGATCTCAGAATTTAGAACTAGAAGGTGACTTAGAGATCATCTGTTTCAGTGGTGCTTAATCCTTGTGTGTGTATGTGTGTGTGTGTGTGTGTGTGTGTGTGTGTGTGTGTGTGTGTGTGTGTGTCTGTTATGGATGTCTTTGGCAGTCTGGTGAAATTTATGGACCACTGATGAGAATAATTTTAAATGCATAAAAAAAACCACATAAGATTGAAGAGGAGACCAATTGAAGAGGATGAGAATAGTTTTAAATGCATAAAATAGAGCATATTAGATTGAAGAGGAGACCAGTTATCAAAATATATCTTTTAAAAGAACAAGTTCATGGACCTTAGATTAAGAATGAGATTCTAATACAATCTAATTCAAGCCCTAAACATTTCTCATCTCCTTAGCATCCCAGCTAGTCTCTCATAATTCCAATTTATCTTCCATTGCTCCGGCAAAGTGATTTTCCTAAATTACAGGTCTGACCATGTCATCCTACTCAATAAACTCCAGTGGCCCCATATTGCCCTAGAGTTAAATATAAGAGCATCTGTTTGGAATAGAAAGTTCTTTACAACCTATTCCCTTCTAGTCTTTCTGATCTTTTCACATATTATTCCCCTGTACTCACTCCACAGTCCAGCCATACCTCACCGTACCTGTGCCTTTGCCCTGGATATTCCTCATGCTCTCCTAACTTGCCTCCACTCCTTGGAATTTCTGATCTCCTTGAGACTCAGCTCAACTGCCACCCTCTTCAGGATGCCCTTTTTGGTTACTGCCTTTCCTTCTAAGATGACTTTGTATCTTATATATACCTATGTTTATGTTTTTTTGTTGTCTCCCCATTTCTCAAGGAATTTACTTTGTGTTTTTACTTTTCTGTGGATCTTAAGCACCTAGCACAGTGCTTGGCACAAAGCAGTGATCAATAAATGCTTGTTTACTGCAAATTCTTTACTTTAGTGGTAGGGACATTGAGACCCAGAGAACTTGCCCAGGTTATTATGGGCAATGATCAATAACTTGTCAAAAATCACATAGGTAGTGAATCAACAGAGCTGTGATTTTGAATGTAGATCTTTGACCATAAAATCTGTATTCTTTCAAATCCACACAGGAAATGGGTAATGAGGGACTGAGACAGTGGGAACAAAGATCATATAGAACAACAACAGTAATTTTAAGGTTAGAGGGAGAAGTGCAAGGCAATAGCCAATGGGACCTGACACATTTTAAGGTGTACTCAGTAAACAATTGCACCAGTAGTCTTTTCTTGTCAAATCAAATGTTTATGAATAGAGTTGGAGCAGGTTTTCCAGTTTTCCCTTTGAATTAGAATAGAACACAGTGTATCTTATGGTTAGATGAGGGTTGTGGAGAAGCCAACTAAATTGAACTCCCACACTCTTCCTCAGGATAATACTAGAGGTGGGGAATATATGTTATACTGGAGGAACAGCTGGACTGGAAATGAGAGGAAATTGGTTTGAATCGCTACTTGACCATTAACTACTTGTGTGACCTTGGGCAAGTCAAATAATCTCTTGGGGCCTCAGTTTCTTCATCTGTAAAATAAGAGAATTTTATTAGATAAGGTTCCTTCTAATTCTAAGATAATGACCTTATGTCCTAGGGAAGTCTCCATTTTCTAGTGTTCCTCCAGAAGCTTGAAGCAGGACTTAATTCAAGAGTGGGGTAGGTCTCAGAGCTCTAGTTTCTTCCCAAGGGAAGGACTTGTGGACCTAAGTCCTAACGAGGAAGTATGCTAGGCATCAGTTAAACAGATTAGGGATGCCCAGACTCTCAACAAGGCAATCTTTGCCGAAAAATTTTCCTGGGGGAACCTCATCCTATGTAAAAATCACTATATCATATACCTACAGGGTAGCTAGGTCATATAGGAAGACCTGAGCTCAGATCTGATCTCAGACACTTAGCTGTGTGACCCTGGAGAAGGTGCTTACTTCTATTTGCCTCAATTTTCTTAGCTGTAAAATGGGCATAACAGTAGCACCTACATCTAAGACTTGTTGTGAAGATTAAATGGGATAATATCTATAAAGTGCCAGGTATATAGTAAGTACTATTTAAATACTGTAGTTATTGTTATCCTCACTTATAGGATCTCAAAAGGAGCAAAACACTAAGAGAAACTCAAAAGCAACTGCTTTTTTTTTTGGGCACTGTATCCACCCCTCGTCCTACAATCCCCTCAGCAAATACTGTTGTTCAGATTGTGTCTGACTCCTTGTGACCCCATGGACCATAGCATGCCAATACTGTCTATGGGATTTTCTTGGCAAATATACTGGAGTGGCTTGCCATTTCCTGCTCCAGTGGATTAAGGCAAACAGAAGTCAAAAGTGACTTTCCCAGGGTGAAACAGCTAGTTAAGTATGAGGCCAAATTTGAACTCGGATCTTCCTGACTACTGCCCTGTGCTCTATCCACTGAGTCACCTAACTGCCTCCTACTGTGAGGCAAAAGAAAAGAGGTCTCTATATGCTACTACATGAAGGGTTGTGATTAAGTTTTTCTCTTCTTTTTGATTTAAACTCACTGAGGACAAAAACAGTGTCGAGCTAAAAGGCTGAATCAATATGGGATAGATGTACCATTAGGAAAATTTAACCATTAGGAAATTTTTGATTTAATTTGAACTAGAGATTTTTATCCTATCACAAAAGACCATACTCCATCTCTCACTCTTTCCTTCCTTGGTTGGCCCTCTGCCCTTTCCCCTCTCAACACACGCTTTCTTTTATAAACTTTAACTGGGACAAGAAGAGTAGGGGCAGGAGCCAGAAAGGCAACCACTTTTTGATGTTTTCCTAGTGAATATCTACCTTTCTTCCCTTTCTGGGCCGTACTAATCTTGCCTTAGTTTTTTTTTTCTTTGTTAAACTCCTCATGACTTAAGTTAAAAGAGAGCCACGACTCTGGTAGCTTTACTAGATCTTAGGGAGTTTCTGAGACAAGTAACAGGAAGGGGACATGAGTTAAGGAAGAGACCACCTTGGAACAAGATTCCAAATCACAATCAGTATCTCCCTGCTTTCTATGCCTTATGGTTAATTAGGTCCTATTAAGATAGTGGCTTTTTACGTGGGGTGCATGGACCTCTTAGATTTCAGGATGTATGTAACCTTGGATGGGAAAAAAAAATCTTTCTTTTCACTAACCGTTAATTTTCTTTATATTCTTATTTTATTTTTTCTTTTGTGCATCTAAAATATTATTCTGAGAAGGGGTTCATAAGCTTTTCTAGACTATCAAAGGGGTCTGTGACACAAAAAGGTTGTTCCCCAGCATTAGGAAATTTCACCAGAAGAATTACTGGTCAGAACATAAGTATTGGGGGAGGAATTTGGAGTCCAGTAATACATAGCACTTAATAAAATTAAAAAAAAATTATGCAAAAAGTCAGTCACCCATAAAATAAAATTTCATACTAAGTATGAACCCATAATGTGTAGATTAGAGTGTGGAGTTGTTATTGGGGTGCAGATTTCAATTGCATTAAAGGTCCATCTAATTATGATGAAATATAATAATCTCTCAGGTCAGTGTACAAAAGTCATGCACTGTATCTGATGCCACTTGGAATGCTGAGAGAAATTTTTTTCTAATGTATTTTAAAATGTATTGATGCAGTCTAATGGCAGAAGGTTATTGGATAAAGTGTTGGGAAAATTCTCTCAAACTTGATTTAATTGACAAGTCTAATAAATATTTCTAGCTTTATCTTCCAGAAAGGGCTGCCTTTGTTCATTCACTCTTTGGCTTTTGAACATAATGGGACTGAAATGCATTCTTGAGGCTTCAATTAAGAAATTCAGCGAGTCTTTCCTGAGCACCTTGTGTGCCCCTAATTTGGTGTTAGGTGCACATTTGTGAGTAGGGAGAGGGCATCTGGAGCATCAGTCCAGGGCATCAATATTTAGAGGGCAGTCACAACACTTATAGTCCTTCAGGCAGGGTACAGTGAACTGACCGAGGTGTCTGGTTAGCAAGGGTCATTATGTAAAACAGGAATCTTTCCCATAATCATTCCTCTCCATAGTGCCTAGCTGTTTCTTTGGAGATCCTGGTTCTTCTCTGCTCTCTATGTCTTAGCCACCACCAATCAGTTCCCACTTCCACCCCCACCTTTGTTTTCCTCACCTGTCATGGGCTGGTGTGTTCTAGGCAGCTCCTTAGCCTCAGCTGAATTGGTCTTTAAAAGATGATCTAAACTTGTGTTTTATACAGCTGGCCCTGGGCTCCTTTTGTAGACATTCTCCTGGGTAAAACCAAAGATAGGTATGGCTCTGGCTTGGCATTGTGGGGGATTTCAAAGCAGTATATTACAAAGTCCTTGCCCGTAGGAAGCTTTTGGTCTTTACAATTTCCCCATGCAGATTTAAAAGTATTTTATTTGTGTCTTTTGTGTTATTTCCCCTTAATTTTCAAATATATCCCTCCCTCTTTATTATGCAAACATGACATACCTTGTAACAAGGACTAACAGCAGGAAAGTTGTCAACCTTACCTGGTAGCATATTCAGCGTTTCATACTTATAACTCCTTACCACAGCAAAGAAGGGAGCAAGGGTGAATTTTCTTATCTCTTCTCTGGGACCAAACTTGGTCACTGTAATTATACAGTATTTTTGTTTATCATTGTTATTTCCATTTATAGTGTTATAGTCATATATACTTTTTGCTACAGTTTTGAAAAAAAGGAAAAGTTGCCATTTTGTGGTATTATTTCTTACATTATGTTATTCAAGTATAGGTTGATAATGCCATACTGGAATGTCAACCCCATACTCACCAATTTAGGTATCATTAAAGTCCTGGAATTGGCCAGGCTTAGAATTTCTGATTTATATCCTTGCTATATTTCATTTTTTCAGCATATTTATATAACCCCATTCCTCTCTTTTGGATGGGCTTCTTTAAATTTGCAAAGTACTGGTTATAATTTTAATTGACTCTCTTGAATCAGTCAATAAGTCTTTACTTAAAGGCCTACTATGTGCCAGCAGGTGTGGTAGGCATTGGAGATACAAAGACAAAATGCAATATATTTGCCCTCAGGAAACATATGTTCTCATAGGGGAGACAATATGCACATATATAAAACAGATACAGGATAACACACACACACTCTGTGTGTGTGTGTGTGTGTGTGTGTGTGTGTGTGTGTGTATGGTGTGTGTATGGAAGGCACTAGCAAGTGAAGGGACCAAGAAAGGCCTGCTGTAGAAGGTGGTGCTTGAACTATATGTCATGAAGGAAACCAGAAAGTCCAAGGAGCATAGGTTAAAAAAGAGAGAGAGAACATTCTAGGCACTGGAGACAGCCAAGTTAAAAGCCTAGCAGTTGTGATGAGGAATTGAAAGAAGCCTTGTACAGTTGGATTGTAGAGTGTACGGGAAGGAGTAATGTGTGATAAGCTTGGAAAGATGTTCTAGGTCCAGGATGAAGAAGGTTTTAAAATATTTTATTATTTTTTTTGATTAACATTCATTTTCTTTCCCTCCCACTACTCTTTAATTGAACCACAACACCAAAAGAAAAATAACGCCCTTATGTTCAAAAAATGTGCCTCATTCTCCATATTAGGTCTATTACCTCTGGCAGGAGTAGGTAAGATGCTTGGTTTTTAGGCCTCTGGAATCATGGTGTATCATTGTATTGGCCAGAATGCTAACGTTCTTTCTAGGCCTTTTTCTTTACGATGTCACTAGATACATTTTTGTGTCGGTTCTCCTCACTTCATTCTGTATCTTCATGGAGGTTTTCCTAGTTTTTTTCTGGAATTGTTCATTTAATAACTTCTTATGGGACAATAATATTCTATTAAATTCAGATACCCTAATTTGTCTAGCCACTCCCCAATCTCTTAATTTCCAGTTTGGGGTTATTTTGAAAATAGAAGAGTTGGTATAAATATTTTTGTGTATATTTTTTTCTTTCATTTCCCTAGAAAACATGCCTAGTAATAATATCACTGAGTCAAAGGGTACAAACGATTTAATGACTTTTGGGAATGGTTTTAAATTGTTTTTCAGAACGTGAGAGGCTCAGTCGACAATTCCATTTCTCAACTCCACTAATATTACATTAATACTCCTATTTTCTTATTGCCTCTCCAACATTTGTCATTTCCCTTTCATCGTCTTTGCCAATCTGATGACTCTGAGGTAGAACTTCAGTTGTTTCAGTTATTGAAGAGCTTTAAATGCCAAACAGAAGAGTTTATATTTGATCCTAGAAGTGGGATCCTTTGGAGTTTATCAAGCAAGAGGGTGATATCACCAGAAAAATCACCTTGCTGAGGTGTGTACAACATGGATTAGGGTGGGGAGGGACTGGAGATAGGGACCACAAATAGGAATCTTTTGTAGAATGTCTAGGCAAATCTAGTTTAGGCAAGAGGTGATGAGGGCCTGAACTAGTGAAGATACGGTGTGAATGGACAGAAATAAGAATCAGTGACCGATTGGATATGTTGGGTGAATAAGTGAGAAATTGGAAGATAGTGCCTAGATTGTGAACAAGGGTGATTGGAAGGACCATGGCATTTTTACAGAAATAAGGAAGTTCAGAAGAAGGGGAAAGATAATGAGTTATGTTTTAGACATGTTGAGTTTGGGAAGCTTATGGGGTATCCAGTTTGAATTGTCCAATATGCACTTAGAAATAAGGACTGGATCTCAAGAGAGGAGCTAGAGCTAGACATTTAGATCTGAGTGTCATCTGCACAGAGTTGATAATTCAGTCCACAGAAGGTGATGGGGTTACCAAGTGAGGGAATATAGAAAGAAAAGAAGAGAGGGCCAAGGGCAGAGCCTTTGGGTACAATCACAATTAAAAGATATGATATAGATGATAATCCAGCAAGGAAGTTTGACAAGGAGGGATCAGACAAAATCAGTCTTAGGAAAACATACACACACACACACACACACACACACACACACACACAGAGAAAGGGAGGGAGAGAGGGGGAGAGAGAAAGAGAAAGAAATATCCAGGAAGAGGAAAAGGAGGTAGTCAACAGTATGAAATATCACAGAGAGGTCAAGAAGGAGAATTGAGGAAAAGGTATTTGCTTTGACATTTAAGAGACTACAGGTAACTTGGAAAAGAGTGGTGTCAGATGAGTGATGAGATCAGAAATTTAGAAGAAATGGAAATAACAATTATAGACAGTTTTAATATAAGAGTTTGGCTAAACAAAGGTGAGATGATAGCTAGTATTTTTTTAAGGATGGATATGTTTGTAGGCAACAGGAGATAAAATAAAAAATATAGATTAAAGATTAGAGTGAGGAAAGGTGATAGCAAGGATGATTTCTAGATGGAATCGAGGGCACATAAAGAGGGGTTGGTCTTGATGAGAGACTGTGGGACAAATGTGTCCAGCCGCCTATTTTTGTACAATTCCATGAGAAAAGAATGGTTTTTATATTTAAAAAAACATATTTTATCATATTCAAAATTTAGAATTTGGCTCAACAGCTATTATTTGATGATCAAGAATCCAGTCTCCCATTTTAAAAATAAGGAATCAGAAGGTGTCTAAGAGTTGAAGTAATTTGACCAAGGTTACACAGCTAATAAATGACAGTCTCAGAACTTTAACTTATGGCATTTCATCACTTTGGGCAAAATGGAGGGGTTGGAATGGATAGCCCTTAAGGTCTCATCTAAGTCTAGAACTCTGATCCTGCAGACTTCTGTCTCCCAGTGCTGTGCTCTTTCTATCCATGAGTTTATGTAGCATAAATAGTGAATTTCAAAGCGTAAGTGGGGTCCCAAACTCATGTTAGGGCTCATTTAAAGAAAAATCTTAACTTATGTAGAGTAAAGAAACATAAAGCAGGAACATTGTTACTTAAAAAAATACTTTAAAATAAAAGAATGAATGTGTGAGAGCGGCGGAAGACAGAAGATGGTTGACTTCTAGTCCAGCTGAGATCAGTTTCCAACTCTAATGAAAAGAAAACAAGCTGAGGTATAAGAGGGTAAACCACAACCACTGGGACAGATCTTGTGGCAACAATTGAGCTGCCACTCTCTGTCTCCATCCTTGGTTTATCCTTCCTGTTTCCTCACTTATCAAATATTTATTGTCAACAACGGGCAGTTCTGTTTGCACACAGTGCAATGGGGTAATGAGATAGTTAGGTTCCCTCCTGTTATTGATGGGGAGTGCTGATGGCATGAATAATTTCCTCTTTTTATAAATGGGAATTTAATTATTGATGCCTGGTTTAGGCAGTGACAAAAGTGTTCCTGATGCAGAGCTACAATAAGAGGCAACTGGCAGTCAACAGGCGGATGCCTATGCTTCACGAGGTTTATGAAATAAAGTTAGTTGGTTGTTTAGAAGATACAGTGCTTTTTAATTAAAAAAAATCTATAGAAAGTGTATTTTTTAAACAAAACAGAGAGAAGGAAAAAAATCTAACCAAGCCTAGAAAAATGCATGAGGAAGAAATCAGAGGAGAAACAAACCTTTCAGAGTCTGTAGAATGTAAGCTTCCTCAGGGCAGGGACAGTGCCTTGCCTAGACTATGCCTAGCTATGCTTCTCAGCTCCTCCCAAGAGCCTGGTACAACTGTTTGCTGAATTGAATTCAGTTTAGATAACAAATGATTGAATTTTTGTCACAAGTGTGATTAAGAATGACTTAAATTTAACTGGAAATACTCCAGACTTTGAAAGTACTTTCAAGTTCCTACAATTTAATGTAATGTAAAGACAGACAGCCAGGTGGTACAGTGGATAGAATGCTGAAGTGGATAGAAGACCTGAGTTTAAGTGTGACATCAGATATTTATTAGCTCTGTGACTGGGCAAGTCCCTGAACCTCTCTCTGCTGCAGTTTCATCTGTAAAATGGGGATAATATCAACATCTCCTAGAGTTATTTAGAGGATAAAATGAGATAATATTTGTAAATTTTAGATAGACCTTAAATTTGTTGCAGGGTAAATGCTAGTTCTAAGAACCAAATTTTAAACCGCAGGAGTATGGGAGTTTTAGGCAGGTGAAAGTAGAAAGAATGTCCACAGTTCAATCCTTATATTTGTTGAATTTTTCATCTTCATTAATATGTTTTCCCCTGTCTTCCCTGCATGAAGCTTGAGTTTGTAAATAAAGTTTAGTGACAGAGACTACATTTCTTTTTCATTAGTTTCAGATTTGTGATGGCACTGAGTCCAGACAAGAAGTGTCTGGGAATATATTTCAGAATGATGGCATTTGACAGAGTTTTATTCTTGGCAAAAATTAGGATGTTGGAGAGGAGGTTACAAATTCAATGTGTATCTTCCCCCAGCCCTTGATTCGCTTCCTTCTCCTCCTACTTAGTCAATTTTAGGCAGTCAGCTGTCAGGTGTTCAGGATATTTTCTCTCTCATGTCTAGTCTTTTTGTCTGCTCTGCTGAATTATCCATTCTGTCGAATGGTCTTCTATCAGCTGTGATGTCACGGCTTTTATACCTCCGCAATTCTTGTCTACTTTTCCTCTAGCACTATTCATGTCCTTTCAGCTTTTGGTATCAAGAATCTAAGTCAACTATAATAGGAGAGATGGAAAGGCAGTATCATAGAGTGGAAAGTGCCGACTTTGGTATTAAAGAAGCTGGGTTCAAATCCTACCTCTATGACTTATTACCCATATGACCTAGAGAAAAATCACTTTATCTCTTTGACCTCAGTTTCCTTATCCATAAAATGAAGATTGAACCACATGAACTTTGAGGTTTGCTCTAGCTCTAAATCTATGATGCTATGAATTAAGAGAACAGAGAAGGGAAGGGATCAATAGATAATGATTCAAAGAGTATCAATAAAAAACAAAGGACTTAATTGCTAGAAAGTGTACTGGACAACCTTCTGTCAACATGGATCTATATCTAATTTCACTAGCCTATGAACAAACCAGCTTTAAACTCTCAAAGACTTGGGTTTAAATTGTGGGGATTTTCAATGATAAATTACTTCTCTGGTTCACTTTTGCCTTCACTCAGAAAACTGGATGCTACTGAAGTAAATTTAGGTCTGGGTATTCAGTTACCCACAATGCCAATAGGTCTAGGCATAATATAGCATTGAAAGAGTAAAACATTTAAATCAGATAGAAATGATTAATAAAACAACAGAAAACAATATCAGCACTCATTTCCCAAACAAGTAAGAACTAATTCCACTATCCATGTGGTCTTGAACAGTTTTGGAGACAAGCTTTTCTGAAATCTGCAGAAGGCATGGGCAGAGACTCAGCAGCCTGAGTTTACTCCTGGAAAGACTTTGGAGTTGACTTTAGTGGAGGACTCATTCCGTGATCTGTGATTGCCTACTTCTTGATTAGCATCATTCCTGTGCCCTTCTTGGTTTGCCCTGACTTAGACCCTGTTCACTGCATCCAGCTGTACCATCCATGTACTCACCATCTTTTCTGTAGTTAAGATACCTTATTTCCTTGTTACATACCGGTGGGGGCTCTCTATGTAGAATCTAACAGCAACCTTTTCTGCTATGACTACCCTTTTCTTGGAAGCTTTTATTGTTTAGCATAGTCATAATTCTGGCAAGGATCTCTATCAATCTCCACCATCCCCCAGACTCCTCCATCAGCTCCCCACATTAATCATGGTCTATGCCATGAACAAATATCCTTATGGGAAATAGAGTCCTTGTTCTTCTCTGGTGAGTGCTTCTGCTATGGATCCAACAAAAGTCCTAGACAGTTGAGTCCTTCTCCTATCAGACAGACCTATACATCCTCCTCTTCCTTATAGCAGTCCTGCCTGTTAAATAGGTAAAGTACAAATTACACGCACAATTTAATACAACTTTCCTAGCCATTTTGCACACTTGGATATATGAACTTATTGTAGCAAAGCAACTTATTATTATCTTTTCTCTTCGGAGAAAGGTGTCCGCTAAAGGATGCCTCACAGCTTTCTGCCTCCAGGTGATCAGTGATGGAACCCCAACGGGTGGTTCTGAAACTTACCTCCAGATCCCTTCTTCCCTTCCCCTGGTAGGAAATGGAAGCAATGTGTCACAAAGAGTCCTGAATAGCCTTCCCGTAGATCAAGTAGTGAAAAGATCAATAATTCCAGAGGAAAAAAAAATTATAGGGATGGGATGGGAAAAGGGGAGCATGAGATCTCAGACCAATTATTTTTCTACAAAATACTTTATGTGACAACGAAGGCAGGCCCCAAAGGGCAGCATGTAACAACAGAGCCTAATTAGAATGAATTCAGTGTAATCATTAACTCGCATCTAACACCTACGAGAGTATTTCTGTTTAAACTAAAACATGACCTGCATGGTGGAGAGGCCTTGTAAACTGTCTATGAAATAAAAAATGTGACAGTAAAGGTCAGAGCGGCACTCATTTGAATTTCAAGTAGGAAGCGGGCTCCACAGTCATCGTGTAAGGCAAGACTGGCGACTCTTTTTCCTGAGCTTTTCTTGCCAACAGTAGCAGTTGGAGAAATCCTCCAGGACTAATTACTAGGGCTGCAAAACACGTATTCTTCTCTCTGTTGCCTCACCCATCCCTCTCCCACCCCCAGCCTATTCCCTTCACTCTTTCTGATATGGAGAAAGGCTTGGGTTCCTAATTATACTGTATAAAAGAGGTGGCTTTGTCTGTTGTCCTGCACAGGACTGAAGGTCGCTGCTTAAGCCTGCCAAGTGGCCCCTAACAACTCACTCCAGCCACCTATAGACAGCATCCCTGGCATCGCCTTCTCGGCACGTCTCCTGCTGGCAAAGCAGGGGAGGGCTTGCTAATAAACTCTCCTCCCAGCAAGAGTGATGCTAACGCATTGCCTTCCGCTGGGCCACGTAAAAAGCAGCCATCAAATCAGCAAGATGCGACTTGATTTGCAGGTCTCCAGTGAAATTTAAGAAGGCGAACCGTAAAACGTTCAGGGAAAAGGAAGCATGAAAACATTTTTAAGGAAAGCATTTAAAAAGTCAGAGACAGACATAATAATAAAAAAAAAGTTGGCAGGGAAGGTTTTATTTATTCGTTTTGAAACATTGCAAAGAGCTCTGTTAGCAGCATTTATCTGGTTTTTTTTTTAAACAGCCCAGAAAGCAAGTGAGTTGAATTCATTTCCTATTTCCTTCTGTGACTTTTAAAAATACTGTATACACAGAGATCTTCTTTTGCACTTCTGGGAATTTATAAAGCTATAACATTTAGTACATAAGCCTTACTTCACTAAATCCTACCTCATCCTGTCCCGTCTTCCCATTTTTACCTTTTTCTTTCTTCCCTAGCAGTCAGTCCTGTGATTTTCTTTGGTATTTACAGTAATTGATACCTTTGTCTCAATCCCATTCTTTTCCTTGTTACTTTCACCTCTTAACTTTCATCTTCCCCCTTTGTTTCCCCCTCCCCTTCAAAGACATTTAAAAATAAATTTGGCAACGGTGAGAAGTAAAAGTCAGGAAAACCCAGTATTTCTTGTTTATTTATTCTCCAAACTGCATAAACTGGGGAGGAAGCTAGCTATTTACCACTAAACTGACAAAGATGGAGGCCTCCCAATTGAAGTCAGGGAGAGTATTAGAATCTTTGCTTTTTTCCAGGGTCCTTTGCCGAGGTTGCCAATTTCAGTGCTATAATCCCTCTACCTCAGACGAAGTAGGGGCTCCCTAAAATATATGCTGATTGATTGATATGTACCAGAACCCTGGGACCACAAGCATATCTTCTAGCAGGGCCTTCCTGTAGCAGCAGTCCATTCCAGCAAGAAGGAAATTGAATTTATTTCTGAACATTTCTAGAAAAGGATATTCCACAACCTCTCTTCCTTATCCAGTTCCCAAGTTTAATAGCTCTTCATTCCTTTCCTACCTCTAAGTTCTTGGTTGAGGTGGCCTCTATTCTCCCCTTCCTCCACTCAGCTTTCACTTTATTCTTGGCTGTCCCTGTGCTGAGATCGCTTCATAACAGCCACTAATATAGGATTGGGCAAAAGGTGAGGGGAATGGGGGCCTCTTATTCCAGAGCTTCCCAGGGGAAAAAGAAGAACTCTTGACATTTTAATGATAAAAGGATATTTGTTCCCAAGGAGATGCTGTAATAGGGTCACATCTTGCTAACCAGGTGGGCAAAACTGTATTTCAGAACTGGTTTTAAATGAAGGGAAATATCATAGTTGAACCTTTAATGCACAGTTTCTTGAGAAATATATGTGAATAACTTTCCAGGCAAAAATGGAAAAGATGCTTTGTATTGAGGAGTGGGTGCCTCTAACTCCCTGCCACATTAGTACATTGTTCATTAACGTGTGCCTAATTTATTGCATTACATGAATCGAATACATACAAGTAAGCAGAGGTTCCTCCTACCACATTGTCCGACGAATCCCTCTCTGAGCTGTGTTTCTGCTCTGCCTTTGGTATTCTTAATGATATATGATTGTATGGGGTATAATATCTGTCTCTGTTAGATCGCAAAGGAGTATAAAAATTCATAAAGAGACATTAGGTTATATTTTACAGGAATCTTTGTGTATTCTATTTAAAGTTCCATTAACACTTTCAGGGGCTCCACAAAGCAATGTCACTTGAGAAATTTATTGTTTTAGCCACTGATTCAGTCAAGTTTCATTTTCCTCTTTGTGTGTAGGAGGAATGTCGCTATGAACCAATCTGTGCACTGAAGGGAGTTGAATTACCATTCTGGGTTATCAGTTCTTGGGTCATCTCCCCTCTAGCTAGCAATCCAATTCAATTCAATTCAGTAAAATTGTATTAAGTGTCTTCTTAATTCAACAACAATTTGACAAGAATACGACACTACAGACAGCCCTCATAGTAATTGTAGTAGGTTGCTTCGAGGTAGGAAAGGAGACATTCCCATTAAGTTCTTAGAAGGGAACTTTACTAAAGTTGACCCTAAGGCTACTAGAGATTGTCTCAGATATGTTTTAGTATGTTTGCTTCACCACATTATTGGCTTTGCCATCTCTGAGACAGCTAAACCTGATGTAGTTCCTGCACACAGATAAAGTACTCAAGGCATATTTGCTTAATTCATCACCCCTCTTCTCTTTCCTCTTCATTTCCTCCCTAGTTATAATAGGTAGTGTATATATATATATATAACTTTAAGGTTTGCAAAGCACTTTACACATTTTGTTATCACAATAATCCTTGGAAGTGTTGTTATCACCCCTGTTTTACACATGAGGAAACTGAGACAAATGAGGACAAGTCTCAGGGAAATTATGGTTTCAGTTTTGGAAACGCTGAGTTTGAGATGGAAGCAGGTCATTCAGATAACGATATACACAAAAGAGTTGGAAACGCAGGATTGGAGCTCAGGGCAGATATGAGAGCTGGAGATAGAGATTTGGGGGTCATCTGCTGATTGATGAATGCTTGCCTGGAATGGCTATTTCAAAAAATGGCCCCAACTATTTTTCACTTTATCATCAGTCTTCTTACAATTAGGTGTATAAGTTCCTTGAGGGCAGGAACTGTCTTGATTGCTTTTATTTATATATCCAGTGCTTAGTGCAATATCTGATGTGTATTAAATGCTTAACAAATGCTTTATGTTCCTAGAAACTATGGGAATCAATGATATTGACAAAGCAGAAAGTTCAGAGTGAGGAGAACTGAACCAAAGACAAAGCTGTGGGTAGGCTTATGGGCCCCAAAGACTTATGGGGACAGAGAGAAGAAGAAAAGCAGTGATAAGATGAGAGAGGAGTAAAAAAAAAAGTGTTATAGAAATAAAGAGAAGGGGAAGTATCAAGTGTATGTGATAAACCCCCATGTACATGCATCTATGTATATACATACATATATGGAATTAGACACATGTATATCATTCACATACATTTGTGTGTCCATTTGTCTACCTATCTCCCTTGGCTCAAAATCCATTTACGTAAAACTTTCCTCAATGGTGGAGATTGATTTTTCAGTGCTCCTTGCCTGCACATGAGGGCACAAGATGGTAAGAATTTGGGAGAATGGAAATCCTGGTCTTCTGGCTTTTAGCTTTTTAAAAAAAAATTAATTAATTTATTTTTAGTTTTCAGCATTCATTTCCACACAATTTTGAGTTCCAAATTTTCTCCCCATCTCTCCCCTTCCCTGCCCCAAAACATTGTGCATTCTGATTACCCCTTCCCCCAATCTGCCCTGTCTTCTATCATACCCATCCTTTCCCTTATCCCCATCTTCTCTCTTTTCTTGTAGGGCAAGATAGATTTCTATACCCCATTACTTATATTTCTTATTTCCCAGTTGTATACAAAAACAATTCTCAACATTTGTTCTTAAAACTTTGAATTCCAACTTCTCTCCCTTCCTTCCTCCCCACCAATTCCCACCGAGAAGACAAACAATTCAATATAGGTTATATATGTGTAGTTTTGCAAAAAACTTCCATAATAGTCATGTTGTGTAAGACTAACTATATTTCCCTCCATCCTATCCTGCCCCCATTTATTCTATTCTCTCTTTTGACCTTGTCCCTCCCCAAAACTGTTTACTTCTAATTACTCCCTCCTCCTGTTTGCCCTCCCTTCTATCATCCTCCTCATCCCTCTTATCTCCTTCTTTCCTCCTTTCCTGCAGTGTCAGATAGATTTTCATACCAAATTGAGTGTGCATGTTATTCCCTCCTTAAGCCAAATGTGATGAGAGTAAGCTTTACTTTTTTCCTCACCTCTTCCCTTTTCTCCTCCCTTGAAGAAGCTTTTTCTTAGCTTGCTCGTTTTTTTAAAAAAAATTTATTTATTTAACTTTTAACATTCATTTTCACAAAATTTTGGGTTTTCTTGCCATTTGTCCCCTCCCCCCACCCCCAAACACCGAGCATTCTAATTGTCCCTATCACCAATCTGCCCTCTCTTCTATCATCCCTCCCTTCCCTTGTCCCCATCTTCTCTTTTGTCCTGTAGGGCCAGATAACTTTCTATACCCCTTCTCTGTATTTCTTATTTCCTAGTAGCAAGAACAGCACTCAACAGTTGTTCCTAAAACTTTGAGTTCCAACTTTTCTTCATCCCTCCCTCCCCATCTCTTCCCTTTGGAAGGCAAAGAATTCAATATAGTCCATATCTGTGTAGTTTTGCAAATGACTTCCATAATAGTCGGGTTGTGTAAGATTAGCTATATTTCCCTCCATGCTGTCCTGCCACCCATTGCTTCTATTCTCTCTTTTGATCCTGTCCCTCCCCAAGTGTTGACTTCAAATTGCTCCCTCCTCCCCATGCTCTCCCTTCCATCATCCCCCCCACCCTACTTATCCCCTTCTCCCCCACTTTCCTGTATTGTAAGATAGGTTTTCATACCAAAATGAGTGTGCATTTTCTTTAGTGGGATGTGATGAGAGTAAACTTCATGTTTTTCTCTCACCTCCCCTCTTTTTCCCTCCACTAAAAAGTCTTTTGCTTGCCTCTTTTATGAGAGATAATTTGCCCCATTCCATTTCTCCCTTTCTCCTTCCAATATATTTCTCTCTCACCACTTAATTTCATTTTTTAAAGATATGATCCCATCCTATTCAATTCACTCTGTGCTGTGTGTGTGTGTGTGTGTGTGTGTGTGTGTGTAATCCCACTAACTACCCAGATACTGAAAAGTTTCAAGAGTTACAAATATTTTCTTTCCATGTAGGAATGTAAACAGTTCAACTTTAGTAAGTCCCTTATGACTTCTCTTTGCTGTTTACCTTTTCATGCTTCTCTTCATTCTTGTGTTTGAAAGTCAAATTTTCTTTTCAGCTCTGGTCTTTTCATCAAGAATGCTTGAAAGTCCCCAATTTTGTTTAAAGACCATTTTTTCCCCTGAAGTATTATACTCAGTTTTGCTGGGTAGGTGATTCTTGGTTTTAGTCCTAGTTCCTTTGACTTCTGGAATATCATATTCCATGCCCTTTGATCCCTTAATGTAGAAGCTGCTAGATCTTGTGTTATCCTGATTGTATTTCCACAATACTTGACTTGTTTCTTTCTAGCTGCTTGCAATATTTTCTCCTTGACCAGGGAACTCTGGAATTTGGCCACAATGTTCCTAGGAGTTTCTCTTTTTGGATCTCTTAGAGGAGGTAATTGGTGGATTCTTTCAATATTTATTTTACCCTCTGGTTCTAGAATATCAGGATAGTTTTCCTTGATAATTTCATACAAGATGATGTCTAGGCTCTTTGTTTGATCATGGGTTTCAGGTAGTCCCATAATTTTTAAATTGTCTGTCCTGGATCTATTTTCCAGGTCAGTTGTTTTTCTGTGAGATATTTAACATTGTTTTCTATTTTTTCATTCTTTTGGTTTTGTTTTGTAATTTTTTGATTTCTCATAAAGTCATTAGCCTCCATCTGTTCCATTCTAATTTTGAAAGAACTGTTTTCTTCAGTGAGCTTTTGAACCTCCTTTTCCATTTGGCTATTCTGCTTTTGAAAGCATTCTTCTCCTCTTTGGCTTTTTGGACCTCTTTTGCCAATTGAGTTAGCCTATTTTTCAAGGCGTTATTTTCTTCAACATTTTTTTGGGTCTCCTTTAGTAAGGTGTTGATCTGCTTTTCATGCTTTTCTTGCATCTCTCTCATTTCTCTTCCCAATTTTTCATCTACTTCTCTTACTTGTTTTTCAAAACCCTTTTTGAGCTCTTCCATGACCTGAGACTATTGCTTACTTTTTTGGAGATTTTGGATGCCGAATTCTTGACTTTTAAGTCTTTCTCTGATGGTATGCATTGTCCTTTCTCATCTGAAAGGATGAAAGAATATACCTGCTCACCAAGAAAGTAACCTTCTATAGTCTTACCTTTTCTCCTTTATGGGGAATTTTCCCAGCTAGTTACTTGACTTTTTAGTCCTTTGTCAAGTGGAGAGTATACTCTAGGCACCTGTAAATTCTCAGTTCCTCCAAGGTGGCACAATCACAGGAGACAAGTTTCCTCCTCTCCTGGCCTGTGCTCTGGTCTGGGAGCCACCACAAACTTTTCTGCCCAGGATCTGTGAGTAGAATTTCCTCTGCAGAGCCTCCCCCAGCTCTACCATGCAGGCACTCATCCTCACCCCAGGAATGCCACATAGGGCTGAGATTCAAATCAACTGCTTATTTCCCCCAGGGTCTTTAGATGGAGTGCTCCAACAATGGATGCTGATGCCACCTGGGACTAGGGCTGTGGGAGGACCCTACTCCATTCTCACCCAAGTGAAAGAGCTTTCTCAGTGAACTTTGAAGCTGGGCTGAGAAATCTTGGAACCACAGTTACTGCTTGTGGTGCCCTCAAGCCTTCTCTGGTCTTGTCTGAGCCACTCCATGTGTCCAAGGCTGGGCTGTACTTCGCTCTGAGCCTGGTGTGATAGACCTGTCCTGTCAACCTTCTAGGCTTCCTTGGGCTGGAAATCTCTTTCAGTCTCTTGTCTCTTCTGCTCCTCTAGAATTTGTTTAGAGTCATTTTTACAGGTATTTTATGGGCTGTGGGGGGAGGGTTTCTACAGGTCTGTCCTTCTGCTCTGTCATGTTGGCTCCACTTTCTGACTTTAAGCTTTGAGAAAGAAGACACACTATTCTAGATTTTTCTTCAAGGAGAGGTTACTGAGAGGAGAGGCATTCTCTAGGAAGAAACTTTGTATAAATGTATTTATTTCCTATTTGCTACATGCATTCACCATGCAACTGCATTTGGTGGGAAGGGGATCAAACCTTAGATGTATATTTTGGGGACATTTCTTCTCCCTCAAAGGATGGTGATCAGAAACTCAACTTTAACCTAAAATTTGTTTCCCCTAGACTAATAATCTTTAAGGGGAGAATATAGATATAATTCTTGCCTAGTACCTCTTCCTGAGAAAAGCAAAGTGGTCAGGGTTTGGTGCCAATATCTTCCTTCCCATTGTGGCAGGAACTGAAATCTCCTTGAAGAAGGGTGGGTGGAAGAGACTCTTGATGTTCCTTCTTATTCATGCCTCCCTATAAGCCACATCTGGACAGACCCATGTGGACATATTTGACCTACAGGGGCAAAATAACACACACTGCCTACCACATACATGTGCACAAATGGAGGGAGAGAGGCAGACAGACAGACAGAAGATAGACAGAGACGGAGATGACAGGGAGTGAGATGATCACAGAATCATAAGATCATAGGATTTAGAAAGAAAAGGGATCTTACATATGACAATATTTTGGATTTAGTTAGTAGGGACCTTAGAGTTCATAGCTAACACTCCCCTAAATTTACAGATGAGAAAACAGAGCCAAAGAGTTTAGGCAACTTAACCAGGATCATACAGTTATTAAATATGAGGCAGGATTTGAACTCATGTTTTCCTGACTCTGAGTACAGTGCTCTACCCACTATGACACCTAACTGTCCAGATCCCCCAATTCAATTCTTCTTTCTCCTTTCCTTCATCTCCCATCTTTTTTTCAACAGACGAGAAAAATGAAGGTTAGAAAGAGGTAACTTGGCCAGGGTCACAGTGGTAATAAATAATAAAACCAGTATGTGAATGTGTCTTCTGACCTAGAATCCATTGTTTTGATATGGAGCAAAGTCCCTGAGAAGATTGAAGGATACTCAAAGATTCCACTTTGACTTTCTTTTCCTTTGTCAATCTCTTGTTTACATCAAGCACAGTTTTTTATAAAGAGTAAAATCTTTTAGACTTGAAAATAGACTCAAGGAACAAGTTACTGCAGTCCAAATGTCATACATGTCTGTGTAGTTAAAGGACTTCACTTGACGGGGCATTTTCTACATATAGTTATAGTTTGATTTAATGGAAAACAAAACAAAATAGTTTAAGACAGAGTACTGCCAATATGCCATAAATTTTTTCTTAAAGTTTTTTGTCATTGCCTTTTTTAATAGTCACAATTTCTATTGCTAGTCAAGCAAAAATAAAAACATAAAATGTTTCCTGACATTCTCTTTTGCAATTCTCTCCCTTTGCCCTTCCTTCTCCATCTCTTGTGCTGGGTTCCTGTACTTCCTTTCTCCTTCCCTTTTCCCTATATTAACAGATTCTTGCTGTAAAAGAAATTGATTCTTCACTCCAAAGTAGGTCATTATAACAGAGGTTTTAAATCATTTGGTCCTCCCATTCGTGAAATATAGACTTCACTTTAATCTTCTGTGCATTACCAGCAGTAAAAAAAAAAAGAAGCCCATAATTTGTGAAAAATGGGATTTTTCTCCACAATCAATCCTCTGGACAGATATGTAACTTTTCTACTTCTTTTTCACCCATCCTCCACTCTCTTATATATACCTGGAAGTCAGAAGGACTAGTGCTCATCCCACATAGACTGAATATATTTATCCTTATTATCAACGCTAAGTTTAGAAACTTAATGGAACATGTAGGTTTTATAAGCAAAATGCTATAAGCCCCGTTTTCTTTTCACATTCTTTCCTTCCTCCCCTTGTTCTCTTCTATCCCCATTCTTTTACCCTTTCCATTATCTGTAGCTGTTTAAAGGTAACTAGCTTCCCCTAAGGGTGATGTTAGTAGTGTTTACTGTCATATTCCAACCAAGGCATATATGGACGTTTTGGTATACATGACATATATTCTGAATCACAAGGTGAGCACCTGTAAACCACAAAGCCAGACCTGCATGCTACCAAAGGGGTGGAAAAGTGCCAAAGTCCACAGAGTTGAGATGAGAAAGGGTGGAAATTCGAACCATGGGGAATCAATTTGGGATCAGAAGACAAAATTCAGAAAGTACTGAGGCTATTTGTTTGGATCTAAATTCTAGGTATGGTCGGTGGTGTCTCCTGTCTCCCTTCCTAGTACATTGTTGTAGTGTGTAATTAAGAGCAGACTGTGCTATATCCCCTGACTAAATTATGCCCATTAGATTGCCAGGGTAGATGACTCATGCTCACCTCAAATCCTACTTTATGCAGGAGGTTTTTCCCTCCCACTGTCTTCCCTTCTCCCTCACTTCCCTAATGCCTTATACCATATACATCTTATATATATATGTATTTGTGTACATATTGTTGCCTCCCTTAGAATATGAGCTCCTGGAGGGTAGGGATTATATATATTATCTCTTCTTGAAGAATGTCTTCCTACACCTCCAGGCTGCAGTTTGACAGTGTCATTGGTGGAAGGGCTCTATCAATTCCAGGGAATGCACATTGAACACAAGTTTCTATCTTCTCTCCTCTACTCCACTAGGTCTTGAAGGAGGTTGCTTTGTTGCTTCCATGAGTCAAGGATATCTTCAATAGAATATTCTTTATGCCTATTCATAACGAGCAAGAACACAAAGGGTGTAGTTTGGCATGATGTTTGTAGTTTGTAATGAAGACCAATGGGATATAGAGTGGATATAGAGGGAGGAGAGTATCCCAAGTAGTAAGCTACCAGACTAATAATGTGAATGACAGGGAAGGAGCCTACAACCTTTTCCATTAGTTACTGAAGAGGTCTCTTGATGTAGAGGATAGTCATACCTGGAACACTATATACTGAAAAGCCCCACCTGGTGCCCTGATGGAGGCCAACACCCGTTAGCTTCTTGTAGAGTCAGCCTGAGTAATCTCCAACTCCCCAAGGTTGTCACTGACTATAGGAACTATAGTGAATTATTACATTAAAAAAGGGAATGGAATTCATAATTTGTATAGATGGGCATGTGCTGGATGGAAAAGTGACTGAGTATAACAAAATTCCTAGTGAGCAGCAGAGAGACACAATTACCTTGAAGTACGAGATCTAAGAGATAGCGTTTCAGGACTTAGCTTGCATGAGCTATCTGCATGTTAATTAATAATCTGTTGTGAGTCTACTATATGCTAGGCATTGTGCCAGGGATATGAAGGCAAAAGTGACAGATGTATTTGTGTATATCTCTATATGTGTATATACACACATATTTATATGTGTGTATATATGTATATATACATATGCATGTTTATATGTGTGTATGTATGTATATCTATCTATCTATATCTATATGCAGTACTTCAGCTTGTCCCATCAACATTCAATGTGGGAAGCTTGGAGTTTCCCACATTCCTGATTTTTGACCGTGAATGGTCTGAGAAAAAACCAACAGAGTGGAGATGCTATCTGGGGTCAATGGAGGCTCAAGTTAAGGCATTCTTAGTTTCCATTCCAGATCTTTCAAGTACAGAGAAGAGCAAAGATCAGGAATGGAGGATGATTAGATTAAAAAGTGAGGATAAGAATTCATCTTAGTTGCTAACTAGATGTGAGCTGGGAAGAATGAGATAGTGACCTCTAGTCCCTGGGTTTAGGAGCATCTACCTTAACAATAGCTTTTTTCACCTTCTTTTTATCCCTCCAGGAAGAAGCTCATTTTTTTTTCTTTTTCTTTGGCAACCAATTGCTCCTTTTGGTTTTCCTTTTGACCCTCTTTGGCTCCTAAGAGTTTGGTTTCCCTGTTTACTTTTATATATGTATGCTACATTTTAAATTGTTATAAAACTTGATGGCCCCAAACCCAAATCGTTCTTATTGATTATTAAGTGCATGGCGTTAGAGAAAGAGGAAATTTGAGCAATGTAAGAAGGATAGGAACTGGACGGGAGAAGGTCAGAGAAGGCTGCATGGAGAACATAACATTGAAGTTGAGTTTGTAAAGAAGGAAAAGAAAGGATTCTGAAAGGTAGAAATGATGGAGGAATGCATTCCAGGCATGGGCCATGGCTTGAGTGGATCCTTGAGATGGGAAGTCTAGGAAAGAATTGGGATGCTGGTTTAGCTGCTTTGGAATTTGTGATGGGGATAGACATGTGGCAAGATTTAAAAAGTAGGTAGGAGTCAGATTGTGGGAGACTTTGAATAAAGGCATTTGTAATTTTTCCTAGAGGTTGGGAAAGGAGCCAGGAAGTTTAGAAGAGATGCAGATTTATCTTGGTAACTAGTAGCTAGTAGCTAGTTTGGCTGGTGGATAGTTCAGCTAGTAACATCTAGAGAGAAGGAAGGGGCCCACTAGGCAGTTAGAGATGTGAAAATGGAGTTCCAGGGAGAGATTAGGGCTTAGGTATATAGAATTAGAGGGAATTTATACAGACATGACCATTAAATAGATGGGAGTAGAGGTGATCACTGAGTGATAAAGTATAAAGAAAAAGAGAAATCTTGGGACAGAGCATATTTAGTGGGCGGGAGATACATAGCATTTCAGCAAGGGAGCCTGAGAAGGAGGAGAACTTGGAGAAGCATTCATAGAAATCATGGAACGAAGATTATGGAAATAATCACAGAATGATAATTAATTGGGAACAGGCTGATGAGGAAAGAGTCTCAAGGAAAGGGGGTTGGACAACAGTATCAAAAACTGCCCAGACATCAAGAAGGATGAGGGACTGAGAAGGGGTCATTAAACTGAGTAATTAAGAGATCAATGGTAACCTTTCAGTGAAGTGTTCATAAGTTGAAAGAGTTGAGAAATGAATGGGTAATGAGGAAATGAAATCAATGAGTTTAAATGGGGATAGTTAAGTGGTACAATGAATAGAGAGATGGGCCTGGAATCAGGAAAAGCTGAATTCAAATCAGCCTGAGACATTTACTAGATTGTAGCCCTGGGTAAGTCTATCTGATTCCATTTCCACATCTGTAAAATGAAGATTATAATAGCACCTATCTCACAGGATTATCGTGAGGAAAAGAATGAGATATTTGTTAAGTGCTTTGCAAATTTTCAAATACCATACAATGCTGGCTATTGTGATTATTAGACAGCTTTCTAGAGGTTAGGAAGGAGGAGAGTTTTAGGAAACAGTTTGAAGGGATGGAAGGGTCCAGTGAAAGACTTTTAAGCATTGAAAGATGGAGAAACCATGCATATTCCATAGACAATAGCAAAGGCAGCAGTAGGTAAGAGACTGAAGATAAAAGATGAGTGATTATGACCAAAGTGGACTGCTCTTTGGAAAGGAGGAGGGTACCATCTTGCTCAGAGGATAACTCCAAAGACCATAAGATTACAGATTTAGAACTTAATGGATCTTAGAGTTATTTTGTTGACCTCTCAATGTATGAAGGAGGAGACTAAAGTCCAGAGAAAAGAACTTGTTCAAGGTATGAGTAGAGAAGGGTACAGGTTAAAGATGTAGAGTGGTTTTGAGGAATAGAATGGGGCTGAGAAGGGAGCTCATGATGGATGGATGACATTTTCTAACCTTCATTATTCTAACCTCTGCTCCCTGGAGACATTCTTGAGCTCAGAACACCTCCATTCCTGCAGCTCCTTGCTCCTGTTGGAGAGTTCCTCTCCCAAACTCCATTTGAGGAAATGCCTACACTTATTTCTTAACCTAGTTCATCCTCTCTCTCTCCAGACTACCATTCTACTTCCCCACACCTCCAAATCTTTCTGCTTTCTTTCATAAATTGTCTTTTCTCATTAGATTGTAAGCTCTTCAAGACAGGGCTTTTGCATGTATTTATTTACATTTCTAGTTCTTAGTATGGTGCCTGGTACATAGCAAATGGTTAATAAAGCAAATGGTTGAATCTAATCTAATGCTTTTCCTCAAAGTCTGAGAGGAGAGCATCTAGTCATGATGAGGTGGGATGGAGGTGCTGCTAGAAGGCTTGAAGAGAGAGGAGGGTGTTTGGAATAGCCCTGGGATCACCTGATAGAAAAACAATCAGAGAATGATAAAAAATATTGTCATGATGCAGAAAGGGCCCAGCTGTAATGAATTTAAAGTGGGACCAAACAGGAGGATTTTATGACTTCCTCTTTAGGCAAATCACTTAGCTTTTTGCTGCTTCAGTAGAGGATTTATGAGATTCCTTCCAACTAAGCCAAAAAAAACCAAACCAAAACTGTGAGTATGTTTTGTCTTCTAAATCCCTTCTCCCCTTTTCCCTTATTCTCTTCTGAGTTATTCCTAATAGCTATTACAACAGAAAATTTAATATTTTGAGGTTTAGTGAGTGTAAGTGTATAGCATAGTAACAGGTATATAGTAAGCACTTAATTAGTGCTCATTCATTTGTTTATTTTTCTGCCTTTAGAGGGTGAGATTAATTGACTGCATCAGCTCGGCCAGTTTTGGGTATACTGATACATGTTATTTAGTCATTTTCAGTCATATCTAACTCTTTGTGATCCCATTTGGGCTTTTCTTGGCAAAGGTCTTGGAGTGCTTTGCCATTTACTTCTCCAACTCATTTTACAGCTGAGGAAACTGAGACAATCAGGGTTAATTGACTTGCCTAGGGTCACACAACTAGTAAGTATTTGAGGCCAAATTTGAACTCAGAAAGATGAGTCTTCCTGAAAGATTCTCTGTACACTATGGCGCTACCTAGCTGCCTTTCACCGATATAAACTCAGTTGAGCAGGAGAGTCTAATATTGAGAGAAGAACACTATAGAATAGTTAGCAGGATATTAATAGTTGACAATTACATAATACTCTAGCGTTGGTAAAACCCTTCATATACATTATCTCATTGAACCTCTCAACAATCCTATAAGATATTTATTCTGTTTTTAAGTAATTCAAGTCAGTAACTTACACAAAATATCACAGACCACAATCATATTGGAGGCCCCCTCCATATCAGGCTGCCTCTAATCTAATTCAGTCTTTGTCCTTTGATGTTGGTTAAGGGCTAGAGTGGATCAGAAGCATCAAAGAGGAGAGGAAGGGAAGGGGAAATAAGGGAAGGAAAAACAGAGGATGACACAGACAAGATTGTGGGGAGAATGAATGTAGATAGCAAAAGGTATTTATATTACTTACGTGTTATCCCCATTTTATAGAGGAGGAGACTAAGGTTTACAGGCTAAATGACTTGCCCAAGATCGCAACTTTTTAATAAATCAGGATTTGAACTTGGGTTTTCTTGATTTTGAGTTCAGCATTCTATCCCCCTCCATCACTCTGCCTCTCTGAAGTGGGTGTTTCATTACTGTAGGGCCTTTAGGCAGAAACTGGATAGGATCAAAAGACCATAGATTTTTGAGATGAAATGGGTCCTAATCCATCAAATACATTCCTCCCATTTGATTCAGAAGTCATCATTCTTTTCACTGTACAACCTTTTGAGTATGTTATACAGGGAAACCCTTTACAGATATGGTTTGGTCTGGAAGGCCTTTCATATCCTTTCTAGCACTGAAACTCTATGGTTCTATTTCCTATGTCCAGGAAGCAAATTTCTTTCCTTCCTGGATCATTCCCAATATTTGTGACAAATACAACTGCTGTGGGCTTACAGTTAAAGAAACAACATCTTTGTTTAAAAAAATATATATACATATGTTTAGCTCTCTAAATAACAGCATCACAATATGGTGTGTTGGAAATTACAGCCAATTCTTGATTTTTTTTTCATTGCAAAGCAAAAATTTTGCATAATCTAGAAAGTACACTCTGGGTTGAAAACCATGACTGTCAGAGATCTCTGAATTTAGAATTTTGATTCTACTTATGTCTCTTCTATGTTGTGTCTTATTTCCCTTGTAATACTCAGAAAAAAGGTGCATTTCAGTACTTGGGTTACTTCTGTATTGACAAAGTTCTTCCTCTCTTGAGCTGTATTTACCTCTATGGTACCCCTGTGGAACAAAAGTTAATGATCCCTTTTCTTTCAACTTGCTTTTCTCATTTATATCATAACAAGTTTGAAGGTTAAAAACAAAGCCCTTTTTGAGTTAGCCAATCACAAAAAAGCTTTTGAAAAATGTCTGAGCAGGTGATAAACTCCCCCCCGCCCCCCCAACCCTACTTCATGCTCTGACAACCCTGAAATGTCCAGCTGGATTCTGAGTTGAGAACAAGCATGAGAAATTCCAGTACAATTGGCAATTGCTTTCAATAAGTCATAAGTGTCAGAAATCAGTATACCCTTGAACATCAAAAGGCCTTAGCCTACAGGAGTCAGAAAACCCAATTTTTCAAAGCAACTTTCCACTTGAATGGGGAGGGGGAAGACTGCATGTCTGTAAGTGTCTTGGAAATATAAAAAAGGCATTCCATTAAAAATCAGAAGAGAAGAAATAAACTATATTTGTTTTTATTTTTTTGAAAAAATCTAAGGAATAAGACTAGGATACTAACAATTCAGACAGGCCAGTTGGTTGTACCTGGACCTAACTGTGTGGCCGTGGCAATACTGGCTTGACTATTGGAGCATATTAAGATGAGCCATGATGAATCCAGTAGACCAAGTTTTCTCTTTGACAGCCATCTACATCCAACCCTAATCTAGTGGGCAGAACACATTAGATTGAGAGTAAAGGGATATAGTTTTTAGTTCCAGGTCTATCATCTGACTTGTTGAAGTGTTGTCTAATAGTTGTCGCCTATGTCTGTCATTGGTCTTATCCTTCTAGAGCTGAGTGTACCGTGGGACCAGGTCACATTCATGCTGCTATTTCACATCTCTCAGAGCAGAACTTTATTGTTGAGTCATTTCTGACTCTTCATGACCCCACTTTAGGGTTTTCTTGGCAAAGATACTGGAGCCATTTCCTTTTCCAGCTCATTTCATAGATGAGAAAACTGAGGCAAACAGGGTTGAGTGACTTGTCCAGGGTCACACACCTAGTGTCTGAGGCTGGATTTGAACTCAAGAAGATGAGTTTTTCTGACTCCAGGCCTGGTGTTCTAGCCTTTATACCACGTAGATGCCCTCAGGGCAGAACTGAAGTCTAATGGAGAGTTATCATATACCACAGAGCTCAGGGCTCTTCCTGGAAACCCTCCTGTTGCTGCTGCTACCCTGAATTTTTAAATCAGTGAGTTGGTAGTGGTTGCAGGGGAACCTTCCAATGGGCAAAAGGTGGACTTCTGCTATATGTGGTAATAACTGGAGCTTCATACCTTATTAGGCAGATAGAGAGATATATAGATAAGTACCTAGATAGATAAGGCATTTATTAAGTATTTATTCTATGCCAGGCACCATGCTAAGCTCTAGGAATTCAAGTACAATTGAGCAAGACAGTCTGCTCCCAAGGAGCCTATGTAATAGAGCTGGAAGGGAAACAGGGGGAAGTACACTTAAGTGTACTGTGGCATGGTGTGGAGATGGTTAGGGAATGGTGTGGAAGCCTGATTTCCAGCAAGATAAGGTGAAGACTCACCTATCAGAGCTGAGAGTGCCAGCAGCAGAGTCTAAGATTCAAACGCAGGGAAGATGGGCATAATGTCTGGAGTGCCTGGTGCAGAGATGGAGGCCTGGATCTGGAAAAGATCAGATGAACTCTCACCTATCAGAACCTAGCCCAGAGACTGGATAGAATCCAAAGTGGATTCAGTCAAAGGGTCACACCTGAGGACTTAGAGGGCCACGTATGGCCTCTAGGCCCCAGGTTCCCCACCCCTGGACCAACACCAGGCAATAATTAGCAATAATGTGTTCAGGAACCCACTATTATCCTTGCCTCACACCTGAATTGTTTCAGGATTGTCTTGTCTTGCTACCTTGACATTGTCACATTGTCCTTCACCCAGCTGCCAAAATAACCCCTCTAATGCCCAGGCCTGGCCTGATCATATCACTGTCTTGCTAAAAGTCTTTTGGTGAGGTTCCTCAGGACTCCTGGCACAGAATAACAAGAGTTCTATACTCTTTGAGTACTCCAAGCTGTGGACAACTCACTGGTCTTAAGAACTAGAAGATATTATAGCGATCTTCTAGGCTGCTGCCTTTCCTCATTTTGAGGATGAGGAAACTGAGGCCTGTTCAGTTGAAGTGATTCTAACTGGTAAATAGTAGAATTGAGATGTGAGCTACAGTTACCTCTTCCACATTGTGACTTTCCCCATCACAATTTTGGTATGTTATGGGTCTGCATAAGAAATTAGATGGGGATTTCTGGTGAGTTTTGTGGAAGCTGCAGGTGACGCATGAAAGACAAAGAACCTATGATCAAATACTTAACCAAAATCTTACAAGGTACTATAAACACCCTATAAAAGAAAAAAACCAGACTTCTCTAGTACAAAGGGAGAGCTAAAAAATTTTATGTGGATTTTCCAGATTGTTGTGGGTTCAAATGGATGCTGTGCCCCTAGCCCTAAAGATGTGGAGGGGATAACTGTACTCTAAATGTGTTGACACGCTGTCTAGTGTTCCTTTAAGTACACAATGTTCCATTGCTCCATGTGTTTTCATAGAACAACTGTAGGATGGAAAAAGCCCTGGATTTGAGGAATCCTTGGCCATGAAATAGGCTTGGGCAGCTAGGTGGTATAGTGGTCATAGTGAAAGTCCTGGAATCAAGGAGACCTGAATTCAAATCTGGCCTCAGACACTTACTAACTATGTGACCCTAAGCGAGTCACTTAAACTTGTTTGCCTCACTTGCTTCATCTATAAAATGATCTGGAGAAGGAAATCGCAAATACTCCAGTCTCTTTGCCAAGAAAACTCCAAATGAGGTCATGAAGAGTCAGACATGACTGAAAAAAATGAACAAGAGCCTGAATATCTCTGTTGAAATTCTCCTCTTCCTTCACAGCTCAGGCACTGTCTCATCTAAGAAATCATCCCTATTTCCCTTGGTGAGAAATGATTCCTCCGTTCTTGATTCTCTCAAGCCACTCTGACCTTGGTTTGAGCTTAACTCTTATTCTAACTTTGGTCACAGTTATTTGTACACTTATTTCTGCTTTCTTACTAGATTAGAAGCTAATAGAAAATAATCACTGTGCTTTCATTTTTTACATGCCCAAGACTTGGAACAGTGTTTGTTGCATAGTCTGCCAACATATATGTTTGTGGAATTGATTCACATTGAATAGGTCAATGGCAAAAAGTTAAAATTCTGAGTCTTCAATCAGAAAATTCAGAAAAGTTGAAGATGACAATAGCTTTTTGTTTGTTTTTTTTTTAAAGGCAGATCTTTAAACTTGAGAGTCTTTTCATTTTCCTTCCTTCATGGAATGCAGGAACTGCTAGAGGAGTGTTTATGTCTGACATTCATTGAACATTAAATGTGTGTTCATCCTTTGTTGCTGAAGAAGACCATGCCATCAGAGAAATAATGACTTGACTTGCACTTGACTTTGCTTTGAGTGAGGGAAGGCTGTGCAGGTCACCAGCCTCACTTCTCCTCCAGAACCATCTGAATCCAGTGACCAGATATTTATCAGGATGACTGGAGATGACCCAGGATGGGGCAATTGGGTTTAAGTGACTTGCCCAAGGTCACACAGAGTGTCAAGTGTCTGAGGTGAGATTTGAACTCAGGTCCTCCTGACTCCTGCACTGGTGCTCTATCCACTGCACCACCTAGCTGCCCCTGAACATTAAATATGATGTCATGGGAAGGTCATTGGTCTTTTGGTAGAGAAACTTGAATTTGAATCTTGCCTTTGCCACTTACTCTTTGCAGAATGATGGACAAGTAATTTCCTCTCTCTGATCCTCAGTTTCTCTATCTGTAAAATAAGGATAATAATACTTTCAGTATTTATATCATAGGAATACTATGAGGAAAGTGCTATATAAATCTTAAAATGTTATCAATATAGGTAATTATTATTAAATATTGATTGAGCAACTACTATGTGGTAGGCTGGAAAGAATACTGAACTTATAGGATCTAGTTTCAAAATATGGCTTTTCCATTTTCTGCCCATGTGATCAAGGCAAGTCATATAACCTCTCAAGTTTCCATATCTCCAAAATGAGGAGGTAGCAAAAGATGACCTCTCAGGCCACTACTGGCTCTAGGTCTGTGAACTTATGAGAAAAGCATTGTGTTAGGTTTTACAAAGGATATAAAAAATTGTGAAATACAGTTCCAGTTTTCCTGGACCTTATTACCAGTCAAGTCAACAAACCTTTATTAAGTACTTCCTATATACCAGACAATACAGAAAGCTCTGGAAATATAATTATAACAAAAAGAAGACAGTCTTTGTCCTCAAGGAGATTCCATTAGAAAAGAGGAAGGAAATACAAGAAAGGGAAGACAGTTGAAAAGGAAGGACATAGAGAAAGTGGGTGGTGGGGGTGGAAAGAAAAGACAGCTGAGGCATAGTGACCAAGTCCAGAGAGTGACACATAGCTTCATTCAAGGGTACTTGAATTCAAGGAAACATAATAAACTACTGCCTCTGTGGAAGAGAACAGCTTATTACAGTGGTCATCCTATAACTGTAGAGAGAAGCAAGTCAATTAGCATTTATTAAAAACCTACTTTGTTCCAGGCATAGATAGGGCAGCTAAGTAGGATAGAGTACCTGTAATGGAATCAAGAAGACTCCTCTTCCGGGGTTAAAATCTGATCTCAGACATTAGCCATGTTACCCTAGGTAAGTCACTCAACCTTGTTTTCCTCAGTTTTCTCATTTGTAAAATGAGCTGGAGAAGGGTAAACCACTCCAGTGTCTTTGCCAAGAAAACGCCAAAAGGGATCACATAGAGTTAAACGTGACTGAAATGACAGAACAACAAATGTGCCAGGCACTGTGCCAAGTGCTAAGGATATAGTAAAAGGTGAAAATGGTCCCTCCTCTCAAGAATCACATAGTTTAATGGGGGAGATAATATTCAAACAATTATGTACAAGCAAGATCAATAGGAATATATCTTAGAGAGAAGGGGCTACTAGCCATAAGGGGGCTGAGAAAGGCATCTTGCAAAAGGTGGAATTCTGGCTGAGGTTTGAAGAAAGCCAGAGAAGCCAGGAGGCAGAGGGAAAAAAGAGTTTCAGATGCAGAGATAGCACAAGGAGTATAATATTGGAGGTGGCAGAACGAGCAAAACTGGTAGAAGAAAAGCTAAAAGTATCCTTTCCTTTCCTTGTAATCATCTACAATGCCATGTACATTGCTTTGCCTATGATGGACGTTCAATAAATGTTGACTGACAGACCCAAGGACGTTACAGACAGTTTGAAGGGTAGAGAATTTAATATTAAAATCCATCTATTGTTTTTATGTTTTAATTTCAGTAGAGGAAACATAAAGGATGAGGGCAAAGGCTAACATTTTCATTTGCCTCACCTAAAGTCATATTGGCAGGGGCCCTTAGGGTAAAAGAAGGAAAGGATGAGGTGTGGAATGGGAATGGGTATGAAAAAGTCATAATAAAATATCTCATCACCAGAGTGAGAATAAAAACAGATGGATTTCAGTCAAAGAGCAAAAAGGATAATGTATAAAGGCATTATGTAGAAAATTCAACCATCGGTAGACTTTGGGGGAATGTTAAGAAAAAGGAAGTAAGAAAATTAAGGAAAAACCTTTAATACCCAGCTTAGTAGGCAGCCTGCTGGTGTCACTGCTAAAGGGCACAGAGTGTTCTTCTTGGGGATTTTTAAAATGTTTGAAAGTGGTGAGGGGGGAAAACCAAGTTTGGTTTTGTGGCAGGAAAGTGATGCTTTCAAACAACTTAGGGAAGCAAAGATAAATGAAAGAATGGTTTTATTATTTTTATTATTATTAGAATGATATCTATTGGTTTGGAAAAGAAGTAGCAGCAATTAGCGGTTGATGGAAATCTTGATAATCAAGAAATCATCAGAGGGGAGATGGCTGATAAGAGTGTATTAGAAACTTGACTGTTTGTAAAGTAAGGGATGTAAATAGGATAGTGTTTGGGGCAGTACAGAGTAATGAAAATATAGATGTCCTTTGGGTCATAAAAACTCAGTGACAAGAATGCCCAGTCACCTCCTTTAGAGGAGCACAGATGCAGGGTATGAAGAGAAAAGTCCTCTAGCCCAGCAGTTCCTAAAGTCTGGGGTTCTTTAGGATCTCCAAGACCTTTCAGAAGATCCATAAAGTCAAAACTATTTTTACAATAATATTAAAATGTTTTAATTTTCATATGGTAAATATCTAGAGATCTAACCTGCATAAACAAAAGTTCCTTGGGTAGGGTCCTCAGTAAATTTTAAGAGTATGAAGGGTTCCTGAGACCCAAAATTTGGAGAACTGCTGATCGAGTGCAAACTCCTCATTTCCCAAGAAACTGAGGCCCAGAGAGATAAGGGGATGAAAAGAGATATCTAGATAGAGCACAGGAGCTGGAGGCTGGAGGTCCTAAATGTGGGATCTTTACCAAATCATTTAATCTCTACCTGCCTCAGTTTCCTGTTCTATAAGATGGGGATAATATTAACACCTACTGTAAGGGGCAAAATTCCCCTGGCTGGGGAACCCTGTGCCTCCCCTGTAATTGTTGGGTGTTCTTTTTATACCAAAGAAAGAGGCTACAGAGCTGTAGACTGATTATAGATAGTGGTTTAACCAATCCTTAGGAATACTTTCAGAGGAGTAATCTTCAGTCTGGAGCAGCAGTCAGACTGTTCTATGGATCTCCACTGCACCCTAAAATCCCCATGCTAATTATAGAAAACAGACAAAGGCAGGAGGAGCTAGAGTGCATCGCTGCTGATATTTTTTGTTTTCTGCTTAGAAATGAATTTGGGATTTAAGCCAGTGTTATGCCCAAACATAAGTTTGTGCATGGAACATGTACTGGTCATATACGGGTCACAATATTCTTATTATGACTTTCATAGGTCATAGTATCTTAAGTTTTGACTCAGTAACACAAATATAATTTTGTAGTTATATTAGAATTGTAAACAAGTCATTACGTCCAGGTTTCCACCTTTCACAGAGTTTAAGTTTTTATGGCTTTTTACTTATTATTGCGTTTTAGGGCTTTTTCCCAATTTGAACCTTATGCCTACTTACCAAGGTTGCTGTGAGGATAAAATGACATAATAAAAAAAAAGCACCTTGCAGATTTTAAAGTATTATAAAATAGTAGCTATTATTAGTATGAAGGGATCTGCCCAAGGTCACACAGATACTAAATGATAGGATTCAAACCCAGATCTGCTGCTTTCCCCACTGCGTATGACCTTGATTTTGGCTCAGTCATTTTCAAAAATCCATTCTAAAGAGAAACTATGCTCTGGAAAATACGGAATTTGAGGGGCTTATACTACATTTTTTTTTACTGCTACTATTATTTTCCTTCATACATATGTTATGGTGAACTCTGATAACTTCTTAATTTCATATAATAATAATAGCTAACTTTTATATAGTGTCTACTATGTGCTAGGCACTGTGCTAAACATTTTTCAGTTATTATCTGATTGGATCCTCACAATAATCCTGGGAGGTAGGTACTATTATGATTCCCATTTTACAGATGAGGAAACTGAGCAAGTGAGTTATTGATTCACTCAAAGTCATACAACTGTTAAGTGTCAGGTGGAATTTGAATGTAGGTCTTCCTGACTCCAGGTCTGGTGATCTATCCACTGTACCACCTAGTTGCCCTCTGATTCAGACAGTCTTCATCACTGTACAAGGGATAGCGCTAAGTCTACTAATGAAAGCAGCCATCAGTTGAACAAATGAAACATTAGGAGGCTTCTTTATTCTTGCTTTGAAACACCAGAGCAAATCATAGGATTTGGAGCTAGAAGCAACCTCAGGGATCCCAACAAGCTCATTTTACATTTAGTGGAATGGAGCCCTGCTTGTATAGTGAGGTTCCACATGTGGTGAGGATGCTATCCTTGTGTGTGGCTTGAAGGGAAGTGGAATAGATATCTCTAGCCTCCTCCTGCCACCTTTCTCCAAAGGAAACTTTTTTTCCAGTAGGAGAAGCAGGATGTTTGTGCCAGAGACTACCATTCTGCATACCTCAGAGGGAGTGCAACTCCCTTAAGTATTATTAATCTAGGGAATATGTTCCCTAGACTTCCATCTAATTTGTGCTTGCTTTGTCATTTTTGAGGAGAAGGAGAACTCAAGTTCTATATCCAAGGCTTGACCCTTTCCTACCTACTACAATTCTACAATGAACAGAAAATAGCCAAGAAATCTGTTTATGCAAATCCGTAGCAAAACAGAAATCAGAGAAAGCATACAAAGGAGAATCTACAACAGACAATACAGAGTGAAGGAGCTCTCTCCTTCAATGCAAGGTAATTCACTTTAACAGAGAGAGTGTCCTAGATTCTCACCCCAAAGGGAATTCCCTGAAATCTCTAAGGTAGAAAGCTGGGGACAGGGACATGATAGAGACTGCCAGCTGCTGTCATATCTTTCCATAGTCTTTTCCTTCAGTCACCTGAAGGGAGCTTAGTGTCTTCCGTCTTCCCCCTTGAAGCTGGAAGTCAAGTGAATTCTCCAAGAAAATTTGAAGCTTGACTAGTTCACAAAGGGTTGGGTCGGGGGGGTGTGTGTGAAATTGAGGAGTCCTGAAAGGGAACTGGTTAAGAACTGATCTCTCACCAACTCTGCCTCACTCCTTGTGAAGATAGGGTTTTTGTTTCCACCAATAAGGAAGGAATCCCATATTAAAGGACTTTGGAACAGGGGTTACAAATAAATGAAAAAAATGAAGACCCGATAGGGTACATCATTTGTTCAACATCATACTCCATGCAGTGTGACGATTTGGACCGAGGTCCTTTGACTTCAAATACAACGACCATTCTATTACATTACGCCCCCTCTGAGAACCTGGCAGGTGGGACCTGTGACACCTCCTTTAAGCTGGGATCTATGACACCTTATATAACCTCCAGGTTATATAAGATAAATCCAGGGCATATTTTCCCCTAAAGATAGGAAGACTTTGAGAGGAAATGTGCCTGGAATGGGTCTGATACCAAGTGGCATGGTGCAGCCTTGTTAGATGGCTGTTCTTTTTTGCGTTCCTTGGCTGCTACGGAGAATTGTAAGGTGTGGAGAAGAGCAAGATGGAATGAATTATTTTATGAGGTTGATGGAAACTGACCAAAGTAGTCAGGGTCAGGTAAGACTGGAGAGAGTATGAAAGTGAGGTTCAAGAACAGAAGAGGCCTTCCCCTCTTTGACTACTTTGTATCTACTCTGTGTAGCTTGTGTGTTCCTATTTATATATACATTGTCTCACTGATTAGAATATAAGCTCCTTGAGGACAGGGGACATTTTTACCTTTCTTTGTTTCCCTAGCATTTATCACAGTTCCTGGCACACAGTAAGTGCTTAATAAATTGTTGTAGATTGATTGAATGAATTTCCCAACATAAGCATGAGTTAGTAAGGGTTGTTACCTTTGGGGATACTTGAGCCACCTCTGCATTGATAAGTAATATTTGAATAATTAGTAAATGCTACAAATCAGAGTTTGATTTATTGTTTTGTGGATTATCTGGACTTAAGAAATAATGAGGAAAATATGAAAATGTAGATTAAGTTTAAAAGTGTGTCATACATTTTCCTCAGAGAGCTGGTTATTAAATATTTATCAGCACTACCTCTGAGTCAGCCACCAAGATGGATCATGGTGCAACAGAACAGACGAAGGTAAAATCCAGAGGGGAAAAGGTCAGAGATCAGAAAGTGTTCTGTGCTGGAATCAAAAGCAGTAACAGAGCTATGCAAAGGTCCAAGCTCCTGATGTCTCAACAAGGCAATGTGGTAGTTATAGGGAATCCATGTTCATCAAGGAACTGGGCTGGGAAAAGCAAGTTGTACCTTCTAAGGGGGCCTTGAAATTCTTCTAGGGTGTTATTGGTGGCCCCTTACACCAGGTACTATCTAGGGGGAAGAGGAAGTACTTACTAGGTGTCTAAAATGTAACCTTAGACTTTTTGCAACTCTGACTCACTTAAATCCAATTCACTTGCAAGGGAAGACATCACCCTCATGAGGTCATTGGTCCTCTTGGAGAATGAAGGATGAACAACAAAGATGTAATTTCCTCCTCTTCACTTCTGATATCTTGGATGCTTCCTTCATGGTAGAGAGTAGGGAACCTAACTGTAGGAATAACTTCTTGATGTGTTCGGGATTATCATTTAACAGACTACTAGCTGTAGATGCCCTTAGAAGGAGAGAAGCATGGGTCCTCAAGGTGGAGATGAGAACACAGAATTTTAGGAGGAACTTTAAAGGTCCTACCCCATTGGTCTAGCCTATGTTCAAAACATGGATCTCATCCAATAAAAATCATCATTATGCTAATAATTGACATTTATATAGTATAGGATATTGTATCTCAAGTGATCCTCCCAGTAACCTTATGAGTTAGGACTTGTTATTTTCTTATTTTACAGATGACAAAACCGAGACTCAGAGAGGTTAGGTGATTTTCCTGTGGTCACACAGCTGGTAAGTACAGGAGGCAAGATTTAGATCCCATCTCTCCCGCGTTCAAGTTCAGCATTCTTTCAACTCCATTTCTGTGTAGTACTTCCACCAAGTGGTCATTTTGCCTCCAGTTGAAGAATCTTAGTGACAAGGCTGGTGGATAGTGGATAAAGCACTGGATGGAGTCAGGAAGACCTGAATTCAAATTTGGCCTCAGATACTTACTGACAGTGTAATCCTGGGCAAGTCACTTAACCATGTTTGCTTCAGTTTCCTTATCTGTAAAATGAGCTAGAGAAGGAAACGACAAACCTCTCCAGTATTTTTGCCAAGAAAACCTGAAATAGGGTCACAAAGAGATAGACACAGCTGTTAAGTGACTGAACTACAACAAATGCTGCAAGGAACTCCTTGGCCTCAGAGGCAACCCATTTCACTTTTGGGTAGCTGTACTTAATTGCTTGGAAGTTCTTTTGTATGCTGAACTGAAATACACCTCCTTGTAAATACCACCTCAGTGGTCCTCATGTGCATAAATGAAGAAACCGCCAGTTCCTTCTCTACATTCAGTAACCCATCAGCTATTCAAAGGCAGGGGTCCTATCTAGTCTTTTCTTTCCTGGGCTAAACATTCCAAGGTAAGCCATTCCTTTAATTAACTAGGGTATAGTTTCAGGCCACTTTAAACAACCTGGTTGCAAGTCTCTGAATGTGCATTGGTTTATCAATATTCTTTCTAAAGCCTGGCTCCTCAAGACGGATATAATATGAGTCTCCTGATATCAATCAAGGCAGAGCATAGGGAGGCTCTAATCTCCAATGCTTTGGAAACTGTGCTGTTGTTAATACAGCCTCATACTGAATTAACTCTGCTGACTACCAGAGCACACTACTGACCCATATTGAAGGTGTAGCATTCATTAAAACCCAAGGGTCCTTTTCACATGACCTACTTTCTAGCCATATCTCTTCTATCCTTTTCTTGTGTAGTTGGTCTTTTTAAAAAATCCCCATGTTGGCTTCCACTTTTATTCCTGCTAAATATCAGTTTATTGGTTCCAGCTTGCTATCCCAGTTTGTTGAAATCTTTTTTTGGAACTTCATTCTGTCCTACAGTGCATTCACTGTCATCCACATACAATAATACGCTATCTATGCCTTTCTTTAAGTGACTTAGGAAAATATTGACAAGAAGAACATCCAGAACAGAGTCCTAAGGCACTTTACTGCCTCCTGGCTGATCTCTGCCTATTAGTCATAGATTATGGGGTAACCGGTTCTGAACCCTCATAATTATACGACTATTGAAGATTTAATTTTTCATCTGGCCAGTAAGTGTCTTGATGATGGACTTTGGCACATACCTTACTAGCATCCAATTGTACTGTTGTGAGCTCCTTGAGGGTACAGGCCTTTTTTTACCTTTCTTTGTATCCCTAACACTTGGGACATAGCAGACTCTTAATAAACCTTTGTTCATTTGACTTACAACATTTTTTCTGAGCTGTTAGGCTAATAACTCAGTCACAAAATAAAGTAACATTACTTAGGTTATGTCATTCTTTGTAAAGCTTTGAGGACATCACGGGTGGGGCAATGAGAAGGAATATAAGGTTTGCAGGTTAAGTAGTTTACAACTCACTCCCCCATGTTCATTCTTGTGGTCAGGAATAAACAATAGCATGGACATACAGTAGAATCCCTACCCAGCGTTAGAACAGAGTTCTGGGTCTCTGCCCTTATGTCTGATTGTTGTTGGTGGACAGGTTCATGGGGACCAAATGGGGGATGAAGTTAGGGGCAGCCAATCATTGGATGCGTTGGAGTTACCCCCACCAATCTTAAGGGCATTATGAATAGGAAAGTTTGCTAACTTTGCATACATAGATTAGATGAAGTTTGCTCAACTAACTATGATGGGAGAGAATTGCATTTTTTTGCCAACATGTAACTTTCTAAATCAATTTTGGGTACTTGAGAACTTCCTGGTCCCTAGGTGAGTTAATCAGTAGTCAAATATGTAGTCACTTCTGTCAGCTAGTGCCTAGCAATAGACCAGTCCTCACAAAATCCATATGGACTCACAGTAATTCTTTTCCTTTCTAAATGCTCGCAATTTACTTCCTTTAAATGTTGTAGGCTAGAAGTTTGTTGAAGGAAGCAGGGTCAGTTTTGTTTCTGACTATCTATTCCCAGTCCTGAAAAAAAAGGTAGTCAAGAGAACATAAAGAACTTTTAACCTCATACTTATTTTCCTAATTGTAATCTCATAAAGGATATCTACTTACTTATTGAAGGTATTTTTGATAACAGCTTTAGAAACAGGTGTAATTTCAGTAGAGGTAAAAAGAGCACTTCTTTTACAGTCAACAAATGCCTGAAAAATTCAGAGAATACAAGATCCCATTGTGCTTATCGTCTGTCAACTAGAAGAAAGCATTTGATTGATGGAACAAAATGCTGCTTTCAAGGCTTTCTTCCAGCCTGAGGTCTCCCACATATATATCCAAATCACAAGATTCTTAAAAGATGTAAATAACCTTGTTTAATGACCTTTCCATTGTTATTTTCAAGTGCATGAAACACACTCACCAAATGTGTCATTATCCTGGAGGATGTTTGACAGAGTCCTAAGAGAGGAAGAATTCCCTTAGACCAAGGATCCTTAACCTTTTGTGTGTGTGTTCTAGACCCTTTCTCAGTCTGGTGAAGAGTATGGGGCCCTTTTCAGAATATAGTTAGCCTTTCCACATCACAGGGATTAGGAATGCTGGTGGCCCCATGATCTGGAAAATTCGTGTAAAATTTTTTGGTCCTCCCTTTGTATCAGAGAAGTCTGAATTATTATGGCATTAAAAGATAAAATATGTTGATATTATACTATATACATATGTATACATATATATGCTATACATTTCTGAGTTTTTCTAAAATTTGCATCATCTGCTGGCCTTTGTGTGATGTCTGCATCTTCCACAAAACTCCCATTTAATTTCTTGTGCCAACCCATGATATATCAAAACTGCGACAGGGAAAGTCGAGATGTGAAAAGGATAACCAGTGTTTTTAAATGCATAAAATGGTACATAGGATTACAAAGGAAACTAATCATCCTAAAATGTAGTTATCAAAATGTTAAGAAAAACAGCACAAATTCATGGACCTCAGGTTAAGACACCCTACTGTAGGTGGAGAGTACCTTTCGATTCTCCTATTTGCGGATGACATTTTGCTGATTACATCAAACCTGGAATATAATAGAGCCTTCTTCATTTGATCTAGTTCCTCTTTATATTTTCTAACCCTATGACCTTGGGCAAACCATTTGAGCCTCTTTAGAATCAGCTCCTCATCTTTAAAAAGAGAGGCTTGGACTAGATGATTTCCAATGTCCCTAAATCTGTGATATTGTGGCATGATTTTTTCCCATCTACCCTAAGGAAAAGTCCTGCCAATCATTGATCTCTTGTCCCCAATGTAGCATAAAAAACTCTCGTTTTGAGCAGTATTTACAAGTCTCAGTCCTATTATGCTTAAACCTCATTCTCTCTGTCCATATTCACACTTTTATCTTCGTCAGTGGTTACTTGCCTTCACTTCCATCTCAAGTACATAAGGGCAGAGATCATCAATCATGGATCATTGATCATAGATTCATCCAAGATATTTAGAGCTGGAAGGGTCCTTAGAAGTCATCTAGTCCAACTTGCTCATTTTGCAAATGTGGAGCTGAGACTCACAGAAAGTAAGGGACTGGTCTAAGGTCACACAGATAGGAAGTAGCAGAATCTGCATACAATTTCATTCCAAATGCAGCATATTTTCTATATCCAAATCTGAGTCCCTTGAAGAAGTCACATTACTCTTCAGACTCTTTAGACACCCTCTACTCCTTTTCTTTCTTATAACAATAACAACAGTATTAATATTAATAACTAGCACTTATATCTAGCACCTTAAAGTTTGCAAAGTACTTTACATGTATTATCTCAATTGCAATTACACAGTCAATTATGACTATTCTATCAGAGTTCCTTTCTTGAGTCTCCTGGCTACACTTTTCCTTCCTATCCCTCCATCCCCCCAATCCCTCTTGAAGACATTCTTCTCTTCTAGTATCTGAGAAAGTGTAGTTAGCATGGAAAGGAAAGACGTATCATGGAATCACAGAGGCATGTAGAAATCAGGTTCAGCTTTGGCCATGAAAACACATACTGATAAATGGTTTTCTGATATCTATAATATTAATATCTAACACTTATCTAGTACTTGCTGTGCCAGACACTGTGCTAATTGTGATCTGATTTGATTCTCACTACAACCCTGGGAGGTAGGTACTATTATTATTATGTCCATTTTATAGGTTAAGAAACTGAAGCAAACAGATTAAGTGACTTGCCCAGAGTCATACAACTAGTAAATGCTTAAGACCAATTTACATTTGGGTTTTCCTGATTCCAGATTCAGTACTTTATCCATTCCTTCTCTTTCTCTCTCTTGCCTCTCTTCTATACATACACACACACATATACACATGCATGCACACACACATGCATGTATACATGTACATTTTTCAATATTATCCAATAATATCTAATGCATTTCATCCTGCCAAGGCTGCATGAATCCACCATGCTTGAGTAGAGAAAAACATTGTAGTCATGGATGATATTTGAGATCAGTTTATTATGATTCTGTGGATACAAAACATTTAGTGCAGACAGAGAAGGGAAGGGGTCGTGTAGTATGTCATGTCGTGGCAGTTAGGCAGTGTTTTTGGAAGGTACAGAGATCCCATGGGAGGTTGCCCTTTTGTCTCAATATATTCTTCTGCCTGTTTAGGCAAGATAGCCATGAGGCTGTGTCTGGGTGAGTTGCCTAGAGGCATCTGTTGTATTCATCTTTTTATTTATGTTGCATTAATGTTGATGTTGCTTTGCTTTCCTATGTTCAAGGCATCAACCACAAAGAAACTAAGTTGTAGAGAGATCAGAAATCTATTTTGTTCAGACTCGCATTCAAGCACTCTACCTTTTCTGCATTGCCACTTGCTTGTTGGATGTCGTATAGACATCTTAAACTCAACAATTCCAAAACACAACTCTATAGTTCTTCTAATCTCTACCTGCTTACGAACATACATATTTCCTGTGATATTGCCAGGCACTCACATTTGAAACCTTAGAGTCATTTTCCACTCTTCATTCTCACTCACCCTTCACATCCGATCACTTTCCAAGTTTTATTGATATATTGATAAATATATATATATATATATACACATCAATATATGTATATATATATATATATACATAAATATAACTTTTACACATATATGTGTGTATGTATCTCTCTATATATGTACATACATGCATACACATATAAATATATATGAAAATCAATAGACTCCCTTTTTCACTCCTAGGGTTGCTACCCTAGTTCAAGACTTTATTACCTCTTGTCTGAAATATTGCAATATTGGTCTCCCAGCCTCTAGTTTCTTCCTTTTATAATCTAGCCTCCACAGGTTGAAAAATTGATTATTATTGAAGCTGACATATCACTCATAGTTCATGAAGACCTAATGGCATTCTCTTATCTCTAAGATAAAATGTAAACTAAACCCCTCTGTTTGACTTTTAGAGCTCTTCCTAATCTGATTCCAGTATACCTTTCTAGACTTATAGCACAATCTATTTTCATGCAAACAAGCCAAGCTGCCCTCCTTTCTTTACCCCATATATGACATTGTTTCCTGCATTGACTATCCCCCAAGGCAAGGCAATCCTTCCTTACTGCTGCCTTATAAAATTCCTTAGCATCCTTAAAAGCTCAGTTTAATTGCCATCTCCTACAGGAACTCTATTCTAATGCTCCCCAGTTACTACTGTCTCTCTCCCTCTTCAGTTACTTTATATATCTCTCTATTCTGTTCATCCTTCTGTTAATCTATCTTAATATCAATCTGTTTATCTCCTGTATCTATCTCTATCTATCATCTGTCTCTATCTATATCTTTTTATCATTCTGTTACTATCTATCTGTCTATCTATTCATCAGTTTTTCTATCTGTTGTTTCCCCCAATAGAAGGTAAGCTCCATGAGGGTAGGGATTGCTTGATTTTTGTCTTTGTGTCTCTAGTTTCTAGGACAGTGCCTGGCATATCAGTAGGTATTGAATAAGTTTCTGTTGAATTGAATTGACTTGAATCATTACCAGTTTTTTTATGGGAAAAATCATGGAAAACAAGAAGAGGAGAGACAGAAAGTGATCAGAGGGGGAGGAAGATAAGATGGTGCCTGGGAATAGGCAGTGGAGCCTAGAGACTTGGAGATGAGTTTGATTGGGGAACAGGCTTTATTTGTCCTCAACTCTGGTTTCCAGGCACAATGTGCAGGCTGTGTACCACTCTGAATTTATATATATATATATATATATATATATATATATATAACAAATATATGGTACATTTTAATCTATAATGACATCGTATATAGTACAACATGCACACTATGCAGAGATTTGTTCTTTAAAAGTTAGTAAAAAATCTGCACACTAACAGCTATTCCTCAAATTTCTGTAATTCTTTTTCTCATTAAGATGTTTTATGCCTGTAATCTATTGTTTGACAGTCATACCTATTTGCCATACTAATACCTAGAGTCCTAAAATTGTTCCCAAATTTATTTTTTTACTGGCATCCAGAATCTTTCCTGACAATACAAATTTTAATATATGTTCTAGCACTTATGAATCAATTCCTCTGACAACATCCTTTACACTGTTTGCTTAATTTCTGGTTGGCGATATGTTGCAGCTCAATCTTGCCGCACCATGCCCCTCTCCATTGTCCTTTGCATGAACCTTAACTTCATTTTTTGGTGTCTGTATTGTTCCATGACTTGGAGTCATATATCATCAGAGGAATATTATTGTTAAAGAAGGGTCTTTGTTTCAGGGAGAAGCTTAGAGTCATACAAAACATGCAGAATATCCCAAGACAATCTAACCATTTCTCCTCCTCTTTACTTCTGGGCCCAGCTCATTGGTTATTTGCATAGTCTAAGGTGTATATCTATATATACACACATACATGTAGATAGATATAGATATCTATCATATATGTATACACACACGCATTTATATACATATGTGTGTATTTGTATGTGTATATGTAAATGTGTACATGGATGGACTAACTCTCTAGGTTGTCAGTCAAACTGCCTGTTACCTCGGATAACAGACATTTTTTCCCGTGAAGATAGTTAAGCTGAATGCTTTTGAATGATTACAGAACTTGTTTAGAAGGTTCCATAATATTTCAGGGCTTGACGCAATCAGTACAGTGTCATCTAATAATAATTACAATAGCTAGCATTTATATAGCATTTTACTTTTGGCAAAGAATTTTGAAATTATCTTGTTTGATCCTCACAACAGATTTGGGGAATAGATGTCATGGATAGGGAAACTGAGGCTGGCAGAGGTGGGGTCACTTGCCCAGGGTCACGTATCTAGTAAGTGTCTGAAGTAGGATTTGAACTCGGGTCTTCCTGACTCCAGATCTAGGTGCTGTCTTAGTCCCCACACCCAACCAGTTGACCAGTCTGACTGATTCTACTTAGGCAATATCTTTTTCTTCCATCTTTTCCATTCCCACTGCTACAGTTCCGTTTCAGGATCTCATTACCTTTCATTTGATTATTACAACAGCTTTCTTTTAGCCTTTCTACCCCATCCCCTCCAATCCACTTTACATGCTGCTTTGAGATGAATCTTTCTCATGCACATCCTCAGTCATATCACTCCAGTGCTCACAAAATTTGATTGATTCTCCATTGCCTAGAAAATAAAATTCAAGTGGCTAAGCCTAATATTCAGGTTCCCTGCAATCGGGCTCCTTCTGTCTCCTTTCCAGTCTCATATGTACTTTATTCACCTTCATATACCTTGTGCAACTATAAACTTTGTTATTTGTAATCCTTCAGAAAAGTTGTTTGATTGAAATTCAGCGCAATGCAACAAACATTTATGAAGTACCTATTATATAAAAAGCTCTATTCTAGAAACAAAAAAGACAAAGCAAAAACGATTTCTGCCCTTAAAGAGCTTATATTCTACTGGTGTGTGTGTGTGTGTAAGAGAAACTCAGTGTAAGGTATATACAAAGAAATTTAAACTACTAAATGAGATAGACAGAGAGCAGAGAGGTAGGAGAGAGACAGACAGGCAGAGAGACAGAAGAGAGAGATAGACATAAAGACATAGAGAGGACAGAGACAGAGATAGATATAGATGGAGAGACAGAGGCAGAAAGAAGAGAGGGGCACATAGAGATAGAAAGAGGAGAGAGAGATAGCCATGGAGAGACAGAGAGAGGAGAGAGAGATAGACAGAGAGAGACAGGGAGAGGAGAAAGACAATAAAAGAGACGGAGAAACAGAAAGAGGAAGAGACAGAAGATCTGGATAGGAGGGAGTCTGGAAAGTCTTTGTACTGAAAGTACAACCTGATTTCTCACCTCTGTTCCTTTGTTGATAACAGTTCCTTATGTTCCTGGAATATAATCTGCATTGCCACTTTCCCCTCTTCCTTACTTTTTTCCCCCTATTGGATTCCTATATAGCCCTTCAAGGCTCAGATCAAATGTCCCTTCTTCCAAAAAATCTTCTCTAATTACCCTCCCCCCAGTCAGAAAGGATCTCTTTTTCCTCTGATCTTCCTTGGGACTTTGTACTTCTCATGACATTCTTTTTAGCTTTTAAATTTTTTAAAAAATTAAATATTATTTAAAAATTGAACAGAGATCTATTTTCTACCTCTCATTATGTTCCACTTTGTGCTATAATTATTTGAATTCCTATCTTATTGTCCTACTAGACCATAAGTTCCTTGAGACCGTGCCTTATTTATCTTTATAGCTCCCTCAGTGTATAGCAAAGGGCCTTGTCATGAGGGCAGGCACTCAAATAAACATTATTTAAATTTAATAAAGTTGAAAATGTTACATTGGGAAGATGATATGATTTCCAAGTGAAAAATAGAATTCGTGAAAAAAATGAAACAAAATTACTGGAGAAAGGCCCGTAGGAAATATTTTGTAGCCAAATTGCGATTTCAATGCTCTTAACTGTCGCTTCCCCACTTACTATTCTCTTTTATGATCAATCCATCAACATACATTTGTTAAGCAACAGGTATGTGCCAGATTCTGTGAATGGTTCCGGGGATCCAAAGACAACTCTCAGTGGTGGCCCCCTTTCCTCATTTCTCAGGCCTTTAGTACCATGATATCATGATATACACACTCTCTCTCTCTCTGTGTCTATATATATATATATATATATATATATATATGTATGCATATGTGTGTATATATGTATATATGGGCACATGTATATTTGTATATGTATATGCACATATAAAAAGATATACATACATGCATATATATGTATACACACATTCTCTCTCTATGCATTCTCCTAGAGAGATCTGAAACCTTCCTCACATTTCCTTCAATGCCTCAGGGATCAATGATTTCATTGGTGTGAGTACTCCTTTCACTGATGCAGATCACAACTCCTTTCCACCTTATTAGACAGTCTTCATGAATTGCTGTAGCAGAAGAAATTCATCCCCTGGCTGTTAGCTTTCTAGTGGTGAGCCTTTCTAATCTTGGGCTGGCTCGTTTTCCTTGAAAAGACATACATTCTTTTGCTAGACCAAACTCAATGCCTTTCCAGCTTAATGGTGCCTGACAGAGCCTCTTCTCTTCTGGCAAAACCTTTCAAAACCCAAGATCACCTCCATGTCCCACAATGAGGCCTGGAACTGTGGTGGAGTAAACTAGTTATTACTAAGGTATAAGCAGCTCATAGTTGATTAGGCCAATATGTTGCTTATCTCTGGGGTATTTATATTTCAACCAGGAATAGAAGCTTCAAGCCTAAGGATTACAATTCTAATTTTGGAAAATCAGGACTAGATAGAGCCCTCTGGAGAATGTGAAGGTGGAGAGGTAGCCAGTGGATAAAGTGCTGGGCCTGGAGTCAGGAAAACCTGAAAGTTCAAATCTGGTCTGAGACACTTACTAGCTGAGTGACTCAGGGCAAATCATTTAACCTCTCTGTGCCTCAGTTTCCTCATCTGTAAAATGGGAATACTAATAGTACCTACCTCCCAGAGTTGATGTAAGGATCAAATGAGATGATAATTTTAAAGTGCTTAGCAAATGAAGTGGCACATCATAAGTGCTATATAAATATTAGCTATTATTATTATAATCTTTTCAAAGTAGATTTTCCATCTAAGTGTTGCTCTATGTACTATAAAGATGCACCTTTTGTTTCTTTTTGTTCATGGCAGAGGATAGAGAACCTGCTCTTGTCCTGGTCATCACAATTGTAATGTGGTTTTTAAAATGACGTCTACCTGAAAGCTGGCATTTTTTCCCTCATGCAATTCAGCACTCAGATCTATATTGTTTAAATCTTGTTTGCACTGTATTTTTATTCTTCCCCAAACAGCATTTCTAGCCCTTGAGACAGCTAATTAGACAAGTAGAAAGGGTGGCAGGTTGATTTATTGTGACTACAGTGTTTAAAATTTTTCTTTCAGCTAGAAACATTGCTTTTAGGTAGACTACAAGGACAAAGTGGTCAGTTTGTTGTCATACGAGATTATAGTTGCTTTTATTTTAATGAGAATCCTGGATAAATTTTCCAAGAATAGCCATACCTCCTGTGCTTTTCCTCTTCTTATCATTTTCCAACCCTCAAACTGGTTAATTCCAAGGTATCTTCTTAGAGCTGTCAATTTCCAGTTTTCTCTGACTTCACTATCTCATACTTGCTTCTTACCCCAGTTTCTTTTGGTTCCAACTGTGTTGTGTTCTGGTTTGTAAGTATTTATCCTAAGCAGCCTGGGCATGCTTCTCTCCTGATGGGTTGTTTTCTGCCTCACCAGTGTTTTACATTCCCACTTAAAATCAGCAAAAGTTTTTAAAAAAGGAAAAACAAAGGGAAAAAAATCAAGAAAGAGGAAGTCATGCTTAGGTTGCTTTTCATCAGTTACTTCAAAGTACCAGGTTCCAGTGGCAATTAGTCATTGGTTTACAGAGTCTATATGTCATCCATCTCCTTCTGGATCCTAAAAAGAAACTCAAAAACAAAAAGACACCATTACAACAGGTTTATGAAAATAGAGCTTCTTCTCCATGCCGATGATTAGCTACTGAAAAGATTAAGTGGTTAAGTCTGTGTTATTTTCTCATCAAGTTTATGATAGGAATTACCTGACTGTGGGTAGTTTTCTCTTATAGCTCATTTAGCAAGTGGATTCTTTCCAGGGTCTTACCGATAGCCTAATGTTTTATTAAATGATCTTTAAATATGATGACCATATTTATCTCCTAGATTTTATATCAGTTCTGATTCCCAGTCACAGAATAGTGAGAGGTATATCTTTACAGAATATGAAGAATGTCCTATATTTTCATATTTCATATTTTTGCAAATATTTACTGAATGACCGAAGTCAGTAAATATTTAAATAAGGGTCCTTAACCTGAGGTCTGTGAACTCGTCTTAAAAATAGTTTGATAACTATATTTCAGAATAATTGGTTTCTTTTATAGCTCTACTTTATATATTTAAAAATATTTTTTGAACAAACAAGTCATTTTGATTATTAAAAATACCCAAATTAAATATAAAGGATATATGAAGAAAGATGCCATCTCCAGAGAAATAACTGATAAATAAGAGTATTTATAGAATAATTTTACATATATATGTATATATATAGTGTCTAATGGTAGCTATCTGTAGTATGGGGGGAAGAGGGAAGAAAAATGCTATGTGATAACTTTACTATATATTTAAAAGGGATAGCAAATTGTACATAAATGATTTGCAATTTCATGTATGATTATATTTTTGTTATACTGTGTTATGGAAATGTTTATTTTATTCTGCAAATTGAAATAAATTAATAAAATAAATTCAGGGACTCCTAACTGCTAAAAAAATATTCTGAGAAGGGGTCCATAGGCTTTACCAAACTGCTATTGGGGTCCATAAAACAAAATAAGTTAAAAACTCCTAACTTAAAATTTAAAGTATTTTTTGGATTAGATCTGCGATTTCATCTGTTCAGGGAACTCTCTCCATCGATGGGGATGGGTATCTCCTCCACAGCTTAGTCTCAGAATATTATTTGAGACATTGAGATGTTAAATTCCTGCCCATACAGCTAGTGTATGTCAGAGGTAGGACTTGAACTCATGACTTTCTCTCTGAAATCAGATCTCTATCCATTATGTCATAACTGCCTCAAATTAAGACATGAATGCCACAGAAGACAGCGATTTGCAACCTGAGGAAACATCATGATTATTCAGAAAAACAGACTCATGCTAACATGGATTACTTACATCTATAGACAATGGCTCCTCTACATTGGTAGAAGGAATTTCCTCACTATTAATTCATGATTCCAGTGAAATCACTGGTGTGGACCAAAAATAGTGTGTATTAAGTATTTATGCCCTGTGTGCCATGTTTCTGGTTACCTAACCCTGAGAAAAAATACTTTATATTACCATGATAACATGTACAGTAAGGCAGGGGGCAGCTAGGTGGTGCAGTGAAGAGAGTGTTAAGTCTCGAGTCAGGAAGGCTCATATTCTTGAGCTGAAATCTGGCCTCAAACACTTACTAGCTGTGTGGCCTTGGACAAGTCACTTAACGCTATTTATCTCAGTTTCCTCATCTGTAAAATGAGCTGGTGAAGGAAATGGCAAACCACTCTAGTATCTTTGCCAAGAAAACCCCAAATGGGATCATGAAGAGTCAGACATTATTGAAATGACTGAACAAAACTGGAGCAGTAGGGGGACTTTTTATTATACCACTCAATTCACACTTTGTATGTGAACATGTACTCTGGTTTCACAAATGGCCAACCCTAGATAGGATCATCAAAAACTTGAAAGGGAAGATTATTACAACTTCCTGAAGTGTATAACTTACTCCATAGTGTTTTGCAATGTTATTGCTCAATAAACATAAAAATATAGACATGAAATTGTAAGAACTTTCCTAGATATACTCAAGGTAGATGGAGGAAAGAGCAGCCAGCTACTTTGGCTGTTCTCTGCATATATTGAAGGTTGTTATTTGACACTAATGTACTCAAATGCACAGGAAAATTGTAATTAAACTGTTTATTTGGTTCTATATTGTTCGCTGCCCTTAGTTTAATTAAAATATACTTCTGTGACTTTGGGGAGCAGACATTGCAGCCAAATAAAGATTTTATAACAGTAAGAATGAGGAACAAGGCAATGTACTTTAACAAGCCTATAAATCTCTTATTCTTCATGACCAATTAGCTTATGTACTGTTCCTTAACTATCTCCAGGTCATTTCTAATGCAGCCTGTGCTGTTCCATGGAAAGTCTCCTAGTAGTTCTACAATTGCTGCCTGACCTACAGAGACAGGATGGCACATTTAGAAACTGGAGGTGGAAGCCACAAGAGTTGAAGACTCAATTTAGAAAACATAGGTATTATATTTTGCAAGCATATACACAGATGAGCATTTGACTTATTCCTTTGAGAATACTATATAATACCTCTGTGAGCCAAGATGGTGGAATTATGCAGGAAATCCCCTGAATTCTTTCAAATTCGTCTCTAAACAACTATAAAATAACCCCTCAAAACAAATTCTGGAATGGCAGAACCAACAAAAAGGCAGGGTGAAACAATTTTCCAGTCCAATACAACTCAGAATGTCAGAAGAAAAGGTCTTTTCTCCTCAGGTAAGAGGGGAACACAATCCAGAGTAGACAGTGTCCAGGTAAGCCAGCAACAAGCCATGCCCTAGCAAGACAGCAGGAAGCCCTGAACCCAAGGTTAGGTCAGTGATCAAGACAGGTCCTGGGGCAGCAGGTGAGTGACCAGACCACCCCACCTTCAATGGTCCAACATAGCAGCAGGTCCACTGTGGGCCCCAGCACAGAAACAGGTCCCACATAGACCCCAATGCAGTACCAGATAAGTGACCAGGACCCACACAGCCCTACCACAGTACCAGGTCCACTGAAATTTCCAGCAAAGCACCAAGTGAGTTGTTAGGCTTCCTGCAGTCCCAGCACAGAACCAGGCCAGCAACCAAGTCTTTTGCAACACCAGGGCAGTGCCAAGTGAGCACCTGTGCATCATCAGGCAAGCAGCCCTGGCCTGTAGCCTGTAGTACAAGAAGATTGGGACAATATCCCCTCCACCATAAGAGCAGATGTCAACTTTAAAAGTAACAAAATGGGTGGAAATGAGAAAAAAACAGAAAAGAACCTGAGTATAGAAAATTATTATGGTGATAGGCAAGAACAAAACACAAACTTAGAAGAGGACAACAATGTGAAAATGCCTGCATGCAAAGCATTAAAGAAAAAAAATGTGAATTAATCTTGGACCCAAAGAGAACTCTTAGAAGATCTCAAAAAGCATTTTAAAAGTCAATTTAGTGAGGTTAGAAGAAAAATTGGAAAAAGAAATGAGAATGATGAAAGGTAATCATGAAGAAAGAGTCAACAGCTTAATAAATCAGTCACAAAAATGGGGGAAAATAGATGCAAAATTTTACTGAAGAAAAGAATTCCTTAAAAAGCAACATTGATCAAATGGAAAAAAGTACAAAAATCCAGTAAAGAAAATTACTTAAAATGAAGACTTGGACAAGTGGAACCTAATGACTCTATTAGACAACAAGAATCCATCAATCAAAATAAAAAGAATGGAAAAAATAGAAGAAAATGTGAAATATCTTTTTGGAAAAACAAGTGACCTGGAAAACAGATACAAGAGAAGTAATTTAAGACTTATTAGACTACTGAAAGCCATGACCAAAAAAGGGACCTGGACATTAAGCTTTGGTAAATTATCAAGGAAAACTGCCCTGATATTCTAGAACCAGAGGGTAAAATAGACATCAAAAGAATCCACCAGTCACTTCTCAAAAGAGATCACAAAATGAAAATTCCCAGGAACATTATAGCCAAGTTCCAGAACTTATAGATCAAGGAGAAAATATTCCAAATAGAAAGCAAGAAAAAATTCAAGTATCATGGAGCCACAGGCAGGATTATATAGGATTTAACAACTTCTACATTAAAGAATTGGAGAGCATGGGATATGAGATTCCAGAAGGCAAAGGAACTAGGATTACAACCAGGAATCATCTACCTAGCAAAATTGAGCTTAATCCACCAGGGGGAAAAATGGTCCTTCAATGAAATAGAAGACTTCCAAGCATTCCTGGTGAAAAGACCAGAGCTGAACAGAAATTTGATTTTCAAATACAAGATTCAAGAGAAGCATAAAAAGAAAAAAAAGGAAAAGAAAACATAAGGGATTCAGTAAGACTAAACTGTTTCCATCCCTACACAGGAAGATGATACTTATAAATGATGATACTTAGGAGTATACATGTGCAGAGTATGAGAGTGTAGGAGGTGGAAAGGAATGGGATGATATAAAAAATTAAAGGGTGAGACAGAGGATTACACTGGGAGCAGAGGTAGAATTGGGTAAATTATCTCACATGAAGAGACATGAAAGACCTATTACAGTGGAGGGGAAGACGGTGGTGGACATCACTTGAACCTAACACTCATTGGAATTGTCTCAAAGAAGGAGCGACATGCACACCTAGTTGGGTATAGAAATGTACATTACCCTATAGAAAAGTAGAAGAGGAGTGGGCTAAAAAAAGGGGAAGGGATTGAGAGAAGGGAGGGCAGATTGTGGAAGGCAGTGGTCAGAAGCAAAACATTGGTGACTAGAAGCAATGTGAAAGGAGAGGAAGGAGAATATGATAAGAAGAAATAGAGGTTGGAGGGAAATACAGTAATCATAACTGTGAATGTGGGTGAACTCTCCCATATAATGGAAGCAGATAGCAGAGTGGATTAAAAACCAGAGTCCTACAATATGTTGTTTACAAGAAACATACTTGACACAGAGAGATACACATACAGAGTAAAGGTAAAAGCACAATATATTATTGGAGTGAAGGGAAAAGCACAATATATTATTGGAGCACAATATATTATGCTTCAGGTGAAATAAAAAAAAGCAGGGGTAGGAATCCTGATCTCAGACAAAGCAAAATAAAAATGGATCTAATTAAAAGAGATAAGGAAGGAAACTACATTTTGCTAAAAGATAACATAGATGATGTAATATCAATATTAAACATATATTCCAAGTGGTATAGCATCCAAATTCTTAAAGCAGAAGCTAGATGAGTTACAAGAGGAAATAGAGAGTAAAACTATACCCATTGTGGACCTCAAATTCCCCTCTCAGAACTAGATAAATCTAATCACAAAATATATAAGAAGTTAAAGAGATGCGTAGAATTTTAGAAAAGTTAGATATCACATCTCTGGAGAAAATTCAGTGGGCATAGAAAAGAACATTCCTTTTTCTCAGTGGTACATGGCACCTACACAAAATATGACTAGGTATTAGTGCTTAAAAACCTCACAATCAAATGTAGAAAAGCAGAAATATTAAATGAATCCTATCCAGATAATAATTCAATAAAATTATATTCAATAAAGGGCAGTAAAATGATTAAATTGTATTGGAAACTAAATAATCTAATCCTAAAGAATAAGTGGATCAAAGAATGAATCATGGAAACAATCAATAATTTTACTAAGGAGAATGAAAACATTGAGACACCATACCAAAATTTATGGTATGCAGCCAAATCAGTACTTAGGGGAAAATTTATATCTCTAAATTCTCAAATCAATAAAATATAGAAAGAACAGATTAATTGGGTTCTAGTTTTTTAATGAAAAAAGTGCAAAGGAAGATGGTCTAGCTTTACCAGATCTCAAGCTATAATAAGGCAGTAATCACCAAAACTATCTGGTACTGGCTAAGAAATAGAGTGGTGGATCAGTGGAATAGATTAGGTACACAAGACTCAGTAGTAAATAACCACAGTAATCTTTGTATTTGATAAACTCAAAGACCCCAGCTTTTGGGACAAGAATTCACTATTTGACAAAAACTCATGGAAAAACTGGAAAACAGTAGGTCAGAACTAGGTATAGACCAACATCTTATACCATGTACCAAGATAAAGTCAAAATGGGTATATGATTTAGATATAAAAGGTGATACCATAAGCAAATTGGGAAAGCAAGGTATATGGAGAAAGGAAGAATTTATAACCAAACAAGAGGTAGAGAGCATTATGAGACAATTTTGATTATATTAAATTAAAAAAGTTTTGCACAAACAAAACCCCTGCATTCAAGATCAGAAGGAAAGCAAAAAGCTGGGAAACAATTTTCACCAAGTATCTATTTTATACAAAGTAGGCCTCATTTATAAAATATACAGAGAATTGAGTCAAATTTAAAAGAATACAAGTCATTCCTCAATTGATAAATGATCAAAGGATATAAACAGGTGGTTTTCAAACAAAGAAATCAAAGATATGAAATCATATGAAAAAATGCTCTAAGATTAGAGAAATGCAAATTAAAACAACTCAAAGATATCACTTCACACTTATCAGATTGGCTAATATGACAGAAAAGGAAAATGATAAATGTTAGAGGGAATGTGGGAATATTGGACCACCCATGCACCATTGAAGTTGTGAACTGATCCAGTCATTCTCAAGAGCAGTTTACTCTTGCCCAAAGTAATCAGACTGTGCATATCCTTTGATACAATAATACCACTACTAGATCTGTATCCCAAAGTGATTAAAAAGGGGAAAAGGACTTAATTGAAAAAACATGTTAATAGTAAGCCTTTTGTGGTGGCAAAGAGTTGGGAATTGAAGGGATGCTCATCAATCGGGCAAAGACTGAATCAGTTGTGGTAGGTGAATGTAATAGAGTTGTGCTATAAAAAATGATGAGCAGACAGGTTTCAGAAAAACTTGGAAAGACTTACGTGAACTGATGCAAAGTGAAGTGAGCAGATTCAAGAAAACATTGTACACAGTAACATCAGTGTTGTATGATGAGCATCTATGAATGACTTTGCTATTCTCAGCAATACAGTGATTCCAGACAATTCCAAAGGACTTGTGATGAAAAATCCTATCCACATGCAGAGAAAGAACTGATAGAGTTTGAAAGCAGGTTGAAGAATACTATTTTTTTCTTTTGATCTATTTCTTCTTTCACAACATGAATAATATAGAAACATGTTTTACATGATCACATGTACAGATTCTATATCAAACTTCTTATCTTCTTAGAGAGGAAGGGAGAGAGAAAATTTGGAACTCAAATTTAAAAAATGAATGCTAAAATGATCTTTACAAGACATTGGGGGAACATAACACTATGAAAATTTTTTAAAAAAAGAATACTACTTAAAAAGGGAAAAGAAGAATGGAACAAGCATCTATTAAACACCTACTGTGTGCCAGACATTAAGCTAAGTGCTTTACAAGTCTCATTAAAAGACAGAGTAATAGTGAAAGTAACACTGGATGTGGCATCAGAACATCAGAAGGTTTTAAGTTCTTTTTAAAAAATTGCCTCTTTTTGCATTTCTAGCATATAGGATGGGCCATGGAACATAGTAGGTGCTTAATAAATGCTTGTTGACTTGTTTGATTCTTGATGCTATCACTTTTTTGTTCCACTTAACTCAGATAATTGTTACTGAAGATCAATAATAATTCACATTTATAGCGTCAATTTAGGTTCATAAAATGCATTTCCCATAAGAACATAGGTAATACAAATATAATTTTCTTTATTTTGCAGATGAGAAAACTGATCCTTGTAGAAGTCAAATGACTTGCACATACCCACAACTACAACTTAGTAAGTTTTGGAGCTGAGACAGAGACCTCTGTCTACTGACTTAGAATCTAAAACACTTTCTAATACAGAGGAGATGCATGCATTAATAGATGTGGAAGCATTTTATAAAATGCAAATCACTGTAATAATTTGGAAAAAATACTGAATTTGGTGTTAGAAGATGTAGGTTGGAGTTTGGTTGTGCCGTTCTGTAACTTAGGCAAACTTCCAAGTCCATATTTCCTCTTCTATAAAATAACGATAGTGAGTCACTATATCTTATTAGACCATATAAATAAAGTACTTTAATATCACATCCTTCCATAAATATTAAATTATTATGATATTCTCTGCCAGTAAAGTCTTTATTCTGGTGCCTTATTGTGATATGTTGGCAATGGGTTTTGGTTGAGACAGCACATACTCTAAGTGGTCCTTAGAAGGTGGGAAGATATATCTTATCATGGACCAATGTCTGCTATCAAAGGACCAGCCAAGTTAAGTCATTATTAAGTTGGCTACAGGGTCATGGATTTTTTGGCCATGGCTTCTCAATGACTATCTATGATATTAAAGAGGAATTGTAAATCATGTCGGTGAAGGGAGTACCTTTGTGGAACAAATATACAGAAATAACAAACAAAAGATACCAAGTGACTGAGTTGATATCAAAGCTCTATTTCATTTATTGACAACACAGACCACCCAAAGGTAGTGTGAAGTCTTGGAGGCTTTGCTAAAAAAAGTGGGAGATTTTTCCCTTATAGAAAAGTCACATAAACTTCCTGATTCATAATATGTCATGGTATAGAAGATGAATGTTCCTTATTTATGATATATGCACCTTTGGCCACTAATGTCTCCCTCAGGTTACTCTTCTGAAATCATTCTCTTGTCAATAATCCCAGGATGGTTCCAGGAACTTTTTCTGTATTTGGCACTAACTCTACTGCTTTTTACCCACAAAACCTTTAGCAAGTCACTTTGCTTTTGCCTCAGTTGATCTGTAATATAAGAGGCTTGGATTTTATGGCCTCTACAGCTATGTTTCTACTTGTGAACACAATCCAAAGATGCCAAAGGACACTACAGCCAGACCTAATGTCACTACTGAGATCTCTCTACCTCTGAATGCTAGAACCACCTTCCCCTTTCTTAATTCACCCCACCATTTCACTGCTCTCCTTGCTCAGTCCAAACCTTGTTCTGTGGTAGGCTTTGGTGGGGCCACATGGCATGTGTGTGGATGTCAGCAATCTGGGATTGCAGGGCCTTTGAAACAATACCATGTTTAGGAGCAGGTATCTGCTGAGTGTTCATCTCTGATGCTTGCTATTTGGGGCATTCAGCACATAATCCTACAATTAGTTCATTTAAAAAAATAAAAAAAAATCCTACTTGCAAGTCACCTTTAAAACAAAAGGAGAAGCAATTTTGAGTTTAGTTATTTTTCATTTTTGACATCTAGTACCACCTCAAGCTCTGCAGTTACAAATAATGCTGGTGGGATACTGATCCTTTTATACACATTTAAAGAAAGAAGGGTCATGCATTATGAATAGAGCAAAGATAAAGGAAGTGGCTCTGCAGTGTGAGATACTTTGAGTACATTAATCAGCCCATCTTTTTTAGAGTATATTTTTTAAAATGAATTTTTAAAAATGTAAATAATCAAGAGGTAGGGAACCTGAAGACCTCAAGGCCACATGTGGCCTTCTAGGTCCTTGGGTGCAGCCTTTTGACTGAGTCCAAGTTTTACAGAACAAATCCTTATGTGAAGCTTAGATTCAGTCATAGGGCTGCAGTTGAGGACCTAGAAGGCCACATGTGGCCTTGAGGCCCCAGGGTCCCCATTCCCTATAGGTCCTTGAAACCTGTATGGTCTAGACCCACAAGGGCAATGAGAAGAAGAGGCAACCTTAAAATGCAAAATATAAAAAACTCACCAGAAGGAGAAATAGGCCAAGAAAGGAAACTGAACCTGGAAAAAGCTGAACTGGAATCCAAAACATCATGTATGGTATTGAGATTTTTCTGCATAGAGTTAAGGTGTTTCATGGGGGTTTTGTAGCCACAGATCATATCTTCTTTATTCAGAAAGAGAAGCTCCTCTTCAGTCAATGTGGCTGTATTAAGCATCTGCTATGGTAGCTGTGGAATAGGAGGTTTCAGTGTAGAATAAAATAAGGTGAAACCTGGTATCGATTTCTGAGGCAAATGGGAGGAGTAGAACAGTTATTATAGGTAAAATGGATAGTATTATATATGTTTGTAGCCAATGGACAATAGGATTCTTTATATTAAAAGAAAATTCTACTTGAGTTTGGAGAAACAATCAGTCTAAGTAACAGTTATGGCAGATTTGAATGATCGGGGTCTATGGACAGATTATTTTAGTGAGATGTAGAAATAAATTTTCAAGCAATCACTTTTCCAAAAAGTGTGGTATATATTAAGCTGAGGGGCAGATTCATATAGTGGTCAGAATGCTAAATTCAGTCAGAATGCTATGGATTAAGCTTCTGCCTCTGATACTTCCCAGCCACAAGTAATTCACCTAACTATTCTGAGTCTCAGTTTCCTCCTTTGTAAAATGGGGAGTAAAAATTCTTGTATTTATATCTCAGGGTGGTGGCCAGGCTCAGATGACATAATATATGTAAGTATAAAGTGATTTGAAAATTTTAAAAAGCTATATAAAATGTCATATACTATTTAAGTGCCCATCATATATGCAAAATTATGCTGTTTCCTATAGCAAGTAGTTTTTAAATTATGGCTAGACTAATCAGTATCATTCCCAGCCTCAGTTTCTCTACTTATAAAATGAGAATAATAATCCCTATAATACTTACCCCACATTCTTGTTGTAAGGTCCAAATGAGGTAATCATTCAACAAATATTTATCAAGAGGCTACCATGTTTCACATGTTGGGCTCAGTAGTAACCATAAGGGACACAAAGACAAAAATAAAATGTTCTTGACCTGGAGTTTACATTTCGTCACTTTGAGGACTTTAAAGCATAATATGTGACAGCTGTTGTTTTCATTGCCTTGATGACCTTGGACAAACCATTTAATTCTTCTGGGCCTCAATTTCCTCATCTGTAAAATGGGAGAACTCCCTAAGGCCTGTTTTGCTCAAAATCTCATGATCATATGACAGAGGACCCCCATTCTCACCACCCAAATCCATCACTTAATTTTTAATTTAAAATTTTAATTTTTAAGAAGGAACTATGACAGAATGCCTTAAGAAATATGAATGTGATTTTAGAGAGTAGTAATTAACTCAATTTATGCAAAAGGAAAGGATGAGATTAGATAGCCCCAAAGATTTCTTCTGGCCCTAAATTTATGATCCTATGAAACTCTGAAACTTAACATCCACTCCTTACTCCAACATATTGAAAGCCAAGGGAAAATATGTGCTGCAGATCAATAAAAGATTTGATATTTTAACCAACACTCTGAGTAGCTAACTGGAGGCCACCTTGGGGAAACAGACATTTTCCAAGTTTGGAAAGATTGCCTCATTGCTCAGGTAGGAACTTGGAATCATGCAGGACCAAATAAAAATTTGAAGAATATCTTGAAAAAAACCTCTAAAACAGATAATAAAAAGTCATTTGAAAACATTAAAGTCAAAAGAATTACATAGGGAATTAATGGAACCATTTCCTTAACGTATTACAAAAATAGAGCCTAAGGTTAAAATAGAAAGAGCTGGTAACTCACTGAGTTCTTTATATAGGGTTCTCCTGATGAAGTTGCCAGGGAGAGTTCTGCTTCCAAATTGACTTTCTCAAAAGACAAGTAAAAAATGCCAGAATAAGTTATGGCAAATGCATGGGATTTTGAACTGGGTTTGTGGTTTGGCATAGGGGACTCCCAGTGAGCAGACTCCCTTTTCCTGTGCGAATTGACATTTTTTTTTCTGCAACTAACAATCCCTTAGACTTTCCTGAGGGTGCTGAGGTGTTGAATAACTCATACTAAACTGTTACTTACACATTTAATTTGTATCAGAGGTGGGATGTGAACCCAAGACCTCCTGAATTCTGAGGCCAGTTCCTTATGTGCTACCCCACTGTATCAGAACTAATTAATAGGTGTGATTAAAAGATAATCATCAGGACTAGATGAAATACATTGAGGAGTTTTGAAGGAACTCAAGGGTAAAATTTTGAGACAGTTGTTCAAAATGTATACCCAGTAATTTAAAATATCCTGTTTACAGGACTGTCAGGTTGTGAATGGAAACATCCATGTGAAAGAGATCCTGCAAATGATAGACGAATGAGTAAGTAACATATCTAGGGCTATCTAGGTCATAGAATCTATAATAAAAAAAAGATCATGAGATACTTAAGCAAACCCAAATGAATAGATCTATCACCCTAGATTAGAAACAAAATCATTTCTGAAACCTTATCTTTCTGTAAGGTTTATCTCAGATGCTACCTACTCTGTGGAATTTCTCTGAAATTTTCAATTACTAGTGTTTTCTCTCTCCTCACAATAAATACCTTGTGCTTGTATTTGTACATGCCATGACCCTCAGGAGAATACATGTTTGTGGAATGCATGGAAGGCTTGGAGTGTTTTGTTTTTGCCTTTGTATCTATCTGTAGTGTCTAGTATCTAATGGGGTATAAGGGGCATTCAGGGAGGAACAGCACCTCTGGTGTGAGGGCTTGCTGAGCCCTTTTCAGGGCTGCTCATCTGCTTTTGATGTCTACCTGTAACTCAGTTCTCCTCTGTGGCTCCAACAAGCTGTAACATGTGCAGCAACTACACCTGTCTCGGTAGACAGGCTAAACTAGATTGAGGGGTAACTGGCAGGCCTCAAACCTGTTGATGAGTTAGGAGGATATCTACCCAAAGCATGTGAAGACTTCCTTCAGCAGAATGGGTGGATGAGAACAGTTTTCTCTAGTGGCCATGAAGGTGACTGAAGCAAGTGCTGTGGAGAGCTTAGAGCTTGGTCAGGTATCAAAGATTCCAAGGCCATCCACTACATCCTTGGCCATCACCAGTTGTCTTGAATTTTGTCTTTCCATGGACTTTGATGACTCTGGAAGAGAAAGTGGACCTGACAATTTTGTGAAACTCTGCCTCACTTAAATCCAATTTACTTGAAAGTCAAGATATCACCCCATATCACCCCATGATGTTATTGGTATGGAGGAGTGTGGTTTGTGATGAGCTTGGAAAATGAGTGGTTCCATATTTTGAAGAGCCTTGGAAGTCAAAGTTGGAACTTTACTCAATAAAAAAGAATCTTAAAATGAAAAAAAAGAAAATGAAGGATGAACAACAATGAAGAACAATACCAGAAAGAGTCAAAACAGAGAAAGAAAATTGTAGACCAATTTGTCTAATGAATATAGATGCAAAAATTTTAAATAAGATTTTAGCAAAAAGAATACAGCAACTTATCATGAGAATAATACTTTATGATCAGGTAGGATTCATACCAGAAATTCAGAGCTGGTTCAATATTAGGAAAATTATTAGCATTATTGATCATTTCAACAACAAACCTAACAAAAACCACATGATTATCTCAATAGATGCAGAAAAAGCTCTTGACAAAATACAACCCCCATTACTATTAAAAACACTGGAGAGCATAGGAATAAATGGGACTTTCCATAAAATAATAAGCAGTATCTACCTAAAACTTTCAGCAAGCATTGTATGCAATGGAGATAAGTTAGATGCATTTCCAATAAGATCAGGGGTGAAACAAGGATATCCATTATCATCACTATTATTCAATATGGTACTAGGAATGTTAGCTGTAGCAATAAGAGAAGAAAAAGAAATTGAGGGAATTAGAATAGGCAAAGAAGAAACTAAGTTATCACTCTTTGCAGATGATACAATGATATACCTAGAGAATCCCAGAGATTCAAGTAAAAAACTACCCGAAATAATAAACAACTTAGGCAAATTTGCAGGTTACAAAATAAATCCACACAAATCTTCTGCATTTCTCTCTGTTACTAACAAAGCACAAAAGCAAGAGACAGAAAGAAAAATCCCATTTAAAGCTAGGATAGACGTTTTAAAATATTTGGGAGTCTACCTGACAAAACAAATCCAGGGACTATATGAACACAATTACAAGATACTTTTCGCACAAAGAATATCAGATCTAAGTAAGTGGAAAAACATCAGTTGCTCATGGGTAGGCTGAGCCAATATAATAAAAATGACAATTCTACGTAAATTAATTTACTTATTAAGTGCCATACCAAACTATTAGATAATTATTTTCCAGAACTGGAAAAAAATAATATCAGAATTCATCTGGAAGAGCAAAAGGTCTAGAATGTCAAAGGAAGTAATGAAAAGAAATGCTAGGGAGGGTGGCCTACCTCTACCAGATCTCAAATTGTATTAGAAAGTAGCTATTATCAAAATCACTTGGTACTGGCTAAGAAATAGAAGGGTAGACCAGTGGAATAGGGTAGGCACTCAAGATGCAGTAGTCAATGAATATAACAATCTACTGTTTGATAAACGCAGAGATCCCAGCTTCTGGGATAAGAATTCACTATTTGACAAAAATTGCTGGGAAAACTGGATAACAGTGTGGCAGAAACTAGGCACAGACCAATGTCTGACACCATGCACAAGAATAAAGTTCAAATGGGTACATGATCTAGGTATAAAGATTGATACTGTAAACAAATTAGTGGAGCAAGGAATAGTGTATTTATCAGATTTATGGAGAAGGGAAGAATTTTTGACTAAACAAGAGATAGAAAACATGATGAAATATAAAATGGATAATTTTGATTCATTAAATTGAAAAGTTTTTGCACAACCAAACCCAATGCAACCAAGATTAGGAGGGAGGCAGAAAAGTGGGAAAAAATTTGCAACTGGTGTCTGTGATAAGGGCCTCATTTCTAAAATACATTGAGAACTGAGTCAAATGTACAAGAATACAAGTCATTCCTCAATTAACAAATGGTCAAAGAATATAAACAGGCAATTTTCAGAGGAAGAAATTAAAGATATCTATAGTCATATGAAAAAGTGCTCTAAACCACTATTGATTAGAGAGATGCAAATTAAAACAACTCTGAGACACCACATCACACCTATCAGATTGGCTAACATGACAGAACAGGAAAATGATAAATGTTGAAGTTGTGGGAGAGCTGGAACAGTAATTCATTGTTGGTGGAGTTGTGAGCTGATCCAACCATTCTGGAGAGCAATTTGGAACTGTGCCCAAAGGGCTACAAAAATGTGCATATCCTTTGACCCAGCAATACCGCTTCTAGAACTGTACCCCAAGAGATCATAAAAATGGGAAAGGGTCCCATATTTGTGGTGGCCCAAAACTGGAAATCAAGGGGATGTCCATCAATTGGGGAATAGCTGAATAAATTGTGATATATGAATGTAATGGAACACTATTATGCTATAAGAAATGATGAACCAGAAGACTGCAGAGAGGCATGGAAAGACTTTATATGATCTGATGCTGAGTGAAAGGAGCTGAACCAGGAGAATTTTGTACATACCAATAACCACAATGAGTGAGGATTTTTTTCTGGTAGATTTAGAATTTCATTGCAATTCAAGGACTTAAAAAATTCTGAAATTCCACATTCAGAGAAAGAACTATGGAATTCAATTGCAGAATGTAGCAGATCATTTTCTTTTGTATTATGTTTTGGTTTGTTTTATGATTTCTCCCATTCATTTTAATTCTTCTATGCAACATGACTATGGTGAAAATGTATTTAATAGGAATGTATGTGTGGAACCTATATAAAACTGTATACTGTCTCAGGAGGGAGGGGGGAGGTAGGAGGGAAGGACGGGGAGGGAGGGAAAAAATGTAAGTTATATGCTGGTAATTGTAGAACACTCAAAATAGATAAAATGAAATTTAAAAAACGTGTCTAGTATTGAGTAATGCACTTAGTAGGTGCTTAATAAATGTGTGTTGAAGAAATCATGCTGGGGATGGAGTATCAATATAGTTTCTTTAAGAGAAAATTATTTCTCCTGGAGTAGAGAAGCACATGCAGAAGGGAAGCAAAGGAACTTCTTTTAGAATTTTTTAAAGGCCTTTGATAAGGTTCTAGTTTAATTTTTTTAAAAAAACTGAATCTCCATGAACTTGGGAATAATATATATTTTTTTCAAGGTGTTATTTTCTTCAGGATTTTTTTGGGTCTCCTTTAGCAGAATGCTGACCTGCTGTTCATGCTTTGACTTCATGTCTCTCATTTCTCTTCCCAGCTTTTCCTCCACCTCTCTAACTTGATTTTCAAAATTCTTTTTGAGCTCTTCCATGGCCTGAGCCCATTGAGTGGGCTGGGATACAGAAGCCTTGATTTCTGTGTCTTTGCCTGATGGTAAGCATTGTTCTTCCTTATCAGAAAGGAAGGGAGAAAATGCCTGCTCACCAAGAAAGTAACCTTCTATAGTTTTATTTTTTTTCCCTTTTCTGGGCATTTTCCCAGCCAGTGACTTGACCTCTGAATATTCTCCTCACACCCACCTCGCCTCCTGATCCTCCCAGCCAGCGCTTGGGGTCTGAGATTCAAATGCTCTTTCCCAGCCTCAGGGCTTTTGGCGGGGGCAGGGCTGCTATTCAGTGTGAAATTAAGTTCAGGTGCTCAGGTGGGGGCAGGGCCACCTCTCAGGCTCAGTTCCCTCAGGGGGTTTATGCACAGACCTTCAACAGTGGATCCGGGCTCCTCCCTGCTTGGGGAGCCCTGGTCTGTTGCTGCCTCTCAGCTTCTGCCTCCCAAGGGGGCCTGAGGTATGGGGGCACCCCACTCCCCTCTTGACCCGCCAAAGAGACCCTCTCACCAACCCCCGTCACCTGTGGGTGGAGGGACCCGCGCGGCCACTGGAGATCCCGTCCCTGAAGCCTGTTTGGATCTTTTCCTCTCGGTGTCGTGGCCGCGGCTGGGCTGGGCTCCACGTCCGCAGCGTGACGGACCTTTTGCGAGAGGTTTGCAGGTCCCTCTGGAAGAGAAATCTCCTTTGCTCTACTGTTCTGTGGCCTCTACTGCTCCAGAATTCACCGTGAGTTACTTTATACAGATGTTCTATGGGTTGTGGGTTTGGAGCTATGTGTATGTGCGTCTTTCTACTCCGCCATATTGGCTCCGCAGGGAAAAATATTTTATCATGAATAACAAAGTAGTAGGATAAATGGATATTTCTCAAGCTAGAAAAATAATAAATAGCAGTATCTCCAGGGATTGATACAATATTATTTTTCTGTGTGATTGAAAATTTGATGCTAGTGCCTTCCTTTTGGGATTACTTCCTATTTGCACAGTATATATATTTTCATGTATATAGTTGCTTACATGCTCCCTTTCAATGGATCATGAACTCTTTAAGGGTAGGGATTATTTTATCTTTTTGAATCTCCAGAGTTTAGCATATTGCCTATCCTCACAATAAGTATTTAGATGTTCATTGACTTGACTTGTCTTGGGAAGACCCATGTCTAAACCTTCTGGATACTTATTGAAATGTCAAGCCAATAGAGATAAACCATAGTAAGATCAACACACATTTGAAAAGTGACACGTGAGCTTCAGTGTGGGCAAGGATAGATAAGGTCATAGGATCATAGGTTCATAAACTGAGAATGGAAAATATCTCAGAGACCATCTGTTCCAGATGGCCTTTATTTTAGAGTTGAAACAGATCCAGAGAGGCCCTCTGATGACATAGTAAATAGCAGAAGTAACATTTGAATACAGAGCTTCTGACTTTAGAGCCAGTACTATTTATACTGTCACATGTTATAATCAATCAACTAAAGGAAAACAGATTTCAAATTACAGATTTGAATTTTATATATATATATAATTATATATTATAGTTATATATAATGTGTATAGCTATATATATGTATATATATATATACATACATACATATATATATATATATATATATATATATATATATATATATATATATATATATATATATATATATATATATAATTTGAATTATAGATCAAAATATAGAGTGCAGTAGATAGAGTATGGGCCTGAAGTCAGGAAGATTCATCTTTGGGAGTTCAAGTCTGACCTCAGATATTTACTTCCTAGCTGTGTAATCCTGGGCAAGTCACTTAACCCTGTTTATGTCAGTTATTCAACTGTAAAATGAACTGGAAAATGGGATGGCAAATTATTCCAATATCTTTGTCAAGAAAACCCCGAATGGGGTCATGAAAAGTCAAGCATGACTGAAACAATTAAACACAAATACTGGGTACTAAATGGTTCAAAGATTTAGTTATTTTCGAAGGTATTTTGAATATAATTCAAGTTGATATAACCTCTCTCCTTCTACAGATGAGGAGATTGAGGCTCATAGATATTCAGTTACTTTCCTGAGGGTTACCCACGTCACAAGGAGCTGAGCTCAAATTCAAATTTGCTGATTCTACTCTTGTGGTCTTTCTTTCTAACATGTCATCCTTTTTGACTTGGGTTGTTACGACTTGTTGAACCAGAGTGCTTCAGAATCAGATAAGATAGAGATACTGTAAACTTATTAGAATTGTCAGGCAGAACAAAAATATTCAGACACTTGCTCTGTTATTTGGTTCAGTTTCTTAATGTTCTGTCCCATTACATTACTCAGAATCATGCCACCTTGTTTTTTATTTCATTCACAACCTCCTCTTCTCTTTCTAGCTGTTTGGTTCTATGGCATGATATCACAAGAAGACATCACTGAAGACAGAGAGTGAAGTTTTGACATGGTGTTTCTGGGTGTTCATCCCAGCAGAGGGAAATCCTGAGGCTCAGTGATCATTTAGATGCCCAAATTAATTTGATCTCCAGCACTTTTCTCTTCTCAGAATGTGTGTGTGTGTGTGTGTGTGTGTGTGACAAGTGATTTACTGCTTCTTTAGTCCAGGAAGTATTTATTTCAGGAAGAAAAAGTCTCTTTGTTGCTCCCCCTATGTTTAATCTTTCTCTTCATGATCTGCTGTTAAGTTTTGTGACTCACCTTGGGACACTGGAGGGGAAAATAGAAATATAACTGAGTCCTGTTAGGAGCAACTGACTATTTTATTTGGAGTAAACTAGAGTCTTAAGATATTTGCAAGTGATTATTTGCAATAAGTTATAGGATTCCTATTAATTCTTTTGGGGGCTAAGGGATGGGACTTAGAAAAGGTAAAACTGTGGGCCAGGTCTTTAAAAGTCAGCCTTTATGGGAAGAAACTGAAATAGATAACTTTCGCACAGTGAGCTGGGCAGATCTTTACAAGGCACAGGAGAACTCCACAGGTTGCAGGACAAATGCTCCAATCATCTCAGGGATAATCTAACCTGAGGAGGGAGGGAAGCAATGGATTTTGAGGGGTGAACACTATCATGATGAATTAATGGGAACACACTCCCTCTACCAATGCAGATTTGTGACTTTGAGTCTTAGAAAGTATTGTCTTGGTCACTGAGAAGTTAAGTGTCTTGACCAAGGTCACATGGTGGCTGTATGTCAGAAGTGGGCCTTGCATCCAGGTCTTACCATGTTTCTATTAGTTATAATACATTTCCTCTTTATTATAGAACTATAATGTATTTTATTTCAATTACTCCTCCTCACAAAGTCCTAAAAATTGGGTTAGCAATGTTTCCCTCCCCATTTCAGAGATGGCAAAACTGAGGCACAGAAATTTAAAGCCATTCACTAAGCATCTACTATATGCCAAGTATTGTGTTAGGTGTGGGAAATACAAAGGCAAAATGAAAATTGTGCCCTCAAGGAGCAAAAATTTTATTGGGGAAAGCAATATGTGTACAAATATGATCTACAGATTATAGAGAGTAAATAGAAAGTAACTGGGAAAAGGGGAACTAGCAGCTGGAGAGGTTAGGGAAGGCCTCATATAAGAGGCATTTGAGCTGAACTTTAAAGGGTGTTAGGCATGTTAAGGGGCAAAGGGGACAGAAGAGCACCTTCTAGATGAGGGGGCAACCTATGCAAAAACTTGGAGACTAGAGATAGAAGGCTGTGAATTTTGAACAACACATAGTCCAGTATGTCTGGAAGGAAGGTAGAATGAGAGAAGAGGAGTGAAGTATAATGGTCAAAGTTGTGCTGTAAGTTAAAGGGTAATTGAGAAATCCAGCTTCTCCACTGTCTTCAAGCTTTGGGCCAGGGTATTTTGCTCTTTGCCACAGCTGTATATGCCCTACTTGAGTAGACATCTAATCCAACCTATAAATGAAAAAAAATCTTCCTTTCAACATATATTAAAAATACTCATCCATCTTCTGTATAAAGACTTCCAATAAGGGGAGACCAGTACTTCACAATGAAGCCCATTCCTCTAAGTTAAGTTTAACAGATTTATAGGAGCTCCCTTTTGGAAGTAAAGATGATATACTTGGACCTCTGTGGATATAAACTAAGGGGTAAGGAAGTGAGTGGGTGGCCATTTTTGCATGTGGATTTTAGAGAATCCAACCTTGTTGCTTTCTATTTGGATTATAAAATTAGTATCTTCTGCTAGGTCCTGATTATATATGTGTTCTAACAGGAAGATTACAGAGAGAAAAAGAGAGAGAGAGAGAGAGAGAGAGAGAGAGAGAGAGAGAGAGAGAGAGAGAGAGAGAGAGAGAGAGAGAGAGAAACTTTAAGGTCTGTGGTCAGAGTACAACATCCCAAACAAAAATGAAGTATCAGTTTGCAGTTATAACATAGTTTTTATTTGTTTATTTATATTTTTAAATAGTTTTTCCCCATTACATGGCAAGAGAATTTTTAGCATTCATTTTTACAAGGTTTTGAATTCCAAAATTTTCTCCTTCCTTCCCTCCTCTCCACTCTTACTAAAATTCTTGTATTTATATCTCAGGGTGGTTGCCAGGCTCAAATGACGTAATATATGTAAGTATAAAGGCAATTTGATATAGGTTACACTTATGTTATTGCATAAAACATATTTCCACATTAGTCATAGTTTTCAATGAGAAAACAGATCAAAAGAAAAAACACACACACACAAATATAGTAAGTGAAAAAAAAGTATGCTTCAATCTGATTCAGAATACATCAGTTCTTTATTTGGATGTGGATAGCATTTTCCTTCCTGAGACCTTTGTACTTTTCTTGGATCATTGTGTTGCTGAGAAGAGCTGAGTAGTTCATAGCTTATCATTTTTGATTGATTCTTTATGTTTCATAGAGTCATTAGTTTCCACTTACCAAATTCTAACTTTTAAGGAATTGTTCTTCTCAATTAGCTTTTGTACCTCCTTTTCCATTTGGCCAATTCTACTTTTCAAGCAATTGTTTTCTTTTTCCAAGCTGTTGACTGTCTTTTCATAATTGTCTTGCATCAACTCTCATTTCATTTCCCAATTTTTCTTCTACCTCTCTTACATGATTTTAAAGCACCTTTTTGAGCTCTTCTATGAGTTCTTTCTGGACTTGAGACCACTTCTCATTTTTCTTTGAGGTTTTGCCCATAGGTGTTTTGACATTGTTGACCTCTTCTCAGTTTATATCTTGGACTTTCTAGTCACTATAATAACTTTTTCTAAGGCCAGATTCTATTTTTGTTGATTTTTCCTCATCTTTTTTGGCCTTTTTCATTTCTTTTAAATTGGAGCTCTGTTCCTAGGTGGAATGGGCACTGTTTCAGGCTTCTTGTGCTAGTAGCTGCAGGCCCTAGCTGTTTAGCTGTTGCTGTACTCGTGTTATCCTGAGGACCTTTGTGTCTGGTGCTGCACTGAGGGGATAGGGTGAGGGATTGCAGGTGCTGCTGGAGGCTGTAGGGGTTTATCAGGTTCCCTGGCATTGATCTGGAGTCCTAGTGCTGGTGTCTGGTGGGCAATGTGGCCAATGGGTTGTTTTTACATTTCCTGGGGCTATGCTGAACCCAGTGGCATTCTGGCAGTTGGAAGCTGCCTGTTTGCCTGAGGCTATGCTGAGGCATGTGTTGGTTCTTGGAATTGGAGTCTGCCTGTGTCCCCTGGCTATGCTGAAGTATGTGAGGGGTCCTGGTATGGACATTTACCTGCTCCAGTACGCTGTGGCTCAGGATCTCCTGCTGATTTGATGAAGTGGGGCTTGCTGCTGGCTTGCTAGGATGCTTACTGCCCTAGATTGCCCCTTTTAATCCAGTGAGAAAGACCTTTCTTGCTGATCTTCCAAGTTTCTTGAACTCAAAAATTGCTTCACCTCATCTTTTTGCTGGTTTTGTTGTTCCAGGATTTGTTTTGGGTTTGTTTTATGGTTGTTTAGAGGTAATTATGGGAGAATTATGTCGATTTACTCCTTACTCCATCATCTTGGCTTCTAGAAGTTTATATATCATGGTTTAAAATTTTTTTTATTGTGAACTAACTAAATATGTTTAAATAAATAAGAAAAGAATAAAAAGAATTATATGTAAAATAACATTTGTGGTATATTTTTAAAACAATATATTAAAAATTTTAAAAGTAATGAAAAATTATTTGTAACCCTTTCTAAAATATTTTTGTCTTCTTTCTCCTCCTTCTTCTCTTCTCCTCCTCCTCCTCCTCCTCCTCCTCCTCCTTCTTCTTCTTCTTCTTCTTCTTCTTCTTCTTCTTCTTCTTCTTCTTCTTCTTCTTCTTCTTCTTCTTCTTCTTCTTCTTCTCTGCCACCTCCTCCTCATTCTTTTTTAGTTGATGCTTTTTCCCCCTTCTTGCACCTTTATCATTAGCCACTAATTTACCATACTCAATTTCCAAGTTAAGTTCTTACTTTTGTTATGGGGTCCTTCTTCTCCATCTCACTCCTCAGCCCCACCTCCAGCATACACAGTATCTAGTATTTAGAATATGGAAAGATATTCCCTGATGAAACCAGTCTAAATGACCACATGGGGCCAATGGGGTTGGGAGTGGGTGAGAAGACAGCTTCTTGCCATGTGTGACTCGTCACTGGGTGAGTCCCCTGATTGGTTGCTAAGATAGAACTCTGTGGAGGGATATGCTAAAGAGGCTATACAAAAAAGGCTATACTATAGATCCAGCTATCTACTGCTCTCTTGTTTCTGATTTTGAAGCAGGAAGATGGTTCTGAGCAATCTGGAGGGTTTGCTAGAGGTGGCTTTCCCCACAACGAGTCTAAAGCTATGTATGCATAGCTACCTGATTCTTTTGTGGTTATTTTTTCCTGATCTTAGACAAATGAGTATCTTGGAATGGAATTACACAGATAGCAGTCTTGTGACTTTCAAAAAGTCCAAACATCCCAGAAGGTCTGAGGGCAACGACTAAAGTATTTGTTGGAGTGGCTACAGTTCCATAGGTAATGATGAGATATGCCATGGAGAAACAGACAATGAGCTATAATCATTCAACTATGGTCAAGGTAAACCAGTTTCAGAGAGTGTGACTGCTCCCAGAGAAATACAGATTATAGGCTTAACAGAAGTCCAGACTCTTAAAGGCCAGCAAAGTGGAACTTGGTAAAAAATATACAATGGGAGAAAAGGACGCCTTATATGAGATGTTTGCCATATGTGTGTGTATATATATATATACATATATATACACACACATGTATATATGTGTATATATATATGCATGCGCACATATGTATGTATGTGTATATGTATGTATGTATGTATATGTATTTGTATATGTATATACACACATATATATTTATATGTGTATTGAAATGTATTGCCCTACTTTTGTGTTATAAGTTTGAGCCCATCATCTCAGCTTTGCATCTGCTGTTCCGTCGGATTTTATCTCCATGGAACAAAATGCCCTCATGCTAGGCACCATTTGTTCCTTCCCACCCTGCTTTCCTGCCTCCTTTTTGTATTTGGTCTCCATCTCCTTAGACTGTAAGCACCTTGAGGTCAGGGACTATCTTTCTTTTTACTAATTGTATCCCCAGCACTTAGCACAGTGCCTGGTACATAGTAGACACACCTTGGAGATAGTGCAGGTTTGGTTCCAGACAACTGCAATAAAGCAAATATCACAATAAAGCAAGCCATATGAAATTTTTGGTTTCTGAGTGCATACAAACATTATGTTTACACTATGCTATAGCCTATTAAGGGTGCAGTGGTATAATATCCAAAAAACAATGTACATGCTCTAATTAAAGAATATTTTATTAAATTCTAAAAAGTTCTAAGCATCATCTGAGCTTTCAGTGAGTCAGAATCTTTTTGCTGGTGGAGGGTGTTACCTTGATGGGGATGGCTGCTGAATTAGGGTGGCGGTTGCTGAACGTTGGGATGGTTGTGGCAATTTCCTAAAATAAGACAACTGAGTTTGCCACGTTGACTCTTCCCTTCACTAAAGATTTCTCTTTGACAGCATTTTACCTGCAGTAGAATGGAGTCAATCCTCTTGAACCCTGCATTTACTTTATCAACTAAGTTTATGTAATATTCTTCAATATTGTATGTCTCAGGGAATAGGAATGCCCAAAGAGAGGGAGACATGGTGGAATGAATGGTTGGTGGAGCAGTCAAAACACACACATTTATGGATTAAATTTGCTTTCTTTAAATTTTGTGGTTTTTGGCATCTCAGAACAATTGCAATGGTAACATCAAAGGTCACTGATCACAGATCACCATAATAATAATGAAAAAAATTGAAATATTGTGAGAATTACCAAAATTAGACACAAAGACATGATGTGGGCACATGCTGTTGGAAGAATGGTGCTGACAGACTTGCTCGATGCAGGGTTACTGCAAACCTTCAGTTTGTAAAAAAAACAGCATCTGTGAAGTACAACAAAGCAAAGTGAAATAAAATGAGATATTCCTGTAAATGTTTATTGATTGGGTTGGATGTAAGGGGACAGTGCATCCCGAATTGGAGGAAATGTTTTATGCCAATGATTCTTGAAATAACTTCTCTGACAATGCTTTTTCTAAAAGTTATGTAGTTTGGTGGACCAATTTTTAATGGGACGCACACTCAGTGGGGATTGGGAAAGGCAGTACTAGAAAATCCATCCCCTCAGAATTACCTATCCCAAGATGCAAGAGAGCTTGACTTGTCCCTCTGGGGATCCCGGAACATGAACAAAAAGTTTGAGGTGGGGCAGTGACTCTGGAGAGGTCTGTTCTACTGTAAAAAAAAAATTGCACGTAGCCAAGCAAAATACAACAATATGGTGGTTTTATCTAAAAATGTAGGCCTAATTCTGTACTTCTCGTCTTTAAGAGATGAAATATGCTCTTCAAGCTTTCTGAAGTTATGAATGATTATCTCCTTTTGTAAAGTTCTGATTATATAGTGTTTTCAAAATGCTTTCCTCCCAACTACCCCTGTGAGAAAGGTATCATTATCCCTAGAGGCTTAGAGAAAGGGAGTAACTTGTCCTGGGTGATACAGCTGGACAGGGACCTAGAACACTTGTCTTCAGTTTCCAGAATCTTGATACTAAAGGGCTGGAAGAGTGTGGGGAGGGTTAATGAAGGAACCCGGAAGCTGGAAGCTAAATAAACAAAGGGAATGCCCCATTTCCCTTTTCATGTTACAAATTCCAATTTTGCAAAAAAGTTCTCTTTAGAGAAAAAGCTATTACCTCCCTAATTATCCTGTGTCTTTAGGAGGGAAACTTTCTCTTCCCATCAGGGTGCCCGTTATTTAACCTTCATCTCCTTTTCCCCCCATGCCTCCTGGTGTTGGATTAAATTTCAAATTGATAAAATGCTTTTGCTAGCCACATTAGTGCCATAAACATAGGACTGTCTGCCATCCGGGCATACCTACATTCTTTTAGAAAAACAACCAGAAAATGCTGATGAAAACTGCTTGGAGATCCAAGGAGGAAAAAAAAGAAATAAAAATAAGAAAAACCTACTGCTGCAGGCAATCCCTGAACTAGAAGGAAAACACAGGGAAAAACCAAAAGGTTCTGTCTTTGATTCATACCTAACAGAGGGCTCCTTAATGACTGCCTTTTGTGTCGCCAAAGCTCTGCTCATTTATCAGTCTGTGGTTTAATCCAAATGCATCAGGATGAAAATTCAAGGATGAAGGTTAAATGACAGACATTCTGACTTGGAAACTACACAGTTGATGAATGACTCCCAAAGTTGACTGAAAAGGAGTACCAGTGGGGAGGGGCTTGGGTGGAATTTATCTTCAGAAACACAGAAAACTAGGGTAGGGTTTGGGAAGAGGCAGTGTCAGGGTGAATCTAACAGGAATAAAATAAGCACATTTTATTTTAATGGTAGATTAGCTAATTCTGAATTATAGGAGAACTCCTTGGGACTTCCTCACGTCTACAATGATACTGAATGAATTTGTGGTCATACTTATAATTACAGAAACACATAAGAGAATTGATATAAATAACAATATATTTTATGGAAATAATTTAAATAAAATTTCCTTAAGGTCTAACATGATTTGTTTCTTTTTTTCTTTTGTCAGGCTTCCCCTTTAGGTTTAAATTTCTAGATTAAAAGCTGGAAGAGATCTTATAAGTTATCTAGTACAAACTTGTTGTTTTGTAGATGACCTAAGCCCAGAAGGGAAATGACTTGGCCAAGGTTATATAGGAAGGATGGGGAAAGGCAAGATTTGAATCCAGTTTCACTGACTCTAAGTACAATTGTCTTTCTGCTGCACCACACTCCTTTTCTATTGCTTTCCTTTCCTCAAATCCTTTCCTATGTATTTTCCCATCCCTCACACAATTTGCAGTGGAGACAACTCCCATCATTTGATGGACTCGTAGGCCAAACAGAGTGATTACAAGCTAGCTTTTGTTTAAAAGTAAAACTATTACTACTTTGTCTATGTAGTTCCATGACTGAATTTCAATGGTATGGATAATGTGGGGGAGACAGACATCTATGGTTAAGCATTCAATGTGTTATAAAAGAGAATAATGGAAATTCTATTGTTAGGTTCATCAATTTAGAACTGAAGAGGATCTTAGAGATAGTCTAAATCCAATACTCTCATTTTAAGGATGGGAAAACTGAGGCCTAGAAAAGCAGTGGCAGAATGTTTTTATTCTTATTTTCTATTTTTATTTATTTTATTTTATTTTAGAAACTCCTAGGGCTATGTAGAAACATGTGGAATGTTTGAGAACCATCTTGAAGTTAGGCGGGAGTAACATCTTGTTTCTTCAGTATGTGAATCAAGACTATTATTTTCTATCTCTCTGTCTTTGTCTCTGTTTCAGAAATTCCAGTCTCAGAAAACACATTAGAGCCCTGTGAAGAGCTGTACATACAGTGCCTTGAATCGGGCCATATCTGAATATGTTTCCTGCGGAGTCCACTTTGGATATTGAGTAAATGCTAAGGATAAGATGAGAAATTTGACTCATTCACCCGATTGCTCCCAGAACAAACCAATAGTGACATTCCACTCATCTGAGATTTGTTCCGAGGCACGGTGTTGGTCCTCGTTTTATTCAAGTGGGATTTCTCATTTTTTCTTCCCCTTTCTGTAGAATGACTTCCCCAAGGGAACCTGAGTTATTCTATTAGATCTTTGAACAACTCTGTTCTGCATCACATGACCAACAGGATAGAGAAATAAAAATTTCTTCTGATCACAATCACAATCTCTCAAATCTCTCCCAAATAGGAATTATATACAAGAGATAAATGATTTCAACTGTCTCTATAGTCTAGGACATAAAGAACCCCAATGAGATTAAAACTTCATGAGTTAATAGCAGAGAAAGTTAAACCCTAACCTCTAACATGTGCATTCAGTTCTCTCTTCCCTTATTTCCTACTCCCCTAGATCAGGGCTGTGTGAGCCAATGGCCAGCTTTTCAATAGAACTCTCCTTCCCTCTCCTTCCCTCTCCTTCCCTCTCCTTCCCTCTCCTTCCCATATTGAGTAAAACCAAAATGTGGAACCTTGCACAGGTTGGGACAAGATCTACTTGAAGCTCTGTGCTTCAACAAAGCTCAGCTGGAGAACTGAGGAACAATTGTATTCAATTAAGCCTGATGGAAAGACTCTATCTAGCATGAATGAACGAATGAAGCATTTATTAAGTTCTTACTATATGCAAATTCCTATGCTAAATATTAGGTTTACAAGTAGAAAATAACATTATTCCTGCTCTTAAGGAGCTCACGTTCCAATGAGGACAACGACACATATAGAAGTTTCCATTGCAAGTCAGATGGAAAGGTCACATGGTCCTTAGGGTGCAATGGCAAAGCAGATATTCATTCCTCTTCTTTAATGCGATTTATACTGGGAAAGACCGTATCAGTTTCTGAGATATTTGGTGACAAGATAAGAACTTTCTTTTCTGGGTCTTCAATGGATGTGACTGCATCACCTGCAGTTGCCAGGTTGCATTTCCACAGAAAATGATTCCCAGGATGATGTTTATGGCCAATGGGCTAGAAGCATTGCTATTCCCTTATCTCCTTCAGCATTTGTCACTTCTGATAGGCGTGACAAAGTACCTCGGAGTTGTTTTAATTTGCATTTATCTTCTCAATAGTGATTTAGAGCATTTTTTTCATATACATATGAACTATATGACTATAGATAGCTTTGATTTCTTTTTGTGAAAACTGCCTGTTCATATCCTTTGACCATTTATCAATTGGGGAATAGTTTTTATTTTTATAAATTTGATTTGTTTCTATAGTCAGTTTATATTTGAGAAATGAGGTCTCTATTAGAGAAACTTGCTGTAAAAATTTTTGATATTACTTCACTATCTATGGGACCTTTGCAAAAAAATGTAGTTTTGCTGATTATCCCTTTTAATTAGGTACATTTTTGCTTTTGTTTTATTTGAGATCTTGATTGTTACCCCTGCCTTTTTTATTTCAGCTGAAGCATATTAGATTCTAATCCAGTCCTTTATTTTAACTCTACATATGTTAAACAAAGGTTCTCTGGTCAGATTGAATGACTCTCCAAGGTATTGGAGCCTGTGCTAAATGGGGGGTATGTTGAATATGAGAAATTGAGGTGCTCTGTATGTGTGCATGTGTGTGTGCATATGTATGTATGTGGCATGAGCACATGTCAGATAACTTTGGTGCCCAGCAAGGCCAACAGAAGTATCAGCAGCAACGCTTGACCTCTTAAACACCCAGAAAGGCAGCAGCAGCAGCAAAGCCACAGCCAGAATGTCTTCAAGTTAAAAACAAAAAAACAAAACCCACCAAACCCCTCACACTAGGAAGCTTTCCATTTAATTTTTCTTACCATTTTCCTCATTTCTAACTCCCTGGATTCAAAAGAAAAAAAGTCTAGTGTGTATAATCTGAACATATATTTATGCATATGTATTCTGAAAATTTTTTTTATTAATAATAGCAATACTCAGTTCCATTCCCACTTTCTGTTCCCTTTTAGGGTTAAATTCTCTTTTCTCAATTCCATTCCACAATTCATAAATAAACTCATAGTAGATGGCCATCTAGTTTTTAATAATACTTTCAAATCACATGGAAAGGAAGCAAGCAGTTGAAGTAATAAAAGCTTCCAAAATTCAGGCTGCGTTGTCTGGCAGCCAAGAAAAGGACAAAAAAGTTCTTTTTTCCCTCCTTCATCTTCCCACCCTCTCCCCTACTGAAAAGCAATAAGTAGGTAGTAGATGGGTAATTGGAAACAAGATGGAGGAGGTCATAATGGCTTGTGGTTTGGACTTCATTCTTTTACCAACCACAACCTGCTGCCTTGACTTACCTGCTGTATCTCTGATGGTGCCATTTTGCCAACTCGTTACTCACATTTGGTCAGCAGCTCTTTTCTGTTTGTGATCTGATTATCTCTTCTGTTCGCTGCTTGGAGCCAACAGGCGAGCAATAACCTTTGGCCATCATTCTGCTCTGGGTTTGGATGGTCAAGAACAGAGTCCTTGGGGCTGCTCCTTTCTGAACCACACCCCCAAGAATCTCTCTTAGTTTCCTCAGTGGAAATTCTTCAAGATCAATGCCATGGGAACTTGGGGAATGGGTGGCAATTCCTGTCCTCCTGCAGATCTCTATTTCCTGCCCACCAAGTCTCTATGTCCCTTTCTACAGGATGGACAATTTGTGCCTCACATGGGGACTAGCTTAATTTTTAATTGATTAAGTAACTGATTCTACAAACATTTCTTGCTTTATAGTGATGCCTTGATTAAAAAATCCTCTGGGAAAAAGACTATTATCATAAAGATGTCTTGGATGTACAAAAGTTTGTGGCAAGTTCTGGTCTCCTAACCACTGGGTTGAGGGCCATGGTGACTGATGAGAAGAAGATTTTCTTCATATAGATGGACCAGAATCAGTTGAGGAGAGTATCTCATTGACCTTGCTTAAAATGGCTCATTGATCAGAATGTAGTAGAGATATTTTGTGGACCCCACTATCCATGACTTCTGTATCACTGATTGGGAGACATACTTCAAAACATGAGATCACTGTTCTATACTTAACCTCACTCAATTTGCCTCACAAAGAGAAGAAAAAGAGAGATTGCCCCATCAAGGAACAGAAGAGATGTAGGAGAGAAAATTTGTGTCCCAGAGTGTATTACTACCCTCCAAGGTTATGATCTCAACTTCTGGAAATAATATTTCTCACACTGAAGTACATCCCTGGAATGGATCCTCTTCTGTTTTAGGGATATAGCTATCTTTCTTTAGCTTGGAGTCTCTCAATCACCTAATTTCTTTGGTTTGTAAAAACATGATTTCCTAAAATGGCCTTCCTCTTATCTCCTTCATTCTACCTAAAAGCTTTATTTCAATCTCTTTTACTTCTGCATTTGAGTGTTTAGTTTATTTAGTGAGATAAACAAATGTTATGATAACGGCAGACAATGAGTAGATGGTACTAACAGCAGAGTCCTAAACACAAGAATTAATCAGCAAGAACAGGCAGCTATCCCAGATGTCTCATGCAATTTTTAGGAAATAATTTGAAATATGGAAGATGTACAAAGCAGCTCTTAAGCGGGGGGAGGAAAAAATCCACACACACACACACGCACACACAAAACATATGCTGTAGCATGTACACCGCAGATGTGAGCTTTGTCAACTGTACCTATCTCTCCTTGCCAGTAAGTCTGAGGTTGGAATTACAAGAGCTCGTAAATTGTGGGGAATGAGAAGGCTGCTTAATCCCTAACAGCTAGGGAAATAAATGCAAATGGAAGAATTTTGGAGGATGGTTTTGTTAGCTTACCCCCAATACTGTATGACTCGGGATCTTGAATATTCATTTATAAATACTATTAATTTATTCTTATATATGCTATAGAATCCCTGTTTTCCTGTGATCACAATACATTGTGACTTCTGAAAGCAGTGTAGTATAGTAGGAAACAAATGGGTTCTGGAGTTAAATCTTGTTTTCAATGTTTTCCACCTGGATGATGGTCAGATGGTCAGATGGAGTGTCATGTGCAACCTTGGACTACTTATATCATCTTCTTGGACAATCTCCTAATTTACAAAATAAGAGGGTTGAACTAGTTGACCTTTGAAATCCCTTATAGCTTTGTATTTGTGAACCACTGGATGAATGAAATTTTTTATAATTAATTTCCCTTGCCTTCAAAAAAAGGAGCACTCATGGGTGTTGTGGATGGACAACATTCTTCCATAGAAGAAAGAGTAGGTAGGAAGTCAAGAGACCTGGGTTTGCCATTAGCTTGCTATATGACATCAGGAAGCCACTTCACCTGTCTCAGTTTTAGTTTGTTCATTTCTGAAATAGAAGACTTGAACAGGAAGATCTTGACAGTCTCTTGTAGATCTGAAGTTCCATGATTCTGCATTTGTTTGTGCAGTGAATTAATATGCTACTGATGTTGGGTAATAGGAATAATATTGGCCTCATACAGTAACTGTGTTACCTTCACCCTATGTAGCTGCTGCAGTTGGGGGTCCATGATCTAACTCATATTTTAACTGATTTTTACCATGTTTAGCAGTGAGATCTTTGATAATGATCAGGGTTCTACTCTGTGCAATCTCCCATCTTTAGTTATAGTCATTTTCAAAGTGGTTCATACTTTATAACTTATTTTATGCAGAACTCTTTTTTTGTCTTGCCAACTATTTTATTACTTGCCCTCTGGGATCTTTACACTTGTTTTCTTTTCTTTAATCCAGCAATTCATCTCTTCCTAAAGAAAAGCACTAGAACATTAAAATGATTTTCTCTATGGCTTTCCAGCATGTATATAAACTGGTTACAGTGGGAACAACTTGCTTTGAGTACATTAAAGCTTCAGGCAGACTCTAACCCATTTATAATTTAGTAGATATGTCTTAGAGAGTTTCCTGAGCCTCAGAGAAGTTGATCAACAGCATGTCATTGGTTGGCTAATGGAATGCAAACTTCTTGAGGGCAGCTATTTCATTTTTGTTTTTATATTCCCAGAACATAGCACAGAGTAGGTGCTCAATAAATGCATATTGTTGATTGCTTGCAGTTGCACAGTTGGTAAGCATCAGAGAAGAAGAGAAATTTGAACTCAGGTCTTTTGGACTGTAGGTCCAATATTCTGTCCACTCTGTTACACTGGCTCTTGCATTGTTGAATATGTCTGGAATAATATTGTGAGTCCTAGACTATCTTTTGTACTCTTTGGAACAACAAAGTAGATATTCTTCCTTATGGGGATTTGATTTCTTCTTGAATTTACTTTAGTATTTTGATGGATTTGTAGTCTTATTGATGTGGTTCTTTCTCCTCAGCTATGCAGAATCAGTACCCATACACCTTCTCATGCTGTGTGACTTTTATCCATGTCCTCCCAGACAGCAATCCACCCAGTATGCTAAGAACCTTCTTCTAGATCACATCGAATGGAAACCAAGGGAATATACATGCTGTTAAATGGTTTTCCTTTGCTTTTACTATGTGACTAGACCACTGGTCTTTTTGAATAATTCAAAATCATCCTCTTGGAGAATGTTCAGTAATTACTTCAGGAAATTTCACCATTTCCTTTATCTTCTAAAATCTTTGTGGAAGGGAAAGTTAGATAACCAGTTAATTTTGCCCAAGTAAAAGCAACCAGCGGCTTTGATAATGTTTTGTGAAAGGAAGCTTTTAAGTTTTAATATTTAACTGACAAAACCAATACAAATTGTGTCTAAAGTCAAGGTTTCTTTTACTGGATTAGAAAAATAATGTGCTAAGTTTAGTTTGCCTAATTACTCACAAAATCAGAATTAACACCTAATTCCGTAGAAATATATACTACACCTCATCTCTACTGTTTGGGGAACTCTTCTACCACCTGTGTGATGTTGGGCTAGTCACTTAAAAATCCTGGGCTACAATTTCCTCATTTACAAAATAAGAAGATTGGGCCAGCCTTCTGGTTCTAGATATTTGATTCTGTGGCCATCATAGAAATTAAACATCTTTACTAAATGAACCTGCCATATTTGAACTACACATCTTGTTCTTTAACCATTCCTCACAATATTTTGATTGAAGACTATTCAGTTGAGTTAATTAACCAGTTAATCAATAAGTATATTATTAAACACCTACAATGTCACCAAGTCCTGTGATTAGCACTGGGGGCACAAATATATAGAATAAAATAATTTCTACTGTCTAGGACAGGGGTGTGGAACTTGTAGCCTCAAAACCACTTGTGACCCTCTAGGTCCTCAAGTGTGGCCATTTGACTGAATCCAAACTTCACCAAACAAATCCCCTTAATAAAAGGATTTGTTTTGTAAAGTTTTGACTCAGTCAAAAGACCACACCCTAGGATCCAGAAAGCCACATGTAACCTTAAGGTTATGGGTTCCACACCCTTGGTGTAGGAGTTTCTATTCTACCAGGGGATACAATAAATACACATATAAGTGCCTGCATAATAAATATAAAAATATAGATGTAAAACAAAAAATATAAAAAGCAATTAAATATGGTGGGCGGGCACTAGTATTTGGGGAATCAAAAAAGATTCCATATATAAAGGTGGTGCTTGAGCTGTGTCTTGAAGGAAGAGAAGGACTCCTGGGCAGAGGTGAGAAGGGAGTGCATTCCAGGCTTAGGAAGATGATAAATGCAAGCGTACAGAAATGGTAGTTCCAGTGTCATGTGTAAGAAACAGGGAGAAGCTTAGTTTGGATGAATCACAGGGTGAGGCTGGAAAGATACTTTGGGACCAGGTTGTGATAGTCTTTGCAAACTAAATAGAGGAGTTTATATTTGATCCTAGAGGCAATTGGAAGCTACCAGAGATGACTGAGTGGGTAAATGACATGGTATACAACTGAGAAAAATCATTTTGACAATAATGTGCAGGATCAGCTGTAATGTTGAGAGACTTAGGGCAGGGAGGACAAGTAGGAGACCATTTCATTAGCCTAGGTGAGAGGTGATACGTTGTGTTTGTCCTTCATTGCCGAAAAAGACCATGACATCAGAGAAATGATGACATGACTAACACTTGACTTTGTTTTGAGTGAGGGAGAGCTGTGCAGGTCACCAGCCTCACTTCTCCAGCCTGAACTAAGATGCAGTTGTGTGAATTGAGAAATATTGTGAAGGTAGAAATAGGGGATAGCTAGGTGGCAGGAGCGGATAGAGTGCTATATCTGGAGTCAAGAAGACTCATCAGTGTGAGTTCAAATCCACCCTCAGACATTTACTAGCTGTGTGACTCTGGGCAAATCACTTAACCTGTTGGTCTCAGTTCCTTCATCTATAAAATGAGCTGGAGAAGAAAATGGCAAACCACTCCAGTATCTTTTTCAAGAAAACCCAAATGAGGTCATGAAGAGTCAGACAAGACTGGAAAATGACGGAACAACAATAAAGAAACTGCAAGATCTGGTGATGGATTGGATATGTAGGGTGAGTCAGAGGAAGGAATTAAAAATAATATGAAGATTGTGAGATTGGAAGAGTGGGGGTTCCTTTCATAGAAATTAAGGAGTTTAGAAAAAGGGTGGATTTGGTAAGAGAAGACCAAGAAAAGAGAAATTACATGAAAAAAACAGAGAAGAAAGAATATCAAGGGGATAGTTATTAATTATGTGAAATTCAATAAATAGATGAAAAAGAATGAAAACAGAGAAAAAATACTCAACAATCGCTGACTATCCTACTTCAGTTTTCTATGCATGTAGCATGTGGAGATATAAGAGGAAGAGGAGGACTCCAGTTTAGGAAACAGACAAAAAATAAGTTGTGACTGAGATTTGGAGGAGTAGTGAAGATGGTCAGAGATTGAATTTGGGAAGGAGAAATCTATGGGGGACTTCAGGAAAAGGAGAAGGTAAGAGATAAAGGAGAAAGAATTGAGATGAAGGAGAAGATGGACTAAAGGAAAAGGAGAAAAATTGAGATGAAAGACAAGATGGACTGAAGGAAAAGGAGTAAAAGACCAAAACTGAACACTTGAGGAGAAAAAGAAAGAGGAGCACAAGTGAGTGAAGGACCAAGGAGAAAGAGAATGGCTTAAGGAGGAAAAGAAGCAGAAGAAAGAGAGGAATTGAAGGAAAAGGTAGGTGGTAAAACAAGCTAAAATAAGACAAAGTAAGAGGTATTGGAAAGATAAGGCAAGAGGTTAGTGAGAAGAGGAAAAGGAGGTTTCATATGACTGTCATAGTATCAAAAAAGGCATTAACAAGAAGAAATGCAATGTGTCAACTCAACAGCTAAAGGTCCCCTCAAACTATTTTCTAGAGACCAGGGGACCTGCTAGGAAGAATGATGAGGACTGAAGATATCATTTTCTTTAAGTATGGGCAGCAGGGATAATTTTGCAGTGGCCTGTATTGAATGTACTGTGCTTGTATTTGTGATGCTACCTATGTGGACTTCTCTCTGACCTAGAAGAGAAGAGAAAGGAGTCTGAGGAATGTCCCTCTATTAGACAGATTGTCAGAGAAAATGAACTACTTCTTTCAAAATGGAATAAGAGGTTTAAAGTGAAAACCAAGATGAAAAAGAGGAAGATGGGAATCTTGACCTGTGCTTGGAGATTGTTAAGTGGAAGAATGTCACAGAGAGGAGGAAGAAAAGAAGGCCGATGAAACATCTGGAACTAAAACAAAAATTCAGAGGCTATTTTTGAAGAAGGAGTTCAATACTCTGAGGAAGAATCAGATGTTTTTACTTCATTGAAGTCACAGGTGCTATGAGGTGAAAAAATATTCAGAAATGACCAGAAGAAGAGAAAAGTAATGGTGGTTGATGACTTGCTGAGGAAGTAATGAGGCAATTGTCTATCTGTTCCCTTGAAAACAGGAATAGAGAGGTCTCTTGTTTTTTCAGGGCACGTCTCCAAGGCACGACAAAGAACCTCCCAAGACTAGTCAAGGCAGAGGACTATGACCTACTTTTGATGATTCATTTGGGCACAAATGATACTGCCAGAAAGAACCTAGAAACCATTGCCAAAGATGACTAAGTCTTAGGCAAGAAAATAGAAAATAAACTGTTTAGAGGCATACACAGGTGGTATTGTAATCATTACTGCACATTGAAAGCAGGGACTCAGAAGAGAAAAATAGATTTGGGAAGTGAATAATTGGTCAAGAAGATGATGTCTGAGAATGAGATTTGAATTTCTGTACTGCAGATTAAAATATATGAATGACAGGCTGTTGGAACTGGACGGACCATGACTAAAAAAAGAACTGGAAAAAATATTTACTTGAAGTCTTGAAAATCTAATCAAAAGGATTTTAAAAGGAAGGAAGGAAGGAAACAAGCATTTATTAAGTGCTTTCAATGTGCCAGCCAGGACTGCTAGATGGCTCAGTGAATAGAGCACTGGGCTTGGAGTCAGGAAGATCTGAATTCAAATCTGGCCTTTGACATTTCCTAGCTGGGAAAGTCACTTCACCTCTGTTTGCCTTAAAACACTGGAGAAGGAGAAGGAAAACCACTCCAGTATCTTTGTCAAGGAAACTCCAAGAAGAGTATCCCAAAGAATCAGACAAGACTGAATAACTACAAAAACGATGTGCCAGACACTGTACTAAGTACTGAAGTGGGTGAGGATTGCTAGAAATAAAAGCAAAAAGGCAGTGTCTGCTCTTAAAGGGCTTAGATTCTAATGGAGGAAGACAACATTTGAAAGAAAGCTGAACACTGGGATGGGGGAGGGAAGAGAGAGGGAGTGAATTTTGTTTTGAAGTTCAGAAAATCAGAACAAATCTGGAAGTGGACTGAAAGCAGGCTACCTTGGCCCCTTCACAAAATAGAGGCTTGAGAAGGAACACAGGAATGGGAGAACGAGAGTAGACCTTCCAGAGGGATTTTCTAGGGCGAGCAGCCTGCAGGGGTGGCAGAATGTTCCAGAGTGAGCAAAATTCCAGGATGAGAGAGATTAGTAGAAGTCTGATTCTGAGGTTCAGAAAGATATGTCTAAGTATATCCACCAATCTAGATACCAAAAAGATAGGCAATTAGAAAGGAAGAAAACTACATACATACCCATTGATTCACAAAAGATACAATCTAAACAAGGAGCTAGTCATAATATCACTGATATCTATAAATGAATGTACAGAGTAACAGTGAAAATATGCTAGAGAGCTTAATGAAAAGTGACCAATTTATCCTTATAGGAATTGGAGGTACTTAGTAAGGTGAGAATCATATATAGAATGTGACTGGAAGTGTAGACCTAATTCAAAAGAAAGAGGAAGATTAGCTCATGTAAGAGAATCTAGGGACCAGAGAGGAGAAACGTGGTGGAAAGCTTTGGTGTGAAGATCAAAGCAGAGAGAAAAGAGAACTGGCATTACCATTGAACGATAGCACAGTCTACTTGGACAGAATGATGAAATAAATGAAGAGCTTGCAGAACATATCTTCTATAGCTCTTCTACACAGTATCTTCTTTATCTCTATGTCTCTCTCTTTTTTCCTTTCCCCAAAGCTGAAGACATAATATGTTCTTGGCTTACCTTAAAGATAATTTCATCCTTTAAAAGAAGAGACTTACTGTTTTGGACTTCATAACCACCAATATGGAGAAATTGGTAACTGAAGGAGAAATTATGGGAATTTAGAGAAGGGGGCACTCCATCTTAGAATTTGTGATAGAGAAGATCAAAGCATAGTCTGACATGGAATCTGGATCTTTTTGGAGGGGAGTTTTCTAAGGATGCAGATAAAGGATAGGTAAGATCCCATAATTAAATTAAAATTAAAATTCTGTGGGGGAAGGTAGCCCAGGAAGGATGGCAAGCTCTCAAGAATGAAAATCTATTGACAAAAAGAGAAATAATTAAATGAGAAAATCAGTGAGAAACTGTGTGGATGCACAGGGAACTCACCACTTACTTAGATTCTTAAAAACATGTTCAAAGAAGATTGAAGCAAGGATGACAGAGGATGGTGAATATTTGGGTTAACTATGATCCTGTAAAAAAGAGGGTCGTAAGTACAAAAGTTCACAATGATCTGAGGCTGGCAACAAAGTAGGATAGCATCAAATTTTTATTTTAAAGCTATGTCAGGTAAAATTAGGAATCAAAGACCGTATAGGACACACTGCTCAAGGCTGATGGGATCGTCATAATGGATGATGGAGAGAACATGAGGCCACTCAACTCTTACTTCAATTCTATTTTCTCTGTAAAAGAGGGACCTTCATACTGGAAAAGACAGAATACAAATAAGGTAATTGAGAATTGTTACCCAAGGTAAATATAGAGATAAAAAAGGGAGAATCTACTTACTTTAATGAGTTCATGTGATCTGACCCAGATCAATTGTATCCTCATATAATGAAAACAACAAGAATGACAAACTCAACAATAACAAAAACTGAAAGATGTTATTTTTTAGCCAGTGTTAGTGAGTTTTGAAAGATTTGGCTATTAGAGAAATAAAAATGCTGTCCTAGTTTGTTTGTTTTCTTTTAAAAAAAAAGATAATGGAGTCGGCACACTTTATTTCAGTAAACTTGACAATTTCTCAGCAGGATTCTAGACTATAATAAAGGGTTTTGAATGAACAGAAAGATAGTTTGGTTTAGTGGATAGAAAGATGGCCCTGAAGTCAGGAAGACCTGGCTTCAAGTCTCACCCGTGATACATATCAATTGTGTGACCTTGATCAAGTTACGGGGCTCTAAGGCAACTATCTAAGATTGTGCAATGCAGAGAAGGTGCTGACCTGAATTGATGATGAGAATATGTACCCCTATTAGCTCCTTATACCAATGAAATCTAGTCCCTATCCCTTAGTAAAAATTTAGAAAAAGAAGCGGGGATCAGACAGAGGCAGCAAGATGTCACCAAGAGCAAGACATACCAGACTAACATTTTTTCTTCCTTCCTTCCTTTTTTCCTTCCTTCCTTCCTTTCTCCCTCTCTCCTTCTCTCCCTCCCTGCCTTCCTTCTTTCCTTCCTTTTTTCCTTCCTTCTTTTTTCTTTCCTTTCTCCCTTCCTCCTTTCCTCCCTCCCTTTCTTTCTTTCTCCCTTCTTTCCTTTCTTCCTTCTTGCCTTTCTTTCCTTCTTCCTTCTTTTATTTCTCCCTTCCTCTTTTTCTCCCTCTCTCCCCCCCTTTCTTTCTTTCTCCCTTCCTTCTATTCTTCCTTTTGTCCTTTCTTTCTCTTTCTTTCATGGTAGTTTCACTGACTAGTCCATATTGTTAACTTAGCTCTAAAAGAGTCTCTCCTGCCATTTTTATGGAAGAAAAGGAGAGATGTGGGCTACATGATAGAGCAGTAAATTTGATTAGTGACTAATTGAATGGCCAGATTCAGAGTAGAGTCACTAATGGTTCAGTGATAACTTGGAAAGAGGCCTCCAGTGGAATATCCCAGGAATCATGTATATAGCCTTGTGCTACTTCACATGTTTATTAATGGCTTGGATAAAGACCATGCTTATCAAATTTGCAAATAACACAATGCTGGAAGAGATAACACCAAAGTTGTGCTGGGGTCAACTTTTTGAGAGCAGTTGATAAATTTTCAGTGTAAACTTTTAAATCTCAGAAATCAGCAAGTACTAGAAATCTGGGTTTGACAAAAGGGATATAGAAAATGTTAATGATGCAGATTAGACTTAACACTTTGTTGGGCATACATTTTTGTTGCTATATATTTTTTTTTATTTATCAGTATCCCCCTGAGTAATAACCTGGATGATTGAGTCTTGATACAGAATCATTGTCATCTAGAACATCATCATTATCGTCTTTGAATGAGTCAAATGAGATAAAATTTAATAGGAATAAATGTAAAGTCTTAACCCAATCTAAAAAAATCAACTTTACAATTTGGGTGAAGGGAAGCATGCGCAGACAGCACTTTATCTGAAAAAGATCTGAGGGTTTTAGTGGCCGATGAACTCAGAATGATTAAGTAGCATAACAATTAAAAAAAGCAAATAAAATCCTTGGCTGCCTAAGACAAGCATAGTTTCCAGGAACGAGGAGGTAATAGTGTCACTGTACTCTGTCCTAGTCAGATGGTGTCTGGGATATTTATTTAGTTTTGGCCAACAGATTTTAGGATGGAAATTGATAAGATGTAGAAGGCTCTCAGGTTCATGATATGTGAAAAAATATTGGAAAGAACTGAAAATGGTTAACCTGGAGAAAAAAATACTTGGGTAGTGGGGAGGGGCTGTTGTTTGCTGACAGTTTTCAAACATTTAAAGGGTTGGCATGTAGAGAGGAAATAGATTCATTTTTGTTTGGTTCTTGAGGGCAGAACCAGGAATAGGGGGTGGAGGGGTACATATAAATAAGTTTGGAAGGTAAAGAAAAACTTGCTAGCAATGAGAACTAGCTGAAAGTGGAGTGGGCAGTCTCAAAAGGTAATTCATTCACTCGGATTGGTTATTTCCATCTTTAAACAAAGACTGAATGGTCACTTGTCTCAGATAGTATCAATTTTTTTTAAGGTATGGGTTAAGCTAGACTCATGAAACTTTTTTCCAACTCATATTCTATGATTTTGTAATTCCTACAGTTGAGATACACCTGGCCTTATTTTTTTATGTCATAGAATGGTTGCTTTGGACCACCGATAATTTTTATGTTGAGTTTTCTTTCCCCCCAGTGTGGTTTTGCTATCATGAACTTTTTCTTCATTCCAGGAAACAACACCCTATCCCTTAAACCCTCTCCATACAATCTCAGAGCTCCTTCTGGTACCATTGAGATTCCCAGGGCACCTTCTCATAGTGCCTTTAATTTTGTCTTTTTGGGTAGGATAATCCTGGAACTTTTTCTTTAGCTTTCCTGGCAGTTCAAACAGCAAAGAGTTGCTGAAACTTAGTCATAAATAACTCAGCACAGGTTTTCTCTGAGTTTTATAACCAATATTAGTTTCTTTCCAATTCTCATCATTGCTCATATGTCCTTTACTGGGAGGGATAACCTTCACTTTGTACTTCACATCGACTTGGTCCCACTGCATATTTGGGGCATCAGTAAGTAGAAATTGGTGATAACCTCCCTGGCTACAACCTTTTGTGGCTCAGAGAAAGGCTTATAAGATTCACATTCCATTATCACGTTACAAGTCACGTAGTGTGCTTTCCTTCTTTTTTTTAAATTTTTAATGTTTTATTACAGTGTATGTTACTGAAATATTTTTCCCCAAAAGAGAAAATATGACTGTAATAAAGAAGGTCTAGCTTTCTTTTTATGAAAGCTCTTTTTCACTTTGGGCGGGGCCCAGCTCTTCATTTCTCCATGCTTTTTGCTATTGCATCCGTAACTCTGGTAAGTAGATCAATTTTTCCTCTTGTCTCCCCCTCCAAATTTACCTGTACCGCTACATATAAACAATTAGAAAAATGTAGGGGTGGAGACTTAGAAGAATGTATGGATCTGTCTCCATTTTATCAATCCGTACACGTTTCTTTTAACATATTGCCCATTAGTTCTCAGATCAATTAAACCGTCTCTGTGAATTAATTTAAAAGATTTTGGGACAATAATTCTTTAATGGGATGTTCCACTTTTTGAGGGATGGAAAACAGGATGTTCTTTGCATACTCCCCCGTAAACTTTCTCTTGAGAAAAGGCAATGGTCTTTCAAGACAAAATGCCTTCCACATCCAGAGAAAGAACTGTGGTATTCAATCGAAGAATGAAGCAGATCATTTTTTTGTGTGTGTATTACATTTTGGTTTGTTATATGATTTCTCTCTTTTATTTTAATTCTTCTACACAGCATGACTATAGTGAAAATGTATTTAATAGGAATGTATGTGTAGAACCTATAAAAAATTGTATGCTGTCTCTGGGAGGGAGGGGAGAGTTAGGAGGGAGGGAGGGAAAAATAAAGAGAGAGAAAAGGCAGGAAGGTATAGTATCTAGGCAGGTGTCCTCAAACATTTTTAAAGACCTGGGACCTTAGCTCAGATGTTAAAGATCTTGGAAAATATGCTAAGACTCATGGTAGTGAAATAAAACATATTCTCAGTGAAATTTTCATTATGGAGTTTATGTAAACATTTTAAAAATCACAATTTATGTATTGATGAGAACAAGCAAAAAATTAAAATTTCATTGAGAAATGAAATTTATATTAAATATTTAAAATTTCATTGGGAAATGAATTATGTATTAAATATCTTACAAATAGAATAATAATCAATTAATGTGTATCTCTTCCTTTGTGCCAGTTATTTTTCTCAGTGCAGGGAGATGCCAAGACAAGACAAAAACAAAACAAAAATGTGGTATGATTCCTGTCAAGGAGATTATATTCTACTAGGTGACAGTTACTTAGTATTGAAGTTTGCAAAGCACATTGCTTCATTTGAGCCTCTTAATAAGTCTACCAGGTAGGCTGTTGAATCACTTCAGTTGTTTCTGACACTTTGTGACTCCCTTTAGAGTTTTGGGGGGGCAAAGATACTGCAGTAGTTTGCCATTTCCTACTGCAGCTCATTTTACAGATGAGGAAATTGAGGCAAACAGGGTTGAGTGACTTGCCCAGGGTCACACAACTAGCAAGTTTCTGAAGCCAGATTTGAACTTAGAAACATGTCTTCCTAACTCTGGACTGGCCTTCTGTACACTATGGCACCACCTAGCTGCCCTATCAGTAAGTATCCTTTTTATAGATAAGGATCCTGAATCTTAGAAGTTGTGACGTCACACAGATAGTATCAGAGCTGGATTTTGAACTTATGGCTATCATAAGTTAATTAGACTTTTATTGTAGTTATCAGAGGATATTATTTGATTCACATAATTAGCTGATTTGACCACATTTTATAATAATTAGCTGAGTCACCATAGATAGAGAGATGTTCTTTGATTTAGGATGACCTGAGTTCAAATCCTGCTTTACAGTGACTTATTAAATGACTGTGGGCAGGTCACTTTCCAGAGTCTCATAAGAATCATAAATTGAAAGCTACAATAGACTTTAGGATCAACTAATCCACTCTCCTCATTTTAATGCCCAAGAACCTGAAGCCCAGAGTAATTGGGTAACTTGTTCAAAGTCACTTAAGCAGTAAATAGAAGAGCTAGGATTTGAACTCAGGTCCTGTGACTCTAAGTTTAGCTCTTTTCCGCAGTGTAACATCATTATTCCCTGGGAATAATAACCGAACCTACCTCATAGAGTTGTTTTGAGGAAAAAGTGAGAAAATGTATGTAAGTGCTTCACAAACCTTATTGAAAAATATGACTGTGACCTGTTACTATTATACCCAATTTAATAATGAGTTCTTTTATAATAGGGTACTGCAGACTCCCAAACATTTTCTCAGTGGGTTCTACTTTGTGAGTTACTTTAAGCAGGCCTGTTGCTCTGCTTGCATTAAGTAACTTACTTCAGGTCAGAGCATTTTTAACAGCAAGGGATTTGTCAGATCTTCCCACTACTGGTCCATTGTTTTTGAGAATCAAGGAATGAATCAATTACTTTCTAGAAACTTCCTTTATATTACAGTAAGAGGTATGTTAATCTTCAGAAATCTTGTGTGCTTTGGTTTCTTTTTCTTTTTTCTTTCCATTTTTCATAGCAATAATGACTTAAAAGGGGACATTTACTTGGAGTGAGTGACATCCAAGATTTAATGGCTCTTGGATATGTATGTTGTCGGCAACTCATTTTAGTTGATTATTAATCCCCAGAAAATCAGCTAGATTAATGTGTAATTAGTAGCCAACAACAGATTCTTGATGGATATCTTGACCCCTTAGTTTCATCTACCACTCCCTTTTACATCCCGTCTTCCATCTTCTTGACTTTGTACTTTTGATAGGATCCAGACCAATTATAATGAATGAAAAAAATAAGAAAGAGTGGAGATCTGAATGAAAAGACTGAAGATGATTGGGGTAGCAATAATAAACAGATAATTTGCAAATTGATTAAAATAGGCTGTCCTATTTCTACAGTCATACCCAAATGAAATATAGACAGAAATGGTATGCAAATATATCTTGGGCCTTTTATGCCATTTCTATACCCTTAACAATTCTAGTTGAATTGGAGTCATTTATTAATCAATTTGAAAAGAAAATTGTGGTCATAAGAGGAATTGGAATGCCATGTACTTTCCCTGTGTATGTGTACACGCTTGTTATAGAAGTATGTTTATAAGATTGTGACTCACAGATCTGTGATGTCATTCTAGAAACTGCTGTCTTCAGAGAGACAGCATTGACGTCAGTATGAATAATCAATTAGCATTTTTCTGCTTGGGAGTATTTTCTAGGTCTAACTGCAATCTTTCTAGAGGATACAGCAGGATGATAGGGAGAATGAGATACAACTGACCTCTCAAATCCCCTTTTATAAGACATACTTAAATAGTTAATCATTAGATTCACATTGGTTCAGCAAAGAATATATTGAAATACATACATTTTCCTTTCAATGCTACTTTTTGAGGTGGCACGAAGAGATAAAGCAGAGGCTATCAGAATCAAAGGAGAGCATGATCGAATCCTTTAAGAGCCAAAGAAAACTGCTTGAGGATCTTCTGTTTTCTTTCTTTATACAGCACCCTATTTCTCTGTAATTTACCTCTGACTTACTACGTACCTGGCTACTTTTCCTACATATTTCGACCTTTTCTACCTTAGCTGGCCCTGACTCCAACTTCTAAGCCTCCGATTTCAGTCATATTGTCATATTTTCTCTGTCCTGACCTAGCTGTCCTGGTAGTTTCCCTTCATTCCGTAATCTCAAAAAGCACAGTCCTCCTTGTCTGTCTCGGACTCAGTTTCTCATGTTTGCCCTCATTTTCTCTTATCTGATCTCTTGGTTTCTGTAGGATGGGTTCCCTTCTCCCTTGCCATTTCAGCCTTATCTTGACCTGTGTGATCACAGCTCACCAGTGAGAAGAGAAGACACAGCTGACTCATCCCGGGTCCTAAGGGAGACTTCTGTTTGTAACCAGCAGGTTTCTAAGCCTATGTACCTTCCTGACTAGAACTCATTCATTCTAGCTGTTCTTGAAATTTGCTTCACAGAATTCTAGATCTGAAAGGTACCTTTGCAGTAATTCAGGTCAGCCATCTAATCTGACAGCTGAGGAAACCGGTCCTTCATAACCTGACCCTTCTTACTTTTTCTAATGTTCTTACATGACTCCCCTGTGCACAGTCTGTGGTCCAGCTTACTGACCTTCTTACTGCTTCTAATACATGGTGCTTCCCTTCCTATCTCTGTGACTTTGCCCTGGCCATTCCCCATACTTGGATGGAATGCACTTCCTCCTCACCTCTACTTTGCAGAATCCCCGATATCCTTCAGAATTCAAGTGCTACGTTTTCATGGACTCCCTCACCTACTAGTGCCTTCCCCTGTAAGATTGCTTTGTAATCGGTTTTGTATATATCTATATAAATGAGTGAATGAAAAAGCTTTTATTAACTACATACTATGTGCCAAGTACTGTGCTAAGAGCTGATGAATACAAAATTCCACCTTCTCCATGAGCTCACACTCTCGTTGGGGAAGACAATAAAGAAAAGAAAATTTAGTTTCAAGGCAGCTGAAAAAGTCCCAGCATCCCTAAGGGTCATCTGCAGGGAAGATGACATGGCCCAGGGGTCCCCTTTGGTTTGCATCAGAGGGTCGGATGATAGCGTCTGAGGACATAGTAAAGACAGAAAGACAGAGAAAATGGTAAGGCCTGCTGTTCTTCCATCTCACTGGAAGAAATAGAGCTGGTGACTCCCATCTCATGTCAACAATTTAGGGGAGGGGGCAGAGAAAAGCATGTACATACCTTTCTCATCTTTCCCATTAAATATAAAATCCTTAAGGGAAGTTCTTAACTTTTGTCTTTGTATTCCCAGTATTTAATAGGGTGCTTCACCCATAATTGGTCCTAAATGCTTATTGATAGACATGTCCAAAGTTCCATACCTAGGTACTGAAATATATTATTCATATAAATATATATGCATATATACATATACAATTACATATTATTATTACCAGACTAGTGATTTCATTGGTGGAAGGAATTCTGGGTTAGAAAAGTTTGACCTGCAGCATTCTACCTGCATAGTCTTAGAGAGTTATCTGGTGTTCTTGAGAGGTTAAGTAACTTACCCAGAAATATAGCCAGAGATAGACACGAACCTAAGGTGTTCTCTGACACCTACTATTGACTTACTATGTTGCTTGACAGATAACCACAATTGATGTCTCCTCCCTCCAATTCCTAAGACATTCAATTCACACGTTCCTCTTTTAAGAGAAAGCAGATATGAAGCTTCTTAGAAATAATATTGAAAATGAGTCCAAAGAAATAGAAAAAATCAATCCTTATTCACCATCTCACACTCTTTCTTTTCTCTCCAACAAAAAGCATTTAATTGCTGGAACTCAAAAGTCATTTGCATAAGACTCTCCTCATTGGTGGAGATTTATTATTCAATGTTCCTGCCTGAAATATGAAGGGGTGGAGTTGGCAAGATCTTAGAATAAGAGACCCTGGTCTTCTGGACTCCAGCTTCTAGAAAGAAGATGACACAAATATTCATTCAGATTTTCTACAGGCATGGGTCCATGAAGGAAAAGAAAGATTCTGGGAAGAAACTGATATGGAGAGGTGCCAGCTTCTTTGGTAATTTAGGAGATAGCCTTCAAGAGACTTGTGATAGTTAAAAAAATACTCAGGCCACCATCAGTCTGGAGATGAGATTCTCTGAACTTAACTAGACTGTTTTTCAGATAACAGACATGCAGTCTGGCACCCAGATGGTACTTGAAGTCTACCCATCTTGGTAGAATCTTCCAGAGCTTTGTTCCATTAATATTGTCTTCAAGAACTCGGGGTCAACTTCATGCCAGGACAAAGCATTGAAATAAGACTTTGGAGTAGAACGCTAAAACAGCCAGTTGAAAGAGTGGAAAATTAATCTCTTTCATGAAACTTTCTAATTCTGTTGTGTGTGTGTGTGTGCGTGCGTGCGCACACGTGTGTGTGTTTAAGTTGAGTTTGAACTGGCCAGGTGTTTCACTGTAATATCTAGCATTTATATGGTGTTTTAACATTTTCAGATCATTCTTATGCATATTATCACATCTGATTAACTGTCCTCACAATAAACCTGCGAGGTAGGTCTTATTAGTATCCACCTTTTACAGATGAAGAAACTGAGACAGGCTAAGTGACTTGCCCAGAGCCGCATAGCTTTTCTGAGGCAGGATTCGAACACAGGTATGCTGGACTCTAACCACGGCATCATTTGGCTACCAGTAGTGTTAGCTGGAGTGGAAACAGCTTGCCGCACATGCTTTTGCCTGTTTGGATCTAAAACTCAGAAAGGTCATTTATCTTATCATTTCCTATGATAATTAAGATACTTTGTTTATATGATGGGTAAGCACGGGGGAGGGTCATCCAAGAAGGACAGTTTGCACCTGTTTGTACAGATGTGTACAATGTAAAAGAGAAAAGTGCTATTCAGTGATTTATCAGCTGCTTTAGAAGAATTTCATATTTTAACTTACAGGGAAGCCCTGATGTTTGAGTTCCACTGAATAGACTGAGATTATAAACACTGTTCATGTAACTTTATATCTTTTAATTCTCCTTTGGTGCCCTGTTATTAAAATATTATGAAAGTGAAAGAGCTCTGATTAAATTTGCCTACATGGATACATTTACATTAATGTATGATGATTAATTATAAGTTAATGTGCTCATTCACAAAAAAAGTTATTTTAAGGTGGCATAATGAAAAGGCTGTTTGGATAATCCTGCGTAGCCTCTTATTAACGCTATCAGAAACCAGATGTGAAATGCTAAGGCACCTGTTGGATTAATGCTGGCGGTAGCAACTGGGTTGGTTCTTCTGAGTGTCATACTCAGTTTGGACCACAAGATGTCGCTCCATAATCCATTATGGTTTTTGCCTTTTGTTATAAGACGTCAAATGGCACTTTCATTTATTTTACATACTCTCTAATTACATATTAAAATACATTAAAACCCCCTACCAGGAAGAGGTAGTTCACACATTCTTCTAATTTACATGGGGGAGTGAAATGAATAATCCTTTCTTTATAAGTAATCTCTTTGTAGAGTCAGATATGGTCATTGTGGGGAAACCTTTGGCAATTTCTATATGTGTGGATGTATGTACACATTTATATATAATATTTACATATACCAGAAGTATTAGGGGGGTAGTAAATAGACATTCAGAGTCAGTCAAGCCCTGTCTTTGACACACGCTAGCTATGTGACCCAAGGCAAGTCACTTAGTGTCTCAGTACCCTAGGCAACTGTCTAAAAGTATAAATTTCTGATAATCTGCATCTGCAGAGGGATTTTGCACACACTTAGAATTTCCTATACTGATGAGCTCACAGGTCTAGAAAAAAATACATGTACATATGCACATTTTAAACTTTACTCCAAATTATCATTGTCTTCTCCCTCAAATGAAATACTTTCCCCTCATACAATGAAAAATCAGACAAAAAAACACAACTGTAACTCTTTTGAATGTCAGAATGTGCACTAATACCAAAACTGAAGATCAGCTTTCTATAATTGAGTCTTTCAGTAAGCAGTCACAACATGAAAGACCATTAACAAAAACACTAGAAAGCATCTTTTGTGAAAGAGACCAAGATTTGATTTTTTTATATCCTTGTTTTAAGCTGTGAGAAATCTGATTCTCATTTTATCTTCTGAGGTTGTTGTGACCTTTAACTTTCCCATCGACAGCTTAGATTTTAGCTTTTTCTTAAATTGTAGGGATTATTTAAAAGCATTCCCTTTTCCCCTATACTTCATTACAGTTCTTACCTAAATAAATAATTCCTGCCTCGTCACCTTTCCTATCAGTATGCAACCACAAGAGAAAAATGGTGTCACCATCAAAAGTTCCCAGGAAAGGTAGGAATTGAGTGATGACGAGCACTTGAAAATTTTAGCTATAAGGTGAATTGAGGTGGTCTCCTCTTCCTTGCTTTTATCAGAAGGCTAGTTTTATGACTTCTGAGGATATATTGGAAGAAGCAGAACTTATTAGACCTATCAACAGAGTAGGTGGTGTATATATCATTGTCTTTTGGAATGTTATCCTTGGTCCCACGCCTGATATCCTCTATTGACCTCACTGGTATTGCCTGAAATTCCAATATCGGAGTTATATTCTTTGTACCAAGGAATTGTCCTCAATTTAAAAGGTAAACATGTAACATATTAAACTCTTAGTAATCTCATTCATTCAACAAACATTTCCTAAACTTGGCCCTGGTGATACAAAAACAAAGATGAAAATCAAGGAACATGTACAGTCTACTAGAATGGATAGCTCTAAATAGGTTTGAAGATGGTGGCAGGTAGAGAGAGGTTTCTGAAATCAAAGAATTGGGTTAGAAAATATAAGTAGTAGGAAGGAGAGCCTTGAAAGAGGAGGTGGTACTATCCTAAGACAAAACTAGCCCTAATTCACAACTTTACTGAGGGCAGGATTTGATCAATGCATTCACCAAAGTAGCAAAAAGATGTGGAAGAGTGGCAAATTGTAAGGCCAGAGGAAATTAATCAGAAAGTGGATATTAAGTACTTACTATGTGCCTAGAAAGACTTTTCTCTTCTGTGAATGCTGTGTACCAGTCCTGGTCAACTGTCTCCTATTGGTAAGACGTTATCTTTCCTTTGTTACTTCAGGTGCTACCTTCCTGAAGGGCATTGCCAGGAAGGGACTCTGCAGAAAACTCACAGTTCCACCACTATGGGTGCAAATTCTACATCTCTGCTAGTTACTAGCTATGTGACCTCCTGTAAATCACTTCATTTCTCTGAGTTTTATTCTCCTCCTCTACAAAACGAAGGGGATTGGACCAGATGGCCTCTGAGGTCCCTTCCAACTCTAAATCTATGATCCTAAGTCCCTGTGATCCTAAATCTATGTTCCTGTAATCCCTTCTGCCTAAAACTATCTAGCCTAAACAGTGGGGATTTAACATCTGACACTTGGAATATCTTACCTGCACTTTGGAATAGAGCCTGATCCTTCTTCGGTATGCTAGAACAATGTGAGGGTATATTGGAAAAAAGACATTTTATGCAGTGAAAGGAGTCTCTTCAACAGCAAAGATGGAAGGGGAAAAATCATCAAATAGCTCTTTGAAAGAATGCTAGAGAAAGCTTCTTTGTTCTTGAAAACTCGTCTACCTGGCACCTGACTCTCCATGAGATTTTCAAGGTACCAGACACCACATGCCATACACAAGGAAACAGATCGTTCCTCACAGGAGAAGTACAGATCATCACCTGCATCACTGTTTTGAAACATTGCGACCTAAATGGCTTTTATGTTCCTAAAAGAGGAAGAAAAAAAAGGCAAAGCTTTTGAAGGCCCAAAAAAAAAAAAAAATAGTTTTCTCTGATAACCCCCATTAACTCTGGGGGTCATTGTGGCAAAATGAATGGGATTAGAAATCTGCTAAAAGCTGCAGCCTCTGGTTCGTGGTGACTGACAAGCCTTTCACTGAGTAGTTACAAATGAGACTAATGGTTTAAACGTGTTAGTTATTGTCAGCTGCTCTGATCCTGGAGTCTGCTCTGGAAGCTATGGCAGGAATCGATAAGGCATCACTTTCAGAGTGAGCTACTAGACCATATAGATTGCCTGGAGGGAAATGCTGAGTTCCTAGCCTGCTCAGGCCAGATGAAAGCAGCCTGCTAAATCTCCAGGAAGATTGACCACACTGCCCAGGGGCAATTAGGCCTTTCACCACTTTGAACAATGATTTTAAGAGGAGGTGTGTGTGTGTGTGTGTGTGTGTGTGTGTGTGTGTGTGTGTGTGTGTGTGTGTGTGTGTCTGGGGGGGGATTTAGAGTGAGAGAAGAAGGGGGAGGCTATGGAGGAAAAAGGACTGGGATGACAAACTCTGAGAGCTGGAGGTCATTTTTTCTTCTGCCAGGAAATTGATGATGGCCATTGGACAAGTCGTCTCCTCCGATCCCCTCTCTCCTTCCCCCCGCCCTCCCTGCCCTTCACCTTGTTCAGATTGTTGCAGAATGAATGTTCTGGGCCTGATGCCTTTCTTTTTTCCCCTTTAGAAGGACAGATAGGCGGCAGCAGCAACACTTGGTTGATGATAAACTATAAACTCCTGTCGAACTCCATTAATCCATTCAATCTCCAGAGCCAGCAATCTGAAAGCATGTCAGAAGAGGGCTTCCTGTTGGGTACATTTCAAAACAATCATCTCCCATTGTTCAGCATGCTTTCTGGTGCAGCTCTCTGCAAATGCGCCAGAGTCATCAAGGGGAAAAAGGCATGTTCCCGCCACAATTGTAGACAAATTCCAGATTATCAGCAGGCTGCAAAAGGGAACCATTCCCGGGCTCATTTGGCAGAAGGGTTGGTTTGGGGAGAGGAGGACCATGTCTGATGCACACAAGGCTGTTCCCAGCCAGGTGAAGGGAGCTTAAGCATCCAGGCCTAGCTGAGACAGTGGGGTGGAAGCTGAGAGAAAGGGGGATGAGTGGAGGGTGAGGGAGAGCGGGGTTTCTCATCATTGGCCCCATTTTTAGAGGGAGAAGGCAGGCCAGCTCAGTGCTATTGAATAGCTTTCTGGTCTCTTTCTGCCTCATCGACTCTCCATCTCTGTTTGAATTTCATCTGAGAATGCATCTTCTCCCCATCGTTCCTGTGGCCGAGTTTCATTCCCTTTCTATTATTAGACTGGTGATTGATTTATTTAATTTATTCACCATGCAGTGTCTTTCCCTGTGCTGTTTACTGTAATTCGTACTGTAAACTGTCTTCTGTCAGGTGTTGTTTAACTCTGTCAAGTGATCCAGGAGGCAAGCTGTCAGGGAGGTGAGCCTGAATTTCCCCTGTGCCGTTTTGGGGGTGGACCAGGGGCAAGGAACACATATTTTCTTTTTTTGCAGAATGGTTTGCCACAAGCCCAAGATGATGTTATAATGTTCAGGTGCCAATCAAAGGTTCTTAGTGCGAACCAAGATATGGGACCTTGCTTCAGAATGAGTGATGGATCATGGGAAGGGAAAGGATTTCTTTCTTGAAAAGGGAACTGGATTCACAAAACACCTTTTAAAACTAGCACTAATTGACAGAAAAGAAGCCAGTGGTTGGCTGGCCATGGAACCTGCATTTCCCTCCTGGGAGTGGTCTTTTTCTTGGTGTGGGACATTCCAAGGGAAATTTGTGTTACTGTATAAGAAGAAAACTGAGTCTCCACAGGGCTGGGAATAGTATATCACCTACTTCACTAGCTCTCAGTTCAATGAAATACTACACAGGCAGATTTCAGCTGTGAGAGATCAGAGACAGCAGGGTTTATAGACAGACAGGAAGCTCCTTATTGTCCATTTTCAATGACAAATTTTGTCAACTCTTTCTGAGATCTGAAAAGCACAGTAGACTTTGACTCTTTTGGGGAAAGTTGCCCCTCACACACCTTGAGATTTGAGAAGCAAAATGAAACCTGAAGACAGTGCTGTTGCATAATAAAAGCAAAATACTTAAGGTCTTAGGAAGAACTAGTTTTTACTCTGGTTTTTTCTATATACCATTCCTTGAACAATGGTTGCACAGCTTAGTGGAAAGTTTTGTTTTGGGGTTTAAAAGGAGATTTAGTCCTAGTTCTACGGTTAACTAGCTGTGTGACTTTGGATTAATTATCCAACCTCTTTGGACCTTGGGTATAAAATGGGAATGATGATCAAGGTTTCTACCAACTCTAAAATACTTCGTTTCTATGATCATTTATTTATTTATTTGCAATGCATTTATTATTTATTTATTTCATCATTCTTTTTTTTTAATGGATTTCTGAATTCTCTGTCTCCCTCTAGTCCCTCTACCACCCAGTGAGAAGGCAAGCAATATCAATTATACCTGTGAAATTATGCAAAATCTATTTCTACTTTACCCATGTTGCAAGAAAAATAAAGAAAACAAATGTCAGCCTGCCCTCAGAGTTCATCAGCTTTTTCTCTGGACATAGGTAGCATTTTTCATTATGTGGCCTTTGGAATTATTTTGCATCATTGTATCAGCCAGAGTAGCTAAACTTTTAACAGATGACCATTGTTACAATATTGCTGTTACTGTGTACAATGTATTCTGGTTCTGCTTACTTCTTTTTGCATCAGTTCATATAACTGTATGATCATTTATTGAATATCACATATAGTGAATTTAATATTCCATGGATTTGGGCATCCAGGGATAGATTTCAGGAGGTCTTTGAATTTGGATAGGAAAAAAACCACATCTTTATTTCAATAATTTTTTTTAATCGTGTGCATTTAGAAACATTATTCTTATACACACACCTTAAGAACCCCTGATTTAAGTCTATTAGGGATTTTAGAGATCTCAGTTGAGGAAACTGAGTCCCAGAAAGGTATCATAAATTGCCTGTAATCATATAGGGAGTAAATGGCAAGCTAAGACACAGTTAGGTTCTTTGATCTTGGATGCACTACTTTTCCATTTGTACCAGGTTGCCTCAAACAAAAGCAGACAAAAATGCCTCACAAATGCAAAGTGTGTTCTCAGCCACTTCACTCCCACGTCAACCTAGTAGGCTCGATGATTGTGAGCATGAAAGTGATATGGGTCAAAGTAATGAATATAGAAGATGATTTGTATTACGGTACTTAGGATCCACAGAAAAAAAAGATGTTCAAAATAGAGACTGACAAAGAAAGACAGGTGTAAGAACAAGGCCTGAGAAGTAAGCGATAGAATAAAGATATCAGGAAAGAACAAGAAACAGGATCAAACAAATATTTAAGTATGAAGAGTAAAGGAGGGAGAAGCCCCTAATCATTCTTGATTTATATAAATGGGAATGAAATTAGTGATGGCTTTGAAATAATTATAGATTTAAAGTTGGAAAGGATATAGTTATCAACATATGTTTTTAAAAAGTTTTTGGGTCCCAGGTGAGAACCTTTGACAATACCCCTGTGCAAGATGGGATGAGAGCCTGAACTAGGTTAGTGACCATATGAACTGGGAGAAGTTTATAGAAATGAGAGAAAATCGACAACTGATTGTATGAGAGAGGTGAGGGAGGGAGAAAAGTAAAAAGTTACTTTGAGATTTCAACATTTGAATACTTCCAGTGATGGGAAGCACATTACTTCACAAGGTAGCCTATACTGTTTTTGGATAGGATTCATTATATTAGTGAATTCTTTCTTGTTCACATGTTTAGTTGTTTTTCAGTCATATCCCACTCTTCATGACACATTTTGGGGTTCTCTTGGCAGAGATACTGAAGTGGTTTGCCATTTTCTTCTCCAACTCCTTTTACAGATGAGGAAACTGAGGCAAACAAGATTAAGTGACTTACCCCAGTCACACAGCAGCTAGTAAGTGTCTGAGGCTGGATTTGAATTTAGGAAGATGAGTGTTTCTAACTCTAGGTCTGGCACTCTATTGCACAACCAAACTGCCCCTGAAATTCTCTCATATCAATCCCAAATCTACCACCTTGTAAGTTCCGTCAGTGGTTACTAGTTCAGTTGTATTACTTTTTTCAGGGTATGATTATGGGAATCATAATAGAATTTAAGAACTAGAATAGACCTTTGAGATTCAGGAAATTTAGAGAGAAGAAAGTATAACATTGAACTAAAAGGGGGAAAAAAAGATTGGAAAAAGAAAGGAATTTCTATATTCCTTCCTCTGTCACCCTCAAGTTGAATGTAAACAACAGGAGGGCAAGGATTTTTTTATTTTCTTTTTTTTTGTATCCATAGTATGTGAAGGTGCCTGATCCATAGTAAGACCTTAACAAATGCTTACTGTATTGAATTGAATAAAAATGACAGACATTCATATTTTTGGTAGACTTTAGAAATATCTCACTTTGCACCTAAAAAGCCTTTCCCAATCTCTCTTAATTCTATTGCCTCCACTGAGTGATTATTTCCTATTTTTCCTGTATATAGCTTGTTTGCACTTGTTTTTTATTGTCTTCTCCTGAGCGCCTTGAGAGCATAGATTGCCTTTTACCTTTCTTTGTATCTCCAGTGCTTAGCATAGTGCCTGGCATATAGCAGGCAGTTAATAAATGTTTATTGACTGACTAATGAGAGTATAATAGAACTCAAAAATTTGAAGTTATATAAAAAAAACCTTTTGAAAAATTTCAGTTACATAACAGTGGAAATGAGGCATAATCCAATTGCAAGTATATCCCTTGGGATGTCTCTGTTCCTGCAAATCTACAAGCACTACAGTTTTGATTTTTGGAAACTGAATATTTCTGTTTAGTGAGGGATTAGTGGGAAATATATAAAAGCACATGTATGTGGTTTATATCTCTAAAGAACCTGTAAGGTCACCAAAGAACCAGGAAACTACTGTCCAGTGTTGGGGAGTATCTGGGGAGTTGTCTCATTATAGGCTAATCTCCCCTCAACTTCATTTTATACATTCAAGATAACAAGAGATGTGGAGGATACTCTCAGCCTTTAACAATTCATCAGTATTATGGCATAGCAGCCTGAATGTGGAAATTCTAAAGGTCCTACATGGTGATAAATGGCCAATTTATGCTAAGATCCATCAAGTGTGTTGGGGCATTTGGATCCATCACTGCACAGCCATGACATGGCCATTATCAGGCCGCAAATCGTCCAAAGAAATAACATGCCTCAGGAAGCAAGCTTTTCTGGCAGAGCCTGTCTCTTTCTACACTCAGTGTGAGACCAGCTCACTGTAAACGAAGCAATACAGCATGTAGATTAGCTCATGTTCAGCAGCTGCATGGCAGAAAGCAATTATATCATGGAGGCATCTTTGCATACAGGAACTAGGGGCTCCTCAAACATGTTTGCCATTGCTGCATTACTGAGTAGGATGGTACATTACAATGTACATGTAACCATAATAGAAAAAACCTTACTGCATTATATTGTTGCATTCATCCTTCATTGCTGAGGAAGACCATACCATCAGAGAAATGATGACATGACTTGCACTTGACTTTGTTTTGAGTGAGGGAGGGCTGTGCAGGTCATCAGCCTCTCTTCCTCCTCATGAGCCATTTGGATCCAGTGACCAGATATTCATCAGGATGACTGGAGATGACCTAGGCTGAGGCAGTTGAGGTGAAGTGACTTGCCCAAGGTCACACAGCTAGTGAGTGTCAAGTGTCTGAGGTGAGATTTGAACTCAGGTCCTCCGGACTCCTGCACTGGTGCTCTATCCACTGCACCACCTGGTTGCCCTTCTATCAAAGTATACATGAGGAAATAATAACAGGATAGCTTAGCTAGTGATACAAAATACGCTTACTTTGTTTGTGGAGGGTGACGTGTTAAAAACAGGGATCCTGAAGCTGCAGGCTTAAGTTCAGAGAGAGAGTTCAAGTTTCCATGCTAATGGAGAGTAGCTAATACATAGCAACTTAATCATTAATACACACTTCACTCTTTAGTCATGTGAAAGAAGAAACGGAACTAAAGGAAAAAACACAGACATAAAAACAACAGCAAAGTAAAAACAGTATGTTTTAGTCTGTATTCAGACGCCATCAGTTCTTTCTCTGGAGGTGGATAGCATTTTCCATCGTGAGTCTTTTGGAATTATCTTACGTATTTGTATTGTTGAAAAGAGCTAAATCAATCAAATTTTATCATTACATAGAGTTACTATTACTGTATACAATGTTCTAGGTCTGCTCACTTCATTAAGCATCAGTTCATGTAAGTTTATCCAAGATTTTCTGCAATTGACCTGCTCATCGTTTGTTATAGCACAATAGCATTCCATTACACTCAGTTGGCCTGTTTAAGAAGTAGTCAGGGTAGTTTAATGAGCCAAAGAAAAAAATAACTAAATCAAGCTGGGAGGGAAGCAGCAACAGTTAATATTGATAACCACTCTTAAGCCAAAAGGATCCAGAAAAGAGCCCCCAAATGGAGCTTGGGCAGGGGCCTGGTGTTGTCTGTTCTGTGGGCTTCAGAGTGCAGTTTAAGATTTTGGGTAAGGGAAGGGAAGGCAAAGGAAGGAAAAGAGAGGGAAGGGAAGGGGAAGAGAAGAAATGTGGCTAGTAGACCCCAAGTTAAGTGGGCATCCTCTGACCATCCTATTTTGAAACAAAAACATTGCTGAAAGTCCAGAGCCTTGAAATATGAAATCTGTAGGCCAGCCCGCTGGCAAATGGTATATAAGTATACTTTGAGAACAGAAACTCTATTGAAGTGCTGAATTATATTAGGGACACAGCTACAGAACTTAAAATATTTATTTAATTATTTTATAAGAGTGACAAAAGTTTACACTTTTCTGAAAAAATTTAGGCAAGATAAGTGGATGGGAGGCAGGGCAGAGCAGCATGATACTGTGGAAAGAATTCTAGATTCAGAGTCTGGCACCCTAAGTTCAAATCCCAAATCTGCTACTTACTACTGTTTAATGTTTGATGTGTTGCTAAACATCTTTGGTTCTCAGTCTCCTAAAGTGGGAAGTGAAGGGGTTGAATTAGATAACGTTGACTTTTCTTCTGGTCCTTAATTCATGATGAGGAAAGGGAGATTATGTAAAAGTTGTAAACGTGTCCTATAGTATGAGCAATATTATTTTTAGCAAATATTTGTTGCTTTCTTTTCAGGTGATTCATCCACTCTTCTGTCAGCTGGGGTAGGTGACACCACTGAAAATTTAGGGGATTATTCCTTTTGGTCAACAGATTGACCTCCTTATGAGACTGATCTGAGAAGTCTTTAATAGTCAGAATTGTAATTTGCATTATGGAGAGAGATTCCTTCTCAAAGTCGGGTTGTACCAATACTTTTCCAATCAAACTTCACCTTTACTAATAATTAACCTGAGGATACTGGTATCAACCAGTGTTATCATTTCTCATCTAAAATTCAGGATTCTAGCATTAGTCTACTCTTTCAATTATGTTTTCTTTTCTTTGAAGATCTGTACCTTCAACTATAAATCTTTCCATGTATCAAAAATTCTAGATATTTTTATTTATAAGGTTTTATCTCCCCATAGCCCAGTGGGATTGCTTATGTATGGTGTGGGTGAATATGTATATGTATATATGATACACATAGGTACATGTGGATACACACATACCCATGTGCATGCACACACATGTGTACATATATACATGCAACACAGCATATGTATGTGTATTGTGTAAGTATGTATATAGTCTGGACTTGCATTTCATCAGTGCAGAAAATTCCAATGGGGAAATTCCTTCTACCTTTCCTTCCAGTGAGGATTTCCTCAAGTGCTCTGTAGGTTAGTCTTAGAGAGTTACTGAAAAATTGAAAAACAAGTGATTTGCCCAGAGTCATAATGAGTCATAGGCAGGACTTGAATCCAGTTCTCTCTGATTCCAAGGTCATTTCTCTATCCATGATACCATACTACCTCTATATACATACACACACATGTATGTATGCATGTGTATATGTGTACGTGTATATGTACATATATGTATATATAGTGTGTATGTGTATACATATATACACACACACACACACATAGAGTGTGTGTATGTTCTGCCCAACATATGCCTAGTTCATAGTTGGCACTCAACGTTGTATAACAGATAGAGTGCTGGACTGAGAATCATGAAGAACCAGACTTAAATCCTTCTCCAGACCTTCTGGGCCTCACTTTTCTCAAAATTGGAGGGCTCTATTTGATGATCTTTAAAGTCTCCTCTGGCTCCAAGTCTGTGATGCTATGTTAAATTCTTATTGAATGAGTAGATATGGTCATTGAGTTTTATTTCAACTAATAGTTCGTTAAAAGTCATCTTGATTGCTAATTTCCCTGGAAATCTATAAGAACAATCAAAAAGGCAAGGTAAGACAATAGATTGATTTTTTTGATTTTCTGTTTTTCATCATATAAAAATAACTTTGAGCTGAGAGATTAGGTTTGTAGAATATGGAAACACTTCCCTTCCCATTTGACCAAGTACAGTTTCTGTACTGGCCTTGTTGGGTGCCTAAAATTCCTACTATTATTCTAAGGCTAAAGTTGAAAGGCAAATTAATTAAATTATAGCCAGATCACTTATTAACACATTAATAAAAAGTTCTTTCTTCTCTTTGGCCAGCTAATGAACTACTAAAGTCTGAGAGAGTTTGATTCCTTGAAAGGTAAGGTCTCACAATTTGAATGAAGACAGGAAAGTTCCTGGAATGCAGGGCACTACATTCCAAAGAAAAAGAAAGAACAGGACAACTAGGAGAGAAGATACAGAAAAGGGAGGAAAAGAATCACAAGAGGACATTAAAGGCGTGTTCTTTGTTTGGTTTTCAATGTTGCTAAGACTGGTCCTGGCCTTGGTGGTTTGCCACTCCTTCCATAGGTTTCTGGATTCCTGAGAATTTATTAAATTCTGTCCCCTTCTTTTTCCCCTCATAACTAACATGATTTCAGGTCCTCATCATGTCTTTCCTAGATCATGGTAATTGCCTTCCAAGTGGTCTCCTTCCTTCCATTCTCTCCTTTTACCAATATCATTCTCTCAGTTGCCAAATTGTCTTAACCCAAGACTAAAAATGTCATTCTTCTGTGCAAGGATTTTCAGTGTCTCCCTATTGTCTCTAGGATAAAATACAAAGCTCTTAGCTTATCATCTGAAGCCTTTTACATTCTGGTTTCCAAATATTGCACCTTATTTCATCCCAAGAAGTTTCTATCCCAACTGACCTTCTTGATTTCCCCTGAATTAAGCCCTCCATTTCCTGTCTATGTGTTTTCACAGACTGTTCCCTGATGCCTTCAATAATCTCTTTCATCACTATTTTTTAGAATTCCTATCTTCCTGTAAAGGTCAGCTTAGGTACCAGTTTCTATGGGGAGTCTTTTCTGATTCCCTAGTTTTGGGGGCTCCTCAAACTATCTTTTATTTACTTATCTGAGAGAAAGTAGATTCCTTGAAAGCAGAAACCTTTTAAAGTTATCTTTATATGCTCAGTGTCTAGTCTAGTGCCTTGTACAAGTAATGACTTAATAAAAGCTTGTTTCATTAAATTGAACCACAGGTAGCAAGAATGGCATTGGGTTTGATGTGAGAAGGCACCTCAGTCAAATCCCACCTCTCATATATACTAGTCAGGTGACCATGGGCAAGTCAGTTATCATCCTGGAATCCAGTTTCTCAATCTGTATAATTTTGACCTAATCAAAGGACACAACCAATTGGAGAAAAGTCTTCAAGGTAGTGTTTTTGCTTTATGAAATAAGATGCTTTTAAAAAGTCTTAAAAGACAAACGTTGAATATTAGTACAGTCAATTAAAATCACTTAGTAAATATTCATGTTTATGTTAATCATTTTCAATGCAGGAGACAACATAGTATGCTGTTTAGAAGGGCGGCCTTGTAGTCAAACAGAGGCATACTCAAGTCTTGTCTTCAACACATATAAGATACGTGATGTGGGCAACTTAACTTAATTTCCCCACTCTGCAGGAAATTCTCTTAGACTATCTGATTCCAAGATGCAGATGAGTTACTGATCTTCTTCTGTGGAGGAAATTTCTATACCAGGGAATCTCCCATACTGTGAAATCACAGTTCTGGGCCAAAAAGGAATACTTAATTTGAATTCAAAGAGCTTTATTAGAATTTTTTTCATTATTCCTTCCAATTCTGTAAGGAATTTTTTTGGGCTTTCATTTTCAAGCCCCATTTTTTTTACGGTTGACAATAATGAATGTAGTAGGGTCTGGTATGTGTTGCATCTTTTATTTGGTTGTTGGATGGTCAAGATGTGCTTTGCTGTGGAAAGTTACTCATAAAACACCAAATGTCTTCAATATGTGTGTAGATTTTTAGTCTGCTGTACTTTGAGTTAGGAAAGACCTGAGTTCAAATCTAGCTTCATATACTTACTAGTTGAATGACCTTGGGCAAGTCACTTAACATCTCTCAAACTCAGTTTCCTCATCAGTAGAACTGGGATAATAATAGCATTTACCTTCCAGGGTTGTAGTGAGGATCCAGTAAGTTAATATTTGCACAGTACTTTGCAAATCTTAAAGCACTGAGTAAATGTTAGCTATCGCTATTGCCATTATTAGTATTGTTAATTAAGTGAGAAAGTAGTTATTGATGTTCTTTTGCACTTTTTTGGATAATTTAAAGGTCTGATATTTTCCCTAAGCTTTTGATTATTTGTGATGATATATGTAAATATTTATAAAACACTTTGCAAACCTTAAAATGCTATATAAATTCTAGTGATGATAATGATGGTGGTAGTGGTGGTGGTGGCGGTGGTGGTGGTAGTAGGATGACTACTGCTGCTGCTGCTGGTAATAGTGGTGGTAGTAATAGTATAGTAATTATTGAGTTTTCCCCTGGTCACCTCCTCCCCTTTTTGGGGGATAAGGGCTGATTTTCCTTTCAAGTCTTTGACATCCTCCCTATCTTCACATACTTTGCTTAATATTCTTCTAATATTCTCAGAAGGGTGCCACACTCTACTACATGCCTTCTGTTTTTATTCTTGGTCTTGTCCATCTACTTTTCTCATCTTTGTTTCTTTACATTGACATCTGCATTCTTCCTCTAGAATCCAAATGTAGTGGCCCCATCATCTTTGAGAATAGAAAGACTTTCTCTTTTCTTTAATCTTTTTTCATCCATCTTCCCATCTGTTGGTTTTCTTCAGTTTCTTTCTCAAATGGTCACAAGTTGACTTGATTTAGTTGGATTTCTCCCTCAGCATCTTCAAAAAAAATAACTTTTATTGCTATCTTTTGTTTTTACATAACTGTCATTTCTGAATAAATCCCCTCTTTCTCTACAGTTAATCATCCCTTTAACAAAAAATAACAAAGGGGAGATAAAACCAGAAGCAGTTCAGAAAAAGTAAAACAATAAATATATCAAATGAGCCAAGGAGTATAAACTTGTGCGTTTATATCTCTATAAATACATCAGTTCCATACTCACAGTATTCTCAGCTTTCTAATGAAGGGAGAGAGGTGAATATTCTCATCTCTCCTTCAAGAGCTCACTTTCATCAAAATTCCTTAAAACTGTCCCCCAAAACCCTACCTCAAAGGAATCAAACAAGTATTTATATGACAGGTAGTGTAGGCTCTGGTAAAATAAAGAGACAGAAAGGAAACAGTTCATTACCCCAAGAACTTGCATTCTCTTGGACAAAATGTACACATTTAGTGCAAGTATATTAAAAAATAAATTCATGGTTATCTTAGAGGGGAAAGCACCAGAAGCTAGAGAGCTGACAAAAATTCTAAACTAGTTTTGTCCTTGAACACTTGGCAAGTAAGTATCAATAAATTTTTAAGGAAATATTAATGAGTATCCTAAAACTTAGGGTCTAGAACAGGAGTTCTTAACTTTATGTGGGTGTCGTAGTCACTTTGGGTAGTCTGGTGAAACGTATGGAACATTTCTTAGAATAATATTTATTGTCTATATTCATACCAGCTGTGTGACCCTGGTCAGGTCACTTAGTCTCTGCCTACCTCTAAAGTTAAGTGACTCCCAGGATTATTGTGAGGATAAAATAAGTTAATATTTGTAAAAAGGTGTTTACAAACCTTAAAGTGCTATATAAATACTAACGAGCATGATGATGATGATTTTCTATTATTAAAAGTTCAATTTAAGTTAGGAGTTGATGAAAAGAAAGATGTAAATTGTTCTCATTCAAGATCACTGACTCCCTGAAATCTAGCTGTGTGCTTGGTCTCTTGAAAACTACATGACAGATGGAACTGAACTCTTTTTGGTCAAAGGCAATCAGAAATCACCAGGTCTGAAAAGAATTTGCTCCTCTCTTCCTGAGCAACTGGGTACAGAGGCAGGACGTGGGATGAAGTCTGACTCTGTTGGTAATTAGCTTTTGTGACCTTGGATAATTCAGTTTTCTAGGAATCAGTTTCATTATCTGTGAAATGGAAGGATTCAGCCAACTTGTATCTAAGGTCCTCTCAGGGAGCAAATGATTCTATTTTGGATGAAATGTTGATATCATCAAAGGGATGGAAAGGACAGTTTTGTATACTGTAACAAAAACAATAAAATTAAACTTGGAGAGTAATTGGGTACATTGTGTTTCTAGCTGTAACTGGAAGAGAATAGGGCCCAGAAGAGCCAATCAAGAAAGAGGCAATACCCATTCCAAGACTTTTCTTGACCATATGTTTCCCTTCCCTACCTCTATAGAACCCGTGTTCCATATGAGTCATGCCCTGTTGATAGCCTGGCTTAAAGCATTAATGATTGATGCTACCTCATTTCACATCTTGTAGATGCAGCTCTGTGAAAGAAATTCAGTGTTATAAGACCTGGAACTAGCATTTCACAGACATTATTCTTTTGTGCCAGGGAGCACACTCTAGCATAATGTCCAATCTCCCTACAATTATCACATTTCCTTTTCCCTGCTGAGCACTCTGAAGCATTTTTGCTAAGTAGTTTTAGAACCACAATGGGAGTAGACCCAGACTCTGGTGGCTAGAACTGCAAATTTGGCCCAATTCATTCCAAATTCAAAAACCTGTGCTGTGCGTATGCAAAAATCCACTGTTCTGCCAAACAGGTAAGTGGGTTATTCTTGGTGCCCTCCTCGCCATTAGCCAGTCTGTTCTGGCCTTGTGGTATGCTGAACTAAAACTCCCCAAAGCTCTGATTGCTGCCTGCTGCCTCAATGAATTTTATATCAGCAGGCAAATGAAACACTCAACCAAGGGAAAGGAATTCATAATGTTGAGGCAGGATCAGATTGCGCTGTGCATTTTGCATAAAAGGATTGTGGCTATCAATATGGGATGGCTAATCTAGATAAATCGCCACTTTACATCAAATCTGTCCCCGAATAGTTCAAATTAGTGGAGTTCAGCCAGACAACACACACTGAACTTGTGAACCAATGCAGGCATTTTCTTTATGCTCATGAAACATTACATGATGAACTTGGCAAGCCTACACAGACAGAGATTTAATTCTTTAGAAGACATTAATCTCTATGGTACCACTTTATATACACTAACCAGCTAAATCTGGTAGGTCTCCCCCTAAAGCAAGGTTGCCACACTTTTTCTTCTTATAGGGAAGTAAAAGATGGGATTGCCACTCTCTACCTACTTAAGCTTTCACTCATCTTCCCTTTGTTGCAGAGGTGGAGATTATAGGTGTGGGGCATCGGATACGCTCTCAGACCTAGTAGACATGTTGGTTTTGATGATCGTAATTATTTTGTTTTCTGATTTTTTGTCATCACAGATGGATATATGAGGAAAGAGGAGGAGTGATATATTTAGAGGGGATCTTAAGCAGATGTAGAAATCAAAAGATAGCAATAAAATGTTTTTGAAGGAAAACAAGAGTTAAAATGACACAGAGAAGGATTCTGATGAACAGATGACCAGTCAATCAACAAACGCTTGTTATACACCTGGAACTATGGATACATATAAAATACATGAAACTTCCTACTCAGAAATATCTTGTGTTCTGAACCTATCCTCCCTTTTCTCAGTAAAGAGTTGGGGGACCCAGGTACAGAATGCTGGCCAAGTCTGTGCCAGCTAGCTTTGCTTAACAATTTTTCTTTCATTTACTGAAGAATTTTATGTGTTTGTGTGTGGGGAAGAGTGGAAGTGACTGTGAACTTTAAAAAAAAAGGTATCAATAAAACTTAAATAATTACTATTTCTCTGTATTTTTATACATTTTGTTAAACATTCTCAATTAATTCCATTTTAATCTGTTTCAGGAAACACACAGAAATTTTGCTGGGGTGAGTTTGGTGCCTCTTTTCTAGCTCAAATTGTAAATGAGTGCCGTGAGTCTTGGTGAAGATATATACCTTCTCCAGAAGCCATGCGTATATTTACTTAGTCAAAAAGTTAGGACTGGATCCCAGGTCTCTTTATTGCTTTTCCTTTGGCCTAGTCATTGATCTCTTATGGTTCTTTAAAGAAATCTTTGGGCCTAAGTACCTCTACAGATCTCAAGAGGGCTTGGAGGAACAAGTTTTCTCTTAAAGAGTAGCGTAATGGGTCTTCTCAAGTTTAATGGTCTTTTTCTTCTAGGGACCACTATATGCTTTTTACAAATAATGAAGCATTAATGCTCATATCAATCTGGCTCATTTCTCCAGAGTCTAATGGGAGCTCAATGTAAGTTAGAAAGTACAAGGTCAATGAATTTGGACATCAGAGCAGAGTTCAGTGAATGAATGGAAACAGAGGAATGTATATCAATCAACCAGTAAAGGATTGAGTCCCAGAAGAATTTAATGCTTGCAAGGTGCATCTTGCACTTTGAAGGTCTAGATTTGGGGTGGGAAACCTCAAGGACACATATGACCTTCTAGGTCCTTGGGTGCGGCCTTTTGACTGAGTCCAGGTTTTACAGAACAAATCCTTTTATTAAGGGGATTTGTGCTGTGGAGTTTGGATTTGGTAAAAGGGCTGAACTTGAAGACCTAGAGGGCCACATATGACCTCAAGGGCACAGGTTCCCTATTCCTGGTCTAGATCATGTTATGGATATAATATTCCCTATTTATAGTTTTCATAATTCTCCATCTTATTGGCAATTGGACAAATGATTTTAGACCCAGAGTTGTGTGATATTTAATATAACCCTAATTCTAATATAGAGTGAGGACAAATGATTCATTGAAAATAAGAGAGAAACCACATGGGATAAAATGACTCATCAATACAAGTTTATAAGGCAGTTGGGAAGTGCTCTTTTTGTTGAAATTCATCCTCCTTCATAGCATTGGAAAACCATTCTGCAAAGTTTGTCATGGCTTTTTTTAAAAAGCGTTGATGTCTTTTTGTTTTACATTGTTTTATATTTCACTTTTGGAAAACCCCACCTTTATTTCTCCCTCCTCTTTTCAAAACCAAACCCTCTATTATAACAAAGACAGCTAAACAAAAACAACAGATAGAGGATTGTGTCTGAGATAGATCTGATTCTGCCTGAATGATTCCCTTTGCTCAGCTGAGAGAGAAGGTCATAGGCTCATAGATAACTGAAAGCAGGAGCACATGTTGGCAAATGTTTAATAACTAAAATAAAAAAAAAATCAAGCCCTGATTTGTAGATTTCTGAGGTGCAGAAACTGACACTAAAAATTGAACAATCACTTGGACTCAGAGTAGGAAAGGCTCTAAGAAGTCATCTTGTCCAATTTACTCATTTTACAAATGAGAAAACTGAGGCACAGGGAAACTAAATGACTTGTCAAAAGGTATACAAGTAGTAAGTGTCAGAGGTAAAAAGAGGATTCAGCAACAGTAATGGATACAGTTTTATTGTGGAAATAACAGTACCCCATGTACCCCAGAGACCATGGGACCTTGCCATCTGAGTTGCATCTGAAACTTTCTCTGTGTCTTTTCTCCCTCATTAACATGTGAATTCCTAGAGAGCTGAAGCAGTCTTGATTTTCTAGTTGTATCCCTAGTGCTTAACACAATGCTTTCTATACAGAACACACTTAATAAATGCTTTTAAAAACTTATTCATGTTGTTTATATTTTTTCTGGGACCATTACTGGTTTTTCAGCTGCTCAGAGTTCTGTTTACTTGCAGGAATCCTTTATCTTTTTAATTTTATTTTTAATCATTGTGTGTATGTGTGTGTATACACATACATATATACATATTATATATGTACAGATGGATAGATGTAGACATAGATATGTAGATATGGATAGATAGGCAGATAGAGAGATAAAGATATTTTGGTTCTGTTTATTTCCCTCTGAATCCATTTCTACAATTCTTTCATTGCTTCTCTGAATTCCTCATATTCGTTCCTTTTTTCGCATATCTAATATACTATTATATTCATACACGGTAATTTATTCAGCTATTTGCCTCCACAGCTCTTTCTCTGACTTTCTCTTTGCCTTTCACCTTTCTTCCTCCCACTTCTCTTCTTTCTTCTTTCTTTTTTTTTTTTTTGCTCTTTCCTTCTCTTTTTTTCTCCTCATCTCCATTTCACTTTCCTCTAGTGTCAAGAAATGGAGACAGATAGTTGGGGAGAGAAGTCAGTGTTGGATAAGAAGCAAGAAGGAAAATGCCTTACTTTCCTCACTTCAAGCCCTGACTACAACCAGACAAAATGGGGAATAGGACACACTGGGAAAAACTAAATGGGTTTTGATTTGCATGTGAACTGATATCAGGTTTCTTGGAATACCCCAAACCAGAAAATAAGTTTGAGAACTGTGATTCATTTGGGACTCTTGTGTGCTCAGACTTACTGAAAACGGGGCCCTATTCATCAGGTGGGGCAAAGTAGGGTATCTGTACTACTGCTTGAACAAACCATTATTTTATTCCTGCCTTTTAAAAAATCTCTAACTGTTCTATAATATTCTTTCATGGCTTTGGCTGGAATAGCTTACCTTTTCTGGTTCTACAAGATAGGAGAAATAATTCGAAAGCAGCTGCTTGTTTGGGTTGATAAAGTGGTCTAAACAGACATTCATTCCCTTTAGAGCTCATCTTCTCTCTTCTGTGGAGCTAGATCCTGCCAAAGTGGCTGGTGTCTGGCAACAGGGTTGGCTGGCATGGTCAGGTTTCAAATGTCACAGCACAAATGGCAGTTCCAGGGACTAAAGTAAAGCAATAATGCCAAGCCTTAAATGTCCTTCAAATATATCTTTTCCTATCTAGTCCCTTGCCAGAGAAGTAAATAGCAATTATGCAAAGGTCCCCTACCCACATCTTGCTTCTCTACCTCTTCAGAAACTTTATGGAGGGTTCATTTTGATTCTAAGAGGTCTCCCTGTGGCCTGCTTAGTATTATAAGGCATAAAAATGAAGCATGATAGTGGGGCTACTCTACATAACCACCGGATGACAGAATCATCACTGCTGTGGTTTGGTGAGTCACTGTCATAAGCACACATAAATAGGATATTTATTGCTTTAAGAGTTGCTGGTGACTACAAAACCTATGAAGGAAGATGCCATCCACCTTCAGAGAAAAAAACTGATTAATGGAAGTGTGCATATTATAGTTTTACATTCATCTATACCCACATGTGTGTCAGATGGTGGTTTTCTCTAGTGTAGGGTGGGGAGGGAAGGAAGGAAACAGTTTGGAACTTAAAATGTAACAAAAATGTTAAATTAAAAACACTATTAAAGAGTCGTTGACGATACAAGAGGCATTAGGGTAAGACGATTCTCAGTTCTAGAAAAAGGGAAATAAAGGAAACTTTGAAGCTTGGAAAAAAATTCTGAAAACAGCCTACTTTTGTTAGAGTGCACACAAAATTAAAGGCAAATGACAAGATGCTTACTTCCTGAAAGCCTCCCATGCAGGAACCTTTTTCCCAACAGCCTGTGAATGCACCAGCTGAGAGAAGGGAGCCAGATCTGTGCTATTTAAGGTGACTGTGATGGCACTGGTTACTGCAGGGGGAAATCTTACCACAGAGCAATGAGCCAAAGAAAACATTACTATTTAACTATTATAGGCTGCTGTAATGCAGTTTCCTCACCGTGAACAGCAAATGATTCTGGCTAACGAACATAGAAGGTTAGATTCTCTCCCTCTGTCCCCTCTTCCCTACCCTGCAAGAGCCACAGGAAAATACCAGGAATGCTTTTTCTCTCCAGCACAGGGTGGTGTCTCACCCTTCTGCTCAACTATCCCATCTCAATAGAAGTCATGTCCTGGTGGGATCAGGAGACATGAACCTACACTTGATCAGAATGGAGATGCTAGGGTAGGAAGAGAACGTTTGGGAAGGAATTCTAAAGGTCTGCTGAAGTAGCTCTAGTAACTCAAAGCTGATTGATTCCATTACCCAGATAGAAGATTCTCTGCTAGCCTTATAATACTAAGCAGGCCACAGGGAGACCTCTTAGAATCAAAATGAACCCTTCATAATGTTTCTGAAGAGGAAGAGAAGCAAGATGTGGGTAGGGGACCTTTGCATAATTGCTATTTACTTCTCTGTACAACTTCTCTCCAGACCCAGGGAAGCACTTCTACTTTGTTTTTTAAAACAGTGTACCGAGAGGCAATATAGTATAACAAAGACCACTGAGTTTGAAATGAGGGTACCTGTGTTCATTTCTAGCTCTATCACTTACTACCTTTATGACCTTGGTCACAGTACTTAACCTTTCTGGGGCTCAATTCTTTCTCTGCAAAAAAATGCAGTGTGTGTATAGGGGGGTTTGAATAAGATCACTTCTTGGAAGATCCTTTCCATCTCCAAATCTATGATCCTTAGATCATGTGCTCTCACAGACTCGTTCACTTGTACCAGTTGTTAACAAGTTGTTCTTACAGGTTGTGAAAGAGTGTGGAAAGGTGAAATATTTTGACCAAAGGCTTCCAAGAATGGTTGACTGAAGAACAGAGGCTTAATCTGGAGAAGTGAAGATTTCTTTGGAGGAGGAGGTATGTGATGAAGGTGATGGATAAGACTTATTCTTCTTGGCCCTAGAACTAGAATCAATGGAGAGAAGTCAGAAACAGACAAATTAAGACTCAGTTTAAGGAAAAATTTCCCATTGGTTATAGTCAATCAGAAGCAAGATAAGTTCTCTCACAAACTTGGTCTCTATGTAACCTGTATGATTCTTTTTAACTTGAAGTTTATGATCTTAGAACATATCCTGGTATATCTTAAAGTCAGAGAGTAAGGGGAGAGAGAGAGAGACAGATAGACAGACAGACAGACAGAGAGACAGAGAGAGAGACAGGGAGAGACAGAGAGAGACAGAGACAGAGAGACAGAGAGAGACAGAGAGACAGGGAGAGACAGAGAGACAGGGAGAGACAGAGAGAGAGACAGAGAGAGAGATGAAAGCTTGTGTCTTCATGTATCACAGAGAACCATGCATATATCAAGGAACTGGTGCCCAACAGGGACCCAGGAGAAACAGAGGGAAATTCTGAAACAAACTCGAGAGAGGTTGCCCTGAGGTAAAGGACACAAGAGAAGTGATATACATTCATATATAGGAAAGATTCAGCACATATATTCATTTGGATTGCCAGATGTAGAAATGAAGCCTGACAAGAGAATGTAAGAAAGTAGATGATATCAGGGATTTGTGAACAACCTCTGACCTCCTCTCTTTCTCTATTCCGGCATCTTTGTCTGACAAGTGCTCTCTCTTTCTCCTTTCAAAGGCCATCTCCAACAGTCCGCTGACATACGTGGAATTCACCATCAAAGAATTATGTCTTCAATAGCCTGCAGCTGTTTAGCTATGGATTTTAGTGAAGTCCAGGACAAAAGTTCACATCAGCAGATTGACAAGAACTGGAACCTGGAAATCAACCCACTGACCAACCACGGACATTTAATATGGATTAAAGTCTACTGTGTGTCAGACATGGTGATAGGCACTCTGCCCTAACAGAGCTTATAATCTAGCAAGGGGAAACAACACATATAAATTTAAGTATAGACAAAACACACTACAAAAGAGACACAAGATAATTTGGCAGGGAATGGGGGGGTGAGGATAGGCACTAGCAGCTGGGGGAGAGAAGGAAGGCTTCTAGCAGTGGTTCCCAACCTCCTTTTTTTTTAATGAATGTCATTCTCTCTAACCTTTGCCCTTGGGTTCTTCTTGCAGGCAGTTTCAGATAGCCTTCTTCAGTGTCAGCTCATCTTTAATTGTCACCTTTCCTTTTCCTTTCCAGTCTCCATCACAGGCTCTTTTCATAAATTGTTTTGCCCTCTTCTCTGGGTTCTTTCACTCTGAATCAGTATATCTGGGCTCCTTTCTGTTTATTTCTGTCTCTCTACTGTTTTTACTTCCCAGATTCCCTTGACCCCTTAAGACTCTCTTATCCAGGGATCATTATGTCATCTGAGTCCATCCCCACGCTACATAGAATCATTCCTTTTGAAGGCTTCAAATTGCATATCTTTGTGTTCAGTGTAACAGTGCTCACAGTGGGTGTTTTATTAATGTTTGCTGAATCTGAATTTGTGATAATTGACAATTAATTACCAGCTTGTCCTAGATAGTGTTGCTTTTCTCAGTTCCTTCTCCTTTCTATTGATTTGTACCTTTAAACTCATTGGTATGGGGAACTTCTGGTGTGGAAAAACCTTTTACCAGGTGTTCAGCTGCAACTTCTATGTAAATTATAGTCTTTGAGAGTTTTCTGGGACACTGAGAGATCAGGTGAATCACTCGATGTCACAGAGGTAATATATGTCAGTCAGAACTTGAACCCAGGTCTTAATAATTCAAGTCTGGTACTGTTACACAATACTTTCATCATTGTGCCTTAAATTAAAAAAAATAATCAAAGCCCTGTATTTTAGTTTTAATATATACAATTCATCTGGGGCATACTCCTCAATTTAAAATATTCTTTTGTGCTAAATATTGGGTATTTAACACTGTGGGGGAAACTAGCCATGTACTAACACTATGTTGAATACTGCAGAGGATACAAAATGATACTATTATACCATCCTTTCCCTACAAGAACTAGCAAAATAGCTAAGAAGTTTATATCTGATTATTGATCTATGTCTCATGCGTACGTGAGTACTTAGGTATTTAAAGTAAGCAGTATCACTAACAAAAGGTTAGACCTCCAGGTAATTGTATATTCCGCATTCATCTTCTGTGTGCCTTTGAAGGGGCCCTTTTGCCCTTCAGGGAACTTAGTTTCTTCACTTATAAACTGGGGACCAGAATGCTGGTCCTGCATCATGAAGATGTCACGTGCATTAACTAATTACCAATGATTGAATAACATCTCAAGAAGCCAATGTAAATGCCAAGTGTTCTTACTGATAATAAAGCAGCTACTTTCTGGATGGGGCTGTCATGAGGCTTAATGATTTAATTGCTATGGAGTGCTTTGATATTCCTGGATGAAAGGTGTTATGTAAGGAATGAAGTGGCACATTCTTAAGTACCTTCTATTTTGTTTTCCAAAAGATCATTAAAATTAATTTCCAAATGAGAAAATGCTCATTGGCAAATTCCTGGGTAAAACATCCATCTGACAGCACAAAAGTAGAATATTAGAATAATGAAAATTATAGAGAACTGAATTATATAGATATTATATGAAATTATTCCACATGGAATTATAAAGAAATATTAGGCTTTCTAGCCATAAATTTATGGGGTTGATCTCTGATTTCTGTTTGGAAATTGACTACTGTGACTTTACGGCCGGATCTACAAAATAGTACATGAATGTTTTAGCAGGATTTCAAGTGTTGCCAACAATTTCCTAATGCTTAGCATAAATTCCATCACTAAAACCAAAAATCTATATTTTCACCCTTCATCCCAAAGGTATATCATTGAAGTCATCATTCCCCAATTTAGTTCAACTAATTCCTAGTGCTAACTTGTGAAAGGTCAGTAGTGTGTTCAGATCACACCTTTAGCATAATCAGTATAATGAGAGGAGAAAAACACTTCAACAACCAGTCCTTAAATTCCACAAAATGATTAATTTTCATTTAAACAATTCAAGTAAGTGCTATAGAATTGAATGTTACAAGGGACTTTTACAAATCCCTCTCACAGACAGGTTTCCATCTTTACATTCTTTCTCTCCTATCCTTAGTTATGTATTTTTCAGGTTACACTTTTCCTTTCCAGATCATTCAAATGTGGGTTATTTATTGTATTCCCTGGGAACTTTTAAAGAGTTTAAGCACTGGGACATCTTTAAATGTCCTAGATAAATGATTTTGCAACTCCTTTGAAGACCTGAAAATAGTCCCAGGACTTTCTCAAGCGCTTCAATTTGATTCAAGGAAATAACTTAATTACCAACGACCTGATGGAATAGATTTTACACTTTAATTTTCTGCCTTTTTAAGAAGGCAAAACATTTAAAAGGGAAAAAAAGTAGCAGGTTGCTTGTTTTCTCTGAGTTGCCACAAATTAAAAATTACACTCAGGCTACACTTAGAGTTTCATACTAATAGGAAATATTCATGAGTAAATAAAAAAACCCAATAATTATGACACTTTTTATTCAAAGCATGGAGAACATTTTATCAGCGTGCAGATTGGCTTCTGAAGATTTAGATGGGGAATCTGAGGCAGAGAGAGGAGAAATGGACTGACCAACTGTCAACAGAAATGACATTTGCTCCCTTGAACACCATACTTAACTCTTGGAGAAAAGTGCCATGTTGTTGAAATCCAGAAATGTCTTAGATTATGTTAGAGAAATTTTAAACTTGGTTTGCTTGTCAGTGTTTCAAAACTAGGAAATAAATTTGCACAGGCAGGTTGTTTTGACTATCCCTTTGTTTTTAAAGGTGGAAAGCAAACACAATTACTTCCGCTTACTGTTATTCTCAAAACCTTTTCAGATATCTATAGGAACCAGGGGGCAGGTTTAAAAAAATAGCAGGACAGGTAGGGAGAAATATTCTTTTAGCATTCACTTGGTAATTTGGACCACCTTCAGCAATGGCTGCCAGCTGCAGGCTTTAAGGAAGAATCATTTCCTTTACCAAGACAGTTTTTGAGGGCAGCCGCCTTTTAAACATTCTATGACTTTGGTCAAAGAGCTAGGAAGGAGGCATTAAAGATCTCAGCCCTGTCAGAAGCTTCAGCCAATAAGAGGGCTCCTGTCATTCACAGTGGGGCATGTTCAATATTTCCTATGTTGTTTGGCTTTCACCCTGACAGCTTTTAAATCTCGAGGGACTAGGGGATTTTACCTTTCCTTTCTCCCCAAAGTGAGTGTATGTTTTGGCGGGGGAGTGAGAATGGAAGGAGGGGTGAATGAGGAAAGATTGAAGAGAAGGGATCAAGGAGAAGAGTAATGATTATCTGACTTTCACGGGTTTTTTTGGTTACTCTTTATTAAATTTCAAATGAAATATTGGCAATTTGTTCAGCCTTTCCCCATTGCTAATATTTAAAAGCATTCAATTAAGATTTGTAATGTGTCCAATGAGTTAAACCGTCCTATGGTATTAGAAAAATATTACATATATGAATAAAATACATCAAGGCATTAAAAAGCTATTACACACTCTGAACATAAAATGGCAGAATAATGATGGATTCTGCCAAGCAGCAAACATATTCAAAAATATTATCTTCCTGGTAATGAAATGCCATCCGTTTCATTTTAAGCTAAATACGTTAGACATATCAGTGGAGTCTGTGCTGACACAGCAGTGAGTTGAAATTGAAAATCTGAAATTATATATATGATTGGACACAGTGTTAAAGTAATTTATAGGAAAAACCACAAATGTGCTGGGTCTGCACCTTCTGGTGAACTCATTTTATAGAATCAGATAGAGGAAAACTCTACCATTTCTAATGTGCTGTTAGAGTGGCAGCCCGCCAGTGCCCCAATATATTCAGTATGAAAAGGAGAAGAAAGACAGACAGAGACAGAAGGGGGAGGTAGGGTTTGATGGTCAGGTAAAGGTGGGGAGTTGCCAGGGGAGGAGGATGGTAGTGTTGAGGTGAGAGTGGGGGAGAGGAAGAGGAAAAAAGAGAGAGTGATAGAAGAAAGACTTTGCAGCCTTGATTCAAATTACAACAATTCTGCATAACCCATCAAGAAAATGGCATTCACTTTCATTACTCTGACCTAATATGATATAGCAGCTGGAAGAACTGTATTAGCTATCGAGACAAGTGGTAGATAACGGGCAAGCATTTGACAGGGGAACATTTCAGCATGGCTACAGCGTGGCTGGGGTGGCTCCACCAGGTGCCAAGTGGCAGCCAATCTCATTACTGTGATCATCTGATACCTCCAAGTTCAGGCGGGAATTCAGGTTTTGCTGACGGGAAAAGAGACTCTTTTCTTCAGGAGCATACAAATAGTCTGACCATCTCTTTATCTGTCTGTCTGTCTCTGGATCTGTCTTTCTTTCATGTTTTTATTTTCATTTCTGCTTAGCAGGTCTCCCCACAAAGTGAAGGAGGGAGGGTAGGTATGGGAGGAAAAACACGCTGCACTTTGGTGTGGATATGTGTGGAGAATTGGTACCCTGATGTGCTTTCGTCTTTCATTTATCTCCATAATCCTGCTTGAAATGTGGATTATTTAATCATAATGGGCTAGTCTCTTCCTATGTCACCCAAGAAGCTATAAGGTTCTGTCTTATCTGCAGGAAGGAAGAAAAGAAACCTTGTTACCCTCTGAAGTGCTTGAGATTCTGTGATTAAAAAAATAGATTTAAAAATGGAATCAAAGACAGAGAGAATGTTTTTATTTTATACCTTATATTAGCTAACTAATTCTAGGAAAGGAAATAGTAGATTTTGGGAAATGTGTTTGCTGCAAAGTGGCATTTTGATGAGAAGATATGACGCCACCATTGTAACTCATGCAGTCTCTGCCATCCCCAACAAGCAACCAGCAGAGGAAATCCCCAGGGATGCAAAAATATGATCATGATAGGGAATTTATAGGGAAGTTTTCTTTTTTCTTTTTCTCTTAAGACTTATTTCATTCATTCATAAGATCATTGTCCTAGAGCTAAAAGGGATGTCATAGTCTGTCTGTTCCAATTTTTTCATTTTATAATTGATAAAGCTGAAACCTAGGGAAATTGCATGATTTATCCAAGGTTGTACAGAAAGGATTTCAACCTAAGTCATCTGACCTGAGAATCAATATTCTTGACACTGTATTATGAAGATCTATTTATTACAAATTCACATAATCTCATAATTGGAAGGTGTATTCATGGTCTTTCAATATGCTGCTCAGTCTTTCTAGGGTGTTTCCGACTAGTGGCCATTTAAGTTCTTCTTCAAGGCTCTAAGGGATCTATTCCACTTGAACGGTTCAAATTGCTAGGAAGTTATTTTTTTCTTATATCAGCCTAAACCTGACTTTGTTTTAACTTCCACTAATCAATGCTAGTCTTTCTTTCTGGGGCCAAGTCAAACAAATCTACTCGCTCTTTCACATGACAGTCTTTTCAATACTTGAACATAGCTACCATGGTCCACTTTTAGGCTTTCCTTTTCTAGGATAAATGCCCCTACTGTCTTTGACTAATTGTCTTATGAGATCTTCAGTCCCTCACCAACCTTCTCTCGTTCCTATGCACCTACTTCAGTTTACCAATGCTCTTCCTTAAACATAGCACCGAGAATTCAACACAATGTGCTGGATGTTGAATTGTCATCTCATTTTTTTCTGGGATATTTTACTTTTCAATGATGTCTAAGATCAAGCTGCTTTTTTGGAGAGCTATATGTGGTTAATTTCTAGAACTTCAAGGGTCTCTGTAGAAATATTATATAACCCTATCCTTGCTGAAGGGAATCGGCTCAGCCCATTTGAGGGAAAACTATATGAATTAATTGGACATAATGAAAAGGCAAAAAGGAAAGGGCAACAGGACAGCACCCCTCCCACAAGTTGGGCAGCAGCAGACACTTCCAAAACTAGGGCAAGGCAGAAGCATCCACAGCTAGAGAGGGAAAGACAGGGAAGGGACTTTGCCAGAAAGCCCTGGGCACCGTGGTTTTTATGCCAAAGCACAAGTAGGGAGTATATGATAGGGCTGCATCCAGGACTTGACATATGCAACTCTTACCACTCCCGTCATCAATTATTTTGTGGGTCAGGGTAACTTAGAAATACTAAAGAAGGCCAATTATTTTATGTAAAGGAGTGGGGCCTTGCTCAGGCACATCTGATTGGCTTTCTGATTCTGAGGTCATAGACAGGGATGTGTCAGTCACCAAAGCTTCATGGGCAATGCAAAATTTTAGCATGCAAGGTTCCTGAAGACTTCAGAAAAGAAGGAGGTCTGGGCAGAAAGGGAATACGACTGGAATAGAGAAAGAATATTGCAGAGAGACCAAGTCCAAAGAACTGGGAGCTTTTCCAGACAACAAAAGGAAAAGTATTCTCTGCCCCAGATGGGATGGAAGAAGGACTATCATGGACCAGGCGATATTCTGAGGTTTCTTCAACCCTGATGGAATGCATGTGATAGGAGTAGGGGATGGGGGAATGCACAGTTTCCATTTTTGAGCTTAGCAAAGTAATTGATGGACAAAAGGATAGGAAAGGGGATGAAGCAAAATGAAAAAAAGTGACTTTTCCTTCCCTCTACCTCCTTTCTTTCACTTAAGAGAGAAGTAGAGGCACTGTGGGCTACATTTACTTTTCCCAATCCTATGGCAGCTCTTCCTGTCTTAATGATTTTTCAGATTGCAGATAGCAGCCCAATAATTACATCCACTAGTTCTTTCAGTACTATCTGGACCCTGAATTAATTGAGGTCTCTTACCATCTTGCTGCATAGGCTGAATTTCAATTCTCTCAACCATTTTCTTCTGTGTTTCTCATTCCTAAGTTCATTTTCCTGAACAGACAAAACACAAGGATAGTAAGAACTGAGCAGTTTCCTCTTCTCTTTCAAATTTGTTATCACTAGCTAATCATCCTCTTCTTTGATCTTCTGTTTGCCCCCACCATACTTTGAATAATCATTTTCGGGGCACTTAGGTATCACAGTGAGTAGAGCACTGACCCTGGGATCAGAAGGATCTGAGTTCAAATCTGACCTCAGACACTGAACACACTTACTTGCTGTGTGACCTTGGAAAAGTCACTTAACTTTAATTGTCTTGCCTTCTCCTCCTCCATAAAAATAGAAAGATCTATAAAAAATAATTTTCATCGCTCTTAACCTTCATCACTAGCCTCAGCTCATTCTGAGCTTTAGAACTCCTTCATCACCTCTGTCCTTCTTTTCATCTTCTATTTGTGTCATTTTGAAATACAATTTGGTCACTGCTGTAATAGTAAGAGAAAATTAAATTAAATTATTTCTGGTTTCACCTCACACCTAACAAATTGGCAAAGATGACAAAAGATGGAAGTGGTCTATGCTGGAGAGACTTCAGGAAGACAAACACACTAATTACTGTTGATAGAGCAGCTCACTGGTCCAAGGACTCCAGAAAGCAATTTATAATCATGTTAAAAAGAAGGGGGTTAATTGCCTGTACCCTTGACCCAGAAATCCAACTACAAAGTGTCAAGGACAGAAAGAAAGGTGTCACCATCTCCAAAATGATCATAGCTCTTGTGTGTGTGTGTGTGTGTGTGTGTGTGTGTGTGTGTGTTGTAGCAAAAAACTGAAAACAGTATATGTGTTCATCAACTTGAAAATAACTAAACAATTTGTAGTAAATAAATGTAACAGAATGTTATGACAGCATAAAAATGAATAGGAAGGCAAACGAAATAGTGCAAAATGAAGAAAACAGAATAAGGAAAAAATATACAAAAAGACCACAACAATGTAATTGGAAAGAATAAAAAAGATATAGAACACTGTGTAAGTGTAAGGACCAAAATGGTCCCAGAGCAGCACTGAGAAGCTATATCTGCCTCTGTTCTTTGCAGAGGTGGGGATCTATGGGTATATAATATTGCATATTGCCGTCAGACATCGTCTCTTAAGTACACTGGTTATTTTATCCAATTTACTATTTTTTTCCTCTTCCTGTTAAAATCTTTATTAATCACAGATGTACATACAGCATGGGCTAGACGTACCAGGGCTATAATACTACATCTTGGGGTTGGCATTACTATTGACCTTTTCCCTGAACATATTGTACCCCCTGTGAGAAAGTGAAAGGGTCAATGATAATGTGTGCCAGCATTTTCTGTCCATGTTTCATGCATACTTAAGGTTACAAGGGATGGCTCATTGGGTAGGGTAAGGAGGAAGGAAATATATTCAGAAATAAATGCCATATAAAAATGATACCTATAAAAATAAGATAAAAAAAATACCATGAGGGAATGAAAAAGAAATTCCATTCAAAATAGCTACAAAATGCACAAAATATCTAGGAATTAACTTACTCCAACATAATCAGGATTTAATTGACTACAAATGCAAAATACTCTATACAGAAACAAAGGAAGGCAAATAATTGAGAAAAATTAAGGTGATTGCATCCATACGGTCTCTTTATTAGAAAAAAATCCATTTTCTTCTTCAGAATTGTTCATTTTATTCTTAACAGCATTTTATTCCTTTTCAATCAACTGTCTCTTAAGAGTTTTACATCCGGAAATTCAAAATTTGGAATTTCAGATTTGAGAACCTGCATATGCTATCTCTGGACTTTAGGGAAGTGACCTACAAAGTGAATGCCAGAAGTTTCCTGGGGGACTTAGTGTTACCCCAAGGAATGTATAATTAACTAATTAAAGGGTCAGACACCCAGAGAAAACAAAATCTGTCCCTGACCTCAAGGAGCTAAAGTTCAAATGGAGGAGACAGCATATGAATATTGGTAGATCCAAAATAAATACAGAATAGATGGAGGCTAGCTGTAAAGTGAATCTACTAGAAATTTCAGAAAACAGGGGCCTCTCAAAGGAGTGACTTTTGAACTGAGGCTGAAAAGAAGCCAGAGTTTTAAAGAGGCAAAGGGTAGGATGGAGAATATTTTAAGCATCAAGGTTAGCAAGAGTAAAGGCATGGAGAAGGGAGAGTGCATGCAAATTACAGCAGGTAGACCTACAGGACTGAATCGCAGACTGTGTGGAGAGCTGTAATGTGTGAAAAGCCTAGAGAAGGGGCAAGGCTACAAAGAGCTTTAAATGCCAAATGAGGGATTTTTGTGAAGGGACAAGGAGAAAGGGACATCTAGAGGAGAGAATAATATAGATTTGAACTGGATCATCAGGGGTTGAGATCTGGAAGAGTGAAGAGGGGAGCCAGGGTAGGGGTGATGACTTGTGGTGCTATGCAGGAACTGGAAGTCAAAATGAGGAGGAAGAATTGGTTTAGGAAGTGTAAGGTGTAGGAAGAGATGGAAAGACAAAAGCTTGTGAATGGATAAAGAAAAATACAAGGTTTTGAAGATGGGAATAGGACATGAATGGTGATGGCAAGATTAAGACTCCAACCATTCTGTGTATCTTAAAACCCATATCATTTCCTGCCTAGACTACTGTAATGGCCTCCTTATTAGTCTAATTCATCCTTAACACAGCCACCAAAGTGGCTGAAGCACAGATCTGACCCAGTCATCTCTCTATTAATAAACTCCAATGGCTCCCTATTGACTCTAGTTCAAATATTATTTCATCTTTATCTTTTCATTTTGATATCTCCATTTTTGTGTTTGACTATATATATATATATATATATATATACAATTATGAAGACAATAGGATTTGTTTGTGATTTGTACATAAGTTAATGTAATTATAACATGTTTGTATATGAAATGTATATGTTTAGTATATAATTAAATATATTTACATAATTATCATGTATTTACAGAGTTAAATACATGGTTATTATTATTTTATTATTAGCCAGGAAGACCTCAATTCAAGGGTTCTCTACCTCAGAACATACTGATTGTGTAACCTGGGCATTTCCCTTAAGTGCTCCAGGCAAACTCTGAGACTATTAATTGCCGAAAAGTTGCTGACCTACATTGGTAGAGGGGATTTCATTCCCCAGATCTCCCTGTGCCGATGAAATCACAGGTCAAATCTCTCTATGTGTGATCTAAAAAGTTTGGAGACCACTTGGCAGAGCATGTGTTAGGCTATTATCAAATTTCTACCTCCTTTTTCAAAACCTCTTAGATGTAGTTATCATTCTTCCCAAGGGTCCTGTCTTTTCAACTTCAGTAGATGGTTCCTTATTAGTGGTTAGAATCTAGTCCATTCCTTTCATCTGTTCCTCTACCTGATGAAGAATGAAATTGTTTTCATTATCCATAGCATAAAATGTTACCTGATTTGTGAGAGGTGGTATGACATGGTGAATAAAGAACTTCGGAGTCAGAAAACCTTGAGTTCAAATCTCACCTCTGATACAAAGTAGATGTGGGACTCTTGGTAAATCTCTTAATTTTTTCAGCCCCTAAATAAATTCTTTTAGATTGTAAGTTGTAGAGCAGGTACAGATTTAACTTGGTAGAGGGAATTTCTTCATCAGGAGCTCCTAGAAATCATAGATCTGATCCAAAAAATTAAAGTGAGTCAGGAATTGACAAATATTAGGTCACTTTGTATACTCATGGAAAGTGAAGCAAAGAGAAGGTCTATGACTTGCTCAAGGTTGTAACAGGGTAGAGATGAGACGAGATTAAGACTTCTAAATTCTACTGTAGTTATCATCAGCAAAGAGGAGAAATTGGAAACTTCCTTAAATGTCATACAGTATAACCTCTAACCCACTTTAGGAATCTTTTCTAAGGGATCCCTGCCAGGTGTCCATTCAACATGCCATTGCTGTTTTTTTACCTTCATTCTCCAAGAAGACCAGGATATCAGAAAGGTAATTTTATGACTTGCAAGTGAATTGGATTTAAGTGAGGGAGAGTTGTGCAAAGTCAACAGCCTCACTCTCTTCTCTGAAGCCATCTAGGCCCAGTGGCAAGATATAGATCAGAAAGACTGGAGATGGCCCCAGATGCAGGTGTCAGTTTGACTGAGACAACACTCATTTAGTGATTAAGGCTAGGTAAGAAATGAGACAAAGGAAAGACCTCTTCTACCTAGTGAAAAAGAAATTAATCTGGGCAGGGAAGATGCTCAGGGTTTCTGACATGTTCTTGACCACTTCCAGGAACAGAGATGTCATTATCAAACAAAGTAGTTTTTTCTATTGTTAGAAGATTCTAATTAAAAATTCTTTTTTTCTTTCCTATTGGGCTAAAATATTTCCCTCTTTCATTTCTGCCCATTGGCCCTTATCTGCCCTTATCTTATCATTCTCTTCTAAACAAGTGGTAATTTATCAACGTATGCCCTAAAATTTTGTGTCCTGATTTGAGTATAATATCCTATATATCATCTAACCAGCTCTGAGGACAGAGGGTCTGTCACTTCTATGATTGAGACATTATATTATAACTGCTACAGCCTGAGATTTGGCTAGTTTTTTAAACAGTCACAGAATATTGTTGGATTATACTAAATTTGTCATGAACTGAAATGCAACAGATTTATTCACATGATCCACTGTCAAGACAGGGCTCCCCTATTGTGCAGAACTTTCTATTTATCCCTGTCAAATTTTGTTGTGTTGTTTTTGTCCTTTCTTCAGGCCTATGAAGACCTGTTAAAATCTTGATTCCGTCACCTCACCTTGTCTAGACTTATCTCACAATTCTGTACTCTGTGCTTCATTTCAATTCTGAAACTGGATTGCTCATCATCCTCTAAACATGTCCCATGTTTTCCCACTTCCATTCCTCTGCTTCTATTTCCTCCCATGTCTAGAATAGCCATCCTTTGTTGACCTCATAACCATCCTTCAAAATCTAGTTCAAATGTCACAATTTCTTTTAAGCCTCTTCTGATTTCCATGGCCAAAAGTAATTTTCATTCATTTTGAAGACATTACATACTTTTTTATATGCTTCAATTCTAATTGGTCATTTACCAACAAGTTTTATTTCTCTTTAAAAGGTTGTAAAATTCTTTGAGGCCAGGATGCATCTTAAATGTCTTTGCAAACAACATTTATTGAATCCATTATGTTAGCTCTTCCTACTAGTGAAATTGATAAGTATGCCTTAGGACCAAAGGATCATAGATTTAGAACTGCAAGAGACACCAGACATCATCTAGCTCAAACTATATCTTGTCCAAGCTCACACAGGTATGACTGGCTTTCTGTTTAGGTCCTCACTTACATCATTGGCAATATAGATGAGGAAACGGAGACCAAGGAAGGTTAAGGAACTTGTCTGAGGTCATACAGCAAGTAGGTAAGATTTGTACCAAGTCCTCTGATCATTGATCTTTTTACCATACAATTAAGTGCCATATAAAATGTTGTATTACTACTAGTGCTAATAAAATAATTATTATTTTTAAAGACTAGGTCTCCATGTCTTGCCCTGGCTGGAAGCACAGGGGCTACAAAGGGGGTTGGTCCCATTTTGATCAGTATGAGAGCTTTGACCTTCTCCATTTCCAGCTTTGATTGGCTTTCCCGTCCTTAGGCAGCCTCGTCCCACCCTTTGCCTCCCATATCTGGGTGCTCACCATGTTAATGATGAAGTTAGGGTGGATACCCAATTGGCTTAGTCCATTGTAGCTCACGATTCCTGAACTCAAGAGATTGGTCAGCTTCAACCTCCCCAGTGTCAGGGATTACAGTGTTATTACTGAAATGAATCAGAATTCTCTCACCATGAATAGAATCCTCCCCAGAAGAAACCAACACCACTATGGGATAGGAAAGTAGCATGCCTAGAGGACTGCTGTATTTCTAAATACATAATATGAATGAAACTATGTGAAATCTAGAAGAGCACCTTTGTCATTATATGGGTAGGATGGTAATGATATCCATGATTTTCCTTAATATATCTTATGGGATTCCATTTGTCTGCTTGAAGATCTTTTTCTGGTCACTCATGTTGCTTTGGTGATGTCTTAACCATGCTACCCAAGTCCTTTTCAGTAAGTGCAGGCTGTATAATTGATTTTGTTTTCTCTGGATTTTGCCCCATTCTTAAGAGTAGGGCATGGGGGGGGGGAAGAGGAAAGGCTGAATATTGTTTTGTTTTCACTTCTTTTCTTGCCTGACTGTACCTCATTCTTGCTATGGAGGGGTTCCAGATCAGAGATCAGAAGAAGTGTAACTAAAGATTAAAAAAAAAGTCTAGCCTTTAGTATAAGCTCAAGATCAAAACTTTATGCCTCTATTCCAGCTACACTACTTGTACTAAAGATGTCTGGAAAAAGGCCAATAAGTGAAAAAATGATGACCACGAGAACTGTTTAGGGAAAAACAGCTGTTCAAAGTAGCTACATTTGAAAAGTTTTCTTTTCTTTTTTAAAAAAAATTAAGCCTTGAGTATTCTTGTAGTGAAATAAGGCTTCCCAGGTTTCACAGATAATTGTAATGTCTAATAAGACAAAGTACTTAATATAGGAAGAATATTCTTATTTGTTCCTATATTTTTGATATAGTATGATAGCAAAGCAGTAAGTCAAAACACTACAGTCTTTAATCTATATAACTTGAGGGAACAGGTAGTATTGTAATTGTTAACTTGTCCTCATTCTGTATCATGGGGTTCAAACAGAAATGGTCCTGGGCAAGTTTTTGCCTTCCTATTATTCTTTTATATTCACTGTCCTACTGATTGTTACACAAATGAAAATAAAAATAACTGCTGTAGTTAGATAAAAGTTTTAGGATGTACTCTTATTCTCCACTTCCACTGAAAGCATTCTTGATGCAACTCCTAAGGAGAAAGGATAATGTGAATGATATGAACTTCTGTTTGGCAGCTAGATGATGCAGTGGATAGAGTGCTGGACCTGGAGTCAAAAAGAATTATCTTCTTGAGTTCAAATCCAGCCTTAGGGACTTATTAACAGTGTGACTCTGGGCAAGTCACTTCACTCTGTTTGCCTCAGTTTTCTCATCTGTAAAATAAACTGGGGAAGAAAATGGCAAACCATTTCAGTATCTTTGCAAGAGAACTCCAAATGAAGTCATGAAGAGTTGGATGAGACTGAAATGACTGAACAAATGAATCTCATCTTCTCCCACAAGATTTTGAGATCCTTAGTCAGATCTCTATACTTTGACAGCTTTTTGTTCCACGCAGCTTAGAGACTGTATTTGGATGGAAACATCTACTTAAAATGTTGTTTTTAAGTTTTTATAGGTCAGTGTTTTGTTGTGATACAGAGGTATGCTGATAAATATTTAACAACTGGTTCTCTGAAAGAAATGTATGTTCAATATGCTTTTAAGTTTAATATGCATTATTCATATTTTTATCATTTATTTAAGGCTGGATAATTAGCAAAGCAATAAATCAAGTCTTGATTTACATACATTGCTGTTTTCTGAGGTATAAATATACTGAAAATTTGACACTTGGTTCTCAGAACTGATAGAAGCTGGTTCCAACATACCCCTAGTTGTGGGTAGTCATTTGATCTATAATAATGATATCCTTCTAGTACAGTTTATTGATTGAGTTCCTCAGGATATTTTGAAGCATATAGATATTGCTGTTGTTTAGTTGTTTACTTGTGTCCAACTCAGATATTGTTGTTTAATTGTTGATGTATGTTCAACTCTTTGTGACCTGTTGACCTGAAAACTTGGTTAAAGAAAAGGCACAGGCTAAATGCATACATTTTATGATTTAATTAATTAATTCCCTCTTAAAGATAATAGTCATAGCGCTATGGAGTCAGAGGTTCCTCTCTGACTCCCTGGTACAGAAATCTTCTGGCTTATATACATTTTACCATAAGAAAGGAACTCTCTTAGTTGGACAGATTGTAAATTTAGTAAAACAAGACAATTAACAAAGCAATGTCAGTTGAATTTTATGATCTCAAGCTGTGTGAATCTCCTTTCCGTAGCATATGTCTCTGTGACACAAGATAAGGAGAAAATCCCATTACTCTGGTGACAGACATCCTGTCCTAAACATGCCCTTAAAGTTGTGGACAGGAAAGGGTATCTTAACAGAGTTTTCAAAGTTGAAATTACAACCCAGGACATCTGTGTTTTTTCTTATCACTAAGATGCCAGGGGGGAAGGGTCTTCTAAGGAAGTTACTAAATCAGCCCTATCTGCTTTGCTGACAAAAGGCATTTTCTGAGTAACAAAGGAGACTATTAGGTCCAGACTCTTCTTAATTCAAGCTTTGGCCTTATTAAAGTTCAAAATTTATATTAAATATTATCAGACCCCGCAGACTATAACATACCATGCCCCTTTATCCTCCACTCTCCTGAAGTTGGTTCAAGCTCATGTGCCTTGCTTCTGTGACACTCACTGTGTGAAAAGTTGTTTCAGGGGGCAGAGCCAAGATGGCGGAGTAGACAGAGGCACATACGCTAGCGCCGAACCCACCGCCCATAAAATATCTGTAAAAAATAACTACCAACAAATTCTGGAGCAGCAGAAGCCACAGAACAATGGAGCGGACCAGATTTCTGTTCCAGAGATCCTGAAAACCTCTTGCAAAATGTCCTCGCGCTGCGGACCCAGAGCCCAGCCCAGCCCTGTGTTGGCCTCGGCACCGAGAGGAGCAGATCTGAGCAGGCTTCAGGGATGGGATCTCCAGCAGCTGCACGGGTCCCTCCACCCACAGGCACCAGGGGTGAGTGAGAGAGTCTTTTTGGGTGGCCGACAGGGGAGCGGGGTGTCCCCATGGCTCGGGCCCCCTTGGGAGGCAGCAGTGGAGGCAGGAGCAGACCAGGGCTCCCCAAGCAGGCAGGAGGCTGGATCCATTGTTGAAGGTCTCTGCATAAACCCCCTGAGGGAACTGAGCCTGTGAGGAGGCCCTGTCCCCACCTGAGTACCTGAACTTGATCTCACACTGAATAGTAGCCCCTCCCCCGCCCAAAGCCCTGAGGCTGGCAAGCAGCATTTGAATCTCAGACCCCAAGCGCTGGCTGGGAGGATCTGGAGGGCAAGTGGGTGTGAAGAGAATATTCAGAAGTCAAGTCACTGGCTGGGAAAATGCCCAGAAAAGGGAAAAAAAATAAGACTATAGAAGGTTACTTTCTTGGGGAACAGATAATTCCTCCCTTCCTTTTGGATGAGGAAGAACAATGCTTACCATCAGGGAAAGACACAGAAGTCAAGGCTTCTGTATCCCAGCCCACTCAGTGGGCTCAGGCCATGGAAGAGCTCAAAAAGGATTTTGAAAATCAAGTTAGAGAGGTGGAGGAAAAACTGGGAAGACAAATGAGAGACATGCAAGCAAAGCATGAAAAACAATTAAACACCCTGCTAAAGGAGACCCAAAAAAATCCTGAAGAAAATAACACCTTGAAAAATAGGCTAACTCAACTGGCAAACGAGGTTCAAAAAGCCAATGTGGAGAAGAATGCTTTAAAAAGCAGAATTAGCCAAATGGAAAAGGAGATACAAAAGCTCACTGAAGAAAATAGTTCTTTCAAAATTAGAATGGAACAGATGGAGGCTAATGACTTTATGAGAAACCAAGAAATCACAAAACAAAACCAAAAGAATGAAAAAATGGAAGATCATGTGAAATATCTCATTGGAAAAACAACTGACCCGAAAAATAGATCCAGGAGAGACAATTTAAAAATTATGGGCCTACCTGAAAGCCATGATCACAAAAAGAGCCTAGACATCATCTTTCATGAAATTATCAAGGAAAACTGCCCTGAGATTCTAGAACCAGAGGGCAAAATAAGTATTCAAGGAATCCACAGATCACCACCTGAAAGAGATCCAAAAAGAGAAACTCCTAGGAACATTGTGGCCAAATTTCAGAGTTCCCAGATCAAGGAGAAAATATTGTAAGCAGCTAGAAAGAAACAATTCAAGTATTGTGGAAGTACAATCAGGATAACACAAGATCTAGCAGCTTCTACATTAAGGGATCAAAGGGCATGGAATATCATATTCCAGAAGTCAAAGGAACTAGGACTAAAACCAAGAATCACCTACCCAGCAAAACTGAGTATAATACTTCAGGGGAAAAATTGGTCTTTCAATGAAATAGAGGACTTTCCAGCATTCTTGATGAAAAGACCAGAGCTGAAAAGAAAATTTGACTTTCAAACACAAGAATGAAGAAAAGCATGAAAAGGTAAACAGCAAAGAGAAGTCTTAAGGGACTTGCTGAAGTTGAACTGTTTACATTCCTACGTGGAAAGACAATATTTGCAACTCTTGAAACTATTCAGTATCTGGGTACTGGGTGGGATTACACACACACACATGCATACACACATGCTCACACACATAGAGACAGAGTGCACAGAGTGAATTGAAGAGGATGGGCTCATATCTTAAAAAAATGAAATCAAGCAGTGAGAGAGAAATATATTGGGAGGAGAAAGGGAGAAATGGAATGGGGCAAATTATCTCTCATAAAAGAGGCAAGCAAAAGACTTATTAGTGGAGGGATAAAGAGGGGAGGTGAGAGAAAAACATGAAGTTTACTCTCATCACATTCCACTAAAGGAAGGAATAAAATGCACACTCATTTTGGTATGAAAACCTATCTTACAATACAGGAAAGTGGGGGATAAGGGGATAAGCAGGGTAGGGGGGATGATGGAAGGGAGGGCATGGGGAGGAGGGAACAATCTGAGGTGGACACTCATGGGGAAGGACAGGATCAAAAGACAGAATAGAAGTAATGGGGGGCAGGATAGGATGGAGGGAAATATAGTTAGTCTTATACAACATGACTATTATGGAAGTCATTTGCAAAACTATACAGATTTGGCCTATATTGAATTGCTTGCCTTCCAAAGGGATGGGGTGGGGAGGGAGGGAGGAAAAGAAGTTTGAACTCAAAGTTTTAGGAACAACTGTCGAGTACTGTTCTTGCTGCTAGGAAATAAGAAATACAGGTAATGGGGTATAGAAAGTTATTTTGGCCTACAGGACAAAAGAGAAGATGGAGACAAGGGCAGAGAGGGATGATAGAAGAGAGAGCAGATTGGTGATAGGGGCAATTAGAATGCTTGGTGTTTTGGGGTGGGGGAGGGGGCAAAAGGGGAGAAAATGTGGAACCCAAAATTTTGTGAAAATGAATGTTAAAAGTTAAATCAATAAATACTTTAAAAAGAAAAGAAAAGAAAAGAAAAGTTGTTTCATCAGTCCATGAAAAATTGAACTTCTGAGATGTAATTCTAGCCAGTAGGTTATGGGTTGCTTGTTGATCCACAAGCACTAAATTTTTAAGGACTGCAGTAATGTGATCATAATGATATAATGCATGTAAAAGACCTTGCAAACCTTAAAGCGCTATATAAATGTTAGAAATGATGATAATGTTGATCATGTGTTGCAAAGTCACTACTGTCTCCTCACATGATCCAATTGGTCACATAAGGCTTGGTTCAGAATTTCCATCAGAAATTGTTTCTTTTTCAAAAACATCCATTTTGACTAAGTCGTAACTAAGCCGTTTATTTGACACTTATTTGTTGACCTGTTATCAGTCATTTAGCATTTATTAAAAGCCTACTAGGTGTCAGGCATTATGCTAAACACTGGTGATACAAAGAAAGGCAAAGAACAGCTCCTGCCCTGGAGAAGCTCACTTAACGGTGAAGATAGCAAGCAAGCAAATACATACACATATGGTGGAGGTTAGGAGAGAATTTGGAACTCAAATTTTTTTTTAATGTTAAAAATAAATTAATTTTAAAAACAAATATGTACAAACTAAATACAGGATAAAAAGAAAATGATTTATAGAGGGAAAGCATTAGAATTAAACAGGTCTGAGAAAGGATTCCTGCAGAAGATGGAATTTCAGTTTCAACTAGAGGAAAGGCAGAGAAAATTCTGGAAGATGATGGAGTAGGCTGGAAAATTCCAAGCTCTCAAGATTTTTCCCCAGGGAAGAGTTAAAAAAGCACCTCAAGGTGAACAAAGTATGGATGGAGATAAAGAAGAATACCAGCACAACCCCTGTCTTCCTGGGACAATTTGAGATCAGAAGAAAAATCCCAGGACCAACCATTCTGAAGGGTAAACACCTCCAGACTAGGTTCCCTTTTAACCGCAAGCTGCAAGCCATTTAAACAATAAGCAGGTAGTCCTGGGGTTAATTGGCTTGAGAGGTTGCCTCAGTCCCAGCAACAGGAACTTCTCCCCTCTCCCATAGTGAGGGGACTTGGTGTTTGAATCCTGGAAGTTTGAGGGAACCTCTGCTGATAAGGAACGCTAGACCTAGCTGTGCTGTGAAGAACAGCAGGGATGAGGAGGATCCAGCACACACCTGGTGAGTGCAGAAAGCCTCTGGTTGCAAGCACTTACAGGAGGTTGGAGGTTTGGTTTGGTTCCAGGCTATGGGGAGAACTGAAGATCTGGGGCAAGAGGCACCATCCCCCCATATCCCAGGGCTAGAGATGATTACAAAAAATAAGTTATTACCACAAAAAATGCAAAGGAAAAAGAATATAACCTTACAAAGCTAATAGTGGAATAGAGAAGATGGGTTCATCTTCAAAGGAGGATACTGAAGTAAAGAAGCCCCTAAAGAGTAACATCAAATGGTCACCTGCTCAAAAAGAATTTATAGAAGATGTTATAAAAGAGTTTAACAATCAAATGACAGAAATGAAGGAAAAATTAAAAAAAAAAAGTAAGAATAATCCAAGAAAAACAAGAAGGTTATGAAAGGAAAATCAACTAATTAGAGAAGGAGATCCAGAATCTTAAGAAAGAAAATGACACCTTGAAAATTAGAACTGGGCAAAGTGAAGCCAGTAAAATTTTGAGATCAAGAAATAACTAAACAAAATATGAATAATGAAAAAAGAAGAGAAAGTGAAACATAAGAAAAACAACACATTGGAGAATAGATCAAGAAGAGAAAATATAAAAAATATGAGTAAAAAAAGAATCTTTATATAATAATACAAGAAATAATTAAAGAAAATTGTCCTGAAGAAGGGGAATTAGAGATAGAAAAAAAATCCATTGATCACCTCTTAAAACAGATCCCATGAGGAAAACTTAGGAATATTATAGTCAAACTCCATAATCCACCAGCTCAAGGATAAAATATTAAAAGCATCAAGATTAAAACAATTTAAATATGATGGTGCCAAAATTAGAATTACACAAGACCTAGTAGCAGAGACATTAAAGGACCGTGGGTCTTGGAACACAATTTATTGAAGAGTAAAAGAACTGGGGTCTTGGCTGAAAATATTATACCTTGCAAAGTTAAGTATTTTCCTGCATGAAAAAAATGGGTATTTGGTAAACTCTCAGACTTTCAAGACTTTGTTAAAAAAATCCTGAACTTAATAGAATCTTCAAAATACAAAAACCAAGAGAAATATAAGGTATATACTAAAGAATGATTATAAGGAATTCATAAGGACAGACTGTTTACCTTTTATATATGTAAATTATATGTCTAAGATTCTTATTAAAAACTGGTTAGCTCATAAGAAAGATTGGGGTAAACCTATTATATGAATTTAAAAAGTAAAACCGTTTAGGAATAGCCAAAATGAGTAATTGTTTTATGCAAATGAGGTTCAAGGGGAAGAATGGATACAGGGGAATTAGATGGTTGAGGAAGACTGGTAGTTTTGGTAACCTACTTTTATCAGTAATGGGTTTAAGAGGGAACAATATTTACATATTTAGAAGAGTATGAAAGTCTTCTAAATTCAGAAGAAATAAAACAGTAGGAGTATAAGGAGGAGGGAAAGGACAAAGGAGGGATCTTTAGAGGGGAGAATGAGGAAATAAGGTAAAAGGGTGGTATAGAAGAGTGTTTAAATTTATGGGAATGGGGAGGATAGGAGAGGGATCCTTGGAGGGGGGTAGGCAAGTAATAGGAGAGCAAGCTAGTGGATAGAAGTAAAGTAGAGGAGACAAAAGGGATAGGAAATAACAGATATGCACAAAAATAAAAACAAAGATCAGGAATAGAATATGTTTGGGAAAGCATATGTCTATATACGTCTATATGTATGTGCGTATGTATATATCTATAGCTGTAGAGAAACATATCTAAACTTTATTATGGCCTTCTGGGGAGCTGGGGGAGGGAAAAAAGAACAAAATAAAGAAGTGTGCAGCAGAGAAGCAAAGATGGACAATTCTCAACTCAACTAGAGGGAAGGTTCCTTAATCCAAGTGAATATTGCTCAGGGAGGACCTTATGATTCCACTCGTGAATCTTAGTAATTTCATTAATTCCTTTCTAAGGTGAGATACTTTCAGTTACAATCTATAAATCCCATCATGAGTTTTTTTTATTATTGTTCAGGGAAGTGAAATTCACTTACTTGAAACTACATAAATATAGCTTTTTGACCTGTTTATTGTGTTATTTAAGTGTATCTATCAATTCTCTTCCTCCTTTTTGGTATGGAATGTGGCCTTATGTTTCATTAATTTTATAATAGTATTTGTTAGAGGACTTTCCAAATCTTATGATCCATTTTATAGTTATAGAAATCTACATTAAGACTTATGTTAATTGCTTTACAAGTGTAAGTTCCATTCAGTTTTGATTTCAGAACACAAGTAAATCGGTTCATATATTCAATTACATCCTTCTCCTTGACATTTTTATGCTACGTGTGTCTCGCCTGAGGGAAACCAAGGTAGTGAAGAATCATCTTTATCTATTGTTCCAATGTAACTTCTGGATTCAAGCTGAAAGTCTTCAGTCTATTTTTTCCTTAAGGTATGTTAAGAACTTTAGACTTATTGAATTTTAATATCATTGGAGAAAGATTCCATGTGATGAAGAAACCTTTTACTATCTGTCTTGATGTATAAAACTATTTTTTGCATGCTATCTAGCCTTGGCTATGGGTTCTTTTGGGAATGCTAGAGGTAGGAGGAGGCCAAGTTGGTCTGGGATAAACTCCCGCTGCAGTTTAAACCCAAGTTAGAAGCAGTAGAAGTATAAAGACCAGAGATGATATCTTAGTTTCACCCAAACATAGATTCCTAGATTAAACTATAAGCTCAGTTGTGAGAACAAGAAGAGGTATATAAGAAGCAATTTGTATTGGTGCTAGAGATACATTAGGACTAGTTCCTGAGGACAGCTCCTTGTTTTCCTTCTTTTTATAATTTTTATTATTATTACTATTACCTCTCAAACTGAGTGCTGGGGGAGTCTATTGTATTTATCTCAGTCCAACTCTGCCCCCTCCCTCCAGTATTCCAAGAGAGATCATACAGTCAAATATGGTGAAATAGTTTTATCAATCAAAGAAGATGAATTACCACAAAAAAGAGGGGGAGGAAATAGAAAATCTCCTGACTATAAGGGTTTGGAAGGGACTTTCTGCTTGAATGTTGGAGAGTTCCTCAGCACTTTCCCTTTCATTTGGAATCACAGGAAAGAGAAGCATGAGGGGAGGAGCCTGTCACCTGAACCAGAGCTAATATAGAGCTTGTTGGCCACCTCTTATGGCTGAATATCCATGGTTGGTGGTTCTGAATTATTTCTGAGAGCATCAGATTGCACCATATTTCCCTCAAGATGGACAATATGTCCCTTGTGCTCCTTCTTCCTCATCTCCCACTTTCTCCTTCAGAGAAGGCTTTGTGAACCAGTTAAAGTCTTAAACTCACAACCTTTCCAAAACATCTCCTCTTGTGCATTCTGTGATTATCGTTTCTCTAAATTGTTACATCTTTTTTGAGTTAAAAAAAAATGAATCTAACCAGCAGTCCAATGATACTAAAAGAGTAATTTTAAAAAGGTGGCAAGTAACAGAACCAAAATTAATAAATGTATTTTCCCAAAGTATTTGAAAGAAAATGTAAAAATATTTACATATCCTTCACTTAGAATTAAGAAGATTTGGCAACTGATTATATATATGTATAGGATGAAAGATATTGAAGATTTGAAGATAGCTCTAAAATTAAGAACCTGGGTCGCTGGAAGTATGGTGTTATACCTAACCAAAATAAGGAAACTAAAAAGAGAGGGTAGAGTTTTTTTTTTTCTTTTTAAAGATGAATTTTGATTTGGACTTACCAAGTTTGAGAAAATTACAGATATTCAGTTGGAAGTGTTCAGTAGACCCCGAGTTATAATAATAGATAACATTTAAATAGTGCTTTAATGTTTTCAAAGTGATTTACAAATATCTCATTTGATTCTCACCGTAACTCTGGGGGTAGGTACAATTACCACCCTCATTTTACATTTGAGGACACTGAAGGCACAAAGCAATTCTCCAGGACCATATAGTTAATAAATGTCTGAGGCTGTATTCGGATTCAGGTCTTCCTAACTGCATATCTATTCTATTGGTTATACCACCATTCTGCGTGCTGATGTGGGATGGGAGCTCAGTAGAGAGAGTGTGATTAGATAAATAGATTTATGAGTCCTTTTCATACAAATGACCCATGGGAGTTAATGGGTTCACTGGGAGAGAGAAGAGAACTGAGGACAGAATGTTGGGTACACACTTAGGGGATGAGACATAGATGATGATTCATCAAAATGGGTTAACAATAAGGAATCAGACAATAGGAGAAAAAAAAGGATAGAGTGTGGTGTCATGAAAACCCGTAGAGTTGAGAATATCTAGAAGAAAAGGTGGTCAGCAGTGTCCAAATACTGTAGAGAAATCAAGAAACTTAAAGACTGAGGAACAATTTTCAGATTTGGCAGTTAAGACATTAATAGTAACTTGGGAAGAAGCAATTTCCAATGAATAAGATGATCAGATGTCAGATTGAAAAAGATTGAGAAATTTGTGAGAGGAAAGGACATTAAGGAGACAAGAGTAGCTTGTATTTTTTCTAGGAGTTTGGTCATGAAAGAGGGAAGAGGACTCTTGAGTAAAGGTATGATCGAGTTAAGTTAGCTAGTTCTCTTCTTTCCTTCCTTCCTTCCTTCCTTCCTTCCTTCCTTCCTTCCTTCCTTCCTTCCTTCCTTCCTTCCTTCCTTCCTTCCTTTCCTCCTCCTCCTCCTTGTTCTTGTTCTTCTTCTTGTTCTTATCTCTCTCTCTCTCTTTCTCTCTCTATTTTTTCAGATTACCTAGATAAAAGAAAGTATTGGGTAAGGAATTTGACTAACAGATCACAAATCCAGTATAAGAACATAATATTGTAGTTGAATGAGACATTGACTATCCAGATATCTTCTGGAGCTCTTGTTCTCTGTCAAAAGCAGAATAGCTGATATGTTTTTATGTTGTGAATGATAATTTTTTTCTTTAAAAATAAAGGATGCATCAAAAGGAACTGATATTCTACATCCATTTTGGCCAACGAGGAGAAACTACATGCTCTAGTTAAAATGGCGACTGGGGCCATGTTCTTGACCATCAATCAAGGAGTTCAAGATGGAGGAGAAGAAGCATAGTCTTACATACATCTTGGATTGTTTGAAAACAGTTCCTAAAAAGAAAATATAGGTAAGAGGAAATGGCCCATTATTTTGCCATGGAGCATGAATGGACACTCTCAGGAATTACATTCTAAAGACATGGCTTCACTGAATCTGAAATATATCTTATATGTACTACACTATCTTATTTCTAGAAATAAATTTGCCTACAAATCAAATAATTAATCTGAATCACACTAGCTCCTCCCCCAAAGCATCTTAAAAACTGAAAGGAAAAATAATTATGTTAATATCTTTTCTTCAAAACAGCTGTAGCTTGTTGTAAAGCAAATGTTACCCTAATACCCCAAAGATACAAACCCTTTTGAGAGCAGGGCATATTTTCTTTTTATCTTTGTATCCCTGGAGTATAACATAATAGCTTGAACATAGTAGGTTTTTGATGAGTGTTTGGTGAATTGAATATGATTGGTTTCAAATTAACTCTTCCTCTTGGACTAATGTTCATTAACTGAACTGGCTACTTGTAGCACTTGCTTTCAGGATTATTTATAGTAATCCTTTGGAAATTGCTAGGGAATTGTTAAGAATATGTATTCTTTCTGGTAGTTTGTATTTTTTTTTTTGCTGACATTCTGTTAAGCTAGGTTTTTCCACTGACTAAATGGCTCCACTGCACCATTTTATGTAAACTCTGTGAAATTTTTGAGATCATAAAATTCTTGTTTATAAATGATTGCTTCTTCCCTTAAGGAAATGCTCCCTAATTCCTCTCAAATATTTGGTTTTTCCAAAAATGCCTAACTTCTAATCAGATAGTTTCAGTGCCTACAGCTACTGTATATTTAATGATTCTCTCTATAAAAAGGAGAAAACCTCCATTATTCCCCAGTTATATGTTTTGTAAGCATATTCCCTTTCCTGCTAGGAAAAGACAGTTCCCATGCCCCCATTTCCCTAAGGAAAAAAACTTAGTGCTTTCACCATTCTTTTAGGGTTGGAGAAGAAAGGAAAACTATCTCTTTCTATCCTGTTCCACTGTCTTTGACCCAGCTAGGGTCAAATTACTTGGATTAGAACATCAATAAGCACCTTCATCTGCTCAGTAGTTTCTAAGCTCCTTGTGGGCAAGGGCTGTTTCATTTTTTCATCTCCAACACCTAGCACAGTACCCTGCAAGTAGTGGGCACTTAAAATATTATGTCCCGAATTGAATTTGCTCAGTGTTCCAGGATAGGAGTCTAGCAACACAGACTTTAAGTTGTTAAGGTTCCTTAAAAGGGACAGGAAATATGTCATAGTGTTCAGAGATAAAAAGGACCTGGATAACTTACTTATTTGATAAAGCTGGAGATAAGACCAAAAAAGGGAAGTAACTTGATCCAAGCACATGGATGGTGATTGGCAGAGGAGGATTCAAACCCAGACTCTAAAATGTCCTTTGCCCTTCAGCATAACCTGAAGGACCCTTAGGCTTCCTGCTGTGGAATCATTATACTTCCTCTTCTCTGCCTTAGATCTCATTTCTTTTGGTGTGAGGTCTGTGTAATGCAGGGTATTATGGGAGATCTCCAGGGTTACAGCACCTGTGCTTTGAGGGATGGGTAGGTTAAAGGAAGTTAATGTCTCCTTTTCCTCTCTCCTTCTAACTCTATGTAGAAGGGCACAGGAATAAGAAGAATGAATCCATTTACATATTCAGCCTACATTTAGCCATTCATGTATTAATTGTTAAGTTTTATTTAAAGAGAGTTTGTATAGGCCTAGTAATATAAACTGCATGTCTTTTGTTGAAGGGCCAGTCTCATTGCATTCAGAGAGATTCATCAAGAAGTTGACTGTAGGTTTTTAGCCTCAACAACCTGGATCCCTTGACTCACAGTCCAGCCCATTTCTACTTTTTCATTTTCTCTATGGTTGGGAGCTAACCTGAATTGTTGCAGGGTCATGGATAAGAATGCTCAGAGTCTGGGACATTAGAATGGCTGATGTCAGGCTATCCCTTGTTCAGCATTCCCTAGCCCAGAAGAGTGATCGAGAACCTCATTCATTGGGGGCCCAGATTCCCAGGGGTAGAAAGCAGCAGTGGCTATTTGATGGTGGCTTGCTTTCTGTCTTCTGTATTCCTGATGTCTGGCACTGAATCTAATGGACAAGAATTCAACTAGTCCTAAGCAGAATGGGGAAGTTGGCAAACTTAGTCTTTGGCCTTCTTCTTCTCTACCGATTTTCCTCTGTTTTGATAATGACTCTACCATGGTCCATTCCCCTCTACTCCCCCTCCAGTAAGTACTCTTCTGACTATTTAAATCAGCCTTCAGATGAGGACCTTATGTCAGTTTTTAACACTGTCAGTGTGCATTTAAATTAATGTGCTCCTGAGGAGTATTTGCATTTTAAATTTTAGAACAAAAAATTTTGTTGTGGAAATGATGTGAGTATGCTTGATAGAGAAGAGATACACACACAGAAATATACACACATATACATAAATATACATATGTATGCACACATACATGTATGTATATAACCTCACCATATAAATAAACATCAACCTATTCCATCTATGGGTACAGTAGATCCCAGCAGAGTGAAAGCGATACATGGGACCCTGTGGTCCACAGAACCTCTAAATTTGGGTTTGTCTGCACATGGACCCTACAAACCTCACATCTTTCTATTTCTTATTGGGTTGTAAACCTCATAGAGATCTCCTTTAGGCCTGGGACGAGACTGGCCATCCTAGATCTTTACTATCCAGTTCCCCCAAATTTAACACCTTCCCTTTGACCTCATGGTAGATATAGCCTGGTGGGAGACACTTTATAGACCACAAATGGTGGACCTTAAGCCTTTTGTTTTCCCTTTTATTGTGTAGCTGCCTCTCCTAGGAACTCTAATTAAGATCTATCCCACTGACAATAAGTATTAACACCCAGTTAAATTTTAGACGGCTTTTTAATGGGATGTACTGTAAATTTAGCTCCTTTATTATGTCACTAATCTATCTCTGTCTTCTACCATATGGTAACAGAGTTTTCTATGTGCATTGTCATGTTTATGAGTAAATAATAGATTGCTGTTGCCCAGTAGTGAGAGATGGCCTGCCTAGGCATTATAGTCTTTTTTTTTTTTTTTTTTACTTAATTTGGTTTTTAGAGTTTGGGGTGGGGTGAAAGAGAGGGGAAACTTATTTTATGTTAAACATTTCAGGGTGGTGATTTTTTTTGGTATTTTTTAAACATCTTATTTTTTATTTATTTTATTTTAAACATTTCTCTGTTTTGCTTTGTTTTCTTAGCACAGTGTGTGGCAGACAGAGGGCATTTAAAAACTTGTTAACTGATAAATTGACTCCTTATATCCAATCCATTGCCAATTTTTATTCCTTATTGGTAACATCTCTCGAATCTATCACCTTCCAACTCATAGGGCCACCACTCTTGTTCAGGCCTTGTCTCCCAATTGGCCTCAATCCATTGTCTCCAATTCATCCTTCCCAGCCACCAAAGGGATACTCTTAAAGCACAGTACTGATTGTATCACTCCCCTCTAATGAACTCCAGGGGCTCCCCATTACTTCTAAGATCTACAAACTTCTTTGTTCTGCCGTCATGGCCTGGCACCAGTCTACCCTTACAGTTTGATGGAATGTTATGCTCTCTGTGCTCTAACCAAACTGGTCTTCTGGCTTTTATGCACCAATGCCACTCCATCTCCCATCTCTGTGCTTTTGTACAGGTTATTCCTCTTGTTGGGGATGTACTCCCCTTTCACCTCCACCGCTTAGAATTCCTCCTTTCATTTAAAGCTTAGTTCAAGGACTTAGTTAAAGAAAAAGAGAAATAGAAAGGAAAACAGAGGGAAAGGAAGAAAGAATGGAGGGAAGGAAAGAAAGAAGAAAGAAAAGAAGGAAGGAAGAAAGGAAAAGAAGGGAGAGAGGGAAGGAGGGAGGGTAAAGAGAAAAAAACCCCACATATTGGAATTGCCATTCTGTTGGTATCCTTCTTATATAAGGGAGTTCTATGATTTTGCAAACTGGCAGATAGAGAGAGGGGTGGAAACCAGCTGACCTTTCAAAGTACTTGCTTAGCTAACAATAAAACCTCAACACTGTAAGAACTCTGAGCACCCCCAGGGACTTCTCTGGCCTGTGTTGTACTTTTGGAGGAAAGCTGAAGGAACAAGATCTGCAGATAAGTATGTTCTAAAACCCCCAGAAAAGAGCCCTTCAGGGAAAAAAAAAAGCAAAACAAAGAGCAAAAAGGAAATCTCAATGAAGAAGTCATGATCCTGCCTGTACAAATGAGGTCTATATTTTTGTTTGGCTTCTCCCTGAAAAATAAATAAATAAAGACTTGCCTTGTGCCCTTGGGAATGAATCAGATTGACTTATTGATTACTGCACAGCACACTGTAGATAAATTCATTGGACTGTCACTCTAGGTTTAAGTTCCTGGAAAACTATTAGTGGAATCATTGGAAGGGATTTTCCTAATAGCACTTCAAATTGGAGAAAGAAGGACTTTTGATTAAAACCCAATAAAGGTGGCTTACCACGAGCTAACAAGGGGACACAGTAAATCAGCTCTGGTCACAGGTGAGCTGGAAGTTGGTCTATTGTCCATGGGGTGGGAGGGTGGTGGTGGGAGGTGGGGGAATGCAGAAAAGTGTTCATCTAGAACTAAGATCCTAGGCAACCAGATCAAGTCACTTAATCTTGTCTTCCTCAGGTATAATAAAATGCATATCAAAATACAAGGGTAAGCTAGCAGGAGTTAGTAAGGTATAAAAGGCAGTTAGGTGGTGTGGTAGATAGAATGCTGGGCCTGGAGTCAAGAGGATCTGAGTTTAAATCCAGCCTCAAACACTTATTAGCTGTGTGACCCTGGGCAAGTCATTTAACCCTGTTTGCCTTAGTTCTTCATCTATAATATGAACTGAAAAAAGAAATGGCAAACGATTCTAGTGTCTCTGCCAAGAAAACCCCAAAAGGAGTCATGGTGAATTAGACATGACTGAAGTAACTCAACAAGTATGTTGTAAGGGAAAAAAAGTAATGGGGCTAGTAGGTAGGAGAATGATAGTCCTGGCATCTACTATTAACAAATCACTTGACCTCTCTGTAAAACAAGGACTGTCTTGGATGATCATCTTTATGGTCCTATTCATAATGAAATTTCGTATTTTTAATTGTAACCTAACTAATACTACAGGCTGACTGTGTCATCCTGGGCAAATCACTTAACCTCTCCTTGTTCTAGGCTCAAACTTTCTGATCTGGGACCCCTTTGCACTCTTTATGCTATTAAAAATTATTGAGTATCTCCCCCTTTTAAGAGATTTTGTTTATGTGGTTTATGTCTTACTTGACTGCACTACTTTGGGACTTCTCCATCATGCTCCAGGAAGCTCATTCTTGGGAACCTCATTATCCTGTAAGATCCCATCAGCCTTAGGACCCTACTTCATCACTACCTTTGCATCTTTGATTGGGGGGTAGGACCATTAACTCCAAATCTCTATTTAAGGAAAGAGCTCAGCTCAGACAAGCCCAGATTTTTCATCTGGCTGTACCACTTTGGGATTTCTCTAACTGGCTTCTCCTTCTTCCCTTTGCCCTTTTAGCTTTCCTTTGCGTGCTTTTTTCCCCCATTAGACTGTAAATTTTTCAAGGGCAGGAAGATTTTTTTTTTTTCACATTTGTATCCCTCCTGCTTAGCACAGTGCCTGGAAGATATTGACTATTGACTCTGCCTATTGATATTTACCATATTAGAAATTAAAACATTTTAGTAGGATTATAAAAAATATTTTTGACTCTGATGATGACCTGAAAATAACTCAAGGACTTCCAGGAATACCCAGGCAATACCTTTTATGCAACATATTTTTATGTTTAATCTTATTAATGTTTTCTCCATAACTTTCTTAAGTAGACAATCAATTAAACCATAACTCAAGTCCTGATTTGTAGCATTTGCTGACTTCTGAAGTATAAATGCATGTACTGAAAATTTAACAATTGACTCTTGTGAGCAAGTTAAACATAGCTCTAGCCCTCCCTTCGGTATTTCCCTTTGGTAATATTGCACATTTCAAAACTAAACTGAAATAGGAGCAGAACAATCCCAATATCCTGGTGCCCAAAGTCCTCTAACCTCACATTTCTTTAAAAACAAACAATTATTTATTTAAACATTTTTTCTTTTTATATTTTGAGTTTTAAATTTTCTTCTTGCCTCCCACCCGCCTACCACCCACTGAGAAGGTAAACAACATGCTATCAAATATACATGTGAAATCACACAAAACATATTTCCATATTAGCCACTTTACAAAAAGTGCAAAAAATAAATGAAGTGAGAAATTATACTTTAATTTGTCCTGAGTTCTTCGTTTCTTTTTTGTTTTGTTTTGTTTTGTTTTTAGTTCTTTGTTTCTTTCTCGGGAGATGGACAGCATTTTTTCATCATGAGTCCTTTGGAATTGTCTTGGATTATATTGATCGGATTAGCCAGGTCTTTCACAGTTGATCATCGTCATAACAGTGCCATTACTGTGCACAATGATTTCCTGCTTCTTATTTAATTTTGCCTCAGTTCATATAGGTCTCGCCTATGTGAAACCACCTCCGTCGTCATTTCTTATAACATGATAGTACTTTATCACAATCATGTGCCATAGTTTGTTCAGCCATTCCCCAGTGGATGAGCATCCTCTGAATTTTTATTTCTTTACCTCAAAAAGAACTGCAATAAATGTTTTTTGTACATTTGGTTCGCCCCTCTTTTCTTTGATCTTTTTCGGGATACAGAACTAGCAGCGTTATTGCTGGGTCAAAGGATATGCTGTTTTATAGGTCTTTGGGCATAATTCCAAATTGTTCTAAAGAATGGTTGATCAGTTTATAACTGTACCAACAGTGCATTAGTGTAACCTTTTCCCCCATCTGCTCTAGCATTTGTCATTTGTGATAGATGTGAGGTGGTACCTCAGAGCTGTTTTAATTTGCATTTTTTTAGTCAATAGTGATTTAGAGCATTTTATCATGCAACTATAGATAGCTTTGGTTTGCTCTTCCTAATATCCTTTGATTGTTTATCAATTGGGGATGGCTCTTATTTTTATAAATTTGACTCAGTTCTTTATATATTTGAGAACTGAGGATTCTATTAGGGAAACTTGCTGCAAAAAATTTTGATATTCATCATTGTCTATGGTACCTTTTTGTAAAATATAGTTTCTTTAAGTTCAGTCTATATTTGCTTTTGCTTTGTCTGAGATCATGATTGCTACCACTGCCTTTTTTTACTTTAGCAGAAACATGTTAGGTTCTCTGTTCCAGCCCTTTATTTTTAACTCTGTATGTGTCTTTCTGTTGCAAGTGTGTCTGTTATAAATAACACATTGCTAGATTCTGGTTTCTAATCCCTTCTAGTATCTTCTTCTCTTTTATGGGTGATCTCATTCCATTCACATCTCCAGTTATGATTACTGTGTTTTTCTCTCCATTCCATTTTCTTCTGTTTTTTCTTCTCTCTCTTTTTATGCTGTCCCTCCTCAAAAGTCTGTCTTGCTTCTGACCACTGCCTCCCTTGATGCACCCTCCTTTTTGTTATCTCCTGTCTTTCACATATCTCCTTTCCTTCCTATTTCCCTATTGCATAAGATAGATTTCTAAACTCAACTGAGCTTATATATATACTTGCCTCTTTGAACCAATTCCAATGAATGTGTAGCTCAGGCATTTGCCTAGCATCACCATTTCCCCCTCCACTGTAAAAGCTCTTCATTGCATTCCTCTTTAAGTGAGAAATTTTCCCCATTTTGTCTCTCTTCCCCCTTCTTCCTGTGCAATCCTCTTTCTTATCCATTCATTTCTTTTTTGGATATTGTCCCAACAGAAGTGACTCATGCCCATGCCCTCTGTAAATGTAAACTCTTAACTGCCCTAAAAATAATAAAGTTCTTAGAAGTATTATCTTCTACTTTATTGAGTCCTTCATGATTACTCTTCCATGTTTGCCATGCGTCTCTTTAATCTTGTGTTTGAAAGTCAAATTTTCTTTTTGGTTCTGGTGTTTTCATCAGGAATGCTTTAAAGTCCTCTATTTTATTAAATATTCTTTTCCCTTGAATGCTTATTCTCAGTTTTGCTAGGAAGGAAATTCTTAATTGTAATCCTAGCTTCTTTTCCTTCCAGAATAGTTTATGCCAAGCTCTCTACTCCTTTAACATGGAAGCCACTAAATCTTGTGTGATCTTGACTTTGGCTCCACAATATTTGAATTGTTTTTTTCTGGCTACTTGCAATATTTTCTTCTTAAATTGGGAGCTCTGGAATTTGGTTATAATATTCTTGGGAATTTTCATTTAGGGATCTATTTCAGAAGATGATTGGTGGCTTTTTTCAATTTCTATTTTACCTCTAGATCTAAGATATTAAGGTAGTTTTTCTGTACAACTTCTTGAAATATGACATTTAGACTCTTATGTTATCATAGCTTTCAGATAGTCCAATTATTCTTGATTATTTCTCCTGGATCTACATTCCAGGTCAGTTATTTTCCAATAAGATACTTCCTATTTTCTTCTATTTTTTTCATTTTGTGACTTTGTTTTATTGTTTCTTGATGTTTCATGGAGCCATTAGCTTCCACTTACCTAATTGTAATTATTAAAAATTATTTTCTTCAGTGAGCATTTTTGCATCTCTTTTTCCATTTGGCTAATTCTGTTCTTTAAGGCATTCTTTTTTATCAGTGAATTTTGGTACCTTCTTTTCCATTAGGCCAGTTCTGTTTTTTAATGTGTTTTTCCCCCAGTATTTTTGTGTGCCTATTGTACCAAGCTGTTCATTCTCTTTTCATATTTTTCTTGCATCACTCTTATTTCTTATCTCAGTTTTTCCTCTAGCAGTCTTATTTCTTTCTTTCATTCTTCCAGGAAATATTTTCTTTGAGGCTTTTCTTTTTGCTGTTTTCACGTTATTGTCTTTTGTGTGTCTTGGTCTTCCCTGATGCTACAGTAGCTTTTTATGATCAAATATCTTTTGTTGTTTACTCACTTTTCTAGCCTACTTCTTGACTTTGAATTTTGTGTTAAAATTGTTCTCTGCTTACTTGAGGGTGGGGCTCTTCCCCAAACTTCAGGATTCTTTCATGCTGCTGTCTTCAGAGCTAGTTCTTGGGGTCTGCAAGTTTTCAGTGCTTCAAAGATAGCATTATCCTAGAAGAGTTGCAATCACTGTTCTCTTGGTTTCTGCTCTTGTCTTTACCCAGGATGGGCCCCTGCTTTCCTGCAGACTCAAGTGCTAACATTTCTTTCTGCCTTGGAACTGAGACTGAGGCCCCTGATCCCTTGTTGTGGCTTATCAAAAGTGCTCCTCCCTACCCTAGACCTATGATACAGAACTACTTATGGGTGAGAGAGTTGCCAGTCAGCACCAGCTGCATCTCATGAGAGTAAAGGATCTCCTATAATCTCTTTCTGAGTAGTTGTCTGGCCCTTTTATCATCTCTGGCCTGAAATTTCCTGAACTGCCGTTGCTGCTACTGTGGCTGTCACCTCTGAGGTCTGTCACTGGTCTGTGCATGCTGCGTTTTGAAGAGGCCCTTCACTTTGGTGTTACAGACCTCTTCTGCCAATCTCCTAAGTTTTCTTAGACTGGAAAATGTTTCAACTTGACCTTTTGTTGGCTCTACCATCTGAAATTTTATTTGAGGCATTATGTTAAAGTAGTTTGGAGGAAAATGTTGAGAGAATTCAGCTAGGCTGATGACTCTAATCTGACATCTTGGCCAAGATCTAGAGCATCTGAGAACTGCTGTTATATAGAAACATTATAGGTTTCGGAGAAAGTGATAAGCTTATCATAGGAGGGGCATTTTCCCCCCCTGGAATTGAAACCAGACAGGCAACAGATATGAAGTGAAGTGGTTTGAGAATGCAGTTTCTGTCTTCCATAAAGGAAGGCACTGGGAGGAGATAGGGAAACTGAGTTTTAGAGAAATTGCATTACTTATCTATGGCCACATAGCTACTAAATATCAGTGGCAGAGTTTAAACGCTGGTTTTCTGAGAAATCTAGAACTTTATCCATTACTCTATGTTAACACAAAGAGAGAAGGCAATTCTCTTGGAAAGAAAGACTAACCCCCTAATTATAGGAAGAAAACCAGAGACTCAGTGGTTCATATCAATGGAGGTAATATGAAATGGACAAGTGATATACCACGTAGAGAACACAGCCATTACCTTCTGCTTGAAATGACCTCAGCACATCCTCCTGACCAGTTTCTATAACATGAATCTAGTTCTGGTACTTACAAAACACTTTCTAGAAAATGTGTCTCTTTCTCTTCGAACTTTACTCTTCCTCCACACTTCCAAAGAAGTTTCTATAGTTGATCTGATGGGAAACAATTGAAAGGAGAGGATAATAAACTATGTTTCTCTATAACTTCAAAATTAACATTGGTATCTAATGCCACTGAGTTCTATTACCTGGAATTTTTATTTAAGTGAGCCATTTTATCAGAAGACTTTTACTTAGTCTGTTTTGGGTAACTCTGGGCATTTAAATAAACCAAAGTTCTTTGCTAACTGTAACTTTAAAAAAAGCCTCTGAAGGACTCTGGGAGTTTGCATTTTATAAGCCCTAAGTAAGCTTTCACTTTTCCTAGATTCTCTAGACTGCTAGATTTCATGTTTTAAGTTCACCAAACCATTTTTACACCCTTGGGTCTTGGTTTTCAATCTCTCTTTTACATGCAGTGTTTAACCACTATTGTTTTTAATGACAAAAGGAAACTCTCAGAGAAGAGGTTCTTGAAGATACAGGTGAAGTCAGAGTCTGGTACTTGGAGAGCTTTATGACCAAAAAGCTGAGAATGACTTGGAATTTAGTGTTGTGTTATATAAAGGATGACTACCAGAAATGAAATGTTCTATCACTTCATTCAGCACTGTGGTCCAATTCCATTGTCCTGCTTTCTGAGAAAACTCTTGGTTATGGAACTTTTTATTTATAAATTCACAGATCAGAAATGTCTGCCAGACCAAAGCCTAGGAAAAGGGTGAGTATGGATCTTAATTAGCAAGCATCTCATCATTCATTTATTACTCTTGGTTAGCTTCTATCAATAGCCCCCCAAAACCACCTTCCCTTAATGTTAATTTATCACTCACTATAAATATCATTACTATTTATGGCTTTCCAGTATTTTTCTTTAAATTCTCATCTGTGCTTGATATTACAACTTTTGATAGCTAGGCAGTAAATGAAAGAGACAATCTTCTGTAGCAAGATTTAGACTGAGGCAACTCACTTTCCTAATGGTGTAAGCACTTTTGTCTGGTACTAGTAAAATGGATAAGTATGAGGGCTGTTAATTTAACTCTAATGTGGGTTGCATGGGAAAAGCTATGGGGGTTCTATTTAGTTGGTAGTAAACAACTTCAGAATCAATGTGTTTTTCCTTACTGAGGGCTTGCTTAGTGCATTGGAAAAAAAATTCTATTAGTTTGCCTCATTTTGTAGTCACCGCACAGCCTAATGCACGAGCCAATGGCACCCATTAAGGCCAGGATGACTGTTCACAGCAAAATGAACCAAACCATCTGAATCCAACCCAAATGCCATCATTCAGAGAGCCAGACAGAGCCATGATTTAGGATTTTTTCAATGTTTCCTGGCAATTTGTATCATTTGCCGCCGGGCCCTGAATGATGCAGATTGCCATAAAGTGGGATAATCAGGCAGTTGAAGTGTCATAAAGCGGTAGGAGAAACAAATTTCTATCTTGGAACGTCACAGGCCGATGGATGTTGTGGGGAATGAACATGGACCCTGCCTGATGGGTGCTGTGTGTTTGCCAAGTGCTGTGCCCAGCAAAAAAGATACCATTTTGTCAGCTTGTACTCCTCCAGATGCCAGGGATGATGGCAGATCTGATAGAGGAGGAGATGCTGGGCTCTAGATCTGCCCTTGGATTCTGAACTTAATGGGAGAAGTATGTAGTGATAGGGAGCCAGAGAAATACCATCAGGTACATGAAGATAATTTAAAAGACTCTTTGGAGCTTGGGGGAGGGGGTTATTTATTTTTATTATTTTGGCCTTTAGAAGCATGATGCTTTGGGAAGAAAGCCATCAGGATGCAGTCTTTGCTTTCAACATGCCCCTGGTTCTCTTGCCATGAATCGTCTGTTTCACTCTATTGGGCCTGGAAATGCTATGCTAATGTTGTTCACTGGAAATCCTCCGTCAGGTGCTAAAGCCTTTCAAACAATCTGGATCCCAACTACCTTTCTAGCCTTTTAAAATATTATTCCTCTACCTACATTCTCCTTCCTAGTCAGACTGGCCTGCTACCCCATCTTCATAGGATGTGAGTTGGAATCATGACTCAGTTACTACTTGTGTGACCTTGGGCAAATCACTTAACATGTGGCCTTTGTTTCCTGATCAGTGAAATAAAGGGACTGGACTATATGACCTCTAGGATTCTTTGCAGTTTTATGAAGGATATTATATCTCTTGCCTTTTTCCCTTTGCACAAATGTTCCTCTATGTCTGGAATATGCTCTTTTGAAACATCTGACCTCTAGAATCTCAAATACCCTTCAGATAAAAAAAAAAATTAGTTACCACCTCCTACCCACACAAAGTCTTTTCTGATACTTTTAAGTTGTTAATATGCTTCTTCTTGCATTTACTTTACATACACTTTATATTTTACTTATTTGTTGTAGCATGGGGCAGCTAGGTGGTGCAGTGGATAGAGCACCAGTGCAGGAGTCAGGAGAACCCGAGCTCAAATCTCACCTCAGACATTTGACACCACTAGCTGTGTGACCTTGGGCAAGTCACTTCACCCCAATTGCCTCATCCTGGATCATCTCCAGTTATCCTGATGAATATCTGGTCCCTGGATTCAGATGGCTCTGGAGGAGAAGTGAGGCTGGTGACCTGCACAGCCCTCCCTCACTCAAAACAAGTCATGTCATTATTTCTTTGATGGCATGGTCTTCTTTGGCAACGAAGGATGAACACACACACATTTGTTGTAGCTCCTAATTAATATGTATGCCCCTTGACGTAGCTGTCAGTTGAATAATAGTCAATATAATAGTTAATAGCTAGCATCTATATCTCACCTTAAGGTTTGCCAAGTGCTGTACAAATAGTATCTAATTTATCTTCACAAAAATCCTGAGATGTAAATGCTATCACCCCATTTTACAGATGAGGAAAGTGAAGCAGACAGAGAGTAAGTGATTGACCCAGGTCATGCAGATGGTAAGTGTTTGGGTCCAGATTCAAACTCAGGTCTTTCTGACTGCCAGTCCAGCGCTGCATCTACTGTGCCACTTAGGGCACACTCATCTTTTTGTACCCAGTGCAAAGCCCAGAACCTTACACATAGTAGTTACTGAGCAAATGTTTATGAAATTGAGTTAAGTCTAGTTCCAGGGAATACGGACTTCTGTCCTTTTTATTGTAGGTGCCAATTTTCTGTCTGTCTTTTAATCAGACAAATATACTAATGTACCAAATATCATTAACGAGTGGGTTCCCAAAAAGCAAAATAATTTGTCGTTTAGTTTGTCCTTTCTAGATGAAGGAATACAAAAGGAATCACATGAGGCCGTGGTGTGTTTCTGAGGTTTCAACATTCATGACACATATATATATATAAATAATAGGATCATATATTTAGAGCCAAAAGGAACCTTAGAGACCCTTGGAACCAACCCTCACACTTTACAGGTACGCATACTGGGTTACAGAGTATTTAAATGACTTATCCAGCCAGTAAATGTCTTAAATAGGAACCAAACTCCATTTTTCATGATTCTAAGTACAGTAAGTATACTATGCACTATAATATCTGCATGCATTTCAATAATAAAATATTTAAGTGAAGAGCTTTTCATTACAGATACAAAGAAATTAACCTGGTTACCAGTTTTCTGACTGAATGAAGGCTACTCAAGTGGCTGATGATCTACATGACCTTAGGCAAATTTGTTGTAATCTCAGTGGGCCTATGCTTCTTTACTGACAACGTTAAGAAATAAGACTAGGCAATGCTTTAGCTCTAAATTCTATGATGGGGATGGAAACAAGATAATAATTCCTCATTAAGAACAAGTTCTATAATGTTCTTTTCTACATATTCCCTTGCATTAAAAAAAAATTCTCCTTCAACCTTTGAAACTAATATTCTATCCCTTTCAATTTATATACTCCTTCCCTTTTTAGCACTTTCTTTTACTTCATAACTTATCTATTTATTTCTAGATTTATCTAACCTCCACAGAAAATCATTCAGATTATATTTCAGGACTAAATAGTCACTCCTCCCCCTCAAAGAAATGGGCTTCTTTCTCTTCACCTTTTCTTTGTGCACTGTCCACTTTATTTCTTGTTTTGTGTTATTGCATTAAGGACATCAGTTTGAAAGTCCCCCAAGGACACATTCCATAGCACAGCTCCTGCTAACTGAGTTGGGTTTTGACAGATATCTTAATAACATTCTGGCTTATGGTAGAAGAATGTTATGGGCATGAGTTACAGCTTTATTTTGGAAAAAATTCCCCAGAAAATCATCTTTAACATTGTTTTGATTTTATTATTTTTTAAATGGAATTAATCATGGTCTGTTTGATTAAGTAATCTACCTTTCAGCTTTATGCTAAAATATGTGCATGAAGATAATTAAAAAATTCTCTTTTTTGTTACTTGAGCACTAGTATTTTATGTATGAGAGTCAGCCTGGCACAGGAGAGAGGTCAATGTTGGAGACAGGGAGACTTGGATTTAATTCTTCCCTCTGCCATAGATTATCTGTGTGTCCATGTGCAAGACACTTAACCTCTTGGTGCCTCCAAACAATTCTCTAAGGTTTATATGTCATGGTTGTGTTGTTAATCTGCTCTGAAGGAGGGAGTTTCCACACTGAGATATCATGGTGAAATTGCAGGTCTAGAACAGAAAAAAAAAGACACATAGCCATCTATCCATACATAAAGATTCATGTTCTTGTGTCTTTCCATTGGTCGGGTTAGTCATGGGTTGCTACTTCATTTTCCAGAATTTGTAACTCTAGAGACTAAAGAACTGTCACTGAATTCAGAAATTGTACAGGGATTGTTGAAAAGAGTCAAATAGTTGGGGCTGTGTTTGACTCCAAAGTACTTTCAGTTTGAATGAGAAGGACTGAATAAAGTGGAGCTGAGCACAGAGCAGTTTTTTCCTTTATTGTTTAAAGTTTAAACTTCAATAGCTGCCTTTTAGTCAAGGGTGAGGTCTGTCCAGCTTCATTTTCTAGGGGCAGTCTTAATACAGGACATATGGTTACAGTCACCAATGAAACACTTTAGTGTGTTCCACTAAAATTTTATGGATTAGGTTGACTAAAGTATGAAGTGGAAACCTATGTTTTAAAAACTGCCAAAAACCCTAGGAAACTAAAATAATGCTGCCATTTATTTTAGTGCTACCAAGAGGAAAACTGATTCATGAGAGGCACAGAGAGCATATGATATTAGCAAGGTGACTGTAATAGGAATTGCATTGTATTCCAGTGCCTAGGTTTTCTTGTATGATATAGTTCCTGAGTAGGTTTGATACAAAACTGGTTTGTTCTCAGGATCTTCCTATTCCTTTTTCTTAATTGTTTTCTCCTTATAGTCTCCCAAAACAAACTAGATTTTGCAGTGGACCTGAAGTCAGGTAGACGAGTTCAAATTCATCTTTAGCTAGTTACTAGCTATTTGACCCTAGACAAGTCACTGTCTGTCTCACTTTTTTCATCTGTAAAATATGGGTAATAATATTACCTGTCCCCTAAGATTATTGTGAAGATAAAATGAGATAATATTTGTAAAATGCTTTGCAAACCTAAACACATTATATAGATAATAACTATTATTGTTATTTTTATTATCCACCCAAATCACTAGGTATCTCATGCTATTAAATTAATGTCAAGTAGCCTCTAGCTTATATGCCCTTTCTGGACAAAACATCCTTTCACATGCTTTGTTCCTAATTTTTTTTGCCCTACCAAGATTTAAATTCTTTTTTTTCTCTTTTCCCTACTGTGCCTTAAATCTCCCCTATCTTTCCATTTAAAGCAGATGGCTGAGCCTCCAACTTAAATGAGAAGACAGAGGACATCTGAAATGAGTTTCCTTATTCCCTACTCCATGTCTCAAAATGTTTTTTTAATCACCACTACCCACTTTCTTCTTCTCTCTAGTCACAGAAGAAACATTCAGTTAGTTAGCTGATAAGCATTTATTAAGTGCTTACTATCAGGCACCGTGCTAAGCATTGAGGGTACAAAGAAAGACAAAAGATACTTCTTTCTTTGAGGAACTTATAGTCTAACAGGGAAGACGACATGCAAACAAATATGTAAAACAAAATAAGTGAAGAAAATAATAGAAAGAAAGCATCTAGTTTGCCCTTGATTAGTTCAAGTCACTTGTTCCAGGCACACTATATCATTGGGAACCAAAAGAACTGGTAGATGTTATTGCTGAACTATATACATACACATATATATGTACATATACAAGCACATACATACACACATTGGACATTGTTATTTGCATGTATTCTCTCCTCTTAAGCTATGAGATCTCTGAGGGCAGAGACTGTTTTTTCTTTCTTTCTTTCTTTTTTTTTTGGTATCTCCAGTGCCTAGCACAGTCCCTAAATAGTAGATACTTGATAAATGCTTGTTGATTTATTAAATTGACTCCAAGGCAAATATGAATGAGCAGAGTGACTTGACTGCCAAAAATAGCTAATGCAGTCTTGGGCTTTAATAAAAGATGATAGTACCATTGGACTGTATCCTTATCAGAGAACATTTCAAGAATTATTTTCAATTTTGGAAACCACAATCTAGGAAGGACAAGAAAGGTACAGAAGAAGGTGACTAAGATAGTTAAAGGTCTCCTTTTTGCAGCAGATGACATCCAGTGTAAAGGAACTAGCAATATTTAATCTGAAGGAGACTCAGGGGCACACAATATGTGACTACAAGTATTGAAAGGGCTGTTGTGTAGAAGAGGAATCAGATTTGATTTGGGTGGTCCCAGAGGGTAGAACCAGAAGCAATAAATAAACCTGCAAAAAATATATTTTATATATTCTATTAATATCAATTAAATATATTAATAATATATGCATATTGATATTAATATACAAAGTATATGTTATTTTTCATGTAAGGAAAAACACCTTAACAGTTACACCTTTGCAAAAGTGGAATGGGCTGCTTCCCCATTGTGAGTTACCCTCCATTGGAAGTTTTCAAGTAAACACTTGTTGGATATATTGTAGAGGGCATTCTTTTTCAGTTTTAGTTGCAATCGATAACCTTTGGTGTCCTTCCAACTCAGACGTTATGTGATTCCAAGATGCTGTGGTCTTATCAGACAAATATGAATATATAATCTTCTAAAGCATTCTTAAAACCAGTTCAATTGAAAAATATTTAAAAATCTATGAGCTCAAAACAACTCGGAAGATCGCTGGCTTAATGGTGTGATAATAGTAATCAATAACTACAGCAGCTCAGCCTATAGAAAACGTTTAAAAGTAGTTAGCAACTGTGTGATAACAACTGTGACACATACTTGTGGAGTTATAAAATGGCAGAGTTAACAAGATTCTCTAGATATGAATGAAACACAGTACTCTAAGGTACTATAGAAAGATGAACACTCCCATCATCATCATCTTCATCGTCACACCAAACATTTTTATAGCACTTACTTTGCTCCAGGCACTGTGCTAAACACCATTATTTCATTTGATTCTCCACACAACTTTTGGAAGTAGGTGCCATTATTTTTCCCAGTTTTACATGACAAAACTGAGGCAAACAGAAGTTAAGTAACTTTCTCAGGGTAACATAGCTTATAAGTATCTGAGGTTGTATTTGAACTCAGGTCTTCCTGATGCTAAGTCTAGCATTCTTTCTTCTGGGCCACTTAGATTCCATGTCAAAGAAGGTGAAGAAACATTTTTAGAGCATATGATTTAAAAAATAAAAAATATACAATGGTTAATGTACAATGGTAAATAGTGGCAATAGGTGTGTGTTGTTAGATTGGTTGGATCCAAACAAATATGATTTTAACTTCGAGGAAAACCTAAGAAATAGCTAAGATACAGCTGTGGAATCAAAAGACCCACCGTAGGCACAGTGCCCATGAACTAAAAAAATTTTCATTAAAGAAACATTGAACAATGGCTGTCATGGAGAGTTGTTTATAGAAATGGAGGATTTATGATAGAAATTCAGGACCAGGCCATCATTACCAAAAATTATCAATGGGCTCTATAAAGAGCATAGACTTACTGATAAGCACATGTTGTGCAAGGAATGGTAGAAACTCTACAACAAAGCACACCAGATTGAACAAAATTAGAACCAACTGAATATTTAATAAGATGCAACCTGGTGGCAAGAATTATTCTTCAGATTATTGTCTTTCATAGAAAACAGATGGCAAATGTCCTAAATACAAATAAAGATCTCAAAATATCCTCTAGAGTTCTTCAAATAAAATATACCAGAATCTACCATTATTGAGTTTATTTGTTTCTTTTAATAACCTGCACATGGTTTTAATCTATAAAAATTTAAGAACAGCGTATTCAAAACTCTTGCTGAAGTTGCCCTTAAATGGAATGCTTTTAAAATGTAGATACTTAGCAGGAGAAAACAAAACCATGTGGGAACAGAATGAGGTCCACTCATCCATGTCTTTCTGTCTGCTATAGTAGTTTTCCTGAATATGCTTTCAGTGACCCTACAGAGAAAAAGTTTGTATCACAACTTTTATTAAATTAAAATAATAATAATAGTCATTGATCATCAAATTGTAATAGTGAAGTTACAATAATAATGATATCATTGAACATAGAGTAAGATAGTAACTTGTTCTGAGATTATTTGTATCAAAATATCATTAAATATAGGATGAAGGTAAGTATAATTAAATATTATAAATGAAGAGTTAAAAATAAATAAGTAAATAAAGTTAAAGTCAAATAGAATCCAAAAGGGTCAAAATATATGAATGGATTGTTTTGAAAAGAAGAAATATAATCTATCAATAAACATATATGACTACTCCAAATCACTAGAAATTAAGGAAATACAAATTAAAACGACTCTGAGGTTCCTCTTCACGCCCATTCAGAGTGACAAAGGTGATGAAAATGGCTAATGAAAAAAATTTGGAAGAGTTATGGGAGAAACAGGCACATTAATACACTGCTAGCTGAGTGAATTGATCCAGCATCTCGTATGCAAGAGAACTGATTCAGATTTATAAGATTTATAAAATGAATTATAAGATATAAGGGGTGATTCAGATTTATAAGATTCAGATATATATATATATATATTAATGGTCTCCAGTAGATAAATGGTCACAGGATATGAATAGGTTGTTTTCAAAATAAGAAATATAGGCTATCAATAAACATATAAAATATTCCAAATTACTAGAAATTAAAGAAATACAAATTAAAGCAACTCTGAGTTTCCTCTTTACACCCATTAAGACTGACAGGGGTGATGAAAAAAGGTAATGAAAAATGTTGGAGGGGCTGTGGGGGAAACAGGCACATCATTATATTTTTAGCTGAGTTATTTGGTCCAACCATTCTGGAATGTATTTGAATCTATGCTGCCCAAAGTCACATATGCATATATGTGTATGTATATATGTCTATACGTGTCTATATATGTGTATATGCATGTGTGTGTACCTATATATATACATATATATATTTATCTATATCTATCTAGCTATCTGTCTATATCATTCTGAACTAGAGATACCTCTACTAGACCTCTATCCTATAGAAATCAAAGAAAGAGGAAAGGTCCCATATATACAAAACTACTTGGAACAGCTCTTTTTGTAATAACAAAGACATGGAAACAAATAGGATTCCTACTATGGAATGGTTAAATAAATTATGGTCTCTGAATGCAATGCAATATTATTCTTCCATAAGAAATAATGAAATGGATGGTTTCCATGAAACAGGGAGAATTTTATGAACTGATAGAAAGTGATGTGAGCAGATCCAAGAGAACAATTTTTATAATACCAACATTATAAAGAAAATTATTTTATTAAATAAAAGTCTGAGTTCCAAATTTTCTCCTTCCTTCCCTCTCTCCCCCCCTCCTTTAGATGATAAGCAATTTCATATAGGTTTTATATATATATAAAAATATAAATGTATACCATTATGTAAAACATATTTTCATATTACTCATGTTATGCAATAAAAACAGAACAAAAGGAAAACATTAAAAAGATAAAGTGAAAATAATTTGCTTCATTTTAAATTTGGACTCTCTAAGTCCTTTCTCTGGATATATTATTATGGTATATACTGTTCTCCTGATTGTCCTCACTTCACTATTTGTGTGTGTATTTGTCCTTCGTTGCCAAAGAAGACCATGCCATCAGAGAAATAATGACATGATTTGCACCTGACTTTGTTTTTGAGTGAGGTACGGCTATGCAGGTCACCAGCCTCACTTCTCCTCCAGAGCTGTCTGAATCTAGTGACCAGATATTCATCAGGATGACTGGAGATGACCTAGGTTGAGGCAGTTGGGGTGAAGTGACTTGCCCAAGGTCACACAGCTAGTGAGTGTCAAGTGTCTGAGGTGAGATTTGAACTCAGGTCCTCCGGACTCCTGCACTGGTGCTCTATCCACTGCACCACCTGGTTGCCCTTCTATCAAAGTATACATGAGGAAATAATAACAGGATAGCTTAGCTAGTGATACAAAATACGCTTACTTTGTTGGTGGAGGGTGACGTGTTAAAAACAGGGATCCTGAAGCTGCAGGCTTAAGTTCAGAGAGAGAGTTCAAGTTTCCATACTAACGGAGAGTGGCTAATACATAGCAACTTAATCATTAATACACACTTCACTCTTTAGTCATGTGAAAGAAGAAACAGAACTAAAGGAAAAAAACACAGACATAAAAAACAACAACAAAGTAAAAACAGTATGCTTTAGACTGCATTCAGACGCCATCAGTTCTTTCTCTGGAGGTGGATAGCATTTTCCATCGTGAGTCTTTTGGAATTATCTTACATATTTGTATTGTTGAAAAGAGCTAAATCAATCATATTTGATCATTACACAGCGTTACTGTTACTGTATACAATGTTCTAGGTCTGCTCACTTCATTAAGCATCAGTTCATGTAAGTTTATCCAAGATTTTCTGCAATTGACCTGCTCATCATTTCTTATAGCACAATAGCATTCCATTACATTCATATACCACACTTGTTCAGCCTTTTATCAATTGTTGGGCATCCCCTCAGTTTCCAGTTCTGTGCCACAAAAAGAGCTGCTATAAATATTTTTGTACATGTAGGTCCTTTCCCCTTTTTTATGATCTCTTTGGGATACAGACCCAGTAGTGGTGTGGTTGGATCAAAGGATAAGCACAGTTTGATCTTCCTGTGGGCACAGTTCCAAATTGCTCTCCAGAATGACTGAATCAGTTCACAACTCCACCAATGATGCATTAGGTCCCATTATTTCCACATCTCCAACATTTGTCATTTTCCTTTTCTGTGATATTAACCAATCTGATAGGTGTGAGGTGGTATCTCAGAGCAATTTTAATTTGCATTTCAATAGTGATCTATTGCAATCAATAGTGATTTAAAGCATTTTTTCATATGACCATACATAGCTTTGATTTCTTCATCTGAAAACTGCCTGTCCATATCCTTTGGCCATTTATCAATTGGGGAATGACTGTTAGAGAAAAACAATTTTGATAGTCTTAAGAACTCATCAATTCAATCACCACTTAAAATTCCAGAGAAGTGAAGATAAAGCATGCTACCTATCTCTTTATAGAGAGATAATGACCTAAAGATACAGCATGATAAAAACATTTTTGGGCACGGCCAATGTAAGAATTTTTTTCCTTAAATATTCATATTTGTTATGAGGACTTTTTTTCTTTTTCTTCTTATTTTCCCTAATAGTGGGAGGGCAAAGGGAGATAGGGATAGGGCAGAAAAAGAACGAAAAGAGGGTCATAAAGGTCTATTTAGAAAAAAATAAATTTTATTTTATTTTGAACAAAGATATTTTCTCTCCCTCTAACCACCCCTTCTCTCATCTTCACTGAGAAAGAAATTCCTGCTACATGTAAAGTCAAATGGAAGAAACTTTGACAGTGGCCAGTCTTCACTGTGAGTTTATCACTTCCCTATCAGAAGGTGAACAGCATCTTTTATCATGAGTCCTCTGCAATTATGGTCCTTGTGTCTTTTACAATTATTTGTTTTTATAATAATGCTGTTATTGTACAGATTAGATAGTGTCTACTATGTGCCAGGCACTGTAGTAATTACTTTTTACAAATATTATCCCATTTAATCCTCACAACCCTGTGAGGCATGTGCTATTATTGTATACATTTTACATTTGAAGAAACTGAGGCAACAGCAAAGAGAGTGATTTGCTCAGAGTCAGAGCTAGTAAGTGTCTGAGGCAGGATTTGAACTCCAGTCCTCCTGACTCTTGGCCCACTTCTATATTCATTGCCACCAGCTGCCTCACCAGGGAATTCCCTGCACTAGCAATGTGACACTTTCACTTCATTTATCATCCTGCAGCAGGTGATGCTAACCCAGAGGGATCTGTGGATAGATTTCAAGGGGTTCATGACTTCAAATGTTGAAAAATACATCCTTGATTTCTGACTAGTCTTTGGTTTCCTTTAAAGTTTAGGTATTTCAATTTATGCATTTGAAACATTATTCTAAGAAAAGACTTTACCAGACTGCCAAAGTGGTCCAGGACTCAGCACAGGCTAAGGACCCCAGTCTTTGAGATTGCAAAGTGCGTCGAAAGATTGACTTAGCCACAGCTAAAGGACCAATTTACAGAGGGAGCAATCTGAATCTTCAATACTGATTCCTTTTCCCTCTGTGCCATGCTGCTTCTCATTAAGACCTTTGTATACCCTAATAGTGAATAATATTTTCCTGTTTCCCCAATCCCTATTGCCCCAATTAGAGAAGCTCACCAGCATCCATGACTGGGTTCTGTTTCTCTTTCCGACCTGCCTTGTGTTTTCCTATCTCATTTCCATTTTATGGTTGCCTTTTGAAGTCAATGAAATTGAAGGTCTGCTCAAGACGAAGAGAGGATGAGAATCTGATTGTGAATGTGCAGCTAACCCTGTGGGGAGGGGAAGGCACAGTGCTCTTAGATGCCTTAATTTTATTGCTATTGTATGGCCTTTCTCTCATAGCTCTGCAGACAGCGTTTCAGCTGGGGACGTGCACTCGAAACAGCATTGCATAGTCTCTCATAGAATGTCACGAAGCATATATTTTAAAACTGCCTTCTATTTCTGATCCAGGAAAGATATTAAGGCAGCTTTTCAAATTATAGCTTGGATTTCTTCATTCTTTTAAGTTTTACAACTAAAGAATAAACTTTCATTTTAAAATTAATATTGCAGATACTTAGGACACCAATTGAAAGCTCATTTTCTTATGTTTTAATTGCATTACTTTACTTCTGTTTTACTATGTAGACTGCACATACCTTTTAAACCATGCATAATGCATTTTAATTTTAGTCTGTAGATTGCGGTTGAAATATCTCTATAAATGACTATTTATATTACCAAAAAAAGCATAAAATGGATATGTTTTCTGTTCTTATCCATCTTTGAAACAGATTTATGCTTTTCAAATGATAAATTTAAAGTTTACAATTTTAATATCACTGTAATGCAGTCCTTGAAAGACAACATGATGCCGAGGACAGACAATCTGCTTCAGAGTAAGGAAGTATGGAAGTTCAAGTCTTGGCTCTCATACCTCCTGGTTGTGAGACCCTAGCCAGTCACTTAATCAATAAGAGCTTCAAGCTATTCTCTAAGATTGTAAATTGCACAACAGTTTCAAATCTTCATCATCAGGGAATAATTCCCTATGCTAGTAAAATCATAGGTCTAGACCAAATATTATTTGTCTATCTGCATCTGTCTGCCTATCTGTCTATCTATCTATCACCTATATATCCATCCATCTCTCCATCCATCTCTCCATCTCTCTACCATCTCTCAATCATCTACTTATCTGTATCATCTATCTACCTGTCAATACAAACCTTAGATATATTTCTTAATTTTCTACTATAAATATTCCTCTTAGCACGAGAATAGACAAGTGGTTATCTAGTCTTGGTTTGAAGATCTCTGGTCAGCAGAAACCTAGCAGCGCATTTCCTTTTTGGCCAGATCTAACTGTCAAAAAATTTGTCCTTAAATTAATCTGAACTCTACCTCTCTTAACTGCTTTGTATTGCTCCTAGAATTGTATTTGGGGATAAAGAACAAGTCTAATTACTCTTCTATATGACGACTCTTCAAATACTGAAATAATAGCTAATAACAATGGCTAACATTTACATAGTATGTTAAGATTTGCAAAATTCTTTACCAATATTATCTCTTCTATTCTTATAACTACTCTGGGAAGCAGAACTGTCTATCAATAAACATTTATTAAGCACCTACTATGTGACATCACCTTGCTGACAGAGACACATGTAGTCCAAAGCTATGGGTTTTTTTCCAGTAGCAATATATGGCTGTAAGAGTTGAACTATAAGGTAAGCTGGGTGCTGAAGAATCTACCCTTTCAAATCGTGGTACTAGAGGACACTTTTGAGAATCCTTTAGACTCCAAGGAGATCAAATCAGTCCATACTTAAAGAAATTAATTCAGACTATCCACTAGAAGGTCAAATACTGAAACTGAAGCTTAGATACTTTGACCACATAATGAGAAGATCAGACTCTTTGGAAAAAACCCTGATGTTGGAAAAGAATGAAGGGAAAAGGAAAATGGGATGGTAGAGAATGAGATAGACAGATAGTATCATGGAAGCAATAAACATTAACTTGAATAAACTTTGAGAGACAGTGGAGGAACAGAGGCCTGGTGTGCTGTCATCCATGGAATCATGAAGAGTCAGACATGACTGAGCAACTGAACAGCAATGAGTCAGGTATTATGCTAAGTGCTGAGTATACAAAGAAGGCAAAGGACAATGCCTGCCCTCACAATCTAATGGGAGAGATAAGTAGAAAATAAATACATGCAAACAAGTTATATACAGGATAAATAGGAAATAATCAATAGAAGGGGGATACTAGAAGGTAGGAGTTAGAGAAAGGCAGGGAAGATAGTAAACATAGTTGAAGGAGAGCATTCCAGGCATGGGGGACTGTCAGAGAAAGTTCCCAGAATGGAGAGATGGAGGGTCTTGTTTATGGAACTATATATAGAAGCCAGTGTTACTGAATTGAAGAGTACGTCACAGATAATTAAGTAAAGACTAGAAAGATAAGGAGGTTATGAAGGGCTTTGAATGCCAAACAGAAGACTTTATATTTGATCTTGGAAGTGATTGGGAATCACTGGATACTGAGGAAAAGAAGATGGCACCTAGGTTTCTAGGAGGATGGTGATGTCTTCAATAGTAATAGGGAAATTTGGAAGGAGGGAAGGGCTTTTGGGGAAAGATGGATGAGTTCAGTTTTGGATATGTTAGTTTAAGATGCCATAGGATAATAAGTTCAAGATGCCTAATAGTCAGCTGGAGTTGGGAGACTAGAGATAAAGGCTGGGTAAGTAGATTTGAGAATCATCAGCATAGAGATGATGATTGGATCCATGGGAGCTAATGATATCACTAAGTGAAGTAGTATAGTGGGAGAAGAGAAAAAGAGCACAGGACTGACTCCTGTGGGACACCGACAGTGCTAGGAATGACTGGGAGGAAGATCCAGTAAAAAAAGACTGAGAAGTGGTCTGACAGGTAGAAGGAGAACCAGGAGATAGTAGCCTAAAAAACCTAGAGAGAAAAGAGCATTAAGGAAAAGAGGGTGATCAATAGTGTTGAAAGCTGCAGAGAAGTCAAGATGGATGAGAACTGAGAAAATACCATTTGTAGGGAGGTGGTCTTATTATCTCCATTTTGCTCATGAGGAAATTGAAGCAGATAGAGGTTAAGTTGGCTCATCCATAGCTTCTCCAAGTGATCTTCAGGTAGGCACTTGATATTCCAAAAATCAAAGTCTGACCATGTCACTTCTCTGCTCTAAAAGATTCAATTGTTCCCTTTTGCCTCTAGGGTAAAATTCAAGTTCCTCAGTTTGGAATTCAAAATCCTTCACAATCTGGTTTTAATCTATCTCTATAGGCTTATTACATATCATTTCCCCTTAAATACTATATATTCCAGGTAAACTGGACAACATTTCATCTCTTTTCTCCATTCTTTGCATAGACTGTCCCCCTTACCTGGAATATTTTCCTTCCTCAATTCCATATTTCCTTCCAAGTTTCAACTCAAATACTGATTACTATGTGAGGCTTTTCCTTGATTTTTCCAACTGCCAATGTTCCACCCCCTGAAATTAATTTGTATTTGTTGTCATTATATTTTTTATTTACTCATTGGCATACTTATTTTTTTCTCCTTAGTAAAATGTAGGCCCCTTGAGAGAAGGGAGAGGTTCATTTGTTTTTTTATTTTGCATCCCCACTACCTATGTATCTAGAACATAGTTGCATTTAATAAATGAATGCTAAACTGAATTAATCTATCTGGGCCTCAGTTTCTTGATCTGTAAAATGAGATGAGCTAGATTAGATGATCCGTAAGGTCCCTTTTAGTACTCACTCTTATGAGGCTGTGATTAGAATCCAAATCTGACTTCTAGCATAGTGGTTGTTTTACAAATGAATGAGCTGAGATGTTCAGACAGGCTATCTGGGGCCAGAACCTTAGTCTCCCTATTCACTCAGCCTAATGTGCTTTACATTATGGTGAGTTGCTTTCCTAGGTTTACTTTCCACCACATTCATGACTCAGAGGTTCTCAAAGGTCAGGGCTAGTACTCAGAGATTAGAACTCAGGGCTATTAATGGTACTACTTTAGCTAGGATATGAGTTAGATGGGTTTTTGTGGTCTAACCAAGAAACTCATCAAACACCTATCACTGATATTATATGGAAAATGAGTTCTGAATTTCAAATATCTGGTTGAAAATTTAATTTGAGTACAACTTATCAATTGGACTTGGTAGAATACAATTGTAGTTGGTAGAATATACAAGCATATGAAGATATGATAATACCATAAAAAACACTATACTAGGCATTGGGAGATCTGGAATCTCATTCTAGTTTCATTATTAATTCATTCTGTGATTTTGGGCTACACATTTTATTTCTCTGCCTCAGTTTCCTCATCTATCCAAGCGAGCTTAGTAACTATCTTGACTAGCTCAAAGAATTGTTTTTAGGTACAAATTAGATAATGTGTATGACAATATTTTCAAAGGTTTATAAAAGTATGGAAATTTATGTGGCTACATAATTATTTTCCTTAAATATTATGTTATTGGAATTATTTCTATAATTGGTCATTTAATTTCAAGGGAGGACAAATGAGGAAGTGCTTCAGACAAGTGTCATGAAAGATGATATCTGAGAAAGGTATGACTGGAAGAAAAATGGCAGGTTAGTCATGCAGGCCCAGAAAGAGGCAACTAGTCTAAATTCACATGTTCCATTGGTACCCACACAATGCCAGGAGAGCTAAAAGATGACCTCCTAGCACAATAGGTGGAGCCCTTAGAGAGGGCTTAGAGGAGATCTTTTGAAAAAAAAGTCACAGAAAATGGGAAGACATTGATGGGCCATGATATGTGTATCAAAAAAGAAATACTAACATAGATGAGATCACACATTCATGAAAATAGTGAGTTAGATAAGAAGTTTAGGCTAAAAATTAGAATGGTGGGATTTAACCTTAACTTTGACTCTTTATTAATGACAGTATTCATGTTTGTACACATCTTTCTTTTTGTTTATTTTAGTTTTCAACATTCACTTGCACAAAATTTTGAATTTCAAATTTTCTGTCCATCTCTTCACTCCCCCTACCAGAGGACAGTGTGTATTCTGATTCCCCTTTCCTCCAATTTGCCCTGTCTTCTATCACCACCCCACTCCCCCTTCCTTTCTCTTCTATTTTCTCATAGGGGAAGGTAGATTTCTATACCTCATTGCCTATATATCTTGTTTCCTAGTTTTTTGTAAAAAACCATTTTTAACATTCATTTTTAAAGTTTTAAGTTCCACATTCTCTCCGTTCCCCTTCCTCACCTACCCTCATTGAGAAGGCAAGCAATTTGATATAGGTTATACGTGTGTAACCACGCAAAACACTTCCATAACAGTCATGTTGTGAAAGGCTCATTGTATTACCCTCTATCCTGTCCTGCCCTCCATTTATTCTATTCTTTCCTTTGACCTATCCCTCTACCAAAGTGTTTGCTTCTGATTAACCCTTCCCTCAATCTGCCATCCCTTCTATCTACCCTCTCTTATCCCTTCCTCCCCCCCTCTTTCCTGTAGAGTAAGATAGACTTCCATACTCAACTGAGTGCGTATGTTATTCCCTCCCGAAGCCAAATCTGATGAAAGAAAGGCTCAAAGTATTCCCTCTGTCCTTCCACTTCTTCCCCTCCATTGTAAAAGCTCTTTGTTGTCTCTTTTATGTGAGATGGTTTACTATAGTATACCACTACTTTTCTCTTTCTATTAGTATATTCCTCTCAACACATAATTTTATTTTTTAGATATCATGCCTTCATATTCAGTTCACCCTGTGCTTGCTCTCTCTCTCTTTCTTTGTATACATGCACACACACACACACACATATATATGTATGTATGTATGTATGTATGTATGTATGTATGTATGTATGCATTCCCTCCAAGTACCCTAATACTGAGAAAGATTTCATGAGTTAAAAATATCATCTTTTCATGTAGGAATATAAACTGTTCAGCTTTAAAAAGTTCTTTATGATTTCTCTTTCCTGTTTATCTTTTCATGCTTCCCTTGATTCTTTTATTTGAAAGTCAACTTTTCTATTCAGCTCTGGTCTTTTCTATAAGAATACTTGGAAGTCCTCTATTTCATTGAAGTTCCATTTTTTCCTTTGAAGTATTATACTCAGTTTTGCTGGGTAAGTGATTCTTGGTTTTAATCCTGTCTCCTATGACCTCCAGAATATCATATTTCAAGCCCTTCTATGACCTCCAGAATATCATATTCCAAGCCCTTCAATCCCTTAGTGTAGAAGCTGCTAAATCTTGTGTTATTCTAATTGTACTTTCACAATACTTGAATTGTTTCTTTCTGGCTGATTGTAATATTTTCTCCTTGACCTGGGAATTCTGGAATTTGACTGTAATATTTCTAGAAGTTTTCTTTTTGGGACTTCTTTCAAGAGGAGATTGGTGGATCCTTTCCATTTCTATTTTACCCTCTAGTTCTAGAATGTTGGGGCAGTTTTTCTTGATAATTTCTTGAAAGATGATGTATAGGCTCTTTTTGATCATGGCTTTTCAGGTAGCCCAATAATTTTTAAACTGTCTCTCCTAGAGACATTTTCTAGGTCAGTTGTTTTTCCAATGAGATACTTCACATTGTTTCCCATTTTTTGTATTCTTTGGCTTATTTTTCATAACTTCTTGATTTCTCATGAAGTCATTACCTTCCATCTTCTCCATTTTAATTTTTAAGGTATTATTTTCCTCAGTGAGTTTTTGAACCTTTTTTTTTTTCATTTGACCCATCCTGCTTTTTAAGACATTCTCCTTATTGACATTTTGGACTTCTTTTCCCATTTGGATTAGTCTAATTTTAAAGGTGTTACTTTCTTCAGTTCCTTTTGGGTCTCTTTTAGCAAGCTGTTCACTTTTTCATGATTTTCTTGTATCACTCTCATTTCTCTTTCCACTTTTTTCTCTACCACTCTTACTTATTTTCAAAATCCTTCATCAGTTTGTTCACAGCCTGAGACCAATTCATATTTTCTTGGAGGTTTTGGATGCAGAAGTTTTGACCTTGTTGTCTTCTTCTGGTTGCATGCTTTGATCTTCCTCAACTCCAGTGACCTAAGAAAATATCTTTTCATCAAGAAAGTAAAAATCTATAGTCTGTTTCTTTTCCCCATGTTTACTCATTTTCCCAGCCCATTACTTGACTTTTGAGCTCTTTGTTAAGTGGTGGACTCCAGAAGCAGCCTCTATTTCAGCAGTAGCTACCGCCACTGTGGGGCTGAAGCCAGAGGCAGGGCCAGAGCTGGGATTGGATCATGCTCCCCTCTCAGCCAGGTGAGATACCCTTCCCACTGACCTTCAGAGCTGTTTTTGGAGTTAGTGGGTTAAGAAGTCTGCAAACCACCAAAGCTGTCAGTGATTCATTCTCCTTAGGTCTGCTCCAACTCCCTTCATGCTGGTATGGCCTACTCTAAACTGTGCTCTGCTCCAAGTCTGATGTGATAGACACTTGCTGCTGAACTTCTAGATTGTCTTGGGCTGGAAATTTGCTTTGTTCTGTCATTTTTGTGGCTTCTGCTGCTCTAGAATTTGTTTAGAGTCATATTTTTTTACAGGTTTTATGAGGGGTTTGGGAGGAGACCTCTAGCAGGTTCCTGCTTTTACTCCATCATCTTGACTCCACCCATGTACACATCTTTCTGTACAAATCCTTTTGAATCAACAAGTTTATAAAATAAATGGCTAAATAATCTCAGGATTGTCAGGGACCTGAATAGTCATCTAGCTTATTCAGTCCCTAAACAAAAATTTCTTCTGCAAAACTCTGATCCTCCGGCATCTGTTGGAAGACTTTTAGTGATAGGGAGCCCACTGCCTTCCAAGGTATCTCACTTCACTTTGGGATTGCACTAATTTTTAGCAAGTCTTTCCAGATATTGTGCTGAAATCTTTCTGCTCTCAAATTTTCATCCATTGTCCATGGTTCTACTGATGTAAGTGAAGCCAAAGAAGTCTAATCTATCTTCCGTGTGACAGCTCTACAAATAAGATGATGTGCCTCATTCTTTTCATTGCATACTGGGTGCCCTCAAACTTCTGTGCTTCATTGTGGACCAACATTTAATTTCAGAAATCATTGTGGGAAACCCTGGGAAGACAAATGTTTTTCTCCCTGTCTTCATAAATACCTCATCACTGCCCATTGTTGTAAGGATGCAAATGAAGCCAAGCTAGACCAATTTGCTGCTTCTGTTCCATTGTCTGAACCAGCTTTTATTCTTTTGCAGTTGTCATACACACATGTACATATGTACATATGCACATGCATTTATACATATACATATGTATTTATTCATACATATGTAAAATGTATATATGCACAATATATGTACATGTACACACATGTCTATATACATGTGTGTATATGTATATGTATATTTTTATCCATAGATGGATGCAATTATTTCTATTAGGGACTGGCTCTGTAATTTCATTGGTATAAAGAACTCTTAAGTGAGAATATTTTTTCTAACAATGCAGAGATGCCTTGTTTGAAACTTATTATAGTTTTTAACTTTGATAGACTTAGCTATTCTCAGCAATGCAAAGATCTAAGACAGCTCCAAAAGACTCACAATGGAAAATGGCATCCACATCCAGAGAAAGAACTTTGGAGTCTGAATGCAGATTGAAGCATACTACTTACTCCTTTGTTTTGTTTCTTCTTTATTGTGGTTCTTCTCATGGGTTCTAATTCTTTATAACATGACTAATGTGAAAATATGTTTAATATGAATGTAATTGTACAGCCTATATCAGATTGCATACCATCTTAGGGAGGGGAAAGAGGAGGGATGGGGAGAAAAGTTAGAACTCAAAGTCTTATGAAAGTGAATATTGAAAACTAAAAGTTAATTATTAAAAAAAGAAATATAGTTTTAAATAGTTTCCAAGAGCACTGAAAAGCCAAGTGAAGTTGGTTAGGTTCATATGACTAGTACTAGGACTAGAACCTAGTCTTCCTGTTTTGAGGGTGGTTGTCTATCTACTTTGCCAAGTCTGTCTCTCATACTTTCTTTTTCTGTAGGTATGTATGTGTGCCCCCCCATCTCTCTCTCTCTCTCTCCCTCTCTCTCTCTTTCTTTGTTTCTGATCAATTAATGAGAATTTTTAAAAATCCCTCTCTTTTTTTCACAGAGAGAAATGGCACTTAGAGTATCTTAGTGCTTAGTGAGCCAAGGGATTCTTCATTTCGCATCTTAAGGGGGATGTATATGACCCAAGTGCTTCACTTCTTATGTATGAAAGATTAACACCATTCAAATAAATATTTATTGGGTTGTAGGTTTATTTTCAGCATGACAGGAGAAAGAGAAAAGTTTAAAGCATGTCCTGTTCTCTCAAGGTGCTTTTAGTCTAATTAGTTAAGGAGACACGAAGAACATATACGAAACAATTCCAAACTATACAAGACTATATATGCTAAGTGCTCATTTGCGTAGATGTTCAGGGAAGATCAATGAAGGCTGCAGAAATTATAGAAAGTTTAATGAAAGAGATAGGATTTGAAGGTCTTGTAGGATAGGGAGGATGGCTAATTCCCTATTTCCCAATTTACCCACAACACATGTGTGTATATCATGAGGAAGTCATAAAAATATAATTGTTTGATTCTTTCTATTGAGTCTAGTATGGACCTAAAAATATGATTAAAATTTTGAAGTAGCATTCATTAGCTGTTACAACTGAAAAAGAACTTACAGATAGATCAGCTCATCCAATCCCATCATTTTACAGGTGAATAAATTGAGAAGACCTTAAATTAACTGTCATGCATCATATAGACAGTTGAGTGGCAGAATGAGGACTACAGCCTTGGTTTCATCCCATTCCTAGTTGGATGTCCTTCCCATTATGCCACTGGAAGTGAGTAATGTGTACTTCGGAGGTTATGTGTGTGTGTGTGTGTGTGTGTGTGTGTGTGTGCGTGTGTGCATGTGTGTATATGTGTTTAATTTTTAGATCTCTAACTGTAGGTTGAACTTCCTTGGTTTTTTTTTTTATAACTTTATCACCTTTAGCTGAATTAAATTCCCCCTAAGTAGCTAAAAGTGAAAATGGTGTAGGTTATGAATTAGTGGAGTCTCTTTGCCTAATTAACCAATAAGAAATGGTCTTAGTGAGGGCTAATTAACAGATAGTCTTGGTGTTTAACAATGGAAAGAGCATGACAGGAAGGTCCCCAATCTAGGCTTGAACTATTGAAGAGAATTTATGGGAAGCCTCCTGTGTGATAAGTCACACAGAATGCAATGGTGTGAGTGGATTCTAAATTTTACCATTGATGGGTGTATGAATTTCAGTGAGACTACAGATCAATTACAGTATATGAATGTGTTTACATAGCTCATGTATCCCACCCTCTCCCAGACCAATTCTCCTTTATCATCATCTTCATCATCATCATCATCATCACTAAGATTTTTATAGCACTTAAAAGTGAAAAGTTTTCAAAAGATTTACATAAATCTCATTTATTCAAGTGAAAGCATAATGCTGAGGGAGAGTGTACTCTGAAAATTGTTCCATAGTTATAAGGAAATGGGGACTCACTCTTGCTTGTAAAAGGCAAGCCATTTAGAGTTTGAAAACGCCCTTTCTATTCTAGTTGGTAACTGCTCCAGATTTGACTTAACTGGGCCTGAAACTTTGAATGGGTCCCCTATTTGTGAACTAGGCTTCCAGTGTCTCAGAGATATTTCTCTGGAATTCAATGCTGGAATAATGTTATTTCCTTCTACTTCAGATCTCTCTTTTAATCCCTGCCTAACAAATATCAGATAGAGTAGAATGACGTTCAGCTGTCTTTTCCTCCTCTTTTTAAATAGACCTTGTGATTCTCTGAATGTAAGTGGTCTAAAGGCTGAGAGCAAGATCATTATTAGGAACATTCTCCTGAAATTATGAATTTCAGGAAGGCTTGTGGCACCATTGCAGACAGCTTTTGCCACGAAAGGTACTTGCTTGTCTGTTTCTTGTATTCTGTTAAATATTTCTTATTCCCTCAGAATACATCACGAGGACCATTTGACTGTCCCCTCTGGCTCCTGCATCTTGCTTCCAGCATGAACAGACAGGTAATAACCATTCAGCAGGGCCATTACCTCTTCTAAAGACTATTACCAAAATGGTCATTATACATAATGGAGATTATTACAGGCAGCTTGAGAGATTTTTTAGATACATCTCTACTGTAATAGGTGGCCCTTTTTAGCCTTATACATAGGTGGGGATAATACTAGGGCACAAAATACATGGCAGATACTGTTTTTTGAGCAAAACTTTCTCTGCTTTTAATACATTAATTGGATTGGAGATTTAAATTTTATTTATACAGCCCTTGAAAATTTAAACCACTGGTCAAAACACATTGGTACAGCCTGAGAACTGGAAGTGAAAATTGCTATTATAGCCTTTCAGCAGCTTTATGTACATGCATGCAAATACACACATGTGTTTCACAGAAATAATCCAATTAGTGAATCCCCAGGACAGAAGTTCTTTTATAGGAAATCAAGGTAAAAGAACCTAAAACATCATAGATTCACAGCATCTGAAAGAGACCCCAGAGATCATCTAGTACAACCTTTATGTGGCAAAGGATTCATTCTATAACAACCTTTATGAGGGTTTGTTTAAGCATCTGGCAAGGCATAGACACACTAGCTTTCTAGGATGCCCATTATACTTTTGGATGTCTTTGATGATGCAGGGGATAAGAGTTCTGAGCTTAGAATAAGGAAGATAAATCCCCTCTTAGATACTTATTAGCTGTGTGGCCCTAGGCAAATCACTTGATACCCACATTATACACTGATTGTTTGTTATAGAGTTAGGACTCCATTGTTTGCTTTGGGGAACCGTAGACATGGTCTATAGCAAAAACATAGATTTTATATATGATAAATACATTTACTTTAGATGTGATCTATAGCAAAAATATAGATTTATGTAGATATTTTTTTAAAGTACTCAGGATGGAAGTATGAGTCAAAGAGAAAATGCCTCTATTTTCATTCAGATCCCTAGGATAGGATCTGTTCCATATGACAACATCCGGAGACTTTGAGAGGCTCTGAGCCATGATTATACTTACAGGCCATCCCATTAATGATGCACCCTAGAATTTTGCTAATTGATCTATACTTGGCACTTCACTATATTCTATTTAAAAAATTGGGGGCCAGGATGGTAGAGTAGAAGCAGAGACTTGCTAGAGTTCTCCCCCCAAGCATAGGCAAAAAACTGTTAAAATTGACTCTAAAATTCTCGAGATGCAGAACTCACAGAATGACAGAGTGAAGCAAATCTCCAGCCCAAGACAGTCTGGAAGGTCCATGAAAAGCATCTATTGCGTAGTGCTTGGAGCAGAGAAAAGTCTAGTGTGGGTCACACTGGCACAGACGGTACCTGAGCAGTCCCTGGGGAGGACTGAATCTCTGGCACCTGTGGTGGTTTGCAGACTTCACAGCCCTAACACGCCAAGGACAAATGGGAAAGTCAGTGGAAAAAACCTGTTGGACCTAAGTGATAGAGTAGACTTGTCTGACCCCAGTCCCAGAGTGACAGAGAGGGTGGAGGAGCTCGTGGCAGCCACAGCAGCAGCAGTGGTTGTTTCTGGAGCTCTAGACTGACAGATTGTGGGGGGATTGAGTGACTGACAATACCCTCCCCCACCCATACTGGAAGCAGAGAACTACCTTTACAAAAAACTCAAAAGCCAAGTAAATGGCTGGGGAAATGAGCAAAAACTGGGAAATGAATCAGACTGTAGATTCTTCTTTTGGTGACAAGGGAGACCAAAATATACAAACAGATGAAAACAACAAAGTCAAAGCTCCAGCATCAAAATCCTCCAAGAAAAATATAAATTGGTTTTAGGTCATGGAAGAGCTCAAAAATGATTTTGAAAATCAAGTAAGAGAAGTAAAGGAAAATTGGGAAGAGAAATGAGAGTGATGTAAGAAAATAATGAAAAATGAGTCAACTGCTTGCTAAAGGGGACCCAAAAATGCTAAAAAAAAAAATAACGCCTTAAAACATAGACTAACCCAAATTGCAAAAGGGATCCAAAAACCCAATGAGAAAAATGCCCTAAAAAGCAGAATTGGTCAGATGGAAAAAGAAGGTCCAAAAACTCACTGAAGAAAATATTTCCTTAAAAATTAGAATGGAGCAGCTGGAAGCTAATCACTTTATGAAAAATCAAGAAATTATAAAACAAAATCAAAGGAATGAAAAATAGAAAACAATGTGAAATATCTCATTGAAAAAGCAACTGACTTGGAATATAGATCTAGGAGAGACAATTTAAAAATTATTGGACTACCTGAATGCCATAATCTAAAAAAGAGCCTAGACATCATCTTTCAAGAAATTATCAAGGAAAACTTCCCTGAGATTCTAAAATCAGAGAGTAAAATAGATATTGAAAGAATCCACTGATTACCTCATGAAAGAGATACCAAAAGGAAAACTCCTCGGAATATTGTAGCGAAATCCCAGAGTTCTTAAGCCAATGAGAAAATATTACAAACAGACAGAAAGAAGCAATTTGAGTATTGAGGAAACACAATCAGGATAGCACAAGATCTAACTAACAGCTTCTATGTTAAGGGATTAGAGGGCTTGGAATATTATGTTCGAGAGGTCAAAGGAGCTAGGATTAAAACCAAGAATCAAAAACTCAGCAAAACTGACAATAATATTTCAGGGAAATAAATGGTCATTTAATAAAATAGAGGACTTTCAAGTATTCTTGATGAAAAGATCAGAGCTGAATAGAAAATTTGACTTTCAAACACAAGAATCAAGAGAAACCTATAAAGGTAAACAGGAAAGAGAAATCATAAGGGACTTACTAAAATTGAACTGTTTACATTCTTACATGGAAAGATAATATTTGTAACTCTTGAGACTTTTCTCATTATTAGGGTAGTTGGGATTATAAACATATAAACAAAGGGCACAGGGTGAATTGAATATGAAGGGATGATATCTAAAAAATAAAATTAAGGGGTGAGAGTAATATATTGGGAGAAGGAGAAAAGGAGAAATAGAATGGGGTAAATTATCTCTCTCATAAAAGAGGCAAGAAAAACTTTCTCAACAGAGAGGGAGAGGGGAGAGTTGAACGGAAAAGAGTGATCCTTACTCTCATTGGATTTGACTTAAGGAGGGAATAGTATGCACACTCAATTTGGTATGAAAATCTATCTTACATTACAGGAAAGTAGGGAGAAAGAGGATAAGTCAGGGATGGAGGGATGATAGAAGGGAGGGCAAATGGGAAGAGGGGGTAATTAAAAGTAAATATTTTTGAGAAGGGACAGGATGAAAAGACAGAATAGAATAAATGAGGTAGTATAGGATGGAGGGAAATATAGTTAAATCTTTCACATCATAACTATTATGGAAGTGTTTTGCGTGACTACACAGGTATAACCTATATCAAATTGTGTGCCTTCTCAGTGAGGATGGGTGGAGAGGGAGGAAGGGACAGAAGTTGGGATTCAAAGTTTTAAAAACAAGTGTTAAAAATTGTTTTTGCATGCAACTAGGAAATAAGACATATAGGCAATGGGGTATGAAAATCTATCTTCCTTAACAAAAAAAAATAGAGGGGAAGTGGATGTGAGAAGGGAAAGTATAATAGAAGGGAGGGCATACTGGGGGAAGGGGTATTCAGAATGGACTATCTCTTGGAGTTGTTGGAAGGGAGAGATAGGTAGAAAATTTGGAACTTAAAACATTGTAGAAGTGAATGTTGAAAATTAAAAATAAATTGATTTATTAAAAAATTTATCCTCCAAAAAATTTTTGGATATTTGCCCTTCTCCACCTTTCTGTTCTCCACAATCTTTCAAAGACCAGTAGCAATGACCTCCAATAGTCATATTCTCCTGGTTTTTTCAATACCCTAGAATGAAGCTCATCTGGACCTGGTGACTCTAACTGACAGAAGGCAGCTAGATGACCTCCTCCTTACTCATCTTGTATATCTACTTGAATTTCTACCTTACATTTTCCCCATATAATTCTTATTCCATAGGTCATTCTCCTTGAAAAAAAAATAGAAGTAAAATAGAAATTGATACAGTAGTCTTCTCTCTGTTAAACATCGTGATACCCTGAACTTGGTATGTGCTTCATAATTATTTGTTGAATTGAATTGAATCATGTATCTTATCCTTTTTTCATCCTTCTCTTGCATGAACATAGTTTAATAAAAAAACACTTGTTGATTGTCCATCAAATTTATTGCTAGCCTCAGCTCATCCTTACAGAATAAGGTTCTATTTGTCTTCTTCATCCTCAGTTACTTGCTCTTGCTTCCTTCTTATAAACAGTGCTTTGGAAAATCTCAGTTTGTTGGTAGAATCTCTGGGTATCCACATTGATTTTTTTATGTCCCTGCTATCCCTCTTCATGGTAATCACTTCTATTTGTGCCTTCAGCATTTTATTCTTAAGAGATTCCCATGCCTCTTGGATTTGTTTATACTGCAAAACATTAGTCTGTTGAATCATACCTCTCTTTTCTTTTCAAACCTTTGAAATCTACTCTATCCAGCGTCCATGTCTTAGTGTGATTATTTTTCTCATCTACCAAAACTCTATGATGGAGAGATCACTCTACTCCTTGTGATAGGAACTAGCAGTGTACATCTTTTTGTTGTTTTCTTTGAAATTAGGTGTCCCTATCTCAGGTGGTCACTCACAGGCTGACCCAACTGATTGTCATAAAAGCTTCATCCTGTTCTGTTTGTGACTTAGTTTACTTCTCCTTCATCAAGTCTGGTGGCCCCCCCTGCTTCCAGAGATTTACTGAATTGGTGCCACGTATTATGGATACCTGATCACTGACTCTAGATCTACTGTAACGCTGAACTCCCTGATGCAACTGATTCATAAAGTTCAGCCTCCCTAGTGACTGTGAATACAGCTATGTGTCACCATGCCTGGTTTACAAGATTCTGGCTGTTTTGATCTGGGTTGTCACTTTCTCCTTATGGGTCAGAATCAGGTGCAGATGATCATATCTCTTTTTTACTTCCTCCATCATTTAAAGGATGGAAGTGTTATTAGGGCAGATCACAGATTCATCAACTATTCTAATTCTGGCAAAAAGAAAGTTCTGGCTGGTCTGGTTGATTGGTATACCACATTATGACAATACCATACTTCCATGCTTGGCTTCCACAATACCTCATCTAATTTCTCCTTCAGTCCAGGTTATCTATGGTGAACCCCGAGAACAATATAATTTGATTTCTATCTATATTGATCATTTCTCATCCAAATACTTTCCATTGTGTTTCTCTCCTCAGATTTCTGGATTTTCTTACATGCACATACCTTCTTAATATATAATTCTACTTTGCCCTCCCCCATCTTTTAAAACCATTTCTATCAATTTTAAATTAAGTACAGCCTTCCAACTTCTTACCTTAAGTGGATAGTGGTAATGAAAACATCATCTATGTACCCATCTCCTTAGGATGGAATAGTTTTCTAGGTTACTCCTAGTGAGATCATCTTTCCTCAAAGGAATCATGAAGACCAAGTCATAATCATCAGCTTTGATACTTCTAAGGATGCTTTCAATTGTCTCTCAGATAAATACACTGAGACCTCTCTGCCATATAAAGTCCTAAAAGGGCTACTTTATTATCCTTAAGCATGGAGTCATCTACCACCATCTTTTTCTTCTTCCTCTGACCATTGTTGGATAACCTCTTACTTGATGGATTCTGGGTACTTACATCATTCCCTAGAGCACAAGGATCTCTCCCCGCCCCACTGCCAAGATGGTCTAGTTCTACCTTCTGCCCCCCTCCTTCATGAGTAACAATGTGTTACAGTGGAAAGAGTGATGAACTTAGAGTTCAGGGCCCTGAATTCAAATTCTGACTCTTCTATTTACTGTGTTCCTCAATAGTAAAATGGAGGGTTGGGACTCTTTACTCTCTAATGTCCTTTTTGGCTCTAAATCTATGATCCTTATACTGACTTTGAAGCTCCAGGTGTTCAATAGACTTTCTCTCTTTCTTCTTCATGTCATGGTCTTTCACCTTCTATGTTCTCACATAGGTGAAAATTTAATCCTGCCTCTTTCCATTCTTTTCTTCAATGCTTCCATATTATTATGCCTTGTCAATTATGATGTAAACTAGAAATTAGGAATTCATTCCTCCAGGACTTTCATTTTCTCCTCTTTGAAGTAGAGTGGTTTTTGCGTATATAGGTATTACATGGGATTGGAAGAAACATAAGCATTGTACACTCTTAGTTGTTCATAGCATGATTTTTTTCTTTTCTTTTACACCTCTTGAAGTAAGTTGCATAATCCTTTATCACTTTATCATATCACTCCTCTCCCCTACCTCCACCTCCTCACCATCCTGCACTAAGTAGAAGACCTTAGGAGTCAATGTTTTATACTCATTTCATGATTTTTGACTGCATTAACTGAAAGTTAGTGATACTCAAGAATTACTTCTACCTGAGATGTGCATTGCCTTGTTTTAATTTCTAATTGGGAAATTAAAGTCTTCAGTTATTTTTTCTTGTTAACAGAGTATGTAGGTATCATTTCAGAGGTAGAGTGATATTTAGGGAGGTTGAGGGGTTTCTGAAATCATATTAATTTGGCCTGTTCAGCCAACCTGAAGGAAGTCTACAGAAGATGAAAGGAAAGGGAAGGGCGAGGTGAGTTGAAAAGGATAAAGAAAAGACAGTCTATGGTCTGTCACCTATAGACATTCCTCCCTGCCCCTCCACACTTACACTTATCTTGAAGATCAGCTGTGACTTCTGAAGGTCTGGCCAGGAGAGCTGCTGGGGCACTTTTTAGCTTCTTTTAGTAACCAGAATTTGCTTTGTTGTATTGCAAACAAAATTGCCAGGATGCTCCCTTCCTCCAAACCTGGTGCATTCCTGCTCCCATATCATGAAAAGAAGAATGAGTATATGTCCAATGAGATGTAAAATCTCTGTGGATTTTTGAAGTGAAAGACCCCATTCTTTTGTATTGTCTGCCTCCTACATACCAGGCATTGTGGTAAGCATTTATAAATATTTCACTTGATCTTCACAATAACAACTGTGAAGAAAATAAAAGAAAATAACCATTAGCACTGTTTGATGTGTTATTATGATTTCCATTTTACAGTTGAATAAACTGAGGCAGACAGAGGTTGTGACTTGCTCAGAGTCACACAACTATTAAGTGTCTGAGACTGAATTTGAACTCAGTTCTTGACTCCAGGTCCATTGTATCCATTGTACCAGGGGCATCTAGGTGGTGCAGTGGATAAAGCAGGAGTCAGGAGGACCTGAGTTCAAATCTCACCTCAGACACTTGACACTCACTAAGTGTGTGACCTTGAGCAAGTCACTTGATTCCAATTGCCTCATCCAGTCATCCTGATGAATATCTGGTCACTGGATTCAGATTGCTCTGGAGGAGAAGTGAGGCTGGTGACCTGCACAGCCCTCCCTCCCTCAAAACAAAGTAAGTGCAAGTCATGTCATTATTTCTCTGATGGCATGGTCTTCTTAGGCAACAAAGGACAAACACACATCCATGGTACCACCAAGCTGAGGAAAGACCCACCTTTTGAGTTAATTTACTATTTTCATGATTAATTGAATTGAACCAATCTAATTTATTACTAATTCTATTTAGAGAATAATATATTTAGAGGTAAAAGAAATGTTTTAATTATCTAGTTCAACCTATTAATTTTACTGATGAAGAAATTGGAGCTCAGATAATCAGGTGTACAACATTATACCTTCTAAATGTAGGCTTATCATTGAGTCTCTCTCCCTTCACATCCTCTTAGAGCTATAACTAGAAGCAAAGACAGTAGAGCAGGGGTGGGGAACCTGTGGCCTTGAGACCACATGTGGCCCTCTAGGTCCTCAAGTGTGGCCCTTTGACTGAATCCAAACTTCACAGCACCTATCCCTTTAATAAAAGAATTTGTTCTATAAAACTTGGACTCAGTCAAAAGGTTGCACACAAGGACCTAAAAGGCTACATGTGGCTTCAAGGCCGCAGGCTCTCCATCCCTTGTTTAGAGAATGGGTTATAGAGACAGCACAGAGAGCAGTCTATTCATGGATGCAATTGTACTGGGGGATGGGGTTGGAAGTTCCTTAGACACTTCTCCCTAAGATACAAGATAAACCCCTTGAGGAGGAGGGAAGGCACTAGTACTTGAGGAGACTAAGAAAGGCCACTTGAGGAAGGTGATGCTTGAACTGAGTCTTGAAGGAAACCACACATTTTAAGAGGGGCAGGTGAAAACTTTATCAGTAGAGAAAAGTGATGGGGTATCTACATGAAGAAGACCAAGAAAGCGAGTTTGACTTTGTCTTAGAGTAGATAGAAGAAGTAATATGTAATAAAATAGAACAGCTAAGATAGAGGCAATTTGTAAAGTACTTTGAAGTCTAAACAGAAGAGTTTAAATTTGATCCTACAACTTAATAGGGAGCCACAGAATTTATCGAGTAAGGAGGTGGGGTAGGGATGACATGATCAGACATCTTAATCTATCCCTGGACCCAGGACTCTTAGACACACAGCTTATATTTTTATGGTATATTTGACATTATTCTGTTTCTTTGTCTGATGTCTTAGAAAATCATCCCTGCGCCTCCTCTGCCATTGCTACCTCTGCTTATGAAATTTCTACATGATAAGTTTGTAATTGGCACCCACACATACACATATGTAAACTTCATTAAAAGAGGTATGACCACACATAGGTTTGATAGCATGGAGCAGTGTGCTTTAGGATTGCTTTAATTAGACAAGGTAAGAATAAACATTTAGGTATACCTGATGTTAAAGGTTTAATTGATTTGAAATAGAGTGAAATAAAATGCATTGTATTTAAAAAAATGAAATATCTCTCTTTTTCTTTCCCTTCCTTTCTCTTCCTTTTTTTCTATTTCCCCCTCTCCTCTGTTCCTTTCCTACCCTTTTCTCTACTAGTATATGTCCTTTGGAAATTGTATATCAGCAGTCAGAAAGAAAGGGTAAAAAGCACATTCTACCCCATATATCATTAAAGAAAATATCTAAAAATCAGTATTTACAGAGGGCTCGGATTCTACCACCTTTCTTTCTACCTGGGTGCAAACTTAGGAAAACTACAGTTAATTTTTGCTAGTAGAAATGCTGGCATTTTTGAGGACCCAGTTCATAAGAAACTTGTGAACTCATCATATTTCAAGAACAATAAGATGCAAAGATTCAACTGTAATAATTGGAAAAGAAGGTCATTGCAGTTTGGCTTGGCTGTTGGAAGTGCTGAGATATTTAACTACACGTGTGAGAGGCTATATGTTACTGAGCAGCCTGGCGTTCAGAACCTACTCCCAAAAGATCCATCCTAACCTATGCATTTCAATGATAATAATGAGGGTAATAAATAGCCTAATGCATTAGATGATGCATACCCATGCTCCCTGATCCTGATATACCGGCAGTTGCTCAAGGTGGTTATGGGGTTGGCCCACTTTTGTCTTCCAGACTGTCTGAATATCTCTGGGCCATTCACTGTATATCTAGGTAGGCTGTAGGAATCATCCTGCTCAGACTAGTTCACTCTAAGACTCAGGGATGCTCCCAACCTTTTACCAACATGTGACAAGTGAGACTAGACCCCATTTGCAAATGGAGAACTGCATAAGTCTGTAGCGGTTTTCCCCAGGCTATATAACCCAATGATGATCCTGACTATTTGAAAATTTCTGCTTCGAAATTTAGCATTTGCAAAGAGCATTCTCTGGGGTAGTAGTCAAGGGTCAAGATCAATAAGAGATTTGGAATTTGAGCTTATTACTATTGGGTGACCTTAGGTAAGTCATTTGATTTCTACCATCTTGTTTTTCCATGTCTCTAAAATGGAAATGTGACTCTATCCCAGATTTTTTTGGTTAGGACTGATTATTGAAAGTAATTTTTAAAGAATTGTTGCTACTGCAAAGTACTATATTGCTTAACAATGTTAATGGTATTAATTAGCTTAAGTTCGTTGTACTTGTACAATGTAGACAGGTGAAGAGACTGAGGGTAGGAAGGGAGAGTTCAGGCATCTCTTTTAGTGGATGTCACTTAGTGTTGTTCCCAGTCATTTAATTTGTTGAAATCACAAACCCAATCTAATTATATTATCTTCCAAACCCATCCCACATGATATAACCAGATTGGTGGCAACTGTGTTCCCAGCCAAGCCTGTGAGGCATCTCTATTCCTGGGACACATCCCCTCTGAGTCAGTGGTTTTGGAGATATATAATGTGATCCAGAATTCTTTAATGCTGTTTCGCAGCTATCCCATTCTCAGCTTTCCATACCCTTTATCACTCTGGGGGCATTGTACTGCTTGCTCCCTGTCTGTTTCTTTGTATTGTCAAGTATTATTCCAGAGATCAAGCACCTGATGCTCACATAATTCTATGGTCCTTTCCAAATCTCAGTTGAAATAGAAACAGAAGATCTAATGATTGACCTGGTTTTCTCTTGGTGGGAACAAATGAGTAGTGGCATGCAAGGTTCTATCTAGCCATGAAACCTTACGGGTGTTATCCCTGGACTGATTGTAAATGTTGGCAACCACACTTACTATGTTTTTATTTGTATTGCTCTTGTCCAGAACAGTTCAATTGTATATTTTTTAAAGTAGAAAGCATTTAAAATCATTGAAAGATACATTGTCAGTGAATATTTGCATTGATTTTTTGGATCCAAATGTTTCAGAGGTTAGCATAATCACACTTAACACTGTCTCTCCCCTGAATAGTTATTTGTAAAAACAAAACAAAAACAAAAGAGATTTTTCATATTTTTCTCAAACTTTTCAACTTTTTCAACTGGCTAGACAGATATAATATTATGCATGCATTCTTAAAAAAAAATTAACCCAAACTCCACTTAATTCAATTCCCTTCAATCAGCAAACATGCATTTAGCACCTACTATGAAGTCAAGTGCTGTACTAGGATCTGTGGATAAAAAGAAAAGCGTAGTAGTGAAATGTATAATTTCTTTCACTGCTGAAATCACAGGCCAAGATCAAAGAACAAACAAACCCACTCTAATAGTTCAATCATAATAGAGATAAGATTTTATGTTTAAAATGGAAAGAAAAGAGCTAATCCTGAAACTTCAAACATGGGAAAATGGAGTATCCTCTGTCATGTTATGTCTTAGAAATACAAGGGAAAGAGTTGATTCCATGAGTACAACTGTATTCACTGTGAAATTTGCTGGCTCAGCTACATCCTACTTTCGGTCTGACGCTGTTATAATGGTTTGTACTGATCCTCTGCTTTTTCTTTACTTAGGCAAGCCTGATTAGCTCACTTGCAGTTGTGCATGAGAAGAACTACTATGTAGTGCAATGTTATGGAGGTCTTCAGGCAAAGGCTCTATGAATGAACATTTGTTGAATATGTTGTAGAGGGGACTTGGGCAGCTAGGTGGTGCAGTGCATAGAGCACTGGACTTGGAACCAGGAAGACTCATCTTCATGAATTCAATTCTGGTCTTAGACACTCACCAGCTGTGTGACCCTGGACAACCCTGTTTGCCTCAGTTACATCATCTGTAAACTGAGCTTGAGAAAGAAATGGCAAACCATGCTAATATCTTTGCCAAGAAAACCCAAAATGGAGTCATGAAGAGTTGGACATGATTGAAAAATGAGTGAACAATGGAAAACACTTATTCAGATATAAGTAATGTGAGATGTTCTCAAAGGTCCCTTCCATCTATGATACTCCGTGATTCTGTGAAACAAAATTGTGAGGCCTGGGCTCCTATTACATTGTCATTAACTAGCAATGGAAGTTCCTTACCATCTCTAGGCACAGGTGTTCTCTTGTAAAACATGATAGATGTAATAGATTAATTCATTGAGTTAATATAATTAGAAAAATACTGATTTGGATTTGAATCCAAGCTTTACTCTTTATTACCTGTGCAAAATTGAATGAGTCACTTAATAATCAACTGTAAACCTGTAAAAGAATGGATTTAACCAATATGGCACCAGACCCCAGGATGCATGTATGCTAAAGTTCATTTTACCAAATGACTAGGCATTGGCCCCTCCTTAACCACTTGTTTGCTGTGATACCATGTTATCTCCTGGCTCCCTGCCCCTCATTCTTTCTTCCCTATTAGACAACTCAGAAAATACCTTTATTCCAGTGGTCCATACTACCCTTTTTCTTCCTCTTTAGAGGATGGGGCATTTTTTGCTTAATATCATACCATCTCTTTGTCTAAAACTCTATATAAATTTGAACCTTGAGAGGCTCTGAATTGGATTGGATTGGAGTGTGCAGCTCATTGCATATTCACACCACTGATCATTAAGCTGGGAACAGTGGGGAACAACCTTACCCCCAGCCCTATGCAGTTCCCCTGTTGGCATTTGTCATTTTGCTGTGGCTGCCATCCCTGTGTGGCAGTGTCAGTTCTTCAGAAATAATTTCCTTCCCTTTTGCTCTGCATCAATCAATCAGCTAACATGCATTTACTAAGGGTTTTTTTGTGTACAAGGTAATGTGGTAGGCATTGCTGACATAAAAGGAAAAAGAGTCCTGTGCATTTTAGAATTTTTCATTCACTCTAATGGAGCTTACTGTTTCCTCATCTGTAAAATGAGGAGGGTAGGCTAGGCTATCTCTAGTGATTGTTTTTTTTACTGTTACAAATATTAAGATGTGTGTGTGTGTGTGTGTGTGTGTGTGTGTGTGTGTGGAGGGGGGAGGGGAGAGATGGGGAGAAAAATAGGAACTCCAAATTTTGTGGAAATAAATGTCAGAATCTAAAAATAAATAAATAAATAACTTTTTTTAAAAAAGAAAAGGATTCAATTTTAACATATAAATTTTTGCAATAAATCACATTTATTCAAAAGTTTCTTCTATTTAGGAAGTCTCCTAAAATGGGAGTTGTATTCAAAGTTTCAGTAGGCAACAAGCACAGATAGGAATAATTACCCTGGCTCTATCCATAAATTAGCTTCACTTCTCTAGGAAACAAAAAATCATCCATTCATAGCATTCATTTATTCATGGCTCACAGTAGTCAAAATATAGGGGATGAAAAAAGGCAGTGCAGAACACCATCCTTCAAAGGTTCACCTCTCCATCATCACCTCCATCAGCAAAAATTGTCTGAGATGATCGCTCCCTATACAGATCTCACATAATTTTATCAATAGTTTTACTGAGTACTTATCACATTATAAGGTGTATTATTACCCTGAACAAGACATTTAATCTCTCTGACCCTGTTTCTTAATCTCTAAAGAAATAATAACATTAGTTTCTCTACTACCTACCTCATGGGATTATTATATGTTTGTAAATCTTAAAATTTTCTCTCTACAAAGATGAGTTCTTATTTCACATTATATTAATGAATATTAATCAATTTGGGATATGAGGGGCTCCAGATGTAGTAATCTGACCCTACCTGGTGAAAGAGATGGATTTTAAGTCATACTGTGGAGAGAAGGACAGGATAGAATTTGTTGGTGAGGCAGGATGACATGTATGATGACTTAGGGGAAGTGGGAAAACTCTGTGGGAGTATATAATCAGGTTCTGATTGCATGAACCACAGTGTAATAGGAGATGACTATAGTTAAAGGGTGGGGAGTGACTCAGTATATGCAATTAGTTTTAATTTTATTCGAAAGCCATTTAGTGAACTCTGTAGGCTTCTGGGAAGGGCAGTGACACAGTTAAAATGAGGTTTAGGAAGCTGTTTCTTGCTGTTGTAGGAAAGATAGGATGTGGGGGTGGGAGAAGATGCTGGAGGTAGGGAGATAACTGGGTAGGCTGTGGTAGAAGTTCAGAAATAAGGGCATCCTCCTTGGGATATAGTTCTGACTGTGGAAATAGAAAGGACTAGAAAGAGCTAATAATTATAATGGAGAAAAATCCTAGAAGTAATAGAATCATAGAATTTCAGAGATAATCTTAATGGGAAGCCCCTCTATGATCTCTTTCACAAATTGTCATATAGCTTCCATTTTTATGGGGACCTCACTACCTCATGAGGTAACCCATCCCACTTTTGAATAGCTGTAGTTGTAAGGCAGCATGGTGTAATGGATAGAGAGCTGGTGTTGTAGTCAAGAAGATCTGAGTTTATATCCTGTCCTGGAAAAATATCTGCTCTCTGATCCTGAGCAAGTCTCTCTGCCTTTCTGTGCTCCAGGTAACTCTGGGCTGGATAACTGTGGAACTTCATTACTAGAGGGAATTTCCTCATGGGAACTTTCTGAACCAGTGAAATTACAGGACCAGGCTAAAATAATAATAATAGTAGGATTGAATAAAAATATTAATTATTTTAGAAAACAATATGAATTCACTTCAGAAATGAAGAATTCCATTAAGAAACTTCCATAGTCCTGCTTTTGATTGAGAATGAGTTTATATGGACACATCTGAGAAAAGAAAATTTACTGGTGGTAGAGGAACAAGCTTAGTGCCTTTGTGCAGAGGTATTACACTAATGCACGCCCTCCAAATTGTAGATCTGTCAAGAAGCACAAATGGGTCTCATTTTTAGAGGTCAATCTCTCTTGAAAAAGTAGGAAAAGGACTCTGTCTTACCAAATTCTTTTTATAACACAAATATGATTTATTAACCAGGGAGAGCCAGAATAGAAAAAAGAAAACTGTCCATCAACCTAAGAAATATTGATACAAATTTTTTAAAATATATAATTTATTTTTCAGTTATTAACATGCATTTCCACAAGAATTTGAATTCAAAATTTTCTCCCCATCTATCCTTACCCCCCACCTCAGAACAGCATGCACCTTATCCACCCCTTCCTCCAGTCTGTACTCCTTTCTATTACCCGTCCTTCTTCCATCCCCTTCCCCTTTATTTTTCTGCAGGGCAAAATATATTTCTATACTTCATCTCCTGTATATCTTAATTTCCAGTTGCATGCTAAAACAATTATTAACATTCATTCTTAAAACTTTGAGTTACTTGTTCTCTCCTTCTCTCCCCAGCCATCCTCATTGATAAAACAAGTAAATCAATATGTCATACATGTATAACGATACAAAGCACTTTCATAATAGTTATGTTGCAAAAGACTAACCACATTTCCCTCTATCCTATCCTGCCCTCCATTTATTCCCCTTGATCTGTCCTCCCACGATAGTGTTTGCTTCTGATTATCTCTTTCACCAATTTGCTGTCCTTCTATTATCTTCCCTCTCCTACCCCCTTCCCTCTTGCCTTCCTTCAGGGTAAAATAGATTTCCATATCCAATTAAGTGTGGGTTATTCTCTCCTTAAGCCAAATCCCATGAGAATAAGGCTCAATTATTTCCTTTCATCTCTCCCCTCTTCCCCTACATTGTAAAAGCTCTTTCTTCCCTCTTGTATGTGAGATGATTTGCTACATTTTACCTCTCCCTTTCTCTTACTCCTAGTACATTCCATTCACCAGTAAATTTTATTTTTTTAGGTATTCTCCCTTCACATTCAGCTCACCCTATGCCCTCTATGAATATATGTGTATGTATATATACATATATACCTATACACATACACCTATGTACACATACATACCTACACATATATAATATACACATATATACCAATGCACACCTACATATATATTCCCTCTAGCTACCCTAATACTGAAAAAGGTCTCATGAGTTATAAATAACATATTTCCATGTAGGAATATAAGCAGTTCAACTTTAATGAGTTCCCTAAGGCTTCTCTTTCTTGTTTACCTTTTCATGTTTCTTTTGATTCTTGTATTTGAAAGTCAAATTTTCTATTCAGCTCTGCCTTTTCAACAAGTATGGTTGGAAGTATTCTATTTCACTGAAGTTCCTTTTTTTTCCCACTGAAGTATTGTAGTCAGTTTTGCTGGGTAGGTGATTTTTGGTTTTAATCCTATCTCCTTTGACCTCTGGAATATCATATTCCAAGCCCTTTGATCTCTTACTGTAGAATCTGCTAAATCCTGTTTTATCCTGATTGTATTTCCACAATACTTGAATTGTTTTTTTTCTGGCTGCTTGTAATGTTTTTTCCTTGACCTGGAAACTCTGGAATTTGGCTGCAATATTCCTAGGAGTTTCCTTTTGGGCTCTCTTGTAGGAGGTGAGCAGTGGATTCTTTCCATTTCTATTTTACCTTTTGGTTCTAGAACATCAGGGCAGTTTTCCTGGATAATTTCTTGAAAGATGATGTCTAGGCTTTTTTTTTTTGATCATGGTTTTCATGTAGACCAATAATTTTTAAATTATCTCTGCTGGATCTGTTTTCCAGGCCAATTGTTTTTTCCAGTGAAAGAGTTCACATTTTCTTCTATTTTTTCATTCTTTTGGTTTTGTTTTATAATCTCTTGGTTTCTCATAAAGTCATTAGCTTGTATCTGTTCCATTCTAATTTTTAAAGAACTATTTTCTTCAGTGAGTTTTTGGACCTCCATTTCCATTTGGCCAATTGTGCTTTTAAAATCACTCTTCTCCTCCTTGACTTTTTGGACCTCTTTTGCCATTTGGTTGAGTCTATTTTTAAAGGTGCCATTTTCTTCAGCATTTTTGGGGTCCTCATTAGCAAGCCGTTGACTTGCTTTTCATGATTTTCTTGCATTGCTCTCATTTCTCTTCCCAATTTTTCCTCCACCTCTCTTAATTTTGATTTTCAAAATCCTTTTTCAGCTCTTCCTTGGCCTGAAATCATTGCATATTGTTTTGGAGGTTTTGGATGTAGAAGCCTTGACTTTTATGTCTTCCTCTGATGGTATGCTTTATTCTTCCTTATTTGAAAGGATGGAAGAAAATACCTGTTCACCAAGAAAGCAACCTTCTATAATCTTATTTTTTCCCCTTTTTGGGCATTTTCCCAGCCAGTTACTTAACTTTTGAGTCCTTTGTCAAGTGGAGGGTATACCCTAAGGACCTGTAAGTTCTCAGTTCCTCCATCAAGGGAGAGGAGTTTACTACTCTCCTGGCCTGTGCTCTGGTCTGTGAACAACCACAAGCACTCTTTTCTGCCTAGGATCTGCAACAAGGATTCCCTCTCCACAGTCATCACCAGCTCCATCACTCCAGTGCTCCTCCTCACCCCAGGGCTGCCACTAAAAACTGAGACCCAGATCAGCTGTTTGATTCCTCCAAGGTCTTTAGATCAAGGGCTCCAAAAGTGGACACTTCTGCTGCCCTGGGGCTGGGCCTGTTGCCAGACCACACAGCCCTCTCATCCAGGTAAGAAAGAGCTTTCTTACCTAAGTTTGAAGATGTCTTTGGGATTTGTGGGTTGAGAAATCAGATAACCACAACTGCTACCCGTGATTCTGCACCCTGCAGCCTGCTCCAGTCCTGTCTGTGCCATGCCATGCAGCCCAGGCTGGTCTGTGCTGCACTATGAGCCCTGTGTGATAGACCTTTCCTGTTGGCCTTCCAGACTGTCTTGGGCTACAAATCTCTCACTCTGTCATTTTGTTGCTTCTGCTGCTCTAGTCTTTTTTTGCTGGTATTTTATGGGCTATAAGGGCGGAGCTAGAGCAGATCCATCCTTCTATTCCACCATTTTGGCTCTGCCCCAATGCAAAAATTTTAAATGAAATATTGGTCAAGAATTTTCAGCAGTATGTCTCAAATATTATATACTATGACCAGGCTAGATTTATTTCAGGAATTCAGTGCTAATTCAATATTAGGAAAACCATTTTTATTTGTGCTTTAAAAGAAATTTGATAGGATTCCTTTTCCTACTTTTAAAATAGCTTAAATAGTGCTGGAATTGATTGTTCTCTAAATATTTAGTAACGTTCACTTATAAATCCATCTGGTCTCAGGCTTTTTTCCCCCTTTGGGAGCTTATTTATGGTTTGTTCAATTTTTTTTCTAAGGTAAGTGTTATTTTAGCATTCTATGTCTCCTATTAATCTGGGGAATTTATATTTTTGCAAATATTTGCTCATTTAATTTAGGTTGTCAGTTTTATTGATATGTAATTTTCCAAAAAACTCCTAATAATTGCTTTGATTTCACCTTCATTGATGGTACATTCATACGTTTCATTTTTGGTGCACTTGATTTTGTCTTCTTTCCATTAAAAATAGAATTAGTCAATAGTTTTTCTATTTTATTTGTCTGATCTATCTATTTTGCATCATAAAAAATAAAACTAGGTACTAGTTTTATTTATTAATTCAATGGATTTTTAAAATTTCAATTTTATTAATTTCCCCTTATGTTTTTAGGATTTCTATTTTGATTTTTAAATGGGAGATTTTAATTTGCTGTTTTTTTGGCTTTTTTAGTTGTATTCCCAGCTTATTGATTTGTTCTTTCCCTTTTATTGATGTAAGCATTTAGGGACATGAATGTTCTCCTAAGTATTGCTTTGGCCACATCCTACAAATTTTGGTATATCGTCTCATTGTATTCATTATCTTTAAGGAAATTATTGATTGCTTCCATGATTTGTTCTTTGACTCACTCCTTCCTTTTGGATTATATTATTTAGTTTCTGATCAATTTTTAATCTATGCTTCAAAGTTCCTTCATAAAAGCAGTTGTTATTATATTATGATCTGAAAATGATGTAATTTATATTTTTGCCTTTCTGCAGGTTTGTAAGGTTATTCTCTAACACACGATCAGTTTTTATGAAAGTGTCTTGAGTAGTTGAGAATAGGTCTATTCCTTTCTAATTTTATTCAATATTCTCCAGAGGTCTGTCATATCTAATTTTTCTAAAATTCTATGCATCTCATTAATTTTTTCCTGTTTATTTTATGATTAGAATTATCAAGTTCTGAGAGGTATAAATTGAGGTTTCCCCATTAGTACAGTTTCACTGCATATTTTTCTTATAACTCCTCCAAGAAGCTGGATGCTATGCCACTTGGTACTAATATATTCTATATTGATATTAATTCATTGTCAATGATACCTTTGAGCAAAATATGGTTTCCATGATTATTCTTTCTAACTAGGTCTCTTTTCCGTTTTGTGTTGTCCAAAATCATGATTGCTACCCTTGCCTTCTTTACTTCATCTGAAACACAATAGATTATGCTCCAGCCTCTTATTTTAACTTTGTGCATGTTTGTTTCAAGTATGTTTCTTGTAACCAACATATTATTGAGCCAAGATGGTGGAGTAAAGGCAGGTCTTGCTTGAGCTCTCCCCTCAAAGCCCTCCAAATACCTGTAAAAATAACTCTAAACAAATTCTAGAGCTACAGAACCCACAAAATGACAGAATGAAACAAACCTCCAGACCAAGACAGCCTATAAGATCAACAGGAAGGGTATATCACAACAGATTGAGAGTGGAACACAGTCCAGTGTGGGTGACACTGGAATACACTTGGCTGAAGCAGGTCTAAAGGGACTGAATCACTGGCAGCTGTGGCAGCTTCTGGACTTCTCAATATACAAATGACAAAGACAGCATAGAAGGCCAGCAGGAAAACTCTGTGGGACCTGGGTGAAAGAGGAGCATATGGTCTGGCTGGGGTCTGACCTCAGCCCCAGGGTGGGAGTGGAGGGTGTATGGCAGCTGCAGTGACAGTAGCAATAGCAGCAGCAGCAACAGTGGCAGCTTCTAGAGCTCTGGGCACACAAATGGTGGGAGATTGAGTGGCTGAAACAAAACCCCTGAAGTCTGGGACAGTACCCCACCCCACTGGAAGCAAGGTACTACCTTGTCAAAGAGTTAGAACATCAAATATTTAGCTGGGAAGGTGAGGAGACAGTGTAAAATCCCCAGACTATAGAAACTTAACTTTGATGACAAAGAAGATCAAAACATAGAACCAGAGGAAGCTAACAAAGTCAAAGCTCCAGCATCAAAAACCTCCAAGAAAAATATGAATTGGTTGCAGGACAGGGAAGAACTCAAAAAGGATTTTGAAAATCAAGTAAGAGAAGTAGGGGAAAAATTGGGAAGAGAAATGAGAGTGATGTAAGAAAATAGTGAAAAATGAGTCAACAGTTTGTTAAAGGAGACCCCCTAAAGTACTGAAGAAAATAACAGTTTAAAAAATAGACTAACCCAAATGGCAAAAGATGTCCAAAAAACCCATGAGAAGAATGCCTTAAAAAGCAGAATTGACCAAATGGAAAAAAGAGGTCCAAAGCTCATTGAAGAAAATAATTCCTTCAAAATTAGAATGGAGCAAATGGAAGCTAATGACTTTATGAGAAATTAAGAAATTATAAAACAAAACCAAAAGAATGAAAAATAGAAGACAATGCAAAATAGCTCACTGGAAAACCACTGACCTAGAAAATAGATCCAAGAGAGATAATATAAAAATTATGAGACTACCTGAAAACCGTGATCAAAAAAACAGCCTAGATATCATCTTTCATGAAATTTTCAAGGAAAACTGCCCTGATATTCTAGAACCAGAGAGCAAAATAAAAATGGAAAGAATTCACCAATCACCTCATGAAAAAGATATCAAAATGAAAGCTCCTAGGAATATTGTAGCCAAATTCTAGAGTTCCCAGGTCAAGGAGAAAATATTTCAAGCAACCAGAAAGAAACAATTTGAGTATTGTGGAAATACAATCAGGATAACACAAGCTTCTACGTTCCGGTTTTGGAGATCTTGGAGTATGATATTCCAGAGGTCAGAGAGCCAGGATTAAAACCAAGGATCCCCTACCCAACAAAACGGAGTATAATACTTCTGGGAGAAAAATGGACATTCAATGAAGTAGAGAACTTTCAAGCATTCTTGCTGAAAAGAGCATAGCTGAATGGAAAATTTGACTTTCAAATATCAAAATCAAGAGAAGCATGAAAAGGTAAACAGCAAAGAGAAATCATAAGGGACTTATTAAAGTTTAAATGTTTACATTCCTACATAGAAAGATGACATTTGTAACTCATGAGACCTTTCTTAGTATTAGGGTAGTTGGAAAAAAAATATACATAATATATATATATATATATGTATGCATGTATATGCATACATACATATGTACATACACACATATTTATACATATAGATATAGTTATATATACATATATGTTTATATATATGTAGAGGGGGGCACAGGGTAAGTTGAATATAAAAAAGGGTGATATCTAAAAAATAAAATTGAGAAGTGAAAGATGAATATATTGGGAGGAGAAAGGGAGAGATAGAATGGGGTAAATTATTTCACATAAAAGAGGCAAGAAAAAGGTTTCACAATGGAGGGGAAGAGGGGGGAAGATGAGAGGGAATGAGTGAACCTTACTGTCATCGGATTTGGCTTAAGAAGGGAATAACGTACATACTCAAGGGAGTATCTTACCCTAGAGGAAAGTAAGGGGGAAGGAGTTAAGGGGGGGTAGGGAATGATAGAAGGGAGAGCAGATTGGAGGAGGGATATTCAGAAGGAAACACTGTTGAAAAGTGATAGGGGAAAAGGAGAAAATAGAATAAGTGGGGGTGGGATAGAATGAAGGGAAATATATAGTTAGTCTTTCATAACATGACTATTACGGAAGTGTTCTGCATAACAACACATGTAAAACCTATGTGTTGCTTGCTTTCTCAATGAGTGTGGGTGGGGAAGGAAGGAGGAAGACAATATGAAACTCAAATTTCAAAAAGAAATGTTAAAAATTGTTTTTACATATAACTGGGAAATAAGATATACAGGCAGTGGAGTGTAGAAATCTATCTTGCCCTACAAGTAAGATGGAAAGGGATAAGAGGGGGGTGATAGAAATGAAGGCAGACTGGGGGAAGGCGTTATCAGAATGCATGCTATCTTGGGTTGGGGGAAGGAAGAGATAGGGAGAAAATTTGGAACTCAAAATCTTGTGGAAATGAATGTTGAAAACTAAAAAATAAATAAACTAATTAAAACAACAACAACAACATATTGTTGGATTCTGATTTTTAATTCCTTCTGCTGCCATCCTCTGTTTTGTGGGTGAGTTCATCTCATTCACACTCACAGTTATGATTGCTAACTGTATGTATCCCTGCATCCTATTCTCTTAAATTTATCCTTTTTTTACTCTGCCCCCTCATGAATTTTTGACCACTGTAATTCTTAATGTACCCTCCCTCTCCCCCCCATTTTTCTCTTAGTCCCTCCCCTTCACTTTCCTTTTGACAAAGATGAATTCTTGTACTGAACTGCATGTGTATTCATATTCTTTCCTTATTGAACAGTTCATATTAGAGTGAGGTTTAAATGTTGCTTGTTCCCCTTCCCTCATTTTGCACTCCATTATATTAACTCTTCTTTGAATGTCTCACTTACAAGAGATAATCTCTCCCATTCTTCTCTCTTCCCCTTTCTCCACATACATCCCTCTTCCTCATCCTCCTATTCTTTTTTTGGGATCAACCTAATTTAGTTGGCTCATACCCATGCCTTCTACCTAAATAGATTCCACCTAACTGTTCTAATCATAATAAAGTTCTCAGGAATTATATGTATCTTCCCACATAGGAATATAAATAGTTTAACCTTGTGAAATAACTTAGGATTTCTCATTCATGTTTACCTTGTTATACTTTTCTTGAGTTTTGCATTTGAATGTCAAATTTTCTATTCAACCCTGATCTTTTCATCAGGAATGCTTAAAAGTCCTCTATTTTCATTAAATGTCTATTTTTCCTATAAAGGATTACATTCAGTTTTGCTGGGTAGCTTATTCTTTGTTGTACTACTAGCTCTTTTGCTTTCTAGGATATCATATTCCAAGCCCTCCACTCTGTTAAGGTGGTAGTTGCTAAATCTTTTTGATAATAACTCTGCCTCTGTGATATTTTAAGCATTGCTTTCTGGATTCTTTCAGTATTTTCTCCTTGATTTGGGTGCTTTGGATCTTGACTATCATATGCCTATGACTTTTCAATTTTTGGACTTCTTTCAAGAAATAACCAGAAGATGCTTTCAATTTCTACTTTGCCCTCTGATCCTAATATATCTGATCATTTTTCCTTCATAATTTCTTGAAAAAAGATATCTAGACTCCTTTTCTAAATCATGGCTTTTAGGTAGTCCAACAATTCTTAAATCATCTCTCTTTAATCTATTTTTTTGAGATGGGGCAGCTAGGTGGTGTAGTGGATAGAGCACCAGTGCAGGAGTCAGGAGAACCTGAGTTCCAATCTCACCTCAGACACTTGACACTCACTAGTTGTGTAACTTTGGGCAAGTCACTTAACCCCAATTGCCTCATCCTGGGTCATCTCCAGTCATCCTGATGAATATCTGGTCACTGGATTCAGATGGCTCTGGAGGAGAAGTGAGGCTGGTGACCTGCACAGCCCTCCCTCACTCAAAACAAAGTCAAATGCAAGTCATGTCATGATTTCTCTGATGGCATGGCCTTCTTTGGCAATGAAGGATGAATATGTTTTTCCAGGTCAGGTTTTTAAATGAGATATTGAACATTTTTCTTCTATTATTTCAGTCTTTTGGCTTTGCTTTATTGTTTCTTAGTGTCTCATGATGTCATTAGCTTCCACTTGACCGATTATAATCTTTAGGGATTTAAATTCAGTGAGATTTTGTACCTCTTTTACCATTTGGTCAATTCTGACTTTAAAGGAATTATTTTCTTCAGTATTTTTTTGTGCCTCTTTTCCCAAGATGTTGATTCTCTTTGTCATTTTTTTTTTTTTGCACAACTCTAATTTGTTTTCTCAATTTTTCTCTGCCACACTTATTTTTTAATTCTTTGTTTTTTGCTCCTAATTTTTTTCCCATGGAAATTTTCTAGGAATTCTTGTTGAGTCTATGTCCAATCCACACTTTTTTCCTTTGAGATTTTGTTTGAAGATTTTCAAGTCATTGTATTCTTCTGAGTTTGCGTATTGAGTTATCTTGTCACTATGGGAGTTTTTTAGTTAGTTTCTTTGTTGTTGTTGTTTACTCATTTTTCTATATTATTTCTTGACTTCAGACTTTGGGTGAGAGTTGAGTATCATCTGGGAAAATGGAAGAGGGTTGTCTGGGGGAGGGGAAAAGGGATTTCTGTATTCCTGGATAGCCTCCATTTCAGTATTTGTATTCCATCTTTCTGTCTTCTTAACTTTCCCTGAGCTTGAGAAATGACTCACTGTGAATTTTAATTGGCTTTTCTGGCCAGAATTCATTTTGGCATTTTTTTAAGGTTGTTATAGAAGGTGGCTGGTATGTTGGGAGAGCCTGGCAAAAATGTTGGCTTCACTTGCCATCTTCACTCTGTCCCCTACCTTTCACTTTTGAACAAAGCTCCAAAGGGAAACTTCAAAAGTGGTCCTTTAGCTCCCGGTATAATTTGCCTTATATGATTTCACTGTCCTTTACTTCATTTCTTTGTAAGCTGTCCCATGCCCTTTGTGGGTTTAATCACATAGCAGTTTCTTGAAAATGGTGGATTTGGCTTGTCAGTCAGGAGCTTTTTTCCTAGTACTGAAGTGACAAACTAACAAGATAGAACACTGACCTCAGCAATAGGTTCATAAACCATATCATAGAACCATGGATTTAGAACTAGAAAGGATCTTAGAATCTATCTAGTCTAACTTGTTCTTTTTATAGATGTGTGCATGAGGTCCATGGTCATTCCAGAGCTATGATTCTGTTCAACTATCAGTATCACTAAAGTGGTAATCCTAGCTTGCCCTATATGTTTCTACCCTGAAGTGAGCTTTTTTTTTTTTTGCTCTTAATAGTATTTTATTTTTCTCACTTGCATGTGCCATTCATTTTTTGTAAGATTTCAAGTTCCAAATTTTTCTCCCTCCCTCCCTTCCCCCTTCTCCAAGAAAAACAGTTATGGATTGCTGATAGGGATTATAGATGTTCAATCATGTTACATATATTTCCACATTTGTCATGTTGTAAAAAAAAAAAGGAATCAGCACAAAAAGGAAAAACCATAAGAAACAAAAAACAACAAACAGTCAAAGAAGTGAAAATAATAAGCTTCAATCTACATTCAGATTCCATAGTTCTTTCTCTGGATATGGATAGCATTTTCTATCGTGAATCTTTTGGAATCATATTGGATCATTGTATTGCTGAGAAAATCTAAGTCTATCACAACTGACCATTGTGCAATGTTACTGTTACTGTGTGCAGTGTTGTCCTGGTTCTGTTCACTGAAGTGATTGTTTAGCTACTTAGTGTAATGGTTTACCTTATACTCAACCCAATCTACTTATGAGCTTTGTAGGATACTCTACAATGCAATACTTGGAGGCTAGTAGAGTAGGAAATCTACATTAGGAAAAGATACAGAATGAGGGATAGAGAGTGGGAGAGGTCAGAGTGGATCTTCTGTGACTTCAAGGAACATCAAGGATTAAACTACCATGATCCTTTATCTTATAGAGGAGGAAACTGAGACATAGGAAAGTTAAGTGAATTGCTTAAGGCCACACTGGTAACAATTGTCAAAGACAGGATTTTAACTCAGGCCTTTCACTCAAAATCCAACATTCTTTCTAATATGTCATGTCGTCATTCACCACTTGAATGTAAAACTCCTTAAAGGAAAGGCCTATTATACCTAGCCAAGTGATCTATGTATAGTAGGTGCTTAGTAAATGCATGTCGAATTGAACGGGGGAACACAGGAGAGGGTTTTAGAAAGAAAGAAAGAGATATTTCTCCAAAGAGAACAAATCACCTTTTCTAGTTTTATGTCTGGCCCTACCTCTTCTTTTGTTTCTTTTTTTTCTACTGGGTCAAAGTAATCACTTATTAAGCTCAGAAATGCTTCTCCACCCTCCACTTTTAGTCTTTTATTCATCTTGTCTAGATAGGTCAACAAAGAGAATAAACTAGTAACACTGAGCTGTATTCATATTCAGTGATATTCCTCAGTACTATCTATGGATTCCAAGTAAGAGATACTACTAGATATCTGAGCTACCCTTGTGGGGTAGATGTTGCTCAATAGAGTTAGGTTTAAAGAGCTTTTTCAGTTTTCAGGTAACCAGTTTAATTTAGCCAATATTTATTAAGCACGAGTAAAATGCCAGGGTATCACCTGGGGATATAAAGATAAAAACAAAACAGTTCCTATCCTCCAGGTGCTTCCTATCTACCAAAGAGCATACAACATGTACTCATTTGCAGAGTTGTTTTTTTTCTGGCTCTTTCTGTCTCTGTCTCTATCTTTCTTGCATCTTTATATAGATGAAGCCAAATGGAAATACCAATGAAAGGAAGGCATGCTGTCTTTTAGTCTTGTAAAAAGATAAGAGTTCAAGGTGGCAAATCTTTCCTAGAATTTTGTTCTCATGTCTGGCACATTTGACATTATGTGACAACTGACCTCACTATACCCCAGAGTACTCAGAAATTTCTCTGGTTCTAAGAAGGTTTGACCTAAACTTCATCCAAAGCATTTCTCACATTAGGATCTGCAGCTACAAATCACCTCAATTTGTGACTCCCTAGACAGATTACTTTGCAGTCTGCGAATGAGGAATAATGGGGCCTGTTCCCATCTCAGGTTCTGCTGGCCTGACATCAGTCTCTTCAGACAGGTTCATGAAGGCAGTCACCCTGCCAGCTACTATAGCCTTTGTTTAGAGAGGACAACTACATATCCTGTGTGTACAAGCAGGTCAGTGTGCTTTGGGACAGGGCTTCTCTTTAACTCTAGTTTGGGGGAAAAATTAAGGAAAAAGTCTCCCCAAATCAGAGTTCTTTAAATAACTGATATTTACATATAGCTTCATTTTTTTTCCTAAGTGCTTTCCATACATTACCTATTTGGAGCCTTACCATAAGCCTATAAGACAGGCATTAAAGAGATTGTTGTTGATGCTGGCACCACCCCCACCATCAGCATCATCATTTTTTCCCATGATTTTACTGTAGCAGAGAACTTCCACGAGGAAACCTCCTTTAACAATGTAGATCAGCATCTCTTTCTTTGTTTTTTGCAGATAAGAAACTGAAGGTTATTCATTTTTCTCAGGCTACTACTTCTGGAGCAAATTTGGAAGCCAGGTGTTCTGTGTCCAAGCCTAGAACCCTCTCCACTAGGCCACACTGCTTGTCATTCATTCATTCATTCAACATTTTTAAAGTGCCTTCTATGTGCCAGGCACTGTGCTAAGAGCTACCTCACTTTGTTGTCCAGTCCAGCTGATCAGTGGGTAGGTTTGGAACTGTAGGGGAACGTGGTTCATTTTCATTAACTGCATAAACAGAGGCAAAGGAAAGAAAACAGGGGCAATGAATATCTCTTAGAGATTGGTCGGGCTTAGAAAAATCAAGTTTATAATCAAGCAGGTGAGCTTTCTGGTACCTATGCAGAGCTGGGGAAGAGAGGAGGCAAGAAAAGCTTGTCAGCTATTTGCAAAGTCAATGTTCCTATTTCTTTAAATATAAGTAAAACAAACATTTAATATATAAAGAAGAATAAAAAGGACTGCATGAAATCGAAAAAAAACCCAATCATAATAGCAAGTGTAATTTTGTCACGTGCGTCTGTTGCTATCACTCTTTCTTGGTGCTGAAGTGCTTGCCGGAGCATTCACAGAAGTGATTCTTCCTCCCACCCCTGACACCTGCCACACAGAAAATGCTGCATTATTCATCTCTGTGCTAATGGCAGGTGATGAGATCTTTTCACGCCACATCCCTCTGTGGGTGTTTATAACTGTTCACCAGCAGCCCTGCTATTACTGCAGGGCCAGAAGAAGCCTGTGTATTGCTTGAAAGGTAATGGGAAGCATGCTCCACTCTCTTGGCTCCCAAGTGCAGATGAAGGTTATTAGGAGGGCAGCCCCCCAGTGCCGGGGTGCCAAGCCCACGGTCACTTTCAGCAGACAGCTTAATTTTGGAAATCCATCCAAATCATGTCAGCACTGTGATAATCCATCTTCTTTACCTTTCATCATTTTAGCAGTCATCACACCGTAATAATTTTCTCCCATTTCACCTGTGGTCTCTCTGAAAGAGGAGGGTTGGAGGGGTGGGGAGGAAAAACAGGAGAAGAAGATGATTTTGGCTTAGTTTCTGATGATTATGCCAAGGAGGGATTTATCTCTGTCTGTTAGGCAAGAGACCTCCTGTTCTAATGTGTGTGTGTGTATGTGTGTGTGTGTGTGTGTGTGTGTGTGTGCATGTTTGTTTGTGTATGCATGTGTGTGTAGCAAAGGGGCAGTATTACCACCTGAGATAACACCTGGGTAATTTTAAAAACAGCTTGATAAACTAGGTAATGTTTCTGATGATTTATTTGGAACCTTGTGACAAAAAAAAGAAAGAAAAGGAAAAGAAAAAAAAAGATGGAGAAGTAACCTGTCAGCATGTGGGAGGAATTGAAGAAGGGGGAACTGTTTTTATTCTAGAGGATTTAATTCACTGAAGAACATCATGCTCCAGAAACAATTTTCCTTTCAGTATTTGCCTTCAATGCTGCCACGGCATTAGGAAGTTTTTGTCAAGGTTATTTCTGTGTTGTTATTTTTATCATCTGTTGAAATTTCAGGAGTAATGAATTTACTTTGTGTTATTTTCTTGTTTTGTTATTTTGTTTTAACCCACCCTCTGGTACTCTGGGCTCTGATGGGTGAGATTTCTTCTTATCTTGCCAAGAAGCAGGCTGTTCAGGACAATATCATGTTCATCCCCAAACCATGCCACCTGTTCTGAATCCTACCACCTCCTTCCATTGGCACTCAAATTCTGGCCATGTGGGTGCTCTGATAGAAGGTAAGCTGTGAAATACGAGCTTTGACCTTGTCTTGCCCAGTACCAGAGTAGTGTGTCCTTTTTAGTTCCTCTTCAAACCATGCTACCTTCCCCACCTCTTCCAATTCCAACTGCACTGTGAATCTTGTCTTCCTCTGGAATGTAAACCCTTTGAGAGCAAAGATAATTTTGCATGCTTAGATTTGCATCTCCAGCACTCTGTACAACGCATGGACCATACTAAGTGCTGAATAAATTGTTTTCATTCATTCAAAACGTGATTTCTTTTTTTCTTTTCTTTATTTTATTCTGAACCTAAAAAAGAAAACCAGCATTTCCAAAATATAGTAGGATAGAAAGAAAAAGAGGATGGTACACAAAACTGCCAATCCTCTCCAAGGTCCTCTTAAGTTGTCTTTACTCCTTTATTTTTGCTGTTCTACACTCATTTTTATTGTGATGTTCTCTCTGTGGAGGAAATTTGAAGATACTGAAATTTTCTGAGGACTTCGCCATTTTTCCGGAATTCCCTCAAAACCTCTGATTTCATTGGGGTTGAGAGTTCTTAATGAGACATTGCTTCCACCAAAGGAGATCAATACTTTCTCTGAAATTTACTCCTAGAAGGTTACCTGGGACATTTGCTGAGAGGGTCCCATTCTTGAATGCGTCAGAGGCAAGACTTAAACCAAGGTCTTCCTGACTCCAAGATAAGCTCTCTAGTCATTAGGGCCTAAAGACGAGGCCACAGTGGAAAAAATTCAACTCTGAATAAAATAGCTTCCTCTGGGAATCACCTGATATTTCCTTATCTGTGTAGGAAAGGTCTGGTGTAATGAAAAACTGAGAGCTGATTTTTTAGCCAAGGAGATGTGAGTTCAAGTTCAGCTTCCAACTAAAATTAGTTGTGTGACCGTGGAAAGCAGAGTCCCTAAGCAACCTTCTAAGACTATAAATCAGAAGTGTTACAGATTTGCAGTGGTGGTGAATTTCCATATGGAAGCTGTTTAAATCACAGGGCTAGGAGTCTCCACAAGGAGACAGAGATAGAGAGAGAGAGAGAGAGAGAGAGAGAGAGAGAGAGAGAGAGAGAGAGAGAGAGAGAGAGAGAGAGAGAGAGAGATGAAGAGGGAGAGAGAGAGACACAGAGAGAGACAGAGAGAAGAGGGAGACAGAGACAGAGACACAGAGACAGAGGGAAAGAGATGGAGGGAGAGAGAGAGGAGAAAAAGAAATAGAGAGAGACAGAGGGGGAGAGAGAGAGAGAGAATGTGAGAGACAACCTATACCTCATTTGTGAAAATATAAATTCCTTAGTACAGGGACTATTTAATGGTTTTTGTCTTTGTGGCCCTAGCATAATGCCTTGACTTACTGTAGAACCTAATAAATGTTTATTGAATTAAACTGAATTTAAATGGACTGAATTGAAATAACCTAAACTGAAAGTGTATCTGCTAACAGCTTAATATCTGTATACTTCATATACAACTTCCTTTTTTTTTTCTCTTCCGGATGACATTTTCAGCATCTCCCTAAATCCTAGTGTTTTAGAGGTTGGATATTTTCTTCCTTTGCTTTATCTAGTTTTCCTTTCATTTCCTCCCAACTGTCTAAGGAAATTAACCCAGGAGTCAGGACACCTGAATTCTAGCCTGTCTCTATCTCTCCCTCAGAGACTGGAAACATAAATGCCCATGTCCACCTTTCTTGCATTTATAGAATTATAAAATAGGAAAGGGTAAAAGATTTCAACCCTATGGGTTTCCCAAAAGAAATGGGCCCAGATTTAAACTCTCCTAGGCCCCTTGCCTTATGTTAGTGACTGCTTAACTCCCTCTCATTTCTCTGCTATAACTCATATATCACTTTACTTCCCTCTATATTTCTTTATCATCTATTATTTTGTATGATAGTTTTAAGAATATACAGATATTTCAACCATATTGCACTAATAGGCTATAAGCTCCATAAAAATAGGCCTTAGTGTAGGTTTAAGATATTAAAAGAGGAATCTAGGTTGGCATAGTGCTTTGGGCTTGAAGTCAGGAAGATTCATCTTCCTGAGCTCAAATCTAGCCTCAGACACTAGCTATGTGGCCTTGGACAAGTCACTTATCCCTCTTTTCCTCAGTTTCCTCCTCCGTATAATGAACTTGTGAAGGAAATGGCAAACCATTCGAGTATCTCTGCCAAGAAAACCCCAGTGGGGTCATGAAGAGTCAAACAGGACTGAAATGATTTGACTACAAGATATCAAAACTGCAATAAAGTTTTTAGGACATCGTGTATATTTTCTAGTCATAGGACCATATATATTTTTAGAGCTGGAAGGACCATTAGAAGTCATGTGGTCTATTTTCCTAATTTCACAGATGAGGAAACTCAGGTCTAGAGAGGTAAAGGTCAAGTATGAACCCACATATTTCAATTCCTGATTCAGAACACAAGAAAGGGAAGAGAAGAAAGAGGTTTGAAAAATTGAAATCAAGACAACAAGCATTTATTAAGTGCTTGTTAGAGGTAGCCAGGTAGCACAATGGATGGCCTCAGACACTAACTAGCTCTGTGACCTTGGGCAAGTCACTTAACCTCTGTTTGCCTCAGTTTCCTCATCTACAAAATGAGCCAGAGAAGGAAATGGGAAACCACTCCAGTATCTGCCAAGAAAACTCCAAATGCTGTCACAAAGAGTTGAATATGACTGAAATGAATGAACGACAAAGCCTTGCTGGACTGTTTTGAGAATCCAATGATATATTTATAAAGTGTTTGGCACAGTGCCTAGCACATAGTCGCCACTTAATAAATTCTTCTTCCTTTATCCCCTACTATGAGCCAGGCACTGTCTTAAGCATTGTAAATGTATGGCAAAGCAGCCCCCAACTGAAAAGTGGTTGAGATTGTGCAAGTGGGAGGGAGAGGGTCAACACTTTTCAATCTACAGCAGCATATTACTTACTCTGAAATCCGACTCCTGACAACTTCCACCCTACAGAAAGAGCCATACTGTCTGAAGTAGGGGAAGGAAGTGTGACAAAGCTCTGCTGGAAATCCAAACTCTTGGTTCCTTAAACTCTTTGAATCTTTTTAACTCTAATTTAGCATATAGTTATTAACGTATTTGATGACTTGATTCCTCAAGGCAACAGTTAAAATCTATAAACTAGAAGGAAGCTGCAAGGTGTTGGAGGAAGAAGGGAAACGCTGCTGGAGGTGGGTCCAGTAATAATTAGAGATGAGGCGGTTGACAGATTGACAAAGAGAGAAGTGACAGAAACTTCCAAGCAGATGCTATTTCTAACGCAGTTCAACAGTGAATGTTCACAGTGATGGTGCTGAGCCATCAGATGAGGTTAAATTAAGTTCATTTGCAATGGTTAAAGGTGGCAAAATATCATGTGCAATGATTTTTCATTCATTCAACAAACCCTGAATGCTAGATTTGAAGTGTTAGACACTGGAAGAGATAAAGAAATTAAAAAAAAAAGCTGTTGTCTCTTTTTTCTCAAAGGGTTTACAATCTGATGTACATAGGGTGATGGGTACAAAAAATCTCCAACCTTATTATTTAAATTATAGATACAGGAAAAAATTTTCAGGCTTCAGAACACTTGGTATAGAAACTGTGCTCACTAAAGAGATTGCAGAACCAATCTATGGTTATAGCCCTCACTCTCATTAGTGAGTCCCTGGGTGTTGATTAAAAGCAGAGAAGTTGAGTGACTTGGCCAAGATCTCATAGCAAGTAAGTATCAGAGATGGGATTTGAACTAGTTTTCTTGACCTCCAAACCTAGCTTTATGCCACCCTACACCTACAGACTATAGAAATTGTACCATAAAAAATATTTAAAATAGAAATAATATTGACTCTTCCAAGGGAAGGATAAGTTTGCTGGAAAATTCATTCACCTGGCATAACACCTTCCCTAAGGAGAGAAGTTAGGTGTTATTGATTGCTTAAAAGAATATCAACCAATGAAACTAGCCAGGATTTCAACAACTGTATTTGGAGCCAAACTTCAATGAAATCTCAACAGTCTGTGCCAGTGAGTTATAGTAACAGCTCATTAATAATTCTGCATATTATGTTCAAGTGAGTATTTAGCCTTAGAGACTGGAATAAATCTTTGATATTGCAAATCATCAATTACACAGTGGACTATAACAGTTTAGGACCTCAGGTATAATTGCATTCATAGACAGGTGATTACAGACAGGACAGGAGTGAAAAAAACACCCTATAAACTCCAGTATTTTATATACTTTTCCAGGAATAAAATGCTCTCTTTCCCTTTGGTCTATGGTTAATACCTTTTTTCTGTCTACCCTTCTGAAAGGTATGTATGAGAAGGCAACCTCTAGAATGTGGATTTTCTTCCTGACACATTTATCATTAAAAATAAAGCTTTCCAGCCCCCCCTCCCCCAGTATGGCCATTTCTAAAGTCAATGACACAAATCTATACCCTGAGTGATGTGGAGAAGGGGAATGATGAGTCCTTATGACAGACGGACATTTAGTGATAGGGTATATTGTCATATAACATGACCCAAGTTTATATTGTAGGATGGAATAGTGCTGAGCAAAGCGTTTGATTACGGAGATCAGTTTTCCAGTTTTGCCAATGTAACTAGCTAGTTCTAAGATTTTGGACAAGTGAAGCTAACTCGTCTCTCCTACATATTCCTATTCTCTGTTAACACTTGCCACCACTATAATGACCGCTCATCACTCGTAGCCTAGTGTAATAATGTCTTTATTGGTCTCACTCCTTCCATTCTCTCCTTCCTCATCATTCAGGGATTGCCAATCTTCCCAAACCACTGATCTGACCATGTCATTGCCCTGCTTAAAAATCTTTAATCGTTTTCCAGTTATCTCCAAGACAAAGTACATAATCATCAGCTTGGCATTTGCGACCCTATTAGTCTTTCATTATCAGACTTTTTGGTATTAATCCCTTCACATATCCTGCTTTTGAGTCAGATTGGACTATTGGCCTTCTGCCTCTGACTTCAGCCTCTTACTTCACTTTTGCATAGGAAACATCCCCAACTTCTCCCCCTCCCCCAACCCCTTCTCCAAAGGAGCAAAAGAGGCATTTTATCATATTTCTTTTTTTGAGTCTAAGTCTATTCTTTGTCATTTTGAAAAATTCATTTTTGATTGCTTTGAGGTACTTATTCTTTCTATTTACATTGTTGCAGTCATCGTGTGTGTGTGTGTGTGTGTGTGTGTATGTGTGTGTATTTTTTCCCTTGGATCTGCTCTGCATTGGTTTATATAAGTCTTCTTACACATTATGTTGATGTAATGCATTCCCTCTGGGCTCATTTCTCAGCACCATTGTTCTTTGATGCTTCTGTGACGGACTAGCTGCAATATCTATTCTGGAATCCTGAGCTGTGAGGTCACCATGAATCAGGCACCCAGGTCTGGAAACTCCATTGCCCTCAATGAGAACTAAAAAGAACAAGTAAATGAGTCCAAACAACAAACCTGATTATCTAGGCCACAGAACCTAAAAGGGAGAGGGGGAAAGTAGTCTGTTTGAAATATTAAAGTTTGCAAAATGCTTTATATTAAGAAATAATAATAACTAGCACTTATATGATACTTAAGACTTTGTCAAGCACTTACAATTATTTTTAATTTTTTTCAGAGAAGGTGCTATTATTATCCTCATTTGATAGATGAAGGAACTGAGGTAAAAAGAGGTTAAATGACTTGCCCGGGATCATATGGCTAGTATGTGTATGAAAACTCAGATTTTCCTGATTCCAAGTCCAAGTCTATCTATGGCACCAGCTAACTACTCTTATCTTCTTTGACTTTATATACAGAGAGGCAAAGGGAACAAATTTTATTGTGTCTACTATGTACCAGGCACTTTTTGCTAAGTTCTAGGTGCAATTATATATGCAATTATATATGATTCCCATTCCCATTCTCATCTCTAGATGAGGAAACTGAGGGCAACAGAGATTAAGAGACTTGCCCAGGGGCACCTAGCTAGTAAGTATCTGAGGTTGGATTGATCTCAGGTCTTCCAGATTCTAGGCGTAGTGCTCTAGCCACTGTGCCGCCTAGCTGTCTTCGAAATAGCCTTGTGTAGTGTATACTATAGGTTTCATTATCTTCATTTTAAAATGAGAAAATGAGCCTCAGAAAGGTTGAGAGTTCTGTCTGTGATGATGCAACTAGTGACCAGATACGGAAGGACAATCCAATCTTTTCTTGACATCGTTTCCAGTGCTCTTTCTTCTACCCTTGTGCTGGGTCTCTATTATTATTTGAGTTTATAGTTAGATGCCTGAGGCCCTTCAGCTACTCCTTCTGCAGAATGAATCAAATTTAACTTTGCCTTGCATGGCTAGTCAACCAAGACATTTGGCTCCTTATTCTTAGGGAGGGAGAGTACCCTTTATTGCAATGCTTCATTAAAGTTTTGTAATTTCTTTTCCAACTTTGGAGCGTTTCATTACAGTGAATTATTTGCTGCTCTCCACAAAGTGATTTGGAGTCTGAGATGATTATAGAATCATGGCGCAGGAAAGAGCCTCAGGAGGTCATCTTAACCCAGCCCCCTTTCTCAAAGCAAGGCTGAACCTGAACTAACTAAGACAGATTCAACTGCTCTGTTTTAAAGCTCTCCAGAGGGAAAGGTTACACCAACTCCCTTAGTAGCTTCTGTCAGTGCTTAAAGATCCTTTATTACCAGGCAGAGCCAGCCTGGTAGAATTTGAGGGGCCAGAGCAGATCACTTCCCTCCCTCTCTAATTACATATAAGTAAAATAAAACAAATCTAGCATATTGCCTAGAGGCCCCAGGCCTGGTGACTCTCATCACTTTCTGGCCCATATTTAGACATTGTAGTTTGCCTTGGAGTCTGAATTTGTGGGAGGGGAAGTAAACTACTCATTCTCATATTCCTTGGCTCATCACTCCCCCCTTAACCTCCTGGATAAAGTTACTAATTATAATTATAATGGTGCTCGAAGTCTGTGGGATTTCCCAGAAAGGGGGGACATTTTTAAGGATACCCAATGAACAATCATGAATCAGGTTGGGAAGTTTCTTTCCCTTAAAGAACAGTGGCATAATTAGAATAGAATTTGGTAGATTACTTATAACTCTTATCAAAGTCTGATGGAAGGATGCTAGAAATGCCTCATAAGGGTATAGCAGAGTTTGGCGTTGCTGATAATTAGTCATTTCACATTTTCCCAATCTCACAGATAACCTTGATCTTCCTTTCCCATTGGTAGTCAATTTGATGAAGATACTGGGGGAGGGCAGTTAATACCACTGCCAATGCCTCCAAGGTAGGAGATACTGCCACTCACTAAAACTACAGACCTCCAAGACCTACAAAATATCACATGGTTAACACTAAGGAAGGAAATACACAAGAGGCAAAGACAGCCAGGCACCCTGGTCTAACCATATATCTCCCACAGGGCTCTGTCCTGAACTCTACTCTGTTTTCCCTCTACTATTTCAGTGGGTGATCTCATCAGGTCCCAGTGTTTAATTTCAGTCTCTATGCTGATGATTCTAAAATATACTTATCTTGTCTTAACCTTTCTGCTAACTTCTAATTTCAAGTCTCCAATTGCCTTTCAGATATCTCTACCAGGATGTCTAGTAATCATCTTAAACTCAGCATGTCCAAAACTGAATGTCTTTCCTCCCAAACCTCCCCCTCCAAACTTCTCTGTTATTGTTAAAGGTGCTACCATCTTCCCAATCCTCCAAGTTTGCAACCTAGGAGTCATCCTCAACTCCTCATTATCTCTCATCTGCTCATAACCATTCTATTACCAAGTTCTATCAATTTTTCTCTTGAAATATCCCTCCAACATATCCCCTTCTCTACTTTGATACTGCCATCACCTGGTGCAGGCCCACTTAGACTATTGCAATACCCTGCTTTTAAAACCTGCCTATTTCAAGTCTCTAACTGCTCAGGTCTCTCTCCGCTCCAATCTGTCCTGAATTCAGGCCCCTAACTGATTTTCCTAAAAGGCAAGTCCATCCATATCACTTCCCTGCTAAATAAACTTCAATGACTCCCTATGACCTCTAGGATCAAATACAAAATCCTTTGGTGTTCAAAGCCCTTCATCAACTCCTCCTTCTCTCTACCTTTACAATCTTTTTAACACCTTACATTATCCCATGTACTTGTCAATACAGTGACACTGACCTCCTTGCTGTTCCACGATAAGACACTAAATCTTTTGGTTCCAAACATTTTCTCTGGCCAGCTTGGCAGACTGACTAAATCAGGTTGAGGGTAAATGACAGATCTCATACCCATAAGTGAATTAGATGGATGTCTACCCCAAGCATGTGAAGACTTTCTCAGCATAGTGGGTAGATGAGAACTATGTGTTCCAATGATCATGAAAGCACCTGGAATAGGCACTGTGGAGTGCTTAGAGTTTGATCAGATATCAAAGACACAAAGACTATCTACTGCATCCCTGGTCATTGCCAGTCATCTTGACTTTTATTTTTGCACTGGACTTTGATGACCTTGGAAGAAATAGTAAAGCTGATGACTTTGCACAGTGATGTCATTGGTCCTCTTGGAAAACAAAGGAAAAAGAACCACAATACTCTCCCTCTTCATCTCTGCCTCCTGACTTTCCTGCTTCCCAGATTTCCTTGACTTCTTTCAAGTCCCAGCTAAAATTTCATCTCCTATAGGAAGCCTTTCCCAACCTCTCAATCCTAGGGCCTTCCCTCTTTTAATTATTTCCTGTTTATCCTGTATGTAATTTTGTTTGTACATATTTATTGGATTGTGGATTGTCAGTTCTTTGAGGACAGGGATTGTCTCCTATCTCTTTTTGTATCCCCAGAACTTAGTGCCTGGGATACAGTAGGGTGTTAATAAGTGCTGACTGACTGATTAGTAAAGACCCCATTCCACATGAAGAGTGGTGGTCACCCTTCTCCAGCCCTCACTAAGATCACTTCTTATATCCAAAAGGGACTGCTAACTGGACCCCACCTCTTCTAGCAAGGGGGTTACCCTACATGATCAGCCCTTCAGAAAATCAGTGCAACCAATCGGAGTGATCTGCTTTGTGATTGACCAGTATAGAATGGAGGCTACATGTGCTCCATAGGATAGAAAGGGCCCCATTATAACAATAATTATGACCTTCAAAAGAATGTCATGGACCTGAAATTCCAATGCTGAAGATTCATTCCTCTGTTTCTCAAGGACTTTTTGCCACAAGCATCTCCTGTTAAAAGAAAAACATCCCTGGGAGAGTTACAATGTAAAATTTTATCAGTTAGTGCCTAGTAAAGTCCTCTGGAGAATGAGATGCTACGTAGATGACTGACAATTAGGGAAAAGGGTGACAAATAGAAGAAAAAAATTAGCACGAAGTAAAGGTGAATGTTAGACAGAATGATAATTCATAGAGCTCTAGAGTTAGAAAGGATCTTAGAGGAGATAATCTCATCCAAATACCTTATTCCCTTATTTTGCACATAAGGAAAACTGAAGCTCGGAGAAATTAAATAACTCGTTTAGGGTCAGGACAGCTAAGTAGTCATAAAACTGGGACTTAAACTCCAGTCCTCGACTTTCTACCCAGTGGTTTTATTCTCTCGTCTCCAGAGTTGTGCTAGAACCAACTCAAACTGACTCAGAAGAGCCAATTGTTAAATTTTCAGCATGATCGTTTATGCCTAGGGAAATCGCACTTCAAATCAGAGCTCAATTTATTGTTTTGTTGATTTCTGGACTTAAGAAAAAGAGAAAATGTTAATATTACAGATCAAATTTAAAAGATATCAGTCATGCTCTCCCCTTCCCCACCCCCCAGAGCCAGTGGTTACACATTTACCAACACATCCCTGCCCATACTGCATGATTGCTATAATTTATAGGATGCAGAGATGAAAAGACAGAAATCAAATTTCAGATCATGCATTGCCAATTGACTTCAGCCAATGTAGCTTTGGCTTCACATCCGAAAAGTGAGCTCTCCAAGAATGGTTGTACTTTTTCAGACCCCCACAACAGACCATAGATCTCAACTGTTTGAACATTTTGCTCAAAAAAAAATTAAGATCTGTTCCCTTTAATTATGATCTCCTAATGGGGTCATTTATGATAATGGTGACCAAATGGAGTTTGAATGATCAACAGTGGTATTTCACAAGTGCAAGTCCCTTACTGATTGCCAAAGGTGGCATAGAATAATTAAAAAAAATAAATGAGAATGGCTGCCCTAACATCAGACAGCTCTGACTGTGGAGTCTAATCCACCCCTCCCTTCATTTTATAATTGATGAAACTTATGGCCAGAGAAATTAAGTGACTTTCCCTGTAAGGTCACACACATAGTAGATTGCAGAGTTGAGATGAAAGTCTGAAGTCCTTGATTCCAAAAATATTTTACTTTCCTGTTTGTTTGCTTTTTTTGGGTAAGATATTAAACCTTTCATTTTCTGATTTCTTTAGATAGGATATATCAACCTTGACATTTTGATATAGGACTGCATTTATAAAATGCTTGGTAACATTAGTTCTCAGATCAATAGTTTAGGTCAGTGTGGTAGCTGATGATTAAGCTTCTTCTGAATTATGTGTATAAAGGATAGGGCAGAGAATATGTTGATTATCTCTGTTTTTAGATCAAAAGGGTGTTGGATGTGAATTATGGTAGGGAAAAAAAGGAGAGGAAAAAATCAACTTTTTCTATTTCCTTTATATACCCTCTGAAATGAACCTACTTGCAAATGCAACCACAATTGCTTCTGTTTGACATATAGAGAGAGGCCCAATTAAACATGCTTTAAAACTGTGTAACTTGGTCAGTCTTCAGATGCTCCAAAGTAGGCAAACTTGGCACATTTGCTCTACAGCACTAACACAAAATCATACTTCCTAGCTCAATTTCATTTTTTCCTTATTATTTGAATCAAAATTATTGCAGTACCTCTCTGGGATTCCTTCTCCAAAAGCAAGAACAACATTTTGACATTTAGATTCTTATTTTAGAACTCCTAGGGGGCAATTGCTTCAAGGTTGGAGGTACTTTGTGAAGTCCACATATGTAAAAGTGGCTCATAAGCCCCATCAGTTTATTTATCTTTAAGTTAGTTTGACACAAACCACCATATATTATGATTAGGGTCAAAACAGGTGCATGATTTAGACATAAAAGGTGATACTATAAGCAAATGAGAAGAGCAAGGAATAGTCTACCTGTCAGATCTATGGGAAGGAGAAGAATTCAAGATCAAACAAGAGACAGAGAGCAATTCAAAATGTAAAATAGATAATTGTATTTATATTATATTAGAAAGCTTTTGTACAAACAAAACTAATGCAACCAAGATTAGCAAGAAAGCAAAAAGCTGGGAAACAATCCTTATAGCAGATTTCCCTGATAAAGACCACTTTTCTCAAACATATAGGTACTTGAGTTAAATTTATAAGAATACAAGTCATTCCCCAATTGATAAATGGTCAAAGGATATGAACAGGCAGTTTTCAGATGAAGAAATCGAAGCTATCTATATGAAGAAGTGCTTTAAATCACTCTTTATGAGAGAAATGCAAATTAAAAGAACTTTGAGATACCACCTCATACTTATTAAATTGGCTAATATGACAAAAAAAAAAGATAAATGTTGAAGATGTGGGAAAATTGGGACACAGATGCACTGTTGGCAGAGTTGTGAACCGATCTAGCCATTCTGGAGTGTGATTTGGAACTGTGGCCAAAGGGTAACCAAAGTGAGCATATCCTTTGATGTAGGAATACACTACTAGATCTGTATCCCAAAGAGATCATAAAAAAGAGAAAAGTACTCACATGTGCAAAAATATTTATAGTAGCCCTTTTTATAGTGGCAAAGAATTAGAAATTGAGGGGATGTCCATCAACTGGGGAATGGTTGAACAAGCTGTAGTACATGAATATAGTGGAATACTATTGTGCAATAAGAAATGATAAAAAACCTGGAAAGATTTGTGCAAACTGATGCAAAGTGAAATGAGCAGAACCAGGAAAACTTGTACATAGTATTAGCAATATTGAAGTAGACACTTGTTATAATGCTGAAAGACAGGCCTATAGAGCCAAAGAAAGGATCATAGAGAGTGAGAGTTGAACGGTAACTTACAGGTCATCTGCTTCAATTCTTCCTTCTACAGATGAGGAAACTGAGGAGTGAAGAGTGGTAAGACTTATTCATGGTCATACAGGGCACTATACATAAAAGCTAGGATTTAAATCCAGGAGCCTGACCCCAAAACAGCAGGGACACTCTCCACTATAATATGCTGCTTTGCATCCCTGGCCTATAGCAATGGGTTCTGGAGAGCCTAGTGTGTGCTTATATGATCACTTTTGCTAATAGAAGATGATCCTATAGGTTAATAATAGAAGTAGCATATTCATCAAAAAATGGCATGTGTCACAGACTGAAAGTCAGGTCTGGTAACAAAAAATAGACATGGCCATCTAATAAGTAAGCAGTCCTAAATGATCATTTTGAAACAGGGATTAACACCATTTAACACCATTCCTCATGGAGTTAAAACAGGGGAAGACATTTAAAAGACTGAAATCATTAATGATGAGGACAAGGAAGACAATGGAAACATGTATTTTTAATTTTTGATTTTGTATCCATTTTGATTTTGGAGTCATCTAACAGTTCCCAATCCATTTATGTGCTAAATAAATTATTGTTAAATTGAATTAATCATTGCAGCAATAGAAATATAGTAAAAAAAAAAATCTTTGTCTCAAAGACCAAGGGAAATTTCCCTTGATATAATGGGGGAAAGTATGTAATATCCACTGAGTTCATAGGAAAGAATGCTTTAAGAGAAATAAGAGGGAAAAGAAAAATGTGTACCTGGAATAATACAATCTTCTAATATTCTGCAGAAGAGCAGAAGACTTCACTTGTATTCCAGGGCTTATAAATATAGCAGGTTAGCTCAAGAGTGGCATTAAAGTAGTAAAATCTTTGTCTAAGAATAAAGTCCTGACACGAAGTCATTTCATCAGAATTTTAGCAGAACTAAAGCATCAATCTCTGTTGGGGTGCATATGTGCAGCAGATAGTTATTGGTAGTAATAATAGTATTTCAATTTTAATTAGCTACTAATAATTATTAATGCTAATAATTAGTACTAATAACAACAGCTTGCATTTATATAACACTTTAAGGTTTGCAAAGTGTTTTACACACATTATCTTCTTCTGTATGGAGAGCTAACCTAGAGTGATCACAGCTAAGGTGGTGGGAAATTAACCACTAAGCTAAAAAGTATCTATTAGAAATTAGAATATGTGGCATATCCTCTAACATCTGAGAGACTTGACCACACAAAGTGTTGGAATAGAAAGAATGTTAAGTTTGGAGTCAGAGGATCTGAGTTTGAATCCCAGCACTGTTGCAACCTATGTGACCTTAGACAAGTCATTTACCCTCTAGGAATCTCAAAGAAACTGTCAGAGAAGGGGGTTGGGCCAGATGACTATTAAGGTCTCTTCTAGTTCTAAATCCTCTGATGCTCATTGAATGTTTCTTAACTTAAATTTCCTTCCCTGTAAAATGAGCATGATAATATTTCCATTACCTGCCTCAACAGCAGGTATATAAAGATTAAATTACATATGTAAAAGTTCTTAGGAGCCATAAAAAGCTATAAGAATGTGAGAGTTAAAAATAGTAGCTACAGTGCTAGAAAGTCTGCCCTTTATCTTATATTAAAATACTTAAACGCATCTGGGATCTTATCAGTATGGGTTTTCCCTTAAATATTCAAGTTTGCAACCTATCCATAGGTATTCATCCTGTGGGATTCTGGTCCACGGTCTCATCTAGGTTTATTGTGGAAAAGTGTCACAATGTGCTGGAGGCTTTTCGCAAGTTTTCTTGATGTTTAAGGGTATTAATGGAGCATGCATTGCAAGCTACCTGTTGGCTGACCTTCACTTATGTCATATGACCATATATTTTAATAATATATTTATTTGATGATATGCTTTATGCCATTTCCTTTTGTATTTCTTTATATGCAATGTGTTGTAGACTAGTCACACCCCCAATATAGCTCTGCTATGCTCTTTGGGTAATACTCAACTTCACTTTTTCAGACACTACAGAGTATAGTGAAAAGACTCATTTTAATTCCTCATATAAGGAAGGTCAGTTCCAATAATGATCAATAAAGCTGATTTATTTATTTTTAAATAGTATTTTTCCCATTACACATAAAGACAATTTTGAAAATTCATTTAAAAATAGAGTTCCAATTTTTCTTCTTTCCCTCCCTCCCCTCTCCCCCAAAATTAAGAATTTTAAATAAGTTATATATGTGCAATCATGTAAAACATATTTCCATATTAGTCATGTTATGGAAGAAGGAGACCAAAAGTAAAACAAAAACATGAAAAAGATAGTGAAAATGTTATACTTCAATCTGCATTCAGACTCCCTCAGTTCTTTCTCTGGATCTGGATAGCATTGTCCAGCTGAGTCCTTTATAATTTTCTTGAATCACTGTACTGCTGAGAAGAGATAAATTATCCCTAGTTGATTATTGCACAATGTTTCTCTTACTGTATAGAATATTCCAGTTCTGCTCACTTTATTTTGCATCAGCGTCTCTAAGTCTTTCCAGATTTTTCTGACATCCACCTGCTCATCATTTCTCATAGCACAATAGTATTCCATTACATTCATATATTACAACTTGTTCAGTCATTCACCAATTGATGGACATCCCTTCAATTTCCAATTTTTTTGCCACCACAAAAAAATATTCCTTTAAGTATTTTTTGTGCATGTAGGTCCTTAATAAAGTTCATTTAGAATCCTAGATCTAAAACTGGAAAGGATTTCAAAGGTCATCTAGTTCAAACTTCTCACCATATATACAGGAAACAAGGGGTTAGAGTGCCCAAGGTCACAAACTAGTAAATGGCAGTTAGGATTAGAACTCAGGTCCTCTAACTCCAAAGCCAGTACTCCTTTAAACAATACCTCACTGTTTAATTAAAAAAAAAAATTTCCAAAATCTACAATGGCTATAACAATAATTAATTAAGGTCACATTTCATATAATTTTCCCGTTTACTTGTAAGTATGTGGTATATTAAAATGAGTGAAAAATGAATTAATATGCACACACTTTCAAAAATGAACACTTTTTAAACAGAAAGGACTGTGATTTATTAAAGTTCAGTTTAGACATAGTGAACAACAAGTGAAAGACAGAGTCGAAGGTGGAAACATATTAGACTTGAAGTATTGGTGTCCCACTGCAGAATATCTTCCTTCCTTGGGGCAAGCTGATTCTTCACAATTTTGCAACATTCATTTTTTAAAAACTGTTACTTTGTGGTCATTGTTTTCTTTTACATTATTGTAGTCATTGTGTTCCTTGTTTTCGTTGCTGCTTTCTTCACTTTTAATCAGTTCACGAAAGTCTTCCATGCTTCTCTATAGTCATCATATTTGTCGATTCTTACAGCACAACAACCTTAATGTACCTCAATATTTTTAGTCAATTGCTTCAATTGATGACTATGTGAAAGATGAGGGCACTACCATTACTGGTTTAAAAGTCTAAGCATCATTTTGGTATATAATGTATTACAATTATGCCTAATAAATCAGGTGCTGCCCCATTGCACACTGGGTCACTCTTTTGTATGGGACTGAGCCCATGAACTAGTAGACACTGTTGTATATGTTTTTTTTCTATCAATTGAGAGTTGGTTTATCTATCTCCATAGTTTCATTTCATTCATTATATTTGTATCCCCATCATCTAGCCTAGTGCTAACACATAGTGGGTATTAAAACATCTACATGTTGATTGATTATTAATTGAGAGGTTGGTGAGAACTAAGTTAGTGAGAGTTTGTTTTCATTAGTGATCTTCCCTATCAGACTATTTGAGGGTAGACACCGTATTTCATTTTGTCTTCATATTCCCACTATCAGGCCCAATGCCTTGCGTGTAGGAGAGCCTTAATAAATGCTTCTTAGATTGGATTAGATCTAATAGAATATTAGTAGGATCTAAATTAGCAAAGGAATATAGTCATAGAACCATAGATTTATAGCTGGAAGGAATCTTAGAAATCACCTAATGTAGTCTTCTTAGTTTCAGGATGGGGAAAGTAAGGCCTATGGAAGGTAAATGACTTACACAGGGTCATAAAGTAGTGAAAGACTTGGAATTGAAACCCAGGTTGTTTGACTCCAAATCCAGGACTCTTCAATTCATCTCAAATTAGTCGAAAGGAGGTTCCCAAGCAATGAGCAATGTGTGGACCATAATCTTTGGGGGACTGAGAAGTTACAATACAAAGCCACAAAAACCTAAACGTTATGTAGCATTTTGAAAGAGAATGTATATAAGTACACATGGAAAGCTACCTAAAAAGTCAAAAGGGGAAGTTAAAAATTGAAGAGGAAAAGTAGAATATTCTCTCAAAATTGAAATATTTTTAAGTCCAAAGTTAAGAAAGCCAAAAATTTCAGAAGTATATGAGAAATAATAGACACTTCAAAAGTTAACAGAAAAGAACAGAATGAGTATAAAATAATAGGCTTTAGATGTTAATTGAAGTAGACAATGGTAATGCTATCAAGTACTGAAGGAGGTATTAGTCAAAGTAAAATGTGAAGTTTGGCTTTCTGAGGGAACCTAGAAGATTACTAAAGTCCTGAAGGGTATGATAGGAGAAAAAAAATGTTTGGCAGTCACTCATTATCCTGGCCTCTATGACATGAATCAGTATGATTTTTAAAAAATAATTTATTTAAAAGTTACTTTGATACTTTTTATGCCCTTTTCCTGAATATTCCAATTTTAAACGTTTGGTATCCTTCTAATTCTCAAACATCTTTGTAAAACAAAGCCTCACCTTTTTAACACCAATATTAATCTAATCTATGAAGCAAGCAAGCATTAGCGATATTCTAAGGTTGGGGGCCATAGGATACCATAGTCTCCAAAGAATCGAAGATTTAAATCACCCAAAGTATAATGGATAGGTATGTGGTAGATATGACCAGGCTGCAATATTTTATATGTGAGAAATTGGAAAGGAGAATATTAGTAAAGGATGACATCAGAGAATTGTGTGACTTGGAAAAGAACAAGAGGGTTGAGGGGAGAGAGGGAGGGAGGAAGGAAAGAAGGAAGAAAGGAGCAAAGGAAGGAAGAAAAAATAAAGTAAGAAGGAGAAGGAAGGAAGAAGGAAAGAAAATCAGCCACATAGTGAGAGCAGGAGCAAACTGACAAATGTTCCATATTCTCTACTGAAATTCACTGGATGAGAATTACAATCAATCAATTAATTAGCAAGAATTTATTGTGCCATTTATGTGTCAGACACTGTGCTAGGTGCTAGAGATACAAATAGAAAAAATGGAAACATTCTTGCCCTCATGGAGCTTATATTCTATTACGGAATACAGCATACATTTATAAAAATATATGTGAAATAAAGACAAATATATACAAAATAAAGACAAAGGAATCTGAGGAGTAAAAGGGGTCCTGACATGCCCCTGGGACACCTTGAGGGAGATTCACAGAAGATTGACAAGAGTCACATCAGAGCAGGCATGGGTGGGTGACAATTTGAATCATTAAAGAGGATACCTATATCAAAGAGATCAAAGAATCATTGGTGGATAAAAATTCAGCATCGAATATTTAATAGCCTTGCAAAATATTAAAATTATTCACGTTTTATACATCATATAAACTTATTTATTTGCAGCCATAGTGTCAACATTACCTGTTTATCTGCCCCATTAGGTTGGGAGACAAGCATCCCCAAAGTCACAAGAGGCTGAGTCACGTGAGGTTTTACAATTCAAATCCAACATTTTGACTTGCACCTACAAGTGAATAGGATGGGAGTGTGAAAGCTAACCATCTGTGTTATGTCTTTTAGGAGCAACAGACTGCAGAGGCATCTTAGTTTAGTTGGATACGTCTGCGTTCTTACTTTTAGAATAAAGTCAGAACAGTTTGTGGGAAATCTTGCTAATACATTATACCCTACAGAAGGGAATTCAATCTGAGGCTGGTCAGTGGTACAGTGGAAAGCATGCTAGCCATGGAGTCAGGAGGCAACAAGGGTCAAATCTTGCCTTTGATGCTTAGTATCTTGGTGACTCTGAATAAGTTACTTAACTTCCCTCAGTTTTCATTTCTTCATCTGTAAAATGACAGGTCTGGACTAGATAGCATCTGAGATCTCCAGTCAGCTTTTGGTCTATGAAGTTAGGAACGTTCAATGAAGTCTAAGGGCTATTTGTTACTAAAGTAAGATCACAGATTGAGAGCTGAAGGGGACCTTTGAGGTCCACTATTGAGATCCAACCCATTCATTTTACAGATGGGGACACTGAAGTTGAAGGAGGGCAAGGGCCACCTAAGGTCAAATGGGAGACCCAAGGTCACAAGGTCATTCAGGTATGAGAGAATCAATTTTCAAACCCTGGTCCTTTGACTCTAAATCAAGTTCTTCCCACTTAATTACATCACAGAAAACCTGCTCGTGAGGCCATTTTTCTTATAAGTAGATCCACTCCCTGTTATTGATCTAAGGGGAGTATTGTAGTGGTCCTGAAGTATATTCAAAATTCTTGGTATTGGTTGATTCCATTGGGAAAGTCTGAAAAATGGCCCATGTGACTTTATCTAAATTTTAAAACTTCTACTTATTGATGTTAGAATTATCCTTGGAGCCTGCCTGGTGAGTTACTTAGAGTAGCTCATAGGATCATTGATGTAGAAGCTGGAAGGGGCTTCAGAGGCCATTTTGTTCACCACCTTCATTTTACAGATGAGGAAAGTGAGGCTCAGTTTCTCCATCAACTTCTTGCTCTGCCTTAGGAGGGACCTGTATAGAGGTAAACTGCTGTTACCCCAGATGTTTTTGCTCCCAATTAAAAGCAGACGTCCCCCTCCCCTCTCTCTGTGATCTTTTTCTTCTTGGCATGAGTCAACAAACTTCATTTTAGGCTCTGTGAAGGAAGCTATTCTTTCTTTTGCTCTTGGCAGAGGTAGGAATATTTTTAGAAAACAACCTACCTCTTTTCAGAGGGGCATCATTATCAGTCTCACAATGAAAATAATATGTGCCCCAGAGAACTCAGCTACTCTGTTAGCTGCTCCAGGCTCTGACTGGGAGCCACAGAAGCTTCACAGCTCAGGATTAGCACTGGCTACAGATGCAATTCTGGATGACACATACCTTTCCCTTCCTCCTTAGGTCTAAGTTCCAGGGGAGCAGGCAGGGGTTGGAATTTTGCTGTTAAAAATAAAATCACATTCACTTTAGGCTATCATAAATCTTGAGTGCAGCAAATGGGCAGAGTACCACAAATTTACCCAAGATCAACTCTGTTCTTGTGACAGAAATGCAGGGCAGTTCATGTGCACTGGGGATTGCGGATGGATGAAGTCACCTTGCATCCTTCAGGTAGGGGGAACTCCATCCCACAGGTTGTACTTAGATGCCCTGATTGTGACCACTGTCCATGACTGTAGGGAAATAAGTAAATGCCCCTGGTCAATTTCTAAATTCCTCATCCTTTTACTCGAAACATGGGGCTCTAAGAGTGTATTTTCTGGCATTCCAAGGCTGGGAGAACATTTTCTCAAGGAACTACATAATTCCTAAATTAAGCTTGCCTCTTTTTATATCGTGGCAAAGTGCAATTGCAGTTTAAAGGGAATATTTATGTACATTAGTTAAGAACATCATTGGAACTTCGTCCTCACACATCAACACTTAATTAGCGTAAGCGTAAGTGACATAATTGCTACAAGGCATGCATTTACCAGTAATGTGAGGTAATTTCATGCACCATGCACATTTTAAATATCTACTTTATATTTTGTCAGGATGAATTTTTTTTAAATCAATGCAAGATATTTACATGTATCCACAGACTGTTTTATCCTCTACTGTGCACAAATGCAGAATCATGCTTGTGTTAATTAGGGCTACTTAGGTAATTAGCTCTTTGGAGCCTCATCTTGCTCATCTGTACAAAGGGAATCATCATAGCACCTACCTTGGAGGATATTTAGGAGGATCAGAGGCTCATAGACTCACATTTAGAGCTAGAAAGTTCCTTAGAGATCATCTAATCCAGCTCCCACACTTGACCAGGAAGTAAATTGTAGGCAGCCAGGTGGCTCAATGGATAGAGCACGAACCCTAGAGTCAGGAAGACTTGAATTCAAATCTGACCTGAGACACTTACTAGCTGTGTGACTCTGGGCAAGTAACATAAGCATTCGCTGTCTCAGATTCCTTATCTGTAAAATGGGCATATTCATTCAGAGGGTTGCTTTGAAGTTCAAATGAGAAAACGTAAAATGTTTTGCAACATTAAATGTTGGCTATTATCAATTAATAATTTATGTTATCGAACATATATTATTAAATAAGTCCCCTACTCATCTAGTTTATCTAATGTAAATTTCCAGGGCATTCTTTAAAATTCAGGCTTTATTTAATAGAATATACCTTTAAGTGAATCTCTAGGTAAAACAATGTCTTATTTGAGTTTATTTCCTGGACAATTTAGCTTTTTTTTTAACTAGGTAAATGAAGGAGTTCTGTGAAATGAGAAGTTTTTGAAGCTTTGTCAGCATCCTCCCAAATGGAAAATACATCTCAGACACTATGAAATATAATATAATTTATAACTCCATACCTAGTAGTTAAAGGATTGAGAGAAAATGTGGTATGTAATAGAATGAGAATTGCACTTGGAGTTCAAAAACTTCACTTCTAATCTTAGTTTTGTCACTTTCTACCTGTATTTCTTTAGATAAGTCACACATCCTTTCTGGGCCTCAGTTTCCTTATCTGCATAGGAGTTTATGAGGTCTCTTGGGAAGCTAGAGTTTCAGGCCTGGAATCAGGAAGACTCATCTTCATGAGTTCAAATCTGTCATCAGATACTTACTAGCTGTGTGACCCTGGGGAAGTCATTTAACCCTGTTTGCCTCAGTTTCCTCATCTATAAAATGAACTAGAGAAGGAAATGGCAAACTACTCTAGTATTTCTGCCAAGAACACTTCAAATGGGGTCACAAAGAGTCAGACAAGACTGAAAAAAAAGGAACAATAATAATTAGATTTCTAATTTCTAAAGATATTAAGTATCTCTTACAGTGATTAAGTCCAGTTCTGTGGAATATTGACTTAGTGGCCATAAGGCTGCACTATCACCAATTTGTAATTAGAAGGGACCTTAAAGGCCATCAATTCAACCACTTAATTTTATTGCTGATGAAATCCAGAGTCAGTAAATTTAGTTTCCTCCCCATCTCCACATCTTTCCCATGGGAACCTTTGATTCTGAAGCTGGAATCACTCTGGGTTCTGAAATGTGACTTAACCTACCTTATACAATGCTGGCTCTACCTAAACCAGAGGTACAGAACCTGGGGCCTCAAGGCCCTCTAAGTTCTCACAGAAGTTTGGATTCAGTCAAAGGGCCTCACTTGAGGACCTAGAGGGCCACATCTGGCCTCGAGGCCTCAGGTTCCACACCACGGAACCATTATCCTTACCTCTTCCTCACAAGAACCTTTGAATCCCGGACTCTGAAAAGTGAACTTTTGTTTAATCTTGCCTTGAGTTCCAGGAGGTGAGGTTTCACCCTGTCTTGCCCACTTCTCAACTAATTCCATACCATACCACCACATGCCACTTCCTCCCCTCTCCCTATTCTTCTTTATCTGTTATCTTGTTCCTTGAGGGCAGGGGCTATTTTATTGTTGTTGAGTTGTTTTTTCAATCATGTCTAACTCCTTGGGACATCATTTGGGGTTTTCTTGACAAAAATACTGGAATGGTTGGCTATTTCCTTCTCTAGCTAGTATTATAGCTGAGAAAACCGAAGCAAGCAAGATTAAGTGACTTGCTCAGAATCACACAGCTAGTTAAGTGCCTGAGGACAGATAGAAATTCAGGAAGATAGTCTGCCCAGTATTCTATCCATTATACCACCTAGCTGCCCCAGGGGCTATCTTGCTTACTTGTATTTTTATCTCTACGGCTTAGCACACTGCCTGGAATCTAGTAAATATTTCATATATGTTCTCTCTCTCTCTCTCTCTCTCTCTCTCTCTCTCTTTCTCCCTCTCTCTCTCCCTCTCTCCATCCCTCCCTCCCTTTCTCCCTCTCCCTTCCTTCCTTCCTTCCTTCCTTCCTTCCTTCCTTCCTTCCTTCCTTCCTTCCTTCCTTCCTTCCTTCCTTCCTTTCTTATTTTCTCTCTCATTGTCTCTCCATCTCTCCCTCCTTCCCTATTACCAGCTCTGCCAGTTTCTAGCTGGGTAACTTGGACAATTATATCTTCTTTGAGACTCAGTATGAAAGTGTTTTCTAACTAAAAAACAACCTGTAAATTTAAGTTATTAGTAATGACTCTATTTTCCCAAAATTCCATTCCTATGTCTTATTTCTGAGGTAGATGGCCCAATGCTCTTGAAAGCTAGGTTCATAGAGCAGAAACTCTTGCCGGGTCTATTAAGTGAAAAGATTTTCAATATAGGTCTAGTATTAAATTTTACCTCTTTCATCTGAGGACCAACCTAGCTAAGTCTGGAAAAGCTAATCAATGAGCAGGGGGATTGGCCATCAGTTCATAAACACATATGGAAACAGGAATTCATTAAACTCGCTTAAGGCAATGGAAGATTTGTGTTCAGCACCAGAGAAGAGATTACCTTTTTTCAGTTGTGTGCAACTCTTCATGGCCTCATTTTGGATTTTCTTGCAAAGATACTGGAGTATCTGAAGTTTTCCATCTCCACCTCATTTTACAGGTGGGGAAATTGAGGCAAACAGGGTTAAATGACTTGCCCAGGATCACACAGCTAGTGAGTATCTAAGGCTGAATTTAAACTCAATTCTTTTTGACCCAAGGTTCAGCACTTTATCCACTGTGCCACTTAGCTTCTTGAAGGGATTACCTACATGGATGGAATCACAGGTCCTTGAGATAAGGAAGCTAGTATTATTGACTTGCCTGATCTCTGCATACAATCCAATTATAGTCAGTTTCCTGGTTTAGAACACTTTGAGCATCACCACATCCAAGGCAGACATGTTTCCTCCTTTACTATTTTAAGCTGGTTTTCTAGGTTGTTGCTATTGGCAGTTTCACAAGTGTTGCTCATATAAGAGACTACACAGGAAATGGCATTCGAAAATGCCAAACACACCATTCGGAAATGTAATTGGCATAAAAAGTCCATCATAAAGTCAACCCAGTGCTACCACAATTAGGAACACAGGGCCATTGATTTTTGGAGTCAGAAGGCAGCAGCTTTTGCTGGTAAATCTGAAAAGTCTTTGATTGCTCTCACCCTCTAAAGTTGTCTAAAGTTAGCCTGTACAAGCAAAGCTAGCCCAGGATTTAGGGCCAATTTTTTTCTGTACTGGCTCTTCATTGTAAATTGTTCAGTCAGTTCTGTTTTGTCCAACTCTTTGTTGACATCATTTTGGGGTTTTCTTGGTAAAGATAGTGGAGTGGTTTGCCATTTCTTTCTCTAGTTCATTTTATAGATGAGGAAACTGAGGCAAACATGGCTAAGTGACTTGCCCAGGGTCACATAGTGTGTAAGTGTCTGAGGTCAGATTTGAACTCATGGAGATGAGTTTTTCTGATTCTAAGTTTAGTGCTCTATCTACTGTGCCACCTAGGAGCTCAATTGGCTCCTCACACCCACTGACTGTAGCCAAGAGGGAAAACAAAAGAAACGTGTAACTCTTGGAAGTCTGGCGACCTGCTTTACCTTTCTTGAGTCTTTGTGCTCATGTATGTTGTGCATCTGTGAAGACTAACCTAGTTGCTACCAATATTTATAGCACCCCCTTAGAAGGAGTTTCATGTGGTGGGCTATAATGCAAACTGCTAGATGTCTTGAGGTGGTAGCATTCAAAAAAAGCTTTGGCAGTGATAATGTTGTGTGATAAGGCCAGCTACAGCTGCATTCTTGAAAAGGTACTTTCTAACCTCTTGGTATGCTAGCTCTAGAGGTTGTGGAACTTGAAAACAGTTTGCTTGAGCCACATGAATGGAAGCTGTCAGAATTCCAAGACAGAGTTCTGATAGTCAATTCAGTGAGGAAAAAAAGATATATGACTGTATATCCCAAAATGAATGACTGAAAAAGCATTATTAAGTGCTCTGTGTGCTCATTGGGCAGCTAGGTGGCATAATGGATAGAGAACTGAGCCTGAAGATCCATCTTCCTGAGTTCAAATCTGGCTTTACACCCTTACTAGCTGTGTGACTCTGGGCAAGTTAATCCTGTTTGCCTCAATTTCCTTATCTGTAAAATAAGCTGAAAAAGGAAATGGCAAATCACTCTGGTATCAGTGCCAAGAAAACCCCAGATGGAATCAGACATGACTGAAACAACTGAATACTAACTAATGTGCTCATCATTCTGTATAAAATGTTTTTTATATAAAAGATATGAAGTTATTGAGAGGAATAGACATCTACTCAGGCAAAGCAGATGCTAGCAATAATGATGGTATAATACTTATAAATGGCATCTATATATGGTTTTTAAGTTTATTAAGCAAACCACAGCAAAGTTCCAGTACAACAAATCCAAAGACAACTTTCTGACTTTGGTTCTGTAGCATTTTCACAATTAATAATAATAATAGTTAGCATTTATGTAGTACCTACTATGTGTCAAGCACTCTGCTGAACACTTCACAAATACTTCATTTAAACTTTACAATGACCCTGGGAGATAGGTGCTAGCATTTTCCTCATTTTACAGGTGAAGAAACTGAGGCAAACAGAAGTTAAGTGACTTGCCCAAGGTGACACAGCCACTAAGTGTCTGAGGCTGGATTTGAACTCATGTCTTCCTGACTCCAGGTCCTGTAATCTATCCATTGTGCCACCTAGCTGCCCATGAATGAATTAATTCATGGATACGTGGAATGACCTCTTAGGTTCAATTCAATTTAAGATACTATGATTCTAGGATCTGTTGTATTCTTTGCAATATTGTTTATGTGGAAAAATGCATTCCTCTTTACTGTTTCCATCCTTAAAAATAGGGTATTTTCCTATGAGCTCAGATCTTCTTCCTTGATAGGATAATGTGCTGCTGCCATCCACCTGCATATTAGGATAATTCTGATTTGAGGCTACTCAAATGACAAGTGTAGCTATTTTAGAGCTGCCTTGGGTCATAAAATATTTTGAAATTATTTTGCCATTGAAGCCTCCTCACAGCAGATGTGCATGAAGATTCCGTTTTTCAGAACATGAGGTGCTTTCCCCCCTTTACTCTGTAAAGGACTTGAGTGATAAATGGTGCTGTTATCAGTCAGCTTCTCTGACTGCTGGAAAGCCCTGCTGTCAGTCCCCCTAAGCCAGGGCCTCTGGAAGCAGCACTCATCAATTCCGAGGAAATTTTGCAACAAATATACCTGGAAGGAGCCAAAGATAGAAAGAAAGAAGATCAGTGCCTGTCAAAATCCTATCTATTCTTCAAAATCAGACTGGAGATGGGGAAAGTAGAGGAGGAGAAACTAGAAGAAGGAAGGAAGGCAGGAGGGAGGGAGGGAAAGAGAAAAGGAGAGAGAGAGAAAAAAAGAGAGTCTGACAGAAATAAAAGAAAGGAAGAAAGGCAAGAAAGAAGGAAGAAAGGAAGGAATGGAGAGGGAGAGAGTCTGATAGAAAGAAAAGACGGGAGGGAGAGAAATAAGTAAATAGATAAAGAGAAAAAGAAAGTAAAGAGGGAAGAAAGGGAGGGAGTATGATAGAGAGAAAGAAAAGGAGGAAATTAGAAAACTGCTCTAGCTTCATCCACATTATCATCTTGCTTTATGTTATCGCTACCTACTCCATGAGTCTCAGATACTTTTAATGGGGGTCGTGGTGGTGGTGGTTTAATTTCTGAAGCCCTAAATAGTAGGGTTTTGGTTTTTGTATGATAGCAAATGCTTATGAACAGCTTCAAAAGAAGAACACATTGTGTTATAGCAATAAAAAAGAAAGGAAAAGAAGGAAAGGAAGAAAGGGAGGAGAGAAAGTCTGGTTGATAAAAAGTAAAAAAAAAGAAAAAGAATGAAGGAAAGAAAGGAGGAAGAAAAGAAGAAAAAGAGTGAGGGGAGAGAATCTGATAGAAAAAGAAAAGAAGGAAAGAAAGGAAGGGAGGAAGACAGGCAGGGAGGGAGAAACAAAAATAAGGGAAAGAAAATGAAAGGAAGAGGAAAGGAAGAAATAATTCTATTTTAGTGGCATCACTTGGGAGAAGATTATAGAAAAGAGGTCCAGACCCATTATTTTGCCAACTCATCCATAATCGATATATCTTAGAGAATTTCCTGGGTCCTTAAGAGTTTAATTGACTTGTCCATGATCATATAGGTAGGATGTATCAGTGATAGGACTTCAACCCAAGTCTTTCTGACTCCAAGGCTGAATTTCTAAACATTTATATACTGCCTCTCAGTGTTAGCAATAAACAGTTTTTAAAAGCTAAGAAAAAATAGTAAATATAGAAAGAAATTATCTTTGCTACATTATACAAAAAATGAAAAAAACAAAAAAAGGTTCTAAGACTGAAATATTATTGACACATGAAAAGTAGCACATAAGTCTTAGTTTCTAAAAATGCCAAACTCTGTTCAGAAGAGACTATACTCACTTTTCATTGTCAGGACAAAATGGAATGAGATAAGGTTTGGGGAGGTTGGGGAGAGAGAGCATTAGATCACATTAATTTTTAAAATAAAGAAGTGGGATGATGTTTTCTGTTTGTCTTCATCCAATTCAACAGACATTTATTAACATGTCCCACCTCAAGGCAGATGAGGATTCTCAGTCTTCTATTCTGTGCCTTCCAGTGTAAGAGGTCAAAGACTGACAAGGAATCGCAAGAAGATGACAATGAAGCATGCTTCCTATCTCCCAATGAGAGGTGGACTTAAGCTATAGGGTGAAACAAGCATTTTGGAAATGACCAATTTGGCAATGGTTTTGCTTGACAGTGCATATTTATTACAAGGGTTTTGTTTTTCTTTTTTTCAGGAATGAGGAAGGATAAATGCATGTTCGAAGCAAAAAATATGATTTTGAAAGAGTACAAGAAAAAGAATCAAAAATGAGAAAAAGAACGGATTTCATTCTAACAGTGAAATTCATAAAGAAGGATTCACAAAACAAAACAAATACTTTTAAAGTTCCTAACCCATGGAATAATTACTATATTATGAAGAAAAGTGAATCAAACATTTAGATTGATGTAGTTTTTCCAAGAAATTATGAAGGGAGACAAGAGGAGGGGAGAAGGGGGGAGGGAAATGGAGTGGTAGAAAAGATAGAGACAAAGAGAGATACAGAAGCAGAGAAAGAGACAGGCAGAAGCAAGTAGAGACAGAAAGACCCAGAGAGAAGCGCATAGTCTGAGTCAAGTAATGCATTAGGTTCTATGGCTACACTGAAGAGGTAAGGCAAAGACTTTGCCCTCAGAGAGAATCCAGTCTAATAGAGAGTAAGACATTAGTATAAATAACCATATTCCAAAGTGAAATGTGAGAATGAAAAATAAAAATAATAATAGAATCTCATCAAAGTGCTCTGAGAAATCAGAAGAGGTGAAGACCACTTTCAATGGGGGAGAGGATGAAATCAGGAAAGGCTTCAGAGAGGGGGTGGCATGAGAAAAACTGGACCTAAGAGAAGGGATGGATTTTCTGAAGAAAAGCAGTGCCTATTGGTGGCAGTATGATGACTGTAGGCTTTCTTTAAGGTAGAGAGGACAGCATCACTCCTTACCTGTTCCTCTGCCCTGAGATGTTTGTACTTCAAGCTCTTTTATCAATAAAAACCAAATACTCCCTACATTTTGTTCAGATGAACATCTATGTCACTTAGAGTTCAATTTCTCCAACTTCATAGCCTCCTTTACTTCCACAATAGAGTGAATGAGGATTTTGTATCTGACCCACTGTAATGCTCTAATTTTCCAAATAAAACAAGGTCATTTATATCAACTTCACAGAAGCATTGTGAGAAAATTGCTATAGAAATTATTATTATAATATTAATATTATTAATTATCTGATTAATATATTATACATAATACAACATTATGTATAATATATTATAATGATTTTATTAATTGTGCAATTATCATATTGATTATATAAATATTGTATTAATAATAATAATATTATTAATTATAGGAGAGATATCCTTGATAGAGAGACAGACTTTGAGTCAGGAAGACCTGTGGTCAAGTACAGCTTCTGTCACACAAGGTTACTTACATTCCTAATGCTCTAGACACCTCTCTAAGATTCTAAGTTGCGGAGCAGATATAGATCTACATTGGCAGAAGAAGCCTTTCCCAGAAACTTCCTGTCATGATCAAATCATAAATGTAGGCACCTTCCCCTCTGCCATCTCCATCTTGTGTCCTGAGCCAAAAAAAAGAAAGAAAGAAAGAAAAATCTCAATGCAGTAGATTTCATGATGAGATCCACAAGGACAAAAGCTATCAACAGTTGCATTCACTTTACAAATACATGTATAAGCTCTCAACTGATTAACTCACTTGACAAATGTATGTATATACACATGTGTATATGTATCTATCTTTCTAGGTATCTATGATTCTATCTCTTTTTCATTCTATGTGTCTTTCTATATGTCTATGCATCTATTTATCTTTCTATATGTGTAAGTATCTACGTATGCATGCCTGTATCTATGTACCTTTGTAGCTATTTATCTATATATGTATGCACTTATCTATCCAGATATATAGCTCTTCTCTAAATTCCTGTTCTGAGTACAAAAGAAAAAAATGATTAAGTACTTACTTCATGCATAGCTCCTGTATCAGAATGGAGGAATTGAAAGTTTCTGTCTTCAAGGAGTTTATGATCTAAGGGGTGAAGTTGAAGAGAGGGGAGATAGATCACTAAGAGCATGCTGAGAGAATAATTCTATTAGTTTTTTTTTTTAAGTTTCTAACTGAGACTGAATAACAGTGTTGAAAGTCATGCATCAGATTCAGCAGACTATCATCATTTGATTACAGTGGTACAAAGTAAGCATTCATTGGTAGTGATTTTGAACTTAATTATTTGTGATAACTAGCTGAACAGAGCCACATTATTATGGGTTCTCAGAACTTCAAAAACACATTGCCACAAACCTTCATCAAATAACAATTATCGACATTTTTTAATCCCTTTCAATAAATATTTCACAGGATTACAGAACTGCGGTATGAGGCAGAGACAGGCTCTAGCTGTTCTGGTGGATGTGGGTTATTATTTTTCTATTTATGCAAAAAGAAAGTGCCTGCTCCCGATTTCTTCCTCCTAACCCCACCTCTCTCCCTAAGCTGAGACACTTACCTCATAATAAACATCTTTCCATTTTCAGGTGCTACTTAGGAAATGCTAACTTTGAGAGTCCTCCTAGGCCTACTTTCACTTCGGAAACATCTGGAATGATTTTTCCTCCATTTTACCTCATGCTCATTACACAGCTTTTCTCTTACCTGCCTATAAAACTTTCTAGATAACAGGACCCTAGGGAAAAGAAACAAACAAACAAACAAAACAAGACAGACTTGCTCAAGGACTGAGTACCTATGTTTAGATTCACATTACACCATCCTCAATCTAGTTCTATGTAGAGAGTATAGATTGAACCAGGATTGTAAATGTATCACCTACAAAAATGACCACAGATTTGAAACACTCTTTGACTCAGCACCCATACAACACCATAGTTCACAACCCCCCACTAATGTTACCAGTCAGACAGAGGACATATTAGGACAAAACAAAAGATATTGAATATGGCAAATAATGAGAAAACATTGAGAACAAAGGACAAATAGCCACAGCGGAATATAGACTTCCACAGATTATTATGTTCCCATTGGGGAAGACTCCATTGATGAGAGCCTGAAGCTTATTACTCTCACAATGTTTAAGACAATCTAGAGCAACTAATTTGGGGCTCACTAAGAGTCAGATCCTTAGAGTTCCTTATCAGTATTTTTGTAGCACCTACAAAACTTTGATAATGTGAGATTGTCATCCTTCAACTGTATTTATGGCCATCTTTTGAGATCCTACAAATGAAAACCAACCAATATAAAAGCAACAGAGAAAATCTAAAAGTAGAATCATAGATTCAAATGGAGCCTTAGAAACTAGTGCAACTAAATGACAATTCTACCTAATTTAATTTACTTATTCAGTGCCATACCAATCAAACCACCAGATAATTATTTTCTAGGGCTAGAAAAAAATAATATCAAAATTCACCTGAAAGAATAAAATGTCCAGAATATCAAGAGAACTAATGAAAAAAATGCTAGGGAAAGTTGTCTAGCTCTACCAGATCTCTAATTGTATCATAAAGCAGTAATCATCAAAACCACTTGATACTGGCTAAGAAATAGAAGGGTAGACCATTGACATTGGTTAGGTACTCAAGACACAGTAGTCAGTGATAAAGCAATCTGCTGTTTGATAAACCCAAGGACCCCAGCTTGTGGGATAAGAACTCACTGTTTGACAAAAACTGGGAAAACTGGATAAACTGTGTGGTTGAAACTAGGCATAGACCAATGCCTGACACCACACATAAGAATGAAGTTCAAATAGATCCATGATCGAGGTATAAAGATTGATACTGGGGTAGAGGCAATATGGCAGAGTAGAAAGATGCACATACACTAGCTCTTCCCCCACAGCCCATAAAATACCTGTAAAGAAGGACTCTCAACAAATTCTAGAGCAGCAGAAGCCACACAACAATGGAGTGGAGAATATTTCTAGCCCAGAGTGATCTGAAAGACTGACGGGAAAGGCATGTCGCACCTAGACATAGAGCAGAACCCTGCTCAGCCTTGGCCACACAGCACCGGGAGGAGTAAGACCAAGCCAGGCTTCAGGGACAGAATCTCCAGCAGCAGGGCAGATCCCTCAACCCACAAGTACTAAAGGTCAGTGAGAGGGTTTTTTCAGCTGGCAGAGAAGGTAACAGAGTGTCCCCATAACTCAGGCTTCCTCAGGTGGCAGCAGCAGAGGTAGCAGCAGACTGGGGCTCGCAAACCAGGCAGCAGCCTGCATCCATTTTTGAAGGCCTCATCATAAAGTCCCTGAGGGAACTGAGCATTGTGTGGCAGCCCTGCCCCAACCTGAGTAGCTGATTTTAATCTCACACTGAATAGCAGTCCTACCCCCACCTAAAGCCCCTGGGGAATTGGAGCAGTTCATCTGAATCTCAGCCCCCAGTACTGGCTTGGTGGAACTAGAGGTGAGGTGGTTGTGGAGAGGAAACTCAGAAGTCAAGTTACTGGCTAGGAAAATGCCCAAAAAAAGGGAAAAAATAAGACCATAAAAGGTTACTTTCTTGGTGAACAGATGTCTCCTCCCATCCTTTCAGAAGAGGAAGAACAAGGCATATTGTCAGAGGAAGTCAAGGCCCCTGCCTCCAGGGCCTCCAAAGGGAACTTAAACTGAACTCAGGCAATAGAAGAGCTTGAAAAGTGATGTTGGCAGCTTGTGAAAGGAGAACCAAAAAAATGCTGAGGAAAATAACACCTTTAAAAAGAGGCTAACTCAATTGGAAAAAGAAGTCCAAAAACAAAATGAGGAGATGGAGGCTTCAAAAAGCAGAATTAGCCAAATGGAGGAGAACGTTCAAAAGTTCACTGAACAAAATAGTTCGTTGAAAGACAGAATTGAGTTCAGGCAAATGAATGACTGTGAGACAAACCAAGCAGTTAGTAAACAAAACAAAAAGCTTGAAAAAATAGAAGATAATGTGAAACATCTCATTGGAAAAACAACTGACCTGGAAAATAGATCCAGGAGAAACAATTTAAAAATTATGGGACTAACTGAAAGCCATGATCAAGAAAAAGAGCCTAGACATTATCTTCCATGAAATTATCAAGGAAAACTGCCCTGATATTCCAGAACCAGAGGGCAAAATAGACTTGAAAGAATCCACTGATCATCTCCTAAAACACCCCCAAAGAGAGAAACTCCTAGGAATACTGTGGCCAAATTTCAGAGTTCCCAGGTCAAGGAGAAAATATTACAAGCAACTAGAAAGAAACAATTTGAGTACTATGGAAATACAATCAGGATAACACAGGGTCTGGCAGCTTCAACATTAAGGGATCAAAGGACTTGGAATAGGATATTCCAGAAGTCAAAGTAACTGGGATTAAAACCAAGAATCACCTACCCAGCAAATCTGAGTATAATACTTCAAGGCAATAAATGGTCATTCAACGATATAGAGGACTTTGAAGCATTCATGTTGATGAAAAGACCAGACTGTATAGAAAATTTGGCTTTCAAATACAAGAATCAAGAGAAGTATGAAAAGGTAAACAGGAAAGAGAATTCATAAAAGACTTTCTAAAGCTGAACTGTTTACATTCCTACATGGAAAGACAATATTTATAACTAATTGAATCTTTTCTCAGTATTTGGATAGATGGAGGGATTGCACATACGCACACACACACACACGTACACACATATATAGACAGAGAGTACAGATTGTGTTGACTCAGAGGAGATGATATCCACACAAAACTAAATAAAATAAAAATTAAGGGTTGAGGGAGGAAAATACTAGGAGGAGAAAGGGAGAAATGGAATGAGGCAGGCTATAACTCATAAAAGAGATTAAAAAAAAACCCTTGTTCAATGGAGGAGATAAAAGAGAAAGGGAGAGGGGAAAAGTGAAGCTACTCTCTCTACATATGGCTGAAGGAGGGAATAACATGCTCACTAAATTTGGTATGAAGATCTATTTTACACTACAGGAAAGTAGGGGAGGAGGCAACAAGTGGGGTGAGGGGAATGATAGAAGGGAGGGCAAATGGCAGAAGGGAGGAACTAGAAATAAACACATTTGGGAAGGGACAAGGTCAAATGAGGGAATAAAAAAATAAGGAGGGATAGAGTAAGATAGAGGGCAATATTGCTAGTATTACACAACATGATTATTATGGAAGTCTTTTGCAAAATGACACATATTTAGTCTGTATTGAATTGTTTGCCTTCTCAGTGGGGATGAGCGGGGGGGAGAGGGAGGGAGAGAAATTGAAATTCAAAGTATTAGAAACAACTGCTGAGAATTTTTATTGCATATAATCGAGAAATAAGAAACACAGGGAATGGGGTATAGAAATTTACCTTGCCCTACAAGGAAAAAGAGAAGATAAGGAAAAAGGAAGGGTGAGGATAAAGGATGGAAAGGAGGGTACACTGAGGGAAGGAGTAATCAGAATGCAAAGTATTAGGAAGTGGGGGAAGAGGAGTGATAGGGAGAAAAATTGGACATGTTACTAAGTGAGGTAAAAGCAATTAGTATCAAAATAATTGACTGAATTAATTACTGAGAATTACTGAGAGTAAATCAATGACATCTTTAGCTTGGGGAAAAGAATTTTAGTCTAAATTTCCTAGAGGCAGGTAACCTCAGGTAAAATATGGCATTGATGGAAAAGTTAAGGTTTTAATGATAAATTTGATTTTATGATTGCTATTTAATCAGGAACTAGAACATGTATAGAAGGCATGTAAGCCACTTAAGACTTGCCTCAAAAGATGTTCCTTAGCCAAAGTGAAATTATAGTCATATTTGAAACCTGGTTATTGGAACTTGCCATTTTTAGATGCTATGGGTCTATTAAGTGACTGTTCTTCTGAGTCTAACTCCAGGTATGGATAGCAAGCAAGGTGGTCTGAGCCTCCAATCCATGATGCCATGTGATGCCTGTGAGATGCTGGTATGAACTGCAAAAGGTGATCTCATGGGAAGTGTGGGAGAGCAGTTGTTCAGCCTGGACTGAGATAGGATTCTCCTGACTCAATTTCCCCACTTACACCTGGTAGGCTTTAAGCCTGACTGAATGCAAGTGGATAATGTACTCCTAGCTGGAACTGACATGAAGTTGGGGAGATATTGGTTCCCTGCAATGTCCCTCCTCTTAGTGGCAATTTCCTATAGTCAAAAGTTTGTAAGCTTAATACCAGATCTATTAAATTATAGATTCTTGGTAGGGGATCATCCAAGATCAAGTCTAAAATTAAGCTATTAGGCTTAGGACTTTAGACCAACAACAATAAGTTAGGGTCCTTTAATTCTTAGTAATACTGTGGAGACAATTAGGTCAAGGGTTTGTTAGCAACATAAATATTATTTGTGTCTCAGTTGGTTAATGTTTTAAAAAAATTCTTTTGGGTCTATATTGTAAATGCTTTAAAAAGAAACATCACCTGACCAAAAGTTGAAATTGTTTTATATGATATAAACTGTGTTAAAAATGAAAAATAAAATTAAAAAAATAAATTGATACTGTAAACAAATTAGAGGAGGAAGGTATAGTGTATTTGTCAGATTTATGGAGAATGGAGAAATTTGTGACCAAACAAGAGATAGAGAATATTATGAATTGCAAGATGGATAATTTTGATTACATTAAATTGAAAAGTTTTTGCACAAACAAATTCGATGCAACCAATATTAGGTGGAAGCAGAAAACTGGGAAAGAATTTTTGCAGTTAGTGTCTGTGATAAAGGCCTCATTTCTAAAATATATAGAGAACTGAGTCAAATGTACAAGAATACAAATCATTTCTCAATCGATAAACGGTCAAAGGATATGAACAGGGAGTTTTCAGAGGAAGAAATTAAAGCTATCTATAGTCATTTAAAAAAATGCTCTAAATCACTATTGATTAGAGAGATACAAATAAAAACACCACTCATACCTAACATGACAAAACAGGAAGATGATAAATATTGTAGAAGATGTAGGAGAGTTGGAACACTAATTCATCGTTGGTGAAGCTGTAAGCTGATCCAACCATTCTGGAGAGCAATTTGGAACTATGTCCAAAGAGTTACAAAAATGTGCATGCCGTTTGACCAGCAATATTGCTTCTAGGACTGTATACTAAAGAGATCATAAAAATGGGGAAAAGACCCACATGTACAAAAATATTTATAGCAGCTCTTTTTGTGGTGGCCAAGAAATGAAAATAAAGGGGATGCTCATCAACTGGGGAATGGCTGAACAAGTTTTGTATATGAATGTAAGGGAATACTATTGTGCTATAAGAAATGATAAACAGGAAGACTTTAGAGAAGCCTGGGAGGACTTATATGAACTGATGATGAGTAAAAGGAGCAGAAGCAGGAGAACATTGTACACAGCAACAACCACAGTGTGTGAGGAATTTTCTGGTAGACTTAGTCCTTCACAGCAATGCAAAGACCTAAAATATCCCCAATGGATTCTTGAGGCAAAATACCTTCCATTTCCAGAGAAAGAAGCATGGAATTGAGTAGCAGAATGAAGTAGAATATTTTCTCTTGTGTTGTGTTGTGTTTTGTTTTGTTTTTTCATGGTTTCTCCCATTCATTTTAATTCTTCTGTGAAACATGACTAAGGTGAAAATGTATTTAATAAGAATGTATGTGTAGAACTCATTTAAGATTGTACACTGTCTCAGGGAGGGAGGGGAGAGGGAGAGGGAGAAAATCTAAGATTTATGGAAGTGATTGTAGAAAACTGAAAATAAATACATTTTGAAAAAGAATGAAACAGAATATTTTCTCTTGTATTATGTTTTGTTTTGTTTTTTCTCCTTCATTGTAAGTCTTCTATGCAAGATGAGAAAATGTGTTAAATAAGAATGCGTGTGTAGAACCCATATAAAATTGCATGCTATCTTGGGGAGAAGGGAGGGAAGGGGAGAAGATCTAAGATTTATGGAAGTGATTGTAGAAAATTGAAAGCAAAAAATTAACAATAATTTTTAAAAAAGAATTAATTACTTTCCCCCCAAAATTTTAGAAACAAATAAATAAGTGAATGAATGAATAGAATAATAATAAAATAAATAAAAATATGTAAAAAAAAAATAAAAGGAAAAATAAATTATCTTTGCTCTGGAAAAAAGAGGAAACTCGCACAACTGTAATGGGAGTTAAAAATCTTCCCCACCCATTAATAGACCTCAGGTGGGGTTATTAACTCCTTAACTCAGCCTTATAAAGTCACATTCTTCATTTTTATTTCTTTTTTGGATTTTTGTATTTTATTTCCCCCTAATTACATGTAAAAATTTTTTTGACATTCATTTTTAAAACTTTGAGTTCCAAATTCTCTCCCTTCCTCCCTCCTCCCTCCTCCCACTGAGAGGACAAACAATTTGATATGTTATACATGTGTAGTCATGCAAAACATGTACATAATAGTCATGCTGGGAAATAAAACAGACAAACAACAATAACAGCAATAACAAACCCAAGAAAAATAAAGTAAAAAAAATATGCTTCAATCTGTATTCAGACATCATCAGTCCTTTTTCTGGGTTGGAAAGCAATTTTCATCAGAAGTCCTTCAGAGTTGTCTTGGATCACTGTATTGATGAGAACAGCGCAGTCATTCACAGCTGATCATATTTTAATATTGCTATTATTTTGTACACAGTACATTTCATTTTGCATCAACCCATACAAGTCTTTACAGGATTTTCCTGAAAGTGTCTTGCTCGTCATTTCTTACAGTACAATAATATTCCATCATAATCACATATCATGATATTCAGCCATTCTTCAAATGATAGACATCCAAATTGCTCTACCAAATAGTTAAAAAAGTTTGCACCTCTATTAACAGTGTATTAATATCTCATTTTTCCCCATATTCCCTCCAACACTTGTATTTTACCTTTTATATCCTGTTAGTCAATCTAATGCATATGAGGTAGTACCTTAGATTTATTTTAATTTGCAATATCCAATCGAGAGTGAGTCACAATATTTTTTCATATGGCTGTAGACAGCTTTGATTACTATATCTGAAAACTGATCATATCTTTTGATCAATTATCAATTGGGGAATGGCACTTATTTTTATAGTTTTGACTCAATTCTCCATATATTTGAGAAATGAGGCATTATTGAGAGAAAATTCCTTCAAAATTTCTGTCACAGCTAAAATTGCTTACTGTTTTTCTGTCTCCCCACACATTTATTCTATTCTCTCTCTTCTTTCACCCCATCCCTCCTCAAAAGTGCTTTGTTTCTGACCATCCCCTCCCTAAATCTGTCCTCCCTTCTATTACCCCCACCCCTTCTCTTATCCCCTTCTCCTTTCCTGGAGATAGATTTCTCTACCCAATTGCCTGTGTATGTTATTCTCTCTTTGAGCCAATTATGATAAGGGGAAGATTCACCTACTCCCCTCACATCCCCCCTCTTCTCCTCCACTGTAAAAACTTTTTCTTGCTTCTTTCATGTGACATAAGTTATTCCATCCTACCTCCTCTTTCTCTTTCTCCCAGTACATTCCACTCTCACACCCAATCTTTTTTTTAGATATCATTTCTTCATATTTATATTCAACATCTGTCTATATGTACTCCTTCTAATGACCCTAATAACAAGAAAAGTCTTATGAGTTACAGTATCATCTTCCCATGTGGGAATGTAAACAGTTTAATCTTATTAAGTTACCTTATGATTTCCCTTCTTTTCCACCTTTTATACTTCTCTTGAGTCTTATATTATAAAGTCAAATTTTCTATTTAGCTCTGGTCTTTTCATTAAGAATGTGTGAAAGTCCTCTATCTTATTGAATTTCCATTTTCCCCCTCGTGTATATCTTATTTCCCAGTTGCATGTAAAAACAATTTTTAACATTTGTTTTTAAAACTTTGAGTTCCTACTTCTCTCCCTTCCTCCCTCCCCAACCATCCCCACTAAGGAGGCAAGCAATTTGATATATGTTATACATGTATAATTTTGTAGAAGACTTCCATAAAAGTTGTGTTGTGGAATAGTAACTCTATTTCCCTCCATCCTATCTTGCCTGCCATTTGCCCTATTATCTCTTTTGACCCTATCCCTCTTCAAAAGTATTTACTTCTAATTATGCCCTACTCTCATTTGCCTTCCCTTCTATCATCCCACACAGCCCTCTTATCCCCTTCTCCCCTACTTTCCTGTAGTGTAAGACAGAGTTTCATAGCAAATTGAGTATGGATGTTATTCCCTCCTTAAACCAAATGTGATAAGAGTAAGGTTCAGTTTTTCCCTCTCACTTCCCCTCTCTTCCCTTCCTGTGAAAAACCTTTTTCTTGCCTCTTTTATGTGAGAGATAATTTGCCCATTCCATTTCACCCTTTCACTTAGCAATATATTCCTCTCTAACTCCTAAATTTTGTTTTTTAGATATTATCCCTTTCTGTTCAGCTCACCCTGTTCCCTCTTTCTATATGTATATAATCCCACCAACTATCCAAATACTGGGAAAAGTCTCAAGAGTTACAAATATTTTCTTTCCATGTAGGAATTTAAATAGTTCAACTTTAGTAAGTCCCTTATGATTTCTCTTTCCTGTTTACCTTTTCATGCTTCTCTTGATTCTTGTGTTTGAAAGTCAAATTTTCTATTCAGCCCTGGTCTTTCCATCAAGAATACTTGAAAATCCTATATTTCATTGAATCCCACCTCTCCCTGTATTATAATACTCAGGTAGGTGATTCTTGGTTTTAATCCTAGTTCCTTTGACTTCTAGAATATCATTCCAAACCCTTCTATCCCTTAATGTAGAAGATGCCAGATCTTGTGTTATCTTGATTGTATTTCCACAATACTCGAATTATTTCTTTCTGGCTGTTTGCAATATTTTCTACTTGACTTGGGAGTTCTGGACTTTGGGTACCATATTCCTAGGAATTTTCCTTTTGGGATCTCTTTCAGGAGGTGATCATTGAATTTTTTCAATATTTATTTTACCCTGTGGTTCTGAAATATCAGGGAAGTTTTCCTTGATAATTTCTTGAAAGATGATACCTAGGCTACTTTTTGGATTGTGGTTTTCAGATAGTCCAAGATTTTTAAAATTATCTCTCCTGGACCTATTTTCCAGGTCTTTCCAATGAGATATTTCACATTGTCCACTATTTTTTCATTCCTTTGGTTTTATTTTACAATTTCTTGATTTTTCATAATGTCATTAACTTCTATCTGCTCCATTCAAATCTTTAAGGAATTATTTTCTTCAGTGAGCTTTTGGACATCCTTTTCCATCTGGCCAATTGTACTTTTTAGGACATTCTTCTCTTCATTGACTTTTTGGATCTCTTTTGTCATTTGGGTCAGCCTATTTATTTATTTATTTATTTATTTTAATTTTAGTTTTCATTTTTAACACAGTTTATAACAGATAAAACAATTCAAACTTTTGGTAAGGTGATGCTTCTTTTTTAAAGCATTTACCATATGGACCACAAAAGAAATTTTTTTAAAACATTAACCAATTAAGACACAAATAATATTTATGTTGCTAACTTCACAATTAAAGGGCCCTAACTAATTGTTGTTGGTCTAAGGTCCTATGCCTAATAGCTTAATTTTAGACTTAACCTCGGATGTTTCCCTACCAATAATATATAATTTAATAGATCTGGTATTAAGTTTACAAACCTTTTGACTATAGGAAAATGTCACCAAAAGTAGGGACCTTGCAGGGATACAATATCTCTCCAACTTCATGTCAATTCCAAGCAGGAGTAGATTGCCAACTTGCATTCAGTCAGGCTTAAAGTCTGCCAGGTGTAAGTGGGGAAATTGAGTCAGAAGAATCCTACCTCAGCCCAGGCTGAACATCTGCCCTCCCAATCTTCCTATGAGATCATCTTTTGCAGTTCATACCAGCATCTCACAGGCTTACTAGTATCATGGATTGGAGGCTCAGACTGCCTTTCTTGCTACCCATACCTGGAGTTAGACTCAGAACAGTCACTTAATAGTCCCATAGCATGTAAAAGTGGCAAGTTGAAATAACCAGGTTTCAAATATGATTATAATTTCTCTTTGGCTAAAGAACATCTTTTGAGGCAAGTCTTAAGTGGCTTACATGCCTTTCTATGCCTGTTCTAGTTCCTGATTAAATAGCAATCATAAAATCAAATTTATCATTACAACATTAACTTTTCCATCAATGCCAAATTTTACCCGAGGTTACCTTCCTCTAAGAAATTTGGACTAAAATTCTTTTCCCCAAACTAAAGATGTCATTGATTTATTCTTAGTAATTAATTCAGTCAATTGTTTTGGTATTAATTGCTTTTACCTCAATTTGTAACATGTCCAATTTTTCTCCCCATCACTCCCCTCCCTGCTTCCTAAAAACTTGCATTCCGATTACTCCTTCCCTCAATGTACCCTCCCTTCTATCACACCCAACACTTCCCTTATCCCCATCTTCTCTCTTTTCTTGTAAGGCAAGATAAATTTCTATACTTCATTTCCTGTAGTTCTTATTTCTTGATTATGTGCAATAAAAATTCTCAACATTCATTGCTAATACTTTGCATTCCAACTTCTCTCCCTCCCCAGCCCCACTGAGAAGACAAACAATTCAATATAGACTAAATATGTGTTGCTTTGCAAAAGACTTCCATAATAATCATGTTGTGCAATACTAATTATATTGCCCTCTGTCCTACTCTATCCCCCTTCATTTTTTCCCCCACAATTGACCTCATTCCTTCTCAAAAGTTTTTATTTCTGGTGACTCCCTTCTCCCATGTGCCCTCCCTTCTAACATTCCCCTCACCCCACTTGTCACCTCCTCTCCTACTTTCCTGTGGTGTGAAATAGATTTTCATATCAAATTTAGTGAGCATGTTGTTCCCTCCTTCAGCCACATGTGGAGAGAGTAGCTTCATTTTTCCCCTCTTCCTTTCTTCCTTTTCTCTTCAATTGAACAACATTTCTCTTATCTCTTTTGTGAGTTGTGGCTTGCCCTGTTACATTTCTCCCTTTCTTTTCCCGGTATTTTCCTCTTTCAACCCTTAATTTTTATTTTATTTTATTTTTTTGCATGTGGATATCATCTCTTCTGATTCAGCACACCCTGTACTCTCTTTCTATATGTGTGTGTGTATATACAATCTTTCCATCTACCCAAATACTCAGAAAAGATTCAAGAGTTATAAATATTTTCTTTCCATGTAGTAATGTAAACAGTTTAGCTTTAGAGAGTCTTTTATGATTTCTCTTTCCTGTTTACTTTTTCATGCTTCTCTTGATTCTTGTCTTGGGAAGTCAAATTTTCTATACAGATCTTGTCTTTTCCTCAATATGAATGATTGAAAGTCCTCTATATCATTGAATGACCATTCCTTCTCTTGAAGTATTACACTCAGATTTGCTGAGTAGGTGATTCTTGGTTTCAATTCCAGTTTCTTTGACCTCTGAAATATCCCATTCCAAGCCCTTCCATCCCTTAATGTTGAAGCTGCCAGATCCTGTGTTATCCTGATTGTATTTCCACAGTACTCAAATTGTTTCTTTATAGCTGCTTGCAATATTTTCTCCTTGATCTGGGAACTCTGAAATTTGGCCACAATATTCCTAGGAGTTTCTCTCTTTGGGTCTCTTTCAGGAGGTGATCAGTGGATTCTTTCAATATTTATTTTGCCCTCTGATTCTAGAACATCAAGGCAGTTTTCTTTGATAATTTCATAGAAGATAACGTCTAGGCTCTTTTTTTTGGATCATGGCTTTCAGGTAGTCCCGTAATTTTTAGATTGTTTCTCCTGGATCCATTTTCTGGGTCAGTTGTTTTTCCAATGAGATGTTTCACATTATCTTCTATTTTTTCAATTTTTTGGTTTTGTTTACTAAATGCTTGGTTTAACTCGTAGTCATTCATTTCTCTGAACTCAGTTCTCTCTTTCAGTGAATTATTTTTTTCCGTGAGCTTTTGAACCTTTTCCTCCATTTGGCTAATTCTGCTTTTTAAAACCTCCTTTTCCTCATTGGCTTTTTGGACCTCTTTTTCCAATTGAATTAGCCTCTTTTTAAAGCTGTTATTTTCCTCAGCATTTTTTTGGTTCTCCTTTAGTAAGCTGCTAACTTGTTTATTGCCTGAGCCCAGTTTAAGTTCCCTTTGGAGGCCCTGGAGGCAGAGGTCTTGACTTCCTCTGACAGTATGCCTTGTTCTTCCTCTTCTGAAAGGATGGGGGGAGACACCTGTTCCCCAAGAAAGTAACCTTCTATGGTCTTATTTTTTCCTTTTTTGGGCATTTTCCCAGCTAGTTACTTGACTTCTGAGTTTCCTCCCCACAACCATCTCACCTCCAGTTCCACCAAACCAGCACTGGGGACTGAGATTCAGAGGAGTTGCTCCAAAACCTCAGGGGCTTTAGGTGGGGGCAGGGCTGCTATTCAGTGTGAAATTAAGATCAGCTGCTCACGAAGGGGCAGGGCCACTACACAGGGCTCAGTTCCCTCAGGGGCTTTACGATAAGGCCTTCAAAAATGTATGTGGACTGCTGCCTGGTTTGGGAGCCCCAGTCTGCTGCTGCCTCCACTGCTGCCACTTGAGGAAGCCTGAGTTATGGGGACAGTCTGCTCCCTTCTCACCAGCTGAAAAGTCCCTCTCACTGACCTTTGGCACCTATGGGTTGAGGGATCTGCGCTGCTGCTAGAAATACTGTCCTTGAAGCCTGCTCAGATCTGCTCCTCTCACTGCTGTGTGGCCAAGGCTGGGCTGGGCTCTGCTCTGCTCTGCGTCCAGGTGCAACATGCCTTTCCTGTTGGTCTTTCAGGTCGTACTGGGATGGAAATCTCTTCTACTCCATTGTTCTGTGGCTTCTGCTGCTCTAGAATTTGTTGAGAGTTCTTCTTTGCAGGTATTTTATGGGCTGTGGGGTAAGAGCCAGCGTATGTGCGTCTTTGTACTCCACCATCTTGGCTCTGCCTCCTATTTTTTACAGTGTTATTTTCTTCAGCATTGTTTGGGTCTGCTTTAACAAGCAGTTGACTCTTTTTTTATAATTTTATTGCATCTTGCATTACTCTCTTTCTCTTCCCAATTTTTTCTCTACTTCCCTTACTTGATATTTAAAATCCTTTCTGAGCTCTTCTGTGGCCTGAGAGCAATTCACATTTTTCTTAGAGGCTTTGGATGGAGGAGCTTTTATTTTGTTGTCTTCTGCTTGCATATTTTGGTCTTCCTTGTCACCAAAGTAAGTTTCTTTAGTCTGATTCTTTTTTTGGTTTTTGTCCATTTCCCCAGCAACTTACTTGAGTTTTGAGCTCTTTTTCAAGATAGATCTCTGCTCCCAGTGGGAATGGGGGAGTATACTGTCAGCTGTTCGATTTCCCTACAATATATGGGCCTAGTGCTCCAGAAACAGTTGTTGTCCCTGCCCCTGCTGCTGCTGTGACTGCTTCAAATTCCTCTGCCCCTTTCCCCCTTTGCCACCCTGGGGCTGGGACTGGACCACTCCACTCTCCCACACTGGTCCCACTAGCTTTATCCACTAACCTTCCAATTTGTCCTTGGCATTTTGGGGTCCTGAATTCTGGGAACTGCCACAGGTGCAAGATATTCAGCCTTCCCAAGACCTTCTCAGGTGCTATCTGTGCTGGCATGGCCCATGCTGGACTGTACCCTGCCCCATGCATGGGGTGATAGACACTTCCCAGTGACCTTCCTGGCTATCTTGGGTGGGAGATTTACTTCATTCCATCTTTCTGTGGGTCCTGCAGCTCCAGAATTTGTTTAGAGTCATTTTTTACAGGTATTTGGCTGAGCTTGAGGGTCAGCGCTCTAGAAGGTGCATGCTGTTACTCAGCCATCTTGACTCTGCCCCCTTTTCTCATGATTTTTTTGCATGATTCTTAATTCTCTTTCCAATTTTTCCTCTACTTCTCTTATTTGAATTTCAAAAATCCTTCTTGAACTCTTCTATGGTCTGAGACCAATTCATATTTTTCTTGGAGGCTTTGGATGTAGGAGTTTTGACTTTGTTTTCTTCTGAGTGTGTGTTCTAATCTTCCTTTCAATAGAGTTTTTTTCTGTTGTTTGATCATTTTCCCGGCCTATTACTTGATTTTTAACTTTTTGCTAAAGTAGTAATCTGCTTCCAGGGTGGAGGGCACACTGTTTCAAGCTGCAGGGGTTTTGTGTAGGTGTTTCAGAGATACGTCTGGGAACCTGTACGTTGTCAGTTCATCCAAGGTGATGTGATCTAAGGAGAGGTGTTTGCTACTCTCCTGGCCTAGGCTATAGTCTATGAAGCACCATAAACACTCTTTTCTGTCCTAGAACTGTGAGGATGGTCCCACTTCACTGTGGCTGCTAGCTTTGGTATGGCAGTGCTCCTCTTCTCCCTGAGACTGCCACCCAGGACTGAGACCCAGATCTGAGTATGGGCAGAGCCACAGAGTCCTGCCTTACTGCTATCCAAAAGACCCCTGTAATCTCCTTCTGACTAGTTGTTTGACCTCCTTACCATCTGGATCTGAAAGCTTGAGAAGCAGCCACTGGTAGTGGCACCACTGCTGCTGCTGCTGAGTCAGGCACTTCCAAGGCGTGCTCCTTGCTTTGCTGGGGCCAGTGTTGTGTTGGTGTGGCCTTCACTGTATTTCACTCTTCTTTCACCCAGGTGAGATAGACCTTTTCTATTGACCTTCTAAATTGTCTTTGGTTTCTGTGGGCTGGGAGGTCTGGAAACTGCCACTGCTGCCAGTGATTCAGTTGCCCTGAGGCCTGCTCTGGGTTTGCTGGGGCCCAGCCTGCACTGGTGTAGCCTGCACTGCATTGTTGCACTCTTTCACCCTGGTGCAACAGACCTTTTCTGCCACCCTTCAGTCATCTTGGGCTAGAAATTTGTCTCTCTTCATCTTTTTTGAGAGTTCTGCTGCTTGAACATTTATTTATAGTCATTTTTAAAGGTGTTTGAAGGGTTTTAGAGGAGAGCTTTTTTTCTTCTTGATAATACTTTCAGGGTGATATTATTGAATTAATGCAGGCCTTCACAACCTGTTGCCCATGGGCTGCTTGTGGCACATCAAAGGATTTTGGGCCACCCAGGAAAAATATACAAGAAAATATTCTCTACATTTTTTGTGGACCACCCAAAATCCTTTGGCATGCCCATGGTCTGTAAGTGACCCACAGGCTGCAGGTTGTGCAGGTCTGAATTAATAGATGAAAGGGTGCTATTTTTAAAAATAAATTTATTATGGACAAGTATGGAAAAAAGGTATGTTATGGGAAAAAGTTCAGTTCTTAAGGAACCAGAGATGATGAATCTGGGCATGAGTTTGAACATGTTTACTTAGATTCCAAATCCACATTGATGTGAGTGTGTGAACCTGTTACTTCTAACTAAATGTCTACCTGAGCAGATATCATGCATGATGTTTATAAAATAAAAGCTGGGTGTCATTCTAAGAATTACTAAATGAAAAATAGTTCCCTTTTCTGTGATGCTGCTGTATATCTCAATCCTGCCTTAGAAGAAGGTCCCATAGCTTAGTGGTCCAAACCTAAGTGAAGGTCATATGATCCACTGATGTGCCTGCTTAGTACAATTTCATGGAAGATGTACCAAAAACATGGCTGACATGTGTGGAATTCTCATTTTGCAATGCTCATTGTGAAATTGTTCTTGAAACACTGGTCAAGATTTAGGCAGGGTCCTGAAATCATACATTTTCTTCAAAGTGGACATATATTACCGCCTTGTTTGTCCCCTTCTCCTCAGATATTTGACAAATAAGATAAAGCAAGTTGGAACTGTAATTACACTGGAATTCCTTCTGTACTTGGCCCATCGCAAGAATGTCATCAGAAAACGATAAATCTGAGTATTGTTGGACTGAGAGACTGTCTAACAGAGGGAAAAGAGCTGACCTTGAAGGCAAGCATAGCTAGAATCACATTCTGCCTCTGGCATAGCTCAGTCATGTGATCATAAGAATGTCTTTTTTAAAAATAATATTTTATTTTTCCCAATTACATGAAGATAACTTTTACATTCAATTTTTTAAAATTTTAAGTTCCAAATTTTCTCCTTCCCTCCCTCTCCTCTCCTCCCCTTTACTTAAGGTTATATATGTACAATCATAGAAAACATATTTCCATATTAGTCATGTTGTGAAAGAAGAAACAGACCAAAATAAAAAAAGAACATGAAAAATAAAGTAAAAAATAGTGTGCTTAAATCTTCATTCAGACTTCATCAGTTCTTTCTTTGGATATGAATAGCATTTTTTTTTATCATGAATCCTCTGGAATTGCCTTGGATCATTGTCTTGCTGAGAAGAGCTAAGTCAACCATAGTAGATCATTGCACAGTGTTTTTGTTAGCTATATACAATGTTCTCTTGTTTCTACTTACTTCATTTGGCATCAGTTCATTTAAGTCTTTCCAGGTTTTCCTGAAATCAGATTGCTCATCATTTCTTGTAGCACAACAGTATTGCATTACTTACTATCCCATACCACAACTTGTTCAGCCACTCCCCAGTTGATGGGCATCCCCTCAATTTCCAATTCTTTACCAAAACAAAAAGAGTTGCTACAAATATTTTTGTACAAGTAGATCTCTCTCTCTCTCTCTCTCTCTCTCTCTCTCTCTCTCTCTCTCTCTCTCTCTCTCTCTCTCTCTCTCTCTCCCTCTCTGTCTTTCTTTGTCTCTGTCTCTCTCCCTCTCTCATCTAGTGGATTGATATGCCTGGAGTCAGAGGATATGTAGGATGTATGTACGTTGTGATTGTACTTTGGGCATAGTTCCAAATTTCTGAGACTATAAACTGCAAAAAAGTGGCAACATCCACTGGTAGAGGCAATTCCCCCATCTAGGAGTATCCTGTACCAAAGGAATCTTTGATCTACTCCCTATGCCTGTGACCATTATTAATTAAAATTTGACCATATCATTCCAATGAATCACTATCACTTCTAGTATAAAAAAAAATCTTGTCTGGCATTTAAAAGCTTGGACAATCTGGCTCCCATCCACCTTATTTCATTTTTCCCCCCTCCCCACACTTTCACTTTTCAAGTCTAATTGACCTGCTCACTGTTTCCTTTACAAAATACTCCATTTCTTGCCTCCATGTCTTTGAACCAGTGTCCTCCATCATTTATATCTGAAAATATTTGTCTCCCCAAATCCCTGGCTTCTTCAAAACACGCTTCCTGTATCACAAAGCCTTTCTTGATCTCCCTAGTTATTAGCACTTTCTCCTTTTTGAAATAAATTTTCATGATTTTTGTATAGATCTTAATTACTTGTGTCAATGTTTCATTTCTCAGGAGAAATCAAGCTCTTTGAGAAAAGCTTGGTTTTTGTCTTTCTATCCCCTGCACATGATGAGGTTCTTCAAAAAGAAGTAGATGGAAAGCTAGTATTCTTCAAGATTTTGTGGTAAGTTTGGAAAAATAATAATAACAAATTATAATCATATATATGCATATATGTGTATATATATATATATATATATATGTCACATGAATATTTCCAAGAGGCTTTGCATACATTATTTCATTTGAACCTCATGACAATCCTGTGAAGAAGCTATTGTTATCCCTGCTTTTCACATTAAGGAATCAACATTCGGAGGAAGTTAAGTGATTGTGCAGACAGTGAGTAGCAGTGATGAGATTTGAACTACAGGAACTCTGACTCCAAGTCCAGCACTATGTATGATATCACACTGATTCTTTGTGAATTAATATTCTTATTCATATTTCTTGACTTGTCTGCTGTCTCCTTCCTATATATATATATATATATATATATATTCTCTGGCCCTCTACTTGGTTTTTGCCCCTGACTATGTGGGGGAAATGGAGTGAGAGTCAGCAGAACTAGATTCTAGTCCTAGTTCTTTCCTTAACAAGCTATGTGCTCTTGAGAAGGACTCATTTGTGATACCTGATTGGCATAGTGCTGATGTCTCTGCATTGGAAAAGTGTGTGCATGTGCACGTGTGTGCATGTGTGTGTACATGTGTGCATGTGCATGTGTTTGTAGGGGAAAGAGAGAGAGATGATGATGATGATGATGATGATGATGATGAAGACACAGGACTCAGGGACCAGAAAATATGATCAGCAAAATAAAATTAAGCTCAAGGGCTAGGATAAAGATTATCCTCCTGGCAAGGAAAAATTGTTTTTAAAAAAATTTCATTGATTTTTTTAAACATCATCTAAATTTTCTAGTGAACTCTTTTCTTCTCCTCCTCCCAGAAAGTCATCTCTCATAACAAATCAATAAGAATAATGATAATAAATCCACAACAGGTCAGCACAATTAACAAACACATGGAAGAAGTTTTTCATTACAGATAGGGTTACATACCTATAATCTAGTCCTGTCTATGCAAAGAAGGGAAAATGAATGGGGAGGTGACTTTCCATATCTTTTCTTTGATGCCAAACTTGATCATTATAATTCCACAGTATTTAGCTTTTATTTTGTTGTTCTAGGAGATCTTGGATAACAGAAAGACAAGGGGGAAAGTGAAGGGAAAAAAGTCAAGGAGGGTTTTTTTTTCAAGTTTTTTTTTGTTTGTTTTGCCTTAGGTTTATTTCTCTCAGTCTGATAGTTGAGAGTGTTGGGTTTTTAATTTTTAAAAGAGCTGTAGCAGTAAAAGCTCCAAGGTTTTAAACTAAAAGAGTGGCAGCAGAACTCACCTTTATGGGGAGGTGATCACATCACTGTAAGAACTCCACCTGAAGCTGGGAGCACAGAGATGCTTCTCCAGTCCATTCACCAAGGACCTATGCTTAGCAATGACCAGCGGCAATCAGAGGACCCATAGAGACCGCATCTAAGAAGACTGTGACAGAAACTGAGTCATACGTGATCCATGGGGAGCAACATGAGGATAGCAGCAGATAACATTAGTGAATAGTCCTCAGTCCCTAAGGGCTAGAGCTGCTTGCAGATGGATTTTGCAATTAGAATGCAACAGTGTCACCTTTGAGATAAACTCCAGACTCATTCAGAGCAAAAGAATTTCTATGTCCTCTAAGGAGTTATACAGCAAGATTCATCTTCTCAGTTGTATATTTCTGGGCCAGGAGAAATAGAAAGGGTAAATTCACTGAGGCACACTCAAGAACAAACCAGACAAATTAAGGTGTGTGTGTGTGTTTTGGAGTGAGAGCGATTGGATTCATTTGCACTTCTTGGACATTTCCAAATCATGCTACCTGTTTTATAGTGTCTTTCTCGTTCGCCTCCCACCAGAACCCAGACTCTACCCCTGAGACCCTGGGCTATGTTATGTGAGCTTTGACTCATCTTGCCTGGAACCACCAGTGTTTCCTGTCCACTTCTGAGCCACTACGTGCCAACTATATTATGTATTGTCTTCTTCATTAGAACATAAACTCTTTGAAGGCAGAGACTTTCTTCTTTGCTTGTATTTGTGTCCCTAATGCTTGGCACATACTAAGTACTTAGGAAACCCCTTTTCATTCATACAATTAGTTTTAAAGGCTGGCTGAAGTTAAACAGGGAAGATGAAGAGCTTTACTGAATGCCAGAACTATCCTTACCTCCAGCTGACCTCATGTGCTAGTTTTTTTTTTAATAGGTTAACCTTCTCCTCACTTAGAGTATAACTTTCTTTACAGCCATAATTTTACCAAATTACTTTTGTGCGATATGGTTTCCTTTTAAACCATGCCATGAGTCATAAAGGATGCCTGACTGGATGCCAAAATTTACCTTCCCACACTTTTCCTGACTTGTTTTGATTCCCAGAGAAGCCCTGATGAATGGATTCTCTCTCTGCTATGAAGTTTGAAAATAAATCAATAATTGTCTCCTTTGATTCTGAGCCCCCAGCCAAAAACACCCTCGCTCTGGCCAACGCAGCAGCTTTAAATCTGTTTCCCCTCCCAGGTTGTTTCTAATCACTATTCCGTCAATACTGTATTCAAGCAATAGCACACATATTTTAGCAATTCCATTGATCAACAAGCAATTTTTAAAATTTTCCAGCTTGAGAAGCAAAGTAAACTTCTATAAATAAAAATTGTTGTTTTTGAGTCGTGTCTGACTCTTTGTGACCCCATTTGAAATTTTCTTAGCAAAGATACTAGATTGGTTTGTCATTTCCTTCTCCATCTCATTTTACAGATGAGAAAACTGAGGCAAACAAGATTAAGTGACTTGCCTAAGGTTATACAGAAAATACGTGTCTAAAGTCAGATTGGAAAGGAAGATGAGTCTTCCTGACCCCAGGCCCAGCACTTTATTCACTGCACCACCTAGCCCCCCATACAGAGAAGGTTGGCCATATATTAGGCTTTAAGGAAAGGATCCTGTTCTACAGGGTGTATCTTTGCCCTCTTAGAAGAGAGAGGAGAAAGAAAGGATGAAGTAAAAGTCATGGATTTTCATTTCCAGCAAGTCTCTTGAATTATTTTCATCTGGGGCATCCACAAAGGCCTGTTACATATGGATAGAATCAGTCCTGTGATTTCTCTGCCACTATTACTCCATGAGAAGGTTTTTGTGGATGTTAGTCTAAGTCCCCCACATTACTTTTAGAACTCAAGTTCCTATTTATTCACTAGGATCTAATCACAAACATCCAAACCATTCTGAGCTCTAGTTTAGTCTGCAAATAGGACTAAGCAATGGCACTAGATAAGAAACACTGGAGCTTTTTTGTTTGTTTCTAGAATTTGACTAAATTTAGTACAGGTTCCTTGAGGAAGGAGGGGGAAAAATACAAACTAATTCAACACCCAATTATTTTTTTAAAAGGATCTAAAGACATAGCAGGAAATTAGACCAGCCTGTTTGACATCAGTTATTTCTCAGAAGCATTTTTAATGGATCAAATGCTAGGACATTTAAAAAGCACAGCTTGACAACAGACAATTAAGGCTACATCAGGATGGAGCCAGGAAGTTTTAGAAATTTGTATGTGTAGAGTGTATATGAACATCCTAAATAGCATAGCCCCAAAGCATCAAGGAAAACAGAGAAAATACTGACAAAGTAGAATATGACTATTCTTTGACTTCTGACTTTCTTTGACTTAATATCTGAAGTATGAAATCCTGGAGCCAAAGGAAGTCTGACAGGTTGAATTAATCATTGACTGGATTCATGCAGGTTGCAAGTTCAATTTCTGATCGTCTGCAAATTATTTTTATTCCACAGGTTTCAATTATCCAATTGGATCAGGATTAGGGGACACAGATTTCTGGTCATGTCAGAGTCCTTTAAAAGTCCTTCTTGAATAATTGATCCTTGAGTAATAGGGAACATAGTGCTGTCATACTTCTGTGGACCTTGTAATATGATCAATGTGGTTATTCTCTCCATCAGTGCTGATCCCAGCTCTTTTAGGACTTCTTATCCTGTGTGATGATCCTTGTCCATAATCTCTTATAGATTCTCCATGGAGCATCTACCTAACATTCTGAAAGTTTTCATTTAGGTCATTTTATATATTGTGGGAACAACATTGTCCATATGTTTTCCTTTACTTATGCCATATGACTACCCTGCCTCCTTTTTCCATTAATATGTTTCCTTGATTATATACCCCTTAAGCTACCTTTTGTGAATGTCATCACTAAAAATGGACTACATCTTTCTTGTATCTACCATGAATCTCTCAATTGCACTTTGGATCTTTCAAAATTTTGATTCTTTAGAGACTTCACTGGTCCAAGATTTGTAGCCATATAATATCACCTGGAGAATGTTTGTGTTTAAAATGTAAAACAGAGAGCAAAATGTACATAGAAAATTCTACCTTCTTTTTTCTGAAAGTTTAAAAAGAAAGCAAACTAGGCATACTGCAAATAATCTGAGAGGGAATATTTCCCAAATAGACATTTTTTAGAAATTGTGAAAGTGACAGTTCGATGATTTAAGAAAAAAAGTATTAGTGCATTCCAAAGACTAGAAAAGAATGTTTCAGGGTACCTGGTGTAGTTAGTTGGCTTGTGATTAATTCTTTGATCTATGATATGATACAACTTCATTTTAATTATGTTAGAAAATCTGAGGTTCCATTTTACACTCAGCAGACTGGCAAAACTCATCTCAATAATGGCAAATTTTGGAGGGGATGCAGAAAAAGAAGCATGTTGATGTACTGTTGTGGCTTTGAGAAATGATAATGAAGAAAGATAATTTAAGAGATACTTAGGAAGACCTTTGTCAACTGATGCAGAATGAAGAGAGTTGGATCAGAATTGTTTACACTGTGCCACGAATGTTGGAAAAATGAACCGTTCTGGAAAACTTAAGGACTGTGATTAACAAAATAATCAATGATGATTTCAGAGGACTGATGAAGAAGAAAGGTGCTGTTCACCTTCTAACAGAGAGATGATGGACTAGTACATTTATGGATATGGTCAATTAAAAAATTTGATTTGAGTATGCTTTCTTTCTTTCTCTCTCTCTTTCTTTCTTTTTTTATTTTTTCCTTCCTTCCTTCCTTCCTTCCTTCCTTCCTTCCTTCCTTCCTTCCTTCCTTCCTTCCTTCCTTCCTTCCTTCTTTTCTTTCTTTCCTCCCTCCTTTCCTCTCACCCTTCCTCCCTCCCTTCCTTCCTTCCTCTTCCTGGTATGAGGTGGGAGAGAAAAAATATCCTTGCTAATTGGGAAAAAAAAAAAAAAAACTTCTAAAAAGTTTATGGTTGAATTGGGGGAAATATTATAGGCCTTAAAGACAAAAGGTGTTTTTTTTCTTTTAGTGGGGAATTGTGTGTTGGGGTAGGATGGGAGAAGGAAATGATGAGGGCATCTATGACTGCTCAGAGATTTTATCAACCAAGCCAGGAAATACTGTTAGTTTATTTTAGTATTTGGACATTTGCAAAGACTGGATATGGAGGAGATATTAGATTATTAGATAGATTAGGTAGAAAATTATTAGGTATTAGAAGATATTAGAAAATTCTGGCATCTTTATCTAGAATCAAATGTTCTATCTCTGAGAAAATTTCAGGGGCCTGGAAAAGACACATTTGGCCTGATAAGAGGTTATTTGTCCTCTTGGTCTGTGTCTATTCCAGAGGTTTTCTGATCATTCAACAGGTCATTTATATCAGGTTAATTCGTCTTATTTTAGAGTCAAAAATCCCACCAAGATAAGGAAGCTACTCAAGAGCCATAATGAGTAATTCTGACATTTGGGAGAAAGGGGAAGGATACTTCTCTAGGAGATTTGGGGAGAGATCTCAGGATATATGTGGAAAGCAATCCTGAAACATTTCTCTGCTGGGGAAAACTTTATCCTAGTCGAACCTCAGGTGTTATAGCACCAGTATCTACTAGGGTTTCCTGTTCCCCTGAAACAGTGATTAGTTTACCCTAAAAGGTGATATCACTGTCTTGGCAACCTAGTTGGTCCCTACCTCCCCTGAAACAGCTTCCTGGTCACCCAAGTGCATTAAAAGTCTCAGCTATGTAGAGTAAGGGTCCTTTTGATTTGATGAGATCATTCGAGTCAGTACACTGTGTCCTGCTGATATGTTGTCTCTATAGGAGAGTCTTGTTTGGAGAAGCTAAGTGCCACTGTATCCTTGTTGCTATGCATAGGCTTAGAATACCTCCTGTTAACTATTTAATGAATTATAAGTGCCTCATTTTGTTCCCAAACTGAATCTGCATTAGCACAGTATCACCCATAATACCAGGCCAGTACTGAGAAAGCCTCTGCTTAGGAGATAAGGCTAAGCCAAGAAAAGCTGACAAGTGGTCTAGGAATGCTGTAGGATCCCATCTTGACCAGCAAGTAGCTGTCCTGTGAGCCTTGGTACTTCTGGGAACAGTTGCACAGTGGGGAGGATAGTCCATTCCCAGAAAGGCTAAATTGTGCTCTCGGGGCAGCTAGGTGGTGCAGTGGATACAGCATTAGTGCGCGCGTCAGGAGGACCTGAGTTCAAATCTCACCTCAGACACTTGACACTCACTAGCTGTGTGACCTTGGGCAAGTCACTTAACCCCAATTGCCCCATCCTGGGTCATCTCCAGTCATGCTGATGAATATCTGGTCACTGGATTTAGATGGCTCTGGAGGAGAAGTAAGGCTGGTGACCTGCACAGCCCTCCCTCTCTCAAAACAAAGTCAAGGGCAAGTCATGTCATTATTTCTCTGATGGCATGGTCTTCTTTGGCAACGAAGGAGAAATGAAGGACAAACACACACACAAACTATGCTGTCTAGGTATTGTCCACAAGCCCCATCCATCCACACTTCCCCCCACCCCCCACCCCAGTTGCTAGGCACAGCCAACAGAGAAGTGTGGAACCTGTAGAGATTAGTTGTGGAGGGAAGTAAAGGAATGAAAGAACAGTCCTTGTCCCCAGCGATCCTGACTGCTCTGACCTCACCCAAGACTTTTGGGGCTCTCTGTATCACCCTTGGAATGTATACATATCAGTCTTACCACTGCTGTTCCTTTTAATGCTGTCACTATCATGGAGAGTTTTTCTGGAGATTCCAGTTTATAACAATTTCTCCTTTAAACCATATCCAGCTATGTTGGCTCATCATCTGTTGATCAGATGATCAGCTGTTGGAATATTGATGTATGTGTACACGTAAGTCATTGGTTTAAATATGTCTCTACTATGTGCTGCTCTAGTAACTGGTGCTTAGGTGGTGAAGTAGATAGAGTACTGGGCCTGGAGTTGAGAAGACTCACCGTCATGAATTCAGTTCTGTACATGTCACTTCATCCTGTTTTCCTTAGTTTCCTCATCTGTAAAATGAGCTGGAAAAGGAAATGACAAACCACTCCAGTACCTCTTCCAAGAAACCCTCAAATGGAGTCACAAAGTATCAGATACTACTGAAAAACAATAGAGAACTTGGTTTTGCAACTTCTTGTTTATAAATATTTCATTTTTTCCCTCACAACAACCCTGAAGGAAGATACTGTTGCTATCTCCACTTTACAGGTGTGGAAACTGAAGTGGACAAAGGTAAAATGACTTACCCAGAGTCTCAAAGCTATTAAATGTCTATGGTAAGATTTGAATTGAGGAAAGATAGTGCTATATCACTGTGCCATCTAGTTGCTTCTATTTATTATAGTGTGTATTAGACTAAGAAAAAATGGTGTATCATTATGTTCTACCTACAGAAAGGAAAAAAAATCATTCTGAACTTTCTTTGGATTTCTTCTTTTCAAATCAGCTGTAGAGAAGAGATTGGATTTCCATGGTTAGGAAAGCTACTATCAGTGAGCAATTGTATTTTTATAGCACTTCTTCATGTGAAACTGAGGATTTTCCATGATTGTTTAAATCTTTATAGCACCCACAAATAACCAGACTGGTGTTCTCTGATAATTACAGTTTGCAAATTGGGGAAACTGAGATGCAGGGAGGTTATGTAAACTTCTAGAGAGACTACATAGAAGGTTAAGAGTCAAACAAGGAAAAAAGGGTGCTGGAATCATTCAAGATAAAACCTTCTGTAGAATTGTAAGTTTGTTCTGCTGAGATAAATGGAAGGCTTATGCCCTGACACTTAAGAAATATCAAAATGGACAGCAAAGTAGAGCCGTGTGATGAATATTAAATAAAGCAATTTTCCCCCCAGGTGAGAAATGGTAAATTATTTAATACATTGGCACTGAATCATTTTTTTTGTTTTGTTTTATAAGCAGAATACAAAATGCAGACTCCCTTCACTTCAGAAGGAGCTTCAGACAAAATCTAGCCTGTGATTTTGACCACTGTAAGCTCAGAGGGTCTGAACTGGAATAATTCTCAGCTACTGCTCTAATTCTCAAATTCTATAACTGTGTGGTCTCACTCTCTCTTCAATCCTAGCATTGCAGATTTAGAACTAAAAAGAAAATTATAGGTTAGGTGTCTCATTGTACACATGAAGACCTTGTGCCCAGAGAAGTTACGGTGACTCCCCAAGGTCACACAGATAGCAGAAGCAAGATGTCAACCTAGGATCTCTAGCTCTATGTCTATCATTCTTTCCACTGGACCGTGATCACCTTAATTCCTCAAGGATACTATTCTCACTCCTCCCTCTGCCTAATGTCATAGAAAATAATATCTGGTCAGACTTTTTAATATAATTTCATTGAAAATGTGCTCTGATACTATGATATGCTAGGATGGCTGCTCACAGACTCAAGGCAACCCACACGTTAGGCTAAGAGGACTCAATGAATTATAGTTGGGGGACAGCATATAAAGAATAAGAGCAGAATATTTTATAAAGGGTTTGCAAGTAGGGTGAAGGATAGTATTCATGTGTGTCTGTGTATTTCTCTGCTATATATGTTATTGGATCAAATCCTTTTATTCAACAAAAGCATTTCTCCATTTAAAAAAATCATTTTCACCTCCACATGATCTTCATGTGTCAGTTTCCCAAGTACCATCTAGTATTGGAGGCTGAATTGAATCTTGAAAGTTTTCCTCTTTACTTTTTTTTCTGGTAACTGCACAAATCCATTAAGCATTTTATTATTCCTTCGGGGGTGAGTGATTTATTATCCTGACCCTGCTGGTCAGATAAGCAAAAACCAAGCTCAAAATGAACAACTGTCTGCATTTCATTGAATGATGGGAAAGGAATTTTAAATAATGGATGGAGTTTATAAAAAAAGAAAAGAAAAGAAGAAAAATGCTCGATAGTCAACTGGCATTAGACATAAGACAATCTAGGTAGAAATTTTCCTTTTTGCTCTTTCTTCCAAAGAGTTTATAGGGGGCATTTGTGCCCTATGAAGGAAATTAAGCATCATTACATTAAAGTGGGTGCATTAAACTTGTAGATGAATTCAATCCTCAAAAAAAATTTTATTGGAATAATTGCTCTGCAAGGAGTACAAGGGCAATTAAATCAACATTCATTTTTACTTGCCCGGCATCCCACATTACTCATCCTGAGCATGTGGGGCCAATGACTAGTTGCAAGGTTGATTTAATGATAATATTATATATTTTAGTGTGGGTGATTTAAATTTGGATCATCTCTTAGAGGTAAAAGTTCCATGTCAATGTCCAACTTCCAACATGGGGCGGTTATTTTTATGTGAAAATACCAAGGCACTACTGTAATTTTTTTATGATACCAAGAAAATGACATCAGCAGAAACACTTTCAGATTTGCGATATGATTTAATGTCATTTTGCTAGGCAGTCACTTTGTCACTTGTGATGGAAAGAATGCCAACTTCTTCCACAATGTAAAGGTTTATGTGAGATATTTTCATTGCTTTTAATGTACTTTTCTACAGCCTAATCATGCTTGAGACCTAAGAGGTATTCCAGGAAAGTGAAGCTGTTGAGGATGGGAGAGTTCCAATGACTACTTTTGGTTATCACCCAGATTTTTGCTTCCATTCCTGTCCTGTGCCCTACATACTCATTACCTTCATGTTCTCTCTTGCTTACCTGGGGTCCTCATAGTATCACTGCACTGGAATCTGCTTTTCCCGGGTAGGGCCACATTCTCCACACTCTTCATGATAGTTTAGCCCATGTCACTCCCTCCTCTATCTTACATCAAAATTTATTAGTGCAAATGCTCATTCCCCTAGGGTGGCTGCTCAGATTATCCCAGTCTGATGAACTAATTAGGTTACCCTGACGGGTTAATAATAGTAAAGTGTTATCTCTGCTGAAAAGACTCAGAACGCTTTAACAAGTGTCATTTGCTGTCTTAAATTCTAAGGAAGGAGTAAAGTGGAACTTTCCAGTACTTTTAGATTCAGAGCTATAACTAAGACATGTGTTAGAGGTGTTGCTGCAGGGTACTGACATTTAGGGGGCATAAAAATTTAACATACATACCTCATCTCTTAGGGGGCATAAAAATTTAACATGTACTGCAGTTTGGAGTCACTCTAATAACTACTGGCCCTCCTGGTCAACTAAATGACTTCATTACTTGTATTTTCTCATTACGAATTGCACTGAGGGCACCTTGATTAGTACTTACCTTGGTTGACAAAATGGCTAGTTATGGCAGCTCAGAGAGTTATGACAAAACTAGATGTTTTTATGCAGGAAGGCCCTTTTGAGCACCCTGGAGGTAGTTGCCTAATTTGACCTATTTGATGGTGATCCTGATATCAGATTGAACATTTACTAAAAATAAGCCTAGAAACACAAATAAGATTCATTTTTTTTTTAAAGTGAAGTTAAAGAGCTGATCTATTCAGTAAAAACAAAATAAAAGAACCTCCCCCCAGACTCACCCCTTCTTCCCCACAAAAACAAAACAAAAACAAGAAACCAATACCCTTCAAAGAACAAAATTCCTTTCAATTCAATTGGCTCTTTGCATTGCATGAAAACCCTTTGAAGTGAGCTAGCTAGTCAGTTCATTCTAAATAACTGAGGTAGTTTCTGTCTGAAAACACAAAATTCTGGTTTCTAAAGGTCGCTGCTGTTACTGATTAGATATTTAAACTGTACATCCAGTCTACTTCCAAAAAGATTTGTGGGACATTCTAGCTTATGTCTGATGGAGAAAAGAACAATTCATGATTTAAAAAAAACAAAACAAAAGGAGACCATTTAAAAATGTAGAAGAGTTAGATACTACTAGAGGGTGGACATGAGTTAACCATCAAATCTAGACATTGAATTATCTTCTTAAGTTTTATGGCAGCTAAGGTAAAGTAGGAAAATTCATTATGGTGCTTTCATTTTCTGATAAAAGAAAATGTATGGCTATGCATATTTGTTATAGGGGTTATTAATTCTCATTTTTTCCCCAAAGGGAGTGATGGTGAAATCAGAGATAGAAAATAAATGTTTATGATTTTTAATTTTTTAAAAAAGAAGCACACATTTATTAGAAGAGAGAAAAATTTTCCTCTAGAATTATACTCAAGCAAGAACTTTTCCTGTGAGTCCTGGAATAGCATGTCATTGATATTCATAGAAGTTCGGTTAGAGAAGACCCAGACATTTTTGTGTCATGGATTCTATTGGCAATCCATGGATGTCTTCTTAGAATAATATTTATTGCCTACATTCATAATGGAAAGAAATACTAAATTTTAGTTCAAAAAGTTAGTGAAAATAAAGATACGGGGTTTTTTTCCCCTTCCAAACTCATATGTCCTCTAAAAATCCATGGAACCCAGGTTAAGAACTCCTGATCTAGACAAACTCCTTTATTTTGCAAAAGGGGGCAGTAGAGTACAGTGGAAAGAATACTAGCTCAGACACCAGAAAAGTGGATTCAAATCATACCCTAACTCATAAGACCTATGTGGATTTATGCAAGTTATCTAATTTCCCTGGGCCTCAGTTTCTTCTTTTGAAAAATGATGGGATTTTCCGAGGTACCATATCACACCCATCAGATTGGCTAATATGACAAAACAGGAAGATGATAAATGTTGGAGAAGATATGGGAGAATTGGAACACTAATTCATTGTTGGTGGATCTGTGAGCTGATCCAACCATTCTGGAGAGTAATTTAGAACTATGCCCAAAAGGCTATAAAAATGTGCATACCCTTTAACCCAGCGACGCTACTTCTAGGGCTGTATCCCAAAGAAATCATGAAAATGCGAAAAGGACCCACATATTCAAAAATATTTATAGCAGCTCTTTTTGTGGTGGCCAAGAAGTGGAAATCAAGGGAATGCCCATCAGTTGGGGAATGGCTGAACAAGTTGTAGTTTATGAATGTAATGGAATACCATTGTACTATAAGAAATGACCAACAGGTGGCTTCAGAAAAACCTGGAGAGACCTATATGAACCGATGCTGAGTGAAATGAGCAGAACCAGGAGAACATTATACACAGTAAGAACCACAGTGTGTGAGGACTGTGTCTGATAGACTTCGCCCTTCACAGCAATGCAAGGACCTAAAACATTTCCAAAGAACTCTTGATGTAAAATGCCATCCACATCCAGAGAAAGTACTATAGAATTGGAACTCAGAATGAAGCAGATTATTTTCTTTTGTTATATTTTGTTTTGTTTTTCTCATGGTTTCTCCCATTCATTTTAATTCTTCTATGCAACATGACTAATGTGAAAGTGTGTTTAATAGGAATGTATGTGTAGAACCCACATAAGATTGCATGCAGTCTTGGGGAGGAAGGGTGTAGGGGGAGAAAATTTAAAACTTATAGAAGTGGTTGTTGAAAACTGAAAACAACTAAATTAATTTTTAAAAAAATTAAAAAAAAATGATAGGTTTGTATTATGTGATCTCTGAAACTCTAATGATTTTTCAGCTTAGGTGACTTATGCATTGATCCTCTAAAAAGCAGAGGGTCTAACATTTAAGGGAAATCCACCCATGAAGGCGTTATTGCAGGAATGAGAGCAATTTCAGTCTCCTCCCCCCCCCATCCCCCAAAGATGTCACAGAGCTGAAACTTGAAGAATAAAAACATAGAGTGAGTATGTATGTCCCTTTGCCTCCTGGAGCATATGCAGTGACACGGGCAAATCCATTTTCTAGCTGCTTTGTAAGCTGCACCACGAGGCCCTTTTTTTGTGGCTAATGAAAATGGACAGTGCTCATGAGGCTCCACTGCCCTGGGGTTTACCGTGTGTAGCCTGTGGTCAGTGTTGCAGTCTGTGCTTCCCTAGTGGGACCTACCTGGCATCTGTACTGTCAAGCCTTCAGTTGCTAGGTCCCTAAGTCACTTTGCAGAGGTCCCTGAAGGAGCTCCTTCTCCTCCTCCCCAACACCCTTCCCCCCCCCCCCCCATCACCAGAGAAAAACCATATGGGCTGTGCCCCCACCTCATGACTTAGGTCACTGCCTTTGCATTCAGTTGACTCTTCAGATTTGAGCAACCTAATTAAATCTGCCCACCTCTCCCCCACAGATAATGATCTGTCTTTCTGATGCTCATGTTACTACACAATATCCTGTCTTGATGACTTGATTCATTTCAGAATGGGAGAGCAGGTGCCAGATGGCACACTGATGCTGGGTGATGCATTGTCTTCCCAGCACTTTGTACTTAGAGGTTCACCTTCCCCGGGTGCATTAGGGTGATGGGGATCATTGCCTTTCTCTGCTCTAGTACCCGTTGGATCTGTGGAACTAATAGCATGTCTCTGCCGTTGTGGAGAAGCTTAAAGGCAATGAACACTGTGGCTCTGGCTATAAAAATGGTCTCAGTGTTGCCTTTTAAACTCAAGAAAAGGGAAAAACATTTTATGTCTGTTTTATATCAGCTTTCAGTTTAAACAAGTGCTCTTTAGGTTAGGTTACAATTGCTTAAAGAACCTTGTCTCAAGGTTTAATTATAAATGGTGTTATGAAAAGGGGAAGGAAGGGAGTTTTACCTAGAGCTTCCTAGTCTGTGACAGCTGATGAAACTGGCCTGGTTTTCTATCCGAGGGAGCCACTAGAAGGTGCGTTTTGCTTTTCTCCCTGATGTACTTTGCAAGAAAAGAAACTGGAAGGAGAAGGTGGGGGTGGGGAGTGGGTGGAAAGAGGACTTGATCTGTTTTCTTTTTGAAATTGTAAATTACATGAAAAAAAAGAAATTGAAACATGAATAGACAAAGACTTTGTTTATTTATTGCCAGGAGAGACCCATTAGGATGCAGCACTGCGTTTCCATGGCATCGTGGAGACATAAACAGAAAACACAAGCTAATGCATTCAGTTAGGCACCGATTTTAAAGTCTAATGTGTAATCTAAATATATATATCACATATATTCTTGCTATTTATTTATCTATTGTATATACAGCAGTGAAGGGGGAAGACTTCCTAACTAATGTAAGGCTGTGATCCATTTGTAAATGTGCTTAAATGTTCGTGCCTTTGACTTGGGATTTGAGTCTATTCTTTTTTCAACTCTCATTACCTCGGAGTCTTTTATTAACTTTCCTTCCCCTAGATTCATTTTGGACTTGGAGCTTCAGTAGAATCTTCATTGCTCCTCATGAAATACATTGTAATCCATCTCCCATCTCTTCTATCACCCCCAAATAAATGCCAGTTTTTAAAGCTGCAGACATATATTTTTAAATATTGGCATAATGCCAGTTTGAAAAAGTGCAAACAAGTACCTTGGAGGCAATTTGGTGGCACAGAGGATAGAGTTCTAGGCTTAGAGTCAGGAAGACCTGAGTTCAAATATGACCTCAGATATTTGCTAGCTGTGTGACCTTGGTCAAGTCACTTAACCTTTATTTGTTTTAATCCACTAGAGAAAGAAATGGCAAAACACTCCAGTGTCTTTGCCAAGAAAACCCCATGGATAGCATGGTCCAAAGGGTCATGAAGAGTCAGACATGACCAAGCAACAGCAACAGCATCTCTGAGGTGTTATAGGGGATGCTCAGGAATTGTTAGCCATTTGAGGTTGAGGTCATTCTGGGGTCTACCACCACCTTTAGTTTTGCTGCTGTCACATCATTTCCCCACATCTTGTCCATATCTCAGTCTACCTGTCTCATTCATCACCCATAGAGTATCCCTCTTTGCCTGGGTCTAGGGAGAATTGTGGAAAGATGGCAGCATGTTATGATTGAGTGTAACCCAGTTTCCCCACAAACATCCCAGCAAAGTTATGAAAATGCAGCAAAGTGATGATATAGAAAAACAAAGAAAACCAGCTATGAACTCCCCTATTCAGTCTAGGGCTACAGAAAGGATGACAAAATCTTGTGGAAGCCCTGAATGCAGATAAGCCAGGACAGGAGAAAAGGTATAGCACAAAACAATCAATCCCACAGCAGGAGACAAGGCCAAGACCATCATTCAGGAAGTCTGTAGCATCCTGCCCTAAACTATAGCAGGAGACAACTAGACAATTCCTGCAAAAGGTGGGGTCTGTTCTGGGTTACCAAACTCAGTGTTGAGTAGGACCTCCTTTCAAGAACATGGGAGTGGGGTTTGGCACAACCACTAACCCTTAATCCTTGATGTGCAAACCTACTAACTAAAGGAAGCTATTTGGACAAGACTTCTTACTTACTGAACCCAGGTTGGCTCCTGATGATCAATGCTTCACCTTATTATTGCTCATAAACCATATGTTTAATAATTCATTCTAGAATTCTACCAGAAAAAGATATTAGATCTTTTCCCAGGTATCTTCTGAAAACAAGAAGCTCAGCTATGTTTTCTAAACTAAGTGCTCTAAAGACAAGAATTTCAAATTAAATTGGGTTATAAGGAAAAAGTGGGAGAGAGGAACAATGTTGATATTCCTGACTTTGCAATTTTGACCCTCTAAGGCAGTTGACTAGCCCATTTCTAGACAATCCTACCTTCTTTCTAAACTTATGGATAAAATTTTTATTGTTAGGTGTCACTTGAATTACACATCCGTTCAGAGCTCTGTATTGGGTCTTAAATATAGTATAGAAGTGCATATACCAATTATACAGCTTTCTCAAATGTTTTTAACCCACTGCTTATTTCAATACTTTACTGTGCATTTAATTTTATTAAAATGTATGCATTTTGTCCCCTGGAAAATGCAAAGAATATAAGATTCTCATGTGACTATTATTTTTGTAACCTGAAAAATTACTTAATTCAGTAAAGAAAACCCCACCCTAAAGGCTCTTTTCTATTAAGGTGTCTCCCATCTGTAAATCAGACTCACTCCAGATTTAGCCAAAGGCACATCCACTAATAGTAATGATAATTCTCTAATCATAATCAGAAAAAGCAGAAAACAAGGAATTGTATGATCACTAAAGATGTTCACTGCTATGAGGGAGAATATTCAGCATCCAGACCAAAGGTATTTTAAATTAATTTTTATCTTTATTCTGGCTCTAAAAAACACTAAATCGAATGGTCCTTTGCATATATATATATAAGATGAAAAACAGAGCTGCGCATGAAACTGCAGATCTCTTTTATGTACAACTTGCTTTTTTCTTTTTAAATGTTTTTATTGGTTTTTATTATTTTGTTATTTTATCAACATCCCACCATATGCCATCTCTTCCCCTTTAGAGAGCCATACTATATGATAAATAGTATTTTTAAAATACAAAAGGGGAAAATTCAGCATAATTGATCATTATCAAAAAAGTCTGGAAATATATGTAATAAGTGATACTTATGAACCTTCCAACTCTGCAAAAGAATGTTTTCTCATATCTTTGCAATTTTGCAACATTCAATTTTGATTTTGAGTGTGTGATTGTTTTTTCCATTTCCACCACACAAGATATTTGTGAAGCACTTAGATAATGCCTAGGACACAGTAGGCTCTACATTAATGTTTATTACTTTCCTTTTTATTTGTCATTATATATATTATCATTATTGACTTTGTTTACTCATTCTGCCTCAGATCTTGTAGATCTTTGTATGTTTCTCTATGTTTGTCACTTTCATCATTTCCTGTACCACAGTGATATTCCATTACGTTCATATATTTCAATTTCTTTAGCCATTTCCTAATTAATAGGCATCTATTTTGCTTCTAATTCTTTGTTATCACTAAGAGCTGATACACACATGCACACGAACAAGCACACACAGGGGTATATGTATGGGGACTTTCTCCTTTTTAATGGATTCCTTGAAATGCTTTTTTCTTCAAGTCTATAAGTTTGACCTACAGATTTCAAAGTTTATCCTGCTTATCTAGACTTCTTTCTCTCTTCTATTCTTTTCTCCCCATTTAAAAAAAGAATCCTCTATTATGCTCTTTTCTTTCTTTCTTTTTTTTTTTTTACTACTTTGTCCTTTTCCTCATTGGCCCCTCCCACTCCCTAACCCACTAAAAAAGAAAAGAAAAACACAACCCTCGTAACAAATAATTATAGTCAAGGAAAATAGACCCAAACAGTGGCCACAGCCAAAAAAAAAAAAGTATGCCATTTCCATTGTCTTGCATCCATGACTTTTCTTTCAAGATAGCATATTTCATCACAGGTCCTCTAGACACCACGTTAGTGAATTTCTATAAATATTTTTGTCCTATTTCTTTGATCTATTTAGAGTAGAGGCCTGGCAGTGTTACAGACTTGTTTGTTAATAGCTTAGATTTTTTCCTTTCAAAACTGCCTATCTGTCATTTGATCATATCTATTGGGAAAGGGATCTTATCCTTATACATTTGAATCAGTTCCTTATACAACTTGGATGCATTGTATTTTATCTTGTTTTAAGGTATTAATTCCCCTTTGCTATTTTATCTCCCCTAGCTATTCTATTTTGTATTTTTTGCTTCATTTTTTGTAGGTATATTTCTGGTTCTTGTGGCCAGGAAATTATGTGTTTACATGCTTCTTCTGGGTTTACTCCTTCAGTTTCTCACATTCCAAGGTATTGCTTTATTGTATCTGACTTTTTTTCCTCATATAGTTATACCTCCAATCTCAATTTCTGGATTTACAGATGGAGAGACACCTTAATAGAAAAGAGCCTTTAGGGTAGAATTTTCCCTTACCGAATTAAGTATTTTTTCAGGTTATACAAACCATAGTCACATGAGATTCTTACCTTCTCTGCATTTTCCAGGGAACAAAATGCATACGTTTTTATAAGATTAAAGGCACACCAAAGTATTGAAGTAAGAAGTGGGTTAAAAACATCTAAAGAAGCTATATAAATGATATATGTACTTCTATACTATATTTAAGACCCAATACAGAGCTCTGAACAGATGTGCAATTCAAATGATACCTTACAATAAAAATTTTATCCATAAGTTTAGAAATGGGTTAGTCAACTACCTTAGAGAGTCAAAATTGCAAAGTAAGGCATCCCAACATTGTTTCTCTGTCCACTTTTTCCTTATAATCCAATTTAATTGGAAATTCTTGTCATTAGAGCACTTAGTTTATACAACACAGCTGGGCTTACTGTTTTCAGAAGATACCTGAGAAAGGATCTGATATTTTTTTTGGTAGAATTCTAGAATGAGGTGAAGCGTTGATCATCAGGAGCCAACATGGGTGCAGTTCAATAAAAAGTCTTGTCAAAATAACTTCTTTTATTTACTAGGTTTTCACATCAAGGGTATGTCATTATATATAAATATAAATTATATACACACACAAAATATATACAAATACATATTTGTGTGTATGAATATGTGTATATACACACATATACATTCACCTATGTATATATGTGTGCACACACTCGCATACAAAATACATATGTATTATATATACTTGCATTTGTGCATATGTATGATACATAGATAAATACATATATATTTCATTAAGGCAATATAGAAAAATACAAGCTAAATATTAAAGTAGTGTCAGATGGATTACAACTAGTTGAAAAACCTTATTCTAAGTATACTTGTTGGATTGATGGTAAACGGGTATGAAATCTTTAGTGACATTCCACAACACTGTATCTTTTTGGTCTATCCTATTCATTTTACAACTAATGACCTGGATGAAGAAATAAAAGGCATACTTATAAAATTTGTGCTTGACACAGAACAGAAGGGAATAGCTAATACATTTTGTGAGAGAGTCAAGATTCAAAACAAATTTTGACTGAAACTAACAAAATGAAATTTAACAAGGATAAATAAAAAAAAATTTCTATTCAGGCTAAAAATACACTCTAGTAGTACAGGATGCAGGAGATCTGGATTTGAAGCAATTTTTTTTTTTTTGCAAGAAGAAAAGGTCAGGGATCCTAGCTGATTATAAATTCAGTAGGAATCAGTCATTCAAGGTTGACAAAAAAAAACCATAACAAAACAAAACAAAAAACTAACATGATCTTTAGCCACATTTATAGAGTTTAGAACAAAAAAGACAGTTCTTCTCTCCCCTGACTAGATCATATACATGAAATTGTGTCTATATAGCTCTGGATGCCACATTTAAAGACAGACATTGGCAGAGTTGAGCTCTTTCAGTGGAAGGTAGCCAGGATGCTGCAGGGTCCCAAAATCAAGTCTTCTGCTTGATTATTGAAGAAACTAAGACTATTTAGCCTTAAGAAAAATGACACTGGGGAGTAGAAAGATGCACATACACATAGCTCCAAACCCACAACCCACAGAACGGCTAGAGGGGACCAACTCACGGTGAATTCTGCACCCAGAGGCCACGGAATATTGGAGCGAGGGAGATTTCTGTTCCGGAGAGACCTGCAAACCTCTCGGGGGGGGGGGGGGGGTGTCATTCACGCTGCAGACTGGGCGCTGGGACTGGGAGCAGAGGGCAGCCCTGCAGCGGCCGCGACACCGTGAGGAAAAGATCCGAGCGGGCTACGGGGACGGGATCTCCAGCAGCCACGCGGGTCCCTCCACCCACAGAGGGACCTGCAAACCTCTCGCAAAAGGTCCATCGCACTGCAAACGCGGAGCCCAGCCCAGACCTGCGGCGGCCGCAGCTCCGAGAGGTACAGACCCGAGCAGGCTTCAGGAACGGGATCTCCAGTGGTGGCACAAGCCCCTCCACCCACAGGTGACGGGGGTTGGTGAGAGAGTCTCTTTGGCGGGTCAAGAAGGGAGTGGGGTGCCCCCATGGCTCGGGCCCCCCCGGAGATAGAAGCTGAGAGGCAGCTGGAGACAGGGGTTCCCCAAGCGGGCGGGAGCCTGAATCCATTGTGGAAGGTCTGTGCATAAACCCCCTGAGGGAACTGAGCCTGAAATGTGGCCCTGTCCAGACCTGACCACCTGAACTTAATTCTCACACTGAATAGCAGCCCTGCCCCCGCCAAAAGCCCTAAGGCTGGAAGCAGCATTTGAATCCCAGTCTCCAAACGCTGGCTGGGAGGACCAGGAGGTGAGGTGGGTGTGAGGAGAATATTCAGAGGTCAAGTCACTGGCTGGGGAGAATGCCAGGAAAAGGGAAAAAAATAAGACTATTGATGGCTACTTTCTTGGAGAACAGACATTTCCTCCCTTCCTTTCTGATGAGGAAGAACAATGCTTACCATCAGACAAAGACACAGAAATCAAGGATTCTGTGTCCCAGCCCACCCAATGGGCTCAGGCCATGGAAGAGATCAAAAAGAATTTTGAAAATCAAGTTAGAGAGGTGGAGGAAAAACTGGGAAGAGAAATGAGAGAGATGAAAGAGAAGTATGAAAAGCAGATCAGCTCCCTGCTAAAGGAGAACCAAAAAAATGTTGAAGAAATTAACACCTTGAAAACTAGCCTAACTCAATTGGCAAAAGAGGTTCAAAAAGCCAATGAGGAGAAGAATGCTTTCAAAAGCAGAATTAGCCAAATGGAAAAGGAGATTCAAAAGCTCACTGAAGAAAATAGTTCTTTCAAAACTAGAATGGCACAGATGGACGCTAAGGACTTTATGAGAAAGACAGGTATCACAGAACATAGCAAGAAGATTGGAAAAATGGAAGATAATGTGAAATATCTTATTGGAAAAACAACTGACCTGGAAAATAGATTCAGGAGAGACAATGTAAAAATTCTGGGACTACCTGAAAACCATGATCAAAAGAAGAGCCTAGACATCATCTTCCACGAAATTATCAAGGAAAACTGCCCTGAGATTCTAGAACCAGAGGGCAAAATAAATATTCAAGGAATCCACAGAACACCACCTGAAAGAGATCCAAAAAGAGAAACTCCTAGGAACATTGTGGCCAAATTCCAGAATTCCCAGGTGAAAGAGAAAATATTGCAAGCAGCTAGAAAGAAACAATTCAAGTATTGTGGAAACACAATCAGGATAACACAAGATCTAGCACCCTCTACATTAAGGGATCGAAGGGAATGGAATAGGATATTCCAGAAGTCAAAGGAACTAGGACTAAAACCAAGAATCACCTACCCAGCAAAACTGAGTATAATACTTCAGGAGAAAAAATGGTCTTTCAATGAAATGGAGGATTTTCAGGTTTTCTTGATGAAAAGACCAGAGCTGAAAAGAAAATTTGACTTTCAAACACAAGAATGAAGAGAAGCATGAAAAGGTGAACAGCAAAGAGAAGTCATAAGGGACTTACTAAAGTTGAACTGTTTACATTCCTACATGGAAAGACAATATTTGTAACTCTTGAAACATTTCAGTATCTGGGTACTGGGTGGGAGTACACACACACACATGCACACATGCACACATACATAGAAACAGAGTGCACAGAGTGAATTGAAGAAGATGGAATCATATCTTAAAAAAAAATGAAATCAAGCAGTGAGAGAGAAATATTAGGAGGAGAAAGGGAGAAATTGAATGGGGCAAATTATCTCTCATAAAAGAGACAAGCAAAGACTTATTAGTGGAGGGATAAAGAGGGGAGGCGAGAGAAAATCATGAGGTCTACTCTCATCACATTCCACTAAAGGAAAGAACAAAATGCACACTCATTTTGATAGGAAAATCTATCTCACAATACAGGAGAGTGGGGGACAAGGGCACAAGCAGGGTGGGGGGGAGGATAGAGGGGAGGGCATGGGGAGGAGAATGCAATCCGAGGTCGACACTCGTGGGGAGGGAAAGGATCTTAAGAGAATAGAAGTAATGGGGGACAGGATAGGATGGAGGGAAATATAGTTAGTCCTATACAACACACCTAGTATGGAAATCATTTGCAAAACTACACAGATTTGGCCTATATTAAATTGCTTGTCCTCCAAAGGGAAGGGGTGGAGAGGGAGGGAGCTAAAGAAGTTGGAACGCAAAGTGTTAGGATCAACTGTAATGTTCTTACCACTAGGAAATAAGAAATACAGGTCAAGGGGTAAAGAAAGCTATCTGGCCCTACAGGACAAAAGAGAAGACGGAGACAAGGGCAGAGAGGGATGATAGAAGAGAGAGCAGATTGGTCACAGGGGCAATTAGAATGCTTGGGTTTGGGGGGGGAGGGGATAAAAGGGGAGAAAATTTGTAACCCAAAACTTTGTGAAAATAAATGTTAAAAGTTAAATAAAAAAAAAAAAGAAAAATGACACTGCAGGGAAGGGGTACATGATAGTTATCTTAAAACATCTGAGGTAGACTCTGAAGATAGAACAGCTGTGAACAGGAGTCAAATAGAGGCTTAAATCTGCCTGGGGTTGTTCACTACCCCCTGGCTATAAAGGAGCACTCAGGCTGTTCTTCTGACACAGGTAAATTGGGGAGGCTGCATGTCTCAGAAAGCAGCCCCTGGCTGTTTGTGTTGGAACAGGAAGAAATTGTTGAGTGCCTCAGGAGGAAAAGAGTAGGATATGAATCAAAAGAATACATAGTAGCTGGAGGCTGTGATGAGTGAGAGAGTGGGTAGACTATGGAAGCTGAGAGGCAGAGAAAGAGAAGGGGGGAGAGGGAGAGAGGAAGGGAAGGGGAAGGAAGAGGAGGAGGAAGGGGAGAGGAGGAGAAAGAGCAGGCGGTGAGGGAGAAAAAGGTGGAGGAACAGGGGGAGGATATTTTGCAGTTCATTCTAATTGTTCCACAGTTTGAGTGATGATAGTTCATCAGAGTTTTCAGGTATGTGTCTAGAGCAATTTGTGAGTTACTTTGGGTTTGGATCCCTAGAGAATTTGGGAGAGGAGAATGTGATGAACAGCACTTGAAGACAGACTCCTCCAGGATGTGCTTCTGGGCAGCCAAGTTGAATGTGGGCTGGTCCTAGTGACTTCCGACTTCCCTATGGAGGATAATTAGCTGTACTGAGGAGTTGTTTCTCCCTTACTTTCCTGGAATTCTTGCATTCCTTGCCTCCATTTCATGGAATCCCTGGTTTTCTTCAAAACTCATCTCAAACTCAACCTTCCACATGGAGTCTTTCCTGACCCTTTACCCCCATGTTAGTGTCCTCCTTTCTCAAACCATCTTTTAAAAAAAATATACATGTATAATATACATATGTATATATTTGCATATGCTCATGGGTGCGTGTTGTCTTCTCTCTTAGAATATAGTAAGCTCCTTGAGAAAGGGGACTATTCTCTTTAAATCTTTGTAGCTCCATCCCTTGGCAAAATGCCAGGTGAAAGTAGGTCATTAATACATGTTTATTGAATGATCAGTTTGGCTAGGATTATAAGAATCATAGGTGAACAATTATGGGTGTTCCAATGAAAGCTAAAATTTGAGAGTAGAAAGATCATATGGTGCAGACTGCCTTTGGTGTTTCCTCAGTTTCCATGGTTCTACAAATTCACTGAGTCATTATTTTTCCATCTGTGTTTCATGGGATAAGGTGTTTCTGGGATAGTGCCACGTCATATTCAGAATGCAGACCCATATGCATGCAACTGAGCAGGCTTCCAGAAAGGTAAATATGGCAGCACTACTTTAAATTACATGGTATCTTCAATGATTGAGGTCATTCAGTCACTGGAAAATTACCTGGGGTTTAACAGAAACTTCAGGGAAATATTTGAATGTACACTCAGAACACAGGTCATTGTTATGAAAATGCTGAGTAACAGTCTTTTGCTAAACATTTTTTACATGTTTACTATGGCATTGGTGAGGTTTAGGGATGCTGGGACCCCAAAATAGTGACATGTGGGTCCTGCTCAAATGAATTCAACCCAAGCCTTCTTTCAGCCAAAGAAAAACAAGATTTATTAAAAAGTTGCCATATTGACCAGACTCTTGAGGAATCTTAGCATTGGCTAAACTCAAGGAATCTGAGCTTTTGTGACTCTTATATTGGCCAGCAGGCCCAGATTGAATCTGAATACCTTAATGGAGGCTGAGATGGATCTTATATACAGAAAGACTATGGGAGGGATCTAGGGTTGGCCAAGAAGTCTGGGGTGACTGGAGGATAGGTCTAGGGAGGACCTTGATGGGAATGGTGAGTAGGCTGGGATGACTAGAGGTTGGAAGCCAAGAACCAAGAGAATGGGGTTTTGATAAGATCAAAGGTGGGAAGCAGTCTGAGATAATTGGGAAGTAATGGACAATGAAGGCTTGGGCTAGGTTAAGAGTAAGAAATAATTGGGCATAGGGGTAATGAAAGACCAGTTGAAGGGATTATAGCCTCAGGTAAATGCCAGACCAACTGAGAAGATTTAAGGACAGTTCAAGGGGGTTTCCAGAGCTTGTACCCCATCAGCACTATGCTTATCTCAGGTATACAAAGCAAGGCCCCAAACAAACAACCATCAAACGCAACAAAACATAGTCCTACTTTCAAAGAGTTTGTTAGGTTGGAGGTGAGGGTCTTTTGGAGTACCTGAAGGAGTTCAAGAATTTGAGAACTATTTTTCATTAGGAAGAAATTTTGATTGAAACATTGAAGGGCAGTTTGAGAGATGAGCTTCAGAAATGCCTTGTAGCACTATTACTTTTGTGCTGGCACATGAAGCAGTTGTATGGTGTCTCTGGAAGAGGCGTAGCTTGCTGCTCCCTCAAAATTTGACTGATTGATGGGCATATTTGTCCAGTTGGAAAATAGATGGAAACATCACAGGAGAAAGTGAGCATATATGTCCCAAAAGAGGGGTTAATCTTTGACCACACAAATGAAAGCAGAACCTGGTGCAGTTAGAGATTAGGAAGCCTAGGTAGAGATTAGAGTCAAGGTGCTAACTGTTGTTTTAAGGATCCTGGAGCCATTTCACTTTAATTACTGGACTGTTGATTGGAGGTAAGAGTCTATGAAAATATAGTGGAGCAAATGGCCTTGAAGGCTCAAACAAAGGCTTGAGAGTCCTGGCACACAACCATTTTGTAACGCCCTAGGCCCATATTTTTGAGATGCATGACACTTGACTCATTACAGCAGGTAGCTTTATCATAGTCTCCCCTGAAAGACATAGGCCTTGTCCTAGGCTAGAATCAGAAGTGGCAGGGCTAAGATGTGTTCTAGAAAAAGAAGAGCCTAAGGTCATTGAAGGTGAAGGACCCTTGTTAAGGTGGTTGAGAATGAAAAAAAACAGTGCAATAATCTGGCCCCAGGGCAGGAAATGTGGTGACTAATCCCCATGGATTTTGGTTGAGGGCAATGGCCACGGGAAGAAAGAGAAGGGTTGCAGGAGGAACAGGAGGCAAAGAAGAGGCCGGAGCAGAGGTAGCAGCAGCAAGAGAAAATAGACACTGAGACTCAGAGGAAATAGAAGAAGTAGAGAAAAAAATGATATAGGACTGAGAAACCAAGTATGTGATACAACAGGATAATTAGAACCATTGAATGTCAGAAATTTTTAGTCAGGATGCAATGCTCTTTGAACTGCATAATCTCACAAGGAAAGTGGGAACTGTTTCCATGGGGCCAGTGGAAAGAACAGTGGATTTTGGAGTCAAAGGATCTGGATTCAAATCCTACCTTTGTCACTTAGGCAAAGGTAAGGTCACGTGTGTGACCTTAGGTATGTTGCATTTTCTCATTTATAAAGAGATAGGGGTGGACTTGATGCCCTCTAAGGTCCCTTTTAACTTTAAATCTGTTCTCCTGTGAGTTCTCCTCCTCGTTTCCCAGAGGGATTCAGAGGAAGAATAGGGAATACTGTTAAATGCTCAACTTAATAGGTAAAGGTTATGCACAGAAGGTGAAGATTTACTGCTGCTCATAACTGATCAATGGACTATAAGGGAACACTAAGGCATTTTTCTTCCTTTTTAAAAATATTTTTTTAAATTTGTTTTGTTAAATATTTCCTAATTACATTAAAAATTTTTAATATTCTTTTAATAAAATTTGAGTTCCAAATTCTCTTCCTCCCCCTTGCCTCTTCCCCTCTTTGAGAATGCAAGCATTTTTCTATTGATGACACATGTGAAGTCATGCAAAACATACTTCCATGTCAACCATGTGGCAAAAGAAAATACAGATTGAAAAAGAACAAGAAGTATAAAGAAGGTTTAAAGACGTATGCCTTAAAAGGCATTTAGAGTTCATTCATTCTTTCTCTGGGGACAGATAGCATTTTTCATCATGGGGCCTTTGGAATTTTCTTGGATCATGGCCTTGATCAGAGTAGCTGTGTTTCACAGTTTATAATCATTAAAATATTGTTGTTATTGCGTACAGTGTTCTCCTGGTTCTCATCACTTCACTTTGCATGAGTTCATATAAGTCAGGGGTAGGGAACCTGAAGCTTTGAGGCCACATGTGGCCTTCTAGGTCCTTGGGTGCTGCCTTTTGACTGAGTCCAAGTTTTATAGAAGAAATCCTTTTATTAAAAGGATTTGTTTTGCGAAGTTTGGATTCAGTCAAAGGGCCACACTTGAGGACCTAGAGGGCCATGAGGCCTTGATGCCACAGGCTCCTCACCCCTGAATAAGTATTCCCAGGTTTTTCTGAAACCATCCTGTTTGGCATTTGTTATAGTATAACAGTATTCCATCACAATCATATATCACAACTTGTTCAACCATTCCCCAATTGTGCATCCCTTTTCCACTTCCAATATCCAATTTCTAACTCCAATAACATTATAAATAGTTTTTGGTAGAAAAATATTTCTTTGGTATCTTTGATCCCACTAGTAATAGGATTATTGGATCAAAGGGTATGCACAGTTTTATAGCCCCTTAGTTATAGTTCCACATTGCTCTCCAGAGTGGTTGGATTAGTTCACAACTCCATCAGCCATGAATTAGTGTTCCTGTTTTTCTTCATCCCCTCCAGAATGGTCATTTTCCTTTTCTGTCATGGTAGCCAATCTGACAGGTGTGAGGTGGTATCTCAGGATTGGGTTTTTTTTTTTTGTCTTTAATTTTATTTTAGATTCAAACACCCAAATACAAATATCAAACAGAGAAAAGAAACAAAAACATATCATAAACTTGAATATTGGAATTAAATGCAAAGAAAAAAAAATGTATGCCCTGTGCAGAGCAGAACAGAAAAGAGGATTCAAAATACGTAATGATAAATTTGCATTTCAAGAAAGCCTGTATGATAAATAATATGCATTGTATTGAGAACTGTTCATCTTGTCTTTGCTTCCTTGTAAGTTTTCTTTTGTTCTATGTTGTGCACTTTTTTTTACTTTTTTTCCTCTCCCTTCCCTCTCCCAAGAAAGCGACAGTTAAGTTTGGATATATTTCTCTATAGCAATAGATATACACATACACATAAGCATATATAGATATAAACTTTCCCAAACAAATTTTTCTCTTCATTGGCCTTTTGACATTTTGTATTAGGTTATTTTTTTAGGGTGTTATTTTCTTCAGTATTTTTGGGGTCTCTTTCAGTAAGCTGTTGATTTGATTTTCATGGTTTTCTTGCATCACTCTCATTTCTTTTACCAACTTTTCCTCTACTTCTGTTAATTTTCAAAATCCTTTTTGAGCTCTTCCATAGTCTGTGATCAGTTCATATTTTTCTTGGAGGCTTCTGATGTGGGAGCTTTGACTTTGTTGCCTTCTGTTTGTATGTTTTGATTTTCTTTTTCACCAAAGTAAGATTCTGTAGTCTAAGTTCCTTTACTAGGTTTACTCATCTTCCCAGCCACATACTTGACTTTCTAACTGTCAAGATAGGACTCTGCTTCCAGTGGGAATGAGGGTGAGTGTACTGCCGTAGGCTTCAGGGATTTTGTATCAGTTGCTCATTTCCCATTGTCTGTGAGCCTAGAGCTCTGTAAGAAGCCTCTGCTGTTGTTGCTTCTACTGCTGTTACTGCCAATCACTGCCATCACCACCCCCGCCACCCTGGGACTGTGACTGGACCTGGTCAGACTGCAAGCTCCTCTTTCACCCAGGTTATACAGTTTTCCCACTGACCTTTTTGGAGTTGATGGGTTGAGAAGTCTGGAAACTGCCACAGTTGCCAATGATTCAGTCCCTTGAGGCCTGCTCCAGACTGCCCATGGTAGTGCTGTCTATGCCAGACTGTGCTCTGCTCCCAGCCTGGTGTGATAGACCCTTCCTGTTGACTTTCCAGGTTGTCTTGGGCTGGGAATTTATTTCACTCTGGCATATTGTGGGTTCTGTAGCTTTAGAATTTTCTCAGAGTCATTTTTTTGCATGTATTTGGAAGGCTTTGGAGAAGAGCTCAGGGAAGTCCCTGCTTTTACTTTACCATCTTACCTTCACCTCTTTTTAAAAATGATTTCTTGATTTTGTACTTTATGTTAGTGTTGGGCTCTATTACCAGCACAGGGGATAAGGGGGTTCACTGTCCTAAGCTTAAGGCTTTTTCTTACTGCTATTTTTAGAACTAGTTCTGGGGGTTTGGAAATTTTTGGTACTTCCATGGTGGTAATCTGAGGAGAGGTGTAGTCACTGTTCTACTGGTTTGCATTCTAGTCTTTCCTCAGGAAGTATCCCTGACCCCTTGGGATTACAATCAGTACTACTCTTTATATCCCTGTTCTCTTGGGACTCAGGGTTTCTTGTTTCTTAGGACCAGAAGTGATCTTCCTCCTCAGAGATCCTGTTCCCTTGAGACTGAAGGTGATATTGTTCCTCAGAGCCCTTCCTTCCTCTTGACCAAAAGTGCTCCTCTCTGTCTTTGAGCTATGACCCAGAAAGTTGGTGTAGTCAATGAAATTGCCAAACAGCATCCAGTCCTCCATGCAGTCCTCACACAGGGGTCTTGTATTCTCTTTCTGACCACTTGACAGATCCCCTTACTGTTGCCAGCTTGACAGCTCCTGAAGCTGCTGCTGCTTCTGTTACCACCACTTATTCCCACCGCTAGTATTTCATCTACTTGAGCATCAAGTCAATCTCTACCTCCGTGGCACAGATATCTTTTTCTGTCCTCACAAGTTGTCTTGGCCTGGAACAATGTCTCACCCTGATCTTTTGTTGCCTTTGTCATTCTGATTTTTATTTAAAGCATTATTTCAAGATTCTCTTGAAGTTGAATTTTGAGAGAGCTCAGCTGAGTACTTGCTTTTCTTTGCCATCTTGGCTCTATACCCAGAAGGAACTATTCACCAAGATGCTATTATGATGCTGATGGTATTTGTTTGACATGAATGCAAAGTCCTCTCCCTGAGTTTTGTAATGGCATCTGTTGATAGTATAATACAATATGTTTGTAGACCATAGTATGGATGAAGAATTAGCATTGTAACTGTACCAGTTAAATGCATGGAAAAAGTAGCACTGTGTCATTGGATATGAGAAAACAACACAACGTTAATGTGAGTTATTAAGAATCTTGTGTGGAGATGTCCAGATCTGGCTCACTTGCAATTTAAGGAGAAATGCTCAATTTGTGGTAGCCTTGATGAAATGGGTATAGAATCTAAGGAAAGGCTACTTCCTTCAATTGGTACTTGGAATCTTGTGAATGTGACCCTCTTGGTTCCTCTGCTCTCATATGAAGTGGTATCATCTTCTGGAGTCAGTGGTGCATGAGTCCTATAAGATTCTATACAGCTAAGTGGGATAATTCTGAGAACCTTCCAGTTTCCATATGGGGAAAGAATGATTACTCTCACTCACACAGACCCAGAGCTTGTGGAATGATTGAGAATGATGAGCATGTGTGAGTTGGTTGGTAACAATTTGAAGAATTATTATATGAAAGGGAAATTGGATTGATTCTATGCAGCTTTAGAGGGAAGAATTAAGGAATGGAAGTTACAAGGAGACAAGTTTTTGTTGAGTATAGGGAAAAAATTTAATAAGAATTGGAGTTGTTCTAAAATGGATCTGCTTTGAAAAATGGGGAGTTCCCCATCACTGGAAAGGCTCAAATGGAGGCTGTGTCATGTCATCAAAAGGATGCCTGAATTGGATGGGAGGTCAGACCAGATGGCTTCAGCTACATTTCAGGGGTCAGGTTCTCTATTTTGTAAAAGTTAGGAAGCTTGGGGGTGGAGCCAAGATACACGTATACTAGCTCTATCCCCACAGCCATATAAAATATCTGTAAAGAAAGACTCTCGACAAATTCTAGAGCAGCAGAAGCCACAGAACAACAAAGTGGAGGAGATTTCCAGCCCAGGGTGACCTGGAAGGCCAAAGGGAAACATCTCTCTCACCTGACTCAGAATGGAGCCCAGCCCAGCCTTGGCTTTGTAGCATGGCTCTGGGAGGAGGATGCAAGCAGGCCTCAGGGGCAGAATTCCCAGTCGCAGTAGCAGCAGTTCACAGATCCCTCAACCCACAGGTGCCAAAGGTCAGTGACAGGGTTTTTTCAGCTGGCTGAGAAGAGAGAAGGGCTTCCCATAGCTCTGGCCTCAGGTGGCAGCAACTTCCACAGCAGACCCTACAGCAGACCCCATCCATTATTGGATAGTAAAACCCCTGGGGGCACTGAACTGCTGATTCTTACCTCGACCCTGTGTAGAGACCCTGTCTCCATCTAATACTCTTGATGGATTTGAGCAGTTGATCTTTATCTCACACTGAATGGCAGCCCTACCCCTGCCCCTTTTCTGAATCTCAGCCCAAAGTGTTGTCTTGGCAGAACTGGAGGCAAAGTAGTTGTGAAGAGGAAACTCTATTACTCAGATTCTGGGCACAAAAATTTCTACTTGCTCCCAGACAAGTGTACAAGCTTGAGTACACCCTACTCTTGACAAAGGACCCAAAAGTCAAGTAACTGGTTGGGAAAATGCCCAAAAAAGGGGAAAAAAATAAGACCATAGAAGATTACTTTCTCGGTGAACAGATATCTCCTCCCATTCTTTCAGATGAGGAAGAACAATGCTTACCATCAGGGAAAGACATAAAAGTAAAGGCTTCTGTATCCCAAACATCCAAAATACATATTCAGTGGTCTCAGGCCATGGAAGAGCTCAAAAAGGATTTTGAAAATTAAGTAAGAGAGGTGGAGGAAAAACTGGGAAGAGAAGTGAGAGAGATGCAAGAAAAGCATGAAAAGCAGGTCAACATCTTGCTAAAGGAGACACAAAAAATGCTGAAGAAAATAACACCATTAAAAATAGGCTAACTCAATTGGCAAAAGATGTTCAAAAAGCCAATGAGGAGGAGAATGCTTTCAAAAGCAGAATTAGCCAAATGGAAAAGGAGGTTCAAAAGCTCACCAAAGAAAATACTTCTTTAAAGATTAGAATGGAACAGATGGACGCTAATGACTTTATGAGAAACCAAGAAATAGCAAAACAAAACCAAAAGAAGAAAAAATGGAAGATAATGTGAAATATCTCATTGAAAAAACAACTGACCTGGAGAACAGATCCAGGAGAGATGATTTAAAAATTATGGGACTACCTGAAATCCATGATCAAAAAAAAGAGCCTAGACATCATCTTTCATGAAATTATCAAGGAAAACTGCCCTGATATTCTAGAACCAGAGGGCAAAATAAATATTGAAAGAATCCACTGATCACCTCCTGAAAGTGATCCAAAAAGAGAAACTCTTAGGAACGTTGTAGCCAAATTCCAGAGTTTCTAGGTCAAGGAGAAAATATTGCAAGCAGCTAGAAAGAAATAATTTGAGTGTTGTGGAAATACAGTCAGGATAACACAAGATCTAGCAGCTTCTACATTAAGGGATCAAAGTGCATGGAATATGATATTCCAGAACTCAAAGGAACTAGGACTAAAACTAAGAATCACTTACCCAGCAAAACTGAGTATAATACTTCAGGGGACTTTCAACAAAATAGAGGACTTTCAAGCATTCTTGATGAAAAGACCAGAGATGAAAAGAAAATTTGACTTTCAAACACAAGAATCAAGAGAAGCATGAAAATGTAAACAGTAAAGAGAAATCATAAGGGACTTACTAAAGTTGAACTGTTTACATTCCTACATGGAAAGACAATATTTGTAACTCTTGAAACTTTTTTCAGTATCTGGGTAGTTGGTGGGATTACACACACATGCACACACACACACACACACACACACACACACACACACAGAGAGAAAGAGAGAGAGAGAGAGAGCATAGGGTGAATTGAATAGCATGGGATCATACCTTAAAAAAATGAAATTAAGCAGTGAGAGAAATATATTGGGAGGAGAAAAGGAAAAATGTATTGGGGCAAATTATCTCTCATAAAAGAGGCAAGTAAAAAGACTTTTCAGTGGAGGGAAAAAAAGGGGAGGTGAGAGAAAAAACATGAAGCTTACTCTCATCACATCCATTTAAAAGAAGGAATAAAATGCACACTCATTTTCATATGAAAACCTATCTTTGACAAGGTCAAAAGAGAGAATAGAAGAAATGGGGGGCAGAATAAGATGGAGGGAAATGTAGTTAGTCTTATATAATACAACTATTATGGAAGTCATTTGCAAAACTATACAGATATGGCCTAAACTGAATTGTTTGCCTTCCCAATGGGGATGAGTGGGGAGGGAGGGAGGAAGAGCAGTTGGATCTTAAAGTTTTAGGAACAACTGTTGAGTATTGTTCTTGCATACAACTAGGAAATAAGAAATACAGGTAAAGGGGTATAGAAAGTTATCTGGCCCTACAGGACAAAAGAGAAGATGGGGATAAAGGAAGGGAGAGATGTTAAAAGAGAGGGCAGATTGGTGAGAGGGATAATTAGAATGCTCAGCGTTTTGGGGTGGAGGGAGGGGAGAAATGGGGAGAAAATTTGGAACTCGAAATTTGGTGGAAATGAATGTTGAAAAATTAAATAAATAAATTAATAAAAAAGAGAAAGAAAAAAGTTGGGAAGCTTGGACTTTAATCCTCTTTCATTAATTCAAAAGCATAAATGTCTTGACTATACAAAAAAATTAACTAGTTTTCACAGAGGAAAAAACAGAGCCCTTAGGAAATGTGACACAGCACTTGTTAATGAAACAAAAGAAGTGGAGTTAGAATAAGAGAACATTTGTGAGTCTGGGGGGCCATCTAAGTAGGATACCATCATAGAGGAACTTAAGCATCTCAGGGCAATGAGAATTGAGGAAGAAGTGATCCCAATGGAGAGATATTGAATTAGGATTTTGTCTGTTCCAGAGTTTTGCTTAAATTCAGTCATGTCATGCTATTGAGATGAATTACAAGATAATAACATCCAGTCAATGTCATTAAACTTTGAAGAAATTTTTTGGTGGGGCAACAAAAGCTCTGTTTCCTTGCTTCATATGACCTTACAGCTCATAAAGCTAGAAAGAAACTTGGAGATCAACTAGACTCATTGCTTCATTTTAAAGATGGAGGCAATTTGAAGTCAAGTTAGGTGGGCTTTGGGCTAAGACAATGAGAATTAACATGTAATGCAGCCTTCTTATAGAAAGAGAGATGACCAGAACTAAAGGGGGCCTAAGAGGCTACCTGATACAACTCACTTATTTTACAGATGAAGATGCTGAGGCCCAGAGAAGGCAAATAACTTGCTCAAGGTGAAACAGTGAGTTGGTCATCAGGGAAAAGATGGCCCAGTTGAGGTTTTTCCTCTTCAATTTGCTAAAGATATGAGAAAAATGTGGCATACTTGGAAAGTTCATTTTACCTTTCTTTCATATTCACAAAATTGTAGGGAGGAACAACTGTTTCTCTTAAATTTGGTCAATGATTACATTGCAAAGACAGAAAAGAATTCTGATTGCAAAAAATCCAAACAAAACAAAAACAAGCAAATAAAAAACACAAAGAAACCTCTATAATGAGCATAAAAATAATTTTGGTAATGGAGTATAAGTAAGTTGAGTATTGGAAATGTGGTTTTTTTAATATAGGAAGACCTGGGTTCAAATTCTGTAACACGAGATGTTTGATCATAGGCAAATAGTTTAACTTCTGTGGATCTTGGTTTTCTGATCTGGAAAGTGGGAATAAATATGTCTATACTATGTCCATTCCTTGGTCATCTAGGTGGTATAGTGGATAGACTGCTGGGTCTAGAGTCAGGAAGACTCAGCTTCCTGTGTTCAAATCAAGTGGAGTATAGGTAAGAGTTCTCTGCTGTTCCCCTCCCAATCTGCTGAACCAGGATACTTCAGATAAACCTTTACCCTGACCCTTTTTATTGGGCTCCATGCTTGATTTACCAAGAAGACCCAGAAGCAGTTAGGAAGCAGACTCATTTCCATGGAAACAACTCAGTCCAGCAATTGAAGGAAGACAGTCCCCTGAAAACCCTAATTACACTAATATGAACTATTATTGTTGTTTTACACACACACACGATTATAATTATTATAATATTAACTTTTATAGCTAATATGAAATATTATTACTATTTATTGTGATCATTCTCTATGCTGATTTGTTATGGGAAAAAACAAAGATTAGGAAATTCAGTCAAAATGGGTCAAGAACATAAATTCCTCCAGTGCAGGGCCTATCTTCTTTTATTCTTGTATTCCCTGTGCCCAACAAAGTGCTCATTATGCAGCAGGCATTTAATAAATGCAAAGCATATAGTAGGCAAGTAGTTAGATGGTGCAATGGCTATGGAGAGAGCACTGGCCCTGAAATCAGGAAGACTGGAGTTCAAATCCAGCCTCAGAAACTAGTTATGGGACCCTGGGTAAGTCACTTAACCCTGTTCGTTAAGTTTCCTTATCTGTGAAATGAGCTGGAGAAGGAAGTGGTGGACCACTCCAGCATCTTTGCCAAGAAAACCTCAAATGGAATCATGAAGAGTCTGACGTGACATAGCACTTTGGTTTATAAAGGACTTTTTTTACAACCCCATGAGGCAGATTGTGCAAGTATTGTTTTTTTGCCAGGAAACTAAAGTTCAGTCAATAAACATTTATTAAGTACCTACTGCATGCCAGACACTGCTCTAAGTTGTGGAAAGGAAAACAAAACAAAACAGAATGATTTGGTAGTCATTACATGGATATTTAAGTGTTGGAGTCTGGAGTCTGACCAAGGATGAATTCATTGTAAGTAGTATTTATTTATTTGGTATATGTTTGATATTTACTTACTTCTGTATGTGTTTGTTCTTTTTTTCACTCCCCACCCCATACAAACTTTCAAACTCTTTGAGATTAGGGTGTCCAGTTTTTTTTTGTTCCTCAGCTTGTAGTACAGTACAGAGTAGACAATTAATAAATGTTTGTTGAATTGAATTGAAAATTTTCACAACACTCCAGTAATGAATCGTTCAGATGATCTGTTTGAATTCTGAAGGGGTAATTAGTACTATTAGAGAATATTGAAAAAAAGATATCACTGTGAAACCACTAGAGACTAGGGAAAACTCAAAGGCATTCGATTCAATCTGGACCTTTATGGATATAAACCAACAATGAACATCATAAAGGTAGCATTTAGTTTTCTGGCAGACCTCTCTCTTCTCCTGTGTTATTGACTGTGACGGTATAATGGAGATAGGGTGACAACTTGGATTCACACTACCTGAGTTTGAGTCCTGACATTGCCCCTTAACACAAGTACAATACTCAGGCAAGTCAATTCACCTCTTTTGGTGTCTTTCGTCTGTAAAATGTATATGTTGGATTTCAGGGCTTCTTAAACTTATTCCACTTGTAACTCCTTTTTGCATTTTGGCGGTGTTTATTGGTGTTATCTAGTATGACAGCATGTGCAAAGCATGCGTGCTTTGTGTGCAGAACCAGGCTGCATTGAAGTTGCACAATGCAAACTTGCACAATGACAAACACTGCCAGAAATACCTTGGATTCATCACGTGTTTGATTTTAAATTAATTTATGGTCATTGAGCATTCAGAAACCTTTTACTATTGCCATAGTTTTCATTACTCCATATAGGGTGGAGAACCAAAGTTTAAGAAGCATTGGACTAGATGACTTCTAAAGGGCCTTTCAACTCTGAATCAATATACTCATAGTCTAAAATGTACACTTAATATTGGTCAATGAATCATAGAATATTGGAGCTGACTGCAACTTTGCAGATCATCACTGTCCAGATGAAGAAACAGACTGAAGGAAATTTGGTGGTGTGGCCGAGGTCACAGAGTTAATTTATATCTGTTTTCTTCAGACATCTTGAGTTTGTTAGATTTTATTCAACAAAAAATAAACACAAGCTGATCATTGCTAAATGAATAAGATTTCATTATGCTAAAAGTTACTTCCATTTTAAAATTAGCCTTATTTCAATCAGCTTTTTAGAAGTAAGATTTCAAGGATGTCACATTCTCCTCACATCTCTCTGAAGTTCAACTTTCCTCTCTAGAGTTATTGCAGTTGAAAAAAATAATAATTTAACCTAAGCTGCAGGCCATGTAAAAGACTAAAATGATTATCACATATTTGAGTTTTACTTCAGGTATAACTCTCAAATATCAAGCAATTAAAAAAAACTTTACAAATGCATTTCTCCCCACTCTGACAGTTGTTGGGCATATACTTTACTCCATTTCACTGTGTTACCATAGAGAATATAAATGATGTCAAAACATAACAGTGTGCTACCATCGCTGAAACCACACAGCTCTGCCTTTACCATTGTTGCATCTGCTTGTTTAAAAAAAAAAAATTACATCTCTCTGTGATACCATTGTCTCTCTTGTGACACAGTGGGTCAGATTTTCATTTTAAGCAGCTTTCAAAGCCTTGGAGCAATTTTGGATTCCTTCCTTGCCCCAAACCACAGATCTAGTCACCACATCCTATTTATTCTGTCTCTATGATATCATTCATTCATCCCTTCCTTTCTGTCCTCAGCATCATCACTTTCATTCACATTCTTATTACCACTTGCTTAGTCTATTGCAACATTCTAACTCTTTTCTCTGCCTCCCATCTTTTCCATTACAATCCAGCAAATTTTCCTGAAGCAGAGTTCTGAAAAATCATAAATGGCTTCCTATTTTCTATAGAATAAAGTTCAAACATCCAGAGTTCAAGATCTTCAACCACTGGTTCTAATCTAGACTTCTAGTCATCTTACAATACTCCCTTATAGGTAGAGTCATTACTAGGTGGAATTGCAACAGAGAAAAATTCATTTGAGGGCTGGAACTGTCCTAGGAAGCAAGGGCATGCTTCAAGGAAAATGATACTGGTGGGAGGGAGTAGCATGTACTTCCAGGCAGTCTTGCTTGGTAGTCATAGCCCTCAGTTGAAGAGAAGGTAAGGCACAAGGATTGTCAGTCACCTTGGGAAAGAGCCATTTTAATACACCTTCCCAGGGGGAGTCTTTGTTTTCCCACCACCAGCAAAGATCCTTTTTATGTGCTTCTACTACTTCCCACCCCACCCCTGCCCAGTTGTGTCATTGATCTTAGGTACCCTACTTTCTATTCAAACTGAACACCATCCATTTCATGGATACATTTGTACTTTCCTTCCTCCTTGCCTTTTCCAGTGCTGCTGTTCTGCTGCGAATGCCTTCGTATCAATCAAAATCATGCCCATCCATCAAGGCTCAGGACAAACAGCACCTCTTCCATGAGATTTTCCATGATTCAGTCAACTAAATATGAATCCAGCCTCCAACTTAACCTCTTCCATAACCCTTTACTTATAAATCATATAATACTTTGCTTGTAGCTCTTTTTATGATGTTTAAGACACTTTGCTTTTTTGTATGTTAGCTAACTTGTGGTTACCTTTACTAGATTGTAAACACCTTGAGGACAAGAATTGTTGATCTTCATCTATGTTTGTCTTAATGTATCTAGTAGCCACTCAATAAAGATTAGCTGAAATAAAGTGAATTTTAAGGCATGCTTGAAAAAAGTTCAGTTTTGCGTGTAACAGGGACCAGAAAATGGTCATTTATTGGTTGGTTAAGTGTATGAAAAGAGAGGAAGAATAATGAGATTACATAGAGACTAGGTCTTGCCATCCCATTAATGCTTGTTCTGGAATGTTACTGGAAATGCTACCATCCCCTTTTTTCCGGTCAGTGTTCTATTTGTGAAGTAGCACTGGGTATAGTTTGGGTAATGACTGACCACTGTAATGCTGTTTGAGCTCTGTGTTTTGGGAAGCCTACCTCCCCTTTCTCATCTCTCCAGGAGGGACCTATTGCCACTAGCAGGGGACTCTCTGATGATAATGGTGTGAAGTTGCTTCCATGCAACACATGAAATTTTCATGTAATTTAAATATAAATTGGACCTACATGGGGATTTACTCATTGAGAAGTGCTCCCATGCTGTGTCTGTGCCGCATGCCCTAACAGGCCTGGCAACTCTACTGTGTATCTCTGAGAGGAAATTATTAAAAAGAATAAAACCCAACTTTTCTTGCAGTAATCCCAGTTGCCATGGATCCACTTCTCCTCATGGCTGTTGAGTTTTGAGAGGCAATGTTTCCATCAACTATGGAAGAATCCAGATAACCTCACTGGCAATGGCAATGATTCTATAAGGTTGAGACATTCTAAGGGATATTATAGAAACAACAGAGTTCAGTATATAGCTCTAGAACTTAATTTCTATTGTTCTCATTTTCCCAGATCAGTTCTATCAAAAAAAATTAGAATCACAGAATTTCAGAGTTGAAAGAGATCTCATTGGCCATATAATCTAAACCATGTTAGGAAAAAAAAACCCAATATAAATGTCTGAAAAGTGGTCATCTTGACTGACTTTGAAAACATCCATTGAGGGGGTTGGAGCCAAGATGGCAGAGTAGAAGGATGAACTTGTTGAAACTTTCCCCACACAGCCCATAAAATACCTGTAAAAAATGACTCTAAACAAATTCTAGAGCAGCAGAAGTCAAAAAATGACAGAGTGAAAGAGATTTCCAGCCCAAGACAGCCTGGAAGGCCAATAAGAAAGTTCGTTCACACTGGGCTCAGGGTGGAACATAGCCCATGGAATGCACTTCAACCTTGGCCATGTGGCTCACACAGGAATAGAGCAGGCTTCAGGGTGCAGGATCCTGGGTAGCAGCTGTGATTCCCAGATTACTCAACCCATAAATGCCAAAGACAGCTTCAAAGGGCAGTGAGAAAATTCTTTCAGCTGAGTGAGAAGGAAGCAGGGTCCTGCCTTAACCCCAGCACCAGGAGACCCCAGGTTGGGGCAACCACTGTGATAGCAGTGTCTATTTTTGCAACCCTTGGAGTAAAGACCCTGAGGGAATTGAGCCACTGATCTGAATCTCAGTCCTGAGTGGTGGTCTTGGAGTGTGTAGGAACACTGGCTGGTGCAGCTGGTGGAGACTCTGGAGAGGGAATACTACTCATAGATCCTGGGCAGAAAAGCTTATTTTTGCTCCCCGACCACAGCACAGGCTAGGAGAGGAGTAAACTCATCTCCCTTGATTGTGCCACCTTGGAGGAAGTGAGAACTTACAGGTCCCTAGAGTATACCCTCCACTTAACAAAGGACTCAAAAGTCAAGTAACTGGCTGGGAAAATGCCCAAAAAGGGAAAAAAAATAAGACCATAGAAGGTTACTTTCTCAATGAATGGGTATTTTCTTCCATCCTTTGAGATAAGGAAGAACAAGGCATACCATCAGAGAAAGACATAAAAGTCAAGTCTTCTGCATACAAAGCCTCCAAAACAAATATGCAGTGGTTGCAGGCCATGGAAGAACTCATAAAAGATTTTGAAAATCAAATAATAGAGGTGGAGGAAAAATTGGGAAAAGAAATGAGAGCAATGCAAGGGAACCATGGAAAGTGAGTCAGAAACTTGCTAAAGGGGACCCCAAAAATTGGTGAAGAAAGTAACACCATTAAAAATAGGCTAGCTTGGGGAGAGGAGCCAAGATGGTGGAGTAGAAAGACACACATACGCTAGCTCCGAACCCACAGCCCATAAAATATCTGTAAAGAAGAACTCCCTACAAATTCTGGAGCAGCAGAAGCCACAGAACAACAGAGTGGATGAGATTTCTGTTCCAGAGAGCCCTGAAAAACCAATGAAAGGTCCGTGGAGCACCAGACCCCAAGCAGAGCCCAGCCCTGCCTTGGCCACGCAGCACCAAGAGGAGCTGATCTGAGCAGGCTTCAGAGACGGAATCTCCAGTGGCTATGCAGGTCCTTCCACCCACAGGTGACAAAGGTCAGTGAGAGAGTCTTTCTGGGTGGCCGACAGGGGAGTGGGGTGTCCCCGTGGCTTGGGCCCCCTTGGGAGGCAGCAACGGGGTGGTGGTGGACAGGGGCTCCCCAAGCAGGCAGGAGCCCAGATCCATTGTTGAAGGTCTCCACATAAACCCCTGAGGGAACTGAGCCCGTGAGGCAGCCCTGCCCCCACCTGAGCACCTGAACTTAATCTCACACTGAATAGCAGCCCTGCCCCCGCCCAAAGCCCTGAGGCTGGGAAGCAGCATTTGAATCTCAGACCCAAAATGCTGGCTGAGTTGATCTGGAGGCGTGGTGGTGGTGGAAAGAAAACTCAGAAGGCAAGTCACTGACTGGGAAAATGCCCAGAAAAGGGAAAAAAATAAGACTATAGAAGGTTACTTTCTTGGTGAACAGATAATTCCTCCCTTCCTTTCTGATAATGAAGAACAATGCTTACCATCAGGGAAAGACACAGAAGTCAAGGCTTCTGTATCCCACACATCCAAAATAAATACACCATGGGCTCAGGCCATAGAAGAGCTCAAAAAGGATTTTGAAAATCAAGTAAGAGAGGTGGAGGAAAAACTGGGAAGAGAAATAAGAGAGATGCAAGAAAAGCATGGAAAGCAGGTTCACTTTGCTAAAGAAGACCCAAAAAAATGCTGAAGAAAATAACACCTTGAAAAATAGGCTAACTCAATTGGCAAAAGAGGTTCAAAAAGGCAATGAGGAGAAGAATGCTTTCAAAAGCAGAATTAGACAAATGGAAAAGGAGGTTGAAAAGCTCACTGAAGAAAATAGTTCTTTCAAAATTAGAATGGAACAGATGGAGGCTAATGACTTTGTGAGAAACCAAGAAATTACAAAACAAAATCAAAAGAATGAAAAAATGGAAGATAATGTGAAACATCCCTTTGGAAAAACAGCTGACCTGGAAAATAGATCCAGGAGAGACAATATAAAAATTATGGGACTACCTGAAAGCCATGATGAGAAAAAGAACCTAGACATCATCTTTCATGAAATTATCAAGGAAAAGTGCCCTGAGATTCTAGAACCAGAGGGCAAAATAAGTATTCAAGGAATCCACCGATCACCTCCTGAAAGAGATCCAAAAAGAGAAATGCCTAGGAACATCGTGGCCAAACTCCAGAGTTCCCTGGTCAAAGAGAAAATATTGCAAGCAGCTAGAAAGAAACAATTCAAGTATTGTGGAAATACAATCAGGATAACACAAGATCTAGCAGCTTCTACATTAAGGGATCAAAGGGTGTGGAATATTCCAGAAGTCAAAGGAACTAGCATTAAAGCCAAGAATCACCTACCCAGCAAAACTGAGTGTAATACTTCAGGGGAAAAATGATCATTCAGTGAAATAGAGGACTTTCAATGGTCTTTCAATGAAATTGGGGACTTTCCAGCATTCTTGATGAAAAGACCAGAGCTGAAAAGAAAATTTGACTTTCAAACACAAGAATCAAGAGAAGTATGAAAAGGTAAACAGCAAAGAGAAGTCACAAGGGACTTACTAAAGTTGAACTGTTTACATTCCTACATTGAAAGACAATATTTGTAACTCTTGAGACTTTTTTCAGTATTCGGCTGGGTAGTTGGAGGGATTATACGCACACACACACACACACACACACACGTATACATATATATATATGTATATGTATAGACAGAGTGCACAGGGTGAGTTGAATAGGAAGGGATGATATCTAAAAATAAATTAAGGGGTGAGAGAGGAATAATGGGAGGAAAAGGGGAGAAATGGAGTGGGACAAATTATCTGTGATGAAACAGACAAGAAAAAGCTTTTTCAATGTAGGGGACTTATTCTAAGTGGCTCAGTCAGAAGAATTAGGAGCATAGGATACAAGTTCCAAAGAGGCAAATCTAGGCTGGATGTAAAAATTAATTTCATTAGCTATTAAAACTTTATACAAGTGAAATGAGCTGCCACCAAAAGTAGTAGGTTCTTCCTCAATGGACATTGTCTTTTAACAAATATTTATTTAGGGTCCATTAGGAACAAGGTTTTTGTGCTAGGTACTGTAGAAGACAGACAAATAAAATATGGCCTTTTCTTTTTCAAAGTACGGGAGATAAGGCATTCAATTTAATGATCATTTTTATACAATTTATTTTTAGTTTTCAACATTCATTTCCACAAGATTTTGAGTTCCACATTTTCTCCCCATCTCTCCCCTCTCTCATTCCAAAACACATTCAAACAAACATTCCAAATCATTCTGATTGCCTCTTCCCCCAATCTGCTCTCCCTTCTTTCACACCCTCCCTTCCCCTATTCCCATTTTCTCCACCCCTCCTTCACTATTCTGGTTGCCTCAAATATGTAGCTCATCAATATTCTTCTTTTCCCAAATATGGTGTCCAGAACTGAATGCAATAGTCTCGAGGTGGTCAGCTTAAGGAACACACAATGGGACTGAAACAGTTAATTATTTCTGTTTGTATAAAAGCAAGCACTCTGACATACACAAAAGGGCCTGCTATCATGGGTTCTTTGATCTGCTTTTCTAAAAGGAAAGGCAACTTTTGAAGGGTCAACAATCACTTTAATTAAGCATACATATCATTTACTTATTTCAGGAGGAAAAGTCATCACCCTAAACTTCAGAGAAAATACAGAGAAATTAAAATGAACAGACAGAGCTTCCAGCTGTCTAACCATAAGCAATACATATGTAGTTGCCAGAGAGAGAAGCACCAACATCTGAGTTTTCAAAGCTGGGGACTCCTTAACAGCTGTCCAGAGTCTTCTCTGGCCAAACATTTTCAATGAGTAAGCCCCAAAGTAAAACCTCACCTCAGAATATTTATATATTTTTTAGAGCCAGAGGGTATCACAACCCTTGAAAATCAGTGCCAAATTAACAAAAAGTGTGGGCCTTTCTACAAATCTCCTCTAATCAAACTCCCTTTAATGGGCAGGCCCATTAATGGGTGGGGAAGATCTTTAATCTCATTAGCGTTAGAGTTTGTTATGCCTCTTTTTGGTGTTAGCTATATGTGTTGATTTTTAATATTTTCATGATTATAATCAACAGCATAATTAGTAGTGATGGTGGTAGTAGTAGTGGTGGTGGTGGTGGTAGCAACAGTAATAGTAGAGGAAGCAGTAGTAGTGGTAGTAGCAGCAACAGTAACAATGTAGTGATGGCTATCTTAGCTATGGATTCACACTGTCCACTCCTATTGAAATCATAGTCTTATAGATACCTCCTAGATCATTTTTGAATAAGCTCACGTCCCGGAATCTTTTCCATTTTGTCAAGTCAATTTCTTGAAACACTAAAAGCTTCTGTGTGGGCATTTGTGTCTGAAATACCATGTCTTGCCTGTATTTTGTATTTTCCACAGACATAGTATTGATCACCTCATAGGTAGTAAATGATACTTATTTATTGGTTGAGCAATTGAAGACTGGGAGATGTTTATCAACAGGTAGAATTAAAGGCAAAGCAGGGATAGAACTGGCCTTCAGTGCTAAAGAAATAGTGTATCATCTCTAGACTATTACAGATGACTTCAATGTTAAAATGCAGTGATATCAATTCCTGGCCAGATTCACTTTCCAGCCAGTTCTCTTGATATACCACAAGACTCAGCACAGAGTATAAGTATAAAGCAATGAAATTGGGAGTGAACTTATCTGCATAGGGCTGTATTGTCCCAGTAGAATATAAGCTCCTTGAGGATAGAAACTCTTCTTTTTAATTTTAATGTCACCATCACCTTTACAATTCCTTGATTTAGTAAGGTGTTTTTTTGGTAATGGTTCTTGGATTGAATTAGAATGGATTGTCAAAACAATGTAGTACCCCCTCCTTCCATTCTCCACCTCCAAATGTGGATATCTTTTGCAAGATCCCATAGAGGTGGTTATCCATCTTCTGCTTGTACACTATCAGTGATAAGGAGATCACTACTTTACTGTTCTCTGTACTAACAAATGCTTATATTGAGCCGAAAATCAGCATCCCTGTAATTTCTACTCATTGGTTCTAATTCTACTGTCTGAGTGATGGTGGTCATAACTACCTCTCTTGCCCATGGTAGTCTTTAGTGATGATTTGCTGAAGATTCTAAGAATCTGTTTCTGACATTTTTACTTTGCTCAGTATAACAAGTAGTAACAGAAAGACAGAGGGAAGATAGTGCTTAGTGTTCTGTGAGCATTTATTTTCTTCATACAGAAAACCATATCTCCACTCCTCCTTCAGCAGGAATCATGATATTCATCTCAGAGTCCACAATGAATGAAGGCAGAGAGGTTAAGTGAGTGGCTGAGGCCACAGAGGGAGTCTGTGTGTCAGGACTAAGAATAGATGCTGAGTGTCTGGCTCCTGGTGTCTTGGCTCATAGCTAGACCACACTTCTCCCAAGAGGTCACTTGATATTGGGATTGGAAAGATGAACTGGCGACAGAATGAAAAGGACTTGAGCTCAAGGATAGCTCATTTTTTTCCTGCTAGGGCATTTTTTTGTGATGAGATCCTTTGATGTCTTTCAGTGAAAAGTTCTCCAGCTGTACACAGCCACATTTGTATGCAGTTCAATGAAAAAAATTACTCTAGCTAACAAAGTACAGAGACAGGGCAATCCACAGGAGGACATAGTGGAAAGCATTTTAATTGAATAGTAAGTAGTTGTCTTCCAAAGTGCTAAACATCTACTTTGTCCACACTCATTTCTAGGACCAATTTTCAACTTCATTTTCTGATTTCTCTTTCAAAAATAGAGGCCATAAAGGCTTCCAGCCAGTCAAAGGCAATCCATTATAATCAGGCAACTTTGTAAGTTGTAAGAAAGGAAGAAGGAGACGACTCATACTGAAGTATTCCTGCTCGTTCCATAATTACAGATTAAATCCTGTAGAGAAAACTTCTCTGATGTTTGGCATGATGACCTGTAGCTGCCCTTGGCAGTATTTTTTTTTTTAAATTGATACCAATTCTAAGAGGAGGTTCTGTACTAGTGAAAGAAGGAAGTCATGAATTTCTATCAGGTGGTGGCTCATCACTCTTCCTCCCCAGTGAGGAGCCACTTTCAGTTCTAAAGATGAGATGAATTATTGTTCTTTTATGTCTTCAGCCATTAAAGTAGATTTCTCATATGGATTTAAACTGATTTCTCTTGGATCCAGAGGACAGTACTAGGATCAATGAATGGAAATTACAAGGGGACAAATTTAGAGTTGAAGTAAGGAAACACTTCATAACTATTAATGCTATTTAATTATGATAAACATTGCCCTCTAAGGTAGTGAGTTCTGTCTAATTATAGCTAGGTTCTTATTTGTGACAATAATGAATCCTCCCTCCTGCAGTTGTCGTATTATTCAAATTCTTACTGCATAAATCCACTGGACTGGAAAGCAAGGACTAAATGCTGCATAATTGTAACTTCAAATAGTGTGAATTCAAATATGTGACCACTTAAGGGGATTCATTATTTGCACTAATCAAGATTTAGCTATTGAAGTCTTCAAGTGAAGGCTGGATGACTACAGCTTGGCTGTGTTGTAGTAAAAGTTATTTTTCAGGTATGGGATGAACTAGATGACAGGGAAGATTCCTCCAAACCTGAAATTTGATTCTGTGGTTCTTTGAGTGAGCACCTGATGGAAGATTTGATTGGTAGGCTCTTGAATACTTTTTTGTAGTGAGACAGGATGGAAGGTAGCTCTGGAAATAACAGCTACAATTATTACTTTGTCATATATTATAATATTACATAATATATCAAATAATATGGCATTTTAAGTTTTTACTTTATAAATTATATATTATATAACATGTATGTAGAATTCATTGCTAATAGTAGGTAAATAAATAGTAGCTCTAATAACTTTATAAATACTATTTCTTTTTTATCCTTCTAAGAACCTTAGGAGGCAGGTCTCATTTTATATATAAGAAAACTGAAGCTGAAGTTGAATGATTTGCTCAGGGTCACAGAGCTAGCAGTTGACTGAGGCTGGATTTGAACTCAGACCAACCCTGACTCCTATCCACTGTACCACCTAGCTGTCTTACATAAATAACTACTCACATTTCTACAACACTTTTAGGTTTGCAAAATACTTTCTTTCTGACTATCCTGTATAAGGGCAGAACAAGTATAATTCCCATCTCATAGGTCACCAACTGAGGCCCTGAGAGGTTCATAAATCACAGGAAACTATTTTCTGGAACAATTCATTGTTAGATATATTGTAGAGTTCCTAGATATAGAACAGGAAGATACCTTAGAAATCACTTAATCCTGTGCTATTAAATTTAAATAGAAATAGGGACCACTAAACTGTACATAAAGATCCCTTTGGATCACATATTGACTTATAAAGTCAGATATTAAAAGTATTGATTATTTATTGCATTTTATTGCTTTTTGTTAAATATTTCCTAATTACATTTTCATGTGATTTCAGTGGAATTGGGAGTGTCATAGCCCTGTGCATGTTTGACATCTCTGATCTTGTCTGACCCCTTCATTTGAGAAAACTGAGGACCACTGCAGTTAAGTGAATTGTCAAGTTCACATCAATCTGTCAGTAATCAACACTCATTTTTAAAGGACTTGCTTTGCACCAGACCCTGTACTAAATACATAATCTCAACCTTCAACACTTTATTGAGGAAGAGGACACAAAGGCAAATTATAAAGATATGGACATATCAAGAAAATATAATAATTAAAGGAGATTGAATTTGAGCCAAGGTACTCTGACTCCAAATCCAGCACTCTTTCCACTGAACTGTACTGCTTCTGTGTGTAGTTTTATTTAGTACTTACTCCTTTGCCCTAGTGATTCATAGATTATCAATAGAGCCCAAAAGGGTGTCTTCTCTAGATGAAAATGCCTAGATATTTTGAGGACTGCTTACTTTTCTGCTCATGCCCCCATTAAGAAGATGAAGTAATATCATTCTCTCAAGGGTAGTTACTAGCTCTCTTCACATAGGTTCACAAGATTCAAAACATGCCTGCATAAGTTAATTGAAATAGGACTTACATCTAAGACCACAGAAAGTAATGAGATGATCCTTTGAGCAAACCTCCCCCTAGAAATCTGTACATTCTCCATAACATAGCATTCCTTTTATATAAACCAGGAATGATTGGATTTTGTTCCTCCCTAACAGTGCACTCCTCTGTCTTAACATCATTGCTTTTTCTCCCCTGATTACTTTTCATCTTTGTCCATTTATTTCCCAGAAGGCACTAGTCAGTACTCCTTGTTGATATTCCCAGCCATTGTCCTCTGTAGCTTTACTTCAACTTTCCTTAGACCTTTCTTTTCAGCCCTCAAAGTTGGAAGCCAACTCATCGCTAATACTGTCTTTTGAAGCTCCCATTTCCTTTAACTCAGCTATTTTTTTCTATTTATTCTCCCCTGTTCCCAGACCTATGGATCATCTCCTAGATTTCAACATTTCTACTTTCTTCCAGCTTATGGCCCTCACCACTTTCCCAAGAGAACTAGCCAATATTATCAGCTATATTACATCTCCAAAAACATACTTTTGCTGCTCATAATCCATTTTAAAAAACATTTTTATTTAAAGTTTTGAGTTCCCAATTCTACTCCTTTCTTCCTCCCTACCCCTCTTCCCTCCCTGAGACAGTAAGTGATTATACAGGTTATACATGCACAATTAGGTAAAACATTTCCATTTTAGTCATTTTTATAAGAAGATTTGAGCAAAATAAAAAGAAAGGAGAGAAAGGCAGACAGACAGACAGAAAGAAAGAAAGACAGAAAGAAAGAAAGAAAGAAAGAAAGAAAGAAAGAAAGAAAGAAAGAAAGAAAGAGAAAGAAAGAAAGAAAGGAAAGAAGGAAGGAAGGAAGGAAGGAAGGAAGGAAGGAAGAAAGAAAGAAAGAAAGAAAGAAAGAAGGAAGGAAGGAAAGAAAGAGAGAAAGAGAGAAAGAAAGAAAAAAAGAAAGAAGGGAAGAAAGAAAGAAAGAAAAAAAGAAAGAAGGGAAGAAAGAAAGAGAGAAAGAAAGAAAGAAAGGAAGAGAGAGAGAAAGGAAGGAAGAAAGAAAGAGAGAGAGAAAGAAAGGAAGAAAGAAAGAAAGAAAGAAAGAAAGAAAGAAAGAAAGAAAGAAAGGAAGAAAGTAAAAAATAACAGACTTTAATATGTATTCGGATAATATCAGTTCTTTCTCTGGGGGCAGAGAGTATGCTTCATCATTAGTCTTTTGTTTGGGATTGTCTCAGATCATTGTATTGCTGAGAATAGCTAAGTTATTCATAGTTCTTTATCAAATATTATTGCTGTTAACTCTACAACATTTTCCTGCTTCTGTTCACTTCACTATACATTATGGTGTTCATGTAAATCTTTCCAGGTTTTCCTGAAATCATCCTTCTTGCCATTTCTTGCACAATAATATTTCATTGCAATCATATACCAAAGCTTGTTCAGCCATTTGCCAATTGATGGACATCTTTTTGATTCCCAATTCTCAGCCATCACAAAAAGAACTGCTATAAATATTTTTGTGTAAATAAGTTCTTTGTCCCTTTTTGGATATCTTGGGGAGAGAGACCTAGCAGTGATATTACTAGGTTAAAGGGTATGAACAGTTTGGTAGTCCTTTGGGTGTAGTTCCAAATTGCTCCCCAGAATGGTTGGATCAGTTCACAACTCAACCAACAGTAGATTAATGTCTTTTTTCCCCTGCATTCCCTCCAGCATCCAACATTTTCCTCTTTTGTCATATTAGCCATTCTGATAGATGTGAGGTGGTACCTCAGACTTATTTTACTTTGCATTTCCCTAAACAATAGTGATTTAAAGCATTCTTTTCATATGACTATAGATATTTTTTATTTCTTTGTCTGAAAACTGCCTGTTCATATCTTTTGACCATTTATCAGTTGGGGAATGACTTGTATTTTTTAATAAATTTGACTCAGTTCTCTATATATTTGAAAAATGAGTCCTTTATCAAAGATACTTGTTACAATATTTCCCCAGTTTTCTGCTTTCCTTATAATTTTGGTTGCATTGATTTTGTTTGTGCAAAAACTTTTTAATTGTTTATAGCAAAATTATCTATTTTACATTTTATAATGCTCTCTGTATCTTCTTTTCTCCATAATTTTCCTTATCCAAGCTCTGACAGGTAAACTATTTCATGCTCCCCCTTATTTATTTATGGTGTTATCCTTTATCATTTATCAACTTTGATAAATCATTTATCAACTTTGACCTTATTTTGGTATATAGTGTCAGATGTTAGTCAAAATACCTAGTTTCTGCCATACTGCTTTCCAATTGTCCCAGTAGTTTTTGTTCCAAAGGCTTGGATCTTTGTGTTTATCCTATACTACATTGCTCCATTCACTTACTATAATATAATATGTATCTAATCTACTCCACTGATCCACTATTCTATTTCATAGCCAGTACCAGATTATTTTGATAATTATTCCTTTAAAATACAGTTTGAGATCTGGTATGCCCAACCCATCTTCTTTTGCATTTTTAAAATGGATTCCCCTGATATCCTTGAGCTTTTGTTCTTTCAGATAAATTTTATTATTTTTTCTAGAGCTATAAAATGATTTTTTGATAGTTTAATTGGTATGGCACTGCATAAATGGATTAACTTAGGTTGAATCATCATTTTCATTATATTGGCTCAGCCTACCCATGAGCAATTAATATTTTCTCAGTTATTTAGATCTGATTTTATTTGTTTGAGAAATGTATTATAGTTGTGTTCATATATTTCCTGGGTTTGTCTTGGCAGATTGTAGTGCCACTGCAATATTCACAGTGCCTATAGTGGCCATGAATATCCCAGAGCAATTCTGAATCTTGAAATGCCAGACTCTTCACATGGAAGGCAGAACCAAAACATTTATTCAAACACCAGAAAGCCAGATTCCAGAACCAGAAAGTTAAATCCATCATAGTAACAAAAATCTATATACAATAACAATGCAGAGAATACCATGCACAAGCTTTCCCCAACTAGGCTTCCCACAAACCAGATTCATTAAACTAATCATAATCAGGCCTTCTTAAACAAAATCACAGACAATCTCTTTCACTCATACTAGCCAGAAGACTGCATCCTTTGTGGCTCTGACTATTCTCTACCAATTTCTTCTCAGCTCTGCTTCATCTCTGCTTCAGTTCCACCTTTTCCTGTTCTACCCATTCAGCAAACTCCTCCCACCACAGGCTCCATGTGATTCATATTCATGTAACTTCCATGTGACTCAGGCAGGGCACACATGGGTCTATTAATGAATATGAAAGATCTTCCATTTAAATTACCATTACACAGATAGTCTCCAAATATTTTATATTGTGATAGTTGTTTTAAATGGAATTTCCCTTTCTATCGTTAGTTATAGAAATGCTGATGATTTATGTAAGTTTATTTCATATCGTGAAACTTTGCTAAAGTTGTTAATAATTTCACGTAGGTTTTTTTTTTTTATTCTCTAGGATGTTCTAAGTAAAACATCATATCATCTGCAGAGTCACAGTTTTATTTCCTCACTACCTGTTCTAAATCCTTTAATTTTTTCTCTTCTTATTGACATATCTAACATTTCTAGTATAATATAATATAAAATAATAGAGGTAACAATGGGCCTCCTTGCTTTACCTCTGATTGTATTGGGAAGACTTCTAGCTTATCTTCATTACAGATAATGTTTGCTGATGGTTTTAAGTAAATATCACTTATCATTTTAAAGTAAACTCCATTTACTCCTATGCTCTCTAATTTTTTAATAAGAATGGGTACTGTATTTTGTGAAAGGCCTTTTATGTATCTATTAAGATAATCACATGATTTCTGGTGATTTTGTTATTGATATGGTCATTTATGCTGATAATTTTCCTAATATTGAACCAGCCCTAAATTCTTGATATAAATCCCACCTGATCATAGAGCTTGATCCTTCTGATATATTACTATAATTTCTTTGTTAGCATTTTCTTTAAAAGTTTTGCATCAATCTTCATTAAGGAAATTGGTCTATAATTTTTTTTCTCTGTTTTGCTTTTACAGGTTTAGGTATCAGAACCATATTTGTATTGTAAAAAGAATTTTATAGGACCCCTTCTTTGTCTATTTTTCTAAATAGTTTATACAGTATTGAGATTAATTACTCTTTAAATGTTCGGTAGAATTCACTTGTGAATTCATCTGGTCCTGGGCTTTTTTCTTAGGAAGTTCATTAATGGCTTGTTCAATTTCTTTTTCTAAGATTGAGTTATTTAAGTATTTTATTTCTTCTGTTAATTTAGGTTATTTAAATTTTTGTAGATATTCATCCATTTCATTTAAATTATCAAATTTATTGGCATATAATCAGGCGAAATATCTCCTAACCATTGCCTTAATTTCCTCTTTACTGGTAGTGAATTCACTCTTTCCATTTTTGATACTACTAATTTGATTTTCTTCTTTCCTTTTTCTTTAAATCAAATTAACCAATGTTTTATCTATTTTATTGTTTTTTCTTCATAAAACCAGCTTCTAGTTTTATTTATTAGTTCAATAGTTTTCTTACTTTCAATTTTATTAATCTCTCCTTTGATTTTCAGGATTTCCAATCTGGTTAATTGAGGATTTTTAAGTTGTTCTTTTTCTATTTTTTTTTAGGTGTATGCTCAGTTCATTGATCTACTTTTTCTCTATTTTACTGATGTAAGCAGTTAGAGATAGAAGTTTGTCTATAAGTATTGCTTTGACTACATCCCATAATTTTTGTTAAGTTGTCTCATTACTGTCATTTTCTTTAATGAAATTATCACTTGTTTCTATGATTTGTTCATTGACCCATTTATTTTTTAGGATTAGATTATTTAATTACCAAATAATTTTTAATCTCTCTTTTCATTGTCCATTCTGAAATGTAATTTTTATTGCATGATAATCTAAAAATGATATTTACTGTTTCTGCTTTTCTGTGTTTGGTTGTGAGGTTTTTATGTCCTAATGCATGGTCTATTCACTTCTGGTCCACAATGGGATCAAGGCCTTGCTGATGGCTTTGCTAGGGGTGATTGCTGGGGTGGGACCTTGCTGCACAAACTGTTTACTTCTCTAGAGGTTTGCTGTTTTTCAGGAGGGTGGAACCTAACTGGTAGATTGTTCTAGGGTTGGAGCCTTGCATCAGGCCCCCTGCTGAAGTCTGACTGCTACTACTGCTCTTGGATCTCATTTCCTTCCCACCCCAGTGAGACAGACCTTTTCTACTGGTGTTGGTAAACTGCTTTTCTGCTCCTAGATCAATTCTGAGATAGTTTTCTAGTTGTGAGATGACTTTGGCACATAGTCCTTCCTCACTCTACTATCTTTGACCAGAAGTCTCCCATAATACATTTGTAATAAATGATGTTTGCTTTGCTTGACTCTAGCTTTTGTTTCCTTTTCTTCATAGTTGGAGGGAGAGAAAACAAATGCTAGTTGATGGGGAGAAACAAAGAGAAGTTACAATCCTACAATTTTAGATCTTTGGGATTTCCCCCAATTTGCTTGTTGAAAGTATAACAAAAACATTGATGGATTCGGAATTAGGGAACATGTTTGTATACTTGGTCTGCCATCTATTAGTTATAACATCTTAGGTAAATCACTTAATCTCTCTAGGCCTTAATTTCTTATCAGTAAAATAAAGTGCTAAATGTTTTCTAAAGGTCCTTTCCAGCTGCAACTCTAGATTGAATTTCATTCCAGTGTGTGTGTGTGTGTGTGTGTGTCAGCACTGGAAATATGCTGATGCCTACTCATACAGACTATGCTAGAGAATAGCAGAATTCATTAGGAAATAGTTATAGTATAATAAAAAAAAAAACCAGCATAATTATCTGTGATTAAAGCTTAGAATTAAAAACAATAAGATCTTTATGCTTGCATATGTTCAGATGACACTTGGTACTCAGCGTGACCTTTTACAAAACTCTGCCACTATATTAAATCAACTGCAAAAATTACACTGTGAATATGATTTTGAAAGGAGAATCTTGACGAACCACACTGGATCCTTTATTTCACTCAAAGTCTACTTGCAGGGTTTCCAAGTGATTATTCACATTAATTCTTCTCGACACTTCACTTTTCCAGTTTGTAGCTATAAGTAAATACTTTACACTCTGAATAAAGACAATTGCAGTCAATATGAATATGATTTTATTTTTGTTAAAAATATTCATGTCATTTTCGGGCTGCAAAATAAATGTGTGTTTTGTTCTCAGAAGATGTTCTGTTTTTTCACTGTACAGAACCATGCCATGGCATGACAGATGAGTTTTTTCTTTGAATTCATAGACTTTCATGTGATTCTTAAATATTGATTACATGTGAACTTTTATATTAATTAGATAAGAGTGTTAGATATAGCCCTATTTGATTCAACACTTCTCTGTTTAAGTGAATGTATTTATAATAGGTACCTTTTTAAAAAATAGTATTAGTGGTTTTCAGGTTGGTTTTAAATATTTTCCTTATGGTTCCATCTCCCTAATTTCTAACTCAATTTTTGTAAATTTTTTTCATCATTTTCTGAAGGTGGGGGAGACTAAGTCTCCCTGTCTGATTCAGGATGGAATGCAACCTTGCTGCAGGTCCCCAGCTGTGAAGCTGGCTGCTGCTGCTACTCTTGGACCTTGCTCCCCTCCCACTCCAGGGAGACAGACCTTTCCTGTCAGACTGGTGTAACTGCTTTCCTGATCCTATATCAATTTTGAGGCAGCTTTTAAGTTGTTTGGAGGGAAATTTGGGAGGACATCAGAGGATTCCATCCTTACCTCACCATCTTGGCCCCAGAAGTCACATAGTTGGTTATTGTCTTTCATCTTTGAAGGGGACCAAAATGACATCATCATGATAAAGTGAAATTTCATTGTATCTAAATGTGGCTAATCAGAACAATACAAGCTTGGAATGCTCTACCACAGGTTGGGCACAGATAGTTTATGTGAATATTTGGCGTGGATATCCCAAATTTGCGCATCCTGTGTTTGCTTTGTGCTATCTCAATCCTGCTTTACTCAAAGAGCAAAGTACCCTTTCTGATGTGGGCACACCATGCTAAGTGATCCTGTGCCAGTGTCTCCCATGTTTCACAGTCGAATCCAAAATTCTTGAGAAGGACCTTGAGAGTATCTTTTTATGGCTTCCTCTGGCCACCATGTGATCACCTGCCCCATGCAAGTTCTCCATAAAATAGTCTTTTTGACAAGCGTTCATTTTGCATTTGAACAATGTGGCCAGCCCATTGGAGTTGTGCTCTCTGAAGCATAGTTTGAACACTTGGTAGTTGAGGTCGAGCAAGGACTTCAGTGTCTGGTACCTTATCCTGCCAGGTTATCCTCAGAATCTTCCTAAGACAGTTCAAATGGAAGTGAATCAGTTTCCTGGCATGGTGCTGGTAGACTGTCCATGTTTCACAAGCATATAACAATGAGATCAGCACAATGGCTCTGTAGACCTTCAGTTTGGTAGTCAATCTAATATCTGTTCTCTCCCAAAATTTTCTTCAGAGCCTCCCAAACACTGAACTAACTCTGGCAATTTGTGCATCAACCTCATTGTCAATGTGTACATCCCTGAAAAGTACACTACCAAGGTAAGCGAACTTATCCACAGCATTCAACACTTCTCCATCTGTTGGAACTGATGGTTCTACATGTGGCTGTTATGGTGGTGACTGATGGTGCACCTGTGTTTTCTTGGTGTTAATTATTAGGCCAAAATTAGCACAAGCAACAGAGAATTGATCCATACTTTGTTGCATCTCAGCTTCAGAGGCTGCATTGAGTGTACAATCATCTGCAAACAGAAAATCATACACCAACACTCCCTTCACTTTGGTCTTGGCTTGTAGCCTTTTCATATTGAAGAACTTACCATCATTATGGCAGTTGACTGTATGCTGTGTGCATCCTCATTGAAAGCATTTGTAAACATGGCTAAAAACATCATGCTAAAAAGCATGGGAACAAGCACACAGCCCTGTTTCACTCCTTTGATGACTGGGAAGACACAAGAGCATTGTCCATTATCCAGAACCTGAGCAAACATCCCATCATGAAATTGATGTATAACATTAATGAACTTCTCCAGGCAACCAAATTTTGATGTAATTTTCCCAGAAGCCCTGAAAACTAATAGTCTCAAAGGCCTTGGTCAGATCTACAGATGTTGTGTACAGACCTCTGTTCTGCTCCTGGAGTTTCTCCTGGAGTTTCGGGCAGCAAACGCCATATCAACAGTTCCTTGGCCCTTTCTAAAGCCACACTGACTTTCAGGTGCATGACCATTTTCCAGGTGAAGGATCAGCCTAACAAGAAGGACTCTAGTGAGAACTTTGCCAGCAATGACTGGGAGACTTCCCTGTGATTGTCACAGGAGAATCTATTCCTTTTACCTTTATGGAGATGTACAACGGAGGCATCTTTGAACTCCTTGGGGGATAACCTCCTCTTGGCATATAACCTGGAAAATTTCAGTCAGCTTTTGTATGAGCAATGGTCCCCCTACCTTGTAAATTTCAGCTGGAATACAATCAACGCCAGGTGCTTTGCCACATGAAAGGAGCCTAATGGCCCTCAAAACCTCTTCTTCAGTTGGAAGTTCAGCTAAGGAGGGATTGACTTCAACCTGAGGTAAAAGATCACTGGCCTCAGCACTGATTGATGATGGTCTGTTGATAACACTACGGAAATGTTCAGCTCATCTCTCTAGGATCATGTCCTTATCGCTAATCAATGTGGCTCCATCAGCACTGAGTAGTTGTGATGTACCACAGGTTTTTGGTCCAAAAATAACTTTCAGGGAATCATAAAAGTGCTTTGGATTGTTACCATCAGCATAAAACTGAATTTCATCTGCCTTCTTACTGAGCCAGAAATCCTACATCTCTTTAAGTTTTGCTTGTACTTTGCTTTTGATGGAATTAAATGCTGCCTTCATAGAGGTGGATGAACTATCCTACTGGTAAATCCTGTGGAGTTCTCATTTTTCATTTAGCAGGTTCTGAATTTCCCCATCATTTTCATCAAACCAGTCTTGGTGTTTGCAAGTGTTCTGACCCAGATGAGCAAATGCAGTGCTGTACACCAACTCTCTGAAAGCTGCCCACTCCTTTTTTGCTTCACTGTTGCCAACTGTGTGTTGGCTCAACTTTCCCTCCAAGTTAGCAACAAACTGTTCAGGCTCAGAGAAGAGCTCTAATTTGTTGACATTAATTCTTCTGGTAGTCATTTTGTGTTGGGGGAGGCACTTTTGATGTATGCAAATGTTTAGCTTGGAAAAGATAAGTCTATGATCAGTCCAACACTCTGCACCACACATTACCTTTGTCACTCTCACATCTTGTCTGTCTCTTCTCCTTACAATCACATAGTCTATTAGCTGCCAATGTTTGCTGTGAGGGTGCATCCATGAAGTTTTATTGCATTTAAAAGAAAATGGAAGACAGTGTTGGTGATGAGAAGGTCATATGATGCACAAGTCTTCCACAGCAAATGACCATTGTTGTTGCTGTTTCCAGCTCCATTCCTCCCTAGGACTCCCTGCCAAGTTTGGTAGTCTGAGTCTGCTCTAACATTAAAGTCACCCAGAATTATAAGCTTGTCCTCTTTTGGCACATTGACAATAAGGGTCTCTAGGTCTTCATAAAATTTTTCTTTGACTTCATCAGGGTTCATCATGATGGGAGCATAGGCACTGATGATGGTGGCATAGCTTTTTCCTGCAAGTGACAATTGCATTGTCATTAGCCTGTCATTCACTCCTTTTGGCAGGCATACCAGCTTGCTGATTAGATTAGTTTTGATTGCAAAACTCATTCCAGCTTCACATTTCCCTTCACTGCGCCCACTCCAGAAAAAGGTATATCCAACTTCAGTAAGTTGACTTTCATTTGCCAACCTTGTTTCACTCAGGGCTGCTATTTGGATGTGATATTTGTTGAATTCTCTTGCAAAAAGAGCAGTTCTTTCAGGTCTACTGGATACTGTGTTATCTACTAGTGTGCGCATGTTCCATGTACCAATGGTGAGTGGAATCATCTTTGTGAATGTTTTCATACATTATGTACAATTTTTTGTGTTTCAACCACGTAGTGGAATTGCCCACCTGCCATGGTAATCAGGCCAGGGTTGGGTAAGCAGACAATGTTTAGGGTGTCTTTTGTAGCCCCCTTCTTCACACCAGGAGACAAGAAGTGCAATCCTTAAAAGACTACTCAGACATCCAGGGGGCTATTGAGTCCCACTGCTGCTTCTAATAAGAAACAACCCTATGGCCTGGGCTGCCTGTGTGCAGGGTTGTGACTACAGCTCCCCCTGTATCCATACCTGCTGCTTTGTCATTTGCCTATCACCAAGGACTTTGAGGCATAATAGTGAAATGGTATGGATGACATCTTTTGATTCATGAGTAAATTGGATTTAAGGGAGGCAGGGTTGCACAAAGTTGTCAGCCTCACTCTCTCCTCCAGAGTTATCATAGTCCAGTGGCAGGCCAGAGTCAAGATGGCTGGTAATGGCTCAGGATGCAATGGATGACCTTGGCATCTTTGGTGTCTAACTAAGCTCTAAGCGCTCCACATTGCCTGCTTCATCTGCCTTCATGGCCATTGGAACAAATTGTTCTCATCCATCCATTCTACAGTCTTCACGTGCTTGGGGTAGACACCCCCCTAACTCACCAATGGGTTTGAGAACCCTTGGTTACCCTTAGCCTGTCTGCTGAAACAGTTTCCCAGGGTGCGGTTGCTGCTCATGTTGCAGCTTCTTGGAGACACAGGTAAGAATTAGGTGGAACAGGTGGACAGTAAAAGTAGGAGCCCCCAAAAGGGCTCAGCAGCCATCACACCAAAGGTATTGGCCCTCCCTAAACACACCATATACCCCACCAGAAGTCACATAATTGTTTTGTCAGCAGTCCTCCTCAAAACCATGAGCTGAGAGGCTTTCTAAAAGCTTATTTGTGTACCATTTATGGGAGTGTCTGTCTTCACCCCAATGTCAGCTGAAGTGCCTCATTACTGTTGCCTCTTCCTACCCCCAGCATCGTCAGTGTGTATATTGCTTGCATTGGCACTTGAAGTAATATTACACAGAATGCCAAAAAGTCTATATTTCCTCTACCAGATTACATTTACATCCAGCATATTCCCAGGGCAGCTAGTCTGTATTATTAAAATTAACAAGGGCTGTTTCCCAGGATATCTAAAAAAGAGCAGGAGAAGCAGTAATTTCTCCTTCATGTGACAGAACTGGGGAAAAAAGATATGTGGTACCTGTTCCAGAATTATCTATCAACCAAGAATCAAACTGAATTCCCAAATAAAGAGAATGGGGGCAAATTATCAAACACAAATATAAGAGGGTACCATACAAAAAAAGCATGCCAAAAATAAGATAACTCCCAGAAATAAAGCAAGTATCCAAGACAAAATTTTCCTCACTGGAAAAGTCTTGAGACCCACTGAGAGCAGGATAGTCCTATGAATTCTTAGCTTCCCAGCACATGGTAGAATTCCTAAAACACTCAGAGAAAATGACACTTCTAAAATCAACTGCACTGGACATTAGTTTAGAGATTTGCAGAAAACTGAGCACATACCTTTCTGTTCCACGTAGCAGGCATAAAAGCTTATAGTATGGTCTGAAGCCTTCAAGTGGTCTTTCTATGAAGCTTCAAGTAATACATGGAGGACTGTGTAGTCTTCCCCAGAGCCTAAGATATTCTTTGGAAGTAAATAAGGTGCTCAGAAGACACATTTACTTTTTTCGACTCACCATTTTGTGTCTTGATACATTGGGCCAGGTAAAGAGTGATATAATCTGTGGATTTCAAATGTGTTTGGAAGTCACTTTACCAATAGCTTATTGTCAATTTCTTCTTGTTCTGGAGTCATCTAACTTCTCTCTTCTGAACCTGGGAAAGCACTTTGGGATTTTGTTGTTTCAACAAGGCGAAGTGTAGAAAACGCCCATTTGAAGCCACAGATCTCCTTTCAAACTATCCCTGTCACTGAATGAATCTTTATCATATTATAGGAATTAATAGGTCTGCAGTTAGAAGAAACCTTGGAGGCTGGCCCATCATTTTATCAATGAGGAAACTGAGTCAGGAAAGTTGGGTTAATATATATGTAAAGCACTTAAATCACTCTATCAATGTTAACTGTTTTCCTTCTTACTGAGCAAGGTCACACAGTGAGCATCAGAGGCAGGATCTGAACACATATCCTCTCCAGAGCCACTTTTGTCTGTTTTGACTGTATCGTTAGTGAGATGCTTCCTAGTAGTCTGTATTAATTTGTATAATATTTCATTCTGAAACCAAGCATCTCACTACGAGTTCTCAGGCTGTTTGGGTCCTCCACAGCTTCCATGGTCTGCTGAGGATTTTGGAAGAGGATTGGAAATATTTGAGTCTGAATAGACGCAATTATTCTTTTTTGGGTGGAGGTGAGGTAGGTAATGGTGCTTGAAAATGGCCGACCATTTCCCCAAGCCAATACTTGTTTGTTTCCATAACCTTTGTGGGTTGAATTGCACATTTATGTATACATTAATATTTCATGTCCCACACACTACATTTCATGGTGTCACGAAAATTAAATCTGACTAGAAACACTACCCTACCACATACATCCACGTACATAAACAATCAAGGAAAAGTTGGCTATAGCTAGTACTCTCTCATTTTAATATCTCTACCACACAGCTCCAAGCCAAAAAAGCACCAGGAAGCATAATTTGTTTCAAATAACAATTTGCTGACTTTAAACATTCTAAGCATTTAAGCCCCTGGAATAGGCTGAAGTTCTGCCATATTAAAGAATTATCCTATAGAACTGAAGCATTTTAAAAAATCTCTTTGTCTATGAACTCATGTGCTTGTGAAATCATAGATTTAGAGATGAAAAGGATCAGAAAAGGCATATGACTTTTCTTAAGTCACAGAGGTAGTAAGCATATCTATGTTTAAAACTCAAATCTTGTGACTCTAAATCAAATGCTTGGGTAGGCGGTTGTACCTGTCTGCTTATGTTAATTTCATGAAGGCAGTCACTTTTTAACTTTTGTCTTTGCATCTCCAGCAGGTGGCACAATGCCTGGCACACAGCATACCAGGGGTTCTTATCATTTTTATCGACCTGTTTTTGTGGACATATTTAACATGGACCCCTTTGGCAGTCTGGCAAAGCCTGTGGACTTTTTCTCAGAACAGCGTTTTTAACTGATTGAAGGAAATGTTAAGTTTCAGGTGAAGGCTAGTGAAAATAAAAATGTATTTTTCCCATTCATATTCATGGACTCTGTCAAATCTATGAGCCCAATTTTAGAGCTGCTGCAGTAGATGTTTAAAAAATGCTTATTGATTGAGTACAAGTCTGATTCTGCTGCTGTCCTACACAATGAACTGGAATGACTCACTGTTACCTATTTCTATAAGATCAAGTATAAGCTCTTTTGTTTAGATTTTAAAGTTTTTCACAGTCTTGGCCACATCTGCCTTTACAATTGCCCTAAATTTTTACATGACTCTTTTTTCTGTATTCTATGTTCCAGACAAAGTGACCATCTTGCATTCCCTCACATACTACACATTATGTCTTGTCTTGATGTCTTTACCTCAGTTGTCCTCTAATGCACACTTTAATTCCCTTCTTGTTGGTGTGTCTAACTCTGGGATCCTGTATGTGAGGTTATCTTGGAAAAGATACTGGAGTGACTGGCCACTTAATTCTCCAATGGATTAAGACAAACAGAGGTTAAGTGACTTGCCCAGGGTCATTGAGCTAGTGAGTGTCTCTGAGGCTGAATTTGAACTTAGGTCTTTTTCACTGCAGACTGAGCACTCTATCTAGTTTCCTTCAAAACTCTTTCAAAGTGATTTCTACATGAAATCTTTTCTGATCCTCAAAACTATTAACACTCCTTCCCCAACCTCTAATGTACTTTGTACTACGTACCTTCCACAATGACACAAAAATTAAATCTGACTTCAAACACTAGACAACTATACACACCTAGACACATAAAGGAGTCACCTAAAACTAGGATATAAAGTTTTAAAAATATATTTATATATGATCATGTCGTCTCTCCCAACCCCCATTGTATTTTGTCTATACTTAATAAAGGTATAGGTTGTTTCTCCTCTACCTGCTCCACACTTCCCTTCCTTCCAATCGCTTTCATAGAATATGCAAATGTTCCTTGAGAATCAGTTATTTTGCCTTTTGTATGTTCTTATACTTAGTAACCTTAATACATCCATATACTTTTTATATCCATATATTTAGTAGAATTCCTAGCACACAGGAGGCATTTAATAAAGGCTTGCTGTTGACTGAGGACTAAGTGTGACTGACCAGGAAAAACCAGTAGTATGTTATTGAATAATTTTTCTCTTTGCATCTCAATTCTAAAAACTTAATTGTTTAGCTAAGAAGTTCTGCCTTGATTACACTCATTAGTGGACTAAGGAAAAATGACATGAGGATTTTACAAGATTTATATTCCAAGTCAGAAAAAAATGTGTACGTGGGCAACAGTTTCCTGTGGCACCACTTCTGACAGAAGTTTTGCTTAAACCAACAGCTTAAAAAATTGAAGTGTGAACAGAAGAATAATCTACAAATTAATTATTCTTTTCTGTCAGGGCCACTACCTTTGTAAGACCAATGAAAGGATCTTAGTTTTAGAGATAGGAAGGAACCTGGAAGTCATCTAATCCAACTCCTTTATTTAACAGAGGAAACTGATGTATAGGGTATTTAAGTTACTTGCCCAATATTATACAGGTAATTAGCAATAGCTCCAGACACTCACTTAAAATCCAATACTCCACTGTGCCAATCCAGATATTATGCAGGCATATAGTAATCTTTGCAGTAATCTTGTGTAGCTTCCTTTGCATAACATTTATTTTTTCAGTCCAAAGAAGAAAAAACTCCTACTCTCTTTTCACCTCATGTTCCTAAACTCTTAGGTTTTAGAGCTCTTGTGTAGAAAGCCCTAAATCTGAAGTCATACAGGACCCCAGATTTAGAATTGGAAAATCATCCAGTTCAATTCTCTCATTTTACAGAAGAGGAAACGGAGACACAGAAAGGTTGGGATAGGTGAGTGGCAGAGCTGGAATCTGAATCCTGACCCTCTAATTCTGGCAGGTAGTGTGGTATAATGGAAAGAGCACTAGATTCTGAGGCAGAGAACCTGGATTTAAATCTTAGCTCCACCATTGTATAATGCGAAGTAAGTCACTTCTCCTCTCCGGGCTTCATTTTCCTCATCTATAAAATAAGGAGATCAGACAGTTAGATGGCCTTCTAATTCTAAATCTAGGATTCTCTCTGTGTATGACTTTAAGGTTAGTGCTTTCTACTTGACAAAGTATGATGGGACGTGTTGTCTTCCAAGGATATTGAGGGAGTAGAGAAAAAGGAGTACGGGAAAAGTGGCTTGCATTGGTTTTGTCCTGAGGATGTGAAAAATGAGGAAAGAAGGTGGAACTATTTTTTAACATTAAGTTGGAATTATTTCTCATTATTGAAGTGAGACAGAATATACATGGAGAAAGAGGAAAGCAGGGATCAGATGAAACTTTATCTTTTCTTAAAAAGACAAAGAAGGGGGTTAACTTGGGAGTTCTGGGTTATTTTAAGACTTACTGATATTTAGCAATAATTGATAAAGTCCTCAATGACATAGATTAATAAAGCCTGCATCTGGGGTTTGTCTTCTTTCTCAAAGACTAAAACAGAAGCTACAGTGATTTAGTGAGAGGGGAGAGGGACTGGAAAGCCATGCAGTCATTAACATTGTTTTCTCCTCCAGCATGTTCAGTAAGAGCAAGAGGGACGACTGAAGCATATCTCTCTCCAGTGAGAGGAGACAGGCATGACCTGGAAAGAGTAACCTTCACTCAAATTTCCAAATGTGGAAGCCAATGAAAGGAAAGAAATGAATACTTACAGGATCATAGATTTGGTCTTAGAGGCCATCTATTCTAACTCCTCTTTGTACCCTCTAAGATTAGTTCTAGAATTTACAACTCTCTGGTAATTGTCCTTTTAATGAATTTAGATTGCCTTTTATTATTAAAACATTTGTAATTTGATTCTTATTTCATTTAAATTTTAATATTTTATTTTTCCCAATTACATGTAAAAACAATTTTTAACCTTTGGTTTTTACAATATTGATTCTAAATTCTCTCCTACCCTCTCTCTCCTCCTCTATCATTGAGACAGCAAAGAATTTGATAAAGGTTATACATATGCAGTAATGAAAACATTTTTGCATATTAGTCATGTTGGAAAAGAAAACACAGATGCCTTCCAAAAATACCCAAGAAAAACAAAGTAAAAAACAAACCAACAAACCAGTAAGCCTCCAGATTCCTTCAGTTAATTCTCTGAAGGTGGATAGCATTTTTCATCATAGGTCATTCAGTTTGTCTCCAGTCTTTGTACTGCTGGGAATAACCAAGTCATTCACAGTTGATTATTTCATAATATTGCTGTTACTGTGCTGAGTATTCTCCTAATTCTGCTCATTTCACTTTGCATCAGTTCATGTAAATCTTTCCAGGTTTTTTCTGCAAGCATTCTGCTTATCATTTCTTATAGCAAAGATTACTATTCAGCTATATAATATCTGTGTGGCTTAGTGGAGTGTTGGATTTTGAGTTAGTGCCTAGAGCTCTTGCTAATTACCTCTGTAATATTGGGCAAGTAGTGTAAATATCCTGTACATCAGTTTTCTCTGTTAAATAAGGGAGTTGGATTATGTGATTTCCAGGTTCCTTCCTAGTCTAAAACTAAGATCCTTTCATCAGTCTTACAGAGGTTAACAGCCCTGGAAGAAAAGCAAAACTAATTTGCAAATTACTCTTCTGTTTACATGATCTGCTTTTTTTATGGTTTAATTCATGCCATTTGCTTTCACTGGTATAATTACTAATTATTACCTCCATTATATTTCTACCCTGTTTATCCTCTCTCTTTCACTCCTTTCTCCCTGTCCCTCCTGAAAAGTGTTTTTCTTCTGACTACAATTTCCCTTACTGTGCCCTCCCTTCTTCTAGTCTCCCATCCCCACTCCCATCCCTTTCTCTTATTCCTTTCCCCTCTTGGTTCACTGTAGGGTAAAATAGATTTCTATATCCAAGTGAGTGTGTATGCTTTCCCATCTTTCGTCCAATTCTGATGAGAGTATGGTTCATCTGCTGTTCACCCATTTCAGTTCTCCTCCACTGTAAAATCTCTTTTATACCTCTTTTATGTAAAACACTATATTCCATTCTTCTTCTCCCTCCCACTTCTCCCAGTGCACTCCTCTTTCTCATCCATTAATTTTTTAGGAGGTTGGTTTTCTTCTTATTATAGTCAATTCACTTCCATGTCCTCTATCTATGTATACTCCTTCTAATTGCCATAATAATAATAATAATAATAATAATAATAATAATAAAGATTAAGGTTCTTAGGAGTTACATGTATCATCTTCCCATGTAAGAATGTAAGCATTTCATATTTATTGAATCCCTTATGATTTTTCTTTCTAGTTTACCTTGTTATGCTTCTCTTGAGTTTTTTATTTGAAATTAAAGTTTTCTATTCAGCTCTGGTCTTTTCATTAGAAATACTTGAAAGCCCTCCAATTCAATATTGAATATTTTTCCCCTGAAGGACTATACTTACTTTTGATGGCTTCTTTTGTCCTTTGGAATATCATATTCCAAGCTCTCTAATACTTTAATGTGGAAGCTGCTAAAGCTTGTGCTATTCTGACTGTGTCTCCATGATATTTGAATAGTTTCTTTCTGGCTACTTGCAGTATTTTTCTTTGACCTGGGAGCACTGGAATTTGACTATAACATTCTTGAGAGTTTTCATCTTAGGATCTCTATCAGGAGGGGAATGATGGATTCTTTTGATGTTTATGTTACCTTCTGGTTCTAGGATATCAGGACAGTTTTCTTAATAATTTCTTGAAATATGATGTCTAGGGGAGCAGAGCCAAGGTAGTAGAGTAGAAGCAGTGATCTGCTAGATCTCTCCCCCCAAGCCCCTCAAAAACCTGTAAAAATGACTCTAACAAATGCTAGAGCAACAGAAGCCATAAAATGACAGACTAAAGCAAATTTCCAGTCCAAGACAATCTGGAAGGTGGACAGGAAAGGTCTATCACATTGGGTTGGGAGTGGACTACAGTTTTGCATGGGTCGTGCCAGTGAAGACAGAGCTAGAGCAGGCCATAAGGTACTTAATCACTGTTAGCTGCTGTGGTTTCCAGAATTCTTACCCTACAAACAGCAAAGACACCTTCAGAGATCAGTGGGAAAGGTCTCTCACCTGACTGAGAGGGGAGCATGGTCTGGCCCCAGCACCAGTCATGGCTCCAGCCTCAGCCTCAGCCCCAGCCCCAGCCCCAGGGTAGCAACAGCCAGTGCTGAAGCAGAGGTTGTTTCTGGAACCCTCCACTTAACAAAGAGTTCAAAAGTCAAGTAATTGGCTGGGAAAATGAGCAAACAGGAAATGAAGAAACACATTGTAGTTTCTTACTTTCCTGGTGAAGAGGTATTTTCTTACATCACTCGTTATGAGGAAGATCAAAATATAGAACCAGAAGAAGACAATGAATCCAAAGTTTCTGCATCCAAAGCCTCCAAGAAAAATATGAGTTGGTCTCAGGTCATGGAAGAACTCAGAAAGAATTCTTTAAAATCAAGTAAGAGAAGTAGAGGAAAAATTGGGAAGAGAAATGAAAGTGATGCAAGAAAATCATGAAAAAACAAGTCAGCAGGTTACTTCCCAAAATGCTGAAGGAAATAACAACTTTAAAATTAGACTAACCCAAAGAGCGAAAGAGGTCCAAAAAGCTAATAAGGAAAAGAATGCCTTAAAAAGCAGAATGGGCCAGATGTAAGAAAGAGGTCCAAAAGCTCACTGTATAAAATAATTCCTTCAAAATTAGAATGGAGCAAATGGAAGCTAATGACTTTATGAGAAATTAAGAAATTATAAAACAGAACTAGAAGAATGAAAAAATAGAAGACAATGTGAAAAAGCTCATTGGAAAAGTCACTGATCTAGAAAATAGATCCAGGAGAAATAATATAAAAATTAGTGTACTACCTGAAAGCCATGATAAAAAAAAGATCCCAGAAGTCATCTTTCAAGAAATTATCAAGGAAAACTGCACTGATATTCTAGAAACAGGGGATAAAATAAAAATGAAAAGAATCCACTGATCATCAATCCACCTCTTGAAAGAGATTCCCCAAAGGAAAATTCCTAGGAATATTGTAGCCAAATTTCAGAGTTCCCAGATCAAGGAGAAAATATTATAAGGAGCCAGAAAGAAGCAATTCAAATGCTATGGAAATACAATTAGGATAACATGACATTCAGAAGCTTCTACACTAAGGGAACAGAGGGCTTAGAATATGATATTCCAGAGGTCAAAGGAGATAGGATTAAAACCAAGAGTAACCTGCCCAGCAAAGTTAAGGATAATACTTCAGGGAAAAAAATGGAACTTTAATGAAATAGAAACCTTCCAAGCATTCTTGTTGAAAAGACCAGAACTGAATAGAAAATTTGACTTTTAAATACAAGAATCAAAAAAAATCATGAAAAGGTAAACAGAAAAGAAAAGACATAAAGGACTTATTAAAGTTGAACTATTTAGATTCCTGCATAGAAAGATGATATTTATAACTCATGAGACCTTTCTCAGTATTAGAATAGTTGGAGGGAATGTGTGTATATGTGTATGTAAATGTATGTATGTATATATCCATGTGTGTGTGTATGTATGTATGTATACAGAGAGACAGAGACAGAGGGCACAGAGTGAGTTGAACATGAAGGGATAATATCTAAAAAAGAAAATTAAGTGTTGAGAGGAATATGCTAGGAGAAAGAGAAAGGGAGAGGTAGAATGTAGTAAATCATTTCACATAAAAAAGTCAAGAAAGGGCTTTTTCAATTAAGGAGAAGAATGGAAAGATGAGAGGGAATAAATGAGCCTTTCTTTCATCTGACTTGCCTTCAGGAGGGAATAACATACACACTCAACTGGGTATGGAAGTTTATCTTACCCTACAGAAAAGCAAGGGGGAAGGGAATGGAGGGGGGAATAGTAGAAGGGATGGCAGATTGGGGGAAGGAGAAATCAGAAGTAAACACTGTGGTAGAGTGAAAGGTCAAAGGAAAAAATAGAATAAATAAAGGGCAGGTCAGGATAGAGAGAAATATGTTGAGTCTTTCACAACATGACTGTCATGAAAGTGTTTTGTATAACCACACACGTATAGAAGGGAAGGGGATGGGTAATGATAGAAAGGGGGCAGATTAGAGGAAAGGGTAATCAGAATACACATGGTCCTGGGGAGTGCAGAGGGGGAAGATGGGGAGAAAATTTGAAATTCAAAATGTTGTGGAAATGAATGTTGAAAACAGAAAATAAAAAAAGATATATGATATCTAGGCTCTTTTTTTTTTTTTTTTTAAATCATAGCTTTCAGGTAGTCCAATAAATCTTAAATTATCTCCAATCAATCTGTTTTCTGGGTCAGTTGTTTTTCCAAAGAGTATTTTACATTTTCTTTTATTTCATCTTTTAAATTTTTGTTTTATTATTTCTTGATGTCTCATGTATTCTTTAGCTTTCCTTTTCCCAATTCTAATTTTTAAAGCATTCTTTTTTTTCCAGTAAGCTTTTTGTGTCTCCTTTTTCATTGGTGAATTCCACTTTTTACAATGTACAATTCTACTATTTTCTTCAATGAATTGTTGCATATCCTTTCCAATTTGGCCAATTCTGCTTTTCAATGAGTTTTTCACTTTGGTAGATTTGTGTACCTCTTACCATTTGACCTGTTTGGTTTTGGAATGTGTTATTTTCTTCTTGCATCATTCTCATTTCTTTTTCAAATTTTTCCTCTACCTCTCTTATTTGATTTTTAAAACCCTTTTCAAGGTTGGACATCCAGGAGCCGAGATGGCAGAGTAAACAGTAAGTTGTTCTCACTCTCCCTTATTGACCTCTACAAACCCAGAAAATATTGCCCTCAAGAAATACCCTGGAACCAATGAGCCAGCAGAAAGATGAGGTGCAGCAGGGTTTTAGCCCAGGAAGTTTGGGGTATTAACAAGAAAGGTCCCTCTCTCACTGATGAAAGGCAAGCAGTAGAGAATAGGAGCCATTCTAGCAAGCCAACAGGAAATCTCAGCTAACCAGCGGGAGATCCTGAGCCCCGGGGTGGTGGAGCAGTCCAGAGCCAGTGCCTTGGCATAGGCAGGAGAACTGGTAGATTCCAGCTCAGAAAACCATCATGTGCTCTGGCTGGCAACCATCCTCCAGCAGCCAAACTTTCTGGTGCTTCAGAGCAGCCCAGGTGAGCAGGAATACTCCAGCAGCCAGACCCTCCCCTCCTCCCCCACAATCTCTTCCCTGAAGGCTTCAGTGTTGTTGACCCCAGATCACCAGGGTCCTGCTTTCCTTTTCCTGGCAGTTCTACTGTGTTGCTTTCCGTCCTTGCCCTTGTACTGTAACCTGGAAGTAAGTATGCACAATGCAACAGAGTCCTAAACCCAGTGCCAGCAAAGGGTCCCTTGTAATCTCCTTCTGACCAGTTGTCTGACACCCTTACTATCTATGAGCTGAGAGCTCCAAAAGTTACTGCTGCAGATTCAGTTGCCCCCAAAGCAAGTTGCTGTTTTGCATTGGGCATGACCTGCTTTTGATTGTTCAGTCATTTTTCAGTCATATCTGACTCTTTGTGATGCTATTTGGGTTCTTCTTGGCAAAGATACAGATGACAAAACAGAGTTAAGTGACTTGCAAAGGGTTCTACAGCTAGTAAATGTCTGAAGCCAGTTATGAACTCCAGAAGTCTTCCTGCTTGCAGATTAGCATTCTATCCAATGTGCCACCTAGATGCGCACATGGTTTGATGCTGGGTGCCTTGTATAGGTGCATGCTGCTGACTGCACTGGGTCTGTGGCCTCGCTGCCATCTTGAGCCACAGTGTGAGACCTTATTGGCTTGCATCAGGTCTTGGGGTCTTGCTACATGCTCTGGCCTGTGCTCATCTCTTATTCCAGTGAGACAGACTTTTCATGCTGACTTTTTGAATTGTCTTGGGCTAGAATATTGGTTCTCCAAAATTCATTTTGAGGTGTTAATTTAGTTTTTTGAAGAGGAATTTGGGAGAGATTGAGTAAGTCTCTGCCTTTACTTCACCATCTTTGCTCCATCTCTAAATTTTATTTAATTTTTAAAAATACTTTCCATTCTGAATTCTCTCACTTCTTCTTTCTTCCCTTCCCACTGAGAAGGCAAGAAATATGATGCTTGCTATATAGGAAGTCATGCAAAATATTTCCACATTAACTACACTGTGAAAGGGAAAAAAAGTAAAAAAAAAAAAATAAAAAGTGAAAAAAAATATTCTCAATCTGCACTCAAGGCTCATCAGTTCTCTAGACATGGATAGTATTTTTCAACCTAAATCCTTCAGAATTATTGTTGATCATCAGATTGATCAGTAGCTAAGTCTTTAACAGTTGAATACTTTTATAGTATTGCTGTTACTGTGTACAGTGTTCTCCTGGTTCTGCTCTCTTCACTTTATATCTGTTTATATGTCTTCTCAAGTTTTTCTGAAACCATTCCAACATCATTTCTTATAGCATAAGAACTTGTTCAGCTATTAGTCAACTGATTGGCATCCTTTCAGTTTTTAATTCTTTGCCACCACAAAAAGACCTGCTTAGACTATTTTTGTATGCATGGATCTTTTCCCTTTTCTCTTTGATTGCTTTGGGGCAAGGATTGTGGTTTATTCTTCCTTGTCTTGAAGAGAATGGTGATACCAGGAAGATGCCATGATTTGCAAGTGAATTGGTTTTAAGAGAGGAAGTGCTGTGCCAGGTCACCAGCATCACTTTCTCCTTTGGAGCCATTTGGATCCAATGGACAGATATAGATCAGAACAACTGGAGATGGGCTCTTTGGGGGCATAGACTTAATAGAGATATTACTAAATCATAAAGTGTGCACACTTTTATAGCCTCTTGGCAAAGTTCCAAATTTTCCTCCAGAATGATTGGTCCAGTTCACAACTTCACCAAATAGTCCCTGTTTTTCCACATCCCTTCGAGCATTTGTCATTGTCTTTTTCTGTTCTGTTAGCCAATACGATGAGTGTGAGGTGTGAGATAAATTGATATTGTACCACTATATTAATAACTAATTATTAGTTTATGATCCACCTTTTTCCTCACAGTTCTGTTAAGACCCAATTCCTGGTTAGTCAGTCTCTAAAGGACATCACTGAATGATGAGATTACTCCTAGCCCCCAAGGCACATGCTGACTAACTAGGTTAAGCAGGACACCAGGAAACTGGGAAACATGATTTTTGTTTAGAGTATAAATAGAATCCAGTCTGGGCAAGACTTTGCCTGGGAGAGGAGCCATCTGTCCTTGATCCCCTCCATTAGAGTTTAGGGCAGCTCATGAAGGAGAGAAGTACCTAGAGAAGTCTTGATGGAAAATGTTTCCCCTGCCCAGATTCCTTCAGGCTGCTGAGTATCATGGTCAAGCCTATTTCTTAGAGGAGGAACTGAAGCCTTTTAGACCACTTCCTCACTGCATGTCCACCAATCAGGGTTGAGTTTCACTTGTCAGGGGCATTCCTTGTCAGAAGACATGTACCCTATTTAAGGTGATTCAGACCTCCCTTTGCATCTTTGGTTACGGAGAGAAATGACTGACCATAAATTTATTGATTATTAGCTAACCTAATTAATAAATTGATTAATTATATGGAATCTCTGTCTTAGAGGTTTTATTCATTACAGGTAGTAAGTCAGACTTGCTTTACTTTGTATTTTTCTAATTATTAATGCTTTAGAGTAGTTTTAGCTTTGGTTTCTTCTTATGAAAATTGCCTGTTTATATCCTTTGACTGTTTATCATTTGGGGAATGATTCTTATTTTTTTAAGTTTGGCTCTGTTTCCTTTATATTTGAGAAATTAGACTTCTATCAGAGAAAATTGATGTAAAACATTTTCCCCAGTTCCTTATTTTCCTTCTAATTTTGGCATCATTGGTTTTATTTGTACAACTCTTTTTAATTTAATGTAATCAAATTATCCATTTTACCTCTTGTGACCCTCTCTGTATTTTGTTTGACTATGCACTCTTTCATTACTCATGTATCTGAAAAGAAATTTTTCCATGCTCTCTTAATTTTTTTATGATATCACAATCACTTGCTTCCCTCCCAATTTATTACATTATTTGTTTTCAGTTTTCAACAATCACTTCCATAAGTTCCAAATTTTCTCCCTCTCCCTCCTCAAGAGAGCATGCAATCTTATATGGACTCTATACATGCATTCCTATTAAAAAAACTTTTTCACATTAGTCATGTTGCATAGAAGAATTAAAGTGAATGGGAGAAGCCATGAGAAAAACGAAACAAAACATATCAAAAGAGAAAATAGTCTACTTCATTCTGCGTTCTAACTCCATTGCTCTTTCTCTAGATGTGGATGACATTTTGCATCATAAGTTGTTTGGAAATATTTTAGGTCTTTGCATTGCTGTGAATGGCCAAGTCTATCAAAAATAGTCCTCACACCTGTGGCTGTTACTGTGTATAATGTTCTCCTGGTTCTGCTCACTTCACTCAGCATCAGTTCATAGAAGTCTTTCCAGGTTTTTCTGAAGCCTGTCTGTTCATTATTTCTTATAGCACAACAGAATTTCATTCTATTCACATACCTCGACTTGTTCAGCCATTCCTCAATTAGTAGGCATCCCTTTGATTCCAGTTCTCGGCCATCACAAAAAAGAGCTGCTATAAATATTTTTGTACATGTGGGTCATTTCACCATATTTATGATCTCTTTGGGATACAGCCCTAGAAGAGATGTATTGCTGGGTCAAAGGGTATGCACATTTTTATAGCCCTTTGAACATAGTTCCAAATTACTCTCCAGAATAGTTGGATCAGCTCACAGCTCCACCAACAATGAACAATCAGTTGCTTTTTAAAGAGTATTCCAACCGATTTTCTTCTGAACAAGTCCAATAGGACGAATACCCATCAAGAAAAAATAATTAGGTAAGATCACAGAATCATAGATCAGAGACTATGTAACTAAAACCTATCATTTTACAAATGATGTAATTGAAGCTCAGAAAGATTAATTGATGTGTCCTCATCAAACAGTCATATATGCATTTGTTTGTATTTTGTATCCCTTTCATTCTGTGGATAGTAAGCTCCTTGAGGGCAGGGACCATTCAAAAAATTCTGATTTTGTATCCCCAGCACCTAGCACAGTGCTTTGCACATAGTAGTTACAAGTTTTGCAAGTTTTGAGTATCAGAGGTTGGATATAAACTCTCTGGATACAGAATACTTAACCTTCTAGGTAATGAAGTGGAAAGTGCCATTTTTTGTTTTACAAACCTTTTTCCCCACATTTTTCTTACTCTTCTTCTTTGGTGAATTATTGATATTTCAGGGGATGGGAAAGGGAAGGTTGGTATGTCCTAGCTAGAAGTTCTCATTTCAGGGGGAAGTTAGACCTTTACAGTGTATTTTCTGATAGATAGGCTTCTCTTACTTGCAATACGATAGGAAGCTTGCTGCCATTTTGCCCGATCAACTCAATAATTCGTTGGTTAAGATTCTGTGAGAAAGGTTATGTCTCATAGATCCAGAGTTGGAGGGCTTTAAAGGCTATCTAGAACAATCCCTTAACATATCTTACAGACAAATAAAATGAGTCCCAAAGGGGTTAAGTGACTTACTAATCATTCCACAGGTAGTTATTAGCTAATCTGGGATTTGAACTTAGATTGTGTGGCTCCATGCTTAGTGTTCCTTGTATGTATTTTCCCTAGGAATGGAAGTTTTAGTAGTATGAAAAATGAGAGTCATGTCTTTTAACTGACAAATGAAGGTAATTTATTTAAAAGATGTAACTTCCTCTTTAAGAAGAGTTTTTTTGTTTTTATTTCTGCATAAATCAAATATAGAATTAGTTAAGAAGAAAAACAACAATGTTCATAACAACAACAGAAAAAACTCATAGAACATGCAAGTTATGTATCTTGTTTCATGGCTATTGCCAAAGTCAAGGTAGGACAGATTACGAGAATTATGTTTATCCTTAAATTAACAATAAACATCTCTCCTTCTGTCTTGTTCCAGAGACTACTGAATGGCTATAATGACCCGTGGGAAAGGTATAAAACACAGCTCATAAAATTTATGTGCCTGGTATTTTCAATATCATTTAGGATTTCTTTGCCATCTGGCTCTTTCAGGTACGTGCTAGTTCAGTGCACAAACATTTCCCTACTTACATTTAATCTATGAGTTGAGTTAAGAAAACAGGAAGGTTAAGAGGTTTGCCTTAGTTAACAAATACATCATATAACTGAAGCTATAAAAATGACTCAACTTGTTCTGAGCCAGGATTTTTATCTTTTCTTTTTGGTTTACTTTTGGTGATTAATGTTTCTGTTTTTAGATTTCCCAGTGCTCTGAGGAGGTATACAATAAACTATTGGGCACTTGGTAGTTTGATGTGATCATGTGTTCATTTTTACTTATTCTTATTCCCCAGGTGTCACCACCTTACAAGGACAAGTCATGTCCTTATGACCTGGAAAAAGAAGATTCAGTGGTTTGTATTTAGTAAATACTTCAATGCTTAACAATCCCTAAAAATGACAAAAGATTAATTTTGGATTAGAAGACATAGAAACACCAATTTTTACTGATATTGTCTTAGGAAGTCAGCCTTACAATCACAGGATCATTGATTCAGAATAAGAAAAGTCTTCTCATTGCACAAGGGAGTAATTTCATTATAAACTTTCCATTTCCCCCCATTTTATTACACAGATCATTGTCCAGGGATTCTTAATGTCATAAGAAAACCCCTTTTTTTCCCTAAAATTTTGAACATTATTTCCCACCTTCATCTTGTTGATATTATTCTATATGTTTATTTCAGTTTTCTTCTTTGATTTCAATCAAAATGGTCTTATTCAGAACAGAAGCCCTTTTGAGGGCAAGAAACATTCCTATTTTTTTAGTTACATGGTTGCGAATTGCCTTCACCTCACTAATGGTATAAAGGAAGACCTAATAATGTTGTGTTAGGATAGCATAGGAGCACTGTGATAAGTGCACTGTGACACCATGCTTATTTTATTTTATTTTATTTTTTGCTAGGGGAATCATGACATATATTGTACAAGTCACACCTTCATGGTCAAAGTGACAATCAATACAATCAATTGTATTGGACATTTTAACTCCTGAAATGCTTGAAAACTTTCACAATCTGACTCCAGCCATGATATAACTTCCTATTAACCCTTTTCATGTATGCTACTTACTGAGCTCAGCTTTGCTTAGAAGATGTTCCTTCTTTCCTTTGATCTCTTAGACTTCTAAATTCCTTCAAAAATCAATCTAGATGCCACTTCATACAAGAAGTATTTCCTAATCTCTATAGCTGTTAGTTTAGATCCCCTACTCAAGTTATTTTGCATTTACTTGCTGATTTTTTTGATTGTTTTCTCTAGGAGAATGTAAGCTCCTTGAAGATAGGGTCTTAATTTTTTTTAAACTTTTGGCTTTGTATCTTTAGCACCTAATACAGGACTTCATTGTTGTTCATTCATTTCAGTCATGCCTGAATTTTTGTGACCCCATTTGGGGTTTTCTTGACAAAGATACTGGAGTGGTTTGCCATTTCCTTCTCCAATTCATTTTACAGATGAGGAAACTGAGGCAAGCAGGATTAAATGACTTGTCAAGGGTCACATGACTAGTATCTGAGCCCAGATTTGAACTTAGGAAGATGAGTCATCTTGACTCCAGGGTAGCATTCTATCTACTGTACCACCTAGCTGTCTTAATTTATTTTTAATAAATTAATTATTATAATCATTATTTAACAAATGCTTGCTAAACTGTTGTTGAATTGCTGTCATCTATGACTTTGTTATAACATTGGTCACAGTGTCATAGATACTGTGCAGGGAAGTCAGAGGTGATTTAGTCTAATCCCCTCATTTAAGAGATGAAGAATTAAGACTGAATGAGGTTACAGGTTACGTGATTTGCCCAAGATCACACAAGCAATAAGTGACATGGGTAGGATTTGAATCCAGGTCCTGGAGTTGTAAGGAAAAACTCTCTGAACTTGCCACACTATTTATTTCTCTTTCTAACCAGTACCAGGAATGGTACCCTGGCATTCGACCCTTACATTTCAGTAGAATCTGAACTTATGACATTTTTATTTGTTCCTAACAGATTTTAGCCCCCATGCCAGACATCTAACAAATAGAATTTACGAAAATAGTAGAACTCCAGGGCGGAAGGTATTTGAAAGAGTCCTGAAAGAAGGTAAACGATATACATAGTCCTCAGGGAAGGAAAATCTATGAGATGTGATTAGAAAGAAGTGGAAGTGTATGTGTGTTTAAGGCAAACATATCAAGACCTCTAGATGACAGACAGCATAGTATAGTGGACAGAGAGTTGACCTGAGAACCAGAAAGGCAAGTTCAATTTTCCACCAATGACCCATATTAGTTGTGTGACCCTGGGCAAATTACTTAATCTCTCTCTCTCTCTCTCTCTCTCTCTCTCTCTCTCTCTCTCTCTCTCTCTCTCTCTCTCTCTCTCTCTCTCTCTTTCTTTCTCTCTCTCCTAAAACTATAAACTGTAAAAAAAGGTGTCCATCTGCATTTTTTGGATCAGGAAATTCTCTATAACAATGAAATATTTTTCTTCAAATTTGTGTTTTTGACAATTTTGGTTTGTTCCTTTGATATATCATTACCCAAAAGGTATACTTTTCCTATATTTCCCTTCCCCTCTTCCTTTCTCTTCCCTCCCCTTCCCCTCTTTTTCCCTTCCTACATTTCCATTCCCCTTCGCCCCACCCCACCCCGCCTTGCCTCCCCTCTCACGTTCATGTAGATTTGGACTACGGGAGGTATTTCTTTTCTCTGGCTTGTCATTGGTTTGGACTCATCACTCTTAAAAAGAAATCACTTTTGGAAGTAGGTTGCCTGTGAGGTTGTGTTTTACTCCTTTTGACCCTATCTTATCATACTTACAATAGTTCAATTATTACAGCAGAGGTAGTGATGAAATCTGTTTGCCTAGAAAGACCAAGGGACTTGCAAATGACTTCAGCATTTTCAGGAAGAGAAAAGAGATAGTTCACGATCTTATGAGCCAAGAGGCTAATGGTTTTGACCTATTCTAGGCTTCCTAAATTCACTTTTCAGTCTTGAAAATGGGTGACCCTTGTGCATGAGGTAAAAGGATGGGGAAGAAAAAACCAGTAACTTCATGGTTGCCCCCAGTGCTGGAGCAATTATCAGAATGCTTTCCAGTGACATTACTCTGATGCAGTTAGTAGTATCGAATCAAGCCATGCTATTACACTAGATTCCTCTCCTCTCCCTATCCCAAGTTCATTATTCTCTATTTTTATCCTTGAAAAGAGATTGTTCACAATGATTATTTTAGTTTTATTGTCCAGAAATAACTTCCATGATTAATACTCTGGCTTAGATCATACATCATCTTTTTCCCTTTGGGGCATTAAGTATGATGTCCTTTTCTGCCCCTTTCTGCTTTGATAAACAAGGTCACCTACACTGTGCTTACAGAAGGACATATTTTCCAATGTCTGTTGTCTGCATAGGTTATCAGATTGGAGGGCAATGGTGAGGATTTGTGATAAATTCTACTCTGGTAAGACTTGTCTGGGTGGCTGTCAATGGCAGAGCTCATAGAAATGGTAATAAGTAGTTGTACAGGAAATCACAGTAAAAATGAATTGATATTGGGAGACTCCCTTAACTATCAATGGAAATATTATAATTATTGACCCAGGCTTCATTATCTGACAATAGTTTCAAGTGTTTTTATGCCATGGAGAAGAGGAGTTATGAATTCCTCTTACTCCTCCCCAAGTTCCCATTCCATTTTCCAACATAATCTGTGAAGAGTGGTCACTTTGTGGTTAAGGATTTTCCTTCTTTCCCTTTAGTCCTTGTAAATATGTGTTTTCCGAACACGACATTATCTGACTGTCTAACTTGGTGTGGAATATAGAATATGTGATATTGCCTCTCGTAGTCAAGGAACTTGGGTTTCCCAGGTGACAGTCCTTTTGGTAGACTCTTCTACATGTCTTAACTGGAAATGGGAAAGAGTTAGGGGAAATTAATACAGCCACTTAATAATAATAAGTAGTATTTGTGTAGCACTTTAAAGTTTGTAAAGTATTTTAAGACTAGCATACCCTTTACATATATTTTATTTGATCCTTACAATGCTGTGAGGTAGGTGCTATTATTGTCCTCATTTTACAAATGAGGAAACTGAGTTTAGGGTAGGTGAAGTAACTTGCTCAGGGTCACACAGTTAATAAGTATGGGCTCTCATGGGTTCAATTATCATTCCTATGGGTATGATTCCAGGTCTATATATCCAGTCCTAGTCTCTCTCCTTCTGGCTTTTTGTCTAGAGCAGGGGAGGGTAACCTGTAGCCTCCAGACAACAGGTGGCCTTCTAGATTCTCAGGTGTGACCTTTTAACTGAGTCCAAATTTTACAGAACAAATTTGTTTATTAAAGGGATTTGTTCTGTGAAGTTTTGATTCACCTTGAAGTTCCAGCTCAGGTACCACCTTTCATATGAAGTCAGTCTAGTGCTTTAACTCTTTTCAGTATACATCTTATTGTGCTTTTTTATGCACATGTTGGATCCACCTAAAGTAATGTAAGCCCATTGAGGATGGGAAAAATTTTTGATTTTCTATCTCTTTGCACATAGTAGGCTCCTTAAAAAGAAATTCAATTACTAATTTGGAAGGGAACTTTGAGCATGAAATGACCTCACCTGAAGTTTTCAAACTTTCGTGTCATGATTGAAAGATCATTTATCAGAATAGTTTTAAAAGAGACTCTTGCTCAGGTATAACTTGGACTCATTAAATGTTGTCTGAAAGCCTGTGATTGTGTGAGTGGACAGAGAAAATGGGCTTAATATGAAGCATGCTTCTTAAACTGTAGGTTGCCACCCCATGAGGTTTCAAAAAATTTGTCAACAGTAAAAGATTTCTGAACTTGAATGACCAAAAATTAATTAAAATTCAAAAGTATAATGAATTCGAGGTATTTCTGGCAGCACTTGCCCATTGTTTCATTGAATAACTTCACTGTGGTCTTGGTTCTCAGCACAAAACATGCAAACTTTGCGCTGCACAATGCTGACAAAAAGCTACTAAAACAGAAAAGGGGTCAGGAGTAGAAAAAAAATTAAGAAGCCCTGAATTACAGAGAACAGACCAAGTTTTCTTCCTTTTCTTATTTTGCAATTTCTTTTTAAAAGTTTTATTAATGTTTTCAATTTTTACATTATAGTTATCCCATATGTACTTTTCTCTTCTGCCAGTCTCCATAGGGGCCATGCGTTGTAATTAGAAAAAATATCAGTTAAGCAAAACGAATGACAATCATCTGAGAAAGCATGCCACCTTCCATACCCATGGTTTCTTCCCAAAGTCCAGACTGGTCCTTCTATTTACATAAAATTTGACTTGGTTCTGTTGCTTTTGTATTGATATTATGGTCATTGTGTCCCTTGCTTTCCCTCTTCTTACTTCATTCTGCATTAGTTCATACATGTTTGTCTTACTTTTTCTTATTTGATAGAAATAAGTTTATCCCTTCTCTGAAAATGCTACAAATAAGCTCCCTGAGCAATTAAAAATTCTGAATTAGTGGTTAGGATCAACCTAACTTGTTCTTTCTAGAAGAAAATTATTTTGAGACGATAGTCAATAGGAGGCCTGGTGGTGCCAAATTGGAGTCAGAGTCCTTTTAAGTTTAAAAACTTTTCCCTAGACTACCTGTGTTACCTTCAGCAAGTCATTTTCACTTTCTGGCCTTTAGTTTCTCATCTGCAAAATAAAGGGGTTGGACTATGTGCCCTGTAAGAACTACATGACCTTTCTAGTTCTAAACTGATATTCCTTCCAAAGTGGATGGGTCACTAGGTGGCACAATGGATAAAGCAGTTCTGGAGTTAGGAAGACCTGAGTTCAAATTCAGCCTCAGACACTTGCTAACTGTGTGACTACAAGCAAGTCACTTAAAACTGTTTGCCTCAGTTTCTTTATCTTCAAAATGAGCTGGAGAATGAAATGACAACTCTCTCCAGTATCTTTGCCAAGAGAAAACCCCAAATGGGTCATGAAGAGTCAGACATGATCAAAATGACTGAACAGAAAAAATAAAATGGATAAAGGAAAAGAAAACCTTGAAAAGCCCCTACTCCCTTTCTGCCTGTGAACCACTCTAAATTAAATATTTTAATGCTAAGAATACGTGGGATGCTAAAATGTATTTTTTTTAAAAAACTAACAGACAATTTATTTGACTAGAATGTTTTACTACTGCATTCTGTTAATTAAATTAACTTTTCAGATGTGACTGATCTTTTTTCTTTGCAGTTATTAAAAAATTCAAATTTTTAAATAAACTGAATTAAAACTTTTCAAAATAGAAAATAGCAACAACGAACAGACAGATGCTCTGAACTAACCAAGTAATGAAAACTGCTGTTCTAGTCACTAACAAAAATGCAAACAGGCAGATTAAAAAGTTATCACCAAGAGGCCCCTGAAAGTGTTAACATTTTCTCCTTTTGAGGGTTCTATTGAAGCTATGGTCTTTTAAATAAACGTGTGTGTGTGTGTGTGCACTTTTTAAATCATTAAAACAAAAAGCCAGCCACAACAAACCAGCAGCCAACTGGGAAAGGGAACAATTTTCTCCTCAGCTGAGACTTTGCTTTGTTTTTCTCAACTATAGTCTCAGAGTGATTTTTATAGTGGAGTTACAAAGTGGCTGAAAATCAGGGGGTTTTAATGGAAATGCTGACAGACCTTTAATGATAGTGGTACTTGGGAGTGCCACAGTGATAAAAATACTTGCTCTCCCACCCCCCAAAAAGCACCTCTTTAATTTTTAGAAACAACATTCCTGGTGTCAGTCTCAGTGTTAGGTAGTAGAGCAGCAGTCATGGTATGATGAAGATAGTATAAAAGTCTCAGGGGTGGGGCAGGAAGGTGGGTTTGATTTCTCACCTAATTCGTTTGGAGTAAAAACAAAACAAGGCAAAAAAAACCCCTTTTATGGCTCAATTATCACTGCCCATTCAGCAGTGAAATGGTTAATTGCCTGACACAAAACTGAGTCACAGAGAGAAGAGTTGCAGTTTTCTCTGACCTCTCATCCTTTATGTCATCTTGGCCAAATGTCTAGATGTAGAAAATAGCTTCACACATCTGCCCAGCTTGATTTAGCCTGGTACTGCAATATTAGTGACAGGTGAGTCTGAAGGTTTTGAAAGCATTCATTTGACATGTCAGAGGCATACCCATTTGTTACTCTGCCCCAGAAATGTGGCTTCTTAGCTTTTAGTGCTAGTGCTACAAATTAAGTAGTGGCCACCATAGTATCTGGAGATAGTTTTGCCAACAGTCCTGGATGAAACCAACCATACAGGAACCAAAATTGAATTTCTCCTTCTTTGTTGATATTCATAAAAGTTTGTGGATTTATTGTTGGTTATTTCAAGTCAGGGATTAAATTCAGCTCAGTCCAAATGAGTTTCTCTTTCTTAATAGGTAGCATGTATTCCCATCTCCCAAGTGTTTAAAAAAAATCTGCCCCTCCAAAAGGAGGTCAAAGAATACAGTTGGGAACATTTTGCTCTCTGTCATTTAACACTGAGTTTTTGCAGATCAGAAAATTCTGACAAGTGACCTCGAAAACTTGAGAATATGGAGATATCCTGTCTTTGACAGATTTCTTTCTTTTCTTAGCCTAATAGATCAGCCAGGCTTTGGACTGTGCAACATAGAGAGTAATTTTCATTGGATGACTTTTTCAGAAACTTCATTGTTAACACATTTTTTCCCCTCCTTGTACTGCTATAATGTATGCAAAATGCCAAGTTCCTCAAAAGAACTTTCCAGGTCATTCTGCTGCCATAATAGTAGAATCAGCAGCAAATATACTTCATGGTTTAAATGCAATGACAGGACTTCTGAGAGCAGAAATACATACTGGATAGTAACTTCCACAAAAGCCTGGAGATTTTCACATGAGTAGAGATTATGGCTTTTGATATCACTTGAAAAAAAGAATGTATATGGACAAGAAGCATTTATTGGCTTGGCACTACCAGGTGCCCTTGACCTAGTGACATTATTGATTCTTCCACCGTTGTCTTTATATGTATTGGTCCAGCAGGACAAGGCCATAATAACTGCAGACCTCAACAATTAATTTTGATCTGTGGGTTATGCTGTACATTACAGAAGAAAAGCTACCTCCAAATCACCACATAGACATGCATGCTGTAGAGAACATGGTATGATCTTCCCATATTCCCAGAGGTAGGTTATTATTTAGTGTAGATAGGGGACAATTTATGGTTAACTTCATGCTAGGCCACTTTTGCTCTGAGATAGAAAGGTCATGATGGTTAGGGGTTGGTCATAGCTTCTGCCACAATGGGATTTGAGGAGAGAGAATTTAGTATCTAGATTTCTTGATGCATTAAAATTCCTTAGCAGTTACTCCAAGTCATCGATAATAAGAGAAATGCAAATGAAAATAACTCTGAGGTTTCTCCTTACATCCAGCACACTGAAATAGATGACAAAAAGCAGGAATAGTGAATGTTTGAAAAAACATTGTGGAAATATGAGCACATTAATGCTTTGTGGAAGGGGTTGTGAATTGGTCCAGATATTCTGGAAAATAATTTAGAGTGATGCTTTAAAAAAGTGACTAAAATGTCCATAATCCAAATTTGACCTAGAGATCCTGCTGCTTAGCATATACCCAGGGATCAAAGGCCAAAAGAAAAGACTCATATACACTAAAATGGTCATAGCAACTTTTTTTAGTAGCAAAGAACTGGACAATAAAATAGATGTCTATTAATTAGAAAATGGCTAAGCTCATTCAGATAAATGTAATAGAATAGTGTGACTTCATTAGAAAAAAGGTAAGTATTAAGAATTCAAAGCATGGGAAATATGTGAAATGATGCAAGATGAAATAAGCAGAACTAGGAAAAACATATATGTATGTATATATTTATATTTATGTACATATACATGCACATATATACACATACGTAAAATAGCTAAACAATGTGAACAGGAAGAATGAAAAAACTGAAACTGAATGCTCTGTAATTAAAATGACCAAGCTCAGCTCCAAAGCAGAGATAAGAAAATGTACCACCTTCTTTATTCATAGAGGTGGAAGTTCCTGAATACACCTTTGCCTAAAGGAGGCCAAAGTCTCCCAGTGCATCCTGGGTCATCTCCAGTCATCCTGATGAATATCTAGTCACTGGATTCAGATGACTCTGGAGGAGAAGTAAGGCTGGTGACCTGCACAGCCCTCCCTCACTCATAACAAAGTCAAGCGCAAGTCATGTCATCATTTCTCTGATGGCATGGTCTTCTTTGGCAGCGAAGGATGAACACAACAATAGAGGTGGAAGATTATGGATGTTGTACATTCCATATAATATCAATCTCATCTAAATTACTGTTCTGATTGTGGGTCTGTCTATGTCTCCCTCTCTTTGTCTCCTTTTCTTTCTTTTTCTCCTTTCCTGCTCTTTCTCTGTCCATCTCTCTGTCTTTCCCTTCTTCCCTCCTTCCCCCTCTTCATCCTTGCCTTTTTTTCTCTTTCTTTCTTTTTCCTTCTTCCTTCCTTTCTTCCTTCCTTCCTTTCTTCCTTCCTTTCTTCCCTCCTTTCTTTCTTTCTTTCTTTCTTTCTTTCTTTCTTTCTTTCTTTCTTTCTTTTTTCTTTCTTTCTTTCCATTCTTCTTCTTTCTTCTCTTCCTCCTCTTTCTCCTCTTCCTCCTCCTCTAGCTTCTCCTTTTCCTTTTTCTTCTCCTTTTCTTCTTCTTCTTCTTCTTCTTCTTCTTCTTCTTCTTCTTCTTCTTCTTCTTCTTCTTCTTTTCTCTCTCTCTCTCTCTCTCTCTCTCTCTCTCTCTCTCTCTCTCTCTGTCTCTCTGTCTCTCTCTCTCTCTCTGTCTCTCTCTCCCTCCCTCTCACAAAAAAAATTTTGCTAGGAGGGACAGCTCCTTGGATGGGAGAGTAGAAAGTGATGTATTTGGAAATGAAGGTGATGTAAAAACCCAAGTTATTGATGCAATTTAAAAAATCTTTCTTAAGAAAAATAATGTAGGGAAACCTTCACCTAAATTCAAGGGCCTGCAGGGGGTCATACGTGCAGAATACAAGCCCCTTTGTTTATTCTAATGTCTCCAGTGCTTGGCATATTTTCAGACACATATTAGATACCTAATAAATGCTTACTAGATTCAAACCATCACATTGGGACATTGTTACAGTAAAAAACACCCTGGATCTAGAGTTCAAAAACCTGGGTTCAAAACTTGTCATTGCCACTTAACTACTTGGGTGGCTTGAGGCAAGTCACTCAACTCTTTGGATCTCAGTTTCCCTTTGTGTAAAATGATATGTTTGAATTACCTGACCTTCCAACACTAAATCTCTGACTCTTTGTGTGACATTATTATCTTCTATGAGAAGTGAAACATGTAGATTAGTAAAGATCATGAAAAATGTCATGGGATGAAGTGATATTAAGAGGTTAGAGGAAGGTTTGGGGTCTTGCGGGGAGGTGATCAGGAAAACTATCATGGAAAAGCTGACATTTGAGCTGATCCCCAAAGAACAGGAGGAGCTAAGCTTCAGAAATTGGAATGGAGAAGAAAATTCCAAATGGAGAGAACAGTGTAAGCAAAATCCCAGTTGCAATAAATTGTGGGATGTGTTTGAAGAAAATCAAAAAGCCCAATTAAGCTACAGTTTAAAGGACATGAAGGGGAAAGGTATGAAATATAGGTAGAAAGGCTGTTTGCTATCAAATTATAGAGGTCCTTGAATGCCAGAATCATGACTTTATTCACTAGGCAAAGAAGAACTATGAGAGTTTTCAGAGGTGTGCATTAGAAAGGTTTGGTTGACAACAGTGTGGGGAATAGATTGGAGCAGAGGAAGCCTGGAAGTGAGAAGACCAATTAGGAAGTCATTATAATAGTTCAGGCAAGAGGTAAGGAATCACGGTTGAAAATCAGTGTTGCAGTGAGTATGGACATGAGAGGCCAAACTCTAGAGATACTGCAGAACTGAAATTGAGGGGGATGTGTTCTGGAGACTGATTGGATGTACTGCATCTGTGTGGAGGCAGGTTAGGTTCTGGGGTAGACAATGGGGAAGAGCTGTAATACAAGGAGGGGTCAGAGATAAGAGATATTTTGAGTCTGAGGGACTGGTCAATATTTCTCTTCTGGGTTATACAAATTGTGGCCCAGGACAATCTTAAATTTGTAGAACATTAAATTCATATGTTTTCAATGAAGAAGATAATATTTTCATATTTAAGTTTCATCTTTAAGATTAATGATACAGTATATTGAATTGTCTGGTTGAATTGCTCACAGAGCATTGATTTGAATCTAATAATAAAAAGAATTTGGCATTTTACAGGTATTATCTCATTTTATTCTCACATCAGCCTTGGGAGACAGGTACTATATCACCCCCAATTTACAGATGAGAAAACTGAGACAGAGAGAGGTAAAATGACTTGCCCAGGGTCATAAAGCTAGTAAATATCTAAGGTTGGATTTGAACTTAGGTTTAACCTGATTCTAGGTCCAGTTCACGAACCATTCCACCACCTATTTCCCTTAATAGTAGCTATGGAAATAAGATAAGGCTCTGAATTTAAAGAAATCACAGAGGAAGCCTAATAAACTTCAGGTCTTGTACTTAAAGGAACTTTCAACTGTTATTCATATCCCATTACAACACAGTTCAAGAAAATGTCTTGGTTCCTTGAAAGTTAATGACTTTATAAGAAACCAATAAATTACAAAACAAAGCCAAAAGAATGAAAAGATGGAATATAATGTGAAATATCTCATTGGAAAAACAACTGACCTGGAAAATAGATCCAGGAGAGATAATTTAGAAATTATGGGGCTACCTGAAAGCCATGATCAGAAAAAGAGGCTAGACATCATTTTTCATGAAATTATCAAGAAAAACTGCCCTGACATTCTAGAACCAGAGGGCAAAATAAATATTGAAAGAATCCTCCAATAACCTCCTGAAAGAGATCAAAAAAGAGAAACTCCTAGGAATATTGTAGCCAAATTCCAGAGTTCTCAGGTAAAGGAGAAATTATTGCAAGCAGTTAAAAAAAAAAAAAACAAGTGGAGTATTGTGGAAATACAGTCAGGATAACACAAGATCTAGCAGCTTCTACATTAACGGATCAAAGGGCTTGGAATATGATATTCCAGAAGTCAAAGGAACTAGGATTAAAACCAAGAATCACCAACCCAGCAAAACTGAGTATAATATTTCAGGGGAAAAAAATGGTCATTCAATGAAATAGAGGACTTTCAAGCCTTCTTGAGGAAAGACCAGAACTGAAAAGAAAATTTGACTTTCAAACACAAGAATCAAGAGAAGCATGAAAAGGTATACAGGAAAGAGAAATCACAAGGGACTTGCTAAAGTTGAACCATTTACATTTCTACATGGAAAGATAATATTTGTAACTCTTGAAACCTTTCTCAGTATCTGAGTAGTTGGAGAGATTACACACACACATACACACACACATAAAAAGAGAGAGAGAGAGAGACAGAGAGAGACAGAGAGAGACAGAGAGAGCGAGCACAGGGTGAGTTGAATAGGAAGGGATCATATCTAAAAAAATAAAATTAAGGGACGAGAGAGGAATATATTGGGAGGTAAAAGGAGAAATGGAATGGGGCAAATTATCTGTCATAGAAGATGCAAGAAAAACCTTCTCCCATGGAGGGGAAAAAGGGGGAGGTGAGAGGGAAAAAATGAAGCTTACTCTCATCACATTTGGCTCAAGGAAGGAATAACATGAACACTCAATTTGGTACGAAAATCTTTCTTACACTACAGAAAAGTAGGGGAGAAAGGGATAAGTAGGTTGGGGGGTATGATGGAAGGGAGGGCAAATGGAATGAGGGAGCAATTAGAAGTAAACACTCTTGGGGAGGGACAAGGTCAAAAGAAAGAATAGAATCAATGGGCAGCAGGATAAGACAGAAGGAAATATACACAACATGACAATCATGGAAGTCATTTGAAAAACTACACACACATAGCTTATATTGAATTGCTTGCCTTCTCAGTGGGGGTGGGTGGGGAGGGAGGAAGGAAGAGAAGTTGGAACTCAAAGTTTTAGGAACATATGTTGAGAACTGTTTTTGAATACAACTGGTAAATAAGACATACAGATAATGGGGTAGAGAAATTTATCTTGCCCTACAGGATAAGAGAAAAGATGGGGATAAGGGAAGGGAGGGGCATTAGAAGGAAGGTAATTGTTGGAAGGGGTAATCAGAACGCATGACTTCTTTGGGGGGGAGGGGAGAGATCGGGGAAAAATTTGAAACTCAATATTTTGTGGAAATGAATGTTGAAAGCTTCAAACCACTAAGTAAATAAATTTAAAAAAAGAAATGTTGTTTATGATATTTAGAAAGTACTTGAAGATTTGCAAAGCATTTTACAAATATCTTATTTGATACTTACAAAATTCCTATGAGGCAGTGCTATAATTCTCCCATTTTACAGAAGAGAAAACTGAGTTTCAGGAAAATTAAAATGACTTGACCAACACAACATATGTCAGCAACACAAGATATGTCACACCACATATCTCTGACCCCAAGTCTAGCAATTGACTCATTACACCACACAAATAAGTGGTTCTTTTCCAAGTTCTCGTAATCCTTCCCCTCCCACTTCCCACTGTCACACCACACAGTAATTTTTATTGAAAGGGTCTTCATCACAATAGTTTTAAAATTGTGACAAAGAAACCTGTGGTCTATCTGTTACTTTTGATTCCGTTATCTTTTTTTTTAACTTGATTGCTCAATTTCTGTGTAATTGTTGAAAACTGATATTTACATCCTCTCACCCTAGTAACTTAAGGGCCTTAGCTGGAGGTCAAAAGAGCACAAGAAATTATAAATTGGTAGAAAGATTTGGGGGTTACATTGATCAGTGTGGGTGGGTGGGCTCAAAGTAAATTTTGTGGTCCTAATGGAATTTGGGGAATATATTGTTCATTTCAAATTTGATATTTGACTTCAAGCACCTTCTCTGCACCTCAATTATCTAATCAATAAAATGAACACAGTATTCCTAACATTACTCACAGAGCTGTTGGGAGGATAAAATGAGGAAATGGACTTGAAAGAGCTTGAGGAAATATAAAATGCTCTATAAATGCAAGGTATTATAATAATGGAAAACTACTATTTTCCAGGTTGAGCTAATATATCAATTACCATTTTATCTGCAGCTTTATGAACCCATTCCTTTACTAACTTAGCAGAGCAATGTATAATAAGTTTATCATCCAGTAGAATGTCTTCTGTTAACTCAGTGCAATCTGAACATTTAGAATGAGAGATTAAGCTTCAAATTGAGACTTTAGAAGCTTTAATCCTATGAGGGAAATAGAATAAACAAGGGGCAAACATGAGTAATCTAAAAGAAAATTTATTACATGAAATTGAAAGGTTTTTCTACAAACAAAAGTCACCCAAATGATAAGAAAAGCAAAAAACTGGCGAAAAACAAGTACCTTTGATAAAGGCCTCATTTTTCAAATGTATAGAGAACTGATTCAAATTTATAAAAATACAAGTCATTCTCCAACTGAGAAATGGTCAAAGGATATGAAGAGGCAGTTTTCAGACAAAGAAATCAAAGCTATCTGTAATCATATGAAAAAATGCTCTAAATCACTATTGATTAGAGAAATGAAATTTAAAATATGTCTGAGTTATCACTTCATACCTATCAGAATGATTAATATGACAAGGAAAATGTTGGAGATTGAAGGGGCTGAAGGAAAACTGGGACACTAATGCACTGCTTGATAGAGTTGAGAACTGCTCCAATGATTCTGGAGAACAATTTTGAACTATGAATAGAGGGCTATAAAACCACATACCCTTTTATTCAGCAACACCACTGCTAAGTCTGTATCCTAAAGACATAAAGAAATGGGGGGAAAGGACCTATTTGTACAAAAATATTTATACCAGCTCTTTTTTGTGGTGGCAGAGAACTGGAAATCAAAGGAATGGGCCTCAATTGGGGATGGCTAAACAAGCTATGGTTTATGATTGTGATGGAATATTATTGTGCTATAGGAAATGACAAGCAGGATGATTTCAGAAAAACCTGTAAAGACTTACATGAACATCATGATGCATAGTGAAGTGAACAGAACCAAGAGAACGTTGTACACAGTAACACCGCTATTGTTCATGAAGTTCAGTGAATGACTTAACTCTTCTCAGCAATACAGTGATCCAAGACAATTCCGAAGGACTACTTATGAAGCAAACTATCTGCCTTCAGAGAAAGAACCAATCTTGATTGAATATAGACTGGAACATACTGTTTTCACTTTCATTTTTTTCTTTTATTTAAGTCATGTACAAAATTACTAATGTTGAAATGTTTTACATTATTGCACATGATTTACCTATATCTGATTGCTTACCATCTGAGGGATGAGGAAGGAGAGGAAGGAAGGGATGGAATCTGGAAGTAAAGCTTAAAAAATGTTTAATAGTTGGCAAAAAAAAAAAAGAAACTTCAGAAGAATCTCTAAATTAAGAGAAAACAATGCAAAAAACAAAGCAAAGAAAAACTGCTTAGGAAAAGGAAAAAATACCCAAAACAATACCATATAATCCAAGGGAAACATTTAAGTATGAAAAACCAACAGTAAAAGAAAATAAATAAAAATAGAAAGCTGAAGGGGCAAAAAGGAAGGGAAAACTTTGAAATAACTAAGTGGGCAAAGAGAAGGGACAAAAGAGATAACTAAGTAATATATAACTAAGTAATAAAAGAAAAAGAAGTTAATGATATGTAAAATATAAAAATTGTGGAAAGCAAAAACAGATGGGGGAGAGGAATGAAATAGACACTGTGCGGTGGCATGAAATAGTTGAAACAAAATTAATTCTAGTGAAAAAGTTCTGACTTGAAAAAAGTACAAGATAAAAGAGCAACACTAAAAGAGATAAATGGAGGAAAATACAACTCTAACAATCAAAATTTTAAAGTTGAAAGGATTAAATAATCGCATAAAACTAAAAACATATCTGATGAGAACAAAACCTAACAATCCATCGTATATGAGAAACACATCTTAAAAAGCAAATGCATATAAAATCAAAATGAGAGTTTAGAGCAAAGTGTGCCATTCATGAGATGAATCCTAAAAGCAAGAATGGTAATCATGCTATCACAGAAAGTAAAAATAAAAATTCACAGTATCAATAGAGATAAACAAGGACATCATATTAAGCTTAAAAGAAAATGTAGACAATTGTATATGCTTAGTATACTACCTACAACCTTTTAAAATACTTAATTAATGCTTCCTAATGAATTGGTTATAATAAATTAAATTTATATAGTACCATAAGATCTGCAAAGTGTCTTCCTCACCTGCTACCTTGTGAGGCAGATGTCATAAATATTTCTGATCCAGAAGCTGAGATTCAGAGTAGTTAAATGTTCTATCAACTGTGGAACCATGATTGTACATGACAACTTCCTGCCACCAAGTCTGCACTTTCCACTATCCCATGCTGTCAAGTTATAGAGGTGTTAATTTACTGTGTTTCTGTTAATTTCTTTGTCTACATTTACCCCGTTATCTAGTAATCTATCATTATTTCATATGCAAAATAGTAAAAACAATTGCCTGCCCCATACCTGCTTCTGTACAGGGAAGAAGTGAAGATTAATTAGTTTAAGTGTTTCGTGTTCCTTGGATTAAAACACTGAAAGGAGAAGAATGCTAGCATTATTTCTTTTTCTAATTGTCATGATTACAATTGGGTTATTTTGATGTTCTTATGGTGGTACATGAATCATAATGACAGTCCTCTAGACCCACTAACAGCAGGTATTTAATAAATACTTGTGGACTTTACTGTCCATAGTAATGTGAATCTGAAATACAGTAAATGCCTATTTAAAATATTTGACCTTGCCAGTCTTTTTGTTCTTAAAATGTAGCAAGTGACATCACTAGTGAATAGAGCACTAGACCTGGAACTCAGGAAGACCTGGTTTTGAATCCTGTCTTTCAAATTTACTAACCCTGTGGGTAAGTCGTTGTGTAAGTTATTCAAGCTCACTGACCCTCGATTTCCCCACCTGTAAAATTGGGATAGTAACACTTGTGGTATTTAGATTATAGGGTAACCATTGGGTTCCAATAAGATGGGTCTTCTTATTTAGTGTCCTAACTATCTTCCTATTTCTAAAGTCAAAGCCCCAAATGGATGAACTTCTTCTACTTGGTAGTAAAGTACTTTTGTTCAGTCATGTTTCAATTGTGTCTGACTCTTCATAACCCCATTTGGGGTTTTCTTGGCAAAGATACTGGAGTGATTTGCCATTTACTTCTTCAGCTTATTTTACAGTTGAGGAAACTGAGGCAAACTGTGTTAAGTGACTTGCCCAGGGTCTGACAGCTAGGAAGTGTCTGAGGCCAGATTTGAATTTAGGAAGATAAAACTTCCTGATTCCCAGCCCAGTGCTCTATCTACTGTGTCACCTAGCTGTCTTCTAGTATAGTACTACAGACTGTAAATTATACATTTTTTTACATTACCCACTAGCTGTTTATTAGAAATCAATCAACCAGTAAACATTTATTAAATGCCTACTATGTCCAAGCACTGTGTTAAGTTCTGCATGAGGCTCATATTTACTAAATAGAATACTAGTGACTGGGAAAGGTCAATTTAGCTCCCAAAAAGTGTCTCATTTATTTCCATGAAATAATTTATGTGGGTTCAACCACTGATAAAAGGTCCATCAGTGTAGCCCTTCATAAGATGCCCTGAAATTAGAAAGCAAAGAAATCGAAACTCTCTTTTTTGTTAATGCTATTTGAGAAACTACTTTATAGAAATCAACTAGAGTATTAATTTCATCATTATTGCTACTAAAACAGTTTTACAGTAAACACTAACTGTGTAACCCAGGGCAAGTCATTTAATTTTTCCTAGATCTGTAAGATGCCGAGAAGATGTCTATTTACATTGGAAGAATACATTCCTCATAGAAATTCCTTATGACAAAATCATAAGTTCTGCTATTTCTATCAACATGTATGTTTATATGAACATATGTTTTATTTTTATATATGTACACATGTAAAACCATATATGAATATGTGTGCATAGATATGTATTCCCTACCAAGTGTATGTAAATATGTGTGTGCGTATATGTATGTGTATGTGTATATATACATACATATATACATACTTTAGGGACACTTTGTATATACACATGCACATGTATGTGCGTGTGTATATATATTCATAAACACAGACACTCACACACACATTTTCCCCCCCATCCCTACATGCTGTTTATGAGAACAGACCCCAAAATCTAAAAGTTTCAGAAAAATTTATTAGCCCATTGGCTTGAGGAAAGTGAGCTGGGAAGGAAGTATGACTCTCTCACGTCCAGACTCTCAAAGATTTACATTATATAGGATTTACACAAAGGTACCTGCACACAAACCATCCGTAGACAGTTAAGCAATCTTTCTGGGAGCAACTTGAAGACAAGTTAGATGGAGATGAATATAAGTAAATGTAAATATTCAATAAAATTTGAGCAAAGCAAAACACAAGAAAATCCAAAACTCAAGCTTAAGTGCATCCAAAACCAGTCCTGGGTGTGGGGATCCAAAACGAGGAAGCTTTGGGTAGATCCAGGACCTGGGACAAGCCAAAATTCCTTTTAACCAGCATTCCTAGAGAGTTACTGGTCAAGTGGCCTTCTGGGTACAGATAAAGAAGGTTGGATTCAAACAGTATAATAAGTTTTCCGAACAACATAAAAAAAATCATTTTTCCTACAACATACACAAACATACATGTATATTGATTTTGGGGAGATACCTGTTGTACATTTATGCCTACATATATGTATGCATTTATTGTTTAGTTGTGTTTAGTTCTTCATGACTCTGGACTATAATATGCCAATACTCTCTATGGCTTGGCAAAGATACTGGAGGTGTTTACCATGTCCTTCCCCAGTAGATTAAAACAGAGGCTAAGTGACATGCTGAGGATCACACAGTAAATTGTATGAGGCCAGATCTGAACTCAGGTCTTCCTGATTTCAGACCTAGTGTTCTATCCCTTGAGTCACTTAGCTGCCTCTGAGTATCCATATACACATATGTTTATCCATATACATATGTAGATATATATATATGCACATATACTTATGTGTATTTATGTGTAAACACACAAGGGATGCCCCAAAAGTCAATGCAATTTTTAAGGCAGTTTTAAGCTATCAAAGTTTGAAACTGTATTAAGACTTTTAGTCTTAATACATAGTTTATTGGTCGAGTTACTAAAAATCTGAAGCATCTGATAAAGAGAATTCTGTGAGAAAATGTGTTCTTTGAAGATGGTTTAGAAGAAGGTAAAACGAGGATTTTTTAAAGAAAGAGGATTATGCTATAATTCCAAATTTTGACCAAGGGGCTTGTGTGACCTCCTCTTCTAATGGTGGTAGTGTTGTGTGTGGCAGGATTTAAAAACGTACACATATACAGACTCCTCTAGATAATGTTAACTTGCTTCCGTTATGTAAATCAGAGACATAAGCACAACGTTGCCTTGGTATGGCTCATGTTGTTCCCTTGGCTTCTGTGCAAACTGATAAATGGAACCTTAAAAGCCAGGGGGGAACAATGATTACTGAAATATGATGCTGCCAAGATTAAAAAAAATCAACCTGGATATGCTGTTCCTTCAGTCAGTGAATATTGTTTAGGGTTATTACTATGATAACTCTGGGGTATAGTAGGTGAAGGGGAGGCGAGCTCCTCTGTTTGGCATTGTGTTTTCATTTAGGAATATTTGGGTAGAACTATTTCCTATCCAATGTTTATGTGTGAAACAAATGGGCATTTGCAAAAACACATGCATAGGTACCTAATACCTGTACATGTATATTTAAGTCGTAATGTGACTATATCTCAACATTTCTGGCTACTTCATGGAGTAGAATCTACCTAGGACCATGTATAGGCAAGCTGCTGTACCACTAAGTATTCTATAGGTGTCATGTCATCATGAAGAACCCTAGACTTGGGTCCTTTGGGGTACGTAGGGAAGTACAAACATATAGTGGAAAAAACAATGTATATTTTCTCTGTGGGAAAGTCACTTAGCTTTCCTGACCCTGTCTCCTTATTAATGAATAGAAGGATTTAGCCTGGATGGCATCAGCAGTCTTTTCCCTCCCACCCCAGGTCTATGATTCTATGTTTTAGAGCTGGATTCTGATCTTAGCTTTGTCACTTACCATCTATGTAAACTTCAGCAAGTTCACTTAACTTCCTGTATCTTGTTCTTCTTATTAGTAAAATTAGTGGGTTTGATTAGATGATCCCAGAGGTCACTTCCATCTCCAAACTGATCATTTATGCCTCTACAACCTCAGTTTCCTTCTTTGAAAAATGAAAGTGTTGGACTAAATTATCTCTAAGGAGGGGCAGAGCCAAGATGGCAGAGTAGAAAGACACATATACCCTAGTTCTTACCCCATAGCCAATAAAATATCTGTAAAGAAAGACTCAACAAATTCTAGAGCAGCACAAGCCACAGAACGACGGAGTAGAGGAGATTTTCAGCCCAGGGTGATCTGGTAGGCCAATGGGAAAAGTCTGTCACACTGGACCTGAAGCAGAGCCCAACTCAGCCTTGGCCGTGTGGTGCCAGGAGGAGGACCAGAGAAGGCCTTGAGGGTGAAATCCCTGATGGCAGCAGCCCCAGTTCACAGATTCCCTCAACCCATAGACACCAAAGGCAGCTTTGAAGGTCAGTGAAAGGGCTTTTTCACCTCTGTGACAAGGGAACATGGTCCTCCCCTAGCCCCAGCCCCAGGAGGTGGCAGCTGTTGAGGCAGAAGCAGAGGGCTGCAGCAGGCTACAGCACCCAGACAGGCAGCCATCAGTATCCATTGTTGGATAAAGCCCCTGCAGGAATTGAACTGCTGACCTGAACCTCCGCCAGGAGCCTGGCCAGGGAGTAAACTCCTCTCCCTTGATTGTGCCACCTTGGAGGAATGAAGATCTTACAGGTCCGCAGAGTATACCCTACTCTTGGCAAAGGACCCAAAAGTCATGTAGCTGGCTGGGAAAATGCCCCAAAAAGGGAAAAAAATAAGACTCTAGAAAGTTACTTTCTTGGTGAACAGGTGTTCTCTTGCATCTTTTCAGAGGAGGAAGAACAATGTTTATCATCAGGAGAAGACATAGAAGTCATAGCTACTGTATCCAAAACCTCCAAAATAAATATACAATGGACTCAGGCCATGGAAGAGCTCAAAAAGGATTTTGAAAATCAAGTAAGAGAGGTGGAAGAAAAATTGGGAAGAGAAATGTGAGTGATGCAAGAAAATCATGAAAAGCTAGTCAACAACTTGCTAAAGGAGATTAAAAAAATGCTCAAGGAAATAACACCCTTAAAAATAAGATAACTCAATTGGCAAAAGAGGTCCAAAAAGTCAATGAGGAGAAGAATGCTTTAAAAAGCAGAATTAACCAAATGGAAAAGGAGGTTCAAAAGCTCACTGAAGAAAATAGTTCTTTAAAAATTAGAATGGAACAGGTGGAAGCTAATGATTTTATGAGAAACCAAGAAATTACAAAACAAAACCAAAAGAATGAAAAAATGGAAGATAATGTGAAATATCTCATTGGAAAAACAACTGACCTGGAAAATAGATCCAAGAGAGACAATTTAGAAATTATGGGATTACCTGTAAGTCATGATCAAAAAAAGAGACTAGACATCATCTTTCATGAAATTATCAAGAAAAACTGCCCTGATATTCTAGAACCAGAGGGCAAAATAAATATTGAAAGAATCCTCCAATAACCTCCTGAAAGAGATCAAAAAAGAGAAACTCCTAGGAATATTGTAGCCAAATTCCAGAGTTCTCAGGTAAAGGAGAAATTATTGCAAACAGTTAAAAAGAAATAACTCGAGTATTGTGGAAATACAGTCAGGATAACACAAGATCTAGCAGCTTCTACTTTAAGGGATCAAAGGGCTTGGAATACGATATTCCAGAAGTCAAAGGAACTAGGATTAAAACCAAGAATCACCTACCCAGCAAAACTGAGTATAATACTTCAGGAGAAAAAATTGTCATTCATTGAAATAGAGGACTTTCAAACCTTCTTGATGAAAGACCAGAGGTGAAAAGAAAATTTGACTTTCAAACACAAGAATGAAGAGAAACATAAAAAGGTAGACAGAAAAGGTAAAAACAGACTTGCTAAAGTTGAACCATTTACATTCCTACATGGAAAGATAATATTTGCAACTCTTGAAACTTTTCTCAGTTCTGGGTAGTTGGAAGGAATACACACACACACTCACTCGCTCACTCACACACACACACACACACACACACACATAAAGATAGAGAGAGGGAGAGAGCACAGGGTGAGTTGAATAGGAAGGGACCATATCTAAAAAAAATAAAATTAAGGGATGAGAGAGGAATATATTGGGAAGTGAAAGGGAGAAATGGAATGGGCCAAATTATCTCTCATAGAAGAGGCAAGCAAAACGATTTCCAATGGAGGGGGAAAGGGTGAGGTGAGAGGGAAAAAGTGAAGCTTACTCTCATCACATTTGGCTCAAGAAGGAATAACATAAACACTCAATTTGGTGTGAAAATCTATATTACACTACAAAAAAGTAGGGGAGAAAGGGATAAGTAGGGTAGGGGGGATGATGGAAGGGAGGGAAAATGTGATGAGGGAGCAATTAGAAGTAAACACTCATGGGGAGGGACAAGGTCAAAAGAAAGAATAGAATCAATGGACAGCAGGATAAGACAGAAGGAAATATACACAACATGACAATTATGGAAGTCATTTGAAAAACTACACATATATAGCCTATATTGAATTACTTGCCTTTTCAGTGGAGGTGGGTGGGGAGGGAGGAAGGAAGAGAAGTTGGAACTCAAAGTCTTAGGAACAAATGTTGAGAATTGTTTTTGCATACAACTGGTAAATAAGAAATACAGGTAATGGCGTGGACAAATTTATCTTTCCCTTCAGGATAAGAGAGAAGATGGAGATAAGGGAAGGGAGGGGTGTTAGAAGGGATGGCACATTGGTGGAAGGGGCAATCAAAATGTACTGCATTTTGGGGGTGGAAGGAGAGATATGCGGAGAAAATTTGGAACTGAAAATTTGGTGGAAATGAATGTTGAAAACTTAAAATAAATAAATAAATTAAAGAAATAAATTATGTCTAAGGTTCTTAATTAAAAAAATAAATTATGTCTAAGGTTTTTTCCAATGTAAACATGTCTGATTCTCTGACCATATAGGATGCTTACATGAAGTTTACTTTGCAAATAGTATTTCACGTATTCCCAACCCACCTAAGTATCCTTTTAGAAGATCAGATGTGACAATGGACCTGATTCAGCAAGTGCAAAAACTGTGATGTTGTCGCTGAAGAAAATGTTATAACATATTTCAGCAGCCTGACTAACCATTTTCACTGACACATGAAGAGATGCAGATATGTAAGCTAAATTGAAAATTGCTTAATAAGAAAATGGTTGCATTTCATTGATGCTAAATGGAAATGAGAATTTGCCAGACCTTTTACTCCATCTTGGCAACAAAGCTATTTCTGGGTTCTGTTCCAGGACCTGGATTTTTCTCTTTTGAGATCTTTGACCCTCTATGAAAGGCTTGCAGAAAGTGACATGACTGATATAACAGAAAGCTAGATGACAATATGGATAGAAAGTTGCATCTGGAGTCCGGAGAATCTGAGTTCAAATTCAGTGTCAAGCACTTCCTAGCTCTGTGACCTTGGGAAAGTCACTTAACCTCTTCCTATCTCAACTTTTTCTTCTATAAAATGGGGATAAGAGTGCTCATCTCCCAGGGTTCTTGCAAGGATAAAATGAGAATATTTTTAAAGAACTTTGCAAACTTTAAAGAACTACGTAAATGCTGGCTATTATTACTATTATATAAATTCTGAGGTTTGAGCTGCTGAATACGTTTCTGAATATAACTGACTCTTATCCTATACTCAAACCATAGAGGAATTGAGATCGCTACTCTGTACTTCATCTTGTCTGGCATTTACAAGTTCTTATTACTACCTAAGATTGCTCCCAATCTCTGCAAACACAAAGAAGCCATTCTCTAGGTGTGAGTCACCACTGTATGCTGGGCTTTTCTTATGTTTGTAATCATTAACTAGTGATGGGCAAAGCCAGGGGTTGGTCCATGCACAAATGCAAAGGCTGCAATTCCCATCAAGGGCCACTAGGGGTCCTCTATCAGTAGCTTTGATCCCAGTAAGATACTCCTGCATTAGTTCAGATTTTGCCAGGAGTAGGAGGCAGCCCAATAGATTGGGAGACATTTTTTTCAACAATGGATCACCTATTCCTCATTTAAACATTAAATATTCAGGTGAAGAGTTTTTTGTTTTTTTCTTTTTTTGCGTTGATTTTTCAATGCAATGAACAGCCAGAGCATAGCCACAAACAGACCTAAGCTGATTTGCTTTAGATTTCAACCAAGCTAAATTAGGAGGTGTTTTTCTTTAAGGTTTATTTTTAAAGCCAAAAACCTGGAAGGGGCAGACATGAAAATGAGCATATTCTTCATCAGATTGACAAATGTGTGAAATTTCATAGAAATTCATTCTTGTGGTTTCATTATGCAGGGGATTAATGTTTAATGCTGGAGGTCTACAGGGCCCTGCTAATATGAAAAGATACAAAAGGCTCTTGTGCGGAGGAGGAAAAAGAAAAATCCTTTCATCAGACATTCTGAGAACAACAAAACAAGATGACTAAGTGAAAAGTTAACTCTGAAATGTTCTGTTTGTCCAGGCAATTTCCTAGAGATGGATGAGATTTTATCGTCACACACTTGCCAAAGCTGTTCATCTATCATCTGTCATCAGTTTTTTCAATACTGATGCACTATAGACTAAACCAGTCATTTGATACTAACCATAGAATGCCTTACTGTCTTTTTATACTCATAGGATTTTGAATTGGAAAGGATCTTAGAGATGATTTAGTGCAAGTCTTCCCCAGGTCCACCATTTTACAGGTGAGGAAATTAAAGATCTGAAAACCATGAAATACCTTGTCCAGGGACACTCAGAAGTAACTAGCAGAACCAGCATCTGCACCCAGTTCCTCAGACTCCCAAAGTGGTGCTCTGTCACAGTGTCATGAACCTGTATATTTGTCTCTATGTCTCATTTCCCTAACTAGATTCTAAGTTTCTTGAGGACAAGGACTGTGCCTTAATTTTCTTGCATTTCTATAATGCCTTAAAAGTAGGTAAGTGCTCAATAAATACTTATGAATCATACAGAGCTCTCTGTGTTCCTTGGATAATTTATACATCTTTATAAACCCCATTTCACATAGCAAAGAACATGATACATAGTAGGAGCTTAAATGTTTGTTGAATAAAGGGAGCATAAGACACGGATAGAAAAAAATCTGGATTTGATTTGAGTCTGTCCTTGATCTGATGGGTAGGAAAGCTCAGTTTATCCCATCTATAAAATGAGAGAGCAGAAGCATAGTTATAATCTATGTGTCTGTTTTAAGGCTTAGGGACCAGATGCATGATCCCAATGGGTTACATTGGAGATTCATACCAAAATAAGGCTTGGAGCTATAACATATACATCATGGAGATAAACGATAGAGGGAAAGTAATATATGAGTACACACATACAGATGTGCACACATTTATACAAACAATACACATATAATAAATATGCAATGTATTCAATACTGAGTCTAGAGTCAGAAAGACCAAAATTCAAATCTGGCTTCAGATGCGTACTGGTAAGTTACATAATCCTTGTTTGGCTCAATTTCCTCATCTGTAAAATAAGGATAATGCTAGGTCCTACTTTCCAAGATTGTTATGAGGATCAAATGAGATACTATTTCTAAAACACTCAACACAATGCCTGGCATGTAGCAAGGGCTATATAAATCTTAGCCATTATAATAATTATAATTATCATCTCTATTTAGCTGTCTAGCTAACTAGCCACTTGTATCTGTCTCTATCCATATATAACTATTTGTCTATCTGTCAATTGATCTATCTGTCTGTCTGTCTGTCTCTCATCTATCATGTCTCAAAAGTCTTAGTGCAGTTTTAAGCTTTAATAGCATCAAGCTACCCTACAAATACAGCTTAAGCTTTAAGCTTTAAAAGCGTAAAACTGCACTGAGACTTTTGGGACTCTGTTAAAGCTTAATAGTTTTATTAAGACTTAAAGGTTAATAGCTTAAAGCTATTAAAGCTTAAAACTGCCCTAAGACATTTGGGACACGAGGTATAAAAATATTTATAACATCACTTTGTGCGGCAGCAAAGACCTACAAGAAAAGTAGGTACTTACTGATTAGGAAGTGGTTGAATAAATCATGACATAGGAATATAATGGAATATTATTGTGCCATAAGAAACAATGAATACAAAGAATCAGAGAAACAAAAAGAATCAATGTCTATGAACTTATGCAAACTGAAGAGAGTAGAATCAAGGGGAAAAAAACCTGACCTAGTTACACTAAGGTAAAGGTAAACAATGGCAAAAAGTTTGAACACTAATCAATGAGTGCTTTGACCAGCCTTGACTTCAGAGGTGGTATATGTGCAGAATGATCAGGCAGTCCCTTTGGACCTGCATTGTTTGAATTGCAATTGGAAAGCGGTGGGTGCTTCATGAGGGGACGAAAAGATCCAGATCTCTTCCTCCACCTTGCCCTGTCATGTCACTTTCTGCCTTCAGCTATAGGGATCAAATGGATTATTCTCTTTTTTTCTCGAAAAGATTCAATTTCCAACATCTCATTTGGTTACCCAGAAACCTACTCCAAGTCTGGAACTGCACAGGAAATCACCCTTCTCTGACTAGAAGTCAAGAACATGAAACCACACTGCCTAGGGAATTTAAAAACAAAAACCAAAAAATCTCTATTCTACAAAAGAAGGTGGAGTTCAGTATCATTGTTCATGAACTCTCTTCTCAGTGTAAATAGACACATATGACTACTCCCATATGCAGTGAATTTACCACTATCTCAAGTTGTCAATGTTTCTTGTGCTTGGAATGTGCCCTCCTAATTTCTCTCATTTCAGATCAAGTATAAGCTCATTCAGGTCCTATTTGCTCCTGGTCTCACCAAACCATTTATAATTCCTGGTTGACAGAAACCCCTTTGACAAGATTCAGGTTTCCTGAACTCCAGACAGTCAATAATCATCTTGGAGGTAGCTCCAGTCATTGAGAACCGATCAGGTATTCCCTTTGTTCTTAAATCAAGGTAGCATTAAATATTTCTGACCTCTCTATGGAAATCACCCTTCAGAAACCTTCAAAGACTTATAGCCTCTAATACTATAAATTAATTGGGGGAACTCAAGTTGAAGAGTCCTTTGTCCAATTTCCCACTAAACAAAGAAATCTGTGAAGGCTTAGTTCAGCTGCTATCTTCCTTATAGCATATCAAACTTTTTCATCAACACAATGATCACTCAGATGGGCAATTTATGTCATTATTCCTTAGTCACTTTGTGTGCAATCCAATAGAACATGCATTTATTAAGCATTTACTGTGTGTAAATGCATTGCTCTAAGTTCCATGAATATCAAGACCAAACAGAAAATTGTCCTTTTCCTCAGGAAATCACTTATTCACAAAACATATGGATGTAAGCACGAGCAAAAGTTAAACAATAAACAAAGGCCAAAAAGAATAAGGAGACAATAACCATGAGCGGGGTAAATACAATGTCTGCCATGCTTCTAGTGTCCCTGAACCGCTGGAACTGCACTAACTTCTGTCTTCCTTACTGCAAGGTTTCCATATATAAGAAAGGCCTCAGCCCTAGTGTCTATTAATGCTCTAGTTACAGTGGTTGATCCATTTTTTCCAGTATAAGGTTAAACTAATATGGGGTCTGTGATCCCATCTGTGACATTCTTTATTCTGAGATGAGACTTGGCCAATTTCCTATTCTCTCTGCAGGTGTGACAAACTTGGTTACAATGATTCAGGAGGATCTGTAGGGGCAGTTCTTATTTTGCTGTTCCATCTAATAATAAAGTCCCTTTTCTCAGTACATCTTAAAATGTTTGCTATTTGGAATATCATCTATTCTTCCAAAATTCATCCTTGTTCTTGAAAAAACAGAAACATTTCTCTCCTTGTTAGTCTATTCTGACTTTGAATCTGCTGGCTATTTGCTCTTCTCTCTTGAAGAAATTTATCTTTTCCCCATACCCCTAAGTCACTTAATTGTGAAATCTTATCCAGCACCTCTGAAAGAGGATGCCCTATTTCCATAATTAATAGAGTCAGAATCAGGTGCTTATAAACAGGAGGAGTGGTCCTCACTATAATATTTCTATGAGAAACTGTTAAGTGAGTGGTATGATAAGTATTGGTGTCCCCAACCATTATTGCATTTTTTATTACCTCTTCTTTTACCTTTCTCACAGTCTCTAAGCAAATACTGGGGTCAATCTCCACTAGACTACATACTACTTACTGTATTCTTCTGCAACTATAGCTAACAGATTCATCCCATTCCTACCTCCTTCATATGGTAATCCCTAAAACCTTGTTTTATGAATGGATTCTGACTAATATCTATGAATTTCAAACAAACTATGCTATCTATTCATACTCCTCCAGCTCCTTCTTCACTGATTCTCATCATCCAAGATACTAATGTTTCTCACATTTTTGGGGTGAATCAACTTAAAATATCAGTGACCTCCTGCTTAGTAAAATTTTCAGTTAGATGCTGTGTGGCCTCCTTGGTTCTCTTGCTTTCTTTGTAGGATTGGACATGCACCCACATTCCCAGAAGCCTCCTCATCTACATTTATTTCATTTTCCTCCCATACGTCCTCCTTCCAGGTGTCTGGGCCCCAATCAGGCCCTGCAGATGCAAGGGTTGCATTCACTTCCCTGTTGTTAACTTTTCCCTTCTTTTTTTTCTGAGCCAGTCTCACAACTGTCTTTTCTGTTACCACCTGATACCTTTTAACTTCTTCTTCTAAAGGAAAGTTCAGATGTTGTAGCATAGACAGTTTCCCTTGCAAATTAGCTAACTTCCTTTTCAGCTGAACCTTTTCCTTTAGGAATTTGTCTCTACTTTTACATATAATAGTTAATAATGCCCATCCTCTTCTACATACTCCTGCCATTTTTTCCCCTGTTCTGTTGGTATTCCTTGCAGTCATCTTTCTAAATCTCTGGGTTCTCCCTTCTGTAACCTCAGTTCCCAGTTTTCATAAAGTCCTGTGTTTTTAGCCCATTCTCTCTCCAGGGAGGAATAAGGTAAATCCCCCCATCCTAGCATATCTATTTCCTTTCCTAGAACCTTCCTGTCTCCAAGTAGAGGTTCTATATTTCATGATCCCATCCTTGTAGCCATTTGTAGCCCCAACGTGATATTCACAGCAGTCACTATGGATATGCAAGTATACTTCCAGGGTAAATTCTCAAAATATAAACTCTTCCTTAAAGACAAAACTAAAATATTTGTTCATATACCAGAAAGCTTAATCCATAATAATAACCAAGAAGTCTATACACATTATCAATGCAGGGAGCACGGCCATCCCCAAGCCTTCCCTCCATCAGACCTCCCCACAAACAAGTTCCCTTAGGCAAAATCAATCCCTCTCTCACTCATGCTAGCTGCTCTGCTCTGCTCTGCCTACTCTCTCTCAGCTCCACCTCACTCTCTCTTCCTGCTGCCCCCTTCCTGCTGTATGCATTCAGCAAGCTTCTCCCACAGTACCAAGTGACTCAGGCTCCATGTGACTCAGTCTGTGGGTTGGGCCAAAGCACAAAGCAGGTCATATATTAAAAATCAAAGAAGATCCCCCTAACATTACAGGAACATAGACTGGAGTGAGAATGAGGCTTAAAGTAAGATACGAATTAAAAGGGACAGATTTTATTTTATTTCCCTTATACTATCATAACCTCTTAAAAACAGGGACCATGTCACAATTCCTTGGACATTCCTCCATGTGTGAAAGGTAATAAATAATTACTTATGGTTTGATAGTCTCATTGAGAAAAGAGATATGACTCCAGCTATATCAAAATCTTTTGTAAGACATAACCTAGCTCAGAGCAGATTTTTCTCATATGGACTCACTATAGATCCTTGAGTTATGAGGATTAGACTTCAAGGTAATTCTGATTGGAGCACAATTCTATTAGTATCCAAGCCTCAGAAAACTGACAGCAATAGAACCTGGCCCAATTTGAATGACTCAATTTGGTCATTAGAGAAACTATTCTAATATGACCAAATGATTGGCCGTTGACTTTTCTAGAATTTTTCTCTGTTCTCTATCTAATTGTGCCTGAACTGTGTGAACCTATGACATTTCTCAAAAGTGGAAGTAAGGTCAGATTCTAATTCTATCCATCCACTGTCTAGACTGTAAACTCCATGAAGACAGAGAACATGTTTTATTAAGTATTTGTATTTGAATTACTTACTATTTGCTTTGTTATTTTATCCTTTCACTCTGGACATTACACCAGTTATTAGGAAACTGTTGTGTCCTATTCCCAGGGAAACTAGCGGCATAGTTATATGTATTTGGGGCAAAATGCCCCTCTCTGGGCCACATGGTAGGTTTTGACTCCAATATTCCATTCTTCTGACATGTGAGTTATCTCTCATTGACATCTGGAGGCATTCTGTGGAGAAGGCAGTATGTGAGAGTCGAGTTCCTCAATGCAGATCTGAAAAGAGGCATTTTGCCTATAATTTGCAGAGTTTTTGTGAAGCTCTTTGGGATCCTTCTGGATAAAGGACTCTCTATAAACCTAACTTATTATTATGATTACTGCTGGCAGAACCAGAGTTACACATGTGCATCGAGAGAACAATATATCCTCTTTGTGCCCACATAAACTTCCATTTATCTATACAAATATCTCTGAAAAGAGCAAAGCTGAAATGTCTTCCCTCCAGCTGGGGAGCTGTTCTGTTGTTTCCGCACAATAAATTGGGTCACCGTCCAGCTTTGCATCCAGCACCTGTGCAGCCCAATAATGGGGGAATGAGTGTTTTTAGAGTGACGGTGGCAGCATGTAGCAAGCTTGTGCCAGAGATAGCTGTGGACAGCTAATAAGGAGTCCAGGAGAGCTGATAATTCAGATTGCTCCCTTTGTTGCTCGTGTCTGTGAGAAAGACATTACTAAAAGAAAAAAAACGTTCTTTTAATTCCTACTTTTGAACTCCTTTCATGCTGTCTGAGTACAGCAGTTTTAAAAGACTCAATTTTTATAGTTGGTGCCAATTTGCGAGAGGGAAATGTCCCTATGCTTGGATCACTGTGAACTACACGGAATATTGAGGGAGAATTTATTGAGAATAAATGGGGTGGTATGAGATTGACTGGGATGGAATTTAATGATTGACTGAATGAGGCTATGCTTTAATAAGTTCTCATGTGTGTCTATCCATTACTTACCTGAAACATATGTCTTGGTTTTACATAACAAAATGTTGCTGAGAATTTGACTTTCTCTTCAATACAACATATACTTACTTTTCTCTTCCTCTCTTCTTCTCTGTCTCTATCTCTCTGTCTGTGTCTGACTGTCTGACTGTCTCTTTTTCTGTCTGCCTTTCTGTCTCTGTCTCATTGTTTCTCTCTCCCTCTCCTTTTCTTTTCTTTTTATACTCTTAATGTTACCTCCTTAATTTCCCTTTCTCTATGGCTTTGTGAACAGAAAACGAAGAGTACACTTTATGACAAACATTACTATTGGCAAGTTTAGAGCTACATGATACCAAGGGAAAGATATAAGCCTGCAGACTTCAGGATAATGAGGAAGGGTGATAAAATAAACCAAGGAGGAGTTTATAAGATGGTGATGATGATGATAGGGAAGGAGAGAGGATTATGCTTAGGATCATATAAGTAGCTATGGAGGGGGAGTTAAGGCTAAGCATAGAAAGACAAATAAATGCTTACTTCTTGCTTCCCCAGATGAATAATTACACTATGTCAAAGACTTCCTGTTAAGATAAATAAGTTTAAAGTGGCAACTAAATACCCACCTTCTCATTCAGTCTTTTACTATTTTTAATTAAGTGTTGGTGGAGCGTTTAAAAATTTTTCAAACCTTTTTCATACTGTGAGTCCACCCACCACCCTTGCATTAGAGGCCGGGATAATTGCCTTTATTTTGTGAGTGATGGAGCTGAAACCTATGCAAGCCATCATATAACTTCAGGGGCAGGTGTTAGGAACACCAACTGAAGTTGCTAGTTTATGAAGCAGAATTAGCCAGGAAGCAATCAACAGTGGGTAATTACCCTCGAGGCTGAAGACTGCTCCAGCAAAATTTTCAATCTGATAGTGCCAGGAGGTACTAACAAGACCATCCTGACAAGAAACAGAGAATCTTGCCTGCCCGCTCCTGCCTCAAGTTCTTAACCTGGAGTCTGTGAACTTGTTCTTTTAGTATTTTGGATAACTCTGTTTCAGTATAATTATTTCCTTTGCATCTCATGCACTTTATTTTGTGCATTTCAATATTATTCTGAGAAAGGGCCTACAAGTTCACCATTCTGCTGAAGAAATCTATGACGTTAAAAAAAATAATTAAGAACCATTACTTTAAAATAAGAAAGTAAAGGAGAGTCTGAAAGAGGTGACAAAGAGAAACAGGATTAGTTGGTTTTTACCTCCTAATAACAAAGGGAAAGAATAATGTGAGTGCCCTGAGAGAAGACTTTGGGCTGCTTAAACTTTCCCATCACCTATGCTGTCCAGGGGCATTAAAAGTCAGTGGACTGTATCTAATTTCTTTTGCCATCAGGATATGAAAGATGCTGGACAGAGGCAGTGGGAGTGGATATGAATACAGAAATATAAGTTACAAGCCAGGAAAGAAGAAAGAGAGGTTAGAGTTGGTGTTAGAGATAAGAGACAAGATTACGAGTAACCTAATAATGTCATGATAGTGTTATGTGACAAGGATAACTAACTTCTCTAAGGTTCTAAGGTTTAAATGTTATTGTGGGAAAAGTATAGCATACATCTCTAAGTACTCACTGAAACATATTTTAGTCCAAACTACATTAACTTCTATACTTGGTTGAATCTATCTTCTTAACAATAAGGATATTCCTTCCAATAGTGCAGATCACAAGAACTCCCCTTTCTCATTCCCTGAAATTCTTTTTCAAGTCTTCCCACAAATATTCCATAGGCATTTACTTCACATGATAGAGGCCTTCATATTACTATATGTTGCTCAGATACTAAGGGAACTTACAGGCTCTCTATTGGTTAACTTTGGCTCCTCCCCATATGACCAGGTCATTTCTCTGCCCTGTCATACTTCTCTTTGATGATAAATCTTATGTCACCTCTATGTAATTCTTTGTTGGTATTATGTTTTAGCTTTCTTATATTTCCCATGTATTTCTTTATTACCCTTTGGGTGACCCACAACCTTAATTTTTCAGAACTTCCCAGTCATAGAGCATCATGAGAAGAACAAAATGCTCTGTTATTTCAGGGAGAAGGTTGAGTCATTGAAAGCACTACACAATTTGCTAAAAACAACAGCCCATTCTCTGCCTTTCACTTAAATCTGAATCATATTCATTATCTATAGAATGTCCTCACAAAGTAGTACATAAATACACACACACATATACGCAATATGTACATATGCACATATACTTATGAACAAAGATATATATGTGCTTTACAAAGACATGTGTATGTGTATATATACATGTACATGTACATACATACGTACATATATACATATGCTTTTGGACTAGTTCTCTAGATTATCTATTATAGTGTGGATACCATCCATTTTTCATCCACTTGGTTATTCCCATGTGAATAATTAGGGCAAACACATTTGAATAATTTTAAATCTTATTTAAGACATATTGAGGCTTAATGTTTAATGTGTAAAGAACAATAACTAGAGGACCTCACTTCTAGGGAATGTTTCTTCCATTTGAACTCTGTATTGGACATTCTTAGTAATGAGGAGATACATTGTAGGTGAGCATACTTATCTCTATAACATTCCCCTGTTGATATTGTTAAGCAGATCATTTAATAAAGTTATTTCTGGTGTTAGATCTCACAAAGAATACTGTGAGAGTCTGACACATGCATGAGAGTCACATTATTGTAAAACAGTCTCTGAAGCTGCATTTTGCTTTAATAAATAAAATTTTGTTTTTAATCAACAAAAGTATGATAATGTTTTGTATTCTATACATTGTTTTGTTTTTTTGTGATGAAGAAGATGAGGTCTATTGCAGTATATTATTTACAAAATGTTCTCTGTTCCATTTTCATATCTTCATGAAAGATGCCCTCAGTACGAATGCAGTTTATTTTCATTAGGATATTGGAGTTATGAGAAAATAGCCAGATTGTTCAGGAAGCAGCATTATTCAGAAGAAAGAGCAATGGTTTGGGGATCAGAGGAGCTCCATACAAATCCTGGCTCTGATATTTGTATGACACTAGGCAAGTGTCCACTCTGAGTCTGTTTCCTCATTTGTAAAATGAGGGATGGTAGACTAGATAACCTCTGAGTCCCTTCCTGCTCTAAATACACGATTCTATGAGCTGTTTATGGTTGTTCCTCCTTTATATAATAATAAGAATTTGACTTTCTCCTTCACCTCCCCCCAGATATCTTGAGAATCAGAACTCACAGTATGCTCAAAATTATGTCAACTCTTGACCCTTTGTAGATTTTGTCTAGTCCAGTCATTCTTCTAGTGTTTGTTTTCTTAAGAGCTATTTCTATTCCCTGATATAGCAGATTGGTGACAATAATGTTAGAATCTGAATGAGGTGGCTCTTCTACTTGTGGTGGAGCAAATTGAATGATACACACACACACACACACACACACGCACACAATCTCTACAGATCTTTTCCCTTTTTTTGTTCATTTGTTGTGGCCTTCTAGATTCATTCTTAAATACTGTCATGATGATATGACTTAATTGGGCTTCATGCCAAGTGATTTATAAATTTGCTTATCCCTCCACTACTTTTTGCTTTATTATGATGTATACTTTTCATATTTAATCTTCAACCATCCTCCTCTGTGAGATTTGACAAATTAGTTTTTAAACTGGTATTACTTTGGGGTAATATATTTCTCTGCTTGGGAAAGGAGATCAAATATATGTTGGCTGAGGTGGTTTCTAGGATCTTTTGCTGTCCTCATTGTGACAAATAATTTACATCAGATAAATTTACTTAGGAAACAACCGTTATCTGAGATAACATTTTTTTTTACATCTGTTTCTCACTTTCTAAGTGTGGATATTTGTTTATATAATTAGAATAAAATTATCCAATAGTATAATATACCTAGCATAACAGCTAGCATTTATGACTAATATAGACTTTTAGGTTTGCAGTGTTTCACATATGTTATCTGATTTGGTCCTTGCAATAACCTCTGAAGATAGGTTCTATTATTACTCTCATTTTATAGATGAGGAAACTGAGGCAAAGACATTAAGTGATTTTCACAGGGTCACAGACCTTATAAGTGTCTGAGGCTAAATTTGAACTCACGTATTCATGACTCTAAACCTGGCACTCTATCCATTGCACCAGCTAGATGTTTCATGTCTTCATTTTTACCATATTGATTTTTGAACTTTATTGAATTGATGTCTTGTCTATACACAAGCAGTTGATTCACAAATGATGCATCGGTATTGCACTTCTTTCTTGTCTTAAAGTAGAAGTATTTAATGCTCACAACATCTAGCAATTTGATTCATAGAAGAATGTATTCATGGTATATAGTCATAAGGCTTTCATATTTTATGCAACTCTTTGGTTTCTCTTGTTTCTTACTCTCAAACCATGTTTTGTAAGATACTTTTCCAATATACTTCCCTATGCTCATTTTTGCATTGAAGTCACTGAGTATTGAATAAAATATGGATTTGATTAGGAGAGTTTTGTCAAGTTTGTAATAGAATTTTTCTTTATCATTCACTATAAAAGATATAAGTACGTAAAGATTCAGTTATGCCATGGAGTTTTTTTTCCAATATATTTCAAAACAAGGTAGTCATGTTCCATGAAATGTTTCTTTCTGCCTTCAGTAAAACTAAATCCACCAGTTCCAGTTTTTGCCTGTCTATGAAAAACCATTGAGCTATCTTCCCATTTAGCTGTCACTTGCTTTTATGTTCTCATTTCATATATATAGAAAATGTCAATACACAGACAATTTAGTTCATTTAGTAGGCCTTGTAAGGACATTAGTGAAGACTATCCCTTGTTTTGTATATAGGATCATGGTTGACTATTGCTTACTATCAGTTTATACTAGATCACCAAAAAAAAGAGTGTCTTACAGAATAGTAACAATAAAATTAATATTTAATCAACAGGGTGAAAATCATAATTTTTAGTACACTCTTTTCTGCTCCTATACCACACTGTCCCTACAGAAAGGGAAGAAGATCATATAGGACTGAGGATCATTTGTACTTATTTTTTTCCATGAGTTACTATAGCCAAATCATTCATTGCAAAATCACCAACCTGCTAGAAGTAAGCCTTCTTTCTCTTAACTTACTTATTTCTTAGGAAACAGGTATAATGTGTTGCTAGAACTATATATGATACTTTTTCCATATGGTAGAAACTGTTGGAGTTTGGACTTTCCTGACTTAATATTTGAAAACCCATAATCAGCTCCATGACACAATGAGGCAATAGAGTAGATTTTGGTAGTGAGTACCTGAATTGTAACCAAATAAATTGTATAGTGAAACCTTTTTGAAATGAAGATTATGATTTCCATGTTATTTGACTTTTCAGGGCTTGCTACCAGTAAAAGGGAGGATTTGACGTTTTCTCCAATCCTTAAGTCCACTCAAACTTCTCAAAAATAATACTTATATGCAAGAGATAAAGTAATTTTCAGCTTTCGCTACTGTCTAATACACTGAAAACCCTAACGAACTAATAGAAGAAAAGATTAATTCCTAATCTCTAACACTTACTCAGTCCTTCCTTCTCTACCAACCACCATGGTCTGACAGGACTTAATAATCTAACCTTGTTACCAAACTCCACTCATTTCTGCTCTCCTTGCCTCTCCTCACCCTGACCCCCACAACTCCTACCATGCATCATGGAGATGTAGGAACAAGAGAGCAAGGAACATATTCTCCCTGGGATTGTCACTTATTTGCTATAATAGTGTTCAGTTAGAGAACTGAAGAACAGAGAGAAATGGGGCAGGGTGCTAGAGTGTGCACGAGGCTACACCAGTCCTGAAGGAAAGGAGATTGACATCCAGCTAAAGTCAATTCTGTTTCCTAAGAAGTCATACTTCACAAAGTATTTTGGAGTTTGGGGGTCTAGCTTTTTTTTCTTTTCCATTTATTTGTTCTATCTCCACCTCAAAACTGGGACAATTAACTCTTTTGTCTCATGCTATTTTCATTTATGATTTCTTGAAATATAGCTCTGGAAAATGAGGATTTCATAAAGCCCATTGGGATTTAAATGGAAATTACTTTACTATGCCTTTAAACCCAAAGCACTCCTGCCCTCCCTGATTGGCCAACAGTAGGTCCCAGCCCAGCTCTTACTTGCTTGTTGCTTGGGTTTTGATGGCTCAGAGTGAATATAAATATCAGTTGTTTTTGTTCTGGCCAGAAACTCTACAGGTCTTTCCCTTCCAGACTGATTGTTTTGTAAAGGCAAACTAGGACATCTTTTGCTTCAGTTCTTACCTAGCCTGCAATTGCTGATAGGACTTAGCCTAAGACAAACTAACACCTGAAAAAGACATTAAGCCAAGTTCTCCTACTGCATCAGGGACCATCTCCAGTTATCCTGACCTGTATGTTGTCATTGGACTCCGATGACTGTGAAGGAGAGAGTAAGGCTGACGATTTTGCACAGCCCTTCCTCACATAAATCCAATCAAATTGAAATTCAGAATATCACCCTTCTGATGTCGTTGGTCCTCTTCTGGAATGCAGGATCACCACTGCCACCAACAACAGCTACAGCAACACTTAGGGGCAAAGATTGAAGATGGTGATGATATCAATTCCCTAGCATGAAAAGAGACTGAGAATGAGGTAAAGCACCCAGGGAAACCACTATTAAGGGAGAAGAGACCAAAAGTGAGTATTAGAGGAACATAAGAGAAACAGAATGAAATTTACAAGACCTCAGAAGGAAGAAATGTCACAAGCACAAACAGATAAACCAACACAAAATATTAATAACATAAAAGAATATAGCTTTCAGACTGTCTAAATGAGTTTAAAAGACTTTAAATAAATATTACAAGACAAAGGAAAATGAATCAACATCACAGAGGACCCTATGGATTCCCAAGGGAGCACAGCAGGATGTTTCTGAAGGACTGCAAAGAGAAATAAAAATTCTAAAAGCCAAAACTATAGTGTGAACAGAAGCAATCATCAGCAGAATAGAAGAATCTATGGTGGCAAATCTCACCACAGAAACAAAAAGAGAATGAATGATTGAGAATGAGAATACAGAGATGTGAAGGACTATTAGAAGAGGAACAAAAGGCAGTAACATTAAAATACTACACAATCTCCAAGCACAGTACATTGATCTCAAAGACTGAATATATAGAGACAATTGGTTTCTCAAAGGAACATTGCAAGTTCAAAAACCTGAACACATAACATAAGAAAACTGCCCAGAAGTCCTGAATATTGAAAATAAACCATTTGGAAGATTGATTTCATATGATTGATTTTTTACAATTTTTTCCATTATAAAATAATGCTTTAAGCATTGCCTATTTCCAAAACTTTATACCTTAAACTTCCATCCATGTCCAAGCATAAGGCCTTTTTAATGAATCTGTTTACTGAAATTATAACCTTCATAAATATAATTAAATTGTATTGAATAAATAAATTAAGAAATCATTTTAAAACACATATTTACTATGTGCAAAGCATTGTGTGGGGATATAAATAGAAAAGCAATTCAGTGCCTACCAATCAAACTACCAAAAATTATTTTGAAGAGCTAGAAGAAATACTAACAAAAGGTCAAGAATATTAAGGGAATGAATGATAAAAAATGTGAAACAAGGTAACTGATTAGTACCATACCTGAAACTGTATTGCAAAGTAGTAATCATCAAAGTAATCTAGTATTTGCTAAGAAATTGAGTGGTGGATAAGTACAATAGATTAGGTATACAGTACAGAGTACTAAATGACCATAGTAATCTAGTGTCTGATGAACCCATAGATCCAAGCTTTTGGGAAAAGAACCCAATATTTGACAAAAATTGCCAGGAAAGTGGGAAAGCAGTTTGACAGAAACTAGGTACAGACAAAGATCTCATACTATGTACCAAGATAACATCAAAATGGATACATGATTTAGATGTAAAGAGTGATATCATAAGCAAATTGGGGTGCATGAAATAGTTCACCTGCCATATTTCTGGATAAAGGAAACATTTACAAACAAGAGATAGACAGTATTAGGAAACATAAATGTATAATTCTGATTTCATTAAATTAAAAAACAGTTTTTTGTACAAACAAAACCAATGAAGTCAGGATTAGAAGAAAAATAGAAAACTGGGGGAAATTTTAGACCAAATTTCTCTGAAAAAGGCCTCATTTCCCAAATTTATAGAGAACTGAGTCAAATTTATAAGAATATGGGTCATTCCCCAATGGATACATGATCAAAGGATATGAATAAGCAGTTTTCAGAAGAAAAAATAAAATCTATCCATATTCATATAAAATGCTTTAAATCACTATTAATTAAGAGAAATACAAAGTAAAGCAACTCTTGAGGTAACACCTCATACCTATCAGATTGGCTAATATGACAAAAAAAGAAAATGAGAAATGTTGAAGGAGAGGTTGAAAAATTGCAACACTAAGGCAATGTTGATGCAATTGTGAACTGATCCAACCATTTTGGAGGATAATTTGGAACTATGTTCAAAAGGCTATAAAAGTGTACATACCTTTTGATCCTGAAATACCACTACTAAGTGTATATCTTAAAGATATTTCTTACAAAGGATGAAGTGATATATAAATATACATACATACATACATATATGTGTGTGTGTGTATACAAAAAAATCATAGCAGCTCTTTTTGTGGTGGCAAAGAATTGGAAAATTAGAGGATTTTTTCATTTGGAGAATGACTGAACAAGCTGTGGTATGTGATTATGATAAAATCCTATCGTGCTGTAAGAAATGAAGAATATTTTTAGCAAAAATCTGGAAAGAATTATATGAACTGATGCAAAGTAAATTAAGCAGAACCAGTATAACATTGTGCATAATAACAGCAGTATTGTGTGATAATCCACTGTGAATGACTTAGCTATTCTCAGCAATATAATGAGCAAAGACAATTCTGAAGAACTTGTGATGAAAAACACTATTTACATCCAGAGAAAGAACTGATAGGTTTCTGAATGCAGACTGAAATATATTTTTTAAAACTTTATTTTTTCTTGTTTGTTTTTGTTCTGTGCCTTTGCAACATAGATAATATAGAAATATGTTTTGCATGACTGCATATGTATAATCTATATAAAACTGCTTTCCTTCTTAAGAAGGGGAAGGGGAAGGGGTGGGTGGAATAAAGAGCATTTGACTCAAACCTTTAGAAAGTGGATGTTAAAAATTGTTATTAATTATAATTGGAAAAATGTAAACATATTCCTTTAAAAAATCATATAGGAAATTAACACAGTCCTTGATTTCAAGGATCTTACATTTTAATTAGGGGAGACAACACAAAAGGAAGGTTTTAGCTACAAATGAGTGGGAAGAGTCTCAGGGTCTTTAGGATGCAGCAAGCAAAGCACATGTTAATCCCTCTTCTTTGATGTTATTATTTAATGTCATTCAATGGGAAACACCAGGTAGGACTCTTGGGTTTGGGGTTCTAGGAAGCTCCCAACAGAAAGTGAGACAAGATGGTGATCAACGTGGTGATGAAGTGGTGGTGATTTGACTTCCCTGGTGCATGCTGCCTCCTGTATTCATCCTTCATGGACCAGCTCAAATGCCGCTTCCTTTTTTAAGCTCTCCCTAATCTTTACCACTCAGTCTAAAGTGGGCTCTCCCTTAACTATAACACTTCTTCTCTATACTATTCACTTTGTATATACTGTTAAACAGCAAATATTGCTAGGTTTTTGTCCTCTGAAGGAAAGGCTTGAAGGGGCCAAGCTGGGCATCTTCCATCTGCTCCAAAGCAGTCACTTCCATCTGTGCCAGCACAAGGCAAACTCCACCTCCTACTGCAATCTGATCTACAAACTGAGATGTGAAGGAGCTCTGATGCAAAGACAAGCAACCTACCTTTGACTTTAGGACTTCTAAATACTGCTGTACCTGTTATTTGAGGGAAAAGGAAGAGAAGGAGGGAAATTGTTAGGGAATAAGACATCTTTTTCCTGCTGTATAGTTTTGATATCCATCTCCCACTATACCCTTTTCCTGACTAGTCTCAATCTTTGAACAGAAGAAAAAAATGAAGCAGGGCTTCCCACATCATCATTTAACCATTTGAGCAGTTGACTGTGTATTTCCCATCTGATGCTGCACTTGTCTCTCTTGTCATATCCCTAAACTCCATTGGGAAACGTGATATTATCTTTCAGTGATGAATATTCTTGCACCTGGTTATATCCTTCACATCCTATTGACTCTGATGCCTTATACATCATCTTCCAAAGTCTATTTCCTACCTCCCATTACTCAACTTTCCCATCTCAAAGTTTCATTAAAATACTACCCAGCCCTTTCTCTTTGCCCTCTGCAATGCCTATTTCATAGGCAACAAACTTCCTTTCATTGTAAATCTTTTCCTTACTGCTTCTAGCTATTATTTAAACCTGACTCCCCCTGGATGACTTAATAGCACTGGTCATCCTTCCCTATACTGGCTGCACTATCTCTCATTCTCCTTGGCTTGAGATTGATTGAGGCAGGAGAGTTAGAATACCCCTGGCACCCCATTGCCCCTTCCAGGTTCCCCACCATTTCTGCCACTGAATAACCTCTCTTGTTATGCTATTCATATATACTGATCAATCAAAATTCCAGTAGCTGCTGTGCCTAGACCTTCAGATTGCTCCTCTTCCTTCCACAATGAGTGGAAGGACAGATATTTTTTCTCTTCTCACCAGTTCCTACCTTCATATGGTTATAACATATATATTGACTCTTCCTCAAAATCCCTAACCACTTAATTCCTCAACTGACTCACTTCCCATAAGCAACTCTTCCATTCCTCTCAAGCTACACCCTAAGGTGGTTGTACCCTTGATCTTGCCATTACTCACAAATGTACCACCTCCACGTTAGAGAATTCTGACATCCCGTTAACTGAGCATAACCTATTGCCTTTTTATTTCTTCCTTTGACTTTCCTTACCAAACCCTACTTTTCACCTCCTCCATGACCTCCAATTCCTTCTTTCTGACAATCTTCTCTATGTAAGCCACTCTCCAATTTTCCCCATTTTGACCACTTGGTGAACCAGTTCGACTCTACACTGTCCTCCTTTCTTGAATCCCTAGCCCACCTGTCATATTACTGAATAATCTTAGCCAATCCTCAGAGTTGGCTCATTCATGCTACTCACCACTCTCACACCTACATATGTACTGTTGAATGAAGATAGAAAAAATCATGTAAATCATGCATTTTAACTGAGTCCACTACAAATTTATGATGCATAACCTCAGTTGGTCTCTCACTGCTACTAAGCAATCCTTCTATAGCTCTCTTATCAACTCACTGTCTTACTCTCCAGAGGTTTTTCCAAACCTTTTCATCCCACCTCTCCGTTGCCCTTCTCCCATGCATTCTCAATTAAGAACTCCATCTCATATTTTACAGAAAAAAATTGAGCCCATTTGCCACAAACTCCCTTTTCTCCCCTCTTCCTCATCTCCTATCATTCAGATGTCTTCTTTTACTCTCTCCTCCTTTATCCCTGCTTCACATGATGAAGTGGCCTTACTCTGTAGCAAGCCAATCCTGCGGCTTGTTTAAGAGATCCCATTCCATTATACCTACCATAGCAGTTTGCCTCCTCCATCATCCCAACTTTTTCCACTTATATTCAGTTTCTCCCTGTCTACTAGCTAATTCCCTACTTTCTACAAACATGTCCATGTTTCTCCATTCCTGCAAAATAAATCTCACTTGATCCTTTCTACCCTACTAACCATCACTCCATATCTCCTGTCTTTTATAGCTAAACTCCTCCAAAGGCTCTTTACAAAAGTTGCCCCTCTTTTTTCTCCTCTCACTCCCTTCTTTTATAAATAAATTAATTAATCAAATTTTAGTTATCAACATTCACTTCCACAAGATTTTGAGTTGCAGATTTTCTCCCCATCTCTCTCTGCTGTCCACCCCAAGAGATTGTGCATTCTGATTACTCCTTTCCCCAATAGGCCTTGCTTCTATCACACCTCTTCCTTCTCTCATCCCCTTCCCCTCTATTTTCTTGTAAGTCAAAATAGATTTCTATATCCCATTGTCTGTATGTCTTATTTCCCAGTTGCGTGTAAAAACAATTTTTTTAACACGTGTTTTTAAAACTTTGAGTTCTGATTTCCAGTTCCGGGGGCTTAGATGGTGGAGTGATTGGTAATTGCTATCCCCTTGTTGACCTTGATGGGCCCAGAGAATATCTCCCTTAGAAAAAACCTGGAACAGAAGGAGTAGCAGCAGGGGTAAACAGTCTCAGCCCATGAGGCTAGGAAGATCGCTAAGGAGGGTCCTTCTTGCTGTGGCTAAAGGGGATTAGTGCAGGACCAGACTTATCCCAGACAGCCCCACCTCAGTAAAACTAGGAGATTAATCTGAGACCCAGGGAGGTAAAACCAGCAACTGCCAGCACCAGGACCTCACAGGTGCCTCAGCACAGCAGGGCAATCGGGAAGACACTACCACAGATGGGATCACCAACTGCTAAGCTTGCCTATGCTCTTATTCAGCAGAAGAGACCTCCTGTGGCCAGACCACCCCTCCCCCACACTTAACGAGCTAGCTTCCTCTCTGGGGAAACCCAAAAAGACTTCATCTGGCCTCTGTTTTCCAGCACCAGCCAGCTCAGCACCAGATAAGCTTTAGCATTTTAGCTTCTAGCTGAAAGAACCAGAAATCACAACACACAAAGCCTCAAGTTTTAGGCACAAGAACTGTAGGACAGAGGCCCCTGTGCCCAGACACAGAGATCTAATTTAAAAGCCAGGAAAAGGATGATTATCATGAGTAAGAAGCAAAGCAGAAAAGACCTTGGAATCTTTCTATGGGGACAAGGACCAAAATACAAATATCAAAATACAAATACCATTGAGACTACACCCATCTGAAACTTCAGAAGAGAATACGAACTGGTCTGAAGCTCAAAGGACCTTCTTGGAAGAGCTCAGGAAAGAGTTAAAAAGCCAAATTAGAGAAATAGAAGAAAAACTGACCAATGACTTTAAAAATATGAAAAATCACAGAAGAATTTAAAAGGAAAATTGGACAAATGAAAAAGGAAGTACAAAACCTACCTGGAAAAAATAACTCCTTAAAAGGGACAATTGTACAGATGGAAAAGGAGATGCAAAAGTTAACTGAAGAAAACAATTTGATAAAAATTAGAATTGGGCAAGTAGAAGCTAATGAATCTATAAGACATCAAGAATCAGTCAAACAGAATCTAAAGAATGAAAAGAAAGAAGAAAATGTAAAATATATAATTGGAAAAACAACTGACCTGAAAAATAGAACCAAGAGAGAAAATCTAAGGATTATTGATCTATCAGAAAGCCATGATGAGAAAAAAGAGCCTGGATAATATCATCCAAGAAAACATCAAGGAAAATTACCCAGAAGTCCTAAATCCAGAGGGCAAAATAATCATTGAAAGAATCCACTGTTCACCTCCTGAAAGGATCCCAAACTAAAAACACCAAAGAATATCTTGGCCAAATTCCAGAACTATCAAGTGAAGGAGAAAATACTGCAGGAAGTCAGAAAGAAACAATTCAGATATTGAGGAGCTACAGTCAGGATCACACAAGACCTTTCAGCTTCTATATTAAAAGATCAAAGGAACTGGAATATGATATTCTGTAAGGCAAAGGAACTGGGACTACAACCAAGGATTAATTACCCAGCAAAGTTGAGCATAATATTTCAAAGAGATGGACATTCACTGAAATAAAGGATTTCCACACCTTCCTGATGAAAAGGCCAGAACTCAATAGAAAATTCGATCTTCATACACAGGTCTCAAGAGAGGCATACAAAAATAAACAGAGGGAAAAGAAACTTGTTACTCAATACAGGCAAACTGTTTACATCCTTATAATCCATTGTTGATCTTGAGAATTGTATATTTGTTATGATATTTAAAGGAGATATACATAGATAGAGGGAGTGGGTATAAATTAAATGATACGATGATAACAAATGTGCTTTAAGGGTGTGATGGCAGATGTGAAAAGAAGGAGGCAGAAAAAAATAAATTCCATCACAGGAAAAGGCACAAAAATATATTACTGTGGAGGGACATAAGCATTGTTTGAGAGATACTCTCATCTGATTGGATTCAAGGAGGGAACAATAAACTCAGTTAAGCACACAAATAAAGCTAGTTCTAGAGGCAGTAGGAGGGGAAGGGGGAAAGAAAAGGGAGGGGAGGCTGAAATGTAGGGAAGAAGTAGTAAGGGAAAGGGGATTAAAAGGGAAGTGGGCTGAAAGAAGGAAGGGAAGACTGAAGGAGATGGTGGTCAAAAATTAAAACTCTATAGTGTAGGGGAAGAGAGAAGGGAGAACTAAAAGCATAAACAAGGGGAAAGGGGATGGAGGGAAAGATACAGATAGCAATCATAACTGCGAATGTGAATGGGATGAACTCTCCCATAAAATTGAGAAGGATAGCAGAATGGATTAAAAACTGCAATCCAACAATGTGTTGTTTACAAGAAACATTTGAAACAGGGGCATACACACAGGGTAAAGGTAAAGGTTGGAGTAGAATATTTTGTGTTTCAGCTGGTGTAGAAAAATCAGAGACAGCAATCCTAATCTCAGGCAAAGCAAAAGCAGAAATAGAACTAATCAAAAGAGGTAAGGAAGGAAACTATATTCTTCTAAAAGGCACCATAGACAACAAAGCAATTTCATTATTAAGCACATATGCTCCAAGTGGTATAACATCCAGATTCTTAGAGGAGAAATTAAGGAAGTTACAGGAAGAAATAGACAGCAAAACTATACTAGTGGGGGACCTCAACCTCCCCGTCTCTGAACTTGATAAATCTAACCCCAAAATAAACAAGAAAGAAGTTAAAGAGGTGAATAAAACTCTGGATAAGGTAAATATGATAGATCTCTGGAGAAAGCTGAATGGAGATAGAAAGGAATATACCTTTTTCTCTGTGGTATGTGGCACATACACAAAAATTGACCACATACTAGGGCATAAAAACCTCACAATCCAGTGCAGAAAGACAGAGATAGTCGATGCATCATAATGCAATAAAAATTATTTGCAATAAAAGGTCATGGAAATAAAACCAAAAATGAATTGGAAACTAAACAATCTAATCCTAAAGAATGAGTGGGTTAAACAACAGATTATAGAAATAATCAACAATTACACACAAGAGAATTACAATAATGAGACAACCTACCAAATTTTATGGGATGCTGCAAAAACAGTTCTTAGGGAAAGTTTTATATCTTTGAATGCCTACATGAATAAAATAGAGAAAGAAGAGATCAGTGAATTGGGCAAGCAACTGAAAAAGCTTGAAAAAGAAAGTGTTGAAAATACTTGAGTAAATATCAAATTAGAAATACTGAAAACAAAAGGAGAGATTAGTAAAATTGAAATTAAGAAAACTATTGAACTAATAAATGAAACACCTTCCCTAGCATTTCTTTTCATTAGTTCCCTTGATATTTTGGACCTTTTGTTCTTCCAGATGAATTCTGATATTATTTTTTCTTGCTCTAGAAAATAATTACCTGGTAGCTTCTTTCATTGGCATGGCACTGAATAAGTAAATTAATTTAGGTAGAATTGTCATTTTTATTATATTAGCTCAGCCCATCCACAAGCAACTGTTTTTCCACTTACTTAGATCTGACTTTATTTGTGTGAAAAGTGCTTTGTAACTGTGTTCATATAGTCCCTGGGTTTGTTATGGCAGGTAGACTCAGAGATATTTTATAGTGTCTACTATAGCTTTAAATGGGATTTCTCTTTCTATCTCTTGCTGTTGGGCTTTCTTAGTAATATATAGAAATGCAGATGATTTATGTGGCTTTATTTTGTAACCTGCAACTTTGTCAAAGTTGTTTATTATTTCAAGTTTTTTTTTTACTTGATTCTCTGGGATTTTCTAAGTATATCATCTTATCTTCTGCAAAGAGCCATAGCTTGGTTTCTTCTTTGCCTATTCTAATTCCTGCAATTTCTTTTCTTCTTATTGCTACAGCATGCATTTCTAATATCATATTGAATAACAGTGGTGATAATGGACTTCTTTGTTGCACCCCCGACCTTATTGGAAATGCATCTAGCTTGTCCCTATTACACATAATACTTGCTGATGGTTTTAGGTAGATACTCCTTATTATTTTATGAAAAGTTCCACTTATTTCTATGGTTTCCAGTGTTTTCAGTAGGAATGGGTGTTGTATTTTGTCAAAAGCTTTTTCTACATCTATTGAGATAATCCTGCAGGTTCTGTTAGTTTTGTTTTTGATATAATCAATATGGCTGATAGTTTTCCTAATATTGAACCAGCCTTACATTCCTGGTATAAATCCTACCTGATCATAATGTATTATTCTCATGATAAATTGCTGTATTCTTTTTGTTAATATCTTATTTAAAATTTTTGCATCTATAATCTTTAGAGAAATTGGTCTATAATTTTCTTTCTCTGTTTTGGCTCTTCCTGGTGTAGGTATCAGAACCATATTTGAATCATAAAAAGATTTTGGTAGGGCTCCTTCTTCAACAATTTTCCCAAATAGTATTGGGATTACTTATTCTTTAAATGTTTGATAGAATTTACTTGTAAATCCATCTGGCCCTGAAGATTTTTTCCTAGGGAGTTCATTGATGGCTTGTTCAATTTCCTTTTCTGAGATGGGGTTAAGTACTCAACTTCCTTTTCTCTTAATCTAGGCAATTTACATTTTTTAAAATAATCATCCATCTCATTTAGATTGATGTATTTATGGGCATACAGTTGGGCAAAATAATTTCTAATTATTATTTTAATTTCCTCCTCTTTGGAGATGAGTTTATCCTTTTCATTTTGGATATTGGTAATTTGGTTTTCTTCTTTCTTTTTTTTAAATCATTGAACAAAGGTTTATCAATTTTATTGATTTTTTTCATAAAATCAACTCTGTCTATAATCATATGAAAAAATGCTCTAAATCACTTTTGATTAGAGAGATGCAAATCAAAGCAACTCTGAGGTACCACATCACACATATTAAATTGGTTAACATGACAAAACAGAACAATGATAAATGTTGGAGAGGATGTGGGAGAGTTGGAACACTAATTCATTGTTGGTGGAGCTATAAGCTGATCCAACCATTCTGGAGAGCAATTTGGAACTATGCCTAAAGGGCTATAAAAATGTGCACACCTTTTGACCAAGCAATATCACTTCTGGGACTCTGTCCCAAAGAGATCATAGAAAGGTGAAAGGGTCCCACATGTACAAAAATATTTACAGAGGTACTCTTTGTAGTGGCCAAAAACTGGAAATCAAGGGGATGTTCGTCAATTGGGGAGTGGCTGAACAAGTTGCAGTATATGAATGTAATGGAATACTATTGTGCTATGAGAAACAATGAACAGATGCTGAGTGAAAGGAGCAGAACCAGGAGAACTTTGGACACAGCAACAACCACAATGTGCGAGGAATTTTTCTGGTAAACTTAGTACTTCATTGAAATGTATAAATTTAAAAAAATTTCCAAAGGAAGGAGCCAAGATGGCAGAATAGAAAGATGCACATATGCTAGCTCTTACCCCACAGCCCATAAAATACCTGTAAAGAAGAACTCTCAACAAATCCTAGAGCAACAGAAGCCACAGAACAATGGAGTGAAGGAGATTTCTATCCCAGAGAGATCTGAAAGACAGATGGGAAAGGTCTGTCTCACGCTGGATGTCTCACGCTGGATGCAGAGCAGAGCCCAGCCCTGCCTTGGCCATGTGGCACTGAATGGAGCAGATATGAGCAGGCTTCAGGGACAGAATCTCCAGTGGCACTGCAGATCCCTCAACCCACAGGTGCCAAAGGTCAGTGAGAGGGTCTTTTCAGCTGGCCGAGAAGGGAGCAGGTTGTCCCCATAACTCAGGCCTCAGGTGGCAGCAGTAGAGGCAGCAGTGGATGGGGCTCCCAAAGTAAGCAGTAGCCCTTATCCATTGTTGAAGGTCTCGTAGTAAACCTGCTGAGGGAACTAAACACTGTATGGCAGCCCTGCCCATTCCTGAGCAGCTGATCTTAATCTCACACTGAATAGCAGCCCTGCCCCAGGCTAAAACCCCTGAGGTTTTGGACAGCTCATCTGAATCTCAGCCCCCAGTGCTGGCTTGATGGAACTAGAGGCAAGGTGGTTGTGGAGAGGAAAACTCAGAAGTCAAGTAACTAGCTAGGAAAATGCCCCCAAAAAGAGAAAAAAAATAAGACCATAGAAGGTTACTTTCTTGGGGAACAGGTGTCTCACCCTATCCTTTCAGAAGAGGAAGAACAAGGCATACTGTCAGAGGAAGTCAAGACCTCTGTCTCCAGGGCCTCCAAAGGGAACTTAAACTAGGCTCAGGCAATGGAAGAACTTAAAAAACAAGTTAGCAGCTTACTAAAGGAGAACCAAAAAAATGCTGAAGAAAATAACAACTTTAAAAAGAGGCTAACTCAATTGGAAAAAGAGGTCCAAAAAGCCAATGAGGAGAAGGAGGTTTTAAAAAGTAGAATTAGCCAAATGGAGGAGAAGTTTGAAAAGCTCACTGAACAAAATAATTCATTGAAAGAGAGAATTGAGTCAGGGAAACAAATAACTATGAGTTAAACCAAGCAGTTAGTAAACAAAACCAAAAATTTGAAAAAATAGAAGATAATGTGAAACATCTCGTTGGAAAAACAACTGACCTGGAAAATAGATCCAGGAGAAACAATTTAAAAATTATGGGACTACCTGAAACCATGATCAAAAAAAGATCCTAGACATTATCTTCCATGAAATTATCAAGGAAAACTGCCCTGATGTTCTAGAATCAGAGGGCAAAATAAATATTGAAAGAATTCACCAATCACCTCTTGAAAGAGATTCAAAGAGAGAAACTCCTAGGAATATTTTGGCCAAATTTCAGAGTTCCCAGGTTAAGGAGAAAATACTGCAAGCAGCTAGAAAGAAACAATTTGAGTACTGTGGAAATACAATCAGGATAACACAGGATCTGGCAGCTTCAACATTAGGGGATTGAAAGGCTTGGAATGGGATATTTTAGAGGTCAAAGGAACTGGGATTGAAACCAAGAATCACCTATCCAGCAAATACGAGTATAATACTTCAAGGGAATAAATGGTCATTCAATAATATAGACAACTTTTAATCATTCATATTGAGGAAAAGGCCAGTTCTGTATAGAAAAACTTGACTTCCCAAGACAGGAATCAAGAGAAGCATGAAAAGGTAAACAGGAAAGAAAAATCATAAAAAAACTCTCTAAAGTTGAACTGTTTACGTTACTACATGGAAAGAAAATATTTTTAACTCCTGAATTTTTTCTCAGTATTTGGGTAGATGTATAGAAAGGAATGTAAGCCACTTAAGATTTGCCTCAAAAGATGTTCCTTAGCCAAAGTGAAATTATAATGATATTTGAAACCTGGTTATTGAAACCTGTCATTTTTAGATGCTATGGGACTATTAAGTGACTGTTCTTCTGAGTCTAACTCCAGGTATGGGTACCAAGAAAGGCCTCCAATTCATGATTCCAGTAAGCTGGTGAGATGCTGGTATGAATTGCAAAAGGTGATCTCATGGGAAGGGTGGGAGAGTGGCTGTTCAGCCTGGGCTGAGGTGGGTTCTCCTGACTCAATTTCCCCACTGACACCTGGCAGACTTTAAGCCTGACTGAATGCAAGGGGACAATCCTGCCTGGAATTGACATGAAGTTGGGGAGATACTGTATCCCTGCAATGTCCCTATTCTTGGTGGCAATTTACTATAGTGAAAAGATTTGTAAGCTTATTACCAGATATATTCAATTATAGATTATTGGTAGGGGAACATCTGAGGTTAAGACTAAAATTAAGCTATTAAGCATAGGACTTTAGACCCACAACAAGTTAGGGTCCTTTAATTCTTAGTAATATTGTGGAGACAATTAGGTCAAGAGCTTGTGAAGTTAGCAACGTAAATATTAATTGTGTCTCAGTTAATATTTAAAAAAAAATATTTTGTGGTCCATATTGAAATGCTTTAAAAAGAAGTATCACCTGACCAAAAGTTTGAATTGTTTTATCTGTTATAAACTGTGTTAAAAATGAAAAATAAAATTTAAAAAAAATTTCCAATGGACTCTTGAGGCAAAATGCCTTCCACATCCAGAGAAAAAACTATGGAATTGACTCACAGATATAAACAGACCATTTTCTTTTGTATTATGTTTTGTTTTGTTTTATGGTTTCTCCCATTCACTTTAATTCTTCTATGCAACATGCATTTAATAAGAATGTGCATGTATAATCTATATAAGATTGTAGGCCACCTCAGGGAGGGAGGCGGAGGGAGGGGGGAATGAGGGGGAGGGAATGGAAAAAAATCTAAGACATATGGAAGTGATTGTTGAGCACTGAGAACAAATAAAATAATCCAATTAAAAAAAACTCTGAGTTCCAACTTCTCTTTCTTCCTCCCTTCTCACCCATCCCCACTGAAAAATCATGCAATTCAACATAGGTTATACATGTGTAGCCATGCAAAACACTTTCATGTTGTGAGAGACTAACTATATTTCCCTCTATCCTATCCTGCCCCCATTTATTCTATTCTCTTTTGGCCCTGGCCCTTCTCAAAACTATTTACTTCTAATTACTCCCTTCTCCCCTTTGCCTTCCCTTCTATCATCCCCCCTCCTTTCCTACTTTCCCCCTATTTTCCTGTAAAATAGATTTTTATACCAAACTGAGTGCTCTCGCTCCCTTCTTAACCCCTTATTATCTGACTTCTGCCGTTATTCCACTGGTGCTGCTCTCTATGAAATTACTAATGATCTCTTAGTTGCCAAATCTAATGGCTTTTTTCTTAATTCTCATTCTTCTTGACCTCTCTCCAGCTTTTGATATCCTTTTCTCTTTGATCACTCTTTCCTCCTTGATACTTTCTTCTCTCTAGTTTTCAGAATATCACTCTCTTTTGGTTCTTCTCTTACTTATCTGTTCACCTCTGCTTAGTCTCCTTTGCTGAATCCTGTAATGGCAACCAAATTAGGATCTTTCGCTGTTTTTGTTTTACTAAAAGTGCCTCTGATTGAATAATATGATAAAAGAAGATCTTTCCCACACATTGAAGGACCTACCCATTGTGAGAAGCTTGATTAGGGGAGTTGTTTTGTAGAAGCATCCCAAGTACCTTTTGTTTTTTCTATTGAGGTACTGGGTCAGAGAGTTATTCCCTCTGGCTCTAAAAACTGTATAAATACTCTGAGGGTAAGGTTTTTCTTTGGGACTCAGTTTTTGGAAGAAGGTTTGAGTGCCAGATGAGGACTCTGGGATTTCACTTTAAGGGGTCCCCCAGCTTTGAAAACCCAGATGTCAGTGCTTCCCTCTCTGGTAGCTATGGTCAGACAATTGGAACTATCTGTTGAATTCAGGCAAAGAAAGCCATGTCTGTTAACTTTTAATTACTTTGGGGCTTAGTCTTTGTAAGAAGGTTTGAATGCCAGATGAGGACTCTGGGAAGCTGCTTTAAGGAGCTCCCTGCTTTGAAAACCCAGATGTCAGTGCTTCCCTCTCTGATGACTATGGTCAGATAGTTGGGGTCCAACTGTCTGTTGAATTCAAGCAGAGGAAGCCACGTCTGCTGATCTTCTGATTTCTTTGTATTTTCTTTGAAGTTCCGGGTGCTGACTCCCCTGAACTAGGTGAGTGATATATGTGCTTGGTTAAAGGGATGATACATGTGTTTGATTAAAGTGATCCTCAAAAGTTGTCTTTTCTTTTATGAATTCAGATCTAAGAACCTATGGTAGCAGGCCCCCCCTGTGTATGTTGAGGTGCTTACTGTTACAAATCCTCATTCAGATCATGTCCTCTAACCAAAGCTATCCCTTAAGCTTCTATCCTAGACCCTCTTCTTTCTTCTATCTGTACTACTTTACTTGATGATCTCATGAGGTCTCATGGATTTAATTACCATCTCTATTCTGAGGATTCTCAAATCGACCCATTTTGTCCCAAATTCTCTACTGACCTTCAACTTCACATCTTCAACTGCCTTTCGAATACTTCAAACTGGATATCTGGTAAACATCTTAAAAACTAAAATATCTAAAACATAATTCATTATTTTTCACTCACACCATTTCCCCCTCCCTTCTCTATTGCCATAGCTCTGGCAATACTATCCTTCCAGTCCCTCAGGCTCAAAAATCTAGGAGTCATCCTGGACTCTTCACCATGTCTCATCCTTCATATCCAAGCATTTGCCAAAACCTGCAGAAGTCATTTCTGAAACATCTCTCAAATATGCCTCCTTCTCTCCTTTGATGCTGCCACCATCCTGTAGGCTTTTATCACCTCACACCTGGACTATTACAATAACTGACTGATGGATCTGCCTGCCTCAAGTCTCTTCTCATTCCAATCCATCCTCCCCATTCAGCTACTAATGTGATTTTTCCTAAAGCACAGGTCTGACCATGTCACTCCCTCTACTCACTAAATTCCACTGACTCTCCATTGCCTCCAGGATCAAATATGAAATACTCTGTTTGGCTTTCCAAACCTTTCATAACCTATTCCCCTCTCACCTTTCAATCCTCTTATACCTTACTCTATACCATATAATCTTCATTCCAGTGACAATGGCCACTATATTGGGCATTTTGCCCTAGTTCTCCCTTATACCTGGAATGCTCTCTGTCCTCAGCTCTGCCTGATGACTTCCCTGGCTTCCTTCAAGTTCCCACTAAAATTCCATGTTTTACAGGAAGTCTTTCTCAACCCCTCTTCATTCCAGTGTCTTTCCGTTGTTGATCATCTTGTATTTATCCTGTATAAAGCTTGCTTTGTCTATATTTATTTGCATGTTAACTCCATTATTAGACTATAAGCTCCTTGAGGGCGAGAACTGTCTAATGCCTCTTTGTATCCCCAGGGCTTGGCACAGTGCCTAGCACACAGTAAGTGCTTAGTAAATGTTTATTACTTGATTGATTATAGATGAAACTGATACTGAGAGATGTTAAGTGACTTTCCACATAGCTAGGAAATATCTACAGCAGGACTGGAGGTAGTTGTCTTCCTGATTTCCTAGTGCTCTATTAACTACTACCTAGCTGCCTCCTATATGCGTTTATTGAATTGAATTAGAGGATAATAGGAACTGGGGCTGGAAAGGACCTTAAGAATTTATTTAGTCTAGGAGGTTTTAAAAAAATTACAGATTATATACCTTAGCAACAAATGATTTAAAAACACAAATGGTGTCTATTTTCAGTCCTGTGTCCTTATATATGTTATTTTTTCTCTAGTAAATATTCTCCATTTATTTCCAATAACAATAATATTGATAGCACTCCTTTCCTATTAAGGCAATGCATTGAAATGCATTTCTCTTTGGTACTGTGGTTCAGGGCCTGAGTTTTATAGTAATAAATTATATTAAAATAAATATGACATAGCATAGCAGAAATATCCTTTTAAAAAAAAATCATTCCTTTCACTATAGCTCTTCTCTTCTCCTCTACTGAGCAAATATAAAAGCAGACCTGAAAAACAGAGCCTTCAACACATAATTGCATAGTGTAGGAAAACAAATACCCACAAAAATGTATGTTTTCCCCTTCATTTTTAGCTTGTACCTTCTTTGTTGGGAAGTAAATAGCATGTTTCATTTTCATTCTTTTTAGTCTAGGAATTTTAATTTTTGTGCGTCCTGGATTATTTGGTATATTGGTGAATATCATGGATCCCTTCTCAGAATAATTTTTTAAATGCATAAAATAAAACAGGAGTACAAATAAAGTGGTTATTATTAAAATTAAGGAAACAAAGAAAGAAAGGAAGAAGGAAGAAAAAAGAGAAAGGAAAGAAGGAAGGGAGGATGGAAGAAAGAAGGAAAAGAAAGGAAAAAACAAGTTCACAGATCTCAGTTTAAAAATCCTAGTCTTTAGCCTTCTTTATTTTATAAATGAAGACTGTTGCTAAATCGTTCAGTCATGCCCAACTCTTTTTGACTCCATAGCACTCTAGCCCCTTCTCTCTTCCACTATTTCTTGAAGTTTGTCGAAGTTCATGCTCATTGTTTCCATGATACTATCTATCCATTTCATTCTCTGGTGTCAAGAGGACAGGTTCTCTATGCTTGCATTTTATAGGTGGCCTTGAATGACCAGATATGGGATATTTTTGAGAAGGAGAAGAAGTATTTGGGTAGGTGATGATATCCAGGAAAAATTTGTGCATGGTATTGTGAGAGAATAAAGAGTGGAAACTTTCTGGGTTTGGGGAGAGGATCATAGGTGCCTCTTCTGTATGACTCATTTCATGTACCTGTAAAAAAGGAAGCCATTAATAGCTAGTTTGCTGTTGCTGTTTCTTTTCTGCTGTAGAAGTACATAGTTGTTGGGGAGCATTTTACTGGAGAGGAGAAAGTGGAGCCTTTGGGAGAATCTAGAACAGAGGATAAACTTCTCTATGGCTGCACTCTTAGACCAAAACACCCCTCCTTGGTCACCACTACCCTTTAACTTTTGTCTTCTTGGATTAGATTGTAAACTCTTTGAAGACACTGAATGGCTTGCTTTTCTTCCCAGCACTGAGCTCATATTAAGTACTTAATAAATGCCTTTTCAAATGTTTATTATCATCAATTCCAGGAAGTCTGTTATCCCATTCCATAGTTTTAATTAATTTCATTTATTTTCTTTTTAGTTTTCATCTTCCTATTGTCTCTTTTATTTCTATGAGACATGTCAGCTAACTGGTCTTAGACTGATTATAGCCTTTAGGGCTATACCTATATATATTTCATTAACAATGTCACTGAGATTTTCTTCTTAAGTGACATCTTTCAAGATTCTTCCAATCATATCTACACTGATTGGCCCCTGGGCCAGTGTTCTACATTTTAGCATCAATTTCTAATATTCTCCATTTTGCTTTTCCCATTTTGAACCTAACAAACCAGAAATCTAAAAAGAAATGAAAGCCTCCCACTTTTAATGGCCTTTTGTGTTATGAGTAGAATTCTGGGGTATATTTAGGTATGAAAATAAGGCCAATTGGACTTTGTGAATTCCCATTTTCCTCATTTGATTCTGCTTCATAGTTGAATATAGCTGGGAGTAAATGACTGCATTTTAAGGAAATGGGACTGTGTCATCACTTCAGGACAAAGAGACCTCTTCTCAGAGTGTGCTGTTTCAGGGTCATTTGGTTTACACTAAGAGAGGTGAAAAGAACTGTTATTCCCCATTGCCTTGCTTGCCAATAAAGGCAGTGGGCAAGAGACACTATTGGCAGATTCTTAGCACCCTGCTCTCCTCCAAAATAGTCCTGAAAAATGTCAAAGCAATGATGGCCATTTCAATATAATTCAACCAATATTTGTTAAATGCCAGCCCTGTTCATAAAAAGACTAAAAGTCCTTTTCCTTAAGGGTCTTGCATTTCACTGGCCATGGAAGAAAAGGTCTGATGAACTGGAAATGGGATATTGGCAAAAAGAAGTTATGGGTTATAAGTATAGCATACAATGTTTTCTTTTTTACAACTTCTAAGAATATAGTAGGAAATGAGTGTTTTTTGCACTTAAATAATGAATATTTATTAAGTGCCTACAATATGCCAGGCCCTGTTAATTTCTGGGAATATCAAGACAAAAAATGTACTTTTCCTCACTAAAAGCAATTACTGATGGTGGCTGTCCCCACCTCCCTAAGGTTTCCCACCACCTATTACACACACACACACACACACACACACATACACACACACACACACACACACACGCTTAAGAAGCATTGATATTGAATTTTGATATTTGTAAAAAAAGAAAAATGGAGGTCAATTAAAGACTTTTAGATGACTGGAAGGGAGCCTAGGACTTATCTAATTCGCCTCTCTCATTTTATACTTGAAGAATCTAAAGTCCAGAGAGTTAAGATATTTGCCCAGGGTCACACAGATAACAAGTATTAGATGTGAATTTGAACCCAGAATTTCTGATTTCAGTTCTATTTATCTTTGAAATGGCAAAGCAGCATAGCTACCCTTCAGACTGAATTGACTGACCCTTTTGGTTTAATCAACATATTGGGCATAGCATGCATATGGCCTGCTTTATCCATAGCAATTTTTGTTACATGACCTTCATGCAAAAGCAGTTATGATGTGAAGGAGTCCATTTTAATATTCCAGTGGTAACCTAAAAGTTACTCTTTATTGCTGTTGACCAGAGACAATTTGAAGGATGAAATTAGAAGTTATTCTTTCCTTGTAGAACATTTTCTATTTTTTTTTCTTTTTCTACATTTTCTTTTTTTCCCTTAGGCCAATAGTAGTGTCTTTTAATGTCAGTTACATTATAAAAGCAGTCCCTTCCAAAAGTCAACTTTCAGGCCAAATAATCTCATTTTAGGTGTTGAGAAATAAAAACACTGGGCCATTAACAATGACTTCTAGTCAAGGGTAGGACCATGACTAGAACTCAAACAATCTGAGAACATAATACGTGAACTAATTTTTGAATATTGCATTCAGAAAGAAGAAAATGTAATGTTTTATTTTTTAATTCTATTAAAAATTATAGCTCTCATTTGTTCAGTTTGAGTCATCTAGGAAAAGAATAACCTTTTATATGTTACCCTCATGCCAGACTTTAATGATGTTCATTCAATTTAGAAATTACATCAAAACCAGATAACTGTGACAGCACCAAAGTTATATGAAGGGTGTGAGCTTCATCATTCTGGAAAATCATGGATCTATGAACCTTACTTGACTGGCAACCTCCTCAACAATGTGTGGTTTTGTAATGCTCACGTCTTAATTTGCCATTAATTGATATTACTTCTTCTCCATGATCCTAAATTCTGAAATCCCCCCTTCTGATCATAATTTTTTTTCTTGTTTTTCTTGTGGCTTTACTAGTCTAGTATCTTTTCTTTATCATTATTCTAAGCTTTATTCATAGGATTCATCCCATTATTCATAGGATCATAGGATTCAGGGCTGGAAGGAGAATTCCACTCCTTCATTTCCCATAGGTTAAGTGATTTGCTCAGGGTCATATTGGGAGTAAATTACGAGAGCTAGTATTCAAGGTTAGTTTCAAATTCAGTGGTCTTTCCACTACATTAGGCTATCTCTAGTAGCTTTTGGTCATCATACCCCCAGAATTACACTTACACTAAAAAAACTGAATTACGGTTTGATTCTGTACAGTGCCTTAAACCTCTCTTCTAATAAGGTGTCCTGATGCATGTATGAACACTTGGACAGATGTATTCAAATATATGACTTTGTTTAACAGTTCTTTGATGATCAATACCAAGCAAGTTATAAAGCAGGAAAACATATGCTGGCCAGGGGTATTAGAAATTGACATTTAAAAAATTACTCTGTCACACATTGACATTGATGTCCTTCAGTCAGTCTTATCCTCTGGGTCAGCCTTCTACAATCTAGCATAAGGTCAAATTTCTGACAATGTGACAGAAACTTCTAATCATGGGAGATGTGAAGAAAGGCAAGAAGGCACTAGCACTGGGGAAAACCTAGAATGGTCTCTTGCCAGAGGCAAAATTTGAACTTAATCTAGAAGGAAAATAGAGAAGTTAGTAAGAAAACGAGAGGAAGGAGGGCATTCCAGGCATGTGGCACAGCTACAGGTGTGCTGGTAAATGTTTAATAACTAGTTCTCTGATCAAAAAACAAAAGAAAAAAAGTAAGAAGTGATATGTAGATTTAATCCATTAGTACTTTTCCGTCCTGTATTCTACTTCCAAGAAGGTTGTCTTGAATTAAGAGTTTAAAAATGTGTTGTGCTTTCCTGGAAGAGTAAAGTACTTTTCAATGATTAAATTGTTATATAAAATCTGTTACTACTACTACTACAACACTCCTAAGACCACCACCACCACTACTACTATTACTATTACAGCTACTCCCACCAAGAATAACAACAATAAAATCTCTCAGACCCTTCAAGATCCTTTACTTTGACTTGTATAGAATCTGTGTTCTTTCAAAGTTATTGCTTTTCTCTTCTGCAAAATTTCTTCCACTTCTTTATTTCTTTATTGTCAAGTTTTAAATTGATTCTCTCTCTCTTTCCCTCTCTCTCTTTTTCCTTTCTCTCTCTCTCTCTCTTTCTCTCTTTTTCCCCCTCTCTCTCTCTTGCTCTCTCTATCACTCTCTTTCTCTCTCTTCACTACTATAGAACAGAAGATTCTGTGTTCTAAGCTGTCTACTCTATTGTTACTCCTTATACTTTCTGCCTTGAGAGCTTTGCTTTCTGACCTAATTTCCACCCTGGTATTTACTTTTTTAAAAAATTTATTTATTTAACTTTTCAACATTCATTTCCAGAAAATTTTGGGTTCCAAATTTTTTCCCCATTTCTCCCTTACCCCATCCCAAAATGCCAAGCATTCTAATTGTCCCTATTACCAATCTGCCCTCTCTTCTAACATTCCTTCCATCTCTTATCCCCATCTTCTCTTTTGTCCTGTAGGGCAAAAAAACTTTCTATACCCCATTACCTGTATTTCTTATTTCCTAGTTGCAAGAACAATACTCAACAGTTGTTCTTAAAACTTTGAGTTCCAACTTCTCTTCATCCCTTCCTCCCTATCCATTCTCTTTGGGAAGGTAAGCAATACAATATAGGCCATATCTGTGTAGTTTTGCAAATGACTTCCATAATAGTAGTGTTGTGTAAAACTATATTTCCCTCCATCCTATCCTGCCCCTCATTGCTTCTATCTCTCTTTTGATCTTATCCCCCAACCCTGCTTATCCCCTTCTCCCCCACTATCCTGTATTGTAAGATAGGTTTTCATACCAAAATGAGTGTGCATTTTATGCCTTCCTTTAGATGGATGTGATGAGAGTAAGCTTCATGTTTTTTCTCTCACCTCCCCCCTTTTTCCCTCCACTGAAAAGTGTTTTACTTGCCTCTTTTATGAGAGATAATTTGCTCCATTCCATTTCTCCCTTTCTCCTCCCAATATATTTCTCTTTCACTGCTTAATTTCATTATTTTTAGATATGACCCCATCCTATTCAATTCACCCTGTGCTCTCTGTCTCTCTCTCTCTCTCTCTCTGTGTGTGTGTGTGTGTGTGTGTGTGTGTGTGTGTGTGTGTGTGTGTGTAATCCCACCAATTACCCAGATACTGAAAAAAGTTTCAAGAGTTACAAATATTGTTTTTCCATGTAGGAATGTAAACAGTTCAACTTTAGTAAGTCCCTTATGACTTCTCTTTGCTGTTTACCTTTTCATGCTTCTCTTCATTCTTGTGTTTGAAAGGCAAATTTTCTTTTCAGCTCTGGTCTTTTCATCAAGAATGCTTGAAAGTCCTCTATTTCATTGAAAGACCAATTTTTCCCCTGAAGTATTATACTCAGTTTTGCTGGGTAGGTGATTCTTGGTTTTAGTCCTAGTTCCTTTGACTTCTGGAATATCCTATTCCATGCCCTTCGATCCCTTAACGTAGAAGCTGCTAGATCTTGAGTTATCCTGATTGTATTTCCACAATACTTGAATTGTTTCTTTCTAGCTGCTTGCAATATTTTCTCCTTGACCAGGGAACTCTGGAATTTGGCCACAATGTTCCTAGGAGTTTCTCTTTTTGGATCTCTTTCAGGAGGTGATTGGTGGATTCTTTCAATATGTATTTTGCCCTCTGATTCTAGAATCTCAGGGTAGTTTTCCTTGATAATTTCATGAATGATGATATCTAGGCTCTTTTTTTTTTTTGATCATGGCTTTCAGGTAGTCTCATAATTTTTAAATTATCTCTCCTGTATCTATTTTCCAGGTCAGTTGTTATTCCAATGAGATATTTCACATTATCTTCCATTTTTTCATTCTTTTGATTTTGTTTTGTGATTTATTGGTTTCTCATAAAGTCATAAGCCTCCAACTAACTGTTCCATTCTAATTTTTAAAGAACTATTTTCTTCAGTGAGCTTTTGAGCCTCCTTTTCCATTTGGCTAATTCTGCTTTTGAAAGCATTCTTCTTCTCATTGGCTTTTTGAACCTCTTTTGCCAGTTGAGTTAGCCTATTTTTAATGGTTTTATTTTCTTCAGCATTTTTTGGGTCTCCTTTAGCAAGGTGTTGACCCACTTTTCATGCTTTTCTTGCATCTCTTTGGTTTCTCTTCCCAATTTTTCCTCCACCTCTCTTACTTGATTTTCAAAATCCTTTTTGAGCTCTTCCATGGCCTGAGCCCACTGAATATTTATTTTGTATGTTTGGGATACAGAAGTCTTGACTTTTATGTCTTTCTCTGATGGTAGGCATTGTTCTTCCTCATCTGAAAGGATGGCAGGAGATATCTGTTCACCAAGAAAGTAATCTTCTATAGTCTTATTTTTTTCCCCTTTTTGTGGGAATTTTTCCCAACCAGTTACTTGACTTTTGGGTTCTTTGCCAAGAGTAGGGTATACTCTGGGAATCTGTGAGATCTCAGTTCCTCCACGGTGGCACAATCAAGTGTGTACTGGTCTGTTTTCTCATAGCATTTTTTTTTCAAATAGTGAGTTTTTTTCCCCAAAGCTTGGATGTTTGGGTTTATCAAACTCTAAATTACTAAAGTTATTTACTATAATATATTGTGTACCTAATCTATTCCACTGATGTACCATATCATTTCTTAACCAGTATCAGATTGTTTTGAGGATTACTACTTTATTATACAGTCTGAGATCTGGTACAGCTAGGCCATCTTCCTTCACATTTTTTTCCCTTGATTTCCTTGATATTGACCTTTTATTCTTCCAGATGAGTTTTCTTATTATGTTTTTCTAGCTCTATAAAATAAGTTTTGGTAGTTTTATTGGCATGTCATTGAATAAGTAAATTAATTTAAGTAGAAGGGTCTCTCATAGGTTTTTACAGTGTATAGTGATTCCTTATTTTTATGGCTTGACTTTAAGTACAATAGAGCAGTTATATATTTCCTGATTTTGACATTATTAGTTTGGGGGGGGGGGTATGTGAAAAATGACTACTTTGCTCCCTTGCTGATTTATGTTTCTCCTTAATCTACTGAGATGAACTTCTACTTTATATTAGCATTTTTCTTAAAGGATATGACTCTTTGTTTAGCACAAAAGATGAAATTGACTGAGGTAGTTTTTGAGCTCCTTTGTTTTCTCATTGGGGAAATTCTGTTAAACAAAATACACTTCTCTAAGGAATAATCATAGAGGCTAGGCTGGTTAGAATACACCTACCTAAGGAAGGCTAAGTCTAGTAGATGGCTTGATCTTTGAAGCTCTGAGCTTTTGTTGTTTAGTCATTTCTGTCATGTCCAACTCTTTGTGACCTCATTTGGTGTTTTCTTGGCACTGGATTGATCAACCATTTCTTCCTTCAGTTCATTTTACAGAAAAGGAAAATGAGGAAAATAGGGTTAAAAGACTTGGCCACGTCACACAGCTAGATTCTGAGACTGGATTTGAATTCAGGTCTTCCTAACTCCAGACTCAGTGCTCTATCCACTGTGCCACCTAGATGAGCCACAGTGTACTAAAACTGATCTGTACTAAGTCTAGCATCATTATGGTAAGCCCACAGGATAGGAGACCACCATGCTACCTAAGGAGGGGCAAAATGGTCCAGGACAGAAACAGAGCATGTGCTCATAAGTAGTGGGACTCTGTATTCTTTTCTTATAAGTGACTTATACTTAATGATCTGACTACATCCAGGTATCTAATTTTGAAATGATTCTCCCGTGTTATTTCTTTAATAATATACATGTAGGATCTACCTCAGTACTGGTAAATAGACCAAATTAGGTAATGTCCATGAAGTACTTTGTGAACATTAAAGTACTTTTTGAACAACACAGATGTCGGTTTTTTATGATTATTTCTGTTAAAATAGCATCAATTTCAAATGTTTAAAATGCTGCATTTGTCATTGTGCTTTACTTTTACTTTTACTGAAGAAAGCGTCCATGATTCTGAGGCCTTCTTAAGTCTGGCCCCTTTCATTTCTTGATCTTAAACTATCATTTTTAAGGGTATTTTTATTGCCATCCCCTTTGTCCATTTTTGTTTTCAAGCCACTGACTATCATGTTATATAGTAACTCTTTGTAGAATCTATTCAAATTCTTCATAGATTTCCTCTTCTTCATTTTCTGCATGAGATGTTGCTGTATAAGATATAATTATCTTCATGGTGGTCTTTTTGTTTACACTCATCATGAGCACTGCAGGTGGATAAAATAATTCCTTTTGTAATTTAATAGTAATTGAAAACAAATGTTGAAACATAATATCATCTTCTATAGGCTCATTAAAAGCATCTTTGGAGCAGCTCCAGTAGCAGACAGGATGCTGAGGATAAAATGTATTTCTTCTTGTTCTTTTCCTTTGTTAGATCTTTATATTTTATGAGCTTTTAATTCCTTGTAGTTTGGTGGATCTGAATATTCAGTATTGTAGCAGTTTCTAAAGAAAATTATTCTTAGATGCCTTATGACTCAATGTTATCCTCATCAGTATCCTCATTTATCCTAGTTGGATTTGACCATTTGTCAAGGCTTTTTTCTCCCTCCTTTTCTTTTCCCTACTAGTTCCCCTGTTTTCTTCACAGCATCTTACAAAGAGCTTAATTTCAGATCTTTACTAAAAGACTGGAAAAGCTTGATGAAAAATCTTAAGTGTATGAAATAGTATAATGGGTTCTTTATTCTTTGCTTCTAATTTCGTTTTCATTTTGATTTCTGCTTAATGACCTGACTATATCCAGGTACCTAAATTTGAAATGACTCTTATGTTGTTTCTTTTAAGGAAAGATAAAAGTCATTAGGGATACACAATAAAATGCAGAAATTCAATAGGTGGTTTAGAAATATGGCAACTTAAAAAAATACAAGAACCATATTCATAGGGCTTTCTCTTGAGAAAGGAACTTATATTTCAGAAGCATTTAGTTCATCGAAACCCTGAGAAGTTGGAAGGCAGTTAGAGGGTGAAAGGTAATATCCTTTCTTTTTGCTAAACTGACCCAGCCTGTCAGAAACAGGGATACATTACCTTCTATACTAATACTAGGATGGAAACCAAGCTATCACATTAGAATACTATTTCCACGAATCCCTAAAAATGGTTGGGTGGAATGTGAGGCAAGACTGTTTAAAGAGATTATGTACAACATACCATTTCTCCTTCCCTCCCACTCTCCACCCCTCTAACTCACTAAGCACTAGGCCCTTTTTGAAATTTCAGTGATGATGCTCTTTGTGAGTAGCTATATTTTTACTGCTTGAAAGGTTTTCAGACCTTGCTTATTTTGTGGCTAGGGGTAGCTTCTGCAAATCATCAGTACTGCTGCTGCCCAGGTTCCTGGCTCATATAGCCTTTAATAGGGACTTAAAGCTCTGGCATTAGTTTGACAATAGTTCTTCCCTGTAGGACTTCTCAGGAAAGCCATAAAGTATGTCTTTTGAACAACATGTATATTTACAGATGATGAAATTAAAGGGAGGAGGGAACCTCAGTCTATAAAATATAGCTTTTGTTTACAAATTGGTAAAAATAAAATCAAGTTTGATTTGAGGGGGAAGGGGCAGGAAAAAATTACTCCCCTAAACGACCATCATTGAGCTGAGTGCCATTGATTTTGTTGGTAAGATTTGTCACTCTAGCTCAGGAAAGAAACAAAATGCATTGTGGACAAGCAGAGTTACCTACTAGAAAGTCTGAAATGATGTTGGAGAGGGAGGATGTCAGGAATAACAGAAAACACTTTTCACCTACGATAGTCTCAGGTAAATCCTGGGATCTGACTTCCTTGCCACTGATAAATGGGTCCAGTCCCTCTTCTGGCCCCATTCTTTCAAAGTAGACAATAAAAACGTAGTATTTATCACAAAGCTGAATGAACCACAACAAAATAAAGAAATTACCTCACCCATGAAAGTTAATAGTTTTATTACCTGCCTTTGAGAAAAATGTACTTATAGCTTGTTACCATTCCAAGAATTCCATTCCAAGAATGGAAAAAATTGTCCTTTTGATAGATTGCATTAGTGTATTGACTGACTAACTGACTGAATTTTCCATTAAAATAAATAAAAAACATTTATTTATTGCTCATCATCTGCCATCCTTTGTGATAAGCACTGGGGATATAAACACAAAAGGAAAGAGTTCCTACTCTCAAGGAGTTTATATTCCAAGGGGAGGAGATAATACTTGCAGGGGAATGATAGCTAGGAAGGGTGTTTTTCCTTTATAAAGTTACTGAGATGGAGTATGGAGTCACTGAGGAGTAGATTGACACCCCTTTGTCGGAGCAGTGACAATTGATTTGATTCTGAAGGAGACAGAAGACAGATACATTCTGATTTAGACCTGAACCAGAACTCACATGCTTAGTCTTCTAGGTACAATTTTCCTCTGGGGCCTTAGATGGATCAAGTCAACAAGCATTTATTAGGTACTTGCCATGTGCCAGGCTCTGTGAATCTTTCTTCAGTGCTCTAACACTCTTGTGCATTTACAATCTCATCAAAATGGGTATTTCCTTCAACAACTCAGATCACAACTCATTTTTGCTAATCCATCCTGTATGTCTTTTGTCCATGTCATTCCATAAACACCACAGAATATTCACCCTAATGTTCCAGGAGCCTTCCTTGTATTCTTTTGACCTTTTGTGGTGTCTAACAGGCTATTTTCAATTATTTCTCAAGCTTTTTTGTAATATATATATATATGTGTGTGTGTGTGTGTGTGTGTGTGTGTGTGTGTGTGTGTGTGTGTGTATGTGTGTGTTTGTATGTGTATACATATATATGGCAATAATAATACCTATTTATATCGGCATATTTGATCCTCACAACAACCCCATGAGGTAGATACTATTATCCCTATTTTACAGAGGAGGAAACTGAGCCATTAAATGATTTAAAGAATGACTACATAATAAAGTCATCAGGGGTATATAGTAACATACAGAGATTCAATTAGTGTTTTAGGAATTTGGCCACTGTAATCTCTCAACAGGGAGAGCCATACTCACAGAACTTTCTCTTTAGAAAAGAGTTCACGTTTCAGAAGCAATTATTTGGTTGAAATTCTGAGAAGTCTCTGACTGGCAGCTAGTAAGTTTCTCAGGTAGGATTTAAATTCAAGAATTCCAACTTCTAAGTCCAGCACTCTAACCTTTGGACAACATAGCAATTAATTATACCTGGTGTTTATACTTTTTTAAGGTTTACAAAGCATTCTATAAACTTGATTCCTACAAATATTATTATTTCTGTTTTATAGATGAGAAAACTGAGGCTCTAAGAGACTTACCTATAATCCTAGGACACAGACCTAGCTAGAAAGGGATGTACAAGATCATGCGAGGTAGAAAGGATCAGAAGTAGAAATTAATGACCTTAAATTTTCAAGACTGTGCCCTTTCCATTGTGCCATGATGTTCCATAGCATAACTGTAACTTGTTGTAGGTGTGAAATAAAACCTCATCTTCCTGAAGCCAAATTGGTCTTCTTAATACACCACACTATGTTTCTCAAGTTAAAAGAATAATAATTATAAGTTATTTCAGAGTTGTTTTGAAGATGAATGAAAATGTATAAACAAATGGTGTTTCCAAGTCAGAAAGAACACATAGGAAAATGGGTTTGGTCCAGAAACATGTTGGGTGGGCTAATGGATGAAACCTGTCACTCATCCAAAGCACTTTCATGTACATCAGCAGTTCTTAGCTTTTGTTGTGCCACGGATTCCTTTGGTAGTCTGGTGATCCAGTGACACTGGCACCCTTACTGTTTCTCAAACAAGAAACTCCATCTCCTGACTCTGGGCATATTCACAGGCTGTCTCCCATGCATGGAATGCTCTCCTCTTCATCTCTAACCTTTGGGCTTCCCTAGTTTCCTTGAAGTTCCAGCTAAAATCCCACCTCCTACAAGAAGCCTTTCCTCATGACCCTTAATTTTAGTGCCTTCTCTCTGTTGATTATTTTTATTTCATTCTATATGTAGGTTGCTAGTATATAATTGCTTGCATATTATCTCCCCAGTTAGACTTGGAGCTCCATGAGAACAGAAATATAATTTACCTTTCTTTGTGTCTCCATATCTTAGCACAGTGTTTGGCATATGGTAGATGCTTAACAAATAGTTATTCATTGACTGACTGGTGAAATCTATAGACTCCTCAGGGAAAAATGTTCTTTTTAAAATTCGTAATTGAAGGAAATGCTAAATTTCAGTCAGAAGTTAGTGAAAATAAAGATGCAATTTTATTACTCATCCAAATTCACAATCTCCCTGAAATCTATCAATAGATCCTTTAGGGGTTCATGAACCTAAGATTAAGAATCCCTCATGCAGAGGGAGCATCCAGGGGAGAAAGGAAAACGTTAGTAAATAGAACAAAGGGGAAGATAAAAGCTAGAGCTGGAATAATTCCATGGTAAGAAGAGTATGGCACACAAGAAACATTTTCTAGGGATCAGGTTTATTTTCATCCACAGGGTAACATATTCTACCATAGCCCTCTACCATAATACCAAGAGTGAACCCCCCCCCCCCCCCCTCTCTCTCTCTCTCTCTCTCTCTCTCTCTCTCTCTATATATATATATATATATATATATATATGTAATATACACACACAGACATATATACACATATAAATATAAATACATAATATACATATATAATACACACATACACACGTATACTACCTTCAGTCATCCCTTTTGGTTGTAAAATGGAAGGTTTATTCTCAAGTAAAGTAGTTTTTGTCCTAATTGATTTTTAAGTCCATATACAGTTTTTGTTTCTTTTTTTTCCTTCAGTTTTTGGATGTTCTGCAATCTAGTGACATAGGGGAAGGCTTGCTAGAGAAGAGCAGTCCTAGTTATTCTCAAACATATGTCCATCCTTCCAGTTGGACTGCTTTTATCTGTCTCATTGTCACTACTGTACCTTTTCCACTGCCGTGTACCATGCTTTCTCCTCTCAGAGAACACTCCTCAATGTTGTTAGAATGTAGCCATCCAGAGACCTTTGGGAAAAGCAAAATCCTTCTGATGTATGGGTGACTTCATCCTGATCTCTAGTGGAAATTCAATATACATGGCCCAAAGGCTGGAAAGCATTTCTCCTTTTATGATAGACCAAGAAGAAGAAAAAAATCTGAAGGTAAGGGACAAAGGCTCTGTCCTTTATCAAATGGGGAAGGTAGGCTTTTCATTCTGCTCAGAAATTTCAGAGGTAGAAATTCATCAGGTGGCCAGGGGCCAAGCCAAATTCTAAAAGAGACCTCCGATTGACTTTTAGAATCCCTTCAGGTAGGGATGAAAGTGGGACCTTTTACATAAACCAAGTACTCACAATGGCTTTATTACCACCCTGCTCCTTCACACTGTAGATTACATGAAGGCCTAGAGACTAATTTCAGCAACAGCCACAATTTACTAGCTCTAGTAGCCCTCAGATGAATAGTTTCTTGTAAAATCTGTGGCAGCTTTATCCTACCGGAGCACAAATAAATCAGCTCTTATTATTCCAGATTCATTTAATCCTGGGACATTAGTCAGGGAGACCTTTATGCAGTCTAATAAACAGCAGCAGCTGCAGTTTTTCTTTATGAGAGTAGTTGTTCATCCTAAATTAAAGCCGGCATTAGGGGAAAGCAGAAACTTTTGCCGTATGATTTAAAGATATATAATATGAGACCATAATAGTGTATGGAAACTGCACCCGCGTGTATAAATACAGCAGGGTCATAATTTTGCTGTCTGTGGATTACTTTAGAACATGTGGCTTATTTTATCTATCTGTCTTGAGTTTCTTTTGTTGTCGGGGATATGGTTAGCCCATCTCTCCCAACATGGCTCAAGTGTCCATTTATTCCATTTGGAGGCTCCGGAGGTAACAAGGTTCAATCAGGAAAACAAACAAATGAACCCTCCCTTCTTTTTGTTTGTTCCCTCGGAAGATAGCAATTTTCCTCCTGAGTGAGACTATATAAATGGAGAGTGTCAAAAAAAATGCGTCCTTGTAATTTACCTTCCCTGTGCTGTTGTGCTAATCAAAACTGAAGCCATATCCCAAATCAAGAGAAGGGAGAATTGCCTTTTCATTCTGTCATCTGGGGAAAGAGGATAACATCAGGCTTGTGATCTTCTGTGGTGGTTATGTTGAGAGATGGACAATGCATCATTATGTATGTGAGAGAAATTATTTTAATTTTCACAATCCTTTTGTGTAATTCTATGCACAGAAAACTGTGGATTCAGAAAAATCTGGGTTAGAATTCTGCATAACTGTCCAGGGAAGGTCATTTAACTTCGTTGAGGCTCACTTTCCTCATTTGCAAAATGATTATCATAGCTCCTACTTCATAGCGTTGTTGGAAAGATGAGATAATATCTGAAAAGTGCTAGGCAAATCTCAAGGCACTATCTAAATGTCAGCTCTGTTTCTTAAATTTTATCTTCTAATGTGGTTCTTTGGATACAGACTGACCTCTCCTAATACAGTCTAAGTTCTTTCAGGTGGGATCACAATTTCTTCCCTCTCTCATCCCACATGTAGTTGGGGAAGGTATAAACAAACGAGGCAGCATTCCTGACCTCAAAGAATATACAGTCTAGCGTACGTGGAGGAGAACAAGACATACTAATTAGAATATGCTAAAGAGTCATTTATTTTATTTTATTTTATTTTTTGGTCTTAATCTTTGATTTCATCAGTATGTGGAGTCAGGGGGCAGCTAAGTATCTTTTAGTATAAAAACTCCCTTCACTAACATAGTTCAGGCAACAGTGACGTATTTTTTACATAATTGCTTGAGGTGCTGAGAAATGAAATGACTTATTTATTGTCAGAGAGTTTATGAGATCATCTTGACTTCCAAGCCTGGCTATCCATCTGCTACCCACCCAGGACACCTCTTGCTTTCTATATCTAAGAGCTACAAAGTGCTTTGATATTAAATGAATGAGACATCATTTCTTTACCTTTGCAATCCCCTATGCATGAAATATTTGAGATGAATTATTAGTTATCTTTGATATTATAAAGCATATTAAAATGTTTTTTTTGTTTCTTTATAACTATGTCTTTATTAGTTGTATTTTATGGAGAGGGGAAGGGAAATGTCTGGAAATAAGATCATGGGATAGACTCTCTTATATCAGGTGCATGAACTCTGATAGAAAAAAGAAGGCTCCTGATCAGTTGAATTTTAAGAGGTAGGAGGTAGAAGTAACTTGAAAACAGTTAGCTTCACACGTAGTTCTCATACTGTAAAAATGTAAAGATGAAAGCCCCCTACCAAGTGTTTCCTCGGGCATGAAAATCTTTTCCTCAGGGATATGTGTTTAATAAATCATCCCACTCTTAATGGAAAAAAGTGCTCTAATTCTATTTCCATTATTAATTGAGAACAAAGGCTATATTTGCTTTTCCTCTTTTTGTCTGGAGGTGATTTCATTGTTCTAGAGCAATTCCAATATGGAAAACTCCTAGGGTGGAAATTTTCTCCACAGATGCAGATTGATGCTTCATCTGTAATTTGCAGTCTTTAAAAGCTTCCTAGAGGTTCTGAGAAGTTAAGTGGTTTATGCAGTTACTGTATCAGAGACAAACTTAAAACCAGGCCTGCCTGACTCCCAGGTTAGCCCTCCCTCTACTTATAAAATGTATAAATGTATGAAATGTAAATTTTATAAATGTAAACACTCCATATTAGCAATATGGAGTTTCAGATGTCTAGCATTCACATACATTCATTCTTCATTAATTAAAAATGAAACTTTGGTCTTTCAATGAAATGTATCATCAAAATAAAAACTGTATCCACAAGAATGATAGGAAAATAACAGATAAATTCTGACTAATATTTCTCAGAGAGAATTACTTAAATCTGAAGACAAGACAAACATAGCTTGAGTTAAATTTATGGAGATTCCCAAATCTCATTTTAGTCTTTGAATTCTATTGATTTCAGTTGCCTAGTAGCGTATGTCCTTAATGTATGTGTCACAGACTCATTCCCTGTATGGATCAGTTAGTTTTGCTCTGTTCTGTCACTGTAAGCCAAACCTTCGCTATCTGACTTATAAATACAAAATAGAAATGATCAGAAAGAAGATCAAGTAAAAGCATGTAGATGGATATACAAACCCATCAATTCCACACAAAAATCAATTTGAAATGTATCCTCTTCTGATTGTGAATGTTCATTTACAAAGTTCTACCTGAAAATTTTGGGGGGGGTTATATCATCAATTTCACCAATATAAATATACCTTCACCTCAAGCAACACTTGACTCTACCGCACTTTGTCATTATTTGCTTCTTTTATCCATGACTTTCAATACTTCTGGGATGATCAATTCAATATTCTGTTCATTTAATATCTTGTGGTTGCCACTGTAATATTTAGGAAGTCCATCTGACTCTCTCATTGTGGTTATATGCCCCACATACCTACCTTTCTAGTAATATATGACCTTCATTATATCTTTTATTCTGCTTTTCACATGCCAATGATCATTACCACTATGTTGCAGCCTAATTCTACCCACCCTGTGGAATTCTACTATTCTTTGGGCTATGGATAATTTTGATACCACTGAGTTGTGGCATTCCATAATTAGCACATATAATAGTATTGAGAGAATATTATTTCTGAAATAGACTTTTATGGAAGCAAGAAAGGGGGTTATTGTAAGGTCTGCATAGTTTTCCAAAGGTGATTTCACTTCATCTCTTTCTTATATTCAATTCTGTTCCATGTGCCTAGTCCTAGTTTAAATCTGTCAAAGTTTGAAAGTCTTGGTAATTTAAATAATTAAGTCTTTTTTAACTCTAAGGTATGTATCAATATGTTATTTCACCAAATTCCATGTGCGCTGTGCCTTTCCAAGATATTCATGAACTACCTGCAGGGTTGTGATCATCTTGGCAACATGTATTTTCTATCTGATATTTTTTGTATTCTGAATGATCACACCAATCTTACTTTACCATGCATCCAAACTTGAGGCACTTAGTACAATCTTATTTATGAGAATATTTAGAAAACTATACTATCCATAAGGAATCCTTTTTGGGGGCTTGAGGGCGAGTAGTATATGATATATTCCATCACACTATTGGATATCTTTCATAACAATAATTTTTTCACTTGATGCCACTTCTCAGTAGGTTATTGAACAAGATTACTGCTGGAGTTGCATATTTCATAGTTCTCACATAGCAGGTATTAACCTTTTTTGTGTCTTAGACCCCTTGGCAGTCTAGTGAAACTTATGGACCCTCTTGAAATACTATGAAAAAAATCATAATATAAGGAAATGCTGTTTCTATTAGAGCTTAATGAAAACAAAGTTACATCTTCTTTCTATCCAAGTTCATAGCTTCCCTCCCCCAATCAATCCCTAGATCCCTTGGGAAGGTCTATGGATCTTAGGTTAACTACCCCTATACTATAGTTTTTACATATACATGGAAGGCACATTGTTTGAAGAGAGTATTCAAGATGCAAATTTGATTCACGTAGTTCTACAAGGAATAACATGATAGCTGAAATTATTATATAAATAGGTTATTAACTCATTGAGCACAGGACCATGCTATATACTACCTTCATACAACCATTTAGCCCTTGTACACATCTTAGCACATAGAAGAAGTACTTTTTAATTGACATATGTAGATGACAAATTGTAGAAAAAGTCACTGGAGATCAGAAAACCAAATGTAGCCTCAGATACTTACTAAGTATACGACCTTAAGAAAGTGATTTAACCCCTGTTTGCCTGGGTCTGAGCCTCTTTATGTATAAAATTGAGATGATAATAGCACCTACATCCCAGGGTTGTAGTGGGATAGTATTTGTAAAGTGCTTTGTAAACCTTCAGTGCTATATAAACATTGCTGCTATGGTTATCCTTTTATTCTGTTACTTCAGCAGTTTTCAAAAATTTCACCTTTAACACATTGGGACCTTTCCAACCATTTTACACTGAATTATTTTATACGTGTTTTCCTCCACAGTTAGCATGTTAGTTCCTCAAGTTTCCATTTGCATCTCTGGTACTTGTGACATAGTAAGTACCTAATAAATAATTTTCATTCATTCATTTTTAGTGAAATTGCAGGGGGGCGGAGCCAAGATGGCGGAGTAGAAAGACGCACATACACATAGCTCTGAACCCACAACCCATAGAATGGCTACAGGGAAGTAACTCACGGCGAATTCCGCACCCAGAGGCCACGGAATATTGGAGCGAGGGAGATTTCTGTTCCAGAGAGACCTGCAAACCTCTCGCCGGGGGGTCCTTCGCGCTGCGGACTGGGCGCCGGGACTGGGAGCTGAGTGCAGCCCTGCCGCGGCCGAGGCACCGAGAGGAAAAGATCCGAGCAGGCTTCACAGACAGGATCTCCAGCGGCCACACGGGTCCCTCCACCCACAGAGGGATCTGCAAACCTCTCGCAAAAGGTCCGTCGCGCTGCAGACACAAAGCTCAGCCGAGACCTGCTGTGGCCACGGCTGCGGCACCGAGAGAAACAGATCCGAGCAGGCTTCAGGGACGGGATCTCCAGCGGCCACACAAGTCCCTCCACCCACAGGTGACAGGGGTGGGTGAGAGAGTCTCTTTGGCGGGTCGAGAGGGGAGTGGGGTGCCCCCATAATTCAGGCCCCCCCCCCGGGAGGTAGAAGCTGAGAGGCGGCTGCAGACAGGGGCTCCCCAAGCGGGTGGGAGCCTGAATCCATTGCGGAAGGTCTGCGCATAAACCCCCTGAGGGAACTGAGCCTGAGAGGTGGCCCTGCCCTGATCTCAGCACCAGATCATAATCTCATACTGAATAGCAGCCCTGCCCCCGCCAAAAGCCCTGAGGCTGGAAGCAGCATTTGAATCTCAGACCACAAACACGGGCTGGGAGGATCAGGAGGTGAGGTGGGTGTGAGGAAAATATTCAGAGGTCAAGTCACTGGCTGGGAAAATGCCCAGAAAAGGGAAAAGAAATAAGACTATAGAAGGTTACTTTCTTGGCGAACAGGCATTTCCTCCCTTCCTTTCTGATGAGGAAGAACAATGCTTACCATCAGGCAAAGACACAGAAATCAAGGCTTCTGTGTCCCAGCCCACCCAATGGGCTCAGGCCATGGAAGAGCTCAAAAAGAATTTTGAAAATCAAGTTAGAGAGGTAGAGGAAAAGCTGGGAAGAGAAATGAGAGACATGAAGTCAAAGCATGAACAGCAGATCAGCTCCCTGCTAAGGGAGACCCAAAAAAAATGTTGAAGAAATTACCACCTTAAAAACTAGCCTAACTCAATTGGCAAAAGAGGTTCAAAAAGCCAATGAGGAGAAGAATGCTTTCAAAAGCAGAATTAGCCAAATGGAAAAGGAGATTCAAAAGCTCACTGAAGAAAATAGTTCTCTCAAAATTAGAATGGCACAGATGGAGGCTAATGACTTTATGCAAAACCAAGAAATCACAGAACAAAGAGAGAAGAATGGAAAAATGGAAGATAATGTGAAATATCTCATTGGAAAAACAACAGACCTGGAAAATAGATCCAGGAGAGACAATTTAAAAATTATGGGACTACCTGAAAGCCATGATCAAAAGAAGAGCCTAGACATCATCCTTCATGAAATTATTAAGGAAAACTGCCCTGAGATTCTAGAACCAGAGGGCAAAATAAATATTCAAGGAATCCACAGAACACCGCCTGAAAGAGATCCAAAAAGAGAAACTCCTAGGAACATTGTGGCCAAATTCCAGAGTTCCCAGGTCAAGGAGAAAATACTGCAGGCAGCTAGAAAGAAACAATTCAAGTATTGTGGAAATACAATCAGGATAACACAAGATCTAGCAGCCTCTACATTAAGGGATCGAAGGGCATGGAGCAGTATATTCCAGAAGTCAAAGGAACTAGGACTAAAACCAAGAATCACCTACCCAGCAAAACTGACTATAATACTTCAGGGGAAAAAATGGTCTTTCAATGAAATAGAGGATTTTCAAGCATTCTTGATGAAAAGACCAGAGCTGAAAAGAAAATTTGACTTTCAAACACAAGAATGAAGAGAACCATGAAAAGGTGAACAGCAAAGTGAAGTCATAAGGGACTTACTAAAGCTGAACTGTTTACATTCCTACATGGAAAGACAATATTTGTAACTCTTGAAACATTTCAGTATCTGGGTACTGGGTGGGATTACACATGCACACACGCTCACATACATAGAGACAGAGTGCACAGAGTGAATTGAATAGGTTGGGATCATATCTTTAAAACAAAATGAAATCAAGCAGTGAGAGAGAAATATATTGGGAAGAGAAAGGGAGAAATTGAATGGGGCAAATTATCTCTCATAAAAGAGGCACTCAAAAGACTCATTAGTGGAGGGATAAAGAGGGGAGGTGAGAGAAAAACATGAAGTCTACTCTCATCACATTCCACTAAAGAAAAGAATAAAGTGCACACTCATTTTGGTAGGAAAATCTATCTCACAATACAGGAAAGTGGGGGATAAGGGGACAAGCAGGGTGGGGGGGATGATAGAAGGCAGGGCATGAGGAGGAGAGTGCAATTCGAGGTCGACACTCATGGGGAGGGATAGGATCAAAAGAGAATAGAAGTAATGGGGGACAGGATAGGATGGAGGGAAATATAGTTAGTCCTATACAACACAACTATTATGGAAGTCATTTGCAAAACTACACAGATATGGCCTATATTGAATTGCTTGCCTTCCAAAGGGAAGGGGTGGGGAGGGAGGGAGGAAGAGAAGTTGGAACTCAAAGTGTTAGGATCAACTGTCGAGTAATGTGCTTGCCACTAGGAAATAAGAAAAACAGGTAAAGGGGTATAGAAAGCTATCTGCCCCTACAGGACAAAAGAGAAGATGGAGACAAGGGCAGAGAGAGATGATAGAAGAGAGAGCAGATTGGTCATAGGGGCAATTAGAATGCTTGGTGTTTGGGGGGGGAGGGGATAAAAGGGGAGAAAATTTGTAACCCAAAATTTTGTGAAAATGAATGTTAAAAGTTAAATAAATAAATTTAATAAAAAAAAAAAAAAAAAAAGAAATTGCATTGATACATATCTTAGAGTTAAAAAAGACTTAATTATTTAAATTACCAAGACCTTCAAATTTTGACTTTGGATTCAACTAGGACTAGGCAAGCACTGAGGTATAATCTGGATAACTTATGCAAAAAGTGGGGGGATGCTTTTGTACAGCATATTTAGAAGCATAAATACTGGGGTGGGCTTTATATTATTCACATGAAGAATGAATGAAGAAAACATTCATTACCAAGCACTTATTATGTGCCGAGCACATGATAAGTCCTGGTGATACACAGAGAAAAGGAAGATGATCTCCTCTCTGAAAAAGCCAACAGTCTAGTGAGGGAGATAATAGATAGAAGAGGTTTTTCACTGTTAAAGGGAAAACAATGCCTTTATTCTTCAGTGTTCTTAAGGTAAATGCAACTGCAATTATTACTAGCACTGTTTTAATGTGTTTATTAGGAATGGGAAATAGACATTATGTCCCTTGGCAAAACTGAGACATAAGAGAAAGTACCTTATATCTAGTATCAAAACACTTTTCTGTTGAGGTTATCCAATCGTCACATTTACATATTTCTGACATATAACTAGAAGCCAGAAACAAATAACCACTGAGCTGGACTTTAGGTTAATTATCTGTTTGTATTTTCATTTCAGAATCTCTGTAACTTTTCCTGAATATCCATATGTCTTTTTATGAAAATTAAAGTTTTCATATGTCTTTGTAGGTATGGGCTGGGCTTATTGAAATATTGAGCAAAACAGAGAAAAAGAAGAAAAAAAATAATGTAATTTGTAGAAAACTTTTTTTTAAGTGGGTGTCTGTCTCTAGGTCCAAGCCTATTTTTATTTTTAAATCTAGACCTTGTAATCTTTACTGAAGACACAATTGTCTTTATAAAATCCCAGGTTCAGAAAAAACCATGAAGATGCTATGATCTAGAACAATAAGCTCCTTGTCAGTAAAGCAAAGGGACTTAGGTTAGGGTGATGACAATAAATTCTCTTCCATCTCTTAAATGTTGTGAAATTGAGAATGTCAAAACAAGATGAATTGACCTAGGTCAGATACACAGTTAGTGGCAAAACTTAGAATAGAATGCAGATTTTGTTGTTAAGAGCTAGAATGGACCTTGAGAGATTGTCTAGTCAACTACTCTCAATTTACAAGTAAGGAAAGAAAAAGGTCAAGAGAAGCTGTAACTCACTGAAGGTCACAAAGCTATTAGGGGCTTAGCTTTGACCAGAATCCAGATCTGACTCACAGAACCAGTGATCTTTCCATTACAACATTGTGTCTTTTTCTATCCATGATTTCCTGATACCCCCATGTAATCCTGCTTCTACGCTACCATGTTCTCTCATTGACAGAGTTGGGGACCCTGTGGCCTTGAGGCCACATGTGGCCTCTAGGTCCTCAGATGCAGCCATTTGACTGAATCCAAACCTTCACAGGACAAATCTCTTTAATTAAAGGATTTGTTCTGTAAAACTTCGACTCAGTCAAAATGGCGCTCCCAAGAAAGACCACATGTGGCCTCGAGACTGCATGGTTCCCTAACTGACTCTACAACGTAAGAGACCTATTTTATTTCTTCATCTAGATGAGCTAGGAAGGTAGTATAGTACAATGGAGCAGGCTTTGGTTGTGGACTAATAAATAGGACCTACATTTCAATTATGTCTTTACTACTTACTGTCTATGAACCTTTGGGCAAGTCACTCAACTGATCAATAATAATTCATTAAGCTCTTAAAGTGTACGAACTAGGAGCTCTGTTGGTGCTAGAAATGAATGAAACAAGTACCAATTTTCAAAGGGCTTACACTGTAATGGAACAAGACAAGTAGTACTCATATACACATGTACATACATATATGTATCCATCCATGTATAAATGAATATGTATATTTCACATGCTACATACATACATGTGTGTATGTCTATATATGTACATGCATATACATAGTGAGCCCTCCCTCCTTTGAACTGAAAATTTATCATTAAAGAAAAATAAGAAAAATTCATTATGGTTAAGATGGCAGGCTAATGCTTGCTATGAAAAGGTGACAATGGTTTCCTTATATGAATAGGGTTATAAGAATTTACAGCTTTATAATTAAAAAAAGAATCAACTCTTAATTGTGCCAATTGATAAAGAAAAGCATTCCTATAGATAAACCAAAATAGCTGAAAATCCAAAAATTATTTATGTTGAGCATTCAAATGAACTGCGTGATTTTTTTAAAAAAGTTGTATACTAACATTTCCAATTCTAGAACAAAAAGGTCTTAGATTTCAACGGAACCTCAGAGATGTTCTAGTGTAAAATGTCACCTCCTGTGATATTTCCATCAGAAAGCCAGCAAGCAATTGCTTGAATGTTTTAATCCATTCAACACACATTTATTAAGCACTTTCTAAGTGTCAGATGTTGTTCTGGATGTTGAGGAAACAAAGATGGAAATTAAACAGTCCTTGTCCTCAAGAAACTTATATTCTATGGTGATTTTGACTTAGGTCCATCACAGAAATTAGTGTGCATTTCCTGAACATATATTGACTGGGCAGGGTTATGGAACAACATAGAGCAAACAAGACATAGAAAGGGTTGGGTTTCATGAGTTGGAATGGAGGGAAACTGGCTTGGAATTAAACATATAAAATTTATAATCCATTTACTGAGAATGAAGATTTGGTTGAAATGGTGGTAAAGATAATTTACCCTGTGGCATGTACCTTTGATTGTCTTACCACTAACATATCTGAGTATTGTTAAACAATTTGTAGTTTTCACAGGAGATATTGGGATTGTATTCTTCCATATTTATCCAAAGCTTTTCATCTTTCATAATAGACACAAATAAGAGTAGTGAACTTTAAATTTATTACATAAGAACAGCTGGTGTTCTATATGATTAATTGTATGGCTTATTGGGGAATATTTGCCAATAAGCAGGAAGAGAAGTTGAAGACCTGAATGTAAAAGAACTATTGCTGAGAATGCTTGGCATTCCTATCTGAATTAGCTGACCAGAGGAGGCAGACAAATTGGTCTTCAGAGTTACTGAGTAGTCTTTCTTTCAAGGTCTTATTTATTTTAAGTTCTCTTTTTCTCCTTCAAAGTTGAAGTAATCTGGATGACCTCAAATAGCATCAAATTTCATAAACTTGAATCCCAAACTTAGAAAGGCCCTACTCCATTCTTTCTGTCTTTTGTGGCTTAGAATACCATCCCACTCACAATAACTAGATAGGCAGTGTCATCAGCTATAACCCTGGAATCCTCGCCCACCAGTGCTTCCTATGTATTTCCAGTTTTTTCCATTTTGTTGTTGTTTAGTCATTTCCATCATGATTGACTCTTCATGATCCCATTTGGGATTTTCTTGGCAAAGATACAGGAGTGGTTTGCCATTTCCTTCTTCATCTCCTTTTACAGTTGAGGAAGCCAAGACAAACAGGGTTAAGTGACTTGCCCAAGATAATAGCTAATGTCTGAGACCAGATTGGAACTCAGAAGGATTAGTCTTCCTGACTTCAGGCCTGGTATTTTCTCCTCTATGCCACCTAGATGTCCCAGTCTTTGCTATTATGCAGACTCTTGGGTGTTACACTTGACATGCTGCTGAATTCTAAGGACTTGGGTATTTATCAATCCACCTTATCACTGAACCTTAAGGACCACTAGGTCCTTCCTTCTGTCCTGCAACTGAATCCTACTGATGTCATATTCTCTAATTAGAATGTAAAACCTAGAAAGTAGGAGCTATTTTGTATTTTGCTTTTCCTTTTGTATCCCCAGTGTTTAACATAGTGCATGGCACAAAGTAAGGGTTAATATACTTTTTTCCATTCAACATAATCATCTCCTCATTCTAGAGATAGTAATTGAAGTTCAGAAAGGTTATTTTACTCAGTCAGTAAAGCAGGCACAAAAACCTAAAGCTCTGGACTATCTTCCTCTCATGCACACATGATCTAGTTGTCTTTCAACTTCTCTCCGATATTTCTCTAAATCACCATGCATGGCATCTCCTTCCAGTCATGCATTGGAATGTAAAGTACTTGATGGCAGGGACCCTTTAAAATTTTTTCTTCCTTTTGTCCTTTCTTCCTTCCTCCCTCTATCCCATCCTTCCTCCCTCCCTCCCTTTCTCCCTCCTTCTCTTCCTTCATTCCTTCCTTCCTTCCTTCCTTCCTTCCTTCCTTCCATCTTTCCTTCCTTCCTTCCTCTTCTATGTCTCTATCTCTTTTCCTCTGTCCCTTTATCTGTTTGTCTCCTCCATTTCTTTATCTCTTTCCATATCCGTCTCTGTCTGTCTCGGTACCTAGCGCAGTACTCAATCCCTATCATAGCTGAACTGAAAAATCACCCCTATGCCCCAGTATTTCTTTTCTGACATAAATACTAGCTCATGCATTCATGCACACAGACATATGCAACATAGGAAAACCAAGGGTTAGTGATGGGGGAGGGGTCCTATTTAGCATAAGACATTTCTGGTTAAAGTACTATAGTCACCTGACAAATTACCTTTACAGCATCTAGACTGAGAAAGGTCCCTGCTTGGAATAACAGCAGGCTGAGTCAGAACAGGTTATATCTGATAGAGTGCCTGTATAGGAAAGGAGAGATAGAGGGGACATGCACAGCATTTGCCTACATTGAACTTGGGGCAGCATGCCTGCACCCAAGCCCTCATTTTCTGGGAGGGGACTGAATAAAGGGAAAGAACACTACCAGATGTGAACCTCAAAAACAAAAGGGAAAGAAGGTTAAATGAGTTATCTCCCATTGCCAATGGATTTCCATTCATCATTGTTGATTTTGGCCTAAGACCTTCTTTAGAGTGATACAGGCAGGCCAAGGAGAATTTATCAGATGTGATTTTTATCAAGATCGCACTGTATGAGGGAGGCAGGCAGGCATGTGAGTCACTGCAGGACCACCAGTGCCTGTGATTGGCTCTGACATATCCAGCTGAAAGGGCTCTTATTCCAAGAATGATCTTCTTTTTTAGAGAGTATTGAGTTGGGACTGATTTTGATAGCCAGTTTCAGTCAAGAAGCATAAAGTTATTGCACATTTAAAACCGTCAGTATGAGAATCATTCTCTCCCTCTTTCTTTCCCTCTCTCATTCTCTCTCTCTCTCTCATCATTTCACAGGACTGCAAGGTTACAGAAAGGTCTAATCAATTGTCAAACTCCCCTTTATCACCGAGAAGGTGGTAAAAAAAAATCTAACTGCCCTGCTGGAGGGGTTCTTCTGACTACACAGCACCCTTTTCCACATACAATGCAGCCATGATTAATGTCCTCCCACCTCAGACCTTGTTAAAACCTGTTCTTTTAAGCAGCCTGGTGCACCACAGTGAGAGCAAGAGCGAGGTTGCATAAATCACCGTGTTCTCACAGCCCCCAGGATATCCATTATAGATGCCAGCTGGGTGACTGGAAGATAGAGAAAAATGAATATTGTATCCTGTGGCCTTTTGCCTCTAATGACCACTTTTCAACATTTTTGAAGGCATGATTAAATTTTGATAACTGGGAAAGTCACTCTGAGCAGGCTGAAATAGAGATAAATTGACTGAGGGTCTGACATCTCAGTGGAGAGCGGGCAGCTAATTAGTGTGTGAAGCGCACTCTGAAAGAGATGTAAAAGGGAGGCAGGTTTAATCAGAGGAGCTGCTGAGGTACAGGAATAGGCAGGGATAATTGCGGCCTAGGTAGAAATCACAGGCTCAATGAGCAGCTTTTTTCTGTCTGCTTGATTGGCAGCCGCTGACCTAGTGGCCAAAACCCTTGAACTCCTACAATGGTCCCAGCCTTGTCAAAGCCATTTGCTCCCAGCTCTCCATGGCTGGGGAGCTGGGGACACTCAATCTAAAGGGACATTTTGCTCCTTGCTTTGGTGGGAGCTGGGCAGAACAGCCTCATTATTTCTGTTGACTTCCCTTTTGACTCTTTTTACCCCTTCTTTCCCCACAACACACCACAAAGCACACACACATAGATCAGTCCCCAGGACCCTGCTATCCAGAGGAAGTGTCAGATCATTTAACTGGTGACTGGTTGGTAAAGGGGGAGAAGGGCAGGGAAAGGGGGGCTGGAGAGGGATACACTAGGAGGAAGGATAGGGGAGGCATCCGAGAAAAGAAAGAGCCAATAAAAATAACTCACTAGGCACTTGATTTCACTGAGGGAATGATGCTTTCTCTGATGACTACCTTGCTAAGACCAGAGGATGTTGCTCCTAAGGTATATTTATGTATCAAGTGTCTGGAACTTCTTGAGTTAAGGTGTGGAGGAACTAACTGCAGCACATTTAATCCCTTTAATCATTTTCTGGGCTAGACCTACATTGTTGGTGGCCCTGATGGAGCACACCTGTGAGGCAGATGACTAGCACTCATTTCCATAATACATTCACATTTACTCAGGATAAACATGTAGTGTTTTGTTTCTGCTACCAGGGATTTTCTGACTTAAACTCATGTTTAGGGGAATAATAGTCATCTCCTGAAGTTGCATTAGCAACTAAGTAGATGATTTTTTTTTTTTAAAGGAAGGAGGAGGGTAGGCAGGGGATGACATAAGAGATGGATAAGAAGTGGGGAGGGGGTGGTGTGCTGGCTCATGCTATTTGAGAGTGAGAATTAGTGTTGCTTTGCATTATTTTTTTTGCCTGCGGCTCACTAGTTTCTCTTTTTAAACTGATCAGTCCCCTGGGTACAGTATTATACCAAAGACCAGGAGACCTGATGTGACTTGTATTTGAAGTGACAGTACTGTTTTTGCAAAGCCTTCAGCTAAGATTTTCTAAAACACATTTTTTCACATGAAAATGAGGCCCAGTTGTTACTTGGTTGACATAATTAGGTGTCTACTATATATTGCTGCTTCTATTTTTATGGGGTAGCTTAGCCTAGAGAAGGCTCTGTCTCTGCATGGCTTGAAATCGCATGTGGCCACCTGCTTGGTGAAAATGAGAATGGACTCAAACTGTTGCCCATTTCCCTGAATACACCTACTTTATAGTCTGAAAAATTGGGCACAGAGGATATTGTCAGTTTCTTTACTCTTCCATTTTTTGGAGGGAACCAGATTGAACTTTTAAAAGTGGGTATTTCGGTAGGTGGCTCCAGTTGGCTTGGCTTGCTTAAATAAATCGCTTGGAAAAGGTTAGGGTGAGGAGCAGGCTAATCAGCATTCAGATGGCCAACTAACTGCCCAACAGGATGTCAGAATAAACATCCCTGGCTCTGTTTCTGGGTACACTGATGCTGGTGGGATTAGCAAAATGTTGCCACTGCCATTGGTAACTGCTTGATTCCCTCACCCCTGGAATGCCACAGCTAAAGGGAATTTGGGAGAGAGAATTAAATGAGATAGAATCAAAGCAGATCAGTCAGTCAATCAAGAGGAACATGGGAGAGGAGAGAGTGCCTACTATGTGCAAAGCTAATGCATGTCTAAGGAGGAGGACAAATATAGATAAAACACGGACCCTACCTTCAAGGCTTAGAATCTAATGGGGGTGAAATAGTTATAATGCAAAGCAGAATAGTAGGTCCAGGCAAAATGGTATGATGAATTTAGGAACAGAGAGTCACTGTGAACTCTATATTAAATTGGAAAGGATTCAATGAGGACGGAGCATTGGAGGTATGAATCAGAGGAAGAGAGGAACTTCAACAGATAGAGATGTCAGTAAAGGGAGTCCATAACAGGTATAGGGAACCTCATGAACAAAATCACAGAGACAGGAGACAGGGGATAAGAATGAAGGATGGACAGAATGAGATAAGACTAGAAAGATAGACTGGAGCCAACTTATGGAAGGCCTTGAACAACAGGATCAAAATTTTATTGAACAATTGTGAGCCATTGCAGAATTTTGAAAGAGGCAGTGGCATTGGCTAGAGTAGTACAATTTAGTTAGATTACTTTGTCAGTGATAGGAAGAAAGAATTTCTGAAAGGAGTGATGGGAGTCAGGAAGACCTAGGTTTCAATCAAACTTCAGACATTTACCAACCACATGGCCCTAAGAAAGTCACTTAATTTCTCTAGGCCTTAGTTTCCTCATTTGTCAAATGGTAACAATTGCATTTACCTCATAAAGTTGTGATAGGAGATGGTCAAATGAGCTAATGCATGTAAAAAGCACTTTGCAACCCTTATAATGCTATATACATTAAGCTGTCATCTTTTCCTTCAGGTCTTTGATTATTTTATGGCTACCAGTGAAGAACTGCTATCTTGCCACTTGTTATCTATAGTAGAGAGGAAACATGTGGAGAATAGAGAGCTGACCTGAAAGCAAGGAAAAACTGGATTTAAGACTTCCTGTCACACATATACTGGCTATGTGATCTAAGGGAGTCTCTTCATCTTTCATTCTAGTAATTCTCTAAGACTACAGGTGTGTGTGTGTGTGTGTGTGTGTGTGTGTGTGTGTATGTTTGTCCTTTATTGCCAAAGAAGACCATGACATCAGAGAAATAATGACATGACTTGCACTTGACTTTGTTTTGAGTGAGGGAGGGCTGTGCAGGTTACCAGCCTCACTTCTCCTCTAGAGCCATCTGAATCCAGTGACCAGATATTCATCAGGATGATTGGAGATGACCCAGGATTAGGCAATTGGGGTTCAGTGACTTGCCCAGGGTCACACAGCTAGTAAGTATCAAGTGTCTGAGGTGAGATTTGAACTCAGGTCCTCCTGAATAAGTTGCAGCAGAGATACTGATATGCACTGGAAGAGGGAGTTTCCCCACCTGGAATTTCCCTATACCAATAAAGTCACAGATTCACTATATATTCCTTGCTATATATCAATCTCACTTTGACACGTGTTAAGAATAGGTGTCTTTTATTCCCCTTCTTCAGCATAGATCCTTATTCTTAATGTGCTGCAACTTTTAAATGCCTTTTGAGTCACTTGGAATTTTGATTCTTCTGAGACTGTGGTATTTCATGATAATGCTGGGGGAGAATTATGAAGATGGTCTTTGGTGTCAGGCAGTAACTAACTCAGTAGGCTATTCCTTTCAACTATGTGTCATCTCCTGGGGATATACATTCTTCACTTACTGTATCCTCTTGTGTGAATTGCCAAGACAGTCTCTTTTGAGAAGCCAAAGATCTCATCAATAGGGTCCCGTAGCATTCCTAGGCTTTGTGCCTTTAGACCAATGTCATTGATAAACCTAGCATCTAGTTCAACTGAGAAGTAAGAATGGGTCAGAGATACTGAGTATCACAAGAAAGTCAAGTAAAAAATAGTGTTTTCTCACTGTCTACTCACATACAGACACAACTGCCTCTCCACCCCACAAGAACTGCTAGCTGCAACTAGGAGCTGTCCAAAGCTGAGTTCTTTTGAATCACCAACAAGGACAGCCTTAGCACTACACATAAGGGCTCAAAACTTGATATATGCTTACCACATTGAAAGAGTCAAATTACATATGAACTGTTTTTCTCTTCTAATAAGCCATACTTTGCTTTAGTCATGGGTTTTTGAATTCTTGAAATATGCTTGAAACCTATTTCCATGTTTGTTTAGATTCTGTTGCTGCCATGTTGGCAATCTGTTCTGAGGGAACTTTGATACACACATGCACACATATACACACACACACACATTCTGGAGTGCGTATATAGATATGAAGGTGTATGTATGTATATGTGTATACATGTACATACATATATATGCAATACATATACATAACTATATATGTGTATAAATATGTATGTATGATATTAATTACTATGATGACTTATTTTTTTCTATCCATAAAGACCTAATTCTGGTGTTGTAGGAATTGGGATATTTCTAATATGGAGTATTTCCCAACCCACCCCAAAGAAAACCTGTCAGGTTCTTGACTCCAGCTCAACCCTATGAAGGGCCAAGGACAATGGCACAACCACTCAGTCAGTAAGCATTTCATAAATGCCTTCTATGTGCCAGGTATTAACGGTATAAAGAAAAGTAAGAGATGGTTTCTGCTTTCAAGGAGCTCACATTCTAATGATGGAGGCAACACGCAAACAGTTATGTAGACAGGAGATATATGCAGGATAGATTGGAGATTATCAACAGAGGGAAGGCATCACCTTAATTAATTAATTAATTAAAACCAACAGCACCAGAATTAAAGGATGTCATGAATGGCTTCTTGCAGAAGAGAGGATTTTAGCTGGAATTTGAAGGAAGTCAAGGAAAGCTTCAGGTAGAGTGAGAAGGGAGAAAATTCCAGGTATGAATGATAACCGGTGAAGATGCCTAATGTTGAGGGATAGAGGGAACACCAAGAAGGCCAGTGTCATTAGCTCATAAAGTATATAGCAGAGAATAGCATATGAAAAGATTGAAAAGGTAGGAAAAGGTTATTATGAAGGAGTTTGAATGCCAATAGAAAACTGCATATTACATCTTGGAGGTCACAGGGAACTACTGTGGTTTATTAAATGGTGGGAGAGGTAATATGGACAAACTTGCTTTTAAGGAGGATAAACTGATGATCAGAGGCAGGGAGACCAACAAGAAGTCTATTATAATAGCCCAGCCATGAAGTGATGAGGATGGTAGAGATACGGGGACATATATGAGAGATATTATGAAGATAGAAGCAATAAGACTTGGCAACAGACTGGGATGAGAAAGAGAGAGAGTAAACAGTCAAGGGTGACATCTGTATTGTGAGTGTGGGTTACTGGGATAATGGTGGTACCCTTGATTGTTTTCAGCTTTGGACATGATGGACTGAAGATGAATATGAGTTATGAGATATTGAATAAGCAGTTGAATAGGTGGATTTTGAAAAGGCATTTACTTGGTATTCAAGGAGCACCTCTGGCATGAGGGTTTGCCAAGACCTTTCCAGGGCTGCTCATCCACATTTGGTATCTACCTGGCACTCAGCTCTCATTTGTGACTCCAAGAAGCTGTAGCATCTGAAGCATCCACACCCCAGTAAAACTGTCTTGGCAGAAAAGCTAAATCAGATTGACGGTAACTGATTGGTCTCGAAATTATTATTGAGTTGGGGGTGTTTGTCTCATGCATGTGAAAACTTGCCCTAGTAGTAGAATGGGCAGATGAGAGCAATTTGTTTAAATTATCATGAAGGTGTCTGAGGCAGGCTTTGTGGAGCTCTTAGAGCTTGGTCAGACATCAAAGACAACAAGGTCATCCACCGCAAGCCAGACCATTGCCAGTTGTCTTAACTTTTGTCTTTCCACTGGACTTCAGTGATAACTCTGGAAGAGAGAGTAAGGCTGATAACTTTGTGCAACTCTGCCTCACCTAAATCCAAGTCATACATGAGTCAAGACACCAAGACACCATTGGTACTCTTAGAAAATGAAGGACAGATAACAAACAACAAGGTAGTTGGAGATGTGAATTTGTAGTTTAGGAAAGAGGTTAGGGCAAGATAAGCAGATATGAAAATTATAAATATAGAAATGATAATTGAATCCATGGGAGATGAGATCATCAAGCAAGTAGAATAGAAGAGGACAGGGCCTTGGGGAATGCCCAATGTTAGTAGATATGACTTGCATGAAGACCCAGCAAAGGAGGTTGAGAAGCAGTGTTCAGGGAGGTAGGAAGAGAGCCAGGATAGAATAATATTTTGGAAATCTAGAAAGAAGAGAGTAAAGGAGAAGGTGAATGAGAATGTGTAAGACGGCAGAGACGTCAAGGATGATGAAGATTGGCAAAAGACCGTTAGATTTCGTAAATAAGAGCAGAATAATAAGAGAGAATAGATTTTATTGAAGGATGAATTTGGAAGTCAGTGTGTAGAGAGTTAAGAGAGTGAGAGTAAAAGAAGGGGAGACAGCTATCATATCATATCACCTACCATTTATAAAGAATTTAGCTACAATAGGGAAGAGATATGGAATGATAACTAGCAGGGGTGAATGGATCAAGTGAAGATTTGGGGGAGATTGAGGAGTGTATTAGCAATGACACTAGCACACAAGGTAGGCTTTGCTAAAGGAAAGACAGCTTCAAAGGGGTCAACAATGTAACTTTAATTAAACAATGCAGACAGATAAGTAGAAAGAAGTGAGTATTCAAGAAAGAATTCAATAGACAGGGCTCCAACTCTCTAAATGGAATAATAGATACCTAATCACCAGACCAGGGAACACCAAGATCTCGGTTCTTAAAGGAGGGAGGGAGCTTCTTAACAAAAGCTACCCAGAGTCTCATCTGGCCAAATCACAAAGAAATATTCTTCTCATTAATGAGCCCCCAAGTAAAATACCAACCTCCCAGTATTTATAGTTTTCAACTAATAGAATCAGAACCAGAAGGCATCACAGCTCACATGACTCAGTGTCTAATTGACTTAGTGCCAAAAGGTCTAAAAGCCTGCTTACAGGCAAGCCTCCAGAAGCAAGCTTCCCCTTAGGCAAGTTCCTCCCCTAAGGCAATATAAATCACTTGATGGGCTCTATGTAACTCAGGATGTGTCACAGCTGTGAATTAAGCCAAAGTTCAAAGCAACAAGATATCTGTGATTGAAATACTTGTGTACCTTTAGACCTGGGAACACAGTTTCTGTTCCAAGGGGAAAAGGAACACAGATGGTCACACAGGGTCATTAATGAATGTGGAAGATCTTATATTCCATTAACCCTACAGGGAGACATGACATCTTTGTAGGAAGCTGCCATAAGACAAGGAGAGATTAAAGGTAAATGATGGAGTAAGAATGATAGAGGGGACAATCTGCTTGAGAAGACAGGATAGAATGGGATCACTTGTGCATGTAGAGAGGTTAACCTTAGCAAGAAGGGTCACTTCTTCATGTGAAATAATCATTAAGTAGGAAATAGTGACAGAAGGCATTTGGGTTGACATGGGATAAGGAGGGAGCGAGTGAGTGAGAATTAAGGAATGGCAAATGACGTCAATTTTTCAATGGAATATGAGACAAGGTTCTCCAATGAGAGGATGAAGGTAGGGGAACCAGGAGATTTTGGAGAAGGAATGAACAAGTTTGGAAAAATCTTTGTGATGAGTGGAAGAGTGAGTTAATGGGAGGTCCCTGACTTATTTTAGTGAGTCACAAACCCATTGGTGAGTTATGAGGGCATCTGCCCCAAGCATGTAAATGGTGGCAGAAAGGATCTATAAAACCAATTTATTCCAATGGTTATGAAGGCCCCTGAAGCAGATGGTATGGAGAACTTAGAGTCTGGTCAGATATTGAAGATGTCATGGTCATCCACTGCATTCCAGGCCATTGACAATTGTCTTAACTTTTGTCTTCCCACTGGACTTCAATGATAACTCTGGAAGAGAGAGTGAGGCTGATGGCTTTGTGCAGCTTTGCCTTACTTAAATCCAATTCTCATGCAGGTCAAAATATTACCCTGTGATGTCATTGCTCCTCTTCAAAAACAAAAAATGAACAATAACAACAATATTTGGACAGGATAATATTTTAAATGAATAAAATAACGTATATACGATTAAAGGAAGCTAATTATAATTTGATACAATTACAAAAATTAGGGAAAAAAAAACAAAGTTCATGGAGCTCAGGTTAAGAATCACACTACACCCTTCAGGAAAGCAGGGGGAGGAGGAGATAGGAGAGGGAAGATAATAGAAGGGATGACAAATTGGGGAAAGGGATAATCAGAAGCAAACACTATTGTGGGAGGACAGGTCAAGGGAGAGAATGGAATAAGTGAAGGGCAGGATAGAACAGAGGGAAATGTGGTTAGTCTTTCACAACATAACTATGTGAAAGTGTTTTGCATGGCTACACATGTATGACCTATATTGAATTGCTTGCTTTCTCAATGAGGGTGGATGGAGAGGGAGGAAGAGAGAGAATATCAGACTCAAAGCTTTAATAATGAATGTCAAAAATCGTTTTTGTAAGCAACTGGTAAATAAGATGTACAGGCAATGGGGTATAGAAATCTATTTTGCCCTACAGGAAAATAGAGGGGAGGGAGAGTGAAGAGAGGAGATTAATAGAAGGGAGGATATACTGGAAGAAGGGGTGGATGGGGTACATACTGTCCTGGGGTGTCAGGTGGGGAGAGATGGAGAGAAAATTTTGAACACAAATTCTTGTGGAAATGAAAGTTGAAAACTGAAAAATAGATAAATTATACATAAAAAGAAAAAAAAGAAATACACCTCTCCCCACCACCCACCATAATTAGTATACTAAGTAGTATTTATATGAAATATATTCTTTCTCCATAAAGAAAGAAATATAGTGCAGTGGAAAGAGCTCTGAATTTGTAGCCCATTGGATTGGTTTGGTCTTTCACTTACTCTGTGGCCTTAGATTATTCAGTTAAAAGTTTCTGGCCCCTACTTTCCTTATCTTTAAAATTAGGATGTGGGAATACATGGTCTCTGAAGTCCTTTCTGTCTCTAAGCTCTAATTCTATAATTAAGCCAGCTCAGTTCTTTGCACTCTAAAGGGCATTGGCAATAGACTTTTGGGTCTTGGAGCAGAAAATTCCTCTGTGATCCTGGGCAAAGATTATCATATACTTCTGCCAGATAACATACTAGCAGAAGGAAAATTGTCTTTTTCATGTTCCTAGCTCTATACATAGTCTCTCCTATTTCTACTCTCTTTTGGAACCTTGGGGCCATTGGATTTGTATAGATTCAATACCTCAACTGTGTTCCTATGTATGTGGGAGGTAGAGATAGTTTCCACCAAATGAGATCCTCCAGATTTTCCATGTGCCTGAGTGGTTACTTTCTTCTGCTCTCTGTCTTTCCCTGTGGAGGAGTTCTCTTGAGAATGCCAGTCATGGCCACCCACCTATCTAACCAATCTAACAGTATTATACTTCTCTCTACTTGTTTAATAGACCACCTAAACCTTTTGGCATGGCCCTCCTCATTGGCAGATGTCACCATGAAGGAAAATTGATGCCCAAATAAAATTAAGGACTTTTTATTGTCAGGACAAAATAGGAGATATCTCTTGAATTGCCTAAGCATGAATTCCAGGCTCTCTAAAGGTGATGTTTCTTTGTTGACCTGCTTCATATGACCAATAGAATTTTTGCTTTAGAATAGAGTGACAATCACAGGATACAAAGAAGAAAACATTAGTGAAGTTAAGAAACAGAGGTTTTTGGGGGGAGGGGTGTTGCAGGTGGTAGAGATGAGGGAGTTTTTGTGTAGGACGGAGAAAGAAATAGAATAGACAAGAGGGAGGTGAGGAGCTGAAAAATATGGCACATTACAAAGCCTATCATAGATACATATTTTTTATACTCAAAACAAGAATTTTTTTTTACTAGAAGTAGATAATCACCCATGCAGTTGTCACTCTTAAAAATCTGATGAATTTGTCAGTGTTGAATTAGTGTACCCTCCCCAACTTCAAGTCAAATTTACTTCTATTGGAAGCACATTTGATTGGACAAATCTCTTTAGCAATGCTAATTACCTGGGGAAGTCTAATGTTTGAACTGCCTGGTCATTTTCCACTGAGTTAATATGAGTGGACTGTAATAAAAAAAAAAGTCAGAGTTTCATCTAATGACTTTTCCTCCTCTTCTCCATACTAGTTTTCACTGTGTGATTTCTGACTTTGGTGTCAGATTCAAAAGAGAAGCAGTCGGGAAGTTAAAGACAACAAAGATAGGCATAATCAATTTTTATAAGGCAGGCAGCAGTGATGACTTAATTGCTACCCTGCTGGAAAGTCTGTGGCTCTTATGCTAAATTATTGCAAAAAACAAAATAGTCATCATAAGTTATCAGAACGTTGACCAGCTCTTTTTTTTTAAGTCTTCCAGGAGTTTGAGTGTATCTATGATTAAGAACAGCAAAGTTCATGAGCAATTTAAAACCCAAGATTTCTAGAACCAGGTGGAAGCTGGAGTGCCACTGGGGTTGGGGGTGGACTGGATGAAGGGAAATACAGACTATACACATAATGGTAACAATCAATCTAACTCAGTAGTAGGCTAGAAACTACAGTGTTTTAAATGGAGTATTGTACTACTTGTCATGATGACATACAATTAAGTGATATCCTATGATTATTTCTCACCCTATGTGATTTAAGAAAAACATTACCAAAATTAGGAAAAACCACTCTAAACACAAGCAAAAAAAATCTTTGATTGGAATTATAATGGTGTCGTTCAGAGGACTTTGACAGGTAAATTATGAGCATTTTTAGCTAAATTTTGGAATATAATGTTAATTTGAAATAAGTTCAGACTATCTATGAGGATTCTATTTTTCCTTACAGGTCTTAAACTGTCATAATAGGCATCTGGAAGGGGGAAAAAGTTGCCCTTTAGAAGATGCCAATTGTTTTAGGATTTTTTTGGGGGGGGGAACGGTAATGGGGTTAAATGACTTGTCCAGGGTCACACAAAGTATCTGGGACCAGATTTGAACACAAATCTTCCTGACTTCAGGGTCAATGCTCTATCCACTGTGCCACCTAACTGCCCCTGAGATGTTTTGAATAAAAAGTAATAATATGCGTAGAAACTGTCCTTTGTTTTAGTAAAATATTGGACTTATAGGCAGGAAGATCTGTATTCAGATCCTACCTCTGACACCGTGTTTCCTACCTGTCTGACCTTAGGCAAGTTGCTTGATTTCCATGTGCCTAGCAACCCTGTGGGCTTACCTACTAAGTCATAGACAGGCATCTTCTTTGGTAGAAAATATAAAATCACAGACTATTTTAATAAAAGTAGTACAATGGATAGAGCACTGGTCCTAGAGTGAGAAAGATTGCTTCCATCATTGCAAAGTAGACTTCAGATAATCACTAGCTTTGTGACCCTGGACAAATCACCTAACCTTATGTACCTCAGTTTCCTCATCTGTAAAATGAACTGGAGAAGGAAATGGCAAACCACTCCCATGTCTTTGTCAAGAAAAGTACAAATAAGGGGGAGGAGCTAAGATGGCAGAGTAGAAAGATACACATATGCTAGTTCCAAACCCACAGCCCATAAAATACCTGTAAGGAAGAACTCCTAACAAATTCTGGAGCAGCAGAAGCCACAGAACAATGAAGCAGAGGAGATTTCTGTTCCAGAGAGACCTGAAAACCCTACGCGAAAGGTCCATCACTCACCAGACCCAGAGCAGAGCCCAGCCCTGCCTTGGCAGCACAGCACCAAGAGGAGCAGATCCGAGCAGGTTCCAGGGACAAAATCTCCAGCAGCTGCACAGGTCCCTCCACTCACAGGTGCTAAAGGTCAGTGAGAGGGTCTTGTTAGCTCACCAAGAGGGGAACCGGATGTCTCCTTAACTCAGGCCCCCTTGGGAGGCAGAAACATAAAAGGGCTCCCAAAGCAGGCAGACACCCAGATCCATTGTTGAAGGTCTCTGCATAAACCCCCTGAGGGAACTGAGCCCCGTGTGGTGGCCCTGCCCCCACCCAAGCAGCTGAACTCAATCTCACACTGAATAGCAGCCCTGCCCCTGCCAAAAGCCCTGAGGCTGGGAAGCAGCATTTGAATCTCAGACCCCAAGCACTGGCTGGGCAGATCTGGAGGCATGATGGGTGTGGAAAGGAAATTCAGAAGTCAAGTCATTGGCTGGGAAAATGCCCAGAAAGGGGGAAAAAAATAAGACCATAGAAGGTTACTTTCTTGGTGAACAGGTGTCTCCTCCCATCCTTTCTGATGAGGAAGAACAATGCTTACCATCAGGGAAAGACATAGAAATCAAGGCTTCTGTATCCCAAACATCCAAAATAAATATTCAATGGGCTCAGGCCATGGAAGAGCTCAAAAAGGATTTTGAAAATCAAGTTAGAGAGGTGGAGGAAAAACTGGGAAGAGAAATGAGAGAGATGCAAGAAAAAGCATGAAAAGACAGTCAACACCTTGCTAAAGGAGACCCAAAAAAGTGCTGAAGAAAATAACACCTTGAAAAATAGGCTAACTCAGTTGGCAAAAGAGGTTCAAAAAGCCAATAAGGAGAAGAATGCTTTAAAAAGCAGAATTAGCCAAATGGAAAAGGAGGCTCAAAAGTTCACTGAAGAAAATAGTTCTTTCAAATTAGAATGGAACAGATGGAGACTAATGACTTTATGAAGAAATCACAAAACAAAACCAAAAGAATGAAAAAATAGAAGACAATGTGAAATATCTCATTGGGAAAACAACTGACCTGGAAAATAAATCCAGGAGAGACAATTTAAAAATTATGGGGCTACCTGAAAGTCATGATCAAAAGAAGAGCCTAGACATCATCTTTCATGAAATTATCAAGGAAAACTGCCCTGACATTCTAGAACCAGAGGGCAAAATAAGTATTCAGGGAATCCACCAATTACCTCCTGAAAGAGATCCAAAAAGAGAAACTCCCAGGAACATTGTGGCCAAATTCCAGAGTTCCCAGGTCAAGGAGAAAATATTGCAAACATCTAGAAAGAAACAATTCAAGTATTGTGGAAATACAATCAGGATAACACAAGATCTAGCAGCTTCTACATTAAGGGATTGAAGGGCATGGAATAGGATATTCCAGAAGTCAAAGGAACTAGGACTAAAACCAAGAATCACCTAGCCAGCAAAACTGAGTATAATACTACAGGGGAAAAAATGGTCTTTCAAAGAAATGGAGAACTTTCAAACATTCTTGATGAAAAGATCAGAGCTGAAAAGAAAATTTGACTTTCAAACACAAGAATGAAGAGAAACATGAAAAGGTAAACAGCAAAGAGAGGTCATAAGGGACTTTACTAAAGATGAACTGTCTACATTCCTACATGGAAAGACAATATTTGTAACTCTTGAAACTTTTCAGTATCTGGGATTACACACACACACACACACACACACACACACACAGAGCACAGAGTGAATGGAATAGGGTGGGATCACATCTTAAAAAAATGAAATTAAGGGGTGAGGGAGAAATATATTGGGAGGAGAAAGGGAGAAATGGAATGGGGCAAATTATCTCTCATAAAAGAGGCAGGTAAAAGGCTTTTTAGTGGAGGGAAAAAGAGAGGAGGTGAGAGAAAAACATGAAGTTTACTCTCATCACATTCAACTAAATGAAGGAATAAAATGCATACTCATTTTGGTATGAAAATCTATCTTACAATAAAGGAAAGTGGGGGAGAAGGGGGTAGGCAGGGTGGGGGGGATAATGGAAGGGAGGGCAGTGGGAGGAGGGAACAATTTGAAGTCAGCACTCTTGGGGAGGGACAGGATCAAAAGAGAGAGTGGAGGCAACGGGGGGCAGGATAGGATGGAGGGAAATATAGTTAGTCTTACACAACATGTCTATTATGGAAGTCATTTGCAAAACTACACAGATATGGCCTATATTGAATTGCTTGCCTTCCCAAAGGGAATGGGTGGGGAGGGAGGGATGAGAAGTTGGAACTCAATGTTTTAGGAACAACTGTCAAGTTGTGTTCTTGCTACTAGGAAATAAGAAATACAGGTAAAGGGGTATAGAAAGTTATCTGGCCCTACAGGACAAAAGAGAAGATGGGGACAAGGGAAGGGAGGGATGATGGAAGAGAGAGCAGATTGGTGATAGGGGCAATCAGAATGCTCGGTGTTTTGGGGTGGGGGGAAGGGAAAAATGGAGAGAAAATTTGGCACCCAAAATTTTGTGAAAATGAATTTTAATGTTAAATAAATAAATTTAAAAAACTCCAAATAGTTTCATGAAGATTCAGATATGACTGAATAACAAGAAGTCTAATAATTCTTAATAAAAGTCAGAGTAGGCTGTGATGCTCCTTGGAACAGACTCTTTTCACGTGGGCATTTCTCAGAAGTGTGTTTCAGCCCAAACCTCTATAGTCAGGGTATTAGGGAGCACACCATGCTTGACCTAGGGTTACCTTTCCTTGATAGTGTTTTCTAAGTGCCTGATAAATTTAACCACAGAGCATAGAGAATGGCCTTCTAACTTCTCACAAAAGAAGGGAGTGATTCTAAATTTCACATATGAAGAAAGAGCAATGAGATAGAAAGCAAAAAGTGTGGGCTGTAGTCCTAGGTCTGTTACTTATTCCTTGCTTGTCTTTCGATAAAAGCTATTGAGTCTCTCTGATTCTCAATTTCCTTATCTGTAAAATTGACATTATAACTAGCCCATTGACTTGACAGAGTTGTTAAGGACTTGATGAGAAAATGGACTTGAATTTACTTGTCACTATAAAGTTCTATGCTAAGGATTTTTAACTCTTTCTGTGTCCTGGACTCCTTTGGCAGACTGGTGAAGCCTTTGGAGGCTTTCTTAGAATGATGTTTGTAAATGCATAAAATAAAAATTTATAGGACTACAAAGAAAACTAATAATACTGAAAAACTCATCAAACTATTAAAAAAGTTCATAGGCTCTATATTAAAAACCTGTGTATACATGCATATACAAAATATAAGATCTTATTTATAATTATTTCATGCAATGGAGTATATGAGGTGTCCACCTGCCACCCAGTTCTCACATGTGACTCCAAGAGTCATGCACAACAGCTACACCCTGGTAAAACTGTCTCAACAAACAGGCTAACTATGTTGAGGGTAAGCAACGGGCCTCGAACCTGTTGGTGAATTAGGGGGGAGGCTTTTCCAAGCAGTGAAGACTTTCTCTAGCAGTGGAATGAGATGAGAACAATTTTTTCCAGCAGTCCTGAAGGTGACTGAATAAGTTCTGTAGAGCACTTGGAGCTTGGTAAGACATCAACGACACCAAGGTCATTCAGTGTATCTTGTACCATCACAGGTCATCTTGACTTTTTTCTTGCCACTGGACTTTGATGACTGCAGGACAGAGTGAGACTGATGACTTTGTACAACTTTGCCTCTTGTAAATTCAATCCCTTGAAAGTCAAGGCATCACCACATGATGTCATCGAGCCTCTTAGAAAACAAAGGATCATCAACATAGTAAGTGCTAAATGTAGTTTGAAAGAATGAATACTGAAACCCTAAAGGTCTGAAGCCACTATAAAACAACCTCAATTTTTTAAACATGGCATCATTATTATTAATAGGATTCTTAACCCTTTTTGTGTCCTGGACCCCTTTGGCAAACCAGTGAAGACTATGGAAGCCTTCTCAGAATGATGTTTGTAAATACGTGAAATAAAAATATGTAGTATTACAAAGAAAATTAATAATACTGAAAAGCTTATCACACTATAAAAAAAATTCCCAGCTCTATGTTAAGAATCTCTGCTGTATACAAAGGTCAGGTCTTATTTGCAAGTATTTTATATAGTGGAGTATATGGGGAATTTGGAGAGGACTAGAACCTCTGATATAATCCACTATAATCCATATGTAATCTATTATCATGATAATAATTAAATTACACGCAAAATAATTAAAGCTTCACTTTCTAAAAAAAACCCAAAACCTTTCTCTGCAGCATATAATGCCTTCCCTCTCAAACTAAAGCCTGTATTTTTATTATTGTTTTTAATTATTTTGGTCATTTTTGACTCTGTGATCCTTTTGGGGAGAGTTTTTTGGTAGAGTTACTAGAGTGGTTTTCCATTTCCTTCTCCAGCTCATTTTACACATGAGGAAACTGAGGCGAAAAGGGTTAAGTGACTTATCCACAATCACGCAGTTAGTAAGTGTCTGAGGCTAGTTTTGAACTCAGGTATTTCTGACCCCAGACCCAGTGTTTTATTCAGTTTGCCATCTAGCTGCCCTTGTGTGTGTGTGTGTGTGTGTGTGTGTGTGTGTGTGTGTGTGTATATATGTAAGCATACATATATGTATATATGTATACATATAAACACATATGTATGTGTATATACATATACATACTTGCTGACACAATATATGTATATACATGCATGCATATATACATATATACACATATATATACATATATGTATATAAAATGTCTAAAAAGGTTCACATTAAGGCCTTCAAATTTTGTAGTTTTGCTGGCTATTTCTACCTATGAATCCATTACCAACTCCTTTAAGAGCTAAGATACTGCTGTATTTATTGCAAGTTATTATATTTCATTATTTATGACATCTTGATGTATAAAATCATTTCCCTGTTTACTTTAACCATGGACATTTTAACTTTTACTATTACCTTTCCTGAGATAAAAACTGCCACTCATGCTTTTTCAAATTTTTCTGGAGATATAATAAATTATGTTCCAACCCCTCATTTTCATTCTATATAAATCTTTTTGTTTCAAGATTATTTCTTTAAAAAAGTGTTTTTTTTGGATTCCACTTCATAAACCCTACTCTCATTTTCACTTTTCCAGATGATTTCTCTATAGAATTTAATGTATTTCTATAGCAAACTCCCTGTGTGGAGATGGGGAGAAGGAAGGGACATGCACTCTAGTGAGTGTGTGAATTCAATTCTTCTCTTCCTGATTCAGATAAGAGAGGTTAATGTGATGAGTGTTCCCCAATTTCTCCTCTGCTGCCATATCATGGAAAGCAGCATAATGAGTGGAAAGAACTCTAGAACCTTGACTGAGAAAACATAGGGTCAAATCCCAGCTCTAGTATTTTTAACCTGTATGACCTTGGGCAAGTAGCTTAACTTCCTTAAAACTCAGTTTTCTCAACTGTATAAATGGGGATGGTTATGCTTGAACTACCTATTTCACCAGGTTATAATGAGAAAAATATTTTATAAATATAAAGAACTCTATATAAATATTAATTAATGCTATCATTACTATGACATAGTCTGAGTCAGTTTCCCTCCTGTATTCATAAATATTTGGGCTGACCACTGCAAATGCAACTGGTATTCAGGGACATTTTGCCATTGACTCTAAATGATCAAAATTAGCCAGTGCTAAGTGATGTAAACTGATTTGAGTTCCCTGACCTTGCTCTGATTGAACAATCCAATCTAATTCAATCCAATTCAATCAACATTTATTCAACACCCTTTTGCTAAGTGCTTCAGACACACTTTTTTTAAAAAAAATATTTTCTTTTTCTTCCAATTACTTGTAAAACAATTTAACATTCACTTTTAAAAATGAAAAAAATTTCCAGATTCTCTCCTTGCCCCTACTCCTTGCTCCCTCATTGGGAAGACAAGGAATTTGATATAGGTTACCCACATACAATCACACAAAACATATTTTCATGTTTTGAAAGAAAACACTGCCAAAAGAAGTCTCAAGAAAAATAAAGAAAAAGTATGCTTCAATCTGCCTTCAGATTCCATCAGTTCTTTCTCTGGAGATAGATAGCATTTTTCAACATAAGTTGGGGATATAATTAATAAAAAGAGAGACTGTGCCTGCCCTCAAGGAGCTTACAATCTAATGGAGAAAGACAACACAGAAAAGGAGGAGGTAAAGTAGGAAGGCAGGGGTAAGGACATCAGGGCTTCCATGGAGTTGAAACTAGGAAGGACAGCAGATGAAGAGCAGAGTGAGCCCAAAAGTCCAGTTTCTGCCCTCTATAAAGGAAGATGTCAGAAGGAGCTTGGTACTTTACCCTCAATCAGCACAGTGTTGGTAGTAACCTGGCATGGCCTGATTATCTGAAATGATCAAGAAATATTGTAGAAAATAAGTTTCCTGTGTTCTACTGAGCCTTTTACAAAAAAAAAAAATACATGACAAATTGTTATAGGTAGCATGATAAAATTTTTAAAATAATTTAAAAAATAAACTGCTCCTTTAATTTCTGTGAAGTGAAGTACTCATATTTGCTCGGATCTTGTTTTAGGTTCATAGGCTAATTAATTTAGAACTAGAAGGAAACCTAGAGATTATTTAGTCAACCTCTCATTTGATAAGTGAGGAAATTGAGGTCCCCAAAGGGTAAGGGATTTGTGAGGATGACACAGGCAATAAGTGAACAAAGTGAGACCCGAAACTAAGTCAATCAAAACTGATCATTGCACAGTGTTGCTGTTACTGTGTACAACATTCTCCTGGTTCTGCTCACTTCACTCAGCATCATTTCATGTAAGTCTTTCCAGGTTTTTCTGAAGCCTGCCTGCTCTTCATTTTTTAAAGCACAATAGTATTCATTGCATTCATATACCACAACTTATTCAGCCATTCCCCAATTGCTGGGCATCCCCTCTATTTCCAGTTCTTGGCCATCACAAAAAGAGTTGCTATAAATATTTTTGTACATGTGGGTTCTTTTGTCATTTTTATGATCCCTTTGGGGTATATATCTAGTAGTGGTATTGGTGAATCAAAGATATGCACATTTTTATAGTCCTTTGGGCATAGTTCTAAATTGTTCTCCATAATGGTTGGATAAGTTTACATCTCCACTAAAAATTCATTAGTGTTCCAATTTTCTCACTTACTAGCTGTGAGACCCTGGGTTTAACTTAAACCTTTTGCCTCAGTTTCCTCATCTGTGAAATGGGCTAGAGAAGGATACCTTTGCCAAGAAAACATCAAACGGGATCATGAAAATTTGGACATGACTGAAAAATGCCAAAATCATTCATTGATTGATAATACTAACCCTTTAGAGAATGTAAGCTTTTTGGAGTAGGGATTGCCTCATTCTTTATATTTGTATTCCCTACCCCCTCCTTGCACCTCCAATAGAATGTGGCATATGGTAGGCCCTTAATAACTGCTTGTTGGGGGTGGAGCCAAGATGGTGGAGTAGAAGCATGGACCTGTTTAAGCTCTCCCCACAAAACCCTTAAAATACCTGTAAAAATGACTGAAATATTCTAGAGCAGCAGAAGTCACAAAATGACAGAATGAAACAGATTTTCAGCTCAGGATATCCTGCAAAGGCAACAGGAGGGATCTATTGCCTGGGATCAGAGAGGAGTGCAGCCCAGTGTGCGATATGCCAGCACAGACAGGACTGGAGCTGACTTCAGGGTGCTGAATAACGGGGAGCTGCTGCATTTTCTAGGTTTCTCAACCCACAAACACCAAAGACAGCTTCAAGGGTCATTGAGAAAGCTCTTTTACCTGGGTGAGAGGGGAAAGTGGTCCCACTCCAACCCCAGTCTCATAGCAGTGGCTGCTTCTGGAGCTCTGATCTGAAAAGACTGATCTGGGTCTCAGTCCTGAGTGGCAGTCCTAGAGTGAAGAGGAGCACTGGTAGGGTAGAGCTGGTGGCAGCTGTGGAGAGGGAATTCTACTCGCAGTTCCAGGGCAGAAAAGAGTGCTTCAGGGTGCACACAGACCAGAGTGCAGGCCAGGAGAGGAATAAACATCTCTCTCTAGACTATGCCATTTTGCAAGAAATGAGAACTTACAGGTCCCTAGAGATATCTCAGAGAACAGCTGCACAAAGCCTCCAAACTCCACTTGACAAAGGGCTCAAAAGTCATGTCATTGCCTGGAAAATGCCCAAAAAGGGAAAAATTAGACTATAGAAGTTTGATTTCTTGGGGAAAAGGTATTTTCTTCCATCCTTTTGGATGAGGAAGATCAAAGTATGCAACCAGAGGAAGACCAAAGCATATAACTGGAGGAAGACAGCAAGATCAAACTTCCAAAAAAAAAAAACTGAAATGGTCTCAAGCCATAGAAAATCTCAAAAAGGATTTTGAAAATCAAGTAAGAGAGGTGGAGGATAAATTGGGAAGAGAAATGAGAGTGATGCAAGAATATCATGAACAAGTCAACAGCTTGCTAAAGGAAACCCCCAAAATGCTGAAAAAATAAAACCTTTAAAAATAGACTAACTGAAATGGCAAAAGATATCCGAAAAGCCAACGAAGAGAAGAATGCCTAAAAATGCAGAACTGACCAAGTGGAACAGGAGGTCCAAAAGTTCACTGAAGAAAATAGTTTTTTTAAAAATTAAAATGGAGAAGATGGAAGCAAATGATCAGTAAGCATCCCAACACACATGGGTTCTTTGATTTTCTAAAATGAAAGGTAACTTTTGAGGGGCTAACAATCTACTTTAATCAAGTAAATATATAATTCACTTAGTTCAGGAAATCAATAGACAGTGCTTCCAAACTATCTGCATAAGCAATACATATATCACAGATCAACAGACAGGTCCAAGTGTCTGACCATAGTTGCCAGAGAGAGAAGCACCAACGTCTGGGTTTTCAAAGCCAGAGGGCATCTTAGTCACTTCCTAGAGTCTCATCTGGCACATAAAGCTTCTTCCCAAAACTAAGCCCCAAAGAAAAACCTCACTCTCAGAATATTTATACCTTTTTCAGAACCAGAGGGCATCCCAAACCTTGAGAACCAGTGCCTTATTAACAAAAGGGGTGGACTTTCCTACAAATCTCCCTGATCAAACCCCCCTTAATGAGCACGCCTATTAATGGATGGGGAAGATCTTTAATCACATTAACAATACAAATACATATACTGTTTCTAGTTAAAGAAACTCTTGTTTCTGTACTTTACTCCTAATAAAGACTCCTGGTTGATAAAGGCAAGATTCAATTAATGGCATTATACTTCTTGATTATACTAAAACAAAAATAGCAAAAGATCCTACTTTGCTTGTCCTTACAATTACTTTATAAGAAATCAAGAAGTTATAAAACAAAACCAAAAGAATGAAAAAATAGAAGACAATGTGAAATATTTTATTGGAAAAACATCTGACCTGGAAAAGAGATCTGGGAGACATAATTTTAAAATTATTGGTCTACCTGAAAACCATGATCAAAAAAAGAGCCTACACCTCTTCCAAGAAATAATCAAGAAAAACTGCCCTGATATTCTAGAACCAGAGGGTAAAATAGAAATGTAAAGAATTCACGATCACCTCCTGAAAGAGATCCCAAAAGGAAAACTTCTAGGAGTATTGTAACCAGATTCCAGAGTTCCCAGGTCAAGAAAATATTACAAGTAGCCAGAAAGAAACAGTTCAAATATTGTGGAAATACAATCAGGATAACACAGGATTTAGCAGCTTCTACACTAAAGAATCAGAGGACTTGGACTATAATGTTCCAGAGGTCATAGAAGATAGGATTAAAACCAAGAATCACCTGCCCAGCAAAACTGAGTATAATACTTCAGGGAGAAAATGGAATTTCAATGAAATGGAGGACTTCCAATCATTCTTTTTGAAAATACCAGAGCTGGATAGAAAATTTGACTTTCAAATATAAGATTCAAGAGACACATGAAAAGGTAAACAGGAAAGAGAGGCCATAAGGACTTCTTAAAGTTGAACTGTTTACATTCCTATATGGAAAGATGATATTTGTAACTCATGAGACCTTTTTCAGTATTTGGTTAGTTAGAGGGAATATATGTGTGTGTATGTAAATATATATGCATATATATGCAAGTATATGGATATGTACACATATGTATATGTGTATGTATTATATATGTGTTTATGTGTGTATACATACATATGCATACACATATGTATACACACACATGCATACACACACACAGAGGGCACAGGGTGAACTGAATATGAAGGGACAATACCTAAAAAATAAAATTTACTGTTGAGTGGAATGTACTAGGATTCAGAGAAAGGGAGAGGTAGAATATAGCAAATCATCTCTAATAAGAGGCAAGAAAGAATTTTTACAAGGGAGGGGAAGGGGGGGAGATGAAAGGGAATAAGTGAGCCTTACTCTCATGGAATTTGGCTTAAGGAGGGAATAACACCCACTCAATTGGGTATAGAAATCTATGCAGGAAGGCAGGGGAGAAGGGGGTAGGAGAGGGATGATAATAGAAAGGACAGTATATTGGGGAAAGGGATAATGAGAAGTAAACACTATTGTGGGAATACTGGTCAAGGGGGAGAAAGGAATCAATGGAGGTCAGGATAGAACAGAGGGAAATGTGGGTAGTCTTTCACAACAGGACTGTTATGGAAGTGTTTTGCATGGCTACACATGTATGACCTATATTGAATTGCTTGCTTTCTCAATGAGAATGTGTGGGGAGGGAGGGAGAGAATATGGAACTCCAAACTTTAAAAATAAATGTTAAAAATTGCTTTTGCATGGAATTGGGAAATAAGATGTACAAGCAATAGGGTATAGAAATCTACTTTTCCCTATAGAAAAATAAAGAGAGGGGGATGGAAGAAGGGGGGTGATAGAAAGAAGGATAGACTGGAGCAAAAGGTGCATGAGGTGCATGCTCTCCTGGGGTGGGGATGTGGAGAGATGGGGAGAATATTTTGAATTCAAATTCTTGTGGAAGTAGATGTTGAAAACTGAAAAATATATTATGTATTAAAAAAATAAACACTTGTTGATGGACTGATTATAGAAGAGACCATCACATACTAGCCACATACTCTCCTTTACAGCCAAAGTCCCCTTTCTGTTTAGATAATAGATAAATGGTCCTGAGAGTTCTGGCCCTCTGTCAGTTGTCACCTGATTAACTTGACAAGATTCAATTGGGGCTGAATGACTGCAAAACTCTCTGCACATCATGTCATTTATGTGTCCCAATGTCTGAGAATGAGTGTGGGTGATTTCAGCTTTAGTAACATGCTACATGCTTCCATTTTGTGGTAGCCTGGAATGTAAACCAACTATGGAGAAATTAAACCAGCTCAAGACAAGCACTACCACTACCTCTCTGTGGCTGGCTGAGTTTTTTTTTTTTTTTAACTTGCTGGAAGTGTCCTTGGCTTTTGTTATCTAGCTGTACTATTATGGCGTAGAGCCTGCCCTTTAAATGATGAAATGGACCTTGGCATGCTGCCTTCATGACCAATAGCTCTCTCTTCCAATTTATGTAGTTTTACCCCTTTGTTATAGATAGATTCAGAGAGAGAAAAATACGTACAGGACTAAAACACATGAAGCTACAATTAGGGAGAGCCTAACCCCCTTATCTGACCATATGAGTGGCACGTCTTTCCAGAACAAAGGGCTTTTGTCAGTTTGCTTCTGTTTAGTACTGGGACTATGGTGAACTTTCCTCTTAATACATAATACTCTTATTCCCCATAAGACCACAGATTCAAAGCTCCAACAGGATTGCAGAGATTCTCTAACCTTACCCCTGTGAGAAGGTAATGCTTTTGTCTTACTGACTGTATTTGTAGTCAAAGTGCTTAGTACAGTGTCTGATATATGGTAGTTGCTTAATCAATGTTTGATCTCTTCCTCCCCTTTCCTATTTGAAATGGAATATCCTCTTTAGACCATGAAGTGCCACTGGAGATAGAACAGTCCCTTGACCTGGAGTCAGGAATATTTGAATTTCAATCCAGCCTCAAACAGTTATTAGCTGTATGCCTCAGTTTCCTCAGCTATAAAAATGGAGATAACAGCTATTTTACAGGGCTGTTGTGTGGATCAAATGAGATAATGTTTGTAAAGTGTTAGCAGTACCTCGTTCATAATAGGTGTTTAAACGTTTGTTGACTTGTCTTCCCTTATTTTATATATTAGGTAACTGAAACCCAGAAAGAAGTGACTTGTTTAGGGTCACATAAGCAGCAAATGGTAGATCTTGGATTACAACCCACACCTCCGGGCTCCAAATCCATGACTCTTTTTACTGTACCACACTACCTCCTTAGCAACAGCAATGCAACGTAATGTTGGGTCTTTGGATCTTGGGAAAAAAAATCTAAAAGCAAAGTCAGGGTAGAAAACTCTAGATAAAAGTGACCTTAGTAACCCTTGAACTTCAGAAATCCTTGAAGTTCCTTTATTATCACAGGCACACCTCCCTGTAGCACCTGTTTCCTCCACATTTTGAGGGCTCGTTTCTGCCCCCCATCAGCACCTGACCTCAGAAGTTCTATTTCTCTTCACTTGAATTTGCATTTCTCCAATTTATTTATTCTATTAATTTATTTTACACTTAAATATTAAAACTTAAATACACAATAAGCAAAACAAAAAGAAACATATTACACACTTAAATACTAAAACTTGGTACAAAATAAGAAAAGAATATAAGCAAAGCCATATGCGCAGCAGAATGGAAGAGAGGATTCAAAATAGACAGCAGCAAATTTCCATTTCAAGAAAGACTTATAGAATAAATGCTACACATTGTGTTCAGAGCTGCTCATCTTTTCTTTGCTTCCTTCTAAGTTCTTATGTATTCTCTGCTGTGCACTTGTTATTTTGTTCTTTTTTTTGCTCCTTTTCTCCCCACCTCCCCAAAAGACTGCACTTAAGGACAGATACCTATATCTATATGTGTCTATATCTATACTTGTGTATAGTAAGTACACACATATATGTGCATGTATATGTATGTATACATGTATACATGTGTATATAAACCTATACATACATACATAAAAACACGCATGCATATACTTAGATATCTATAATCATACCTTTACGTAGACATATACATTCATATGTATCTATGTAATACTGTACTATACTTGTTTGTCTTCTGTTTCTCTGAGGGTGGATAACCTCATCCTTGATAAGTCCAAGTCTTTCCATATTTTTCTAAGTCCATCAGCTCAGCATTTCCTACACCACAACAATATTCTAATCTTATACTGTCTCATTATTTTAAGTAGTCTAGCATTTTTTCAGTTTACCCAACCCATGGTTGTGTAGCAGGCTGGTTTTTTTCCAAGATGACATGCAAGTTGGGGCCCTAGGAGATCAGAATCACCATACTGTCCTACATCTTCCCCCTCCCCCACATCCAGTGGGTCCTGAGATGAAATGAAATGCTGATAAACCACAGAATCATTATTCAGTGCAAATGGCATGTCCTGAGACTCAAATTATCTCTGAGAGGCCTTAAAAGTCATCTTGTATTCATCCCCTTCCTAAATCTGAATAAGGCTGTAGGTCCCCTGCAGATCCAAGCTAGTGAATGGGTCTGCCTGGTGGAGTCACTCCAAAAGGTCAGGGATAAGTGGTAGGAAGGCTAGTGATCTTATACTGTAATGACAGAGAAGGCTTGAATGGCAGAGCTTCAGCTCCCTAATTTTTTCCCACAAATAACACAGGGGTCCCAGGAAGATAGTTAAAGGGACTGGTGAATCCAGCTGCAGATTTCTTTTCAGAAATTCTTGAAGGGTTTTTTCTTCCCATCTTAGGACTGGTCAGGGAACAAATGCAACTGGAGGGTGTCCTGACCCTGAGGGGATCCTTTATTTTTCACTATTAGGGGACTAAGAGTCTGAGAGTTCTGTTACATAGTCTCTTTCACTAAGCAGAGGTATATATAAACACAGATTCTTATTCTATCGAGGTATATTGAATGATATAAAGTAAAAATTCAAAGGGAAGCCTCAAACCTAGTACCCAGGACCCTTTCAGGCCCACATCTAGTTTCAGGCCAATCCTTCTATCTGGGATTTGGTTCAAGCTGCTCTGAATTTGTGTCATAGTATGTTGGTCTCTAATAAGTGTTGTTCTGCATTTTTCAATCATGTCTGAATCTTCATGACCTTATTTGGTGTTTTCTTGACAGATACCAGATGGTTTGCCATTTCCTTCTTCAGTTCATTTTACAAATGAGGAAACTGAGGCAAACAGGGTTCAGTGACTTTTCCAGGGTTATGTAGCTAATAAGTGTCTGAGGTCAGATTTGAATTCAGTAAAATGAATCTTCCTGACTTCATAGTGGGCAGACTATCCACTGGGCCACCTAACTGCCCATAGAGAAGCTATAGTACCTCAGACCAAAATAAACACATCAACTTAGAATAAGGGTAAGATGGTGGTAGGAGGAGGTAGAATGAATTAATTCAATCTCATTGATATCGAAGATGTCCAGGTTTTGCTGAAGTCTTGGAGTCTGAAACAATTTATGCAGTTTTCTCTCTCTAAAGTGCTGGCCTTGAAGTCAAAAGAGACCTGAGTTCAAATCCTGCCTCAGACACTTATTAGCTTCATGTTAAGTTTCCCTTAGTTGCTTCAACTGTAGAGTGGGAATAATAAGAGCCCCTATTCCACAGGGTTGTGAGAATCAAATATGACATATTTGTAAAGCATTTAACATAATGCCCCACCATCTTCAATGTCCATGAGATGGAATTAATACATTCTCCCTCCTCTTACCACCCACCATCTAAAGCCTAAGAGGTACGTTTATTTTGGTCTGAAGCAATGCAACCTCTTCTTTTGGAGGCCAGGACATTATTACATGATCCCAGCACAGCTTGAGTTAAAGAAAATTATGTACTGGATTTTGAGCTCTCCTGTTTTTCACCTAGGATCCCGCATTTGCCTTGATAGAAGATAATCAGTGGAAGCAATGTTCATTTGTATCACTGTTTAGTAAAAATGATTATTTAATAGAACCATCAGGTTCTGAGTCTTCTACTGCTGACAGAAAAAAGACTCTTCAGCCCAGGATACCCCCTAGTTACATTTATACCCTAATTAGTAGAAACGAGAAAGAAAGAAAGAAAGAAAAGGAAAGAATGCATGGTCAGTACTGACACAGGTAAATCAATGTTGTATCATTTCTAAATTTTAAGTCTTTCTTTGCTATGGCTAAAACAATTCTTTGATAGTATACATTTTGTTCTAATTCTGGACTTGAAGCACCAGACAAGCCTTAATAAGGCCTGACCTATAAAACCACAAAACCCTGACATGTCTTTGCCCCTTAGTGTTGGTAAAATTGAGTATAAACTTTCCTTCTCTGCACTGTACCGGGCCTGTTGAGCAGAGGTCAGTTAGTGAGTTAGAAATTGGGACAGACCTCAAGGGGATTTAATATCATCCTGGCTTTGTTATTGAGTCTAGTTTGGGTTTTCAATTGTAGCTAGGGGTGAAGATTTTGCCAGCAACACACCTGTAATTATAATTGCAGAGTCCAAATCTTTCAGGGATCATGGCTAGCTAGGGTTGGTGACCCTGTCCTACCTGGGGTGTGTGTATAGGGAAGGAGTAGGGATGACTTGAGGGTTGGGGAAGAGTTTCCAATGAAAATTTGTCTACAGTTAAAACCTGTGCAAATTGGGGGTGCTGTGTAATAAAAGAGAACCAGCAACCATGTGAACAAGTCTATCAATTGGTAAGAGGCAGAGGTGGGAAGGAAGATGAAAACCAGAAATTCACACCTATTTCAAAGAGCAAATCTGGAATTTTATTCTGTCCTCATTTTATTTTGCCAGGTGACAAATGAGGAATTGAGCTAGGCAAGTTCTGTTTATTTTTACCACACTCACATTTTGACACCTGCCATATGCCTCCTAGCCTTGTTTTCTTAACTTGCCTAGACTCTGCCACCAACTGGAGAGCTCCCCTTGAGCCCCTGTTTTCATTAACCTTCATTAAAATAACCTTCAGAATCCTCTATTGTTATTTATTTCCAGAAAATAGATACATATCACTATATAACAATTTCAGCAATCTGTCTGATATAAGACTCTTCAAAATCAATTTCCTTGAGGGTAGGGACTGTCTTGTGCTTCTTTTTATGTCCCCAGTGTTTCTCATAGTGCAGGGCACTCTAAATCTTTATTAATTGATTGATTGAAGCCATATCCAATTGCTAATTATAAGAACTAACTTTTGTGTAGTACTTTGAGAGCAGCTAGATGGCTCAGTGAATAAAGCACTGGATCTGGAATCAGGAAGATTTGAATTCAAATCTTAACTTGGACACTTATTAACTGGCTATATGACCTTGATAAGCTTGCCTTCATCCACTGGAGAAGGAAATCGCAAACCATTCCAATATCTTTGCCAAGAAACACCAGGAATAGTAGGACCCAAGGAGTCATGGAGAGTCAGACTGAACTGAATGACAACACATATTGTGCTTTAAGGTTTTCAAAGAATTGTCCACACTTTGTCTCATTTGATTTCCACAACAATCCTATGAAGTGAGTAATTACTTACTTTTCTTTAAAAAAATGTATACTATATATACATATATATGTATATGTACATATATATGTATATATATATACACACATAAATATACACACATACATTTATATCTAAAATATAAATAATTGTAATTGTACATAAATTATAAATATATTATACAATTAATATATTAGTAATAGTATTTATAATTATAATAAAAATAATAATAGGATAGGGATTGGATCTATTGCTTCATTGGTATAAAGAATGTCCAGGTGGGGAAACTCCCTTGTTCAATGTAAGTCAGAATCTTCACTCCAATTATTATAATTATTAGATAATTATTTGCAATTATTTGTATTTGTATTAGAGATTTATCTAGCATTATTGTCAAACTTAAACAGAAAAGAACACAACTAAATGATGGATGAGGGTCCCTGTGGGCTGGATATTGATTTAATTTGAATATTATTTATGTTTTATTACATTTTGTTAAATATTTTCTGATTACATTTTAATCTGCTTGGGGAGGTCTGGGTTTAGTAGGTCTCATGCCACCAAGGACTGGGAATTTGACACCTCTGACCTAGAGCACTGAGAGGTTAAGTCATTGCCCATGGTCACATAGCATGTATGTATTAGAGTGTGACTCCCCATCCATTGTGCCATGGTGATTCCCATGCTGATGATCTATATCTAGCATTTGTAGAGCACTTTCAGGTTTGCAAAGTGCTGAACATATGTCATTTGCTTCAAACGTTAACTCTATGGGATCAGTTCTACAGATAAACCTGTTTTACAGATGATAAAAGTGAGACTCAGAAAATTTACATTGCTAGAAAAGAATTAGAGACAGGATTTGAACCTATGGCTCTCTTTACTCAAAGCCCAATATTCTTTTATATTATACAATTCTGCTTCTCCATGGTTAGCAAGTTTGGCTTTACTTTGCTACTGACTGTTCAGGTATAATAATTATCCATCTTTATTGCCAGAATGAATATTGTATTAGGTATCAATAAGTGGGCAAAGTATATGTAGAACTTTGCTTACCATTTATTGCCAGAGAACTACTCTATACAAAATCCTATTTTAGAAATAACTGCCAAATAAATACAATTATCTCTTGAACATTGAGTGGGTTAGGGTGGTGGAATCCCTGTGATCTAGAGGATCTGCATAAAATTTTTTGGCCCTCCCTTTGTTTGAATTATTATGGTATTAAAAGATAAAATATGTTGATATTATACAATTATATATACATATATATATATGCATTTCCAAGTTTCTAAAATTTTTCTGTGTCATTAGCTGGCCTTTGAGTGTCATCTGCAGCTCCTTATTTAACTTATTTAACTTCTTATCTCTTTAATTTCTTATTCAAACCATGATGGAGAAAATCTTCTTGTGGAAGGAATAAGTATAAAATAAGTGAATCAGAATTTGAGAGGGGGAAGGAAGCTTCAGCCACCAGCTCACCCACTCCATCCAGTTCCTTCATCTAAATGAGAGAACAAAACACAACAGTAGCAACAATAAAAACAAAACAAAACAAAAACCCCACAAAAATAATAACAAATGCTAGTATTTATATAGCCCATCAAGGCTGGCATGACACTTTGCAAATCATTATTTCATTTCATCATCAAAGCACCCCTGGGACGAAAGTTCTATAGTTATCTTCATTTTACAGATGAAGAAACGGAGGCAGGCAGAGGTTAAATGACTTGAATAGAGTTGCACAGTCAACAAGTATTAGGACTGGCCTTTGAATCCAGGTCTTTCTACCTTCAGGACCAGTGCTCTGTCCGCTGGGCCACTAACCTTCAATGCAATGACTTCTCGTAACAGTACTGCTATGGTCTCTTCCCAAGGGGTCCTCCTCAATGGACAATGCTAATAAAGTTCAGCCTTGATGTCATTTACTTCATTAGACATTGAAAGGAATCTCTGAGGGAGGCTACATATGGTTAGATTGTCTCTTTTGGGCAGAACTAAGCTCTAGTTACTTCTGGGACTATGTGTGTGTCTTTCTAGTTCTAATTCACCTTTTACCCCCAACAGGTCATAGGAACCCTTTGCACTGAATGGGGAAGTGAGTCTGGATGCCAATGGTCAGCCACCTACTGCCATTTAGACAATTCCTATTTCATTAGATCCTTGCAGTTTCCTTGGCTTGCCTTGCTCATGGCTGCCCCAGAGTACACTATCACTTATCCTCTTTCTCCTACCAATTAAACTCAAAGATAAGCAAAAGAGGTTAATGTGAGATTCAGAGGGACCCGTTGCAATATTTAAAAAAAAAAAAAAAGGTTCTAATATTAGGTACTTTTAGTGCTATTGGGCATTCAATTAAAGAGCCTCAAGTGTTTAATTCAGATTATTCCATAGGACAGGTATTGTTTGTTAATTAGTTAATTAAATAACAAATGATTATTGAAAACATGCATCAGGATTAAACACTCTGAAAGAGATAAAGATATCTCCAAGGCAATTAGCTCTCTGTAATTTTAATGATAAATGTGTAATTAGACTCTTATTTTAAATAGATTATGTGGAGTGGTATTCACAAGCATTAAACTGGCATGTAACAAGATATTTACTTATATAACGAGCAAAATATAATTTTAATTCTTATTAAGCATCAGCTAGTGTGCATTTAATTGATACCTAATTTGCTAAAAGCAAAATTCCTTACAAGTATTATGTACTTATGAGAAGAATATAATCCATTAAAAGCTTATATAACTAAATTAATTACATTGCAATTTGATTTATTTCCAAGCATGCTTACTTCACTTCCAAGACAATTAACATGAAATATAACGACTTTAAATGCATTGTAACGTACAAACAACATTTATACACTTACATGCCTAAGCCTTAGTTGATTGCCACTGAATCACATAACAAAAAAGTCTTTTCTCCCCTTTTTGTGTCCACTAAATAAGGAATAGATTTATTCACATTAGGGTTAGAAAATAAAAATAATACACACATACATATGTGTGTGTATATATAAATACTTATGCATAATGAGCATTCCAAAAGTCTTAGTAAAGTTTTAAGCTATTAAAGATGGGGGGGGGCGGAGCCAAGATGACAGAGTAGAAAGACACACATACACTAGTTCTGAACCCATAGCCCACAAAATATCTGTAAAAAAGAAGTCCCAACAAATTCTGGAGCAGCAGAAGCCACAGAACAAAGGAGCAGACGAGATTTCTGTTCCAGAGAGCCCTGAAAACCTCTCCCAAAAGGTCCATGGTGCTGCGGACCCAGAGCCGAGCCCAGCCTTGCTTTGGCCGCGTGGCGCTCAGAGGAGCAGATCCCAGCAGGCTTCAGGGACAGAATCTCCAGCAGCCACAAGGGTCCCTCCACCCACGGGCCCCAAAGGTGGGTAAGAGGGTCTTCTCGGCTTGCCGAGAGGGGAGTGGGGTGCCCCTATAAATCAGGCCCCCTTGGGAGGCAGCAGCAGAGGCGGGAGCAGACAGGGGCTCCCCAAGCAGGCAGGAGCCCAGATCCATTGTTGAAGGTCTCTGCATAAACCCCCTGAGGGAACTGAGCCCCATGAGGCAGCCCTGCCCCCAACCTGAGCACCTGAACTTAATCTCACACTGAATAGCAGCCCCGCCCCTGCCAAAGCCATGAGGCTGGGAAGCAGTATTTGAATCTCAGACCCCAAGCACTGGCTGGGTAGATCTGGTGGCCAAGTGAGTGTGAAGAGAATATTCAGAAGTCAAGTCACTGGCTGGGAAAATGCCCAGAAAAGGGGAAAAAAATAAGACTATAGAAGGTTACTTTCTTGGTGAACAGGTATTTCTTCCCTTCCTTTCTGATGAGGAAGAACAATGCTTACCATCAGGGAAAGACACAGAAATCAAGGCTTCTGTACCCCAGCCCACTCAATGGGCTCAGGCCATGGAAGAGCTCAAAAAGGATTATGAAAATCAAGTTAGAGAGGTGGAGGAAAAACTGGGAAGAGAAATGAGAGACATGCAAGTAAAGCATGAAAAACAAGTAAACATCCTGCTAAAGGAGACCCAAAAAAATGCTGAAGAAAATAACACCTTGAAAAATAGGCTAACTCAGTTGGCAAAAGAGGTTCAAAAAGCCAATGAGGAGAAGAATGCTTTCAAAAGCAGAATTAGCCAAATGGAAAAGGAGGTTCAAAAGCTCACTGAAGAAAATAGTTCTTTCAAAATTAGAATGGAACAGATGGAGGCCAATGACTTTATGAGAAACCAAGAAATCACAAAAAAAACCAAAAGAATGAAAAAATGGAAGATCATGTGAAATATCTCATTGGAAAAACAACTGACCTGGAAAATAGATCCAGGAGAGACAATTTAAAAATCATGGGCCTATCTGAAAGCCATGATCAAAAAAAGAGCCTAGACATCATCTTTCATGAAATTATCAAGGAAAACTGCCCTGAGATTCTAGAACCAGAGGGCAAAATACATATTGAAAGAATCCACCAATCACCGCCTGAAAGAGATCCAAAAAGAGAAACTCCTAGGAACATTGTGGCCAAATTCCAGAGTTCCCAAGTCAAGGAGAAAATATTGCAAGCAGATAGAAAGAAACAATTCAAGTACTGTGGAAATACAATCAGGATAACACAAGATCTAGCAGCTTCTACATTAAAGGATCGAAGGGCATGGAATGGGATATTCCAGAAGTCAAAGGAACTAGGACTAAAACCAAGAATCACCTACCCAGCAAAACTGAGTATAATACTTCAGGGGAAAAATTAGTCTTTCAATGAAATAGAGGACTTTCAAGCATTCTTAATGAAAAGACCAGAGCTGAAAAGAAAATTTGACTTTCAAACACAAGAAAGAAGAGAAGCATGAAAAGGTAAACAGCAAAGAGAAGTCATAAGGGACGTAACAAAAGTTAAACTGTTTACATTTCTACATGGAAAGACAATATTTGTAACTCTTGAAACTATTCAGTATTAGGGTACTGGGTGGGATTACACACACACACATGCACACGCACACGCACACACACATAGAGACAGAGTGCACAGAGAGAATTGAAGAGGTTGGGATCATATCTTAAAAAAATGAAACAAGCAGTGAGAGAGAAATATATTAGGAGGAGAAAGGGAGAAATGGAATGGGGCAAATTATCTCTCATAAAAGAGGCAAGCAAAAGACTTATTAGTGGAGGGGAAAAGAGGGGAGGTGAGAGAAAAACATAAAGTTTACTCTCATCACATTCCACTAAAGGAAGGAATAAAATGCACACTCATTTTGGTATGAAAACCTATCTTACAATACAGGAAAGTGGGGGATAAGGGGATAAGCGGGGTGGGGGGATGATGGAAGGGAGGGCATGGGGAGGAGGGAGCAATTTGAGGTCAACACTCATGGAGAGGGACAGGATCAAAAGAGAGAATAGAAGTAATGAGGGACAGGATAGGATGGAGGGAAATATAGTTAGTCTTATACAACACGACTATTATGGAAGTCATTTGCAAAACTACACAGATATGGCCTATATTGAATTGCTTGCCTTCCAAAGGGAAGGGGTGGGGAGGGAGGGATGAAGAGAAGTTGGAACTCAAAGTTTTATTAACAACTGTTGAGTACTGTTCTTGCTACTAGGAAGTAAGAAATACAAGTAAAGGGGTATAGAAAGTTATCTGGCCCTACCGGACCAAAGAGAAGATGGAGACAAGGGCAGAGAGGGATGATAGAAGAGAGAGCAGATTGGTGATAGGGGCAATTAGAATGCTCGGTGTTTTGGGGTGGGGAGAGGGGACAAAAGGAGAGAAAATTTGGAACCCAAAATTTTGTGAAAATGAATGTTAAAAGTTAAATCAATAAAAAAATAAAATAAAATAAAATAAAAAGATTTTTGGGGATATCTTAGGTGTATGTATGTGTATATATTTATAATATGTTATTATATATGTATATAATGATCATACTACCTATTCAGAGTTGCAATTTGTAAACCTTAAAGAGCCCTAAAATGTATGCTGTATACACATATATAATACATTATGAGGTTATTATGTATAATAAGGTTATTTTAAGGTATTTTACATTTATAAATTTTAATACATTTCTGTACATATGTGTGTGTGTGTGTATTCTGTAAGGTTTAGAGAGTACAATAATCCTGTAAAGTAAGTAGTACAAGAATTATAGCCTCCATTTTATGAATAAAGAAACTGAGGTTCAGAAAGTTTGAAGCACCTGTACAAGATCACATGGCTAGCTACTAAATGTCTGAGATGAGATTTGGACCCGGTCTTCCTGATTCCAGTTGTAGCATCCTATCCACTTTGCCATGTTAACTCTCTCCACAACCAGGGGTAGGGACCCTGTGGTCTTAAGACCACATGTGGCCCTCTAGGACCTCAAATGCATCTCTAGATAGCCACTTGTGGCCTTGAGGCCATAGGTTCCCATTCCTGGACACTACACTAGTCCTGGACACTCAACTTCCTCTATTCCAACTGGGACCCTCCCAATGAATTGTAGTTGTGTATAACTACTATGGCATGTATATTAAATGGGACAAAGTAAAGCAATTAAATTTGTTGATAAGCCTTACAACTTTTGACATGCTATATGTATATACATATATATACACATATATATGTATACATATATGTATGTCCTTCTGCTAAAATCACTTATTTTTATTAGAACTGACATTAAGTTCAGAAGATTTTGACAAATTTTTTATTCTTTATCATGTAAACATTTTATTGCATTGCCATGCTGCTGATATATTCCATTTGTCCAAGTCTAGACTTGATTTTATATATATATATACATATATAAACATATAAACTTATATGATTATAATAGACAGACCTTTATAGATGTCGTTATAATATATATTATATAATGGACGTTAAATCAGGTAAGCGTCAAGGCTGATGAAGTATGTTTAGCTCCATTTCTCAAATTACTTTCTAATGTTCATGATGTTTTGCACTTCAAGTTTGCATTGTACTCTATCTCTTTTTGGGAATTTCTATAATTCTGGAATAATTCTGATTCTCAGTATAACAATATATCCAAATGAATTCATCTTTACTTCAATGGGAACAAGACTTCTAGCCCCATTGGAAGTAAAACAAAAACAAAAACATTGGTAAATACTTTACAGAATAATGAAAGTATCCAGCTTACCAGATCATGTAGGCTTACCTTGAGCTATTCTGACAATGGTTTTTCATATGTTCTTGAATAAAATATTAAGTTTCATCAGTAAAAAGGTTTACCTTTTTTCCACTTTTCAGTAAAAGGCTTTGTATTCACTCATCCATGGTAAGCACTTTTTTTTTCTTCATAGCATACTTTCTGCTAATCTTCCTATAAAACAAAGGAGCAGGAGGAGAAACATAAAAAAGAGAACTATTCATGTTATCAATGGCCTCAGTGGTGAATGGAATGAGAGGCTAGCCAAACCAATTTCAATCATCTCAACAAACACATATGAAACCCGTATTAAGAGCAAGGTGCTATCTTGCCTCTAGGGATACAAAGGCCAGCAATCAGCAATTGCAACTGCATAGTTACTACCTCCAGTGACGTTATAATCTTTCAGAACAGAATCTGCTAAAACATTTGCACAAATGGGTATAATACAAAGTTGACCAACATAAGTACAAAGACAAGACACAGACAAAATACTCCAGGAAAACTTAAAATGAGAAGTTGCAGTGGGAGTAATGAGAGAAGGTAAAAGTTGCAAAGAAATAGATTAGGTCTGTGGTGAATTTTTAAAAACTCCCTGTGGTCTAGAACTATCTAACAGTGAATTGGAAGGCTTGGAGAGGCATTGAACCTAATTTGTTTAATTTATCGATACTGGAAAGAATGGATTGGAGTACAGGATATAGGATAAAACCAGTAGGTAGAAGATACCCTTTAGGGGCTGTTGCAATAATCAAGGGGCAAAATAATGAAAGATTGAACTAGGGTAGTCTAGGAAGACCTTTCTTGCAAAGGACACTAAATACACAATATGGTAGCTGGTGACAGCCCTAAATACAAGAAGCCAGCAGAGGTACTTGTCTTTTCTAAAGAGATTGAACATTGATACATTTTATGCTGTCAACATGCTGTTGATGAATCAAACCTCATAAGACCATTATTTGCTAGCATGGTGGAATATGTTACAAGCCTTATAATGGTTAGAATTGATTGAAGGATCTTTTATCTATTGTTGAAATTGAATATGAAGTGATGTAAATATCTAATATTTTAATAAGATTAACTTTAAAATGGGTTTATATTGGAATGGGCATGTGATATTGTGTGAGTAAATGCTGGAGATGAGAGTGCAAGCCATAAGTCATTATTGCATAATTTTTTACATGTCTATGGAGGAAAACTCTGTGTGAGTGTGTGTGTGTGTGTGTGTGTGTGTGTGTGTGTGTCTTAGAATGATTCTCCCTATCTAACTCAGGGTAGAATTGCTGGAGAAATTCATAGGTCCAGCGCCATTGGTTTGCCCCTCCTCTGGCAGTCTGCCTTCAGAGGCTCACCATATTTGTGCTGGACTTACTGAGGGCACCCAGTCAGCTTAGTTGACTGTTACTCAGAATTTTGGTGCTCAAGTGATACATCAGCCTCAGTGTCCCCAATAAAAAGGACCATAGGCTTTTGCCCTGATGCCTGACTGCTTCTCTTTGTGTCAATAGCATTTGATTTCTGTTTTTGGTTAAGACAGTTTATTTTATTTGGAGCTTCCCATAAGTTACGATTTCAGTGGTATGGAGAGCATATAATTTCCTCTTCCTCCTCCCCAACAACAAAAACTTACCAGCTGGCTAATGCCTGAAATTTGTACGGAGAAATACATTCCTTTTCCTCAAGGCAATAAGACTCCAGATACCCCTGGGAGAGGCAACACAATTAGTTATTTATACTTTAGTATGAATTCGTTTATCAGATTCTTTCTCGAAAGCAGGTTTTAGAGAAAGGGAAGGACAGGGAGAATATGAGAACAGACATTTGAGGGAACAGTACTCCCATTCCCCACCCCCCACCCCAAAATGGAAAGGATGCAGAAAGGAGAGATTGGATATACACTAAAGATGTTCTTGCTTCATACTTTTGTTGGACTGGCCCTATGTGACAAGGTGAAAGGACATATAAGCAACTTTACCTCCTGCATCCCCTCATTTCCAAGGATAATCTTTGTCTTTACAATGTCTACATTACAGGTTCAAAATATGTCAGTGCTTCTATGATCTTCCTTCTCACCCAAATAGCCACTTATAGTTGCTTGGTCCCTTTACAAATATCCCCTTCATTCTACACAACTCTTTCAGTCACCTCTTTGGGCTCATCATCTTCATGGAATGCAATGAGTCTACTTAACTGTCAGTGCGTTTCTGAAGATCCTGTTAACCAGTTCTAACTATGAAAGCTTCCACTTGAAGAGGTAGGCAGGAAGACTCCTGAAACCATTGTGGGTTCAGTCAGGGCTGATGGAGATGTCTTCCTGGCTCAGGGAAGTCAAAATATAGACAATTATACTGCAAATTCCTGAGCACACTAGTGTTAACATTCTGAAAGTAATTTTAGGAAATAGGACACTTACACATGGTAAAGTGGGGGGAAAACATACCTGGATTTTATGTCAAACAACCTAATTTCAAATATGGACACTGCCATGTACTGATTGTGGGACCTTGGACAAACCACTTTGCTCATTTGGCACTCAGTTTCTTTATCAGCAAAATAAGGGGATCAGAGTATAGAGCCTCTGAGAACCCTTCCAGCTCTAATACTATGTTCCTATTTGGCACATCCTAGGCTCAACTCTGCCATACATGGATGCATTTTGTGAACTTGGGCAATGAAGATGGCCTTGATTTCATCATTTAATCTAATATTTTCTCCTTGTTTCACCAGAAGAACCTATTGATACTATAGGGAACTTTAAGTACTCTCAGTGACTAAAATACACACTGTGTTACTACAAGGCAGAATATAAATTAATATTTGTGGAAAAATTTGTAAAATGCTTGCAAAAAACACCTTGATGTCCTTGGAAATAAGGTACTCTACAAACACATTATTGTTATTGTGTATAATTGAGTGCTTGATTATTACCGTGACGGGGGACTTACAAGCAGAGAGAAAATGAAACCCAGGAATTACTTGTTGACAAACTTCTCTCATTCATTTCAACAGTCTCTCTCACTCACACTGTGAAAGTCACAGTATATCCATTGCTTATGAGATTGTCCTATTTGGAAAACATCTGGTTCTGGATTTCTCAGTACTCAGATAATAATTATTTACAATAATGGCTCTCCATGTCTAACCCCTTCAAACTTTCTTTAAATTTAACAACACATCCAATCCTTGCTTACATTGGTGGTGGGAGAAGGGGCAGCGCTATTGTTGGGTTTGGGAACCAAACATGATTTTATTGGCAAGAATTCTAAATGAGGACACTCTCTACCAAAGCAGTTTGAACTTTGCTCCTCAGTTTTTAGTCTTAGATGCCTGAGGGACACTGAAAACCTAAGTGCCTCCAATCATATGATCAATGTGTTTCAGAAGCAAGATTTGGGAGAGAGGATTCTGGGAAGATGGCAGAGGAGGTTAGAAAATTCTAAGCTCTCAAGATCTTCCCCCACAAAAGAGACAAAATAACACCTTAGGGTGAAGAAAATGTGGGTAAAATAAACAAAAATAAGGGCACAACCAGAGTCTTCCTGGCACAATTTGAGATCAAAAGAAAAATCCCATGGTGAGGTTTGATCCCTCTGAAGAGTAAACACCTACAAACTAAGATTTGCTTAAACAATAAGAGGCAAGTCATGATATTAGTTGGTTTGAGAGGATGCCTTGGCCCCAGCAACAGGAACTTTTACTCCCAGGAAAGTGAGGGAAGTTGGAGCCAAGGAAGAACAAGGGAACCTCTGCTGATTAGGAACTCCAGATCCAACTGAGCTGCAAAAAAGCAGGTGGGGTGAGAAGGAACCAGCGCATGCCAGTTGAGTGCAGAAGTAGTGGGGCAGAAAGCCCCTGGCTGCAGGCACTTACAAGAGGTTGGAGGTTTGGCTTTGGTTCCAAGCCAGAGGGAAGAACTGAATATCTGGGGCAAGGGGCACCATTTGCATACCCCAGAGCTAGAGGTGATTACAAAAATTAAGCTTTTATGACAAAAAAAAATGCACAGGCAAAGGAGAAAGAATCCAACCATAGAAAGCTAGCATGGGAATAGAAAAGACCAGGGTTCATCTTGAGAGGAAGACATTGAAGCAAAGAAACATTCTTCTACCCCAGATAGTAATATCAAGTGATCTCTTGCCCAAAAAGAATTCATAGAAAACTTTAAAAAAGACTTTAAAATCAAATGACAGAGATGGAGTAAAAACTAAAAAAGAAAAAAAAAGAATAATCCAAGAAAACAAGATTATGAAAGGAAATCAATCAATTAGAAAAGGAGATCCAGAATCTAAAGGAAGAAAATGATTCCTTGAAAATTAGAATTGGTCAAGGGGAAGCCAGTGAAATTATAATAGATGAAGAAATAATTAAACAAAATATGAATAATTTAAAAATAGAAGAGAAAATTAAACATCTTATTAAAAAACAAGTTTGGAGTATAGATCAAGAAGAGAAAAGAAAAATAATCGGACTAACTGAAAGTTATGATCGAAAGAAGGATCTTGATACAATAATACAAGAAATAATTAAATAAAATTGTCCTGGGGGGTGGGGCAATGTGTGTGTGGGGGGGGAGTAGAAATTCAAAAAAATCCATCGATAACCACTTAAAAGAGATCCTAGGAGGAAAACTCTTAAGAATATTGTAGTCAAATTCTGAAACCCACAGCTCAAGGACAAAATATTAAAAGTATCAAGATTAAAACAATTTAAACATTATGGCACCTTGATGAGAATCGTACAAGACCTAGCAGCAGAGACATTAAAGAACTGCAGATCTTGGAACACTATATATCGAAGAGCAAAAGAACTGGGGCTCCAGCTGAAAATGTCATACCCTGCAAAGTTAAGCATTATCCTAAAGGGGGAAAAAATGGGCATTTGATCAACAGTCAGACTTCCAAGACTTTGTTTAAAAAAATGAACTTAATAGAAGATTTGACATAAAAGAGCCAAGAGAAATATAAGGTACATACCAAGGACTCATTATAAGGGACTCATAAGGACAGACTGTTTACTTTTCATATAGTAAAATGTGTGCCTAAGATTCTTATTAACAATTGGGTAGCTCCTAAGAAAGATTGGGGCAAACCTGAGTATGAAATTAATTTAATAAGCAATACCTTTTACGAAATGCTAAAAAGAGTATTTTATACAAATTAGGTGTGAGAGGTAGAATCAATACAGAGGAAATAGATGGGGAAGAAAGGTTGATAGCTCTGGTAACCTACTTTCATCAGGAATGGGTTTAAGAGGGAATGATACATATATATTCAGAAGAGTATAAAAGTTTTGTAAACTCACAAGAAATATAATGGTTGGTATAGAGAGGGAAGAGAGGAGAAGAGGGGGATCTTTAGAGGTGAGGGGGAGGGAATCATTAAAGGGGGGTATAAAAAGGTGTTTAGATTTATGGGAATAGGAAGATAGGGGAAGGATCTTGGAGGGGGGTAGGCAAGTAACTGGAGGGCAAAGTAATGGGTAGAAGTAAAGTAGAGGAGGCAGGAGGGATAGAAAACAAGAGATATGCAGAAACATAAAAACAAAGCTCAGGAGTAGAATGTGTTTAGGAAAGTATATGTCTATATGTATATACGTGTGTGTGTGTGTGTGTGTGTGTGTGTGTGTGTGTGTGTATCTACAGCTATAGAGAAACATGTCCAAACTTAATTGTAGCCTATGTAGGGGGAAGGGAGGGAAAATAAAAGACTAAAAAAAGTGCTCAGCAGAGAACAAAAGAAAACTTACAAGGAAACAAAGAAAAGATGGACAGTTCTCAACACAATGTGTATTATTTATTATACAGGGTTTTTGAAATGAAATGTTACATATTTTGAATCCTCTCATGTTCTGCTATGCAGATGAGAGGCTTTTTTATTGCATGTTTTTGTTTCTTTTCTCTATTCTGCATTTGTGTTCTGTCCTTTGAGTCTAAAATTAAAAAAAAAACAAAAGACAAAGCAGGACTTGAAGCCAAGCCTTTCTAATTCTGAGGTAGGCTTTCTATCCACTATACCATTCCTATATCTGTTGAAGGTATATTAATTTTTTTTAAAAAAATATTTTCTTTGAGAATTTTTATCTACCATGTGTTATCATGTTTGGTAGAGTAGAAAAACTTTGAATTTCTTTATGGCACATGTAATCTATATACTCCTATTATATCCAGGATTAAATCTAAAATCCTTTGCTTTAAATTCATGTATCCCCCCCAAGGCTTTTTTCTTCCTAACTTTCTTATTACTAGAAAAAGAACTACCAATCCTCTCAGTCACTTAGACTCATATCCTAAGTATCATGCTCACTTCCTTACTCTCTCTCTCATCCTCCATATCCAATCAGTTGCTAAATCCTGTCAATGCTACTTTTACAACATCTCTTTACGACATCTCTTCTCTGACATTGCTACCACCATGGTATGTGCTCTCGTTGTCCAACCTCTGGACTATTGAAATAACCGTCTGGCTGGTCTCCTTGTCTCAAGTCTCTGTCTATCCTTCACTCAGCTTTTGATGTTATCTTTCTAAAGTATAAGACTGATCATGTCCTTCAGTAAACTCCAGTGGCTCCCTCCAGAATCAACTGTAAATCTTATGTTTGGTATACAGAGGTCTTCATAACTTGATCTCCTCTTATTTTTTCCAGTTCTCTAATTCTTTATTGCCCCCATTTGCTTTGAAATCCAGTGTCACTCACTGGTCTTACTATTGCATACAAAAGACTCACCATCTCCCAACTGTGGACATTTTCAGTGGCTATCCCCCTGTGCCTGGAATTCTTGGCCTCATCATTTCTCTCTCCTCCTCCCTGGCTTGCTTCAAATCCTAGCTAAATTCTCACCTTCTATAAGAAGTCTTTCATTTTACCCCATGATCCTCACAATGCTAGTCTCCCAAAGTGCCTTCCCTCTGTTGATTACCTACAATTTTTCTTGTTTGTCTATTGCTGGTACAGAGCTGTTGTTTTCTCCATTAGACTATGAGCTCCTTGAGAACAAGTGCCTTTTTTTCTTTCTTTGTATCCCCAGTGCTTAGCGTGGTACTTGGTACATAGTAGGTACTTAATAAATACTTGTTGATGACTTTCAAAATACAGATTTATGGAAGAAATGTCTAGGTAGACTCAGATACTCCCCCACTCAAAAAAAAATTTTTTGGTGTGTGCTGCAAACCTTTTAAATAGAAAGCTAAATTTTTCTATCTAAACAGTAAAAGAAGATGAAGACACAGTTCATTAAACAAACAGCATTGATAGACTTTAATATTTCACAATATTGCTGCTTGCTTAATGAGATGGATGTGACAAAAAAATCTTCAGTCACTACCTAATTATTCCCATTAACCGATCAAATCTGGGCTTTTCATGATGTTGATTATGAACAGTAAAAGTAAATCAAGTGATACTAATAATAATTTTCAATTAAAAAACGCAAGCTAGACAATGAGCTGTTGGCCTCACTTCAGTTGTTTGAGAATAAATGCTGGTGTTTCATTAACTCTGGGGCTAGTTGGACATATGCAGATGAATTTACTACTATACTTCTAGAAATGATTACTGCAAAGCCAGAAAAACCCAAACCATAAAATATTTCATAATCAGTCAATTGTAATCATATTCCTCTGTTTTCCTACTTTCCTCATATTATTACTATTTACTATGTAGTTGGGCAGGGGTTTGGCAAACCATATCTCAAGGGACAAACAAAGAGGGCTGTCTGTTGTGTATTTTTAAATACGGATATTATTTTTTAAAAAGCTATTTTAAGATTGTAGTTTGTAGAAAAAACATAGCAAGACAGATTTGTTACATGGGCTATAGCTTGCCTACTGTTGATGTAGGACTTGGGAGGTCCAGGGCTGTTTTCTTAATAATAACATGATGATATTGATTCAGATCATCTCTAAGATTCCATCTTCATCTTAGAGTCTATGTAATACTATTCTAGTCAGATAAAAAAACAGAGTGTACCATGTGAAGGTGGAGGAGTGTGGGGTAGGTAAGACCTACAGTGTTCTACTCACCTACCTTCAACAAGTTCCCATCACCTAGTACTTTGCCTAAACTCTTTTTCCTAAGAGTTAAGTAAATTCCTACTTCATCTTAGTCTTCTAATCCTCCTGATACTGAATCCCTGACTACATGGTTTCAGATGTCTATAAAAATGCACAAAATATTGGTACTAAACAAGATGAGTCAGATATCTTGATGTAAGAAACTAAATTTTACCTCACAGGTATCACTGAGACTTAGTGAGATGCTATTTAGGATAGATTACACCTTCTGGCCCTCCCTGGACCATGGTTCCTCTTGGATGACAATGCAAACCTGGCCTTTCTGGTATGAATTTCCCTTTCTCTCATACTTCTCAAATGAGTGATCCCAGTGGGAAAGTTGGAGAACTACCTTCTCCTCATTGCTACTTTCAGACTCTCTCTTTACTCCCATCATGGGTTTATTCCTTCCTTTGAGGTTCACTCTATTCAAATTTATCACTCAATTAGTAATATGGTGGTGCTTATGCAATCCCAAGGATTTTCTCCCTCCATTCTCTGTGAATTCAGCCCATGGCTCAGTCTCTCTCTTTCCCAACTCCTACCCTTGTCCTAGAGAATTTCAACATACATGACATGTTGAAACATGCTGATAATCTCTCAGATGTTGTAACTTTTGAGTTCTTTGAGCTACTCAGCTGCCATGACTTACTCCATCACTTCCCTTCAGCTTTACATTCTTAGCATGCTCATCCTCCTAATCATTTCATTATCCCCAAGTCTTCCCATTTCATGACCATGAACTCTGAAATTCCTTTATCCAATCAAAAGCTCCATTTTTCTATGTCTCCCTGTCTTACTTCTTCTTCATTCTTACCATGACCTTCAATCCCTCAAGCCCTCTGACTCTCAGTACTTTCCTGGGCCGTTATCTTTGTTCTGGCTCCATTTTCTTCCCTTTCCAATTTTGACCTGTTAGTGAACCATTTCAATCTGATGCCTCTGAGATTTCCTGTTCCTATATCCTATTTCCACTCAAACCTTGGTAAACTTCAACCCTAGCACTTTCAACATCTGCCTCCTCTGTCTTCCTTATATGCTGTTGAAGTGAATTAGAGGAAATCATGAAACCATGCTGACTGGGTGCACTACAGATTTATGTTATCTGATTTCATTTGAGGGCTTCATTGCATCAAAGAACTTTCACTCCTCTCTGTGTGATTCTTTTGCCTTATTACAATGTCAGTTATTCTAGACTTTCTACCTTAAAACCTTCCAGGAGATAACATTTCATCTTTAAGCACAGTCTCTGATGAAGAGATGAAACTTTACCTCACAAATGTCAACACTTTTACATGTACTTTTTAATAAGCCTTTTAATTGATATTTCTACTATAGTTAATCCAAGAATCCTTCCCTCTCCCACTTTCTACAAAGTCCTCTCAAATAACAAGAAGTATTTTTAGAGAAGAAAAAAAATTAGCACAACTGATCAATACGTAGGAAAAAAATCAAAAACATGTACAATGGGTAACATCTGTGGACATTCCACCTTCACAAAGGGGAGGGTTGAGAGTGTTTTGTCATATTGCTTAATTAGAGTCTTATTTGATCTTAATAATTTTGTTACATTTACTTTTGAGTTTTTGATGTGTCATTGTTCTTTCCATTTATTTCTTGTAGTTACTATCTATATTGTTTCCTTGGTTCTTCTTATTTCACTCTACATCAGTTCATATAGATTCTTCTATGTTTTTCTGAGTTCATCACATGCATCATTTCTTATAGCACAATAATATTCCATTTCATTCATTTACCACAACTTGTTTAGCCATTCCAAAATTGATTGACACCCATCTCTCCTCCTCCAATTCTTAGGTATCACAAAAAGTGCTGCTATAAATATTTAGAGTATATGGGGACTTTATTCTCATCAACAGCTTCCTTGGGGCATAAACCCAGTAATGGAGTCCCTGGTTCAAAGAGGACAGAGAGTTTAGTTATGTTACTTGCATAATTCCAAATTGCTTTCTCAAATGTTTGTACCATTTCACAGTTCCATCAACAATGTATTAGTGACTTTTCCTTTCACAACCCCTCCGACATTGATTATTGTCATTTTAGGGTTCATTTTTGCCCACTTGCAGGATATAAGGTGAAACTTCTAGGTTATTTTGATTTGCATTTCTCTTATTATTATTGATTTGTAGCATTCTTTCATGTGATTGTGAATAGTTTGCAGTTCTTCTTTGGAAGACTGTTACTCATATTACACGCACTCTTGATCCCAGAACTTCCCATTTTCTCCCACAGATTTCCCCATGATTTTCTTCCCTATGTGTCCATTCTCTAATCTCTCCCCATCTACTGGTTACTTCCCTGTTACTCACAGAAGTGCTCATGTCTCCTTATAAAATCCTTACTGAATCAGACAATCCCTGCTAACTGCTGTACTATATTTTCTAAGCTGAGATCCTTGAAAAAAGCCTGTCTAGAGTAATTATCTCTGCTTCCTTTCTTCCTACAATCTTCTGCTCTCTTTCTGTATAATATGACTTCTGATTTCATCACTCAACTAAAACTGTTCTATATAACATCCCAAGTGATCTCTTAATTGCCAGCTCTAATAACATTTTCCCCAATCCTAATGCTTCTTGACCTTTATGAAGCATTTGATAGCAGTGGCCACCCTCTCCTAATGGAAATTTTCTCCTCTAAGGGTGTTTAAGTTCTCTCTTGGTTCTCCTCCTGTCTTACCAATTATTTCTTCTCACCTCTATGCTGATTCTTATTTGTGTAAAGCTCACTAATGCTGGGTGTACATCAAATCTCTGTCTTGGGCCTTTTTTTAAAATTCTCTATACTCTCTTCTAACATCCAGTATCTTTTCTGAACTCTGACTCTCCAGTTTTCATTACCAGTTACCTACTGGAGATTTCAAACAAGTTGTCCTGGAGATATCTTAAATGGAACATGCCCCAAACATGATAAGCACCGTTATTATTGGCCTGATCTTTACCAACAAGCAAAAATTAGTTGCTAAAGTACTAGTGAAGGGACAAATGACAATTCCAGTATAGAATTTGTGAAAGCAGAGAGGAAGATTTACCTTTCTCAAGTACTGGGCACATCAAATTTCCCAGGGTTCGTCTAGGCAGTACTCAATGGCTTAAATTTATACAGGGTAAGACAGGAAAATAAAAATGAAAAACTCTTAGGAAGGAAATTGTAATGAAGAGGATAAAGGAGAATTCCCTAAATACTGATGTGACTGCACAATCCAGTTCAGATTTTTAAAGACAGAAGACCAAAGTAAGAGCAGAGAACTCGAGATACCTAGAAAAAAATAGCGTAAGCTTATGAGAATGAGATTAGAAATAGCAAAGACCATGATAATCTCAGGCTGCCAATGAATGCTATGGTTAAGAGAAAGGATAGCTTTTGTTAAAGTTTCACTGGAAGTTAGAAGAGAAGGAAAGAAGGGATAGGACTGCTATCCAGAGTGTATATAGAGTGATAATAATGAAAAGACAGACTCCTCCACTCTTACTGGGGATATTTATCTTGTAAAAGAGAAGGCTTAGGGAGGATATGATAAATGTCTTTGGGTGTTTGAGGGTGTGTCACATGGAAAAAGAATTAGAATTATTCTACTTGGCCCCAGAGGACAAAAATAGGATCAATGTGTAGACTTAACAAAGAGGTAGATTTAATCTTGATGAAAGATATGTGTATTGGGGGTTAGGAAGAGACTTCCTAATAACTAAATCTGTTCTAAAGTGTGAGGTAGTAGGTTTCCCATCACTTGAGATTTTCAAATGGAAGCTGGACAAATATTGGCTATGTATATTTTAGAGAGGATTCTTGTTCAGGCATGGGTTGGAATAGATGAAACTGAGGTCCCTTCCAAATCTGAGGTTATGGAATTCTATGAGAAAGAAATAAATTGTTTGGGTCATAAGGGGAAGTAAGAGGGAGATTCAACAGTGATTTGCATTCAAAAGTTGGAGAATGGTAAATTAAGATGGAAAAGGGAAAGGAAAAACTTTTTCTCTTCCCTGGATTATTTGCTAGAAGAAAAAGAGTTATGATGGCAGTGCTGAAGAGAGGGAAAGAATATTTAGTCCATACCTCATCAATCACAGTTTTTCTCTACTATTCTCTATGTTCCACTCAAGAAGACTGTGGATATCTATCTATCTATCTATCTATCTATCTATCTATCTATCTATCTATCTATCTATCTATCTATCTATCTATCTATCTATCTATGTATCTATCTATCTGTCTGTCTGTCTGTCTGTCTTACCTATGTATCTATCATCTATCCATCTATCTTTCTATATATTATACAGTATATGCTACCATGTAGAGTAATAATTGTTGAGCATATTATGTTCGAGATCACAATCTAATGCCAAAGTTGAAAACTGAGAACTTTATGGGAAACTTCATCACTTCTAACTTAAGGGTTTAGGTTTCCCTTTAAAAATACTTCAGTATGTCTGAAAGGTTAACAAAACTGTGACCTTAATATATGTTTGATCTTGTTAGCTTAAACTTATTGTGATTGATGCCAAAAGAAAGATGTAGGTTGTCTAGGGTAATAACAGAGAACTTTGAGATTCCCATTGTGAATAAATCATCCCAAGTCTCTACTCTTTTTTTTTCTAGTTCGGATGTATGTCCTAGTCACAAGACCCTAAATCCTCCATTTTAGTCCTTATAAGATAATAGGGATCACAGATTTAAAGCTAAAGGGTGCCTTGGAGGCCGCTAAATCTGAACTCTTCATATTACAGATGAGGAGATTGATTCCAGAAGAGGATAAATAACTTGCATAACATCAAATAGTAAGAGTACAGAGGCAGCATTTGAACCTAGGTTCAAATACTCTTTGCAAGTCTAGTGCTGCATCCACTGCATCATTTGATGTCTCATAATATAATGGCCCAGAGATCTACCTTTATTGGTAAATCCTCATCCAGTCTTGAACAAGCAATACTGTTTTTCATTGTCTTGGTCACTAGGGTCCTGGACAGTCTCTTGTCTTATATTCTTGATCACCATAACCTACATAAGAAGAACACAAGATCAGGAGAATCATAGTATGCTGGAAATACTTTCAGGATGAGATTAAGGACATTATGTGCATGTGTGTATGTGTGTGTATGTATGTTTTTTTCCAAAGATTTGACTAAGTTTAAGATGCTCATCAACAGCTTGCTTGCAAGGTAATAATCTTTATTTTGTTAATGGTGACTTGCAATGATCTTTCTACCAAAATACAGAAGGGTTATGATCACCTTTGTTGGTGGGAAGAACAACTGTGCCAAGGAAATAATGGATATTTGGAGAATTTAGTGATACTCTAAATGAGTATATTTGGGATAACATTTTCTGCCCAATTTTCTGTCAAACATCATTGGAACAAGCAACTAGTAAAGTCAACTGGGCAGCTAGGTGTCACAGTGGATAGAGTGTCAGGCCCAGAGTCAGGAAGTCTCCTCTTGGCCAGTTCAGATGTGGTACCAGATTGTTACTAGCTGTATAACCCTGAGCAAGTCACTTAACCCTGTTTGCTTCAGTTTCCTCAACTGTAAAATGAGCTGGAGAAAAAAATGGCAAACCACTCCAGTATCTTTGACAAGAAAACCTCAAAGGGATTATGGAGAGCTAGATATGACTGAAAAATGACTCAGTAACAATAAAGTCAATTGGATGATTCTTTGTGGTTTTGCTTTGTGGCAATACAAAACGTTTTGAAAGAATGGTCCCAGGAAAAGAGTGGGAGAAAGCTAGTGCTAGAATAATACTCCCTTTTCCTATCATCTTACCCAAGATTTTGTTATGAAAATTCTATGATATAATGGAAAGAGCAGTAGACTAGAATCTGAATCTTGTCTCTCGTTTAATAGCTAAGTGATCATAGATGAGATGAAAGGCAGTTTGATCTAGTGTGGGTGTGATATCATGAAAACCTGAATTTGAATCCCATATCATGTGCTAGCTATGTTACCCTTGACAAAACCCTGGTTTTACCTTTCTTGTCTGTAAAATGATGGAATTTAAATTGATGACCTCTATGGTCCCTTCTCTCTCTATCCTTTCTCTCTCTAGATCTTTAGTCATAACTTCTTAGGAATTCAATTTCTTCACCTGAAAAATGAGAAGATTGGACTAGGTAATCATTAAATTCCTCTCCAGCTATCATGTTCAAAGATCTAAATTGAAGAGAAGCTATCAAGCAAATTATTAATAGGTACCCATTTTTCCAAACTTCTGACAGAGCCATCCATTCTACTAAATGTGGGCTACAATTGTGTTGATGTATCAGTAGAAGTAAAGCCTAAGTCAGGGGATTAAATTGTCTAGTCTTAAAATTGTGTTGGGGTGTCTGATCCCTTAGTGTAAGGAACTCTGAAAGTCCTAGTATGTTAAATGTTTTGTTACCAGAAAATTAAGGCTGTTTTAATAAAACCATATTTTGTTTTTTTTTGTTTTTAGACTCATAAGCTTTCTCCGGTCTCAAACTAGGTGTCCCACCTCTCCATAAACTTGGTCAATTTCTGTCTTGTATTCTCTCTGGAGCTGTAAAATTTCTTTGCCTGAGCAGTTCTACAATGAAAAAGGACATAAAATGGCCAAATCTATGAACTTATTTTTAGCAAATCTCTAGATCATTTCCTGGGAAGATGCATGTTTTCATCCCTAACAGTATGACATGTAAATCACTTTTCACATATTGAGAAATCCATCCATCATTTTTGTGAGATGCCCAGTAGCCCATTTCCCCCCTTTGGGATTTAGGGAAGGCCATATGAATTTAATTTTCTTAGAATACACTTCACTATTTGGTCTATGAGGTTTTTTGCAATGTGAGATACATGGATAGTTTTTTTTTTTTAAATCCCAGTCCCTGAAATATTAACTTGAAATGCCTAACAGAAGCTTCAGTGAACCTCATTTGAGATGAGAAAGCCTCTACCTCTCTAATAAAACTTTCAGATTTTTCTGATTGAATGCCATTTGAAATTACCCTCATCATGCTAACATGTACTAGGTAGCATGCAATAGGGTTGCCTCTCGACATGACCCTATTAGAGATTGCCACTTGTGAGAAAATCTATTCAAAAGTAGAGGCTGTATTAAGCCAGATACCAGGTCAAATGATACTATTTGAGGGGGGTGGGGAATGGAGAGGTGCTTCAGTCTAATGATTTGTGAAAAGTTAAGTAACAACAAATTCCATGAATATGAAATTGTGGCGAGAATGCTCTCATCATTGCTTTTATCCCTTAGCTCTTTACAGAGACAGTAACTGTGAGGGATTAGAAATGGCACCCGCTGATATGCCTGCCTCTTTCTGAAATTATGCTTTTCAAGATTGTGAGTAGAAGGTAGGTAAGAGAGGAAGGTAGAATTTTGGTTTGGATTGTCTTGGATCCTTTTCTATTCAGTAAAAGAGGAAATAGGTGTCTGAGTGTAGGAATACTGACATTTATAGGCATTTTTGCTTTTCTTAAAACATTCCTAATGACGTGGTTTTGCCACCACACAGGGTAATCACTGTTGTAGAAGTAGATGCTGAAGTTTGGGTGGGGGGCAGAGAAAAGTGATCAAGAACTGTGGAGGAGAAAGCATGGTCTCTGGGATGGAAATGATTGGGAAAAGGATATTATGAGATTTAGAATTGTGGTTGAGCCAGGGAAACTGGATCCTTTTAGAAAGGGTTATTGTCATTGTATTCTACTCTGTCCTTCTAAAGAGTCTCACTGTCTCCCATGTATATCAGTTTTATTATACTGGTTAAGATAGGGATGTCTGGTGAAGGTTTTATAAAACTTTGTAGAGTTTTATAAGACCTCTGTATGCTAATAATGCTGCCCATCAAAATCAGAAAGAATACTCAAATTGGATTAAAAAATATTGTTATTATTCTTCTTCCTACCAACACGACTATCACCACCACCACTACTACTATTCTTTTATTATTAATTACACTAATGCATCTATTATGTCATTTATCTATCAGGATACTCTTCAAGATAAGTTTTATTTACTTCATTTATACAAGTGAGGAAACTGAAGCTCAATGAAAGGAAAATTATTTGCCCAAGGTCATATAGGGGATACACGTGAAACCAGGAATAGATTTCAGATTTCTCTTAGGGTCCTATGGCTTCTGAAGGTATGATTTATCCTATAGTCTTACCTGAGAGAATACAGGACTAGGATGTTGTCAATCTTCTTTCACTGTGTCATATCTGCAGAGTCTTTTGGGGTTCTCTATGATTCAAACACCTCAAACATCTTTCAATTTCTATTTTATCCTCTGGTTCTAGAATATCGGGGCAATTTTCCTTGATAAACTCTTAAAAGATGATGTCTAGGCTCTTTTTTGGATCATGGTTTTCAGGTAGTCCAATAATTTTAGAATTATCTCTCCTGGATCTATTTTTCAGGTCAGTGGTTTTTTGAATGAGATATTTCATGTTGTCTTCTATTTTTTTCATTCTCCTGGTTCTGTTTTATAATTTCCCAATTTCTTATAAAGTCATTAGCTTCTATTTGCTCTGTTCTAATTTTTAAGGAATTATTTTCTTTTTCAGTGAGCTTTTGGATATTCTTTTTTATTTGACCAATTCCATCTTTTAAGGCATTCTTTTCTTCATCGGCTTTTTGAACCTCTTTTGCCATTTGTGTTAGTCTTAAAGTGTTATTTCCTTCAGAATTGTACCAAGCTGTTGACTTATTTTTCATGATTTTCTTGCATCATTCTCATTTCTCTTCCCAATTTTTCCTCCACTTCTCTTACTTGATTTTCAGAATCCTCTTTGAGCTCTTCCATGGCCTGAGACCAATTCATATTTTTCTTGGAGGCTTTTGATGTAAGAACTTTGACTTTCTTATCTTCTTCTGGTTGTGTGTTTTGATCTTCTTTGTTATCAAAGTAAGATTCTATAGTTTGAGTTTTTTATGCTATTTGCTCCTTTTCCCCAGCCAACTACTTGGCTTTTCAGTTCTTTGTTAATATAGGACCCTGTTTCCAGTGTGTAGTGTGCCCTGTCCCAAACCTCAGGGGTTTTGTGCAATTGTTTTCAGAGAGACTTCCAGGGGCCTATAAACTTTCACTTCTTCCAAGGTGGTATGAACAAAGGAGAGGTATTTACTCCTCTCCTGGTCTGTTCTCTGGTCTGTGAGTGACCACAAGCACTCTTTTTCTGCCTTAGAACTACGAGGAGGATTTCTTCTCCTATTCATCCATAAGCTCTGTCGCACCAGTGCTCATTCCTTCTCACCCTGGACCACTGCCTAGGAGTGCAACATAGATCCAAGCAGGAAAAAGCAAGAGAATCGTACCTCATTGCCAGCAAAGAGATCCCTGTAATCCTCCTCTGATTAGCTGCTTTATCCCCACACCCTCTGTGGGCCCAGAGCTCAGGAAGCAGCAGCAGCAGCTGCTGCTGCTGCTGCCTGCCACCATCACCTCCACAGCCCCAGGGCTGGGGCTGGTCTCTGCTCCTCTCTCACCCAGGTCTGGCAGAGTTTTCCCACTGACATTCTATGCTGTCGTTGGTGTTTGTGGGCCAAAAAGTCTGGAAACAGTCACGTATGCCAGTGATTAAGCCCCCTGAGGCCTGCTCCAGCCATTTCTGTGCCCATGCTGGACTGCACTCTGCTTCCAAACCAGTGCAAAAGACCCTTCCTCTCAACTTTCCAGTCTATCTTGGGCTGAAGATTTGTTTCACTCCATCATTTTATGGGTTCTAAAGCACTAGAATTTGTTTTGAGTCAATTTTTAAAAGTATTTGGAGGGGTTTGGGGGAGAACTCAAGCAAGTCCCTGCTTTTATTCCACCCTCTTGGCTCCACTCCACACTCTATTCCACATACCTCAAGCATCTTAAAGCAAAGCCTGAGACTCAATATCTTTCTGAGACTTCTGCTCAACATAGGGGAACACAAACACAAGGAAATCTATCTAGATTTCTAAAAGCTTAATGACTCTGTGAAGATGAAGTCCAACATGTCTCCCTTCTCCCACTTTTCAAAACAGTTCCTTACAGCACAATAGGTTGGTAATTTGGGGAACATCAAGTCAGAAGCTTAGGTACACCTTGTTTTTGTATGGTAACCTTCAGCAACTTCAAAATATAAGAGAGACTAATGCCTTCTTGTTGGCAGCTGTTGACACCTTATCCCTGCTTTCCTTGCTAATAGTGGCAAATATTTTCTGACTACAAATGCAGGGCTTTTGACACCATACTGTGCTGTCACTTTTTTTTATTATTCAACAAATACTTAACAAGTCTCTATATTTTGCAAGGCATTGTAGGGATGGGGAGCAATGATAATAATAATAGCATAGTTATACAATGCTTTAAGATTTACAGGGTACTTCCACCTGCATGATCTTTGCCCTCAAGGATTTTACAATCTAACAGAAGAGATAAGACATGTATGCAAAGGAGAAAAAATTTAATAAATTTCAATATGTGTACAGTCATTCACAATTCATTTGAAGAGAGATTTCTTTGACTCTTCTTCCTTGCCCAGGGGAAAGGATCTGAAACTATCTTGTCTTGGTTTCCCTGGCTATAAGATGTTCAATTTAAAAGACATTAAATTAAACTATAATGAGATTTTTCCCTCTACTTAGTACAAAATGCACATATGTCAACTAGCAAAAAATAAGTGTCCTTTGAATAAACAACATGTAATGCAAAACAGTTACATTATTTGAATGGTAAGGATATTTTTGAGGGTTAACTAATTGAACTTTTTGAAATAGCAAGAATCACAAAAAGGACCTACTGAATGTTACAGGTGGATGACTTTCCAAATGTGATTTTTGTAAACAAAGCTATATTTGAACTATAAAAGTGCAGGAGAGTATAAGAAGAAGCCACAACATTTCTAGGGGGGAAAATCCCCAATTCAATTCATAGATAAACATGATGTAAGCTACCATTATTAAGTGTAGTAAAACATCTAAATTGTTTTCAAATAGTCTTATAGAAAACTTATAAGATCAACATGAATCAACTTCCTCTTTTCCTTTCCTCCACCTCCAAAAATGATTTACTTAAAAGGTTTTCCCCAAATTGTTGATGGTTAAGTTAGCAAAAAACCACCCACAGCCTAAGTAAGGAGATAGCTCTGACTGGGGTTTGGTTTTCAAGTTTTTGATAAAATTCTCATTTACTTTCTATTTGATTTTGAGGCATTTTCTTCTACTTTAAATAGTATTTTAAAAATAATACATAATATTACTTAAAATTTTCTTTCATCTCCAATCTTCAGTGGAAGTAAATGATTTCGAGCCAGAAGAGAGGTTACAGATCAAGTAATTTGACCCCATGGTTTTATTATTATTGCTGGTTTTTGTTTTTTAATAATTAACTTACTTTAAACTTAAATAAAATAAGAAAAAAGAAACCCATTAAAAACTTAAATGCAAAATAAGAAAAGAAAAAAAAAACACTGCCATGGGCACAGCAGAATGTGAGAGGATTCAAAATATACAGCAATAAATTTCCATTTCAAGAAAGCCTTTAGAACAAATCCTACACGTTGTGTTTGGAGCTGTCCATCTTTGCTTCCTTGTCAGTTTTCTTTTGTTTTCTGCTGGGTGCTTTTTACTTTGTTCTTTTTCCCCTTCTTCTCTCCCCTCCAAGAAGACTAAAATAAAGGTGGATATAGTTATGCATATTCATGTATATACACACACATATATACATACATACACATACATAAACACATATATAAACTTACATATGCACACATATAAACATGGAGATATACACATACATATATATATATATATATATATACTTACATGTACATACATCCACTTAGATATCTAGAATCTTACTCATATATAGATATATGCATTCATATGCATCTATATAAGACTGTGCTATATTTATTTGTCCTCTCTTTCTCTGAGGGTAGATAATTTCTTGTGTCATAAGCATGAGTCTTTCTGACCCCATGGTTTTTTAAGACAAAATTGAGATTCCAAATGATGACACTACTTGTGTTCAAGATCACACAGACAGTAAAAGAACTCAGATCCTTTAACTCCAAGCCCAGTATTTTTTGCACTAAATCATGTGAAAATGAAACTTCAAAGTTTTTGGAAGAGTGACTACACATTGAGTAGAAATGCCACAGAATCTTAGAACTCTGAGGAACCTTAGTACATTTCCTTTTAACCCATCCCTCTGGAATCCTAGGTTTGGGATAAACTGTGTGAATTAAGCTATGTCCATTCATGTTTTATATATATGTATATATATATATTATATAAAATAATCAAAGATTTATACCTCAATTGGGTGGGAGAGAGACTGAGAGAGACATAGATTGTGACATAGAGAGAAAGGCACAGAAGGAGAGAGAGAGATTTGTTAAGTGCTTACTATATGCCAGACATCAAAAACAGAAGGAGCATACACAGTTTCTACCCTAAAGGAGCATATATTCTAAAGGGGAAAGATAACCCATAAAAAGGAACTGCAAAGTTGGGAAAGCTGCTAACAGGAGGCAGAAAAGTCCTAAGGGTGAGGAATTCAGCTGAGTGTAAAGGGTGCATGACTTGGGCATCTCATGAAATGGTGGCCTAGGCTAGAAATTCACCAGTCAGAAGACCTTATGGCAGAGGTATCAATAATGTTAGAAGCATGTAATATATAATGGATAAGATTTTGAAACTGATGTGATTCTCAGAAATGAAGGCTTTTTCTTGGTGTCCCTATAAATCCTTAGACCAGGGCTACAGTCTGGTGAAGTCAGTTGTTTTTCTTCTTAGTATATTTAGTAAAATGTGCACTCTCTCTCTCTCTCTCTCTTTTTCTCTCCCCTACACACGACACACACACACACACACACACACACACACACACACACACTTTTTAATTCTTTGCAGTAGGCCAGTCTATGATGAGATTATAAGCAGAGGAATAGATGTCTACCAGGTTATCAATGTTTCAGTTGATTTGTGCTATCGTTGGTGTCTGCACAGATTGCAGCCCATCTCCAGTTTACCTTGTGTGACTCTTCTCTCTGCCCTGTTCCCCCAGGGCCATCCTCAACATGCTGGGTCTTTTCTCTTGCTGTCTTCATTTTACATGGATACCAATGCTGCATGTTGGTTGTGCATTTCTTATTCTTTACCTTCAGAACATGGCCAGCTAACCTCCTTTTCCGGTCATATATCTCTTTGATTATATCTTTTTTTTTTTTTTTGGTAAGCCATTTTCCTTTGGGATTATGAGGGAGTCTATTGACACCCACTATGGCTCTCTCCACTGCCCTTTGAGTGTTTTTGATTCCTCAGAGATTGGGGTATTCCATGATCCACTGCCATATTGTGAAACTGGAAGATGACTGGTATTAAAAAGATGAATTTTTGCTTCAAGGAGATGCTTGTGGTCACTGGAAGTGCTATACAATTTCTCAAAGTGCAATTCAACACACTCACTTCCTCCTGTTCAATTCTGGGCTCAGTTTATTTTCCATCCAAAGTGTCCAGGCAAAGTGTATGGACTGATGGGTAAGCCTTATGGGTTCTCCATCTAACTACAGACAACAGCTTGAACAACAGGAATTCTTGTGTAGTACAGTGGATGAAGTGACTTGAAGTCAGGGAGAGCTGTTTTCAAATTGTGTTTCAGACACTTAGCATTGTATGACCTTGGACAAGTGACTTACTCTTTCTGAGTTCCAATTGTCTCACCTATAAAATTGGAAAAATAATAGCACCTACTTCCCAGTTTTGTTGTGAAGGTCACAAGGAGATAATGAAGATGAAGCAAATCTTAATACACTACATAAATGTGAGCTATTATAATTTGTTCAAATGGTTTTTAATTTGAGAATAGTTGAGCTGAACCCTTTGAACAATTTTAGATCTCATTTAGGAGGCTCTGCAGTGTTCAAGGTCCAAGTCAGAGGCACAATGGAGACAGTGCTGGGGCTGGAGTCCAAGAAACGAGTTCAAATCCAAATTCAGACACGTACTAACTTTGTGACTCTAAGAAAGTAGCAACCTCTGTCTGTCTCAGTTTCCTCAACTGTAAAGTGGAGATAATTATAGCACCTACATCCCTGAGTTGTAAGGATCAAATGAAATATTATTTGTACATTGATTTGGGGTTGTATGGGAACTTAGAGATTTAAGTGATCCATCTTCCTCATTTTTTATATGAAGAAACTAAGGCAGTAAGTGAACATATGACTTGCTCAAGACCGTGCAGGCAGTATTTTTCTCAGACCTTTTTGTTCCATCTCTAGTCTTTCTTCCACTACACCAAGTGACAGTGAAATGTCAAGGTTTATGGAAATTTAACTTCACATTTAATAGAAATTTCATAGAGCTGTAGAGATCTAAGGGACCTTAGAGATTACTGAGTTGACTCTCCTCTTTTTTTTTATATTTGAGTTCCAAAGAGGTTCAGGGACCCATCCAAGGGTACACAGTTATTGATAGAGCAAAGATAAGAACTTAGGTCTTCTAATTCTTACATAGTTCAGTATTCTTTCTATTAACCCATATAGTAAGCACAACAAGAATATATATATGCATATGGATGTATATATTTATGTATGAATGAATGAATGTTTGCATATTTGAGGTCAACCTGTGATTTGATTAGTATATGGAGCTCCTAGTAACAAAAGTCTTTCAATCAATGCAGACCAGACACTGTTCTTCAGACTTACGGTTTTAGAGAGTTGCACAGGGCACCAAGATAGTAATTTTTCCAGGGTCATAAGTCAGTTCTGTGTCAGAAATAGGCCTTGAATGTAGGTTTTCCTGATTCTGAGGCCAGCTATCTATCTACTGTACAAATCAGTCAATCAAAAGAACATATATTAAACATTCAATGTGTGCCAAGCAAAAAAAAGTTAAAAAAAAAAAAGGCCCTCCCTCAAGGAGCTAACATTCTAATACTGAAAACCACATAGAGATAATTATGTAAATACATGATATACAAAGAGCAAATGGAAGAGAATCTCAGAGGGAAAAGATTCCTGCAGAAGATCAGATTGAACCAATTCCTGAAGGAATCCAGAGAAATTAAGAGGCAGAAATGAGGGGGGAGAGCATTGCAGAAATGGGGGACAACCATTGCAAAGGCATAGTCATAGGATATGAAGGGTCTTGTTCCAGGAACACTGAGTAATGAGTATGGCACTGCTTGAGTGGCAATCTGAAACAGCAGATAGGAGCAGTTGCCATGAAGTCAAGAAGATCTTGGTTCAACTATTGCTACCTTCTTATGCTAGCTATGTGATAGGATGCAGGCAAGATGCTTAATATTTCAGATGTGTGAGGCAACTCTCTATATAAATTTCCCTCCTGTTCTTCACTATGGGAGGGCATTTCTAGACAGGCAGTCTCCATACCAATACAATCACAGATGATGGGGGACTAGAAGGGAAGCAACCAAATATCAACAAAAGACATAATTTGTGATACTTGTGTGATAGGAAACCAACTTTTAAAGGAGGAAAAAATACCACACCCATTTTTTAATTTTAACATTCATTTATTCAGCCAATTAGGCACCTATCTGAGTATATCTGGCAAAACTGATGCAACCTCAATGTCTTTTTTATTCTAGCACCACAAATGATGGACTGATGTTTTCACCATTTTGTTTGCAACATTGGTCCTTTCTTGCAGCTGGGGGTCTTTGCTCTAGAGGTTACTCGGTGTATCTACTCTGAATGAGTCACCCTAACTCAAATCTCAACATATCAGGTCAATTGGTCTCATATAGTACTCCTTTCCTTTTCCCCAAACTCAGCAATTCTATGTAATTACTTGGATTGTACTTTGAGATGTTTTTTTAAAATTATTTCTACACAAACTTTTTTGATATGATCATGGCCGCATGAACTTAACAGATGCCTATAGCTCATGTTGGGAGATTTAGAACAATCAGGAGAAGAACCAGAAATTAGGGTGGAGGCTGTTAAAGAAGTGGTAGGAGGCTAGTATTTTGCACAGTAATGCTTCCAATGTACCCAGGAAAATTTTTAGTCTGTGGACTTGAGTTGCCAGTATAACTCTTCCCACTAACATCTCAAATTAGATCTTCTTAGACTTCACACAAGGAGAAATCTTTAAGATGATTCCATGGTTTGCCAGAAGAAATGGAAGCCATCCTCAGACAGAAGATGCAGAATTCAAATTTGGCTTTCAAGATGCCTAGCAGGGAGGGGAGCCATTGCTAAAATATGAGGTTTCTATTTCTTCTGCTTTCAGATTCTAATGGGAGTCATTCTACAAGTTTTTTCCTAGGGAATCTTAAACTTATTCACCTCAAGTTTTCTTTCCACAGAACAACATAGTCTCATGAGAAAGGATAAAATAGCTTAAGGGACTGAGAGAGAGTTAGAATTTTGCGGGGAGGCAACTTATCCCCTTCTGGTATTTAGTTGATACATGTTCCCTCTTCTCTCTTTTCCTTCTCTTTGTCTCTGTCTCCCCAGCAAAGAACTATTTTGTGGCATTTAGAGCAGGAGGGTAAATGTATTTTCTTTACAAGGACTTGGGCAAAATTTGGGACGTAGAAATGGAGATGAAAGAACACGAATCAAGGGAGCTTCTTTGGCATCAAATCCTATCATCTGTGACTAGATAGCATCCTCCCCTCATCTCTTACCTCCATGTAGATCCCCTGCAATGAGGCAGGCAGAGGCTGAATCTGGCCATCAGACAGCCACAAAATATAAGTGAGCTGTCCAAGCTGACCTGTTACTGGTAGAGCAAGAAGCTGAATGGAAGCTATTTGCAGCAGACAGTTGAAAGGGTTAAGGAAGAGACTGACTTGCCTTAAATTGGTTTTTTAGGATGACTATCACCTTATCACTTCTCAGTTGAGGTTTCTGAGACCAATCACAATTTAGACTGCTCTCTCTCTCTCTCTCTCTCTCTCTCTCTCTCTCTCTCTCTCTCTCTCTCATTCTCCCCCTCCCTTTCTCTCCCTTTCCCCTCTTTTCCCTCTCTTCTCTCTCTTTGCTCTATCTCTGTCTGTCTCTCTCTGTCTCTCTCTGTCTCTCCCTCCCTCCACCTTCCCCCTCTCTCCCTCTCTTTCCTCCTCCTCTTTCTCTTCTCCCTCTCTCCTATCTCCCTGTTTTGTCTTTCTCCTATCTCCCTCTTTCCCTCTCTCTCCCTTTGCACCACCCTTCTGCTTATATTCTCCTTCCCTCTCCCACTCCTCTTTTCTCTTCCTCCTCACTTTTCTTCACAGTACCTGGAAGTTGGTGCTTTGTAGAAGTTAAGGACCAAACCAAAGCAGGCAAATGGAATGTGTAGGTTATTTACGGATTGTTGCTGAGCAAATTTAATCATAGCCCTGCTGTAACTCTATCATCATTTCCCTTGACGAGAACATCACAGACTTAAATTTTGTAAAGGAGGGAAAAGTGGCCATAATCCAACTGTAACAGTAACAGCCAATTCTGCTGTGATGGGAAGAGGCTCTGTATTAGTGCCAATACATTAAACCAACTTTCGAATTGCAGGGGGGAACTTAATTGCCATTACAATTCCCTTGGCGCTTCTGGGAGAAGGTAACAGAGACGCTTGAATGAGCATTCATTTCCAGCTCAGCAGTGTGTGTGTGTGTGTGTGTGTGTGTGTGTGTGTGTGTGTGTCTACATTTGCCCTGATGGTTAGTGGTAGTACTGGAGGACAAAATATTTCTGAAACAGGCTGGCCCACTTGGTTCCTGGTGCACTCTCTTTACAAATCATCTGCCTTTCAGAGATACATTAAAATCATAGATTTAAAGCTGGAAGGGACCTTAGAGGCCACTGAGTACCACCCCCTCTCTCTATAGATCAGGAACTGAGGCACAAGGGGTTAAATGATTTTCCCAGTGTCCCAAAGCCAATAAGTGTCAAAAGTAGTCAGCTTCTTTATCTGTAAAATATGACAGACTAGATAATCAACAAGTTATTTTTTAAGTGCTAGTATTTGTCATTTGTCATTCTAGATGGTAAATACAAATAATGAAATAACCTTTACTTACAGTGAACTTACATTCATTACTTACTAAGGCCTCTGAGCTTTAAAACAGATTCCATGTTTTGTAATCCTTTCTCTTATAAGGAATTGGAGGTCAGAAGGAACTTCCATCTGCACTGTCTTTTTTCCCAGTAAACAAGGGACACTACTCCTTTTGAAGCTGAATTTTATCTTTGTATCTGGTTACAGATTTTGACTCACCCACTAAATCATTATGAAAGTGCACTGATTTTCAGATTTTTATCATAGAATTATCAGTGTCCTTTAGTCCTACCAGCATTTATTAAATGCCTGCTTTTGAAATTAGCAGATTCAATGGATACATTACTGACTTTGGGGTCTGGATGATCTGAGTTCAAATCTTATCTTAGATACTTACTAGCTGTGTGACCTCAGGAGAGCCCTTGATCTCCCATGACCTCAGTCTTCTTATCTGTATAATGAAGGAGTTTGGTTCCATGTTCCCTAAAATCCCTTCTATCTCTAAATCTCTAAAATTTTGAATTAGACACTGGGGATGCAAAAAATAAAAACAATCCTTGTCTTTGAGAATCAAGAACTGGCAGAGACCTTAGGGGTCATCTAGTCCAATCCCTTCTTTTTGAAGATGAAGAATTGAGGACCAAGGGTGGTAAGTGACTCTCCCAAGATGACACAAGTGGTAAGTACAGAGTCAGGATTGAGTTTGAACTCTCTAACTACAGGGTCAACACTATTCCCAATGGTCTTTCCACATGGACAGCCATTCTATGTCCTCCATCGAGTCTAACACATGATAGCCACCCCCCTTTCCAAAGACTTCTAACTTTCTAACATCAGTTTGGAGCAGGAGGGTAAATCTATCAATCACCTCTATCAACTATCTATCTACCTATCTATCTGTGTATCTATCATCTGTCATCATCTACCAATCATCTGTCAATCATTAATCATCCATCAATCATCTACCTATCTGTTCATACTGTACATATATACATATTGCATGAATACATGAAAGGATATATATATACGTACACATATGCACTATATATATATTTATATACACACATACACCCTCCTATTCCAAACTGAGATTAGAAATACCTACAAACACATATACATGCATGTCTACATATATACATGCATGCGTGCATACACACATGCATACATACATATATAGATTTTGTGGACTAGCCTGATTGGAGAAAATAATACATGGAAATAATGGTTGAATAGACAGAGTAGCAATACATTATGAAAGGTCTCAAAAACCAGTTGAGATTGGGGATCAATTCGGATTAAACTGAGCCATGAACATCAATCACCACTCCAGAACCACTGGTATTATTCTGGAGCTAGATTCTAGTCTTTTCTTCTTGCTTTCAGCAGAATGAACAGTACAAGTGAGACCCAAAAGGAGACAAACCTCAGCTAAAGTCAACGAGCAAACCAATGGGAATTGTTGGGATATCTTGCTAAAACTCTAGATGCACAGAGCATAAAGAAAGGCCATATGTATCCTCTGTCTGCAGTGCATAGCTACCTTTGGGCCATTTTTCAAAGCTTGCCTCAGTATTACCTGTCCATTTCTCTACTCTATATCTCTGCTTCCCACACCTCAACATTTCAGGTAGGAAAAAGCTATGCTGTCTTCTGCTGATCTCACTCTATCTCTGACTCATTCCCTCTCCCTCTAGGAACTCTATTTCTCACCTGCATCCTACCATTTTAATAACCTAACTGAGATCTGTCTTATCCTAAGGTGCCTATCTCAGAGCTTCTGGGATTTTGGAATCAGAACAATTTCTCCTTAATCTCTCTCTGCACTCCATATCCCTTATGCATTCTGGTATTGACCAGTGATTCAGGGTGGTGGGATGGGAGAGGAGCTAGCCCCATCAACTGCCCTCCCTTAAGGTATCAAGCACAGTGCCAGACCCTTCTAGATATTTTAGAAAAAGCCTATTTCTTTGAAAACATATAATGAATCCAGGCCCCAAAATCCCTCCAACTTTCCACATTTCCATCCCTTAGGAAGCATGTTATCTTTTAGAAAATTTTCACTCAAGGTTGTCTTTAATTTTCTTTCAAACCACTAGTTTCAAGTGGTTAAAAATAGGAAAGACAGTCAAATGCAGTGTATTATAGTTAAAAACATGGAAAGCAGCTTCTTTTTAGTGGAGTCATGCTGGATTTGGAATAGGATATTAGGATCTGAGTTCAAATTCCACTTCTATTACTTACTTTTTGTGTGATGATCATCATGTCCCTCAATTTTTCAGGACTTTGGTTTCTTCACCTGTAAAAAAATGGAATTTAACTCTATAGGTGCAAAGATATTTTCTAAATGTATTATATGGTATGCATAGTAGAAGCCAAAAATAGGTCAAGTCAAGTCAACAAATATTCATTAAATACGTAGCTTGTGCTCGGGAATTCAGATACAAGCAAAAAGAAAGACAGTTCTTGCCCTGCAGGAGGGGGAGATGACACATAAAAGGTGAAAAAAGAGAGGAACAGGTAGAAGATGCCTACTTGGAAGCATGGTAGAGAAAGTTTGGAGAGTTAAACACAGAACCCAGAGAGAAATGAAGATATTCATGGCTTGGGAACTTTCCTTAAAAGAGAAGTTTTCCGGGAAACCAACCAACTAGATGTAAGACCCATGGGGTAGAATGAATTTCACAAGTGTAATTGTAATGATAAGTCTTAGCTTTGGAGAAGAGAGGGAGGAATACATATCTCACCTTTTCTTGGATAGCTGTGGGACTATGGGTATAAAACGTTGCATATATTCTCAGACATGGCATCTGTGTTGGCTAGTTTGGATTAACTGCTTTTCTTTTCTTACAAAGGAAACCTCTCTGGGTGAGCGGTGGGAAATGAAAGACTAAGGAATGACACCTAGAAAGGATGTGGCAAAAGCAGACCTCTCCAGACAGAATTTACCTCTTCTTATTTGGAGGATCACAGCTGACTGATGAGAGGAAAATCAATTGATTAAACTAATCACACTAAAGTCTGAATGACTGACTTCCTCTTTCATTCCTTAAATACATCATCAATTTATTTCAAAAACTATATTTTTGATATATATATGTATATATGTATATACATATATATATAACTGCTATGTCTTGTAAGAGAATTAGGCACAAATGATATATAACTCCTATAAATTAGTATTCATATGTACATCCTAATGAATCTTTAATTGGTAGAATTTCAAGTCGAATGGTGGAGATGCTTTTATTTCTGTCAAATTTCACCACCTAGCCTGCTCTATCTATGAGTAAGGCTATTTCTGGGAGCTAGGTGGATAATAATGATAATAGTAATAGCAATAGTTAATATTACTGTAGCATTTTAAGATTTACAAAGCACTTTACATGTTTTCTCAATTGATTCTCACAACAGCATGGGATATAGGTGCTACTATTAGTAGAGGGAGGTATACTATTTATGAGAAGAACAGTCTGTTGGGGCAGTTTTCAGAGGAATAAGTTAAAGATATCTATAATCATATGAAAAAATGCTCTAAATCACTGTTGATTAAAGAGATGCAAATCAAAACAACTCTGAGGTAACACATCACACTTATCAGATTAGCTAATATGACAAAAAGAGGAAAATTATAAATGCTGGAGAAGTTATGGGAAAACAGGAACACATTCGTTGTTGGTGGACCTGTGAGCTGATCCAACCATTCTGGAGAGCAATTTGGAACTATGCCCAAAGGGCTACAAAAATGTACCTACCATTTGACCCTTTGTATCCCAAAAAGATCATAAAAATGGGAAAGGGTCCCATAAGTACAAAAATATTTATAGCAGCACTCTTTGTGGTGGCCAAAAACTGGGAGGATTCCCATCAATTGGGGAATGGCTGAACAAGTTGTGGTATATGAATGTAATGGAATAGAAATGACAAAGACTTCAAAGAGGCCTGAAAGGACTTATATGAACTGATACTGAGTGAAAGGAGAAGAACCAGGAGAACATTGTACACAGTAACAACCAAAGTGTGTGAAGAATTTTTCTGGTAGACTGAGCCCTTCACTGCAAGGCAAGGACCTGGAACATTCTCAAATGAGTCTTGAGACAAAAAAAAAGGACTCGAGTTCAGAAAAAAAACTCGTGGAATTGAAATGCAGAGTGAAGAAGAATATTTTCTCTTATGTTATGTTTTATTTTGTTTGGGTTTTTCTCATAGTTTCTCCCTTTCATTTTAATCTTTCTGTGGAACATGACTAATATGAAGGTGTGTTTAATAGGGATGTACGGATAGAATCCATATAAGATTGCATGCCATTTTGGGCAGGGAGGAAGAAGGCAGAGGGAGAAAATCTAAAGCTTATGGAAGTGATTATAGAAAACTGAAAACAAATAAATTAATAATAAAAATTTAAATTTAAAAATAATAAAGAATAGTCTGTTGGGACACCAGCCTCTTGTAAATCAAAGGGTAGGCTCCCTCTGAAGGAATAGGATGATAATTCCTGATTTGGATAAAAAGGTGAGAACAATAATTATATCTGGCATCATATATAATTTCTTTTGATTCTTGTAAAACCTTGTAAGGTAAGGTATGCCAGTTTTAGAGATAAGGAAATTCAGATTACTAGAGGTTAAATGACTAAGTGACTTGTGCAGGGTCAAACAGTTTGTAAGTGCCTGACCTTCAAACCTAGGTCTTCCTGACTCCAGGTACATCACTGCATTATACCACCTGGTGCCTCAATCGGTCCCATAGAGTAAGTGACCTTAAAACTAGGATGTGTAACTTTAGGACATTCTGGGATCATAAGGCTTCTTTGGAGATGACCTTTGACCACACTGGAAATAAATATACTAAAGTTCAGTCAAGGACTTTTACTTTGCCTCCAAGATCACAAGGTCCAAGATCAACCATTTCCTTCTATAGGCATATGAGGTTTATTGGGTATCAGGGAGCTAGGGCAGTAGGCAAGCGTGAGAACTGAGGGGAAGATTGGGATTTGAAACATCACGTGTTTAACAAAAAGCATACCTGTTAGCTGTTGGAGCAGGTGGAAAGGAAAAGGGAGAAATGATTCTCAAATATTTGGTTTGTGGACAATCACTTAAAAAAAGTAAGAAGACCTGGTTTTCAAATCTTACTTTTATAGATCCCGAGGACTTTCAAAGGTCTTCTTTCTGATTTTCTCAAATGGTATCAGAAACATTTAATATAATTATATAAAAGTATTATAAATTACAGGTATCTATATACCTGCTTATTATTTATGCCTAATCACCATGCATTACAATGACAATGTGCGTATTATAAAATGTCGCATTCACTTGATTGTTATTATAAATGAATTATGACCCTAAATAAGTTTTGTCCATATATTTCAATTTTCATTTTTATTGTTCAGGCACCACAAGGGGCAACTTAAACAAATGAGAGATCACATTGTTTCTAAGCACTATTGAAAAGTTAGAAAAGCAAATGGAGAATTATTCCTCACCTTTCTCATTTCCCAGCATAGCAATTCAGTGCCTTTTAAAATAATTTTCTTCTTTTTCTTTTCTTTCTTAGTACCCTCATGTTATAAAAGAGTGATTCCATTACATGAATGCTTCAACCACATTAGATTTACATGTGAACAGTCATTTACATTATTTACATGAGCTTTGTGGATTGTTTTGGAATTATTTTCCAGATGAAGCCATTGTATGACTCTGGAAGATGTAATATATTAGGGACCTGGAGTTACAAGGAGTGTTTATATCGAGTATAACCCATGACTCAGAAGTTTACATGCCTGATGTTTACATGACTCAATCTTGGGGGCTTCTTACTGTGGCTTACTCCTCTACACAGGGTTTCCTTAGGAAGGTCAGAATTTGGCTTCAGTTTCCAAAACCAAAGGAAAAGCTTCCATTTTCATATAAACACTCTGTTTAGCATGAAATATAGAAAGACTTTATTTAACCTTAAAGCCAAAGGAAAAGAATCAACTTGAGCCCATGCATAGTTAAAACAACTTTCCCCTTGATGAGTATCATCTTCTCCAAGGACTTATATAGCACTGCACATTAATATTATTATACTAAGGTCGAAGTTCTTCTGTAAGAGGCCAGTTCTCATGGTCTCTTAAAAGCCAATCCCTTCTGCACAGTCCACATATCTCCCAGTACCAAGGAAAGTTAAGGTTCAGTTTTGCTCTTCTGTAGAGTAAGACTCTGTCCCTGTCTATACCTTGGTTTCAGATCCTGTTTGGTCCAAGAACTCCCCTGCTGAATGGGGTACCAGAATCCCTCCATTGATCTGCCACTGGTTCCCTGGAGGACATATTTCCCTAGAGTACATAGTCTACATGAGACATGTCCCTAAGGAACCCATATAAGTAACACCAGCTTCGCTTTTTGTTTGACCTCCTCTGTCTGTGTCTACACTTCCCTTTTCAAAAAACCAGGTACAATAATGTTTAGCTCAGGTGTGTGAGTTGCCTCTGATTTAGTCAATTAATCATTTTCTACATGATATCCATGGAGAATCTCAGAAGAATAAAATCAATCTATACCTTTTCAAAGAACCATTGTTAATACTAGGACAAAGTCCTACTCAGTGGGTGACAATGAGGATTTTATATCTTGTAGAAGAGACATCAGACAGAGACCAAGTAAACAGAACACTGGGTATGGAGTCAAGAAGACCTGAGTATGAGCACTGTTCCAGATTCTTAAAGGTTATCTGATCCTAGATCTTTCTCTGAGTCTGTTTCCTCATCTATAAAATGAAGAGTTAGGAATTACTGAGTTCTAAGTTTTTTTTTTAAACTCTAACCCTATAATCCAACAATCCCTAGAGCCCACTGGGATAGGACTCTCTCTTCGTTGGTGGAGATGAATGCCCTGCCCTGTGTGAAGGATAAGGCAGAGTTAATGCGAGCGGGAGAGTTCCAGTCTTCTTCAGTTTTCTTTAGGACTCTTCAAGCTTCTAGTCACTTCAAGCACTTCTGGCTTCCAGCTGTGAGAGGGAAAATAGAAAAAGCCAACCTCACTTCATGTTGCTGAAGGAAAAGATTGGGAGATATGAGAGAAGCTGGCAATCTCCATCATGTCCCTATCTGAAATGGTGAAGTGGAGACTTCGGAGAATTTCCATTTGAGTGAGATCTAGAACTCAATCACTTGGTTGAGTCATTAGTTCAGTCCCAATGGGAGAGCTCCTTTACTCTGTATCATATGATATATGTTATCCTGTGTAGGCTTTCTCTGATTTCTATTTTTGCTCTCATTTGATTAAATGGGTTTTGTTGCTATTTGATATGTATATTCATTGTGGAACTAATATTAGTTGGGAAAGGAATCAAGTCTTGAATACAGAACTTAGGGTCCTCCTTCCTCACCCCAGTAATGACAAAGTGATCAGAAGTTAGCTTGAGAAGGGAGTAGAAATATATGCTATCCCAGTACCCCCTTCCTCTGAGGAGAACAAGAGTGGCCTAACATCTTACTCCTCCTCCCAGAAGGAATTAAAGTCTCCTATGGAGAAAAGTAGGGGAAGATCTCTACTCTGTCTTCCTTTGAGCCACACAATGTCAGCCCTAAGTACAGAGTTCTCTCTGTTATGATCCTATGTTAAAGCTAGAAGGGACCTTAGGGCTTAACTAGACATTTTTTACAGATGAGTAAACTGGCCCCTAGAGACAAAGTCACCTGTCCAAAATCTCATAATAGTTTGTTTATTACACAGTTTGTGGTCTGCATGTTTTATGTTATTACCGATGGGAATTATTTGGCTTAAAAAATCATAGTCTCATCAGCACAATTATATTCTCCTTTCCTCAACATAAATGAGAAAATATACTCTTGGCACGTGAAATGCAAACATAAGAAATCACAAAAAATCACAAAAAAATAGCAAAAGTATCCATGGATACTGGATAGGAATAGTGCCATTTATCTTAGCATTGCATTCTGTAAAAGTAAGGATCCCGACATACACAGGAGGGCCTGCTATCACACGTTCTTAGATCTGCATTTCTAAAAAGAAAGCAACTTTTGAGGGGTCAATAATCACTTTAATCAAGCACATACATCATTCACTTAGTTCAGGAAAAAAAGTCAGCACCCTGAGCTTCAGAGAAAATACAGAGAAGTGAAAATCAACAGATATGGTTCCAGCTGTCTGACATAAGCAATACATATATCATAATCAACAGACAGATCCAGCTTTCTGACCATTACATACATACATTGTTACCAAAGAGAGAAGCACCAACATCTAGGTTTTCAAAGCTGAGGAGTTCCTTAGCAGCTGCCCAGAGTCTTGTCTAGTCAAAAACTTCCAAAGAGTAAGACCCCAAAGTAAAACTTCATCTCAGAGTCCTTATACACTTTTTAGAGCCAAGAGGGCATCATAACCCTGGAGAACCAGTGCCTCATTAACAAAAGGTGTTGGCTTTCCTACAAATCTTCCCAGGCCCCTTAATGGGTGGGCAAGATCTTTGATCACATTATTCAATCAGAGGTACTTGATTATACTAAAACAAAAAAATGCATTATCAATACACCTTCCCTGTACTGTTCACTAGCTTCTATGGAGAAGTGTTTATTCTGCTAGGTACTTTTTCTCCTGACATTCAATGAGTTACTTCTCAATGACAAAAATAAAACAAGTAAGAAATGACTGACATGAAAAGGGTAAGTGACAGGGTATCTTTTTCATTCTGTAACCATCTTAGAGCATCACTTTGGTTCTTTGGAGGAAGATACGAGCTTATCTCCTAGACACTTCAAGTGATACTTTGGCACTGAAGTATGTTGGGATGATCCAATAATTCACTGATTTTCATGATGGCCTCAGGGAGAAGAGATGCTCCACTAAAGAGCATTGATCAGTGAACAAGAAAGAGCTGCCCACGAAGTAGATTTTAAAGATGAATCAACTTACTTTATCCCTCTCTTCTTCCTATTTTTTTGAATATGTGAGTGGGGCTGAGAGTTCTTTCTTAGTTTAATAGTAGGTTTCTTCTCTCCTTCATTCACCTTGGCAGCAAAGTCAGCAAATATACTTACTTTGTCTAGATGATCTTGAGACTGGATAATACCATTACTGGCTGCCTGTTCTTTTTTGTGGTTATTTCCTTGAGCACAGATGGATAAACAGTGATCATAAGAGATGGACTTTGAGGGAGTGGCTACCTCTGGAGTTCAGGAGTTTGTGAATTCCTTATGGGTTTCTGATACTGGATGCAGTATTTTTTTCTGCAACCACATCCTTCTCAGAGAAAATGACCGCTGACAACATGATGAGCCCACGCCAGGGCCTGGCTTGCCAGAATATATGGATCTTGAGGGAATTTCTCATTCAATGAACCACAGAGATGAAAGTGAAGTGTTTGTTCAGTATTCTTACAAAGTGTTTTAAGTTCTAATGGTTTAACTGTCAACCTCTTGGGAGAATATCACAGGAATTGTGGATTACAATTTCATGTTTGAAGTCTTTGTCAGTGCATACATATAATGGTTTTGTGTGTGTGTGTGTGTGTTTTACACATTCTTTTTGTGTGGAGAAAAAATAAATATCTGTGCTAGATCTGATTGATACTATATATTGAATATCTTTCTAATCCATATTTGGGAGCCGTAGACATGAGCCCAACCTAAGCTTTATTTAAGGGATTATCCCCAGAGTTCTGATGGGGTGTGCGTATGTAATGATCCAAAGAATGTGAAAAAGAATCTGACCTCTCTTTTTAGAGGCCAGGATGCCTCAGGATTGTACTTAGTTCTTGCTAGCTCAGAACTATGATATAAGGAAGGAATAAATGAAGGAATGAAAGTGAATGGGGGAAAATTGAGTGAAAATCTAAGTCATCTATCCAAATAAATAGTTTTTCATTCTTTCTTCTAGCTAGTATGTCATTGTTAAGTTTTCCTTGATCCAGAAGTGAAGTATTATGTGAATGATAAATAAAAAGTATCCCCATACAGCAAGAAAAATGACCTCATATGGCTGACAGAGAGAAGCATATTCCAAGACAGGTGCCATAGGAATTGTGAAGGGATGGACCAGCATCTGTCCTACATGTCTCAATGCTGAAAATTCAGCCAGGGCACATTTCAGGCATAAGAAAAGCAAATACACAAAGTATTTTTAGAAATTAAATGACTGAGAATATTAAAATATTGAAACATTATTGTCATAATTCAACACTGAATTGGACTAACATTGGATAGAAACTTTGGCTTGTATTTTAAAAGCTGAGTATAAAGAAAAGCTGGAATATGTAGCCCAACTCGCCACAGGGTGAGAGAAATGCCAGGTTAAAACTCTTCTGAATGGGTAATCTTCACTAAAGTCTTTGTCTTTTACCCCTTTGTGGCATACGGCCAGCAGTGTGCTTGAACTATCTACAACTAGCTTGCAAGAACGGCTAGTTACATCTTCAGTCTGAGCATTTATACCTTGGAAAGCAGTAAATTCTACAAATTAAGGCTTGACGTATTGTTTTTTAAACATATCCATACTTTAGAAAGTGATAGCAGAGATTTTTATTTTATTTATTTATTTTTTCATTATATATTTATTTCATAAACATATAATATAAATTATATATATTTATATAGAGAATTTTATTTATTTAATAATAGAAATTAAGCTTAATAGTGTGTCATGTACATCTTTTTCCAGTGAGCCACTTGTTAAGTATGTATTTACAAACATACCACTAAACATGACCTTGGGTTCTCAGAACTAGAGGTTCTGGTAGGTAATAAGATCATAGATCTAAGGCCATAAATAACCTTAGAATTCAACCTTCTGATTTTAAAGATGAGGCAACTGAGATACAGAAAAATGAAGTGATTGCTTCAGATTATATAAGAATTAAGTGGCAGAGTCAGAACTGAGAAGGTTCATTCAAGATGAAAAGATGTCATAGAAAAGAATTATCACATTCTTAAGCTAAAGATAAAAACATTTCTGTCAATAACTTTAACAACAAATACGTGTTCTAGAGAACAAGAAAAATAACAAACAAAAAATACCAGACTAAGGATGGAGATGGTATGTCTATTGTGTGAGAAGTTTAGCCAGGGTCACTATAAGAAGAAATCCACAAGCTGGATTTTTGTTTAATCTTGTCTATTTTTAGCCACAATAATTTGTGAATATTGTCTATTTAGAACATTGTATTAAGCCTCAGGGAAAAGAATACTTACACTAATGAAATAATATTCCGTAATTGTTGAAATGAGTATGAGTAACTTGAAATTTCTAGGTGGTTGAATTGAAGTGCTAGACATTTTTCAGGATGTGCATGTGCACACATGCATGTGTGCGTGTGTGTATGTGTGTATTGCATATAGGGACCTCATTCTCTGTGATATATCTCTTTAGAATGTGAGGAAGAAAGAGGACAGTATAGAGTTAGGTGAACTGAGCCCTATTCCTGATTTGGTTCCTAAATGGCTACATGATAATTGACTATATTCTCTGCCTTCCAAGACCTGTTTCCAATGGGAAGACATGAACTGATGTAAAACCAAGTGGAACCAACAGAAGAATAGACGATGAATACAACATACAACACTCTGAATGAAATCAACATGAAAAATCATTCAAACTCAGATGAACTGCAGTGAGCAATCTTGATCTCAGAGAATAGATGATACAATATATTTCCCTCCTCTAAGTGACAGTTGGGGGACTATGGGAACAGAAGGTTTTATGTGCTATCAGTCACCATCATTGTGATGGTTGGTTTTCTTAACTCATTTTTTGTTTGTTTTGTTTCACAAGGGATAGTTCAGTGACAGTTGGGCGTATTGGGGAATGAGCATGGTGTAAGAAAATCAAAGGCACGAATACTATTTATTTATTCATTCATTCATTCATGTACTTGTTTATTTAAATAAGTTTTTGTTGATGTCTTTTTTAAATGTCATCGTAATTTCCCCTAGTAGAGAAGCTCGGGTTCCTCATCTACAAAATGAGGAGATAGGATTAGATGATCTTAAAACTCCCTTCCAGCTCTCCTTGAGTGCTTGACACCTTCTGGCTATCTTCTAGCCAATTTTTCAAGAGAGGAAAGGATTACATATCTCTAGTGGGAGAGAACAAGCACAAAAGGTGCTCCATCTCCCAAGAACCACACCTCAGCCTGATGGGAGAGAGAAAAGTGCTGCAAGGACAGTCCTGTGCAAAAGCATTTTCAATAAATTTCATGGAACAAATGAAGTGTGCAGTGCACACCCGCCTCTTAGGATTAATTCCCAGGTTACAGTGAAGCTTGGAAAATTGCTATTTCTTGACCTAAAAGGAGGTTAAAACACTTTTGCTGGAAATCAATTCACTTTAAAGTATTTAGCACTGTTCATATTTTGTAGGAGTTTCTATGATGGGGCTGGCTTCAATTGGCACTTTATGTAGCAGTCATAGAAGCCCATCAACCTGGGAGAGAAATCTGAATGAGTGTTTAACAAGATGGACCATTTTTCTTGTTTCTCTTTTAGGAGAAAAACCAGATCTACCATTATTCCAGGGATACTGGAGCCCGTGGATATGTTTGCCATATGAGCAGTTGTGAAAGCATTGCTTAGGAAATAAAATTAATTTTCCCTGCTGGTTTTATTTTTGCTTTTCAAGGGGAATTTATGTTACACATGGTCAAATAGCATTATGTACAATGAAGGAAATGAGGTGTGAGAGGATCATTCAATAAAAAATGGTAAATCACAAAAGATCATTTAGAGAAAAAAATGCCGTTAGCAAGACTTAGAAAAGTTTAAAGACCCTCTTTCATAGGTTTTTGAGGAACTACTGTAGCAATGAATGAATGAAATGAATTTATTAAGTGCTTACTATGTGCCAAGCACTCTGCTAAGTCTAGGGAAACTAGTAAAAAAGCCAAAACAATATCCTACCCTCAAGGAGTGCATTTGGGATTTAGATGTTCCTTCTAACAAAAACAAAAAAACAAAAAAAACCGTAGAAGATTAATGTAATCTGTGGTACAAAGTCCATTTGCATAAGACTTTCTTCACTGGTTGAGATTGATCAGTTCATACTACTTGCCTGTATTAGGGACAGAGTTGGCAAGAGATTAGTAAAAGACAAATCCTGGTCATCTGGTTTCTAGCTTCAAGAGAAAAGATGTACAATTCCAGATTCTTTTCAGATCCCTGATGTGAAAGATTCTGAGAAGAAACTGACATGTAAAGTAGCAGGCACCTCAAATTTTTCCCTGCTTCCAGCTTACTAGTGAGTTTGGAGAATTTCTCCTTGGGTGGGATTTGGATCTCTCTTGCTGTCTTTCTCTCTTAGTCTCTCTGTCTCCCTCTTTCTTTCTGTCTCTCTCTGTCTCTCTCCCCCTTTCTCTCTCCCTCTTATTAGTGGATCCAGATATCTTATTCTCAGTTGAAGAACTCATTGACTGTGTATTTTCTGGTATATTCTCATTTCTATACCTACTCAGATTTCTATATGGTATTAGTTTGAGTAAGTGGGTCTATTTGCTAACTGCTATGTGCATTTTGTTGTAGAACTAAAATTTGGTGGGAAAGGAGTCAATTCTTTGATGTATTCTTAGAGCAATCCTTCCCCATTAAGGGATAATAATCAGGAACTCAGTTTGAATCTAAAAATTATGAACCCTAGACTTACAATATTTAGAGAATCAGATGTAATTCTAGCCTGATACTTTCTCTGAGAAAAATTCTGTGACCAACCTCTTCCCCGCAACTTCCTGTCTCTCCTGGTGAGAATCAGTCTCCTCTGGAGACTCTAGAGATATCTTTTCATTTTTCCTTCTAAGTCACATCTATACAGACCTATATGGACATGCATAATCTGTATGAGCAGATTCATGTGTGCATGCACACAGACACACACACACACACACACACATATGCGCACACACACACCTTTTACATTAAAATAAATAATAAACACAGGGCTCACCACTGTATTCAGACCAAGGAGAGGAAATCAGGATCATGTAGGAACAGTGTGAGGTACATGTTAACCCTTTTGTCTTCTCTGCTACTGGATTATGAATTTTAAAGGTTTCCATACTGAAGTGTCAGTACACTTGGCCTGTAAAGCTTCAGAAAATGAAATCAGGATCATTTATTGGTGAAGTAGATAAGTCAATTCAATATAAGGACTTTCTTTCTAATAATTAGAGCTGTCCAACATTGGAATGGAATGCCATGATAGATAAGGAGTTTCTCAACATTGGTGGTAATCAAACATTGGAGGGAGAAGGGTGCATTAAACAGAAAGCTGTACAAGTCCACTTTCCTTTCCTCTCAATATTGTATGATTCTGGAAGGCAGGAAGTAGAAAGGAGAAAAGGTGGGACCTCTTTAGGAGCAACTGCACTTTGGCTGATTCCTAGTATTATTAGATATACACACTACTATAAAAGAATAAATTATGAAAAACATTTTACTCCAAATTCCAACATTGCCTGACTTATTTAGGATCTTCTTTGCATGGATCCCTTTGAATTATAGGACTTATTTGGTTGTGGTTTCTTTTTTTTCCTGTCACAATTTAGTCATCTGTAAAAGACAGTTATCCAAGAGCTTTAAGGTACCCCTCTTATATCATCTTGTCTATCCCATGCCTCTAGGCAGTACAAGTAAAACTATCTTAGATGGAGAACAACATCAGTCCTCCTTTAAAGTTCCCCAGAGGAACATTAAACTCTTCAATGTGTCTTTTTCCCCTCTGTTGCAGGTTTGGTACAATAAGTTTAGAAAGAATTTTGTGTTACCAATGATGGATTTCCACCAACCAAAATTTTTTGTCATCTTTTCAAAATTTTTATTTATATATTTTTGAATTGCATAAATTTCCTTCTGTATGCTTTCCTCTCCCTTCTCCAGAGAGTTATTTCCCTCATTTTTTTCTTTTTGTTTTTCGTTCATTTGTCAGTCCCTTATGCTATCTCCCTCCCCACTGAGCTATTTTTTAAAAACCTTGAAAAATAAACTCATCAATACATGCATGAATAGCCTGGTAAAATAAATTCCCACATTGGCCATGTCCAAAAATATATGTCTCCTACTACATTTTAAATTCAATACATCTCAGGAAATGGTGACATGTTTAATCTTCATTCTTTGGAACTTGTGGTTTGTCATTACATTGTTAGAGTTCTAAAGTCTTTCAAAGCTGTTTTTCTCTGTAATATTGTTATCATTGTATAAATTGTTCCCCTAATTCTGCTCATTTCATTGTACATCATTTCATAGAAATATTTTCCTGGGTTCTTCCCAAAATGTCCATTTTGTCATTTCTTACGGAATGATAATATTCCATTACATTCTTTTATTATAATTTATTTAGCCACTCCCAATAGAAAGACTTCTCCCTTATTTTCCAATTCAGAGCTACTACCTGAAAAGCTGCTACAAATATTTTTGTACATATTTGTCATTTTCCTCTTTCTTTAATTTTTTTTGGAGGGCATAGGTCAAAGTAATGGTAGAGCTGGCTCAAGAGCGTACATTGTTTAGTGACATTCTGGGCATAATTCTAAACAGCTTTTGAGAATGATTGGACTAATTCGCATGTCCACCCAAAAGTTATACATGTGTCTGTTCTTAACACAAACTGTACCCAAAGCATATTAAAAGATGTGGTTTTTGTTATTTCTTGGATCAGGGGAGGGAAGAGGAGTAGTTGTGGTACAAAATTCAGATGAGGAAAATTGTTTTACTTTACTAAAAGAAAAAGAAAAGAAAAACTGCCTTTATTCTGGCAAGTGTGAACTTTCACCAAGGTGGCTAAAATCTTATAAGCAATCAGAAAGAAAATTCCATATTTTCCCTAAGGAAAACAAAACCAGAATTGGAGTTTCAAAAAAATCAGAGATTTTGAGGTCAACTTTGGGGAACTTGAAAGAAAACCCTTTTTGATGTTATGTGCACATTGCAAGGAAAGAAAAAGAGAATGTCTATTAAGAAAGTGAAAAATTAGTAAAGAAGATACAATCCTTCATGTACATAATATATGTAGGTATGTTTTTATGCATTTGAGACTTTTTCTTTGATTTATTATTTTGTTCTAAAGTGTATCAACATTTAAATTTCCAAGGTTTTATCATTAATTACTATGGGTTTATATTTTTTTAGGAGTTCCAAAATACTCGGCAGTTTGACTTCTAAAGTGCTAATGTTCTAAAACCACCTATCAGTAAGTCAACAATAATTTATTAAGTGCATGTTATGTGCCGTGTAATATGCTAAGCATTGAAGCTACAATGAAAGGCAAAAGTATGGTCTCTTCCTTCAAAGAACTCAAATTCAGTAACCTACATAAAAGAAGTATTCAGAACAGATGAAAGGCATTCTTAGAGGTAAGGCACTGCTAATGGCAGGGGGAATAACTTGGGGCTGGGGTGGGAAGGTTTGCAATAAAATATAATTTTACTTTTTTCATTGTCTTCTTTGTGTTATAGAACTTAGGTCTTGGGGCAACTTTAAGAATTGTCTTGTCCAACATTCTCCTTCTGAAGATAAAGAAATAGAAGCCTGAGAAAAGGCTTGCTCAAGGTCACACTGATGATAACTGATTGGTCTAAGGTTCAAAACCAGGTCTTTTGACTGCAAATCAAGCATACTTCTTATTATGCCACAGGGACTTCACACCTGTGTCCCTAGATGAGATGATCAGAAGGACAGTATTGGGAGAACCCTCTTTGTTATTTAGAAGATCCATAACTTTGTGAGGACTCCATACTGATTTTTTACATGTGCACACACAGATACTCACAAACACATGCATATATGTATATTCATGAATATCTATGTATAGAGACCTAATTATCTAGAGACATAATTTATACAAGCTCCATCACAGCAGTCAGCTGGGCCAGAGCTCAAAGCAGATCACATAGACCTATTAATGGGTAGGAAAGATCTTCCCATTCCATTAGTATTACAAGGGATTAGACTACTCTCTAGACTGGGTTAGAGATATAGTCTCTAATATATTTTCATTATGCTCCACCAATTCCTGGTCCAACTAGAATCCATTTGGGGATGTTCATCATCCAGAAGAGTTGCTAGAAGAGATTAAATTCACTCTTCCCTTCCCTTTCTTCCTCCCCTAAAAGGGCTACCAGATCCTTTCTGGGAGCCAATCAAGAAAAATGACATGGCTGTTCACTTCTCTTGGATGAGTTGAGAGTCATCAACTACAACCCTTACTATAAGATGGAGTATCCCCTCTTCTTTATTCTAAGGTCCTTCATATATCACCACATGATCTAACTCTTTGGTCTAAAGATCCCTGGAAATTATTAACTCACCTTCCAATGCACCCTAACGACTCTGAGATCTTGCTATCCACTCTGCTGCTACCTTCTTAGGACTTCAAGGCTTTTACATGCTCCCTGTAGCTAACCTCTCTTATGTATTTTGTCTCTTTCCATTAATATGTGAACTCCTTCAATGCAGACTCTTGCTATATTGTTGTTTTCTATTTGTTTCCCCTGGCAGATTATAAGTGCTTAACAATTTTTTTCCATTCATTAATTAATTTCTTCTGTGATCCTTTGGCTGCCTGAATACTTTGCTTCTCAAAACTTGCTGCAAGCTAGTGAGCTAATAAATCTTCATACTTATGGCTGAAGGAAAGGATAAGAAACTTGTTAATTTTCAAAGTTGAAAGACTCCATGTCATTTAATGAAAAACTCCACTTCCAACAACCCTTCAACAACCATTTATTTAGCACCTACTATTTTTGGGGCTTTGCTATTTTTATTTCTTTTGGATGGGCTCCCCCCTTTTCTGATGGTGCAAAGTCCCCCAATTTTTCTCAGTATGATTAAGACTACCATAGTAAAAGCATAACAATTGAAAAAGAGACAACAAAAACAGGAATGAAATATTTTAACTCTTTTCTCTTCTCTGCTGCTAATGATCTTTGGATAATTCCTTAGACTCCTTGATGCCTAAACTTCCCTGTCTATTAAATTGGGGGGTGGTGTGCTATCTTGAACAATGGGAAAAATATTTGGAATAATCTATATTAAAAATAGGAAGAATTATAACAATAGATCTCCTGAGCAGAAAACTGATACCATTAATAGTATTTCTCCCCTTGCATTTCCCTTTAATTTATCCCTATCTACTTATATATTCTAAATCCTTTTAGAGCTAATTAAGTATAACATGTGGCTTTTTAAATTAGCAGATTTTTTAAAAAAATTACTTATTTATTTTTAGCTTTCAACATTCACTTCCATAAAATTTTGAGTTCCAAATTTTGTCCCCATTTCTGCCCTCCCCCCATTCCAAGACAGTGTGCAAAAATAGGTTCTACATAAACATTCACATTGATCCTATTGTCGCATTAGTCATATTGTAAAGAAAAATTAGAGCTAATGGGAGAAACTATGAGAAAGAAGAAACATTCAGACTCCATATTTCTTTTTTTGGATGTGGACAACACATTTCCATCATGAATCCTTTGGAATTGTCTTGGATCCTTGTATTGCTAAGAAGATATGTCTATCAAAGTTTGTCATCAAACATTGTGGCTGTTACTGTATACAATGTTTTCCTGGTTCTCCTCACTTCACTCAGCATCAGTTCATTCAAGTCTTTCCAGGTTTTTCTGAAATCTACCTGCTCATAATTCCTTATAGCACAATAGTATTCCATTACATTAATATACCACAGCTTCTTCAGTCATTCCCCAACTGATGAGCATCCCCTCAGTTTCCAATTCTTGAGCACCACAAAAAGAACTGCTACAAATATTTTTGTACATGTGAGTCCTTCTGCCTGTATCTCACTGGGATATAGATCTAGAAGTGGTATAGCTAGGTCAAAGGGTATGCACATTTTTATAGCCCTTTGGGCATAGTGCCAAATTGCTCCCCAGATTGGTTGGATCAGTTCACAATTCCACCAACAATGCCTTAGTGTTCCTGTTTTACCACAACTTCTCCAGCATTTATAATTTTCCTCTTTTGTCATATTAGCTGATCTGATAAGTGTGATGTGGTGTTTCAGAGTTATTTTGATTGGCATTTCTCTAATCAATAGTGATTTGGAGCATTTTTTTTCAGTGAGGGTTTTATGTTCATATCAAAATAGAGAGCTGGAACTGGAATTCAAGAAGACCTGAGTTCGAATCTAACCTTTGATAACTTACTAATGATGTGACCAATGACAATTGAGTGTAACTTCTTTGCCTCAGTTTCATCACCTGTAAAATGGGATAGCTAGTAGCACCTATCTCTCAGGTTTGTTTTGAAGACAAAAAAGTAATACTTGTAAAAGTATCTTGGAAAATTTAAGTCATTATATAAATACTAGCGGTTATTATTATTTTTTTGCTTAATGTTATGCTCTTTTCAGGGATATTAAATACATTCAGAATCTAAGGTCAGGTCCTGAGAAATATGCAGATGGAACGCCATATTTCACTGCATGTTCATCACAGATTTTATTCTAAATATTTTTGCAAAAAATGTGGTGCAACCATTATGTGAAGATTTTTTTTAAAAATTATACTGATATTACTTAAAAATCATTTCTTACTAAATTATCTTTGAGATGATATGATGATATACTTAGAGAATCCCAGAGATTCAAGTAAAAAACTTGAAATGATAAAACAACTTTGGCAAAGTTGAAGGTTACAAAATAAACCCACACAAATCTTTTGCATTCCTATATATTAGCAACAAAGTCCAACAGCAAGAGATAGAAAGAGAAATCCCATTTAAAACTAGGGTAGACACTATAAAATACTTAGAAATTTACCTGCCAAAACAAACCCAGGGATTATATAAACACAATTACAAGACACTTTTTGCACAAATAAAGTCAGATTTAAGTAAGTGGAAAAACATCAGTTGTTCATGGGTAGGCCAAGCTAATATAACAAAAATGACAAATCTCCCTAAATTAATTTGCTTATTTGTGTCATACCAATTAAACTATCAGATAATTATTTTCTGGAGCTGGATAAAATAATATCAAAATTCATTTGGAAGAACAAAAGGTCCAGAATATCAAAGGGACTAATGAAAAGAAATACTTGGGAAGGTGGTCTAGTGCAACCAGACCTCAAATTGTACTATAAAGCAGCAATTATCAAAACCACGTGGTAGGGAAGAAGCCAAGATGGCGGAGTAGAAAGACGCACATACACAAAGCTCCAAACCCACAACCTGTAGAACATCTGTAAAAAGGAACTCATGGCGAATTCTGGAGCAGTAGAGGCCACTGAACAGTGGAGCGAAGGAGATTTCTGTTCCAGAGGGACCTGCAAACTTCTCACAAAAGGTCCTTCGCACTGCGGACTGGGCGCCGGGACTGGGAGCCAAGCACAGCCCTGCAGCGCCCATGGCACCGAGAGAAGCGGATCTGAGCAGGCTTCAGAGACGGGATTTCCAGCGGCCATGAGGGTCCCTCCACCCACAGGTGACGGGGGTTGGTGAGAGGGTCTCTTTGGCGGGTCGAGAGGGGAGTGGGGGGTCCCCATAACTCAGGCCCCCTCGGGAGGCAGCAGCTGAGGCAGCAGCAGACCAGGGCTCCACAAGCAGGCAGGAGCCTGGATGCATTGTTGAAGGTCTCTGCATAAACCCCTGGAGGGAACTGAGCCCATGAGGTGGCCCTGCCCCCAGCTGAGCACCTGAACTTAATCTCACACTGAATAGCACCCCTGCCCCCGCGAAAAGCCCTGAGGCTGGGAAGTAGCATTTGAATCTCAGACCCCAAGTGCTGGCTGGGAGGATCAGGAGGCGAGGTGGGTGTGAGGAGAATATTCAGAGGTCCAGTCAGTGGCTGGGAAAATGCCCAGAAAAGGGAAAAGAAATAAGACTATAGAAGGTTACTTTCTTGGTGAACAGGCATTTCCTCCTTTCCTTTCTGATGAGGAAGAACAATGCTTACCATCAGGCAAAGACACAGAAGTCAAGGCTTCTGTGTCCCAGCCCACCCAATGGACTCAGGCCATGGAAGAGCTCAAAAAGGATTTTGAAAATCAAGTTAGAGAGGTGGAGGAAAAGCTGGGAAGAGAAATGAGAGACATGCAGTCAAAGCATGAACAGCAGGTCAGCACCCTGCTAAAGAAGACCCAAAAAAATGCTGAAGAAAATAACACCTTGAAAAATAGGCTAACTCAATTGGCAAAAGAGGTTCAAAAAGCCAGTGAGGAGAAGAATGCTTTCAAAAGCAAAATTAGCCAAATGGAAAAGGAGGCTCAAATGCTCACTGAAGAAAATAGTTCTTTCAAAATTAGAATGGAACAGATGGAGGCTAATGACCTTATGAGAAACCAAGAAATCACAAAACAAAACCAAAAAAATGAAAAAATGGAAGATAATGTGAAATATCTCATTGGAAAAACAACTGACCTGGAAAATAGATCCAGGAGAGAAAATTTAAAAATTATGGGACTACCTGAAAGCCTTGATCAAAAAAAGAGCCTAGACATCATCTTTCATGAAATTATCAAGGAAAACTGCCCTGAGATTCTAGAACCAGAGGGCAAAATAAATATTCAAGGAATCCACAGAACATTGCCTGAAAGAGATCCAAAAAGAGAAACTCCTAGGAACATTGTGGCCAAATTCCAGAGTTCCCAAGTCAAGGAGATAATATTGCAAGCAGCTAGAAAGAAACAATTCAAGTATTGTGGAAATACAATCAGGATAACACAAGATCTAGCAGCTTCTACATTAAGGGATTGAAGGGCATGGAATAGGATATTCCAGAAGTCAAAGGAACTAGGACTAAAACCAAGAATCACCTAGCCAGCAAAACTGAGTATAATACTTCAGGGGAAAAAATGATCATTCAATGAAATTGAGGACTTTCAAGCATTCCTGATGAAAAGACCAGAGCTGAAAAGAAAATTTGACTTTCAAACACAAGAATGAAGAGAAGCATGAAAAGGTGAACAGCAAAGAGAAGTCATAAGGGACTTACTAAAGTTGAACTGTTTATATTCCTACATGGAAAGACAATATTTGTAACTCTTGAAACTTTTCAGTATTTGGGTACTGGGTGGGATTACACACACACACATGCACACGCACACACACACACACACACACACACACACATAGAGACAGAGTGCACAGAGTGAATTGAAGAGGATGGGATCATATCTTAAAAAAATGAAATCAAGCAGTGAGAGAGAAATATATTGGGAGGAGAAAGGGAGAAATGGAATGGGGCAAATTATCTCTCATAAAAGTGGCAAGCAAAAGACTTATTAGTGGAAAGATAAAGAGGGGAGGAGAGAGAAAAACATGAAGTTTACTCTCATCACATTCCGCTAAAGGAAGGAATAAAATGCACACTCATTTTGATAAGAAAACCTATCTTACAATACAGAAAAGTGGGGGATAAGGGGATAAGCAGGGTGGGGGGGATGATGGAAGGGATGGCATGGGGAGGAGGGAGCAGTTTGAGGTTGACAGTTTGAGGAGGGACAGGATCAAAAGAGAATAGAAGTAATGGGGGACAGGATAGGATGGAGGGAAATATAGTTAGTCTTATAGAACACAACTATTATGGAAGTTATTTGCAAAACTACACAGATTTGGCATATATTGAATTGTTTGCCTTCCAAAGGGAAGGGGTGGGGAGGGAGGGAGGTAAAGAAATTGGAACTCAAAGTGTTAGGAACAACTGTCAAGTAATGTTCTTGCCTCTAGGAAATAAGAAATACAGGTAAAGGGGTATTGAAAGTTATCTGGCCCTACAGGACAAAAGAGAAGATGGAGACAAGGGCAGAGAGGGATGATAGAAGAGAGAGAAGATTGGTCATAGGGGCAATTAGAATGCTTGGTGTTTGGGGGGGGAGGGGATAAAAAGGGGAGAAAATTTGTAACCCAAAATTTTGTTAAAATTAATGTCAAATACAGAACAAGAAAATGATAAATGCTGGAGAGGATGTGGGAAAGTTGGAACACTAATTCATTGTTGGTGGAGCTGCGAGCGCATCCAACCATTCTGGAGAGCAATTTGGAACTATGCCCAAAGGGCTACAAAAATGTGCATGCCCTTTGACCCAGCAATATCGCTACTAGGACTATATCCCCAAGAGATCATAAAAATGGGAAAGGGTCCCACATGTACAAAAATATTTATAGCAGCACTCTATGTAGTTGTCAAAAACTGGAAGTCAAGGGGATGTCCATCAATTGGGGAATGGCTGAATAAATTATGGTATATGAATGTAATGGAGTACTATTGTGCCATAAGAAATGATGAACAAGAAGACTTCAGAGAGGCCTGGAAGGACTTATATGACCTGATGCTGAGTGAAAGGAGCAGAACCAGGAGAACTTTATGCACAGCAACAACCACAGTGTGTGAGAGTTTTTTCTGGTAGACTTAGATTTTTGTAATAACACAAGAACTTCTTACCAAAAAAAAAAAAAAAAAATCCCAATGGAGGATCTCAAGGCAAAATGCCTGCCACACTCAGAGAGAGAAATATGAAAGTCACTCACATATTGTAGCAGATCATGTTTGTGTATGTGTATGTGTTTGTGTATCATGTTCTGATTTGTTATACGATTTCTTTCATTTATCTTAGTCTGACTACATAGCATGACTATAGTGAAAATATACTCAATAGGAAAGTATATGTAGAATCTATACAGAATTGTATGCAGTCGTGGGGAGGGAGGGGGGGAGTGAGGGGTAGGTGGGAGGGATAAAATCACAATTGTATGGCAGTGATTGTTAAACATTACAAAAAAAAATTAATGTCAAATAAAGAAAGAAAGAAAGAAAGGAAAAAAAAACAAACCACTTGGTATTGGCTAAGAAACAGAAGGGTAGACAAGTGGAATAGACTTGGCACTCAGGACACAGTAGGCAAGGAATATAGCAGTCTCCTGTTTGATAAACCCAAGGAACCCAGCTTCTGGGATAAGAACTCAGTGTTCGACAAAAATTGCTGGGAAAACTGGTTAACAGTGTGGTGGGAATTAGGCATAGACCCATGCCTGACACCATACACAAGAATAAAGTCCAAATGGGTACATGATTTAGGTATAAAGATTGATACCATGAATAAACTGGAGGAGCAAGGAATAGTGAATTTATCAGATTTATGGAGAAGGGAAGAATTTTTTACTAAAGAGGAGATAGAAAGCATTATGAAATGCAAGATGGATAATTTTGATTACATTAAACTGAAAAGTTTTTGCACAACCAAACCCAATGCAACCAAAATTCGGAGGGATGTAGTAAACTGGGAAAGAATTTTTACAGCTGAGCTCTGGGATAAGGGCCTCATTTCTAAAATATATAGAGAACTGACTCAAATGTATAACTATACAAGTCATTCCCCAATTGATAGATCGTCAAAGGATATGAACAGGCAACTTTCAGAGGAAGAAATTAAAGATATCTATAATCATATGAAAAAATGCTCTAAATCACTATTGATTAGAGAGATGCAAATCAAAACAACTCTGAGGTACCACATCACACCTATAAGATTGGCAAACATGACAGAACAAGAAAATGATAAATGCTGGAGAGGATGTGGGAGAGCTGGAACACTAATTCATTGTTGGTGGAGCTGTGAGCTCATCCGACCATTCTGGAGAACAGTTTGGAACTATGCCCAGAGAGCTACAAAAATGTGCATACCCTTTGACCCAGCAATATCGCTACTAGGACTGTATCCCCAAGAGATCATAAAAATGGGAAAGGGTCCCACATGTACAAAAATATTTATAGCAGCACTCTTTATAGTTGCCAAAAACTGAAAGTCAAGGGGATGATCATCAATTGGGGAATGGCTGAATAAATTATGGTATATGAATGTAATGGAGTTCTATTACGCCATAAGAAATGATGAACAAGAAGATGACAGGAAGGCCTGGAAAGACTTATTGATCTGATGTTGAGCAAAAGGAGCAGAACCAGGAGAACTTTGTGCACAGCAACGACCACAGTGTGAGAGAGTTTTTTCTGGTAGACTTGGAACTTTGTAATAATGCAAGAACTTATTTAAAAAAAGACAAACCCCAATGGTGGTTTTCTAAAGTAAAATGCCTTCCACACTCAGAGAAAGAAATATGGAAGTCGTTTGCAGAATGTAGTAGATCATGTTTGTGTATATGTGTGTTTTTGTGTATTATGTTTTGATTTGTTAAATGATTTTTTCCATTTATTTTAGTTCGACTACATAGCATGACTATAGTGAAAACGTACTCAATAGGAAAGTATACGTAGAATCTATACAGAATTGTATGCTGTCGTGGGGAGGGAGGGGGGTAGTCGGGGGTAGGTGTGGAGGGATAAAATCTTAATTTTATGGTAGTGATTGTAGAACATTAAAAAATAATAGTAAAATAAAATTAAATAAAAATAAAATAAAATTCTAGGACTACTCAAATAAATAAATAAACTATCTTTGGTGCAAGATTAGGACATATGGAAGGCTTGTAAATATATGTTAAAATTGAATACTGCCATTGTGTGTGTGCTGAGAATTCTAGGCTCACAGCTTGCACTGCACAAGAGACAAATGCACATCCATATAATACTGGTGAATACATTGCTGCCCTGTTTGCCTTTTAAGTGGTATGATGAACAGAATTATACCATGTGATAATTACAAAATGAAAAGTCATAAACCACTTTTTGGACTTAAAAAAAACGGGATGTGAAAATTATGGAGTGGCAATGACTATGTGATGAAATATGACAAAATTTGCTTCTGATGCTCTCCCATCTCCATCTCCCTTCTTAATATTACTAGACCTACCTAGTCCCCTGATGTTCAGGTGGTCTAATAAGCAGAATACTAGACTTCAAACCAGGAAGAACTGAATTCAAATCATGACTTAAAAAAGTAGTTGTATGACTCTGACTAAGTCATTTAACCACTCAGTCTCAGTGCTCTCATTTTAAAAATGGGGATAATAATAACATCTACCTACCAGGGTTGTTATGATAATAAAAAGAGATATTTATGAAATGCTTTACAAGCCTTAAAATGCTATGTAAATGTTAGTTATTTTTCCCTCCCTGCCCCATCCTACCACCAACAAATCTTCATGTCATATTTCCTATTCCGGTAAGACAATGGCTGTATCCTGAAAAAGAACAATAAAGAAAGTGGAACTAGAGTGTTAATAACTTACTCCTATTACCAAAAAATGAGGACCTGAGATAATAATTCTCTCATTACTAAGGACTTTGATGAATTAACCTATAATAGCAATTAATTGATTCATTTTAAGAGAAGGTGATTTGGGGCAATATAGGCATACCACAGAATGATTTTTTTCCACTGGGTGTAATAATATAAATAAAAAAGATACCTACCCTCCAGGAGTTTACATTGTAATGAGGGAAGACATGTGATAGGATCTTTTGAGGCTTTATTTTAGTATAATCAAATCCCTCTGATTGAATCTTGCCTTTATCAAGAATTTCTTTAACTAGAAACAGCATATGTATTTGTTTCTTTAACTAGAAACAGCATATGTATTTTATTGTTAATTATTTTAATGAGATTAAAGATCTTCCCCACCCATTAAATGTTGTGATGCCCTCTGGCTCTAAAAAAAAACTGTAGAAGAACTCTTAGGGTGAGGTTTTACTTTGGGGCTTAGTTTTTGGAAGAAGCTTTGAATGTCAGAGAAGACTCTGGGAAGTCTCTAGGCAGCCCCCTGGCTTTGAAAATTCAGATGTTGGTGCTTCCCTCTCTGGTAACTATGTATGTATGGTCAGACAGTTGCATCTCTCTGTTGATATATCAGGCAGCTGGAAGCCTTTCTGTTGCTCTTTGATTTCTCTGTATTTTCTCTGAAGTTCAGGGTACTGACTTTTTCCCGTGAACTAAATGAATGATATATGCGCTTGATTAAAGTGATTGTTGACCCCTCTAAAGTTGCCTTCTCTTTTAGAAATGCAGATATAAGAACCTGTGAGAGCAGGTCCACCTGTGTATATTGGGATGCTTACTGACAATACAGAAAAAGGACGTATAAAGGTAGGTATAATACTTACTATCAGTCAGGCACTACGCTAAACACTTTATAATTCATTTATCATTTGTTCCTCACAACAGTTCTGGGAGGCAGGTGCTATTATTATCCCCATTTTTACAAATGAGGAAAATAAAGCAAGCAGAGATTAAGTGTCTTGCTGAGGGTCACATGGCTGGTAAGAGTCAGAAACTGGATTTGAACTCAAGCTTTCCTGACTCTAGGTCCAGTCCTTTATTCATTGCCCTTATATAAAAGAAGCCCCAACACAATCCAGTACTTGTGATTCTTTCCCTCATCCTCTGACACATTCCCTGCCCCCTGCCCCACCCTCCCCCACCACTGCACCACTACCACCTTGTTGTAACACACTGGAGCTTGGCTTTAGACACAGGCATCTACTTCAAACTTTACATGCTGGTTTCAGTTAATGCAGGATCTTAAAATGCCAATGAAAATAAAGAAACAAAAACAACCTGGAGTAGACAGAAACATTGTATTTGAACTCAGAAATCCTGAGATGCCACCCTTGATCTAGCATTTACAGTGTAATTTAATTTCTCTGAACCTTAGTACTATTATTTGCAAAATGGGTATAATAAGAGAATCATAAAATTAGAGCTGGGAGGTACCTTAAAAGTCATCTAGTCTAAACTTTTATTTTACAAATGAAGAACCCAAGACCCAAAGAGTTTATGAGACTTCTCTAAGATTAAACAAGTAGTAAGAGTCATGGCTGATATTGGAACTCAGCATTTATTATCCACCATCCCACTTTACATTCCCTAATATCTTCTCCACTTCTCTCATAAAGTTGTTAGGAGATTCAAGTTAAATATATAGGAAGGAACTCTAGATTTGTAAGGGATTTTTAAGCTTAAAAATATTTTTTCTTTTTTACGAATAGCTTTATTTTGCAGAAAAGTATTCAACTCCTTTGGTCTTCTATTACACGCATCTTTACATCTGCTTTTGCTCACATCTGTCCACTTTCTTATGAATGTGGATTATTTTGCAATATTGAATAAGTAGTCACCATATGCCACAGTGGTTCTCCATTCTCTTGTCAATTTGGCATTATTGTCAATTTCCACATTTTCCCAAGTTCTGTTATCAGGTATCTAGAGAGCATAAATCATTTTTTTCCTGCTAGGTTGCTGCTGCTGCTCTGATGTGTGATCTAATTTAGCTTCATAAACCCGTTCCAGAGTTATCACCCCAATTGTATTACTAAAGCTCCTTCATGGCTTCATTCTGCTACTAGTTTTACTCTTAAGACCTTCCAGATGAGAGATATCTCATGAATCCATGAGTTATTGAATATTTTATTACTGTTACTTTTCATCCAGCTCCTCATTCTCTTCACTGTAAGAGTTTCTCTTTCTTCTTCTCTCTCAATTCACCTAGAACTGAGGACTAAAAATGGAGTCTGTGTCTTTTAAGTTTAAACTTGTCTTTGATGTTATTATCCTAGAGAGCAGGCAGAGGCTAAGTCCTAAGTGATGGGTGTACAAATAAAACAAAATAGGTATATAGCCTCTAGATGTTTACAATGTAATGAGGGAAGACACTACAGAAAGGGGAATTGTAAAGATAGGATGTCTATGTTAGGATAAGGCTACTGGGGGCCATCTCCAGTCATCTTTATCCATTTCTTGCCACTGGATCCAGGTGACCCTGGGGGAGATACTAAGGCTTTGCCCAGCTCTGCCTCACTTCAATTAACCTGCAAGTCAAGACATCACTTTCCTGATGTCATTGGTCTTCTTCAAGAATGAAGGACAAATGACAACTGGTGAGAAAGTGGAGAAATTTGGAGAGTGAGGACTACGGCCAGGTGTGATACACTCAGGACCTTAGTCAATGGTTCCAGCCAGGGATTCAAGAATCTGGTTGTTTGTCCTTTATTTTCAAAGAGGACAAGTAACCTCACTGGGTGATTAATTGACTTGCCTGTGAATTGCATTTAAGTGAGGTAGAGTAACACAAAGTTGTCAGCCTCACTCTGTCTTCCAGAGTCATAAAAGTCCAGTGGCAAGAAAAACATCAGGACAACTGACAATGACCTGGGATGCAGCGGATGACCTTGGGGTCATCAATGTCTGACCAAACTCTAAGCAGTCCACAGCACCTGTTTCATCTACCTTCCTTGGTGTTGCAACAAGCTGTTCTCATTCACCCATTCACACGGGGGACATCTTCACATGCTTGGAGTAGACATCCCCAAACTCACCAATCGGTGAGGTCTGTCTGATGTACCTTGCTGCTGAGATAGTTTTACCTTGGTATGGCTGCCATACATGCTACAGCTTCTTGGAGTGACAAGGGAGAGTGGGTAAGCAGCCCTGAAAAAGATGGGGCAAGCCTCCACAGAGATGTTAGTCCTCCCTGGGCACCTCAAACACCCCAATTCAATTATCACAAGAGAGTTTTCAGGACAGAAGCAGATTCAGGATGAGAAGGCTGCTGGTCAGGAGCTAGAGAAGTCCAGAGAGTGAGGAGTAGATCTGAAAGTGAAGTGAATTTGAACAAAATGCCACCTCTTTAATTTGAGATTAAAAGTCCTCTACAATCTGATATCAGCATATTTTTCTTACTTCATTTTACATTAATCCTATTCAAATTCACTATCTTCTAGCAAAACTGAATTATTATATGTTCTTTCAACTTTTTCTCTCTCTCTATGTGTGTGTATATGTATGTATGTATATGTATACGTCCTCAGATACTAAACCCTTCCACAGGCTGTACTGCATATCCCTGGAATGTCATTCCTCATTTCTAAATTGCATTTTGGTTCTATAAAAGTTCAAATCAAATTCCACTTTCTCTTGTGGCATTTCCTGAGCCCATCAGATTTTAATGTTTTTGTCTTCCTCAGTTATTTCTAGGGTGCTATGTCTCTTTGCTTCCCCCTTCTTTATTCCTTTCCTTGTGTTACATTTATTGGTCTCCATGTTGTAGAGACCCTCAGTAGAATGCAAAGTCTTTGAAGGCTGAGACTGTATCATTTTTGTCTTTGGTTCCTATTGTTTAACACAGTGCATACAGCAGGTGCTTAATAAATGTTTGTTGAATCTAATTTATTGAATTGTTGAAGAAGTATAAGGCATTTAACAGTGTTAAAAGAATGCTAAAGAGAGGTAAAGAAGAAAGAGGCCCGAGAAAAGATTTGAAGATGAGGTCAATGATGACTTTGGAGAAGGTAGCTTTGGTTGAGTGGCAGAGAAACCAGATTCTAGGGCACTAAGGAGCAAGTTGGATGGATGAATGGATGGATGTGTACATCCTTCATTTTTGAAGAGGACCATGACATCAGAGAAATGAGGACATGACTTGCACTTGACTTTATTTTGAGTGAGGGAGAGCTACGCAAGGTCACCAGCCTCACTTCTCCTCTTGAGCCATCTGGATCCAGTGACCAGATATTCATCAAGATGGCTGGAGATGGCCCAGAATGCAATGAGAAACCTTGACCTTTTAGGCTAAGGCCTTTTCAGGTACTCACTTAAAGTGAGGTAATGCCCATTCAGTGAATAGGCCTCTTTAAAAGGTAGTCAGGGGGATGGCTTCTTTAATAGAAAAGGGAAAATAAATAGACAAATCACTCTGGGAGGGGCAGGAGCTTCAGGGTTGTTGTCTGGAAGAGAAACTGTTACTATTGACATTTGCTCTAAGTCAGGAGGGTCCAAAACCAGCCACTGAGTGGAGACTGGGCAGGGACCCTTCACTGTTCAATCCATGGGCTTCAGAGAAGTTGGAAAGTGATAAGAAAATGAAGGCAATACATATAGAATACTCAGGAAGTATGACAATGAATATAAACTCCTTGAGGACAGGCCCTGATTCATTTTTGTTTGTACCTGCAGGATCTACACTGTGCACATAATATATATTTAATCAATGCTTACTGAATTGAATTGAAAGGAAGGAGAGCAAATAGTTGGTAGCTAGAGGAGCTTAGCAACTGGATCAAATGAAGAGTGAAAGTACAGGAAAATCTCTTTGGGGAAAGAAAAAACAACACAAATTTTTTTAAAAACCTCTTTAAGCTCAATTTTTTAAAAAAATCATTTGTATGGTGCTTTATAGCTTGAATAACAAATTTATAAATTGACATTCATTCAATGCGTATTGGTTTGCTTTGGAATCAATGCCTGACACAGGTCTTTATGTTGAGGAATATTTTTGTTGGGAATTTGATAATAATAATTGAGACTCTTGGAATTTTTCTTTAAATTCCTTCAACAGATGCCCCATGGTTGCCAAGTCCTCAAACTTGAATCCTCTCCCAAGAGGAAGATATTGAATATGCTGCATTTACACCTGGATGTCAGTAAGGGGGCCACAGCTTATACCTAATATCACTGTGAGTGATTCCTGTAGCCCATTTTTCAAGCTGTGTTCAAATACACTTTTTTTTCTTTTCCCCAAGATAACTCGAAGCTTAATGGTGGAGCTTTTCAGGCATTCACAGGACCTGAAGAAACCCTGTGCTTTTGTCTCCCCTGAGAGCTATAACAACTATGAAGTGACAACACTCTACAGGGGATCAGTGAGGAAAGAAAATCAATAGTGATATATGCAATGTGTGCCTTGCCTCCAAAGAAAATTGAAAATCGGTTGTAAGTTTTCCAGGCTGAGTGAAGTACTCAGTCTGTTTTCTAAACAAGGGCCCTTGGAATATGTTGTTGGTCTCTTGTCATAATACTTTGTATGCTCACTCTTTAGGTCCTCCATGATTTTTGAGACTTTGATTTCCTCTTTACTATTAGAGATTCAAAGAATATCAATCGTTTCTTTTAGGGTACAATTCTCAGGCAGTTTATTATTGTTTTTCCTCCAAAGTTCTGACTAGCTTGGGCAAAATTTGGTGGAGTGGACCTGTATTTTTCTTTAACAGATTGGTAGACACATTTGGGGATAACTTTTTTATTGGTAAGTTGGGGACTTATAAGTCTCCAGATCATCCTTGACTCCTCACTCTTCCACATACTCATACACAGTCAGTTGCCAAGTCTTATTGATTATACCTTCCCATTTCTTTCATATTTATTCCATTTTCTCTGTTCACATGGCCACCAAACTAGTTCATGCCCTTATTGCATCTAACCTAGACTATTATAGTAGTCTCCTGATTAGATTCTCATTTTCAAGTCTTTTCCTATTCTAATCCATTCTTCACTCGGCTACCAAATTGATATTCCTAAACTATAAAACAGACCATGTCATACCCTTACTCAAACAGCTTCAGGGACTATCTATTAGCTTTAGGATAAAATACAAACTCCTTTTTGGTGGCCCTTCATAATCTGACTTCCACTTATATTTCTAGAATAATTTCATATCACTCTTCCTCTTGCCTGATGTTTTAGCCAAACTGATCTATTTCTGTTCTCCACATAAAACACTAAATCTCTAGGTCTGTTTCTATACATAAGCTATTCTTTTAGTGCCTAGAATGTATGCCTTTCTCATTTCATTCTCTTAGAATAACCAGCATCCCTCAAAACTCAATTCAAATGCCACCTCTTACTCAAGGTCTGTTCAGTTTCCCACAAATTGTTACTCTTCTCCCATAAAATTTCCTTGCAATTGCTTTCTGTTTAATTCTCTGTGTACTTATTGTTTTCTTATATTTATAAATTTTTTCTTTTCTTTTGTAAATTTAACAATCATCCATAAAAGAATTTTGACATTTATTTTAAAAATATTTATTTTAATTTTTGATATTTCCACAAGATATTGAGTTGCAAATTTTCTCCCCATCTCTTCTCTCCTACCATAAAGACACTGTGCATTCTGATTATCCCTTCCACCAATCTACCCTCCCTTCTATCATACTCCTCCTTTCCCTTATCCCCAACTTCTCTCTTTGCTTATAGGGTGAGATAGATTTCTATACCCCATTACCTTGTACTTCTTATTTCCCAGTTGCATGCAAAAACAGTTCTCAACATTCATTCCTAAAACTTTGAGTTCCAACTTATCTCCCTTCCTCCCTCCCCACCCAACCACACTGAGAAGGCAGGCAATTCAGTATAGGCTATATATGTGTAGTTATGCAAAAGACTTCCATATTAATCATGTTGTAAAAGATCTATATTTCCCTCCATCCTATCCTGCCCCCATTTATTCTATTTTTTCTTTTGACCTTGTCCCTCCCCAAAAGTGTTTACTTCTAATTACTGCCTCCTCCCATTTTTCCACCTTTCTATCATCCCCCCACAGCCCACTTATCCACTTCTTCCCTATTTTCTTGTAGTGTAAGACAAATTTTCATACCAAAATGGTTGTGCATGTTCTTCCCTCCTTAAGCCAAATGTGATGATAGTAAGCTTCACTTTTTCCCTCTCACCTTCCACCTTTTCCCCTACACTGAAACAGCTTTTTCTTGCTTCTTTTATGAGAGACAATTTGCCCCATTTCATTTCTCCCTTTCTCCTCTCAATATATTCCTCTCACCCTCAATTTTATTTTTTTAGCTATCATCCCTTCCTATTCAACTCACCTTGTGCCTTCAGTCTGTATGTATATAATCCTTCCAACTACCCAAATACTGATAAAATTCTCAAGAGTTACAAATATTATCTTTCCATGTAGGAATTTAAACAGTTAAACTTTAGTAGTCCCTTAGGATTTCTCTTTCCTGTTTACCTTTGCATGCTTCTCTTGATTCTTGTATTTGGAAGTCAGTTCTCTATTAAACTCTAGTCTTTTCATCATGAATGCTTGAAAGTCCTCTGTTTCATTGAATGACCATTTTTTTCCCCTGAAGTATTAAACTCAGTTTTGCTGAGTAGGTGATTCTTGGTTTTAATCCTAGTTCCCTTGACTTCTGGAATATTATATTTCAAGCCCTTAGATCCCTTACTGTAGAAGCTGCACAATGCTTGAATTACTTCTTTCTAGCTGCTTGCAAGTTTCTCCTTGACCTGGGGACTCTGGAATTTGGCTACAATATTCTTAAGAATTTGATCTCTTTTAGGAGATGATTGGTGAATTCTTTCAATATTTATTTACCCTCTGGTTCTAGAATATCAGGGCAGTTTTCCTTGATGATTTCATGAAAGATGATTTCTAAGATCTTTCTTTTGATCATGGCTTTCAGATAGCCCCATAATTTTTAAATTGTCTCTCCTGGATCTGTTTTCCAGATCAGTTGTTTTTCCAGTGAGATATTTCACATTGTCTTCAATTTTTTCATTCTTTCGGTTTGGTTTTGTAACTCCTTGGTTTCTCATAAAGTCATTACCTTCCATCTGCTCCATTCTAATTTCTAAAGAACTATTTTCTTCAGTGAACTTTTGAACTTCCTTCTCCATTTGGCTAATTCTGCTTTTTAAAGCATTCCTCTCCTCATTGACTTTTTGGACTTCTTTTGCTATTTGGATTAGTCTAGTTTAAAAGGTGTTATTTTCTTCAGCATATATACATTATAAATTTACATGCATACCTTTTTAATATAGCTTGTATAATAAACCCTTATCAGAGAAATTCATATGATGATATTTCTCCCATTCAGCTGCTTCAGTTTTATTCTTTGGTGCATTGATTTTTGTTTCTCCAAAACTTTTATATTTTGTGTAATTCAAATTACCTATTTTATCTTTTTTAATTTTCTTCATGGTTTGTTTAGTTAAGAATATATCTCTTACCCATAGTTGTGGAAGGTATATTGTCTGATTTTGATATTTGAAAATTACCAGATAATGTTGCTAATCGCTCTCTTGCCCTACTCAACAAAAAGATAAGTCAACTGACTCTGGAAATTATACATTCCATGATATTGAGAAGGAGAATTAAAAGAATTATCAAAGTCTCGGAGAATCTTACATGAGTATCACCTCTATATGATCACTCTTATCTATTTAGTCTGAAAATGTGATTGGCGTAGATTTGCCCAATCACATTTAGCTCTGAGCCCCCAAGTAATTTTAGAAATATCACCTCCTTCCTGCAAAGGCTGATTGAAATCAATGAGGTTCACTGAAAAGAGCTTGGGAAAAGAGAGTTGTTCTTCCATCTGAACAGGCAGGTATGCCTCAGTGCTGTGTATGGTGTTACTTTTTCTTCACATAATAAATTAAAAGGAATTGATAATACATAACAACTACTGCTGTGGTTTGTACCATTTTTTTTTTTTGGACTTGGGCTACCCACAAACAGTACAAAGTGTTATTCACAGTACAGTAATTCTAGGAAAGACTTTTTAAAAATTTTGTTTAATTTATTTAATCCCCAAAGACCACAACTCCTTTGAGCAGGAAAAAGGAATTTAGGAAACATAATGTAGTTTGCAGTTGGGCTTATAGCCTCCGGTAGGATCAGATATCAGATCTGATAGGACTTAGGACTCTGGATCTGGATCTTGGTTCTTCCTCACACAAAGAGATATAATCTTGAGTGATCTCTTCACTCCTCCCTTACTATCCCTTATTGTAGGCTGAAACTCCTTTGCCCAGTACTTTTTTTCCTCAATGTCCTATGCTTGGCAAAGACTCCAAATGCTTCTCATCACTCAGGTAGGCCATGAGTCTTCCTTGGAATCTTAACCTGGGATTTGTGGACTCTACATAGAGATCCTTAGATAGATTCCAGTGGTCCATGAACTTGTAAGGGGAAAAAGGACATTTTAATTTTCACTAATCACTAACTGAAATTTAACATTTCCTTTCATTATAAATGTAGACAATAAACATTACTCTGACATGAGCTACATAGGCTTCACCAGCTTGCCAGAAGGATCTAGGACAAAACAAGGTTAAAAACTGTTATTCAATATTTTAACTCTGAAGCATTCAAGTCCTTCCCATTTTGGCTGACTAAGAGGGATATCATATACTCCTGTGAATCTTGGATCTCAGATTTTCACCTTTATTCATAGACCTGATTTAAGACAAAGAATTGCATTCATCACGTGAAGTATGGATACATATTTTGTTGGTTTTATTGTCGCATTTTTTCTTTTTATATCATAGATATTTTCAGACATTACACTCCTCCAACCTACACAACCATCCTTGCTTGGTAACAGAAGAAAACAAAAAAAAGTGAAGCAAAACTAGTTTTCACACCAATATGTCTACCAGAATATGCAAATTTATACATAGGACATAAATATTTAACCTTCAATTACACTTTGAAAGATTTGTGATTTTAGAAACAGATCACAACTTTTCCATTCCTGCCCATCCTGTTCTATTCTCAATCCACTTTTTCACATAAATTATTCATAGAGAATCTACCTAACACTTTAGAAGGCAGAACTACAAGCAATGGATAGAAGTGGAGAGAAAGAAATTTAAGTTTGATATAAGGAGGAAAAACAACTTCCTAATACTTGGAACTATCCAAATGTGGACTGGGCTGTTTTGGGAGGTTTCAGTTTGCTCCTCTTATTGGAGATCTTTGTGTGAAGGATAATTGCCCAACTGTAAGGCAGGTTGTTAGATGAGATGCTTTTGGTAGTGGTGGGTGTTGTGCAGTTTGGACTAGGGAGTTTCTGTTGTCTCTTCCAATTCTGAGAATGTAGGGTTGTCATGGCCTGTGGAAATACACCTTTATAGGCAGAGGAAGTCTCAGCTTTGGAAAACTGTGTGATTTCTGTTTCTGAACCATCAGGGGCCCATGTAGCTAGCCCCTGAAGGCTTTCTCTGCTTGCAGACATCTGTCTCCAGAAGGTCACTAAGCTGTACTTCTGTGAATTCTTTTAACATCAGTTATGTAACTATAGTCTCTCATTCTTAATTCATTACCAAACATCTTCCTTTCCTAGTTGTATATAATGTCTGTGTCTTGTATGACATTAAAAGTGTTATTGAAATGTTTTATTTTTATGGCCATTTCCTGGTGTACTTTCCTAACTATCTTCCAATGGAGCCATCCCTTATAATAAAGAAAAACAGTTAAACAAAATTTTAAAAACCATATCATATACCAATACATGCAACATTCAGTTTATGTAGTTGGCCCTCCTGTATCTACCAACCATAAGAAAATATGTGTTATCTGTTGGGATTGGAAGTTCAAATCCGTGTGGACGGTCTCGGGCGGGTAAAAGTGGGACTTCTAAATCTTAGAGTCTTACGAGGCCCTCCATGAACAGCGGGGATTCGAGAAGGTCAGACGGAGCTAGCTCGGCTAGCTTGGGTATTTCCGCCTCTCCCCGGGAGATACGTGATGGGTGGAGTCTCCCTGCCCTCGAGGTCGTCCCGGATCTGGGCACACTATTGTTATCTAACAGCACGGTATTGAGATGCAAACTGTGTGGCTGAAGGTTAAGTAGGATTGAGGAAGCCTGAAAGATCTCTTAGCACGTGAGGAGCCAAGAGGACAGTAGGCTCCGCTTCCCTCTTTCCTCTCTCTCCTCCCCCTCTCTCCCCGCTTGTACTTTTACTTCCAATCCCTTAAGATCCTAGCCTCCTTAGGAAATCTCCCCCTCTTCCTCCTAAGGAAGACCCCCCTGCACTTGTAACTAGACCCTGAAATAAAGCTCAACCCTTGTTCGACTCTGGAACGTCCTTTCTCTCATATGAGCATCCGGTTTTGGCCAACCGAAGACCTCGGAGGTGAGGTAAGAAGACTCGGGTAGCCCACACAGGCCTCTAGGCCTGGCAGTTATCTTTTATGATATTTCTTACAGATGCCATATTTGCAAACATGCTGCAGCCTTCAATGTACTACAAATGATGAGCTTGGTTTCTATAGTAATAAGAGTGCTGTATTTGGTACCAGAAAATCTGGGTTGAGTTCCTGAAGGAGCATTTATTAGTTATTTGATCTTGAGGAAGTCATTTAACCCTATGGCCCTATTTTATTGCCTGCAAAATGAGGATAATATTTTTAGTGCCATCCTCAAAATGGGGATCAAATGAAACTAGTTATATAACATGCTTTGTAAACCATATAAATGTGACTTATTATTGTACTTTATTATTTGCTACTGTTTATTTTGTTGGAATTGATCCGTCAATTAATTTATCAGAGTAGACTTTCCATTGCTTATCAATGAATGAAAGAATGAAGGAACAAATGAATGAAAGAATATTGATGAAGTACTAAGCATATGCCAGACATTGGCACAGAAGATGCAAATACAAGTTAGCAAGATAGTCCTTCCTCACAAGAAGCTTATATTCTAATATGAGAAGTCAACACTACATGTGTTTTAGGGAGTAATGAGAGGAGGGGGCATTTTGGGCAGAAGAGTCAGAGAAGATGAGGCCCAGGACTGGAAAATAAAAACAGAGCAATTGACTGATACAGTCATTGAGACATTGGCTGGCTTTAGACTGAAGGGCAGAATTTTGGGCAAACATAAAGCTGATGACCATTCCTTTTAACTTTGTCATTTCCTTTAACTTTTGTCATGTCTGTTTTTTTCCAGATTTTGAACTTATCCATCATTAAAAACATACTGTTTCAATGTACAAAGATAAATAAGAAAGAATATATGAGAAACTGTGAATTCCTTTCCCATTTAAAAAAATGTCAAATGATATGAATCTACAGTTCTCAATGGAAGAAATTCAAAATATTAACAACCATGTAAAATTTTCCAAATCACTAATAATTGGAAAAATGCAAATGAACAAAGTTCTAAGGTTCTATTTCCTACTCAATAGATTTTCAAAGATGAAAATAGCAATTGTTGGGGATATGAAACAAGAGGTACACTGATGAACTTGGAGCTATGAACTGGTTCAACAAGTACAGAAGAAAAGCACCAAACAAAACAAAACTATTTGGGAATATAGCCCCAAATGTAAATGTCTCTGTTATCTGCCATTTATAATAATGGTATCTTGCAGCACATGCTACCCATGAATTCAAGGAATGTAACGTTTGGATGGAGATTCTTTCGAACAGTGCTTGGGGGCTTAAAGACATTAGTATCCCCAACATGCATTATCTAGAGAGTTAAGAAGTACATAATTAAGAGCACTGTATTTACCATGAAAGCTTATTATGAAAAACCATGAGTTCAAAGAAACAAAGTATCTTGTTTTCTGGGATGATGGGTGAGGCTCATGGAGAGAAACAACATCATGAAATAAGCTACGTTATACATTTGGTACAAGGCAACTCAATAAAACCAGTGAAGCAACAGAGAAAAATGCTGAGACACAAAGTACAATTTCAGTGTGAATTCAGCTCATACATCAGTCTCCTACTGAAGTTTTCAGGGCAGAGATGTGGTTTATGGTTATTTGTAGGTTTGCACCTGCTGAATGTGATTCTACTACACCCATTAGGAAAACAGCAACAAAAAGTCAGTTAGATTCACTTCAGTTCAATTGTGCAGCACACTGTGCTAGGTACTGGAGATTTAAAGACAGAACAAGGGAGAATGCTAGAATATTAAGGCTGGAAGACACCTTAGAAACCATATAGACCAACTTGACAAGGTTATTTTGAGGCTCAAATGAGATTATGTATGTAAAGTATTTTATGAACTTAAAGTTCATATAAATATGATGGTGGTAGCAGTAGGAAAGGTCCTAGATGTAATCAGAATGATAGTAATGATCAGAATGATAGTAGCTATAGTTGTAGTAATGGAAATAGTATTAATAATGATGGTAGTAGTAATAGTAATGGTGGTAATAGTTATAGTGGTAGTAGTAATAATAATGGTAGTGGCGGTGGTAGTATTAGCAATGCTGGTTGTAGTGGTGGTAGTAGTAGAAGCAATAGTAGTAGTCATAGTAATGGTGGTAACAATAGAACTAATGATGGTAGTAGTGGTAATGATACTAGTAAGGAAGCCAACGCATACACATAAGACAAAAAAATATAAATCATAATATCAGTATGAAAGATTAGTAAGCCAAAATCCCTCTTCTAACTAGAAGCAGGACTCTGAGTCAGGCAGTGCCTATAAGTACCATTCTTTAGAGGCACCTAAGTGGTTCAATGGATAGAGTGCTCTGCCTGGAGCCAGAAACACCTGAATTCAAATCCAGCCTCAGATACTCATTAGCTGTGTGACCCTGGGTAAGTCACTTAATTTGTTTGCCTTAATCTACAAGAAAAGGAAATGGCAAATCATGTCAGTATCCTTGCCAAGAAGACCTCATGGATAGTATTGGTGCGCTATGGTCCACAGGTCACAAAGAGTTGGACATGACTAAGTGACCAAACAACATGGTAGCAACTCCAGGAAGGAGCCACATCTACCCAAGTGTTGACAAAATCTGATGGACTTTTCTTCATCAGGTAAGTGAGCTCTGTATATAGAGTACAAGCACTGATGAATAGTTTAAATCCCATTCTCAGGTGGAATCCTGGTGTGATAACCCCTGAAATATAAATTTGAGAGGCATCTTACCCTCAAGAAACAAGTGCTTTAACATCTAAAGTATAGTCTCTCAATCATGTGTGCCCTTTGATCTAAAGAATACCTTGGGTCTCAGACTCTTAAATCTACTCTGCCTTCTAGGAGGTTCATTCATTTTCAACCTTCTCCAGCAGTGGTAGCAGTAACAGCTCTCCCTTTTTCTTCACAACAGCCATCTCAATAACCTAGAACCTCTTGTCCAATATACTCTGTTGGAGAACGTCCAGGACCCTGAGCCCATGAGCTTTGGGAATAGCAGTGTCCTTAAACCACCAGACTTGCCTCCAGTTCAACTCTCACAACTCTCATTGAGAAGAGAGATTAGAAGTGGCACTGGGGCTCATATACGTCAGCAGCAGCAGCAGCAACTGCCAGCTAACTGTCATCTGCAGGCAGAGGGGTAGAGGGGCACAAGGAGTGGCAGCACCTCCCACACAACTGGTTCTGCTTCCAGGCCAGCCTTTTAAGTCATCGTGTAGAGAAAGGGCCAGCTGTTCCTCCCCTATCCCAAGTGCCAATCAACCTACCACACACAGAAACTAGATGATACATCAAGGGATCCTAAGAGAAAGATAACCCATGACATGTGCAGACAAATCAAACCCCTCCTCTCTCTGGGGGGGAGACCCTGAGATCCTTGTGGAGACAGTCCAGGAGTCTGAATCCAAGAATCCGGGGAATTGCAATGCTTCTAACCTAGTACTCTCAGCCACTGTTCTGGCAAGCAACCTGTGCATCTTTCCTATGGAGATGAAGTCTCCATAGTGGGTACTTAATTCATTATTATTATTATTTATTGTTGTTGTTGCTTATTCTGCAATCTGGAAGAGGGTCATTTACGTCAGGAAGGCAATGTTGACTTGCAAATGAATTAGATTTAAGTGAGGCAGGGTTGAGCAAAGTCATCAGCCTCACTCTCTCCTCAAGAGTCATCTGAGCAAGAAATAGGTCAGGACAACACGTGATGGCCCAGGATGCAGTGGGAGACATTCACCATTTTTCTTTCCTAGGTCACAGTTTGTCTGAGACAACATTATCCTAGCAGTGCAAGGCTAAGTGAGAATTGCTTTGCCTTTACAGAAGAATCAATCAGGGAGGAGAAGACCCACAGAGTTTTTGGCCAAAACAGGAATAATTGCTGTTTATATCCACTCTGAGCCATCACAATCTAAACAATGAACAAGTGAGGCTTGAGCTATGACTTATTATTGACCAATCAATGAAAAAATCATGAAAGGGTTTATCAAGAGATGGTACCTGCCCTGCGTCATGGGGGAGGGAAAAAATTTATAAAGGCAGAGAAGAGATAAGCAGCAGATTTTATTTCAGGCATGGAGATTGTATATCTAAAGAAACTCAGAGGCAAGAAAAGCAAGGACAGTATTGGAAGAATAATCAATAGTTCAACTGAGTTGGAATGAAGAGTGTATAGAGCTGAGTAGTGCAATAAGCCTGAAAAAGTAGGTTGGAGACACTGTGGAAGGCTTTGAATGCCAGGTGGAGACTTTTGCATTTTATTTGGTAAAAAATGGTAATCTTCTGAAGACTTTTGATTAGAAGAGCAATAGGGTTAGACCCATGCATTGGTAAGAACATTCAGGTATCAGTGTGAAGGACTGATTGGACCAACGAGCACCAAAGGAGACAAATATCTGGACGGTCTTAGACTCTCATGGAAAAAGTGAGCTTGCCAGGTTACTACTCTTAAAGTTGGTGAAATGATATTTGGAAGTTCTCTGATTACAATGGGCCAATGGAATGCTTTAACTTAAGTACAATCCTTCTTAAAAGCCTGGAGTCCAGTCTGGCCATTTGATTTGGTCCTCATTAGCCATAGTGTTCCTGGGGCCCTCTGGGAGGCTCGCATTTTGGATCAGTGCAGAGGTAAGCAGAACTGGGGGGTACATATGCTGTCCTTTTTTTGGTAGTACTGGAAGGTATTTTCTTGCATAAAAGAGGCCAAACCTCAGAGGAACAGAGAGGACTGGAAGAAACCAGTGGGTAACCAGGATCAAGAAGAAGGGAAATTCAAGGACTACAAAAAGGGAAAAGCAAGAGCCAGATCAAGCTGATCAAGTAGAGTTCAAGAGTTCAGGCAGTAGGGGCTATTAATTCTGACTCAGAAATACTGACAAATATGGGTCAGAAACTTAGAAATTAAAATGTGTAAGTATATACATATGTGTGTATGCTTATATGCATATATCTATATATACATGATGATTTTATATATTTATACATGCAAATTATTAATGTCCACATTTTATATCTACATGGATATTGTTCATAACATATGCATAATATATTATAATTTATACAGTAAATTATACTATATGCTTATATGATATGGGCATATTATATGATGTGCATACTATGTAATATATATATGTGCATATTATATAAATGTGTATATAGTATTATATGTTTGTATACATGTACCATATGTGTATACACACATATATATATACAGCTATATAAGCACATACATACATAGAGATATACATACATGCTCATGTTTATGTACATGTGGAATTCCTGAGATGAAACATTAAAGCCTATAACCCCAATAGGCCTCTAGTAGAGGAATGAAGCATGTACAAAGAAGTCAGTGTGATACAGTAGAAAGAATCCTGCATTTGGAGTTTAAAGACTCTGGTCCTCCAATACCACTAGTGAGGTTATCATTAGTAAGTTATTTAAACTCTCACCTTCCAGCATTCATCTGTAAAACACATTATTAATTATAAGTATTATTAATGTATAAGTATTATCACACTTAGATCATTTATATCATAGATTGTTATGAGGGTGATCATAATTGTTAACATTTGCATTATGCTTTAAGATCTGCAATGTTTTTTACATATATTATCTGAGAGAGTTGTGGGAATTAAATGAGCCACATTGACTCCATCTTGTAACTCAGTTCTGAAGATCACTCAGTTTCCTTTCTATTCAATTATAGGTCTAGTCATGCAGGGATGGGGAACCTGGGGCCTTGAGGCCACATGTAGCTCTCTAGGTCCTTGGGTGAAGCCTTTTAATTGAGTCTAAGTTTTACAGAACAAATCTTTTTATTGAGGGGATTTGTTCTGTGAAGTGTGGATTCAGTCAAAAGACTACACTTGAGGACCTAGAGGGCCACATGTGGCTTTGAGGTTGCAGGTTCGCCACTCTTGCCACTAGTCCAATTTCTGTCTTGTGAGAAAACTTTAGACATAAATCCTAGAATGTGAGTTGTGAGGAAATTACAAGATTTGGTCAAAGGTTGAAGGATACAGTCTTCTCTATTTCTTTGATTATTATTGTTTTCATTGGTCTTTTATGTTATTTGGCCCTTCTTTAGGGGACAGATCTGGTTTCCATCCTATGATTTGTGGTCTAGGGAAAACTAGTTATGTAAATAAGGAAGGGAGAATGAGTTGATTAAAGCCAAATAGAATTCTACAGTTATAGTTAGAGATGGAAGTAATATTAGAGGCCATCTATATCAACCATCATATTTTATAGTTTAGGAATTTAGGGCCAGATGGGTTGGGACTTTCCTCAGGTCATAGAAGCAGAAAATAGGAGAAAAAAAGGAAATTTCAATTATCTTCCTCTAACTGAAAATACAGCGTGTTTTACAAAGAACTCTTGTCTCCACAGAACAAAAAACTTATGGACACTGAGGTCAGATAAGGCACTCATAGCTTAGATAGTGTCACTTGATTGATGGTTTTAGAACTGGATGAGGGTCGACAATGTGTTATATTTCAAGCGCTGTCACATGGAAAAGGGATTAGACTTACTCTGCTTGGACTCCAGAGGGTAGATCACCTAGAATCAGTGAATAAAAGTCACAAAGAGGTAAAGTTAGTTCAGTACAAGGGGAAAACAACTGAAAAACAGAACAAAACAAAACAGAAAAATCTTGCCACCATTTGGAGCTGTCCAGCAGTGAAGTGAACAGTTTCAAGGAGGTTCTAGGTCTTCAGGCAATGGCTGAATGACCATTTGTTGAATATATAGTAGGGAGAATTCCTTTTGTACATAATTATAATTTGTTTACTTTAGCATTCATTTTTCAAAATATTGAATTCCTGATTCTCTCTTGCTCCAGCCCTTCCCCCACCTATTGAGAGGGCAAGGAATGTAATATCAATTTTACATGTGAAGTGGTGCAAAATATTTGCATATTAGCCATGTTGCCACCTAAAAAAGACAAGAAAAATAAAGTAAAAAAACTATGCCTCAATTTGCATTCAAAGTTAATTTCCTCTTGGTAGAGAGGATTCTTGGTCAAGTATGGATTGAAGCAAGACTTCTGACTCCTGAATAGTGTGATTCTATGATTATCAGTACCTGAATTCTCTAGAGCTTACTATCCTATATCTTTTCCTCTTGGGCCACTCCATATTTTCCTCATTGGTCCCACATTCTTTATATTATTTTTCCTGTGTATCAATCATCTGTCTTCATCTATCTATCTAGCTATCTGTCTGTTTGTCTGTCTATCTTCAGTTAGAGACAAGATTTATTGTTTCACCAATAGAAGCAGTTCATACTCTTAAGGAATCTGTGCAATTGGCCAGATTTTAAGAATCTGAGCAACTTGGTAGATGAGATTGACCTTTTTAATAGTGTGGCCAATAGTTTGGAGTTACTGGGTGGTAACAAAGAAAGGTTTTAAAAGGATCAAAGATGAGAGATGACCTGGGGTGATTCAGATAAAGAAGGGCTGGGCAAGGTTAGAGGTAACAGAGAATTGGAGATTGGGGCAGGGTCAAAGCCACAGGGCCAGGACAGTTGAAAGGATTATACTGAAATGAGTTTCAGGCAAAGACCAGGGCCATGTGGGAGAGTTCAGGGGAAGGTCAGAGTGGGGAGGGTTCCCAGGGCCTATCCCAAATCATTTTCCCCTCAAATAAAAGCCACTCAAATTCTTTGGGAGGAAAGGGTGAAGGTCTTGGCTTCTGAAACTTCTTCCTGCTGGCAAGGGGCATAGAGCTGCATCTGCCTCTCTGGGTCTCCTTCAAGAGGTCAGGCTTCAGAACCTGGTTGATGCCAGGTCTAGTAGATTAGAGACCTTGGACATGCTCAGAGGTTGGTTTGTAGCCAGAGCAGTCATCTGGAAGTTGATGGCTTAGACCCTGGAGGAGACAAACCTGCCAAGGAGGTTAAGCAAACAAAGACCAAACAGGCACCAAAGGATTATAGAGAAAAGACAATTTTCTTGGAGGGAAATAAAGATTACTATGCAAGGCAAAAACATAAAAGGCAAAGGGCATGCATAATTTCACCTCCTTTTATCCACCTGTCCGCTGGAGGGGACCAGGGCCTTTCCAAACAGCAGCTTGAGGTCCTCCAAGGACCTCAAGGTATATTCAAGAGTTTCTGGGTACAAATTAGACAAGCCTAACAGACTTGCTGGGTGATTTCTTCTAGCTTACTGCCAGCAAAAATCGGCTTTATCATAGATTGGAGGGCATTCTTTCCCTGGTGTCTGGACTGGTGTAAACCAAAAAGAGGCTTTCCTGTGGGATAAGAAGTTGGCCTGAGGGCATCTGAAACCACCTAGAGAGGGAGAGAGAGTATTCTCACCCCCACCCCACCCCACCCACTATTTTTCTTTTAGCAAGGTCTTGTTCTTGGGGGCTGTAGAAAGGTGTGAAATGGGAGTAAAGGAGCCTCACTTTTGATATTTAATGAATATTTTAACGTGCCCTCAATTTCTAGTTCCTTAGTATCTTGAGTCCTTGGAAGAGCTAGCTACTTAGGGGTTAAAAAGCAAACAAATAAAAATAAACAAAATAAAATCATTTCATCTTAAATCACTTTTTTGGGTATCCTGCCATGACTAATATACTAGATTTTCCCATGGATAGCAGGCAGTTTAAGCACTACATTCCTTATGCATTCCAAACTCGTTAGAGTTTTCCTCCCCAGTGAGAGATACAAAAGAACCAACCAACCAACCAACCTGGAATGGCTTGTTTTGGTCTGGAAAAAGCAAAAGAAGACAATGGTAAAAGTTACCAGAGTGACAGAAAGCAACTGAAAGTGGAATACATTTGGTGTAGTGGACAGCAGCATTGGGTTGGTAACTTAACGGCATTGGCTCAAGGTCTAACAATGTACCAATGACTTGCCTTTTAACTTTTTAACTTTGGGCAGGTTGCTTTTTCTACCTATTTTTTTGTTTCCTCAGTTGTAAAATGAGGATCTTAGATCAGATAATCTCTAAGGTCCTATCCAGTGTTAATTGTCTATGAGCTAGTTTATTCTAGCCTGAAAAAGAATCAGAGCTCAAAATAAGCAAGAGCGGCAATTGTGTGGTCAAGCATCATGACTGAATCATTATTTAAATGAGCGACAGCTAAGAAAATGAAGAATGAAATGAATTATTATTTCTGATGGGGACATTAGGCCCAGGAAAAATTATTGAACCTCCAAACTGGCACTGGGAAACTTTCTTCTCAGTTGGAACCTAATCCTGATAGAGGAAGCTGATTTTGCATGGTAATACTGATATCCTGTGTGGTTTATTGGGGGTCAAAAAGCCACAACTGTAAGCTATTTAGTACAAAGACTTTTTTCTAAATAAGATCTGACTGGGTCATTACCCAGAAGCAATAATTGGGCCATCAGGGAAAAGATGAGACCAAAATGAAGGAATATTTCACAAGCCAAAGTATAATAAGCTACCCATTCAGAAGCCAGGCAAAGAACACAAAACATACCCTAGGGAACAGAACCTTGTTCCAGTTGTCTTTAGGGGAGAAGGAAGTGGATCCCTAAAAACTGGCTGAGAAAAGTTTTTAAAGGGAATTTTTGTTTAAATATGCTCATCATGATGAGAAAGTAAATGTGAAGGAAGTCCCATAAGTGTAGTCCAATAATCTATTAAATTGAAAATGAATGAACAAATTCCAAAAGAAAAATTGAAACTAACCATGGCTATAACAGGAATTAGGCTACAGAGGACATATTCTAAATAAAGACCAAATTATAATTAGAAAATTAAATGTTAGGCTGAACATAAAAGATAATCACTAAGAAATATTTTATGGTAGTCTACATTTATAGGTAAATGTTTTTTAAAGGGATATTAAAAACATGTCCAATCTATAAAAATTTTACAGGATTAGGTAGAGGATAGGCATGACTCCCTGTGATCCCTTCATTCTCTCCTTTGTATCTCTAGTTTGAGCATAATGGAATGGAGACTGCACTTTCATAGCTGTGTGATTGCCAATAACCAAATTAACTTTGTCTCTTATTACACATCCCTGGGGAAACCACTGCTTATTTTCCTATGTTTTCTACACCACCAAATGGTCTCCTAATGGCCAGTAAATAATTACAGTAATAGCACCATTGATACATATTTCCGTATTACTGGTCAGTAGCGGTTGTTTAAGTATATTATCATGAATATTCTTTCTCTAGCCTTATTTAACTAAGTTATAGTAAATGGTATAGTAGAATGAATGCATTTTTTTCCTTAAATCTTACTCAGAAGTATGTTTACATGGTTTCTTTGGTCAATAATTAACTAGATGGCATATATAATTCTTTGTAAAATGATGTGAGAATATGCTTTCAGATCAGATGTAGTTCAAATCTAATTTCTACTAAGCTTTTTCTCTCCCTGCCCTTTGAATGGTGGTGGCTTTATGTTTATAGACTTCTTTTTATATTAAATTCAATTTTATTTTACCTTCAGTTTCAAATCCACTTCTTTCTTCATCCCTACCACCCACTGAGATGGTAAGGAAAATGAAACCCCTTACAAATATGTATTGTTATGCAAAATAAATTCCTACATCAGTCATATCTAAAAAAAAGAAAGAAAGCAAGGAAATATGAAAGAAAGGATGGAAGGAAAGAAGGAAGGAAGGAAGGAAGGAAGGAAGGAAGGAAGGAAGGAAGGAAGGAAGGAAGGAAGGAAAGAAGGAAGGAAGGAAGGAAGGAAGGAAGGAAGGAAGGAAGGAAGGAAGGAAGGAAGGAAGGAAGAAAAAAGAAAGAAAGGGACAGAAGGTGGGAGGAGAGAAGGAAGAAAATCAGTAGAAGAAAATATGCTTCAATCTGTATTCTGAATCTATCAGCTCTCTTATGTGGTGATAGATAAATAGTATGTTTCATCCTGAGTCCTTTGGAACTATGGTTGGTCATTATGTTTGAAAGACTAAGTCTTTTAAAGTTGATGATATTTACTATATTATTATTGTTTACATTTCTTGGGTTCTCCTCACTTTGCATCCGTTCACAGAAGTTTTCTCAGATATTTTGAAACCATTTCCTTCATCTTTTCTTATAGTGCAATAATATTCCATCAGATTCACATGCTATAACTTGTTCATCTATTCTCCAATTGATGGGCATCCTATCAGTTTCCAATTCTTTTCTACCAAAGAAAAGATCTGCTATAACTATAGACTTCTAAAGAATTAAGAATCAAAAGAATCTCTGGAATCATCCAGTGGAAACCTCTTGTTTTAAAGATAAGCAAACTAAGGTTGAATTCAACCCTAGACAAGACAAATTAGCATTAATCCTTTGCTCTTTTCCTTTTGTGATTAATAGCTTGCATTTGTGATACATATGACGACTCAAGAGTACAAGTCATGCTTGATACCAGAGTGAAATAATTGGTCTGTCAACATCCTGAGCAAAGTGACCACAGAAAGAATTGGGCTATTATATAAAACATGGTCATATGAGTATTGAGTATTACTTTTGATGGAAGATTGTAAATTATGGTTCCTGATTTCTCTAGTCACCCTTAAAATATAATGGGGATTGCTTTTACCTCTGGAAACTCTTGCTAGCTCAGGTTCAGTGTAGAGTGTTTTGGGTCACCACAATTACCTGAATACCATCCAGTAAATTCTTTTTAGATAATATAGTTAGAAGTCTTATATAGTAAAGTGTTTAACTGAAAGAAATTAGCAAAGCAAACAAAAAAAGTAAGGAAAGTTTGGGAGAAAATCAATTAATAGGATAATTTTAGCTCCCATTTGTTATTTTTGGTCAATAGATCAGTCATGTCTGGCTCTTCATGACTGTGCACCAACTGTCTGTGTTCTCTTTGTTTTTTTTGGCAGAGATTCTGGGGTGGTTTGCCACTTCCTTCTCCTATGAATTTTTTTGTCGGGCATTGAGAGGGTAACTGACTTGCTTTGGGTCACACAACTAGCAAGTATCTGAGACTGGATTTGAACTCAGGTCTTCCTGATTGCAGACTTAGTGCTCTATCCACTGACCCACCAGCTGCTTCTCAGCTTCTATATACATGATATATTCAATCTACTAAAGATTCTTATGTCAGCAGAGAGGGGAGCATTTGTCAGGCAACTCACCCTCAAAAATGAAAAGATTACTTCTTCATAGCTTCATCTCTTGGCTTTGACTATTACTTGATGAGTCTCTTGCCATTCCTTTAGCACAGCTCTTGACTGCCCCTCTACCTCCACCTCCATTTGTAGTATTCTTCTGCAGCTATATCAGTGTCATCTACTGCAGCTTCTTCTTCCTCAGGGAGAGAGGAATATTAATGTTCCTTGTGAGCCCACACAAAGCCAACATGCCTGGAGGACAATGCTAACAACACATTTTCAACTCATTTTTTTAGTTAAATCTCAAAATACCGTGCTCAACAATGGATAGACATCAACTGACCCCATCACCTGCCTCTTTACTTCCTCATATGCTGTTGAACATCATTGGCATAAGTCATACAATATACTGACTGGATCCATTTCAAAATCATATCTTCTTATCTCAACTGACCTCTCACAGCTGCATAATGGTATTATTTTCTTCTCTGATTCTTTATCACATTCCCATGTCCTAACTAAACCTGCTTTTCCATTTCTTTCTGCAAAAGAGAGACCTTGCCTCCTACTTTACTAAGAAACTTGAGGTTACTTGTCTCATCTTCTTCATTCCTTGCCCCCAAATACCTCTATATTGTCCTCATCTCATCCTCTCCTCCTTTGTTCCAGTCTCTGACCGGAATGACCCTTCTTTCTTTCATGTTCTTTACATTCCAGGCTAATCAATCTATTTCCTGACCCCTAAACTCAACACTCCATGTCCTATCTTTACAGTTTTGTTCGGGTTATTCTCCATGTCTGAAATATGTTCTCTTCTCTTTTCTGCCTTTTAGAAGATTTCATTTCTTTAAAGACATGAGTCAGGCGACGCTTTCTCCATAGAGTCTTTCCTGAGTCTTTTGTTTATTGGTAGTTAGCCCTTTCAAATTATCTTCTACTTCTCTACCTATTCATACATTGTAAAAACATGACGATAACGTGCTCTAATTTTTTTTAGCTAGTCATCTAATTGGGAAACTACAGCAATTTGCCATCTGCCTAGCTGCTACCTCTTTTCTACACCTAGGGAATCACTGTCTGGGCCATGCCCCACCCCTCACTCTAGGAATTTTATCCCCTCAAACTTTGAGACCATGCCTGAGTTTCAGCTATGATTGGTTGGTGAGCTTGTGCAAAGTTGCTATATCTAACCAGTTCTTAATCATGCTTCCTATCCTACTCAGCTACCCACTAGGAAACCAACGATCATTTGGGCATCTTGACATGATTTACATGTTCTTCTCCTTCCTCTTTTCCCTGCTTACTCTAACAGCAATGAAGCCAATGCTACCTTTTCTATGGAAAAGGACATGACAATTGACTGCTCTAAGGCTCTACTCACAAACTCTGTAACTTTCCATACCAAAACATCTTTCTCAGTACCCCTTCCATATGTGTGTGTATGTGTGTGTCTCTCTGTGTATACATATGTATGTCTATGGACATATATGTGTATGTATACACACACATATATACATATACACATAGAAAGCATACTTGATGAATATGCAAATATGTTATTCATTCACACAGGCTTCTAAATTCCATGGGGTGTTCTTGGAAAAGCCACTGAAGTGGTCTCCCATTATCTTCTCCAATGTGCCCCCATTTTATAGAGAAAAACTGAGGGAAATAGGGATTGAATTGTTTGCCTAGGATCATACAACTAGTAAGTGTCCAAGGCCAGTTTTAACTCAGATCCTCCTGACTCCAAATCTGAACTTTATCCACTGTACCACTTAGCTGCATTTGTGTGTGTGTGTGTGTGTGTTGTGTATGTATGTGTGAATATATTTAAAGAGAAACTTTATGTATACATTGTGTATATATAGTACACATGTATATACATGCATGTTTGTGTGTACATATATGTATGTTTATATAAAGTCCATGTATATGTGTATAGTGTATATGTATTGTATACATATATGTATGCATGTGTGTAGAGAGAATTTATGTATATATGTCTATATAAAGTATATATGTGTGTATGTCTGTGTATATATACATGTATGTATGTTTGTATGTATAATCTCTCCATAATAGAATGTAAGCTGCTTGAAGGCAGGCCTTTCTCACAGTTATCTTTGTATTCTCAGCACATAGCATAGTGACTGGAATATAGTAGACTCTTAATAAATGCTTTTTATCATTATTCAGTGATTATGCACAGAAACTGATTTTTATTTATTAGCTGTTTGATTTTATATCTCTCCATGGCTGCTAACTTGGAACCTTTCAATCTGTGTACACCTATATATATTCTTGATTATCTGGTATTTCCTCAATAAATTCTCCAAATGTATTAAGTTTTAAGAGAATTGCTCAGTGCCTAAGCACAATACACATGCTCATCAAGAGACCTGAAGAAAGGTTTCATGAGCCAGGGAGGAAATACTCACAAAATCCTTCAGTCAACAATTGTTCATTTTACATGCCACAGTCATAGGAGCTGGATAAATAGAATGACCTAGACAAGGTACTTAATATCTTAGAATCTGTGTTCCCCTTCATTGAAACCAAGACATTAAGCTAAAAATTCAAAATATTGTGGTTTGTTGTGGAGCCCCAGAAATATAGTATTTTGTCTCTCTTTTAGAGCCACAGAATATTAGTCTTAGAAGGGACCCTAGAGATCATCTCATCCGTGTGCCTTAGCTTAATCACCTGTAAATTCCCTGGAGCACTGGGAAGGTTAATGTTTATACTGCATGGAAGGACTTTAGATGAAGTACATTCTAAGTTCAGTGTGTTCTCATTTTTGTTGTGTATTCCTTTCAACAGTTTCTTTACTTTTTTCTGAAAATGACAAAACTCCTTTCCTGGTGTTGTTTCAATATCAAAAACAAGTTATGTGTGCCATAAATTAACTGGACATATTTAGATAGAGCTAATGTCAAAATCAGAGGCTGAGTGCTGTAGGAGATGGAAGGTCAGCCTTTGAGTTAAGATGACCTGGACTCAAGCCCTTGCCTCTGACTCTATAAGGATGTGACCAAGGGGATCTCATTTAATGTGTTAGTGAGCATGGTTACTTTGTAAGATTGTAAGTTACAAGGGAGAGAAGGTGGCGATCTCCACCAAGAGAGGAAGTTTTCATACTCAGTTTTCTCTGCATTGCAGAAATCACATAGCTGTCCCTTCCCACCCACCCCCCTACCCTGCCAAAGTGACAGTGCAACAGAGCAAGAGAAATAGCTAAAATTTTTTACACATAATAATTAGATTTTAATTAGAGGGTTTTTACTCTATTACTCCTTGGTATTTCCAAAATAATATTTTCTGAGGAAATCAAAGGACTATATTATCATGTTGATTCTTCAGAAATTCTTCTTGGATATTCTAATTCATTGAAATAGCTGATTTGGGTCAATGGGTCAGTTATCTATTTCCATAAAGTAGATTACCTACTGATTACTAGCTAGTCATTATGTTTTTCTGGGGTAGGAGGTGTGTGGGAGGGATTTGTGATTTCATTTATGTAGGGAGTTCTCAGTGTGGGACCTCCTTCCATTAAGGCAGAGCAGCAGTTCCTCTGTGATTTACAGTCTTAAAGAATTCTCTCAAGGTGCATTGAGAAGGTAAGTGAACAAGGTAAGTGAACAACTTAGTCAGACATGGCTGTATTTGTTCAGACTTAAAATTGTGTCTTTCTAATTCCAAGGATGAAGCTCTTTCCACTATGCTATTCAACCTATCTGGGGTGAGTATGGTTCAGTGGAAAGAAAACTAGCTCCTCTGGAGTTAGAGGATCTGGATTAAAATCCCACATCTGAGATTTAGTATCTAAATCCCTTTGGGCAAATCATTAAATTTTTTCTTAGTTTCATTAAAACTTAGTTTCACTTAAAAAATAATATGTATATTTTATTCACCCATTAACTCCATATAATGCAAATCATGAGCTAGTTTTCAACAGTTACACCATCTTGACAATGACTGTACAAGGATATAATTAATTGGAAAAACAAAAACTGGAGAAGTTGCTAGAGGTGACAGTCTATGCCCTTGTAATACAATTATCAAAATCAGTGGCGGCTAGAATCTTCTGATAATGACAGCAATGTAAAAGGCTATTGGCAAGCCCAATTTTCCCCATCCAACATCCCATCAAAATTTAAAACATCATTATATGAAGCAATAGTCAAGAAGACCTAAAAGAAACACCAGTAAGCTATTCTGTCTAGTCTAGAACTACATAAGAAGACACTCAGGAGCCTGTAGGTTCTAAGGTCAGGGCACAGTAGGGTGGGTTATGGAAGAAGCCAATGACATCTTGGTCCTGCATATAGCATCATTCCCACCCCCACTCCCACTTTTCTTTCCTCTATGAATGTCTTTCTCTGAACCATTTATATAATAGATATGTTTTTTTTCATCATTGGAATTGTTAAATTTCTCCACTATGTATCTTGGAATTTAAAGCATTAGTTTGTTTTTCCTCCTGATCTGTGGATTCTCCCAGTTGATGCTTGGATATATTCAGAAACTCTGAACAGTTTCCTTTTATCATTCCCTACTTTATCATATTCAGGTTTCTCACTTGTCACATCTTCAGGAAGGCCTATAATACTTAAATGATCTCCTAGCATTCTCTTTTAGGTTGGTCACTTTGGCTTACGTTGAATCTTTATGTTCTTTGATGTTGCCTTTTTCTTCCCTTCTGCCAGCTGTTATTTCAATCAATTAATCAATAAAGATTTATTTTTTACTATATGCCAAGCACTAGGCTAAATGCTGGGGATTAAAAAAAAAGACAGTCTCTTCCCTCAAGGAGCTTTGAGAAAAATGACTGTTTTGCTATTATATTAGTAACCAATTATTAAATTAGGATCCAGGTTTTCTTCTCCTTTATTTTCTCATTTAAGGCACAACCCCAGTAGAGGGTCAGTCAGTCTCTGAAGAACATGGCTGATTAATGAAATTGCTCTAACTCTCAAAGAATGTGCTCTTGGATCTTGGGTGGGATGCCACTCAACTAGGAGACTTTATTCCTGTTTATTGTATAAACAGAATCCAGTTTAGGTGAATTCTTACCCTGGAAGAAATGAGCCCCCTCCCTGTAACTCTCCATTAGAATTTAGAATGACCTAATTCGTGAAGGAGAAAGCCAATCAGAGTGGTCTGGCTTGAGATGAACTCACCTGTCCAGATCGCTGGAGGTAGTTGAGTCTCATGATCAATCCATATTCTCTGTAGGAGGAGCTGAAGACTTGTAGTCCACCTCCTCATTAAATGTCCACCAGTCAGGTTTCATTTTCTATTGTCAAGTGCATTCCCTTTACAAAAGCATGTCAAGCATTTAGTGTCTCCATTTTAGAGAGAAACCACCAACTTCCGATTTATTTATTAGCTAGCCGAATTAATAAATTAATTATAGATTACCCAGAAATTCTGTCTTTTGGAGTTTTTCAATTGTCACATCTTACCACCTAATGGAAGAGATAACATGCAAACTAATGTATACCAAGAAAGCTACAAACAGGATGGATCAGAAATTAAAAGAAGGAAGGCACCAGAATTAAAAGGGGCTAATTTCTTCGTTTATGAATTTCATTTGTCTTTTAGACTCTTCTGGATTGTCTTGTTGTTCCATCCTCTCTGCAAAGTCCAGAAAATTCTAGATTTCATTCGACATTGATTTCTTTTCCTTTCCATTATTACACTTATTGAAAGCTTTGTATTGTCATTGCTTTACTTATTCTTCTGGAGTGACAAACGTCGTTATTGATTTATCTTCTTTTGGTTGAAATCTTTTTCTTAATATTATATCTTGGTGTATAAATGTGTGTATATGTCTGTACATTATATATATATATATATATATGTAGGTATATATGTATATACCTATCTGTGTATATATGTATATCTGTATGTGTGTATATATACATATATATATACACATACACACACATATATATACACATACACATATGCATATACATACACACATATATACATATACACAATATAGACATACATACATGTATGTCTATATTTACTATTCCTCCACATGACTCACTTTCTGGCCTCTTTTCTGCTGAATTGAACCTTGAAGCTGGACTGCAAAACTGACCCACCATTGAAGAAAAAGGTTCTCCTGCTTGAGTCTCTGCTGTGAATACTCTCTAGTGGGACAGGATTAGCCCTGATTGAATTTCATTAAACCTTTCCTAGCAGTCCCTCTCCTTTCCTACATGTGGATGGATGGAATTAACATCTTATGCTTTTTATTTGCGGTGGGAGGGGGGAGAGGAGGCATCAGCGTAGAGTCACTGAAGCCTTGTGGGGAGGGGAAAGTCCTTACCTGAGGATTTGACCACAGTCAAGCGAAGAACATTTTCATTCTACTTCTAGTCTCTTTTCATTCACTTGGCTGGGCAGAGCCAGTACTTACCCCTTTTTGAGAGATAAAGGATGAGCAAGGGTTCATATAGAGTAACTATAATGGTAGGAGTCCCCTGCCCTAGAGTGATTCCCTACCTAAATCTGTTTCTGCCAGGGGTATGTGGCAGCTAGTGGGTGTGGGGTACTGACTCAGCCTCTGGTGTTCATAATGGCTGTTACCTTGTCAAGGAGTCCATCATCTTATTCTGTTCCTTTAGCTATAATTACTCTACTTCTAATACATGTGTTCTTTTTGTGAGAGTGGGAGGAGTGATGTGATTTAGAGAAAGTAACTAATCCCCTATCTTACTGTTTCTATGACCCAGAACTCTAATGCTCGCACTTGTGGGAAAAGGTGCCCCAGGTAGGTGGAGGAGGGTTTTATTATTACTTTCCTACTTTTCTTGTTTGTGCTTTGTTCTCAAAGAGGACCATGACATCAGGGAGGTGATGCTATGACATGCAAGTGAATTGGATTTAAATGAGGGAGGGCTGTGCAAAGTCACTACTCTCACTTTCTCCAGAGTCATCTGGGTTCATACTTTTTAATTAAATACTTTTCTTTTTAACTAATTGATTCTTGATAGGCAAAAAAGTAAAAACATCAGTGGGGGCTTGTGTGTTATGATACTAAATGAATGTAGACCCATAGAGAGTGCCTTGAACCTGGAGAGCTATTCTACAAGTTCTATATGGTAGAGCATGGTACCCCAGATGCTACTGATAATGTTTCCTGAACTTTAGTCTTTATTTACTGATGTTTCAGTAAGAGCTATGTTTGTCTAGTGATCTATTGTACATTTTAGTGTTGCAAAAGATGGCAAAAATGTAGAGATTCTCAACCCCTGAATTTCTTAGCTGAGATATCCTTTAAAGGAAGTCTACCACTTAGCTATTGGTCATGCTCAGAAGCAACATTTGAATACATTTGAATTTATTGTCAAGTATTCCATCCAGGGGGATAGGTTCCTGCAATGAAACCCCATGTACAGGAAAAACACACAGCAGGACAATGAAGAATCTTCTCATTTCAAGCAGGAAAAAGACTGGGGAATCTGCCATCATCTGAAATAGCCCCAGAGAATGGCTAGAGTCCTGACAAGATAATTTATTATAAGTACCTGATGTAGAAGGAGAGCTGCAGAGATTGGTTACCAGAAGTACAGAAGAGAGAGAGATTAGGAAATGAGGCACTAAGAAGGATGTACAAGTTGCAACATAGAGTTAGCACCTGACGATCACCCATATAGGGATAATCCTGATTGCAATAAAGATGATGACATCACCGTGATCCTCATGCTGGAGACCTCTTAAGGGGAAGCCAACTCAGACTACCCTAACACAGGGAGGAATTCTACATAGAAATGGAAAGAGGGAAGAATGCAGAATCCATCTCTTTTTCTGTTTCATATTCCATCCTTGAAGGACCCAAAGGGTACTAAAACCACCTACACACTCACTAAGGGCTGTAGACTGGCATTCAGCCTAGGTCATTCAGAGCTGTCAAGGGTGACACTTGCTGAAGCAGTTTGTTCTCAAAATCATTGCCTTATTGCAATGGATCCTGTTGGAGAATCCATAATCTGAGACACACTTCTCATATGTAGCAGCTTGACTACTATAAAAACCTTCCTGGTTAGGTAGGTTATGCAAAACAAATGAAATTGTTTGTCACCAGGAAGATGTTGCTAATGTCCTTCCTATCTCCTTCCACAGAAAAGAGACTTTGCTTTTTTATCTTCATTCTAACTTTGAAGTCTAGTTGAAATGTATGTTCTCTAGGCAAGTTGTATGATTTGGTAGCTGTTTAATCACAGTACTTACATAGTCTACATACATTTCCTTCATGTATGAGATATGAAGTGTTGATAATGAAGATGATATATAAAAAAGAGCAATTTTTAAAAAGCCACCATTAATGATACTGACAAAAATATCGCCTATTTCTGAAGATGGGAAATGCACATGTATACGTTCATGCACATATACATATACATAGTCATGCAAAAAGCATTTGGAAAAAAATTTTAAATATTATATTTTTGAGGCATAAACTACAAAATAATGGAAGCAAGAAAAAGAACTCAAAATGATGAAATGAAATTCAAAAATTGATATGAAACAATATAAACATTGCATGTTGGAGAGCAAACAGGTTTCAATTTAGAGTCTATTCATAAGACATCAGTAAAAGAATTTTATTCGAGCTACTTAAATAACTATTGTTCAACACTTGTGTCACATTTATTACTCATGTTACTAATTTATTATCACATTTTTGTATAAATACTTTGGATCATTTGCTAATCCTCAGGATTTGGGTCTTTTAAAAAATGGTGTCTAATCAAAAATGTAACAAAATCATTGGTAACTTTATACACTTCTTTAGCTGGTGATGGGATATTTGAGCTCTGTAAATGACTCCTTTTGCTCACAGTAATTCCTCTGGAAGTAATGCCTTCCATAAAATGATTTCTCTCTACTGGATTACTTACTGTAACTCCATTTCCAAGGCCTATTGGTATGGGCCTCTCTCCTCACTGGAGGTGATGAATTCCTTAACTTCATGAGAGGAAGGGCAGAGTTAGTGGGAGTGGGATAACTTTTTTTTCAATCGTTTTTGGTCTTCAGACCTTCAAATTCTGAGTCATTTTTGAGGGGAGGCACTCATGGTTTCTCAGGGGTTCTGCACTCTGATGGCTGGTTGTTGTACCACATTGACTGCTTCAAGTTCACTGTGGCTTAAACTGCTAGTCCAGCAGAGATTATCTCTGATGTCTGAAATCAAATTCTTCAGCAATATAGCCAACAAAAGATTAGGGTGAGACATGTTTTTCTAACCCAATAAAACTTAGGAGTTTGGAAGGAGAAGTCTGCAATACTGGGCGGGGGCCAGCCCAGAACACATTTTATCAGGGGGTCTTTGAGGTGGCTACACTGATCAATCCAAGTAAAACTACATTTTGCTGAAAGATTCCATAGAAAATGTAGTAACATTAAAAAATTTTACATCAAATTTATTGAATTGATTTCTTGTTTATCTAGCTCATTTCACAAATATATAGGGAGCTGCATCAAATTTTCAAAATAAGAGCCATTTCCCAATTGATAAATGATCAAAAGATATGAACAGGTAGTGTTCAGAAGAAATCAAAGCTATTAAAAGTCAGATGAAAAAATGCTCTAAACCACTATTAACTAGAGAGAAATGCAAATTTAAAAAAAAAATTTAAGGTACTACTTCATACCTACCAGATTGGTAACATGACAGAAAAGGACATGACAAATTCTGGAGAAGACATAGAAAAAATAGAGATACTAATGCATTGTTGATAGAGCTGTGAACTGGTCCAACCATTCTAGAGAACAATTTGAAACTATTCCCAAAGTGCTATCAAACTGTGTATACCCTTTAACCCAACAATATGCCACAATTAAGTTTATATCTCAAAGAGATCAAAGAAAAAAAGTACATATATGTTTAAAATATTTATAGTGCCTTTGTAGAGACAAAGAATTGGAAATTTTAAAAGATATATTTTATTCCCACCAATTACATGTTAAAACAATTTTTAACATTTGCTCTTTTAAGTTTTGAGTTCCAAATTCTATCTTTCCCTGCCTCCTTCCCCTCCCCCCTCCTTGAGACAGTAAGCAATCTGATATAAATTATACATGTGGAATCATGTAAAACATTTCTATAATAGTCATTTTGTACAAGAAGCTCAAACAAAATAAAGTATGTGAGAAAGAGAAAGAGAGAAAGAAAGAAAAAAAAATCATGCTTCAGTCAGTATTCAGTCATTATCAATCCTTTCTCTAGAGGCAGGTAGCATGCTTCATCATGAGTCCTTTGGGATTGTCTTGGATCATTGTGTTGCTGAGGGTAGCTAAGTCATTTACAATTCTTCATTGTGCAACATTTCTGTTGCTATGTACAATGTTCTCCTGAATCTGCTCACTTTACTTTGTATCAGCTCATGTAAGTCTTTTTGGATTTTCTGAAATCATCCTGCTTGTCATTTCTTATAGCACAATAATATTCCATCACAATCATATATCACAACTTTTCCAACTATTCTCCAATTGATGGGCATCTCCTCAATTTCCAGTTCTTAGTCACCACAAAAATAGCTGCAATCAATATATTTGTATAAATAGGTCTTTCTCCCCACTCCTTTTTTAAATCTCTTTGGGATATAGATCTAGCCATGGTATTACTAGATCAAAGAGCACGCACAGTTTTATAGCCCTTTGGGGATAGTTTCAAATTGTTCTCCAGAAAGGTTAGATCGGTCCACAACTCTACCAATAATGCATTAGTGTATCAGCAAGCACTCCAATGTATAGAGGGTGGCCTGCTATCATAGGTTCTTAGATCTTCATTCATAAAAGGAAAGGCAACCTTCGAGGGGTTAACAATCACTTTAATCAAGCACATGTATCATTCCTTTAGCCAAGCACACATATCATTCACCTGGTTCAGGGGAGTCAGCACCCTGAACTTCAAAGACAATACAGAGAAATCAAAAGTCAACAGACATGGCTTCCTCTGCCTTACCATCAGCAGATAGATCCAGCTGTCTAACCATAGTTACCAGAGAGGGAAGCACTGGTATCTGAGTTCTCCAAGCCAGGGGGCTCCTTAAGTGACTTCCTAGAGTCCTCATCTGGCCAAACAAACACTTCCAGTCAGTAAGCCCAAAATAAAACCTGTACTTCAGAGTCTTTATATACTTTCTAGGGTCAAAGGGCATCACATCCCTTGAGAATCAGTGCCTCATTAATAAAAGGCATGGACTTTTCTACAAATCCTCCCACGCCAGACAATGGATGGGAAAGATCCTACTTAACCACATTATTCAGAGACACTTTTAGTAAAACAAAACCAGTAAAAGATTCTACTTTGCTTGCCTTTATGTTTAGTGTCCCAGTTTCCAAGAATTGAAAATTGAGGTGATACCCATCAATTGGGCAATGGTGGAACAAGTTGTGGTATATTATTGTTATGGAATACTCTTGTGCAATAAGAAATGAAGAATAGGATCATTTCATAAAAATTTAGAAAGATTTATATGAATTCATGAAAACTGAAGTGAATAAAATCAGTAGAAATCTGTATGCAATAAAGCAATATTGTAATGACAGTCAACTATGAAAGACATCTACTCTGCTCAGTACAATGATCCAAGATAATTCTGAAGGACTCATGATGAAAAATATTATATACCTCCAGAGAGAGAACTGATGAACTCTGAGTGCTGGGTGAAGTATATATTTTTCCACTTTATTTTTCTTGCAAGATGGTTAATATGGAAATATGTTTTGCATGATTTCATAAACATAACTGATATATAGCTTGACTTTTCAATGTGTGGATAAAGGGGCTAGATGGAGAGAATTTGATACTCAAAATTTAAAAAATATTAAAAATAAATCATAAATTACAAAAAAAATTGCAAATTTGAGTTCCAAATTCTGTCTTTTCCTCCCTGCATCCTCTCCCCCTCCCTAAGATAATAAGCAATCTGATATAGGTTACACATGTGTTACACAATTCTACCACTAACATGGACCTCAGAATTCATTTCATGTCACTGTGTTATAATTGAGACCACTTCAAAATGTACAGTCTTCCAAAAATGGCCTTTTGGAGTTTCATTCAGCAACCTCTTCAACTGGGGTCAAGATACACCTGCAAATTAAGAACAAAATTGTTAGAACAGACTCCAGTAAGTTTAGATATATTGAATGGAATTCTCTTTCCAACAATTCTTTGTTATTTAATAGATTTTCAAGATAATTAGAATGTCCTGGCTTCCAGCACTAAACTGAAATTTCCATGGTCTTTTTCCTGAGTCTTCTATAAGTTCATCAGATGGTGGTGAGGTTTCATTATTTAATTTTCTCAAACTTTTCGACTGAAGTCTGATGAAAAGGGAATTCTATTTTCTCATGTGTTAAATACTTTTGAATGTAAATAATTCCACTCTGCCTCAGACCTCTGACTCATTCAGCCCAGTATGGGCTGAATTTTTTGTCTATTAGAATCACTAAACAGAGAATGCTTAAGTGGGAGTGCTTGTTTTCCTTGGCAATAATAATACTAACTCCTTATGGATTTTGTGTCTTACAAATTTCTCCATTAAATGTTTTGATTTTATACTCCATGTTATAACTTTCATGATGCTGGTGGTTGTAGTCATAAACAAAACAAAACACTGGGTAAAAAGTCTGAAGATGTGGATTCTTCTCCTGACTCTGACTATATCGGTAATTTTGAGCAACTCTCTAGGCCTCATTTTTCTATTCTGTTCTATCCTCATTTTTTTCTATTTTATTCTATTGTTGGACACTGTGATCTTCAAAGTCTCTTTTAGCACTAATCTATGATCCCATAAACAGCTGTTGAGAGGTACTATAAAGCATAAAGTACACGCTCCTTTAATTCAATGAATTTGTGGATTGGGTTTCCATTTGCACCAATGCAGAAAATATCCCAATACTTCTCCATGTTCATACCAAGATCGTTCAGAAATGACCCACATGACATGCTATTAACTTTCTTCTAGGTTTTGTTACTAGGTCATAAATTGCAAGTCCATTGAGTTGGCTGGAACTAGTTCGGCACATACATTTAGGACAGGTGCTACAGCTGGGAAATGAGTTGAGGCTGGAATCAGATATGAGAAAAAGAGCAGACTGAATTGGAGTTGGGAAATTATGCAGTGCTTTTAATGATGCTAAGCTATTCACTGGCACAAAGATCTCTCTTTTCACCACAGATGTTTTCCTGGCAATGCTATATGACTACAAGTCTTAGACCACAATCTCCAGGGAAACTAGGTTTCAGGAGATACAAAGGCCAATAGAGAGATGCATGGTGTACATAAATAGGATGCATCATATTTCACAGGATAATACATGCTCATGAAGTGGCATAAGGGATCATATCAAAGAAATGAATGATGAGAAAATAAGTAGAGTTTGAATAGTGGCAAGAGTGGAGCAACTAGGTGGCACAGTGCGTAGAGTGCTGGGCCTGGAGTCAGGAACACTCATCTTCCTGAGTTCAAATCTGGCCTCAGACACTTACTATGTGACCCTAGGTAAGTCACTTAACCTTGTTTGCCTCAATTTTCCTCATCAATGAGCTGGAAAAGGAAAAAGAAAATCACCTCAGTATCTTTGCCAAGAAAACCCCAAATGAGGTCACAGAGAGTTGGACACAATTGCAAATGACTGAACAAAGTGGCAAGAGTGAGAGATGGCAGGTGTATGGTTCAGGATTGCCTGGCATATATGAAAGGAAAGGTACTATCTCAGCATCTATAGCACACAAGGTACATGGAAGAACAGAAATAAATTATATCATTTGAGTTTAAAGAAGCTAGTTGATCATATGACAAGGGCAAAGGATGACAAGTAAGCACCAAGAGCTCCACTTATATCTTCATGATATCATGAAAAAATGAGACAAGGCTCCAGTATATTGGTTGGATGCTATAAGGATAACTTATGAGAGACAACGTAGTGGATAGGGCACTGGACCTAGAGTCAGTAAGACCTGCATTCACATTCAGCCTCAGACACTTGCTAGCTCTTGACTTCTACAAGTCCTTTAATTGCTATCTGTCTCCGTTTCCTCAACTATAAATGGGTATGATATTAGAAGCACCTACCTCCCAGGGCTATTGTAAAGATTAAAGGAGATAATGCTTGAAAAGTGCCTAGCACATATTAGATACTTAATAAGTGCTTATTCCCTTCTCCTATATGAATCTTACAGGATCAGCAGGCATGGATGGGTTGCATCAGCAAAGGGCCCATCCTAATAGACAAAATCACAGGTTTATTTGAATACCTTTTGCACTGACTTTTGGCAATCAGAAAGAGAAATCATTAGAATCACCAGAAAAAGACGCAGTAGAGTTACCCCACTGCTCTCCTGTCCAAGGTGAAGATCCTCAGGGGCTTCTTACATCTGAAATCTACCTACATGAGGGCCTGTTACTTGCAGTACGAAAACAATCACCACCACTCTTCAAGAGCCATGACGTGTTACGTAGGCAGAGCAGTGATGGTGTCTTTCCTTCTGACTCCACAGAGGATTTAGGAATGTACATAGAAAGCCAGACCCATTTCCTCGTAACATGGACTCCACAAGGTATGAGGGCCTGTCCCAATCCCCAAGTGTGATTCTTGAGTATCTGCCAGACTGATCATCAGGAGCCAGCATACACAAACTGTCGCCCTGATCTACAGCAGCTGTCTAATTACAATTTTGTTATTATTAATTACAGAGTAGAAAATCATTTGTAATTAGCTCAGCCTCAATCATAGTTTAAACAGCCAAAAATTACATTACAAACTAAAGTGTAATTAAAGCACTACACTAAAGTGTTTATTTAAACCCAGTTTAGTTACTGCAAATTTTTCAATCAGGTTCTTAGGCTCATGCATAGATTTAATTAGTCTCCAGTACTGACAGTGGGACTGCATTTATTCATTAAGCATCAATATTGCTGAACAAATGTAAATAAAATATGGAGAGATTCTTTAAAGGGACAGTCACAGAAACATCTGGGGGAGATAATGAGACTGGGGATGTGGTGAATGTTAATGAATTTCTCAAGCTGCTGTGGCAGTCCTAGCTCTCAGAAGCAGAGAGAGCTCTAAGTGTTTCATGAGAGTGCCTGATGTAGGCCTGTGCTCGAGACTGACAATACCTGTCATTCTGTAAGCTCTGGCTTACCTAGGTAATTAACAATGACTTCAGGACTATGCATTAAACAGGATGGAAGGTTGGCCTCAGTTGATAGAATTCTGGATACACTACTTTCATAGGCAATGAAAGCCAACATATCTTCCCACATCCAGGATTCTTCTTATGTTATTATGGAATAGAAAGATGGCTAGAGGTTTCTCTAAGAAGAAAGTATTCTTTGAATTAATACAGTTTTTTTTCCATGCCAGGATTATCAGACTCATTACTATGGTATGGACCTGTTTAATAACTCACAATTTGGAATGCAGTCTTTACCATGCATACACATATACTTGATGTTAGCCAAGCAAATGAATGTTGCCTTCTTTAAAGCACCATCAGAGGCTATACCAGGGTTGGGGAACCTGCTGCCTCAAGGTCAAATGTGCCCTTCTAGGTCCTCAAGTGCTGCACTTCGACTGAATTCAAATTTCACAGAATGAATTCCCTTAATAAGAGGATTTGTTATATAAAACTTGAACTCAGTCAAAAGGCAATATCCAAAGACCTAGAAGGCCACATGTGGCCTCAAGGCCACAGGTTTCCCACCCCTGGGGTATACCCTCCTTTCAATAGTATTGCTATTACTTCAAACATTTGGGAATTCTTCTGAAATTACCTTTAGGTCCTATAATTCTTTTGAGTCATATCTATAACAAGTCTTTGTAGAAAGGCAATTTAGCAGATAAATAGGTGGATAGAATGCTAATCTTGTAGTGAGAAAGACCTGCTTTCTTATTAGCCATGTGACTCTGGGTAAGTCATTCTGAGCCCAACTGAAAATGGGATAAAACTGATAATACCTTCCTCAAAAGACTGTTGTCAGACTCAAATGTTGTTGTTGTTCATACTTTATTTTTGAAGAAGACCAGTGACATCACAGGGTGTTGTCCTCACTTGCCTGTGAATTGATATAAGGGAGACAGAGTTGTACAAAGTTGTTAGCATCACTCTCTTCCAGAGCTATCAAAGTCCAATGGCAAGTCAAAAGTCAGGAAGACTGGCTATGGTCGAGGATGCAGTGGATAACTTTGCTGTCTTCAATGTCTTACGAAGTTCCGAGTGTTCCATAGCTCCTTCTTTAGCTCCCTTCATGGCTGCTGGAAGAAATTGTTCTCATCCACCCAATCCACCAGGGGAAGTCTTCACATGCTTGTGATAGACATCCTCTAACTCAGGCTTAAATGGTACAATATATGTAAAGTGCAAATGCCAAAGTGCTTTATGTTTTTAATGTATAATTTATTTATTTTTCAATTCTTTAACACTCATGGCAGCAAGAATTTGAATTCAAAATTTCCTCCCTATCTCTCCCCACCCCAGGACAGGATGCACCTCATCCACCCCTTCCTCCTGTCTGTCATCCCTTATATTACCCACCCTTCTTCCATCCCCCTTCCCCTCTATTTTCCTGTAGGAAAAATAGATTTCTATACTCCATTGCCTGAATAGCTTAATTTCCAGTTGCATGATACAACAATTTTTAACATTCATTCTTAAAGCTTTGAGTTCCATATTTCTCCCTCCTTCTCCACCTACCATAATTGAGGAAACAAACAATTCAGTATAGGTCATACATGTGTAACAATGCAAAACACTTCCATAATCGTTATGCTGTGAAAGACAAACCACGTTTCCCTCTGTTCTATCCTGCCCTTCATTTATTCCATTCTCTCCCTTGACTGTCCTCCCACAAGAGTGTTGGCTTCTGATTATCCCTTTCCCCAATTTGCTGTCCCTTCTATTATCTTCCCTCTCCTGTTCCCTTCCCCCTTGCCTTCCTGATGGATAAAATAGATTTCTATATCCAACTGAGTGTGTGTTATTCCTTCCTTAAGCCAAATCCCATGAGAGTGAGGCACAATTTTCTTTCATCTCCCCCTCTTTTCCTCCATCATAGAAGCTCTTTCTTCCCTCTTGCATGTGAGATGATTTTCTACGTTCTACCTCTCTCTTTCTCTTAATCCTAGTACATTGTATTCAACAGTAAATTTTATTTTTTTAGGTATTCTCTCTTCATATTCAGCTCACCCTGTGCCCTCTGTCTGTGTATATAAATATATTCACACACACATATATATATACATATACACATGTACGTATACATACCTACACAAAGGTAATACACATATATACTCATACACACTTACATATATAAATATGTGTGTATATATGCATATGTATATATGTGTGTGTATATATATATATACAGATATATATATACACACATATACATATATATATGTAAGTGTGTATGGGTATGTATGTATGTGTATTACATATGTGTATATTCCCTCTAACTACTCTAATACTGAGAAAAGTCTCATGAGTTACAAATAACATCATTCCATGTAGGAATGTAAACCGTTCAACTTTAATGAGTTCCTTAAGGTTTCTCTTTCCTGTTTATCTTTTGATATTTCTCTTGACTCTTGTATTTGAAAGTCAGATTTTCTATTCAGCTCTGGTCTTTTCAATAATAGTGCTTGGAAGTCCACTATTTCATTGAAATTCCATTTTTTCTCCTGAAGTGTTACATTCAGTTTTGCTGAGTAGGTGATCCTTGTTTTTAATCCTATCTCCTTTGACCTCTGGAATATCATATTTCATGCCCTTCGATCCCTTAGTGTAGAAGCTGCTAAATCCTGTGTTATCTTGATTGTATTTCCACAATACTTGAATTGTTTCTTTCTGGCTGCCTGTAATATTTTCTACTTTGACCTGAAAACTCTGGAATTTGGCTGTAATATTCCTGGTAGTTTGGAGGGATCTCTTTCTGGATGTGAATAGTGAATTCTTTCCATTTCTATTTTACCCTCTGGTTCTAGAATATCAGGGTAGTTTTCCTTGATAATTTCTTGGAACATGGTGTCTAGGCTTTTTTTTTTATCATGGTTTTCAGGTAAACCAATAATTTTTAAATTATCTCTCCTGGATCTATTTTTCAGGTCATTGGTTTTTCCAATTAAATAGTTCACATTGTCTCCTATTTTTTCATTCTTTTGGTTTTGTTTTAATTTCTTGATTTCTCATAAAGTCATTAGCTTTCATCTACTCCATTCTAAATTTAAAGAACATTTTTCTTCAGTGAGCTTTTGAACCTCCTTTTCCATTTGGCCAATTCTGCTTTTTTAAAGCATTCTTCTCCTCATTGGCTTTTTGGACCTCTTTTGCCATTTCGTTATTCTATCTTTAAAGTCAAGTTTTAAAGGTTTTCTTCAGCATTTTTTGGGGTCTCCTTTAGCAAGCTGTTGCTTTTGAAAATCACTTTTCATGATTTTCTTGCATTGGTCACATTTCTCTTCCCAATTTTTCCTCCGCCTCTCTTACTTGATTCTCAGAATTGTTTTTGAGCTCTTCCATGGCCTGAAACCACTGCATATTTTTGGAGGTTTTGTGTGTAGAAGGTTTCACTTTTATGTCTTTCTCTGATGGTGTGCTTTGTTCTTCTTCATCTGAAAGGATGGAAGAAAATCCCTTTTCACCAAGAAAGGAAACTTTTGTAATCTTATTTTTTCCCTTTTTTGGGAAATTTCCCAGCCAGTTATTTGAATTTTGAGTCCTTTGTCAAGTGGAGGGTATACTCCAGTGACCTCTAAGTTCTCAGTTTCTCCAAGGTGGCACAAACAAGGGAGAGGAGTTTACTCCTGTCCTGGCTTGCGCTCTTGTCTGGGAGCAACCATAAGCACTCTTTCTGTCCAGGATCTGTGAGTAGGATTCCTTATCCAAAGTCTCCATCAGATGCACCATACCAGTGCTCCTCCTTACCCCAGGACCACCACTCATATCTGAGACCTAAATCAGCTGCTTGATTCCCCCAGATCTTTAGACTTTGGACTCCAAAATTGCATGATGTTCCTGCAATGGCTGCTGCTGCCCTGGGGCTAGGGATGGGGCCAGACTGCACATCCCTCTCACCCCAGTTAAAGAGCTTTCTCAGTGACCTTTGAAGCTGTCTTTGGCATTTGTGGGTTGAGAAATCTTGGAACTGCAGCTGTTACCCAGTACTCTGTTCCAGTCCTATCTATGCCGCACAGCCAAGGTTGGGCTGTGCTCCTCTCTGAGCTGGTGGGATAGACCTTTCCTTTTGGCTTCCCAGGCTGTCTTGGTCTGGAAATCTCTTTCACTCTGTTGTTTTTGGCTTCTGCTGCTCTAGAATTTGTTTAGAATCATTTTTATAAGTACTTTATTGGCTATGGGGGCAGAGCTAGAGCAGGTCCATCTTTCTATTGTGCCATCTTGGCTCCACCCCCCAAAGTGCTTTATAGATAAAAATTGCCATTATTTGTTTCTGTGTCCCTGTGGACCACTTAAAAGGGACTCTATGGGTTCTTCATGAGTGATCTTCTGTGGGGTACAGGTTCTCTCTCTGACTCTGCCCCAAAATGAATTTCTTCAGCAATGTTTCCAAAATCAAGCTTAGATATGGCTCTTATCTAGGGTTTTCCCAAATGTGAATAATAAGATATTCAATGTTTAATATAAGTATCAGGTATGGGACCATTTTAATTTTTTCCATGAAGACAATTCTGTAAGACACAAAAAAACTCAAGGGTATACATGAACAAAGAGCCCACCCCACCCCAGAAAATATTAAGATAACTGATTATATTCATTATAGTCTTCCTGGAATGTAAAGAACTCTTTTGGAATGTCTGAAGAGATGTGTCATGTTCACGCTGGATTTCTACTGTCTCAGTAACTCACAACAAAGGATTGTAGAGAGCAGCAATTCTAAAACACCACCCTTATTTGATAGATATGGAATTTAAGATCCCAAGACTTTAGATGACTTTCCGAATATTACACAGCTACTAGTGAGGTCAGATCCCTAGATTTACCCTAGGGCCTTTGACTTCAAAACTAGTACTCTGTTTATTAGATCACAACTGTCTTCCTAATAGTAACTGAAATGTTAAGCATGTTTGTTTTTGTTCAGTCATTTCAGTCATGTCTGATTCTTCATGACACCATTTGGGTTTTTCTTGGCAAAGATATTGGAGTGGTTTGCAATTTCCTTCTCCAGCTCATTTTATATATGAGGAAACTGAGACAAACAGGATTAAGTGACTTGCCCAGGATTACACAGCTGGTAGGTGTCTGAGACCAGACTTGAAGTCAGGAAGATGAATCTTCCTGACTCCAAGTCCAGTAGTCTATCTACTACACCACCTAGTTACGCTAACTGTTAACTAAAGCAGAATCAGAAAATATTGAACTCATTCAAGGTACTTTTGAAGCTTCCAGGCATTGGGGAACTTTAACAACTTTAAAAACACTGAGAAAGGCTGCTGAATTTATTTTCATTAATGCAAAAGTTTATTTATTCTGTTTAGCTCAGTTTAGACTCAATAGTCCTAATAAGTGGCCAAAAAACTCTTTAAACCAAATTTCAATAAAGCTTGAAAACATATATTACTTACTTTCCCATTTAGAGAGGATCCTCTGGATAATAACTTTTTTCTTTATGTGTATATACTTGTGTGACTGAAAAAATAAACAAAACTTATGTGTAAATGTTCTCTTTCACTCTGTACGCTACTGAGAGTGCCACAGAATAATTTTACTTAAGTCATACAAATAAGCTAACACTTACTGGCCAGATAGGGTGTAAATTTTAGGGTTGTTGCAGCCATTAGTAGCAAGCAAAAGTAGGGATACCTTCTGCTAGGCATATTTCTACATTTTAAACAGCATTTATTGAATAACAGGATGATTTTATAATCCAGAATGCAATTGCCTAAAACCTGAGAAGACTATAAAAGGCCATTGTATTTATTATTCAAATTCTTCCCTTTAATTTCCCCTTCCTTTTACATGCATGCATTGTCCTTACTCAAGGCCTCAGCAGCCCTAAAGAAATCTATTGCTTTTTCTCTAACCCTTCACACTCAGTTAGATGATTGTTTGAAGTTCCTTGGTTAGGAAGAAAAAAAATTATCAAAAGTTTTAAGACTCCATTTTAATTTTATTTTTAAGTTTTACTTTATTTCAAAACTTATTTAAAGTGAAAGATGATTTTAGAAAAGTTTAGTTGCTGAGTATAACCTTATCAGTTTAATTATAATATAATGAATATGTTATTTAAAAGTAAAAAAGCAATTTTAAAATACACTAAAAATGTTTAAATATAGAAGGCAACTTGATTGACATGTTAGTTGATAGGATCAGAGGACTCAGAATCAGGGGGGAGTTTAGAGATATCTGGTCCAACCTCTTCATTTTAAAGGGACAGAAATGGGGCTAGACAGATGAAATGACTTATCAGATTTCTATCGAAGGTAGAACTAACTTTCCAGTCCTCCAGGTTCACAACTTTGATGTCACTTTGCCTGCCTAATCAGTTGCCAAATCTCCAGAATATTTCTCACACATGTCTCACATATGTCTTGTTCAGTCCATCTAACTTGGACTGTTGAAATGATCTTTTCAATGATTTTCCTGCCTCAAGTCTCTCCTTATTCCAATCCATCCTACAGGCCATTACCAAAATGAGTTTCGAAAATGGCAAGTCTATGTTGCACCCTATTCAGTATACTCTTGTATCTTTCCTTACCTATAAGATCAATTATAAATCCCTCTGCTTGATATTTACATCTCTTCAGGACATTGTCCCATCCTACCTTTCAAACTTTCATTCCCATTTACTTCCCTTCCTGCATTTTGCAATCCAGCCATAGTGACTTTTTTGTCCTTACTGCTAATGTCTTTCTTTCACCCATCTCTGTGTCTTTGTACAGGCTGCCATACATGTCTGGAAAGCTTTCCCTTCTCCCTCTGCTTCCTGGAATTCCTGATTTCTTTTGAGATTCAGCTCACTAACCATCTTCTGCATGAGTCTTTTCTGTTTCTCCCAGATGTCAATACCTTCTCTAAAAAACATAACAGCTTTTCCTGTGTTTTGCATGTACCTGCAAATGTATTTCATGTCTACCCTTTTAGAATGCAGATTTCTTGAGGGTATATAGACTGTTTTACTCTTGGATTTAAATCTGAAGAATCTAATACATTGTCTAGCATGTAGTAGGCACTTGATAGATGCTTGTTAACTAACTGATGGAGAAGCAATCTATTATATTGTACTTTGCAGAACACACATACTCAAAGGCGGTGCCTAAAAAGGAAGTTGTAGAAGAAAAGTAGTATATTTTGACAAGTGAGGAGGAAGGAAGGCTACTAGACACAGTGGCAGGAGAGAACCTATCAGCCAGCTCTGCATACCTGGAGTCCCAAGCAGACCTATGGGAAAGGCTTGCTTAAAGTTATATACCAGTTAGGTCTCAGGCAGATAACACAGTAGAATAGGAAGAATAATAAATTAGGAATCAGGAAACCTGGACCCTAGTCCTGTCTCTCTACTAGGGAGTTTGGTAAATTTGAGCAAATTATTTCTTTTCACTGGGCCTCAGTTTTCTAAAGCCATACAATGAGTGCATTAGACTATATAAGAGGCTGTATGTAGCCCACATCATTCCTGAGTTAAGTAGGAACCAGATTGGAAAATCTTTAAGAAAGTGATATATAGATGCAATGGAACATGGATAATGTTAATATGTGGTTTTTTAAGGCAACAGGAACCGTGCAAGGATCCTTATGTCTTAACCTCCCTTTCTGTTTGAACTCCACGCCAATGGACTAAATGACTCCAAAAGTTGCTTCCAGGTAGTAAAAGGCTCTTTAATATTCAAATGAGATTCTGAAAGAACCTATCAAATATGGTGGGAAAAACTGGCGACCTAAGGCACCAAGTGTCTAAGGGTTAAATAAATGACTTGTTACTGAATCATCAAGACTTACTTGATTATAAAAATCTATGCAACTTTAGGCTTTTAAATGCAAACAGTGAAAAGGGTACTTCTTTCAATATTCATCTTAGAGTATGTCTGTTTGCTGATGATAAAGTGAATTTGACATCACAGTAAGTAGTTCAAACAATCTATATTGCTGGGAGCTTTTCCTTACAAATTATTGATTTTCTTACATCATTGGCAGGGTGTTCAAAAGCACTTCCTGTTCTGTTTACCATTCTCACACTGTCTAATGACATTAAGGAAACCTGGGAAGGCAATTCTTTAAAAAAAATTGATGTACTGTTTGTTGTTTAGTGCAAAATAACCCAGAGGAGAGTCTGGCTAACTTAACAACTCTAGGAGATGACTGAGATTGAGTTATCAACAAATGAACCCAATAAACAGCATTTATTGAGTACCTATTATATGCAAGGTGCTGAACTAGGTGCTATGGATACCAAGGAAAGAATGAAGCCCAGAAAGGAGTAAGCATCTATACAGCACCTCCTATGTGTCAGACCCTATGGCATGCTAAGTGTTTTGTGAATATTATATTATTTGATCCTCACATTAACTCTGTGAGATAGGTAATGTTATTATCATCCATGTTTTACAGTTGAGGAAATTGAGACAGTAGAGATTAAGTGACTTTCTCAGGGTCATAACGATGTTAAATTTCTGAGGACAGATTTGAACTCAAGTCTTCCTGACTCTAGGTCCAGTGTTTTATTCACTATACTGCTTAACTGCCTAGAAGAGAGGGAGAGAGAGAGATGGAGAGAGAGACAGAGACAGAGAGAGACAGAGACAGAGAGAGACAGAGACAAAGAGAGACAGAGACAGAGAGGGGAAGAGAGAGAGAGAGGAAAGAATGAAGTTAGGAAGGAAGGAGCAAGGAAAGGAGAGAGAGAAGGAGGGAGGAAGAAGGAAAGGAAGAAGAAAGAAAGAAAAAGAGAAAGGGAGAAATTAAGAAAGAAGGAAAGATAGAAAGGGAAGAAGGAAGGAAAAAAGAAAGGAAGTAGGAAAAGAAGGAAGAAAGGAAGAATGGAAAGAAAGAAAAATTATTTATCATTTACTATGTGCCAGGCACTACATGAAACACCAGGGATAGAAATATGAAACAGAAATAGTTCCTATCCTCAAGGAACTTAGAGATGCAACATGCACATAGAAATGACATTCAAAAGGAGCACCATCAGTGTTGAGGATTCCCTCCACCAACCTTTCCAATCCATAGGTTATTAGATAAGTCCTGGAGATTTGAGGGAAGCACATAGGGGTTGTGTTTTGCCATGACCTCAGAGCTAGTGAACATCAGAATGAGGCTTTGAATTCAGATCAACCGTCTGGGAAGTCTATGCCAGACTATGCCAGGTTGCCCTAAATAAAAAATATTCATAATATGCAGTCATGACAATATATGTTCCTAAAATAATATAGGAATGGGATTGGACAAGCAATAACACTGGGGTAGAGAGCTTCTGGAGAGGAAACCCCTTTGATCTTTATTGGTTGGCACCTTCTCCACAACTCATAGTCTTAAAGACTTTCCTAGAGCACCAAGAGATTAAATAACTTGTCCTCACACTACCAGAAATGGAGTTGAACCCAAGTCTTTCTATACCAAGGTGATACATCTTTCTATCTCTATCTCTACATCTATACCTATATATCTAGAGATGGATAGATATACACACATGTGTGAATGCACATATATGTATATGCACATATATGGCTAGATGTACATACATTACATGTATAGATACATACATCTGTATATAAATAATACACATGTACAAAATGTGTACATATTACGTAGACACACAAAAACTGCAAAACATATGTAGTAAATATAAAACAATTTGGGAGGCACTACTTTTAAGGGATGGGGAAAACCTTCATATTGTAAGTATTCAATGCCAACTTCTACATGAAGATTTCTTGGTCTGCCAGATGTTAATGCCTCCCCAACTTCTAGGGTTACTTGATATCTGTGCATGTGTGTGTGTGTGTGTGTGTATGTGTGTGTGTAAGTGAGAGTTTGTCTTTGACCACTTGATTTTCTCTAGATCAGGATGTAATCATGAATAATTAGGTGTTAAACTAAATGTAAATGGATGGGTGGAAGGTGATGTAATGACAGAAAGTAAAGGGACAGTTAACCAATATGATGAGGTGTTAATTTGTAAGGATTTTCTTGATGAAATTAGTGGAGCAGTTAACTATAGGTAAGATAATTCCCCTGGAATCCTCTAAAAAGCTATCTTTCCTCAATCAAGGCTGGGAGCAGCTTTGTAGTATATGACTCCATCTAGGGTTGGGGATAGGGATGGGGATAGAGAGACGGAGAAAGAGAGAGAGAGAGAGAGAGAGAGAAAGAGAGAGAGAGAGAGAGAGACAGACAGACAGACAGACAGACAGACAGAGAGAAATTCAGTGAAGCAGACTTACTTGAGAAAAAAGTAGCTAGCTTCAAAGAACCTCTGGCAGCAAAGAAGAAAGCTAATTATGAACTAAAAAGAGAACTAGTCCCACAGCTGCACATCAAGCTACAGAGAAGAGACCCTGGGAGGTCAGCTGAATGACCTTGCCTGGAAAGATGCTAAACTCATTGCAGGTGGTGGTAGAGAGAAGCATGAGGATTTCATGAGGAAAGAAAGGATATAAAAAAACTGTATGGGAAATATGAGTTTCCTTGGCTACCTGTGTGCCTCATTACCATTAAGTTTATATCTACTCATTTACTTATGGAAGAGTGGGCACAACTATAGTGTTAGGGGTCCAGACTCATAAATTTGAGAAAACTCTTTGAACTTGTATAGGTCTCAGTCCTATCTCTTCCCTTTCATTCCCACCAGGCTATGAAAGTTGAATGTTGTGTTGAAAAGGGAGCCCAGAAAAGTCCCAGACTTATTTATGTTATCTCCTCTGTTAGAATGTAATCTCCTTGAGGGCAGGATCTGTTTCCTTTTTATTTTTGTATTCCCATTGCCTAGCATGGTTCCTGGTACATGATCTTTGGTAGCTTGATGGGTGACACTTGACCTATGGAGAATGAGATTCTAATAACTGGGATAGCCTGTATAAAAACAGAGACTAGAGAAGGAATGTTTTGTACAGGAAACTTGCTTTTAAGGATATCTTTAAGGATAGCATCATGAAAATATTTTATCCTAAAGAAAATAACAGAAAATGTGTATGTATAAATGTATATACAAACACAACATAGTATTTGTACTATATATGTATATATGTGACTATTATATACACATGTACACATACATATATAAATATATACACATATATGGTTCAGTCATTTTGATTGTGTCTGACTCTTTGTGACTCCATTTGGGGTTTTCTTGGCAAAGATACTACGGTTCCATTTCCTTCACCAATACACACACTACACACACAGACACACACACACATGCATGCACGCACGCACACACAAATGTACATACATATATGTGGATATTGCTTGGTGTATATATATGTGTATATACATATATGTGTGTGCGTGTGTATGTGTGTGTATTTAGAGTTCCTACCACATACATAGTAAGTGCTTAAATGTTTGTTGTATATGAATATGTGTATTAATTATGTATGTATGTTATATTCATGCTAGTAATGTGATCTTGGACATGTTGCTTACTTTCTTCAGGAAAAAGTACTAGATGGATTCCAGAATTTGTTCTAGTTCTGAAATGATATGATGCCATAATATCATTTAAAAGTGACTCCTTTAAAATGCCCAACATGAAAAATATGAATTTATAAAAGAAATAAATTATGACTTCTCACTTTGCAAAAAAATCTACTCATTTCTTTCAAGAGTTCAGTTGCAATAATGAATTCGAATGGCATTCAGTTTATAAAGCAATACTAATTTTTCCTTACTATTCATCCTTCTCTAACATATAAGGTATTGGACTTAGTGTAAGGTATATTCAGATCCAAGCTCAGACATTAGTTTGTGGCCCCAAATTAGTTAATCTCTCTGTGTTACAGTTTACTCATCTGTAAAATTAAAAACTTGGATTTCAAGCCTCTAATATTTCTTCCAGTTCTAAATCTATGATCTCATGACCTTAATTCTAATTAATAAAAACTTGTCTACTTTCATATTCATTTATTTTTCATTTTCAACATTCACTTTCATAAGAATTTCAGTTCCAAAATTTCTCCCATCTCTCCCCGACCCCCAAGTCAAGATGTCATGCATTCTGACTATCCCTTCACCCGATATTCCTTCCCTTCTTTTACCAGCCCCCCAACTCCCTTCTCTTATCCCCTTCCCTTCTATTTTCCTGTAGGGCATCATAGATTTCTATGACCCATTGCCTATGTATCTTACTTCCCTGTTGCATGTAAAAACAATCTTTAACATATGTTTTTAAAACTGAGTTCCAAATTCTCTCCTCTCTCTCTTCCATCCACCTTCATTGAGAAGGCAAGCAGTTTGCTATAGGTTATATATGTATAGTCATGCAGAACACTTCCATGATAGTCATATTGTGAAAGACTGTATTTCCCTCCATTCCATTCCCATGCCAATTTATTCTATTCTCTCCTTTGACCTTGTGCTTTGCTTCTGATTTACCCCCTCCCTCAATTGGCCTTCTCTTTTATCATTTCTCCTACTCTTATCCCCTTCCTCCCTACTTACCTGTAGGGTAAGATATTTTCATACCCAACTGAGTGTGTATGTTATTCCATCCTTAAGTCAAATCTAATGAGAGTAAGTTTCACTCATTTCCTCTTGTCTCTTCCCTCTTACCCTCGAGTTCAAAAGCTTTTTCTTGCCTCTTTTAGGTGAGATAGTTTACCCCATTCTACCTCTCCATTTCTCCTCACAGTACATTAGTTTCTCACCCCTTAATTTTATTTTTTTAGAAATTACCCCTTCGTATTCAATTCACCTTGTGTCCTCTGTCTATATATACTCTTTCTTACTACCTCAATAATGAGAAAGGTCTCATGAGTTACAAATATTATCTTTCCATGTAGGAATGGTAACAGTTCAACTTTAATGAGTCCCTTATGGCTTCTCTTTTCTGTTTACCTTTTCATGCTTCTCTTGAGTCTTGTGTTTGAAAGTCAAATTTTCTATTCAACTCTGGTCTTTTCATCAAGAATGCTAGAAAGTCCTCCATTTCATTGAATGTCTTTTTTTCCCCCTGAAAGATTATACTCAGTTTTGCTGTGTAGGTGATTCTTGGTTTTAATCCTAGTTCCTTCAATCTCTAGAATATGATATGCCAAGCCTTTGGATCCCTTAATACAGATGCTGCTAAATCTTATGTTATCTTGATTGTGTTTCCACAGTACTTGAATTGTTTCTTTCTGACTGCTTGCAATATTTTCTCCTTGACCTGGGAATTCTGGAATTGGACTAAAATATTCCTATGAGTTTTCCTTTAGGGATTTCTTTCAGGAGGTGATCTGTATGTTCTTTCAATTTCTATTTTCTCCTCAGGAATAACAGGGCAATTTTCCTTGATAATTTCTTGAAAGATGATGTCTAGGCTGTTTTTTTGGTCATGGCTTTCAGGCAGACCAATAATTTCTAAATTCTCTCTCTCATGTCTGTTTTCCAGGTCAGTGGTTTTCCAATGAGATTTTTCACATTGTCTTTTATTTTTTCATTCTTTTGGTTTTGTTTAATAATTTCTTGATTTCTTATAAAGTCATTAACTTTCATTTTGTCCATTCTAATCTTTAAGGAATTATTTTCTTCAGTGAGCTTCTGGATCTCCTTTTACATATGGTCAATTCTGCTTTTTAAGGCATTTTTCTCCTTGTTAACTTTTTGGAACTCTTTTGCAATTTGGATTAGTCTATTTTTTAAGATATTTTTTCTTCACTATTTTTTGGGTCTCCTTTAGCAAGCTGTTGACTTGTTTTTCATGATTTTCTTTCATCACTCATTCTTCTTCTCAATTTTTCCTCTACTTCTCTTACTTGATTTTCAAAATCCTTTTTGAGTTCTTCCATGGCCTGAGACCAATTCGTATTTTTCTTGGAGGCTTTGGATGGAAGAGCTTATACTTTGTTGTCGTCTTCTCGTTGTATGTTTTGATCTTCTTTGTCACCAAAGTACGATTCTGTAGTCGGAGTTGCTCATTTTCCCAGACAATTATTTTACTTTTAAGCTCTTTGAAAAGGTAGGACTCTGCTTCCATTGTGAAGGGTATACTGACCCAAACTTCAGAGGTTTCATGCAGCTATTTTTCAGAGATATTTCTAGGGACCTGTAAATTTTTAGTTCTTCCAAGGTGGTATGATCAAAAGTGAGTTGTTTATTCCTCTACTGATTTGTGTTCCGGTCTGTGAGTAACCACAAGCACTCTTTCCTCCCTTGGAACTGTGAGGAGGATTCCCTCTCCAACACTGTCAATGTTCCTCCTTGCCCCAGGACTTCCACCCAGAACCATGACCCAGATCCAATTGGCAAAACAATAATATCTTGCCTCAGTGCCAGAAAGAGATCCCTGCAATCCCCCTCTGCTCTTCCATGATCTCTCCACCATCTGTAGGTCACGAGCTCCAAATGCAGCCACTGCCACCACTACCTTCACTACTCCAAGGCTGGCACAAGACTATGCTTCTCTCTCTCCCAGATTCAACAGAATTTCCCTACTGACCTCTGTGTTACCTTTGGTTTTTGTGGGTTGAGAAGTCTGTAAACTGACAAAGCTGCCAGTGATTCAGTCCCCTGAACCCTACTCCAGATTTGCAGGGGCCCATTTCCATTTCCTCTGCTCTTCTCTCTTAGCCTGGTGAAATAGAACTTTCCTGTTGCCCTTCCAGATTGTCTTAGGTGGGAAATTTGTTTCCCCTTGTCATTTTGTGGGTTCTGCTGCTGTAGAGTTTGTTTAGAGTTATTTTTACAGGTATATGGAGGGGTTTGGGGGAGAGCTGAAGTAAGTCCTAGCTTTTACTCTGCCATCTTGGCTCCACCCCCCAAAAGTAGTCTATTTTTATGCTTAAAGACAGACTGTTTTCAAACTGCTGATGATGCAGCCATTTTCTCCATTTTTTACCCTTAAGACTTTGTAACTTCATGTAAACTGAGTCAACTGTATTCTTCTTTTTCTATAAAAGCATCCTCTAATACCAAAAACACATAATAGTTTTTACGATGCTAAGGCCAAAAGGTCCTTTTCAAACTTTTTGACTTCTAAATATTTTAGTCATTTAGTCATTAACTTCTTAACTTCCCCCAAACCCAACTTTTCAAAGCAAATAGTAGTATATGAATTATAAAAGAAAACTTGGAAATCATCTAGTTAAACTGACCTGGTATCTTATGTGAACAATCTGGACTCATTTAATGAAATGTTTTTGGCCTAGTACAAATTGGGATCAATAATGTGCAAAATAATGAATCTTTAAAAACTTAGCCCTGAAATTTTGAATTGGAAGAAGGTTCTGTGCTTCTTCCTTTCAACCTTTTCTGTATTATTCAGAAAAAAAAATGGTCTTTGTTTCTGTTCACTATTAAACATGCTTGAATTAGTATTGCAATGTTATTTAGATATTTTACTCCTTTTTTTGAGGGGCAGAGTTTGAAGCATTCTTATTGGCTTAAGGGGCATAGGGAGACTGGTTTCTCAGGAAATGTAGAAATTCACCTAAAAATCTGCGTATGCTAGTGTAGTGTTTCCTTAGTTTGAACCAACTCACAGTGTAGTAGGTATCATCACAGGGCTGAAATCTATAGATATATAGATAAGGTTAGCAGAATGCTTGGTACAATAGCCATTTAATAAATACTGATTGATCAGTTGATCTCCTAAAATACCTATGACAATGCTATATATTTAGTATGTCTTCCTTGCTGAGTTGAATTTAATTGTATAAGTTCAATTGAACAAACTCAATTCAATTCAACAAACATTAAATACCTTAGAGCATCAAGTCCAATCCCCTTATATGCAACTGAGAAACTGCCTACTGTGTAAGGCTGAAAGCTGCCCAATTAACTTGGGGTTTACTGGCTAGATTTATTTCTCAAAGACAAAACCTTAAACCCAATTCACTCTGAATCTCTTGGATTAAACAACAATTAGACAGCCACTTAATGGTTATTTTTTGGGCCCTCCTGACTCAGAATGCACATAATAAAAGTAACTGTTTCTCTTTTCAACAGCAACCCTGTGAGTCTTCTCCTCCCAGCTTGATTTTTTTTTCCTTTTCTTTATTTTTGAGGAAAGGGGCCATCCCTTGATTGGGTGCTGCCTCACTCAAAGTTAGAACTTGAAAAGACCTTAGCTTAAAAGGGACAAGGTCTCCCACTGCATCCTGGGCCATCTCCAGTCCTCCTGATAAATATCAGGCCACTAGACCCGGATGGCTTGGGAGGAGAAAGTAAGACTGGTGACTTTGCACAGCCCTCCCTTACTCAAATCAAAGTCAATTACAAGCCATCTATAATGTCATGGCCTTCTTCAAGAACAAGGACAAACCACAGCCATACAACCACAAGGTATCATCACAAAATCTCACCCACCCCTGCATGTTGCCTTTCAGAGGGCACGCTTTCTTTCTCTGTGACTCATTTCCTGTGGACTTTCCTCCTTGCTGGCTATTTGGGATTTTCCAAGAGATAGAGGCTAAGGTTCTCAATACTCCCAGGGTCTTAGGAGTAACTATTCTGAGTGAATACTTCTAACACTGTAACTCATGAGCCCCTGCCAGTGTATTTCTCATAAAAGAATAGTGAATTAACATTAACCAAAACAGTTATTGAAAATGCGAAGCAAATGCATACTTACATTTCATTCATAAATCTGATTCATACTCTTGATGATGAATATAGTTTTGATAGGAAGAATGGACACACACTTAAGATTCCTGGGAAGTAAGTCACAGAATCAGAGAAACTCACAACTCTAAGACTATGGTCTTCAGTGTCCTCCTCCTGTCTCAGTGACTATTCCCATAAATTCTTTGATAAATATGGCTTCTGCTTGAATGAATTCTTCCAATGCTAAACTGAACTGATCCACAATATGTTGGACTAACAAATCAGCATGGTATTTCAGCTGAATAAGCTGACCTGCTGGGCTATTTCTCCGATGTTCTGCTTCTAAGCTATTTGTTCAGTCATTTGTTTTACTTCTCAACAGCAGCTATAGTATCCATCATTTCTAGCTTCAGGTTTAGATGATGCCTTTGGTTGAACTAGTGTTATGTTCATTTAGGAAAAGTCAATGACCTTTATCCTTAGATTGTTAAAAGTCTCTTAGACTCTGTTCCTTAAGATGGTTTACTAGGGGATAGACACTGTACTTGCTACAGCATCTGGGAATCACAGATTAGAGCTAGGTGACAGGTGGACACAAAGGTGGATTAACAGCCCTGAAAAGGGCTGAGCAAGTCTTCACATCAGAGGTGCTAGTCCTTCCTGAATATTCCACATATCTGTATCCTTTCATTTACCAGGTTGTAAACCATGTAAAAAAAAGAAGAGAAATATAATTTAGTCTAACTTGATATGCTCCCGGTGAAACTATGTTGGTTCTTAGTGATCGCTCTTCCCCAAATGTTAAATAAATTTTCCTTTATTCAATATACAAACATTTCTTTAGTACCTGGTGTCATATGCCAAATAAATAAATCAAGACCCTCAAGTGCTTAATCCTTCCATTAAAAAAACAAAAACAAGTTGTGGCATATGCCTTTCTCTAGTCTTTTCCTTTTCTGTGATGCTACCTTCTTGTTATTCCCATGGATCTACAGTCCCTTTTATTTAAATAGTCCTTCTAACATTTTTTTTATGAAAAATGGTTTTATCATAGATTCAGTGCAAAGAGCAACTTTCCCTCCTTCCACCCCTCCCCATTCTCCCCCTAAAAAAGAGAGAAATTACTCCATGTGGCAAGGGGAACTGTAGGATCTTGCTGACCATTTATTTCTTGGCTACCTTTTACAAACATATTTTAGTGCTGCAGTTCAATTGAAACCCCTTTTGTATATGTAGCCATGGTCATGCCAGAAGCAATGCCCTTTGCCACAAGCTACGAAGAAGCTCATATTATGATGGAGCCAGTGGTCAGTGTGTGGTGTCCTGAAGAGATGACATATATGGAAAACTATGTGAGGTTTTGTCTTGGGAAGAAAATGTCAACACAGTTTGCCAGTCTTTTATTCCCCTTTGTATAATTGCAATCTTTATGAGAAAATGATGTAAGTTCAGATCTATTTCACAGAAAGAACCAATTTAAATTTAAATTTGCACCATTGAAATTAGCTGCCACTTCATTTTGATACTTATTTGATTTTTATAGTGCCAAAGTAGGGAACCTGTGAACTTAAGGTTACATGTGGCCTTCTAGGTCCTCAAGTGTAGCCCTTTGGCTGAATCCAAACTTCACAAAACAAATCCCCTTCATAAAATGATTTGTTCTTCTAGAGTATAAGCTTAGTAATCCTGCCTGCTACCTTTTGTAGTTAATGTAGAAAAAGTGAAATAATGAAGTTGGAAGTAAGTTAGGAGGTTAGTAAATTAATCTACAAATTCCTAGTCATCTCTTTTGTGACCAAAATAACAGCAAGGGTCTGAAGGTTCCTGTTGGAAGAAATGGAGGAGTGTTATGGGCTCCTCAGAAGGCTTGTAGGATTATTAATCAATAGCTTCTGCATGAAACAACTTGTGATGCAGAAATCCTGAAAGGATGGATGCAATGTGTAGACACATCATCATATTTTGGCACATGGAATTATCTGATTGAGATTCCAGATTCTGAGGAGTCAGTTGGTAGTTTAAGAGATAATAGAAAGACCAAGTAGGCTATGTCAGCATCATTTTTGCTCTTCATGGATGATGCAAAAACCATCCCCTCCACTGATTTAATCTACTTTAATCGTGTGTGGCATTAACATCCACTTCTTTCAATTGTGAAACAATCATTAACCTGGCATGCCATGAATTGTTCTTGAAAGTGATAACATTGAACAAGAATCACAAGATCTGGCTTTGAATTCTAGCTCTTCCACTTTCTCTATGAATGACTGGATATTTCACCTCCCTAGATGTCAATTTCTTAGTTCTAAAATAAGGTATTTGGACTAGATTAACTCAAAGCTCTAAACATATGATCCTGAGAGAGCAAAACATTGGTTCTTAGGATGATAGATTTCAATCTGAAGAGACTTTAGAGATAACATGTTTTATTCATTCTGATTTATCATATGAGGAAACTGAGATCCACAGAGTTAATGGGACATGCTCAAGTTAACACAGGATGTTGCAGAAGAAGACCGATCAAATTAGGTCTAATCAGAGGATTTTTTATTAGAACAACTCAAGTTTTAGTTAACTGCTGCCTGGTTTTCTGAACCCAAATGTATTACATTTAGCACAAAAGCAACAAAGTGAACTCTAGCCCACTAGCAAAGGAGGTGATATGCAATGAGGAGTGCCCAGCATATTTAGGATCTGGTGACCTCTTGACAATCACCAGTTTATCATATGGTCACTTCATAAAGACAAACCTCCCTAAGGCTGTGCTTGAGAAGCAAAGGTCTTTCATTTCCTATAAAGCCTGTGTTATTTATTGATTTTTCTTTCACATATTAGAGGTAGTATGATAACAGAGACCTTATATTTATTAGTCCGACTAATCATTAGTGATGGCTGAACTTCAGAAAGTATATCGGTTCATCTCAGTTTCAGTACATTTGGAAAAGTTTGGAGGTTTATCTGGAGTGCATCTAAATGGGTGAAACCATCAGAGGTCTTTTCCTCTTCTCATTAATCTTTCATGGGTGATATTTGTCTTCCAACCGTCTCCAAGTACAATCTGGTATTTGGTTCATATATAACTTCTCTTTTCACACATCTTCCTAGACTGTTCCAGTCTGTCATTTCAGTTATTCCAACAGTATTTACCCAGGAAATGGGGTATGTGTGGATGTTTTATTTAGATTAAGGTAGAGTGGGAAATACTATGGAAAACTGCCACATATGACAGAGAGTATTAAGTAGCTCATGATTTCTAAATACTACCTAAATTTTCACTCCTTGCTTTGCCCCTAATTCCCATTTTTCTTATCAGACACTCTGGAGGAAATGATAAGATATTCTCCTTGTTGAGAATGGCTGAAAAAAAATTATGATGTATGAATGTAATAGAATATTGTTATGACATACAAAATGATCAAAGTGATACCTGTATGACCTAATACTAACTGAAGGAAGCAGAACCAACATAATAATTCATGCAATGACTACAACATTGTAAAAACAATTAACTTTGAGACTTAAGAACTCTGATAATCAAACGACAACAATAACAACAACAAAGCAAAACAAGCAAACAAACGAAAACAACCACAATTCCAAAAGATTGATTGTGAAGCATACTACCTACCTTCTGACAGAAAGGTGCTGGACTCAGAGTAGAGGATGACATGTATAATTTTTAGATAAAGTCAAAGCAAAAACTTGTTTCTCAGAACTCTACATACTTGTCACAAGTGCTTTGTTTTCCTTTTGGTGGGGAGAGGGAGAGAATGTGTGTGTTTAATGGTGAGACTGAGAAGGAGAGAAAATAGATTTTTTGTTATTTGAAAAGTAGATAAAAATGTATTCTCTTTGACACAGAAGGCTTTTACCAAAGCAAGATCATCTAGACCGAAAAAAATTTTCAGGAAGCACCATGATGGGGGCTGGATATCCCTTCAAAGGGGAGAAATATTGACTCTTTGCCATGACTGTACACTGGGTGACTTTTTTTTCTCTTGTGAACTCCTGGAAGGAGTAAAATGCAGCAAAAGAAGTGTGGTCAAAAAGAGGTTAATCTATAGAAATATTCTATCATACGTTATTTCAGAAGCCCAGAAACCTCTGTTAAAGATGTTACAGGGGTTCTGTTGAATCAGGTAGTAAACTAACAATCTCTTGGAGGAGTGAAAAGGATATAGGTATTTTTGTTAATGGTTCAAGGACTTTCAGACCTGATTTTATTACAAGCTATTTTTTGTTTCAGAACTTCCTTGTCTCTTTCTCCCTTATCATAATTTTGCTGTCCTGTGAATTGTCACCAACTCTACTACTTGATTAACTAGCTAACCTGACAAATTAATTTTCTCTGTAATATTAATGGCTGATAACATTACTGTGTTACTCCTAATAGATAATATATGTATTTTAATTTCTTAAACTTCTTAATTTCTTAACTCAGGGAGTAATATAGAATTTTGGATAGAGTGAGTAGGGAAGACATTTTTACATAAAATATTATTTTTGGTGACCCTCAAATCATGTCATATTGGGCAACCATTCACTCTGTTTATGCATAAAGTCAATCCTTGAAGGACAATAGTGTTTTGTACTTAAATATGTTAATACAACCACTTCTTTCAATTAAAAAAAAAAAGCTGAGATCATACAAAATTGCATTTAACTTACAAATATTTCATGACCTGAAATATTGACCCAGACCACCCATTCCTATCCTTTTTCAATCTGTCTACTGCTTTCCAATGAGTAAACTGACAACTTGAAGTTTCAATCTATAGCAAATATACTTACTCCAGGCATTGATTAATCAAATTTATTCACAGAAAAGGTACAGAAGCTCCCTTCCATAAATATATAACTACTGCCCATTGATCTGAATATCAAATTTCAGTAAACATGAACAAAAATTATTATTAAACCATTATTTTCACTTTTAAAATATCTATTGGAACTAGAGGGAAAATTTAAATAGGAAAAAGTTGTTGATTACTTCCTGAAAGAAATCTCAAATTGAAAATTATGAGGAACATCAAAATCAAAATCTAGAACTTCTAGGTCAAAGATAAGAAGTATTACAAACAGCCAAAATGAAAGAATTCAAGAATTGAGGGATCACAGTTAGGATCACACAATATTTGGAAACAAACATTATAAAGGAAGGGAAAGCTTGGAATTCAATATTCTAAAGGGCAGAGTTAGGGGCTTAAAACAAAAAATAACTTATTCCATCAAAAGTGAGTAAAGTCCAGAAGAGGACCAAAAAAATGAACCTTTAGTTAAATAGAGAACTTCCAGGTGAAAAAGACCAGAGCTGGGTAGAAATTACGAAAGACACAGGAGTAAATAAAAACATAAAAATATGAATGAGCAATTAGGAGTGATTCTCTTTCTACTGCCTTTCTTTACACATGTGCTTGCATTTCCATCACTTTCCAGAGTGTCTGGCACATAGCAAATGCTGGATAAAGCATGTTGACTGACTGACTCATTTGCTGTCATTAATCTCCCTGGCCTAATGAGTGAATGAAATGATTTGACACAGAACTGATCACTTTTTTAAAAAATACCTTACATCCTTTTCTGTCATCCTTGTAAGGATTACCTCCTGTCAGGCACAATTCATGAGAACTAAGGGGAAATTTAAAATGTAGAAGTGAGTGAATCTGGTGCATTTCAAATGGGAGTCTTAGTGATCAACTACCCATGTCTCCCAAGCATTGGGCCCTGTAAAAGTTTCTAGGGAGATGTTATGATTATTCTCAAACTCTTCGTTCCCCTATATGCACACACCTATCTCCCTCAGCACTCCATCTAGTTAAGTTGAAAAGACTAACAAATCCAGAACACTAGATCAAACTCAAGATCAGTCACAAGGTTTTTGTCATTGCTTCTGTACTTGGTAGATTATCATATTGGCTGACCGGCCCCACCTAGCACCTGAAAGGAGGGCAAAGCAAGATGTTTGCTTGAGTTTTGCAATTGGAATCTGTTTACCTTGGTTTAAAATTCAGATAAATCTAAGCCAAAAAGTATTATTCTGTCTCATCCCAGGAAAAACAAAGGTGTCTGCATACTCAGTCACTAGGGAGCCTTGGCAATGAGAACGGCTTCCAGAAAAGTAGTGATTTGCTTTTCAGGTATCCTGATCTTTCTGTAGTCATGTGACCTTGGTCCAATATAACATAGATTTCTGTTACTAGAGCAACTTTCACCCTCTTGAATCACATGTGCAAATATGAAAAGGTTGATATCTATATGATTGAACAGGTTTGCATAGAAGTCCACATTGTAGAAAGATGTACCAACCTGTCAAATTTCCAGCATTCCTAATATTTCCTTATTAGAGTAGGGATTGCTTCATTCTTCATATTTGGTTCAATTTTAAGCTATTTTTAAAATTGAATTATGTTTTTTCAATTAACAAGAATTTATTTTTTCTTCCTACCTCCTCTCTCCATCACACTGGGAAAGACAGAAAAAGTAAAGTTTTACAAAACAAATTCTCAAATTGACCATATCCAAAAATGTATGTCTCATTCTGCCTCATAAGTTTATCACTTGTCTATATTGCATTCTTCATACTAAGCACTTCATTATACTCCACTGCCTCCATCTAATCTCTAGACTAAGTATTTCAATTTTTTTCAGTCATTCATGATGATGAATGGTACTTATCATAATGGTTTCCCTTGTAAGTGTGCTTCCTAAAATGTAGTGCGAAGAACTGAATACAATCAAAGGCAGAGCAAGGATGGTACAGTAAAGACAGGGACCTGAGCTCTCCCCCAAAGCCCTCAAAATACCTTTTAAAAATTTCTTTAAACAAATTCTAGAGCAGCAGAACCCACAAAAAGATGGAGTGAAGCAAATTTCCAACTTAAGACAAAATGAAAGGCCAGCAGGAAAGGTCTGAAAGAGGAGCACAGTCCAGTGCAGGCCATGCCAGCATAGCATCAGCCACAGCAAACCTGGAAGCAGCGGTGATTTCCAGACCTCTCAGCCCACAGACACTAAAGACAACTTGAAAGGTTGGCAGGAAAGGCTTGTCACATCTGAGTGAAAGTGAAGCACAGTCCAGCACAGGCCATGCCAGTGCAGCCCAAGGCACAGAAAACCAGGAGCATGACTTGGGAGTAAATGAATCAGCAGCCTCATTGACTACTTCCTGAGCTCTCAGTTCACAGATGGTAAGGGGATCAAACAACTGATCAGAAGAATGTTACACAGGTCTTTTTGGTAGCACTAAGACAGGACTTGGTTGTTCTGCCCGCACTTTTTTCTGGGTCTTAGTCTTGAGTGGTAGTCCCAGGGAGAGGAGGAGCACTAGTATAGCTCCTTGCTATACTAGTAGCAGCAGTGAAGGGGAGATCCTTCTCACAGTTCCACAGTATAAAAAGTGCTTATGGTCACTCACAGACCAATGCACAGGCCAGGAGAGTAGTAAACACTTCTCCTTAGGTCATACCATGTTGGAAGAACTGAAAACTTATAGGTCCCTAGAAGTATCTCTGAAAACAACTGCACAACACCACTGAAGCTTGGGAAAGTGTGCCCTCTATTCTGGAAGCAGAGCCCTAGTTTAACAAAGTATTAAAATTCAAGTAATTTGCTGGGAAAATGAGCAAACATCAGGAAAAAATTTCTGAATATTGAAAGTTACTCTGGTGACAAGAGCAAAGCATATACTCAGAAGGAAACAACAAAGTCAAAGCTCCTACATCCAAAGCCTCCAAGAAAACAATATGAATTGGTCTCAGGACATAGAAAAGCTCAAAAATGATTTTGAAAATCAAGTAAGAGAGTTAGAGGAAAACTGAAAAGAGAAATGAAAGTGGTGCAAAAAATCATGAAGAAACAAGCTGACAGCTTGCTAAAGGAGACACAAAAATATACTGAAGAGAAAACATCTTAAAAAACAGACAAAACTGATAAAAAAAAAAGTCCAAAAAGCCATGAGAAGAACACCTTAAAAACAGAATTGGCCAAATGAAAAAGGAGACCCAAAAGCTCAATGAAGAAAATAACTCCTTAAAAATTAGAATGGAGCAAATCGAAGCTAATGACTTTATGAGAAATCAAGAAATTATAAAACATAGCCAAAAGAATGAAAAAATAGAAAACAACATGAAATATCTGATTGGAAAAACAACTGACTTGGAAAATAGATTCAGGAGAGAGAATTTTTAAATTATTGGACTACCTGGCAGCCATGATCAAAAAAAGAACCTAGACTTCATCTTTCAAGAAATTATCAAGGAAAACTTCCCTGACATACTAGAACTAGAGGGTAAAATAGACATTGAAAGAAGCCACTTCCTGAAAGAGATCCCCAAATGTAAACTCCAAGGAACATTAAAGTCAAATTCCAGAGTTCCCAGGTCAAGGAGAAAATATTATAAGCAGCCAAAATGAAACAATTCAAGTGCTGTGGAGCCACAGGTAGTGTAATACAAGATTTAGGAACTTTTACATTAAAGGTTTGTAGTTATTTGTTTGTAATATTCTGGAGGGCAAAGGAGCTAGAAATACAACTAAGAATCACCTAACCAACAAAACTGAGTATGATCCATCAGAGGAAAAATGGATTTTTAATGAGATAAAAGACTTTCAAGCATTCTTGGTGAAAAGACCAGAGCTGAATAGAAAATTTCACTTTCAAATATAAGACTCAAAAGAAGCATAAAAGGTAAACAGGAAAGGACAATCATAAGAGACTTAATAAGGTTACACTGTGTACATTCCTACATGGGAAGATGATATTTATAACTCATAAGACCTTTCTCATTATTGGGGTAGTTAAAAGGAGTATGTGTGTGTGTATGTGTATATATATATATATATATATATATACATATATATATATATGTGTGTGTGTGTGTGTGTGTGTGTCTGTATATATATATATATATATATATATATATATGTATATATATATGTATAGACAGGGGGTACTGGTGTGAGTTGAATATGAAGGAATCATTTAAAAAATAAAATTAAGGAATGAGAAAGAGGAATGTACTAAGAAAAAGACAAAGAGTGAGGGAGAAGGGGGTAAATTATCTCACATAAAAGAGGCAAGAAAAAGTTTTTACAGTGGAGGGGAAGAGGTGGGAGGTGAAGGGGGAGTGTTTAAACTTTGCGCTCCTCAGAATTGGCTCAAAGAGTGAATAACATACACACTCAACTGAGTACATAAATCTCTTACTTACTCTACAGGAAAGAAGGAAGAGAAGGGGATGGGAAAAGGGAAAGGGGTAATAGAAGGGCAGATTGGGGGAGGAGGTAGTCAGAGGCAAAACACTTTTGAAGAGGGACTGGGTGAAAGGAGAGAGAGGATTTAACAAATGCAGGGGATAGAATGGAGCGAAATACAGCTAGCAATAGTAACTGTGAAATAAAATTTTGAATCAAGTTTTTGTGGTAAAGGCCTCACTTCTTTTCCTCTTAAATAATTAATTTACCTGTTTTCAGTTTTCAACAATCACTTCCATAAATTTTAAATTTTCTCTCCCTCCCCAAAATAGCATGTAATTTTATAAGGGCTCTGCACATACGTTCTTTTTAAACACATTTTCAGATTAGTCATGATGCACAGAAGAATTAAAACAAATGGGAGAAACCATGAGTCAAAACAAAAACAAAACATAATAAAAGAAAAAAAGAGGCTGCTTCATTCTGCGTTCTGGCTCTATAGTTCTTTCTCTGGATGTGGATGGCATTTATGAGTCTTTTAAAAATGTTTTAGGTCCTTACATTGCTGTGAAGAGCTAACTTTATCAGATACAATCTTCACACACTATGGCTCTTACTGGGTATAATCTTCTCCTGGTTCTGCCCATTTCCCTCAGAATCAGTTCATATATATCTTTCCAGGTTTTTTTAAGTCCCCCTGTTCATCATTTTTTATAGCACAATAGTATTCCATTATATTCATATACCATAACTTGTTCAGCCATTCCCCAATTGATAGGCATCTCCTTAATTTCCAGTTTTGGGCCACCACAAAAAGAGCTGCTATAAATATTTTTGTACATGTGGGTCCTTTTCCCATTTTTATGAACTTTTTGGGATATAGCTCTAGAAGCAGCATTACTGGGTCAAAGGTATGCACATTTTTATAGGCTTTTGGACATAGTTCCAAATTGCTCTCCAGAATGGTTGGATCAGCTCACACTTCCACCAACAATGAATTAGTGTTCCAACTTTCTCACATCTTCTCTAACATGTATCATTTTCCTGTGTCATCATGTTGGCCAATCTAATAGTGATGATGTGGCACTCCAGAGTTGTTTTGATTTGCATTTCTCTAAACAATAGTGACTTAGAGAACTTTTTCTCTATAGATATGGACTATAGATAACTTTAATTTCTTCCTCTGAAAATTGCCTGTTCATATTCTTTGACCATTTATCCATTAGGGAATGACTTGTATTCTTATAGATTTGTCTCAATTCTCTGTATATTAAAGGCCTCCTTTATCAAACAGAGAACTGACTCAAATTTTATTAAAACAAGTCATTCTCTAGTTGATAAATGATCCAAAGATATTCAGTTTAAGATGAAATGATCAAAGCTACCTATAGCCATATGAAAAGATGCTTTAACTCACTATTGATTGCAGAAATGCAAATTAAAGCAATTCTGAGGTGTTGCCTCATAACTATTAGATTGACTAATAGGACAGAAGAGGAAAATGACAAATGTTGGAGGGAATGGAAAAATGACACTTTGATACACTGTTGGTGGAGATGTGAACTGATTCAACTATTCTGTAGAGAAATTTGGAACTGTGTCCAAAAAGGCTAAAAACCATGCCTATTCTTTGACCAAGTAATACCACTAATAGGTCTGTATCCCAAAGGAAATTTTTAAAAAATTGTAAAAAATTGTAAATTTTAAAAAAAGGAAAAGGACCTATGTGTACATAGTATTCATATCAGCTCTTTTCTTTGGGGTAAAGAATTGGAAATTGAGGGGATACCCATCAACTGGGGAATGGTTGAAGGTGTTGTGGTATGTAGTTATGATGGAATACTATTGCATTATAAAAAATGATGAGCAGGATGCTCTCAGAAAAACCTGGAAAGACTTACATGGGCTGATGCAAAGTGAAATATACTATGTTCAAAGTAACAGCAATATTGTAAGATGACCAGCTGTCAATGACTTAGCTATTCTCAGCAATACAGTTATCCAAGAGAATTCTGAAAGATATGATGAAAAATGCTATCCATCCCCAGAGAAAGAACTGATGGAGTCTTAATACAGATTGAAGCATACTTTTTTTTACTTTTTTTTTCTTGATTTTTTTTGCCTATGTTTTCTTTCACAACCTGACTATTATAGATACGTTTTGCATTACTACACATGTATAACATATCAAATTGCTTGCTTCTCAATGAGAGGGGTTGGGGAGGGAGGATTGGAGAGAATTTGGAAATCAAAATTTTAAAAAGAACTCTTAAGGGGGGGCAGAGGCAAGATGGTGGAGTGAAAAAAAGAACCTGCTGTAGCTCTCCTTCAATAGCCCATAACATACTTGTAAAAAATGACTCTAAGCAAGTTCTAGAGCAGCACAAGTCACAAAACGACAGAATGAAAGAGATTTGCAGCCCAAGGCAGCCTGAAGGGCGAACAGAAAGGTCTATTGCACTGGGCTTGGAGCAGAGCACAGCCCAGCCTTGGCCATGCTGCACAGGCAGGACAGGAGCAGGTTTCAGGGTGCAGAATCACAGGTAGCAGCAGCAATTCCCAGATTTTTTTCAACCTACAAACACCAAAGACAGCTTCAAAGGTCAGTGAGAAAGCTCTTTCACCAGGGTGAAAAGGGAACTCAGTCTGGCCCCAGACCCAGGGCAGCAGCCCTCAGACTAAAAATCCTGGGGAAACTGAGCAGCTGATCTATGTCTCAGCCCTGAGTGGCAGTCCTGGGGTGAAGAGGAGCTCTGGTCTGGTGGAGCTGGTGTTGACTGTGGAGAGGGAATTCTACTCACAGATCCTGGGCAGAAAAGTCTGTGGTTGCTCTCAGACCAGAGCGCAGGCTAGGAGAGGAGTAACTCCTTTCCCTTGATTATGTCACCTTGGAGGAAATGAGAACTTACAAGTTCCTAGAGTATACCCTCCACTTGACAAAGGACTGAAAAGTCAAGTAACTGGCTGGGAAAATGTCCAAAAAGGGTGAAAAATAATACTAAAGAAGGTTACTTTCTTGGTGAACAGGTATTTTCTTCCTTCTTTTCAGATGAGGAAGAACAAAGCATACTATCAGTGGAAGTCATAAAAGTCAAGACTTCTGCATCCAAAACCTCAAAAAAAAAAATATGCAGTCGTCTCAGGCCATGGAAGAGTTCAAAAAGGATTTTGAAAATCAAGTAAGAGAGGTGGAGGAAAAATTGTGAAGAGAAATGAGAGCAATGTAAAAAGGACTGTTAAAATCCTTTTTACGTGTAACTGAGAAAAAATAAAATACTAAATAAAGAAAATACAAACAAACAAAACAATAATTGAATACAATCTTCCAGATGTGTTCTGAGTAGCACAAGAGTCATCTGGTTTCCAGTGACCTAGCTAGCACTCCCTTACTACTTAAAATGTCTCTCTACTTAAAATACTCTAAAAAACTTGTTGTTCCATCCGTGTAGGTTCTTTCTCCAGTAAATCTAAAGTAGATCCCAAAGTAGATTAAAAACTTTGGGGCACCCCAAGGTGCCCAATCAATTTTTTTTTTGTTTTTCAAAAACTTTGAGTTCCAAATTCTCTCCCTCCCTTCAACTCCTTTCTTCCCCACAATTAAACATGTGAAATCATTCAAAACATATTTCCATATTAGCCACATTGTAAAAATAAATAAATAAATAAATAAATGAAAATAAAGCAAGAAAATTATACTTCAATCTGCAATCAGAGTTCACCAGTTCTCTCCCTGGAGGTGGATATCTTTTCCTTTAAATGCATTTCTTTTGGAATTGTCTTGGATCATTGGATTGATCAAAGTGGCAAATTCTTTCACAGTTCTTCATTACAACAGTGCTGTTACTGTGAGCAATGATCTCCTGATTCTTCTCATTTCACTTTGTCTCAGTTTATCTATGTCTTCCAAGGTTTTTTTTTTCTTAAACCACACCCCTGATAATTTTTTATACAGGGATGGGGAACCTGCAGTCTTGAGGTCACATGTGACACTATAGGTCCTCAAGTGCAGCCCTTTGAATCCAAATGTCACAGAACAAATTCCTTTAATAAAAAGATTTGTTCTGCAAAACCTGGACTCAGTTAAAAGACCACACCCATGTGGCCTTGAGGGTGCAGGATCCCCACCCCTGGTATAGCACAATAGTACTTCATCAAGATCATATGCCACAATTTATTTGTCCATTCCCTAATTGATGAACATTAGCTCAATTTCCAATTCTTTGCCACTACAAATGAGTTAATATAGATGTTTTTACATAGGCTATCCAAAATTAATTATCCAGTGGCCAGTCTTTTTGCGATGGGCCTTTCTGGACTTAGGGGATTGATCCTGGGTTGACTGCCTGTCAGTGATTGCTCCCAAACTAAGCCTGTTCAGTTTGATAGGACCTATCACAGCTTATGCTTTGCTGACATAGCTATGGTGAAACTGAAGTCACCTCTGCCTCTGACTGAGGTAATGGAGTAGAATGTTCATGAAGAGATCTAGAAATTATAATTCCGTTAATACAACCTAAGATTTCCTTAGCTTTTTGGCAGACACATCACACTAAATTACAGACTTGAATAAATAACACCCATTTTTAAAGCAAGTGCTATTAATCCCCACTCAACTAGATTGGATTTTCCCATTTAAACTGACCATTTAAACTAAAGTGAAGTTAATATGTCACTGTAGGTGGAATGAAGCTTCTACAGCACTTTGGATCTCTAAATCAGTCAGTTAACACGTATCACAGATCAGCTTCTGTTAAGCCAGAATTTCAGCTACCCTGAAGGACCAAATCAGCAATTGGAAATAAAGTGAAGATTGTAACCAGTTACCTTTAAAGGGTAATATAGACACTTCTCTAAAGGAAAGTCTCGTCATTTTCCCTCCTCAGTTCATTTAAAAAAATCTTCAATTTAAACTACTTTTGTTGTTTCTGGGACTTGGGCCTTAGGATGCCCACTCTTAATATCCAAAGGAAACAATACTGTGTAGCCCCAAATGAGCTATGTGGAATTCTCCCTGCCCTTACTTGGCTACTATTGCAGTGGGTGACTGGACAACAGTCAGGTTGTAACTGTCCTGACAGGTTAATGCCTGGGTCAGAGAAGGGAAGCTTGAGAGTTTACATAGGAGAAAGAGGAAACAGAATGGGTGAGAGTAAGGAGGTAAATATAGGTAGGGATGATTACATTGGAGAGAAGATCCATAGTAGGCTTTCATGGGGAGAGTGGGATGTGACTTATCTTTCAACCATCTAATTGGTTCATGTCCTCCCATTTATGATCATACGATGCCCCACCTTGGCATGATTCCATGCCTCCACATGTGACTGCAGACTCCTATTTGGAGATTACTTCTTCTGACAATGTTTACAAAGGAAACAGTAATAAGAAGACTCAGAGATCACTCAGACATCAATCAATCAATATTTATAATCATTTACTCAATGATTAAGTTTCTACCATGTCATATATTGTGCTGGGTGCTGGAGATTCAAAGATACTTTCCCTTTACTTTGCTCTAATATTTCTGCTTTGTCACCCACTTTCTGTCAATGGTAGTTTATTTCAAGGAGAAAGTAGCAGAATTGGAGTCAAGATTTAGACTTAAGCCTAAGTTCTACTTCTTACCAGCTGGGTAATCTTGCCCAAGCAGTTATGCTTGGGGATACAAATCCTTACACAAACTACCTTTAGAGATTAGAGGACCATAGGTGTAGAATTGGAAAGTGATCTTGCCCAGTCACAGTCTACTGTATCTTCTCCATTGAAGAAAGGGAAATAAGAGAGATCATTTAAACCAGAACTGAGTAAGAACTGACTAGAAACAGCACTAAAATGATCTATGTATTAACCTATTATTTTATAAACACTTATTCTATCTGGATGCTTAGTATGCCCTCAAGCCTCCTGACACAAGTGGTCATACGGTGAAAGCAAGAGTTGACTAGTAGATAGCACTGAAGACATCAAAAGAAAGCAAAGATGGCTCTCAGACATCAATGTTGGGTTGACACTCCCATGATGAAGTTATAGGAGGACACAGGCAAAGTTCACATGGGATGGGCAGGCTTGGATTGGTTTGGACCTGCTTTATTGATGAGAACACCCATTTGGATGAGGTTACAGATCCAGTTCAGTATTGAGTTAAGCACTTCTCATAGTTGTTGTGAGGATCAAATGGAATTGCATCTCTAAAGGAAATGCCAACCCTTCTCATTAACTTTCATATAGACCAATATCATCATTGAAAATATTATCATTTGCAACTATCATCAAATATCATCATTTTCTGAATTCCATGTAAAATTTGAGAAGCCTCTTTAGGACTCAACCTAATAAATAACTTTTCTGTGATAAGGAAAAAAATCTAAAAGTAAGCAAAGCTGAAGAGAAAAGAACACCCAACTGGTGTATTTTTCATGGACTAAATTACATGGAATGAAAATGCTTAAACAGACTGGAAACCTTGTATAAATGTTGAGAGAAAAAGTAGGTCCTAATTTGGCTTGCTATGTCTCATAATTAGCATCTTTGACATGTTTCAAGCATCTGAAAATTTGATTGACGGTGTCTCTCTGATTATCTTACACTGGTTACTACTAGCATGGATGCAGCTGCTCAGATGGGTTTTCACAGCTGGGTTTGAACAAGGCACAAGAAAGACAGTTTATGCAGCCCCACTCTTTTTATATTTTGAAAAGAAAAAGAGCCTATAATGCTGTATGCATGCACAAAACACACAAGAGAAAAGGGAGGAGGAATTTTTCTCATGGGCAAAATAATATAACTTCAGACAAGCAGCATAAATCTGATTGCTAATATCAATCTTCCACCTAGGTAGCACTAAGGTGAAATTGAAATATAGTTCATATTGTGATTATTGCTTAGTGATCAACTGTTCAATTGAATTATCCTTCATTTTCCATTTTCCTTGCCTCTCAAGATATAATTAAAGTCTGATGTCAAATCTCACCACAGTAGTCATCAATTAACTCCACTTAACTACTTTTAAGGAGGCAGCTGACCTTTGGGGCTGAGCCCATAAGCACATGATTCTCTGACTTAGTGCTTTAATTCCCATCACCAGTCAATAAGCCAGATCAGTGTCCAACTCTATTTGTGCTGGAGAAATGATTCAATTAAATTGAACAGACATGTATTAAGCTCCTACTGTCTCTAATGCATTTTGTTGGGTCATGGAGACATAAAGACAGAAATGAAATAGTTCCTTCCTTCTAGGAGATTACACTCTCTTAGGGAGTTCTATATGGCTGGGGATCTTTACATTAACACAAATAAGTATGGTTAAAGAGAATTTGGATAAAATGTTGTTCTAAGAGAGGGACAGTGCTATCAGCTATAGGGCAGTAGGGTGGGAGGACATAGAAAGGTGAGCTTGAGCAGAGCCTTGGCAGAGAGCAATCCATGGAAGATACTCCAGGTCATGTAGGATTTATCTCTGAATTCATCACTCTTTCCCTTGCATCACACCTAATCTTCAAAATCCAACTCTTTAAAAGCATTTTTAAAATGTTACTCTTCAACTAGGAATACTAGATAAGGATGTTAGTGAGGAAGACAACCTACTGTATTCATGTTGACTAGAGAAGCATTAAAAATATGGTCCCTCCACTTTCCTCCCTCCTGACATATCGAATATTGTAGCATTTTATTTTCTAGGACACAAATAGACATAAACAACCTTCTACTATGTCATTAAGTGGTAATTACAGTGGTGTCAACTGAAAAGAGTTCTAAACTCATCCATATAACGGATATGCTCAATGTCTTCTGTCAGAAATCATACCTTAAGGGTAGGTCCACAGAAGGTGAATGTTCCCAAACTTCACTGTATTATTTAATCTACACTGAACTGGAGACATATTATAGCTAATAATTCCCTTTTTCTCATCATCTTCTACATTCCAAATCATTTTTAAAGCTTGACTCAAATGTTAGATACTTAATCATGCCCCACTGTCCCCTTTCTCTCTCATAATTCATATGACATTGTTGTTCACTTCTGTTATGTGGTTTTCAATTGTGCATTAATTAATTTCTGTGTCTTATTATTCAGTAGATAGTGAGCTACAAGGTAACACAGTGTACTGTATATACTAAGTCATTAATAAATACTTGATCACTAGATGATAGGTAATATAATGTGATTTTAATTCTGCCACCTCACATACATAACAAGACTTATTAAGAATAACAGCTAACACTTACATACTTTAAGGTCTGCAAAGTTCTTTATATATGATCACATTGGCTCCTCACAACAACTCCGTTAAGCACTAATATCTGCATTTTACAGATGAACAAATAGGTTATGTTAAGTGAGTTCCCCAGAGTCACACAGCTAGTAAATATCTGAGGCAGGATCTGCATTCAGTCCTTCCTGACTCCAAGTTCACCACTTTGTTCATTGGATCACCTGACTACTTTATGTATTGTAAAGTATTATCTTAATTCAGTCTTTCTGAAAGTCATTTATGGTAAAGAGAGTTTGTATCATAATGCTTCACTTGAGTTTCAACAAGGTTAAGTGGTTTGCTGAAGGTCACACAGCAAGTTGTCATTAAGGGGCAGAAATTACAACTCGTGAATCTTAAGTCCTAATAAAATGCTTGTTCCATGGCATTACTTGTGGATATCTGACTGAGTCACACTTTTATATTTGTCCTTTATTACTTTCTCAGAGGCAGTGTTACATAATGGCTAGAGAGCTGACCTCGGGACCAGGTAGAATTGGGCTCAAATTGCATGCCTGACACATTTTTGGTTATGTGACCTGGATGAATCCTGTAACATCTCAAAGCTTCAGGAAATTGTCTAAGATCAGAAGTATCAAACACACAAGTCACAACACTCCTAAATGTGGCTGGAACCAAGTTAAAATGTAGTTGGGAAATATTTAATAAAATAAATAAAAATTAAATCAAACAGATAACATTCCATTTTAAAGTTAAGACAACATGATCCCTACAGGGTTTTTATGGTTTCATGACCTTCATTTCTCTTGGTGCTCGACACCACTCTCTAAGACTATAGGGAGCTGGTGATGTAATGGATAGACCACTAATCCTGGAATCAGGAAGATCTGAGTTCTAATCTAGTCTCAGATGCTTTCTATCTCTGGGTGACCCCTAGCAAGTCACTTACCCTCTACTTGCTTCAGTTTCCTCAAATGTATAATGGAGATAATAAAAGCACCTTTTATGCAGGATTGTTGGGATGATCAAATGGGATAATATTTGTAAAGCACTTAACGCAATGTCTGGCACACAGTAGGTGCTATTTAAAGAATTATTCCCTTTCTTCTTGCCTTTTTATTCATAGCCCTTAGCTCATTCTATTTTTCCAGCTAAAATTGTTGGAAGAATTTTCCTGACATAGAATTTGCATATAGTAGGTTCTTTGAAAATGCTTGTTCCATAGGACTAAATGTTGCCCAGAAGGTATCAACCTACCTTGGTAGAGAAGGTTTTTCATTAGGAATTCCCAAAAACAATGCAATCACAGATGTAGTCTCACCTTTCAGCTGGAAGGGACCTTAAGAGGCCTCTGGGTTTGATTTCTTCATGGTACAGATGAGGTACAAATGATTAAATAGACAAGTCCAAGGTCACACAACCTGTAAATGTGCAAATCAAGATTTCAACCCAAGTTTTCTTCACTCCAAGTCTAGTGATCTATCCATTATACCACATCGTTTTCATAATTTGTAGATGTCTCTTAAATTTTTTAAAATTTTTCTTTAATAAAATTAAGGTTGATAAGTTCCTAATGCAACCACACTAGACTTTTTAAAGGTCTCTGTCATTCTGACCAAAGGAGAATATATATTACCTTAATTTTTAAACTCTTGATGTGTTCATGGGATCATAGAATCCCAGTGTTGGAATGGACCTTGGAGGCAATCAAGTCCAACTTTCTGAATCGTCTCTACAGCATACCTAATATGTAGTTTTCTACTGAAAACCCCCAGGTAGTCTCTCAGTAAGGATTTGTGAAACACCTACTGTGTGACAGACACTCTTCTAAGCACTGGGGATACAAATAAAGGCAAAAGACAATCTTTGCTCTTAAGGAGCTCAAGGTCTAATGGAGAGACAAACATGCAAATAACTGTGGACAGACAAGCTGTATGTGGATAAATTGGAGTTAAACAACAGAAGGAAGGCACTATAATTAAAGGGATTGGGAAAGACTTTTCATAAAAGATAAATTTTAGTGATGACTGGAAAGAAGGTAGGGAAAGCAGGAGGTAGATATGAGCAGGAAAAGCATTCCAGGCATGGGAAACAACCAGTGAAAATGCTTGAACTGTGAGGTGGAATGGAACCCAACATCTTCTAAGGAAGCTCATTCTATTTTTCCAGCTAAAATTGTTTGAGGAATTTTCCTGACATAGAATTTAAATTACTTTTCAACTTCTCCTTATTACTTCTGGTTCTGCCCTTTACACCAAGCAGAATGAGACTAATCCCTCCTCTAAGTAGACACTCCTTCAAATATGTGAAGACACCTGTCATGTCTCCCTTAAGTCCTATGTTTTCCAGTTTGCAATTACCATTTACTAGCAGGCAGCTAGGTGGTGCAGTGGATAGAGCACCAGTGCAGAAGTCAGGAGGACCTGAGTTCAAATCTCACCTCAGACACTTGACACTCACTAGTTGTGTGACCTTGGGCAAGTCACTTAACCCCAATTGCCTCATCCTGGGTCATTTCCCATTATCCTGATGAATATCTGGTCACTGGATGCAGATGGCTCTGGAGGAGAAGTGAGGCTGGTGACCTGCACAGCCCTCTTTCACTCAAAAAACAAAGTCAAGTGCAAGGCATGTCATCATTTCTCTGATGGCATGATTTTCCTCAGCAATGAAGGATGAACACACACCATTTACTAGCTTTGTGACTGTAAGCCAGTCAACCAACGTCCTCAAGCCTCAGTTTTCTCATTCACAAAATAAGGATAATAATTGGACTATCTGCCTCAACTGGCCATGGTGAGAATCATACGGAATATAATTCATGAAGTAGTTTTTAAAATAGCAGGACCTCAGCAGTGTGAGTTGTAGTATTATGATCATGCAGCCATCACTTTTGGCATCACTAACCTTCATTAAGAACAAACATGGAATCAATTAGTAAGTTATTATTTAGAGAGTTAGTGATTGCTAAGCAATCACAGTGTGTCATTAAATTTGGAATTAGAAGCCCTGTTTTTTAATCCCTGCTCTTCTACTTAATAACTCAGACATCTGGCTAAGTCACTTATCTCCTCCAGAACTCAGTTTTTTTCATCTATAAAAATTTGGTAGCTAACTTGGCTTAGCTTGGCTTTCAGCTTTGATCCCTTGATTGTGTACATTTATCTACCTTCCGGTTGTTTACTAAGATAACTCCAGTGTAGGTAAATGTGCAAAGGATTTGAAGACAAAGTCAGAATGGACAAAGAATACTTCAAATATAGAATGAGGAACCAGGAGATTAGCAAAGTGTGCGTATGTGGAGGGGGTAGCGGAGAAATAGCCTAGAAAGTTCCAAATTTATCCTGGGAAGTCATACCAAAAAGTACTTATTTATTGAATCCAGAGTTATCTTAGATAAATGTGACATGTGATCCTTGCCCTGCCCTTGAAGAATCTGCAATGTAACCACTGGGGATCAGCTACTCTCAGATGACTTTGGAGATGGGAGTTCATGAATTGTTTGAATGTTGTGGTTTGTGATTAAAAAAGGAACATTGTTGGGGGTGGAAGCTCAATTCCATGTGGACAGTCTCGGGCGGGTAAAGGTGAGAACTTCTAAATCTTAGAGTTCTCATGAGGCCCCCCATGAAACACCAAGGAATCGAGGAGTGAGACCGAGCTATCTCGTGTATTTCCGCCTCTTCCCGTGAGAAACGTGATGGGAGAGAGATCTCCCCACCCTCGAGATTGTCCCGGATCTGGGCACACTATTGTTATCTAACAGCACGGTATTCAGATGCAAACTATGCGACTGGAGAGTTAAGTAGGATCAGGGAAGCCTGAAAGCTCTTAGCACGTGAGGAGCCAAAGAGGACACAAGGCTCCGCTTTTCCTCTTCTCCTTCTCTCCCCTCCCCCTCTCTCCCCGCTTGTACTTCTACTTCCAATCTCTTATTGTAAGATCTTTGCCTCCTTGGGAGATTCTTCTATTCCTCCTAAGGAAGAATTCCCCTGCACTTGTAACTAGACCCTGAAATAAAGCTCAACCCTTGTTCGACTCTGGAACGTCCTTTCTCTCATACGAGCATCCGGTTTGGCCAACCGAAGACCTCGGGAGGTGAGGTAAGAAGACTCGGGTAGCCCACAGGCCTCTAGGCCTGGCAGTTGGCGTCTCCGAACAGAGGACAGACGCAGATTCCTGGGTGCTTTGGGAACACCCGGAAGGGGCTGTGAAAGAAGCGAGTCCCGAATCCTAGATTCGGAAGGAGAGAAAGAGTGAGAGTAGCTTCCCACACCCATGGGAAAAGGGCAGGGATGGGGAATCAATTGCCAGTAATAAAGCCAGAGGAACAGGAGGTCTGGGCTGAGATACTTTACAGGGAATGCAGGGAGGCGGGGGTCACTATAGAGTTAAACGACCTCCGAGAATTTTGTAAAAGGATTTGTAAAGTTTCTCCTTGGCTCAAGCGGACAGGAATATCAAGAGAAAGATGGGGAGCGGTCGGAGAACAAATGACCGCTTATGAACAACAATGCCCCGGGGAGCTGGAGGATTTAGATTTCCTGATATTCGGTGTGATTAAATTAGAAGGACCAGAGAGACCAGGGTGGGATTGGAATGAGAGTGGAAGCGGAGAGAGGGGAGGGGAGGACCCTGGCAAGCAGAAAGTTAAGGAGTGTAGAGAAAAAATAGATTCGGAGCTCCATCTAGCTGATGGGAAAGGTGAAGCAGGGGAGCATACGCCGTGTCTTCCCTCTGCGCCTCCTTATAGCACGCTCCATACTGGAGCGGATAGGACCTGCCTTAGCGGTCGCTCAGTACCCCGGCACTGGAAGCTTAAAGAAAGCCAGAGACCAGTGTGGGGAATAGGAGGGTGCCAAAATACCTTAGAGACAATGCACCCAGTAAAGTGGGAGGCAGAGGATCGCCAAGGGACCGTATGGCCGTTGGTGATTCCAGGACTTAGTTTTAACATCTGGGGCAGAGATATCATGAGCCGCTTGGGGATGAGGCTATCAAATTTTTAGTAAGGGCCATTGCAGTTGCACTGGAGTCCCCACCCTTGAATTGGAAGTCAGACACCCCAATTTGGGTGGAGCAATGGCCCCTGACTCCAGAAAAACTCCAGGCACTATAAATACTGGTTAAGGAGCAATTAGCACCCTGGAATGCTCCTGTGTTTGTTATAAAGAAAAAACCTGTAAAATTCAGGTTCCTTACAGATGTTAATCAAGCATTTGTAAGCACCAGGCAGCAGCAATACCAAAATAAACAGCCAGTATACATCCTTATCAACTTCACCTTAAAGGCGATCCTCGCTAAACAAAAAAGGGGAAGAGGTCGCCTAACACAATCAGAGCTTGATACAGCTGTGTATACACACAATTTTTTGCATATCTCAAAAAACTCACATACTACTCGAGCTATGAGACATTTTGTGACTATCCCACGACAACCCCGCAAGGAAAGTAATACCCAGGCTGGAAATAAGGAAACATGGGCCATGGTAAAGGATATGGCCTCAGGGAAATGGCAAGGTCCGTATAAGATACTAATATGGGGTCCAGGGTATGTTTGTGTCTCCACAGGAAAAGGGGATGTGTGGATTCCCATTAAAAGGATCCGTAGGTGGAAACCGGTGTCGGAGACCCCGGAGACCCCGGAGAAGGACCATGCACCACCTGAGTCTGCTGCTGACAGCTTTGACCTTGCTGCCCAGAGAGGAAGCAGCATTCATCCCAACCACTGACATTGCTGCCCACTCCATCTAGGCATCTCCTTTCAGCAGCTGAAGGAGGACATTGGCATCACAAACCCAGGACACACGGTGGGGGGGGAGGTGACCAACTTTTCGCCTGAATACCACAGGCTTGGCCGTTGAGATCCATTTGCATGACTGAGGGGGTGGTGATGTGTAAGGCGTCAGCACTGAGCTACTTCTCTTAGAATATGCTTTGGAATTAGTGATTGCCCTTCCTCTTGTTGTAATTCAGCCATTTAGTTTCATCTTTGTTTTGTTGTATGCCTCTCTTTGTCAGTTGTGCTAGCTGCATATTTCTGTGTAAATGAAGCTCTTGTTGTGGGGTACTCATATGCTAAAGGCCTTCCTAACCCACTCAGCCTCCAGCCGCTATTTGCTCTAGAGCCATGTGCGCTCTGCTCAAAACAAAAAAGGGGAGAGGTTGGGGGTGGAAGCTCAATTCCATGTGGACAGTCTCGGGCGGGGAAAGGTGGGAACTTCTAAATCTTAGAGTTCTCATGAGGCCCCCCATGAAACACCAGGGAATTGAGGAGTGAGACCGAGCTATCTCGTGTATTTCCGCCTCTTCCCGTGAGAAACGTGATGGGAGAGAGCATCCCCGCCCTCGAGACTGTCCCGGATCTGGGCACACCTATTGTTATCTAACAGGCACGGTATTCAGGTGCAAACTACACGGCCGGAGAGCTTAATTAGGGTCAGGAAAGCCTTAAGGCGCTCTTAGCACGGGAGGAGCCCTTAAAGGACAGAAGGAGCCTCTTCCCTTTTCCTCTCTTCGCTCTCCCTTCCCCCTCTCTCCCCACTTCCACTTCTGCTTCCAATCTCTTACTGTAAGATCTTTGCCTCCTTGGGAGATTTCTCTCTCCCTCCTAAGGAAGAGTTCCCCCTGCATATGTAACCGAGACCCTGAATAAAGCCTAACCCTTGTTCGACTCCGGAAAGTCTCTTCTCTCATACGTTTATCCGGTTTGGCCAACCGAAGACCTGCGAGGTAAGGTAAGACTCGGGTAGCCCTCAGGCCTCTAGGCCTGGCAGAACATGGGGCAGTCACAGTCTTGTATAACCCTTATGAGAGAGGCTCCTTCTTGACACAAAAGGTCCTGTAATACTTTTGGAAATTTTCCATTTTTTTTAACTTTTTTTCTCTACCCAAATAGTAACTGAGAACTTTGGTATCTGGCCCTAACTCAAATAAAGCCTTTATCCTGTTAGCCATTGTCAGTTAGGTGGAGCAGTGCAGAGAGTGCTGGACTTGGAGTCTGGACAACTTGAACTCAAGCCCTCTCTCAGACACCTATTGGCTTTTGTGAATCCGTAGAAGTTACTTAACAACTCAATGCCTCAGTTTCCCCATCTATAAAATGGAGATAATAATAACATTCATCTCATAGAATTGTTGTAAGGAGTAAATAAAATAGTACTATATGTGTGTATGTGTGTGTATGTGTATGTGTGTATAGTATATTACTTTGCACTGTAAAACCCCAACACTATAGAAATGCTAGTTATTATGATTAGGAATATACTCACCCAGAAGAAAAGATGAGAACTTCATTCCCTCAAATCAATTCCCTCTCATAAACTCACAGGCTTACAAGGCATCCAATCATGGAAGTTGTATTAATACAACAAAGGACCACAAAAGACTTGTGGGCTTGTGTCTGAACCAGTATCAGATTGAGGGTTCTCCTCCCACCCCAAACACTTGTACCCATGCAATGGGCCAATTCTACCAAATGTTTTATAATACTACATTGTATAGAATTCTAGCAAAGAGAAATAACTCAAAACTGTGTTTATAGAAGGTCAAGAGAACCTCACTCCTGATGGACCAACTCTTTCCCTAGATATCTATAGAGGCTACTGGACCTTTGGTATCACCTTGGTTGGGACGATCAGAAAGAGAGAATAACTCACTCTGAGTCCAAAAAAGAATTAACAGCAAGAGAATCAAGATGTCCTCTCTCCCAGTTGTGCCATCTAGGGAATTACACAGTTCCCATAACTTACAATACTATCCTGAGTGGGTCTTCTAGATGGGATTCTATGGCTCATTGCTCTTTAGTCAGCACATTTCTTCTCAAAGATACTTCTCTGTTCTAGTGCATCATCTTTCATTCCACCAGGTACTGTAGGTGCCTCTCTCTGCTGCTTAGCTCTCCTTCCAAGGATTCTTTAGAAGACTGGCCCCTGGTTCATTTTTTCTCACATTTGAACAGCAGGAATGCCAACCAACAGTTTTGCAGCTCTTTCATTCCACACACACACACACACACACACACACACACACACACACACACACACACACACATGCACACTCTAAATTCACAGGTCTTCAGGTGAGCCCTTTCTTGGATTTTTCCAGTGAGTCTCAACCATTCCAAATTGGCTCCTGATGAGCTCATTCCTTATACTTCCTCTATCCTTCTGGTGTCTGGGTTAGTTTTGAGGTTTTAGAAAGGTTTTTCTGCTCTTTCCATTTGCCCTCCTAAATCTAAACTTGCACCATAGAAGCTACACCAGGTTATGTGAATTAACTTTAGACTACTTGAAATCTTTAAAAAGAGGAAGGGGGTGATATAGAACCAGCTTCTCCTTGTGTCCTGGATTCTTTATTCAAAAGACAAGGGTCTGCAGTAAGGGAGAAGGAAAATTTGCTGGAACCCATTACACTTGCATATGGTAGAAGTTTACTATATGATTTCTGAATGAAAAAGGAAAAAAAAGATAGAAAGAATCTATAGAATGGATGGGATGACAGTGCAATGAATGTGACTAATGGTCGAAGCTAATGTCCTTAAAATGAATTTTAGGAGGCAGCAAAGAGAGGGACACAGAGCAGAACAGCCCCTTAAAAGGTTTGGCGCTGTGCTAGTCACTAGGCAAAGCCATTTAGACAAGTTTAATCCCCACCCTCAAAGATTTTTTTTTTCATTAGTTGGTGGGCTATAAGGTCCTGAGTTGTGTAAATAGTTTTCCTCTTGGGGACCTTAAGCCCCACCAAGCATCTTTGTGAAGGGCTCATTCGTGGAAAAATTTCTATTATTAAAAAATTACTTCAGATTTAAGAGGAGAGCTTATCAAGCTTGTCTTACTTTGTTCAGACTTTTTTCCTTTTTAATTCAGATCAATAAATTGTACCTGGGTAATACTGCAATTCTGTAGAAATCAATCCTCTCTCCTGATTTATTTTGAATGGTTTATATCAAGTTATGGGAGATGATAGTGATTCATTGGCTGTGCTCACAATTTGTCTGCCAGCTGGGTCTTGGGGATTGGACAGAGAACAGTTGTCTCTAATCCTCCTATTTAACTTATCTCCAGAGACTGTTCATTCAGCTGGTCTATGGAACAGACTTGGATTCAGAATGAAGAAGGAAAAAAATGAGAGTTTTTCAATCTCGTTGATCTAGTAAAACAAATTTTTGCTGTGCATGTTGGGGGTGGGTATCTCCCATTAGAATGAAATAAAAAATAATAGTAGGTTAGGAAAAGGTCTCTGTTCATTAGGGGAAATGTGGTAATTTTCTTGACTGAGGCAGCAGCTCACAGGAGGGGACTCGATAAACAATCTCAATGTGTGGCTTAACAGATGTCTTTTGCAGCCACTCACATTTTTAATTTGGTGGGAAAGGATGAAGAGCGTCTTATAGTGTCTTCTTTCTTCTCCCTCTCTTTCAATGCGGGTGCACACACGCACAAAGAACACACATATGCACATGTTTCTCTCACACATATGCCCAAATGTATCAGGCTAATGCTTTAATGACTGACTCTTCCGACTTTCATTGGAGGCAGATAAAAAAAGGAAAAGTGTCCAAGCGCCAGCCATTCAGAATGGTGAGAGGAGCAGACCCTTAAAAGGCCTTTATTTCCAAACCATCATCTCAAATTGTCTTGTTTACCCCTTGAATCCTGATCAGGTACCATTATGGCACTCAGTTGTCCACATCACTCTTGTGAAGGGAAAATTAATTCTGAATTACTGGCCCCATAACTGCCTACTTCTTCACATTATCTGTCAGGAAAATAAGCAGACAATAGCTGGCTAAGTGGATTTCTGTTAGCTGCCATTCAAGAGAGAAGGGACAGGTGTTCAATGGGGCTTCTTTTTTTCCCCAACTGCTATTTAACAATACATACAGGAGGGGTTTAATTGCCTGTACCCACCTGTACCCTTGTCATTTCTTGGCTCTATTGATTTTAATGAAAATATTAAGTGCACTCTAGGAACAGCAGCTAAGTGACATTTTGATTGAAATATACAGGGAAATGTATAATGGAAGCAGGCGCTATTACAGTTTTAATAGAATCTGAAAGAGGTAACATCCAGAACTGTAGTTTTTGCCATTGTTATGCATATAGCAAGTCCTGAGATGCATAATTGGCAACTAAAAAAATGTTTGGTTGTTGTTAGAGAAGTCTTTCACCTTAGCAACCTGCTTTCTTTTCTCCCCTCCCCTGCCTTTTTTTTTTTTTTTGTATGTGGAATAAAATGGACCAGGCTTTTGGTATATTTCCTTCCATTAGGTACCCTTCAGACTACTGCAGAGACCTTCAAGTGGGCATTTGAATACCTGCCCCTCTTTCTACAAATCTAGATTCATTGGAGTTTCTAAGAGACATCTTATCGCCTAGGGAGGAAAATAACAATGAATAATTACAGTTGAACAGGTAGAAAATGGGCAGCAGCCCCTCTTTGGGAGTCAATGGAAGCCTGGGCTTGCCTGAGTGTATCTCTAAAGCTTGAGAACGGGGAATAGTGCAACAAAAGGGAAAATTTAAAATAGGGTTATGAATTTGCTACGAGACAGTTAATGGCTTTTCATCTGAGAGTTTTATTTTGGAGTTGTTAATTATAAGAACATTCACATATAACACAATAAAATGGGAATAGTGGAGAACACAATTCTCCCCTCTTCTTGCCTCCAACCCAACCCAACCACATATACACAAGCAAAGAGAACTTTCTAATGGAAACCAAGACTAACTTTCACAGGAGGTAGAAGACCTTATAGAATTCCATATCTGGGATTCTTTCTCTATTTGAACTAACACATTTTTCAAAGAACAAGAGGACTGATAAATGTGTTCTTAGCTGACAAGACTAGAGGGGCACCTTTAAAGAAAACCCAAGCACTAAATTTGCATAGCCATACAAAACCTGAAAATGATTGTGGTGTCCCTGAAGTCAGATGTTTTCAATTTATTCTGCTGGAGCATTTTAATCAGAAAATGACATGAGTTGTACAACATACCATGATGCACGCAGAAATCTAAGAGAAAGCATTCTACACAGCTCTATGTAATTATCACTGGGATGTCAAAGCCTGGAACAAGAAACTACCTGGGAAAAGGACACTTGAAAGGTTTTCAGGATTCCACTGACTGTTACTAACTGGCTCACTATGGAGGTAAAAAGGTGTTTCAAGGTTTAGAATCACTCCTTGGAAGGTTATAGAAATAACAATGGATTTGCAGTCAAAGGACCTGGGCTCTATTTAACTGCCCTGTGGTGTGACTCTCTGTGTAGCCCTGGGCAAATCTCTTAACCTCCCTTGGATTTACTTTCCCGGGAGGGCATTGGACTACTTATTTTCTTTAGGGACCCTTCCTTCTCTAAATCCTATGAGCCCTGTGCTACACCTGGCTTTAGAAGGCAGATGGGTGAAGGGGAATGTGGGGAAGGGCAGAGTTAAAGTTGAAGTACAAAATGTAACCATTAAAATTAGTATTCTCTCTCTCTCTCACTCACAGATACACACATTCTGTCCTTCCTTCTGTCGTTCCTTTCTTCTGTCCTTCCTTCCATCCTTCCTTCCTTCCTTCCTTCTTTCTTACCTTCTCATTTGACCATTAATCTTCAGTGGGGCAGAGGGGAGAAATAATGGAGCTAATCCCCAATGTGCAAGTCATATTTTCATGTCTTAAAATGCCTGCTATTAAAGTATATAGTCATAGACTATAATTTTTATCCAAGATAATGCAAATGTAACTTGGGGTTGAAGGTGGAGTAGCTAAACCCAAGGGAGAACTTTCAGTCAAAGTGGGGTGAGAACAAGCCAATTAGAATTTTTTTAAAATTTTGGATGAGTTTTTGCATATTGATACCTGCTGCACTGATTATGAACATCAGCCTACAGGTAGGCAGATGCTTGCAAGGGTCTTCTTTGGGCATTGCTGCTTTGTCACATTAGATCACCCCCTTCCCTTGCCCCCTCCTTTAAACCCACATAATCCACAATTCAGAAGATTCACACACATACCCTCCTCTACCCCTTACACATTGAACTTTTGAGCTGGAAATAACCTTAGAAAACAGAATATTAGGGCTGGAATGAATAAGAAACTGAGGTCTACCCAAGTTAAGTGACTTACCTAGTCCTCACAAGTACTAGCACAGGTATTTAATAAAACTTTATCAGATCTAAGTCCTGACATTCAGTTCAGTACTCAGGCTATTGCTGTTTCTTTCTCATTTTCCCCCTCAATCTTGCCTACATCAGAATTAAAATGTAAGTTATCTCCCAGACCACCAGGAAAATGATCATTTGCTTTGGGTAGAGGATAAGGGGGATCTAACTGATTCTCTTAAAACCAAAAAAAGTGGTTAAAAATCACTTGTTTTTGTTCAGGATAGAAATATAACATTGTGGCCCTCATTCCTTCCACATTCAGTTCAAATGCCATTTCCTACATGAAGTCTTTCCTGATCGTCCTCAAAAGTAGTGGCTCCTTCCCCCCCAAATTATTTTGTATATACTTTGGATACACTTATTATATGCAAACGTTGTCTTCTTTAATAGTGATTTCCTTAAAGAAGAACACTCATTCTTTATCTTTGTATGCCAAATGCCTAGGATAAAAGTACATGCTAGGTACATGGTATTATGGTACACATGAAACTATGGTACATACTGGGGCTTAATAAATTCATGCTGATAGATTTATTTATTTACTGAAAGAACACCAGAGAAAGGACTTCTATTCAAAACTTGAGTTTGCTAAAGAGATTTTGGACAAGTCATGTAAACTCTCAACTTTAATTACTGTTAAATCATGAGAGAAATTATTTTTCTATTATATCAATAACCCATTATTAAATTATGATTGAGATTTTTCCTTTCTATTTCTTCATTCTGGGACAAATCTCTATAGGCTAGTCAGTGTCTGAAGGACATTGTTAATAGATGAGGTTGCCCAAATCCTCTAGGTAGACATTCTTCAGTATTGGGTAGAACTCAATCCAACTAGAAGACTTTGCAAAAAGAATCTAATCTAGGTACATTATTGCTCTTAGGAAATAAGCCTTTGTACTTGCAAACCTCCATTAAAATTTAGGGTGGCTCAGTTTATGAAGGAGAAAACCAACCATAGTGATCTGGGTAGAGATGGATTTCTTAGTATTGCTAGAGGCAATTGAATCTTATTCTCAGCATAAGGAGATGACTTTCAGCCCACCTCATCATTAATATTCCTACTCCCTCATTAACTTTCACTAATCAGGATTGATTTCACTTGGCAGGAGTACCTCCTTTTCTGGACATATTTAAACATTCTGGAACTTCCATGGTCTTGTTTTGATTACCAGGACCACTGACCATAAATTTGTTGATCATTTGCTAGCCTAATTAATAAATTGATTATTAATTACCTAGGAACTCTATCTCTCAGGCTTTTCATTTATCTCAACCAATAATAATAATATCCTATAATATTAATTGGCAATAATAAGAATGATAATTATTCATTTACCTCAGACTTTTAATATTGGAATAAGATACTTCCCTTGTCTTATTAATAATAAATATTCATTTCCCAAGCTGTTATGGTCATGGCCATTAAAATAACAACTACAGCAAGAAAAGGTCCCAAATTTGGGATCCTCTGAGATGCAACTCAGCAAAATATCTAAATTAATAGCTGATTAAACTGGTTCTACATCTATGCCTCTTCATCTGAAGGAAGAAATATGTCCTCTCTTGTTTTCTTTATGTCATCTTCAGTATTATTATCCACTGGATTATTTTCCATTCAAAAGTTAAAGAGTTTGATCAGAAGAAATGGATGAAAAATAAGTAAACATTTTCTATTTCATTCTGAGTAATAGAAACTAGTGCCTGGGGATTCAAGATATATTAGCAGAAGGAGCTCACCAACAGCCAGATAAGAAATATATGGAGAGGGTATGTCACTTTGGTCATTCTTTCCCACAAAATTCCAGTAAGTCAAGACCGGTGACATGAAAAGCATTTTTTCCTAGGAGGAAAAGGAGATTAAAAGGAGCTACCAGGAAATTGTTTCAAAATGTCAAGAGTAAAAATATTTCCTTTGCCTCAAATATAGTTATTTTTCTCCCAGACAGTGGCAGAGGTGGAGTGAAGAATCTGCTTGCCTGGAACTGAGGTCTTTTGTCCCACTGCCTCTTAATTTATTTCACCCAGTTGGACTCCTTTCATTTTGTAGGCAGGTCTCACCTCAATGAACACCTTAAAAATGCCTAATAACTGAAACCTTTTCACTTTATAACTCCTTAAGCTTTGCTTTCACTTATTGCAAAGTTGGTCGGCCACCTAGTGAGCCCAGGTCTTATCATCTTTTCAGCCTCTTTCTCCTGGAAACCAGAGGCTTTAATGGAAAAGTAGCAAGTCTGAGTCACCTGACTCTTGCATCCACCTACTGACAGTACATTTTCTATTTTCTTCTCCATCAACCCTCCCCTAAATAGGCATCTTATTCTAGAGCTTGTGAGAAAACCTCAAATGAAAACCCGGTTGACTGCTATTTAAGGGGATAAACCACCATTTCAACCTTCACGTTGATGTTTCTCAGAGATGGATTTTGTCTGCTTTTTTTTTAAAAAAAGCAAGGTGATGATGACATTGGCCTTTCTTTGACCAAAAAACAAAAAAAAACTAATATGGACAGGATTGTTGTCACCTCCCCTATAACTGGAAAATGACTGTTGTTGTGTTTGTCCTTTGTTATTGAAAAGGACCATGATATCCAGATGATGACATGACTTGCAGTTGACTTGATTTGAGTGAGGGAGGGCTGTGCAAGGTCACCAGCCTCACTTTCTTCTCCTGAGCCATCTGGGTCCAGTGGCCTGATATTCATCAGGATGACTGGAGATGGCCCAGGATGCAATGGGAGACCCTGGACCTTTCAGGTGGTATCAGGGCAAAGATTACCCTGGTTGCTTTCTTATCTTTAGCATCACAGGTCTGGAAAATGCCTCATGGACCACCTTGTCCAATCCAATTTTTATATAAATGAAAACATTGAGTCCAAGGGAAGTTAAGTGACTGGCTCAGAGCTGCACAATAGGAGCATTACTGGAGGGATTTGAGCCCAGATACTCTAATTACAGAATCAGTGGTGATGCTTCTCATCACTGAGCTATTCTCCCTTTCAATGAATAAAAGTATCACAGGGTTATAGATTTAGAGCTGGAAGGCAATATTGAAGATCATCTAGTCAAATCCCTGTATTGTATGGATGAAGGCATTCAGGTTCCCAGAGATTAAGTGACTTGTACAAGATCAGACAGGTGGCCTCAGAGGCAGAATTTGAACCTAGATTCTCTGACTATAAAGCTGGAATAAGAGGGCTTGGGTTCAAATTCAAGCTCTGACACTATTTTTGCAATCTTTAGCAATTCATTAAACTTCTTGGAGTCTCAGTTTCCCTATCTGTGAAATGAAGAGGTTGGACTCAATGACCCCTAAGGTGTCTTCCAGTTTTAAATATATGATCTACTCTAGGATACTTAGGTGGCAGAGTGGATACAATGCCAGGCCTGGAGTCAGGAACACTCATCTTCCAGGGTTCAAATCTGGCCTCAGAAACTTACTAGCTGTATGACCTTGGGCAAGTCACTTAACCTTGTTTGCTTCAGTTTCCTCATCTGTATAATGAGCTAAAGAAGGAAATGGTAAACCACTTCAATATCTTTGCCAAGAAAACCCCAAATGGTGTCATGAAGATTTGGACATGATGGAAAATGACTGAGCAACAGCGCCAATGATCATTCTGCCCTTCCATGTAGGAAAGTCTTAAGCTCATTCAAGTTCATGAAATCCCTTTAGAATTCAGAGTCTTTAGTTGGAGACTGCCGTTCTTTAGAGATAAGGCCACATCAGGCTACCAAATAGGCTGTGTTGGCAGAGCCCATACAAGTGAACTGTAGCCTCAGTACCAAAGTATTTCAGTTTGCTTCTCTGGATTCAAATAAAGACCAATGCTACTATCTCCAATACTCCAGTTCATCTCTCCAGGACTCAGATTTGTTATATGTTCCATTAGGGGGTTGACTCAATGACCTTTAAAGTCCTTTCTAGTTCTAAATCTATGATCCTATATATGCCAAATAAATACTTGTTAATAGATTACTTGATTGACCTTAGAGATCATCTAGTCTACCTACCTCCACCCCCATCTCTGATCTGACAGATGAGATGAACTCCAGCTTCTTAGAACTACTTATGTTATAATTTTCTGTCAATGGAATGATATATGATAGTCCAATCTCCATGATGAAGTAAAGGAGGGCTGGTTTGACTTTAATTATACTTTAGAATCAGAAGTCTGCTATTTTAATATCATTCGAAGTTCGGGGAATTTTGTCTTCATCATTATCAACATTTCTGACACTACATTAGAATCTCCAATTTTGCCATAAGAGTGAATATGAAGATAAGCCTTCCTACCATTTTTCAGATGTATCAAGACCATGAATAGACTATATATTCTCAACCTTAAAAGTTACTAAAATGAGAAAACTTGCAATAGGAAGCTTTTGGAATTTGCTTCATTCCTATGAGAACTGGAGCATTTGAAAATATCATGTGTTGGAGAGATTCTCCAAAACCAAACTCCTTTTGGAACCTTGAGACTAAAAGAAAAGTTCCTCAGAGAGGATTTCCTATGATGCTGAATTCAAAAATTCAGTAGTATGAATCATTTAGAGAGGTGTTTTTCCCCCTGGAAATTTACTGTAAGGAGTCCTCACATATGGTCTATCTTCAGAGGAAATGTGCCCTGGTGTATGACACTCAGCTTACAAAAATTATGAGATAAGATAAACAGCTTCAAAAAGGAAACTCCCAGTCACTTGAAAGCCCAGAAAAGACAGAATTGTCACAAACTCTTATCTTTTAAATATGGAAATGGTAAAAGAAAAAGTGGCATCCTTAGAAGGACTTTTATAAAGGTCAAATGAAAAGGGGCACATATGAATAGATTAATTAGATGCACACATGCATGGATTAATTAGACAGAGAGCAAGAGGGGGGGTGAGGAAGGAAGGGAGAGAGAGAACATATGGAAAAGACAAACGGAAGACAATTTTTTTTGTGGTTTGTTGAACATTTATTAGATTGCTCTTGTTAACAGTCAAGTTTCCATAAATATTTAATTAGATCTGTGGTGTCATTGCTTCATGAGTTCCCTCTAATGATGCAGAGTATGGCCCAGCCGTCCCGTCCATCTCCATGCTACTCTTGTCCATATTCTCCCAAAAGATTCCCATAAAAGATCTGCCTTATATGCCGGATGCCTTCCTTACTTTCTTCACCATCTACAGGGACAAGTGAAAAACTCTGATGAAGAGAATTCTTAATCATACAAGAGATAGAGAAGATCAGAAAATGAAAAAAAAAAGCCCTACAATTTTGATTACAAAAATGAAAAAGCTTTTGCACAAATAAAATCAATTAGAGCAAGAAAAGAAGTTAACAAGTGAGAAAAATATTTGCAACAAATATATTGATAAAATTCTAATGTCCAAGATTGAGAGAGAATTCACACAAATATATAACACCAAGAGCTATTTCACGATAGATGTGGCTAAAGAATGGAAAAAGAAATTTTTGAATGAATGGAAACTATATAAATAACTCCAGAAAGTCAAATAAAGTTAATTAAAACTATAATCATCAAAGTAGCAGGATACAAAATAAACCTATACAAGTTATTAGTATTTTTATATATTACCATCAAAACCCAGGAGGAAGAGGTAGAATAATTCCATTCAAATTAAGTATGAAATGTATAAAATATCTAGGAATCCACTTAACAAAAGATACACTGTAACTGTATGATTACAACCACAAAACACTTTATAGAAATATAAATCTGAAGAAATTGAGAAATATTCATTGTTCATGGATAGTTCTTGTTAATATAATAAAATGAAAATGCTGCCTAAAGTAATTAATTTTTTCAGTGACATACCAATCAAATTACAAAGGGTTACTTTATAGGATCAAAAAAACATAATGCCCAAATTCATCTGGAGGAACAAAATGTCAAAGTTCCCAAGGGAAATCATAAGAAAAAATGGGAAGGGAGGAATCTAACAGTAATACATCTCAAATTTTTCTACAAAATAGAAATGATGAGGAAGCATGTCACCCACCTTCTGAGAGAAGGTTTAGAAATAGATATAATTTTGGACATAGGAAATATATGGAATTATTTTGCTTGACTGTGCTTCTATGTTATAAGGATTATAATTTGCTTTAGGGGGAGGGCTAGTGTGGAGGGAAGGTAGAGATAGCGTTTTTTGTCAAAAAAAAAAAAAGATCATTGAAACAATTTTTGAATGCACAGAAAGAATTAAAAAGCTTCAGAAGAAAACTGAAATGCAGGATATTATTGAGAACACTGTTTTGAATTTTTAATACCCATTTAAAAAGACAAGCAGCTTATAATAGATTTGTAACTTCATATATAATTCTATTTTTCTGTATGTATTGTTCATCTGTTCTTAAAGAGGACAAGGTGTTTTTCTTGGTACTATTTTGTGCATGGAAATCTTTTTTTGGGGATGTTCATTAACTTTAGAATAAAATAAGATTTAATTTTAAAAAGAATAAAAGTTATACATGGCTACTTGAAAATGTACTCTAAGTTAAACACAGTAAGAGAAAGGTGTAAGTTGAAACAATTCTGAGTTTTTACCATGTACCCTTACATATTGGCAAAGTTGGCAGAAATGGGCGGTCAGTTTTGGAGACTGTGGGAAAACCAGCATACTAATGTACTACTGGGAGAGTTGGGAATTGGGGAATGGCTGAAAAGACATTTTTTAAATGCTTACTACGTGATAAGGAGAGTGCTAAGTGCTTTTAATAGGAAGATCCTTTTTATATAGGGATCTGTTGGCCAAGGCAGAATATTTTGTTTGGAAAGTTGCAAGGCAGGTGAATGGAGCCATAGGGGAGTATATTGACATAACCTTTCCAGAAGCAATGATTGATTAGACTGTGGTTTTAAAATTGGAAAGTGAAAGGGTTAGAGGGTGTATTTAAAAAAGTATGGTGTCTGGCAAGATAATGACCTGGGAGCAAAGTGAATCATGGAAAATCCCAGGCCTAGATGATTCAGGCAATGAATCAGGATAGCAGGGCCCCAGAACAGAAGCTCCAAGGATGAATTTTTTCATTTTGGATATCAATTTTCAATTATCCAAAAAAAAGTGACTAAACTACCCATACACATTGCCCCTGATAATCCTGCTACTTCGTATATGCCTCAAGGACATCAAAGAAAGGCAAAAGAGATCAAATATATATTTTAACAGTCATAGCAGCAAAAAATGAAAGTAAAATGAATGTCCATTCATTGATGAATGACTGGGAAAATGTAATATGTGAATGTGATAGAATATTATGATGCAGGAAGAATGATTATTACAAAGAATTGAAGGACATGTGGGAAGATTTGTATGAAAAATACACAGAGTCAAAGAAACATTATGTATAATTATGTATGTGATGGGTACAAAAATATAAATAAAAATCATTTGAAGAAAATCTAAGTATGAGTAGTTGGAAAACTGATGTTAGTCCCAAAGAGCAGATAATGAAGCATATAATTCCATGGAGCTGAAGGACCCCGAGAGTATAGTGTTTCATATATTGCAACAAATGGTATCAAAAAAACTTATATATACATATGTATATTTAAGACAGCAGTATGTGAACTGTTGAGTGTATGCCAATACAGTACATCCATGGAAAGGCTATGCAAATGCCTGTGAGTGGAGTGGATTAAAAGAAGCAACGTTGTATTTTAGAGGAAGGATTGGATTTAGGGTCAGGAAAATGTAAATTCAAACATTGCTTCAGACATGAGTAAGATGGGAGATGAAGGGAAAGTGACTTAAATTTTCTTAGTTTTGGTCGCCCCCTCTGTAAAATGGGGCATAATAATAACATCTCACTTACATGATTATTGTGAGAATCAAATGAGTAATTGTGTATAAATTCCTTTGTAAATATTAAAGTGCCATATGAATTATCATTAAATGATGTGTTTTCCCCAACCTACTCCAGTTCACATGAAGTTTTATTATTATTTAGAATTCTATGTAAATGCAACTGATTAGTTCCTATATACTAAGGGTTCTGAACTTCTTTCATGTCATGTATCTTTTTGATAGTTTGGTGAAACCTATCTACTACCCCTTCTCAGAATAATATTTCAAAATGCAAAATAAAATAAAATATTCAAGATTACAAAGGAAACCAATTATATTGAAAGTTATTGCAATTTTTTTTGAGAAAAAATCATGGACTCCAGGTTGAAAGCCTTTGTTAAAGATAATACAAATGGTTAATTAGACCATATACAAGGTCAAAAGCCAAATGGAGGTCATATCTTCCAAAAGATTTCCTAAAGGAGGGAAGGTGGTACAGTAAAAAGAACTTCTGGAGCTTTGGCTATTATTATTATTACCCAGTGACCTTGGAGAAGATGCTTAACTTCTCTGGGCTTCGGTTTCTTCATCTGTAAAATTAAGGGTTTGGATTAGTTTACTCTAAAGACCCTTTCAGCTCCAAATCTATGATCCTATGACTTTCTTTTGCTTTGGAAATGTAAGAGTTTTAATAAAAAATTGAAGCTCTGGCCTGCAGATAAGATCAGACATATCATCAGACAAATCTTTGCTATGACAATGATAAACGTGAGAGAGCTGGTGAAATTATTGCCAAGTGATAAAAAATATTTGTTGGCTGATGATTTTCCTTGAATCACCCCTGGGCAGTATAGTAATTGCCCCTATGTCTAACGGCAGCAGGAGAAAAAGTAGGTGATTTAAAAAAAAAAAAATCTCAGCCTAATGTGGTCTCTATTTCTCCAGTTTCCACAATGGACAGATAAAAATACAATGTAGAAAGAAGACTTGTGGGTTTTTACTGAATCCTATCTGAATTTAATAACAACAATAATAGATATTCAAAATTAATTTTTATCATTTGCAAAGCATTTGATATATATTATCTTACTTGAGTCTCATAATAACGCTGTGAGGTACTATTATGCCACTTCATAGATACAGATGAGGAAAGTGAGGCGATTAGAGGCTAATTGATTTTACCCGGGCACATGCTTAGTAAGCGTCTGAGGAAGAGTCTGAACCCTTGTTTTTCTAATTTCAGGTTCCTTTAATAATCATACTGCTACCAAGACTCATGGAGGCTACTGATGGGTTAGATTCATAAGAAAAGCAAGGCGTAATGTATTCAAGTCCTGAAAAATCTACTCATCCACTGGTCTGCTGAAAGGAACAGTCTACAACCAGCAAGGTCAGTAGTGTGGGGAGGTAACGTAGGTTGAGAAATAGAAGAGGAGATGGGCTTGCTGTCTATTGAAGCATTTTGCCTAATGTTGACCCTGATGCCAGGTGAAATATTAATGTAATTGATTTTGCTGCCAGGTTCAATTCCACTGGGACAGGTGGGCTGGGTGAAATTTTGCTTGGACTGCTTAATTTTTTTCTGTGTGTGTGTGCATTTATTCAAAACACAGTGGTAATTTATTATCAGGCTAGCATGTATTAGGCACCCACTATCTCAGGCTGCAGTGCAGGGACACAGTTTATTATGTGTTGTGAGATGTCAACAGCTGTGTTGTTGATGCTAATGCAATTTTCCTCACCAGTAATTATGATAAGACCACTATTTTATGTTTGGAATTACTTCATCCTAATACTCATCCTTGTTGAATCACATATTATTTTGAATATCTGTCGAATTTCTTCCAATTTATTAAAAATGAAAAATCTATTTCAATTTGTATGCAATTTAACGTGGTGTTATCTTCCCATTTCTACTTTCTATCATTTCTTTTCTCCAAGTGCACTGTGTTTATGATTCCAAAATACCGACAAGAAATTAAATTGCATACTATTTACCTTGTACTCTGTTTTTTAAAATGCTTAATGTCATTAGCTAGAAGTGAGAAGCATTCAACATTTCATTATCTGGTTAGTTCCTCATTTTGTGTGGTGTGATTTCAGAGGCATAAAAGGCACCACTGTCAAAGAAGAAAGTGCCTCCTTTATTCTACTTGAGGCCTGAAATTCTACAGAGTTCCATTTTTTAGTTTTAAAAAATCTTCATGTACTATTAAAATGCAAATACTCCTAAAAGCTCTAACTCATTAAGCCAAATTCATTCATTCATTCATTCATTCATTCAGCACACTGAACATCTACTATGTGAATAATATATATAGCACATGATATATAGTGTATATATACATATAGACACACATATGTACATATATATTAGATACATACAGATATCTCTAATGCTAAATGTTAGGGGGTAGAGAATATAATACCCTCAAGGAGTTTACAAATCATTAGGGGAAATAAATCAAGCCACAACACAAAGTAGATGACTTTAAGGATTCCAAGCTAAGAGATGTTCACAAGTGCTAGGGTAGTTCAGAAGAGGGAGAGGAACATTCAGTGGTAGGAAAGTGGAGAAAGAAGAGGAAGGTTAACAAAAGAGAAAATATTAATTACATTATATGTTAAATCTAGAAGAGACTTTAGAGACAGATAGTTCACTCTTTCCATATTATAGATGAGTAAACTGAGAACTGGAGAGTAGAAGGAATTTGTTCAAGTTTATCCCGGTAGTAGCTGGTAGAGCCAAGGATTCAAGCCCAAGTCCACCAAGTCAAAAACCAAATGTTCTCTCCACTGCACCACACCACTTCTGGCAAGTTAAGTATTGGGAACTAGTCTGACCTTTTGATAGGCACAGATGGAATATATAGGTATTATATGTTGAGGGAATGGTATAAATATAGAGATAAGAAAGCTTGGGATATTTTTTCCAATGCAATTTAGCTTAGAGTTTGCAGGAAATCTAGAAGAAAAATAATAAGACTAGAAAAGAAGTTGGAGGTCAGATTATCAAGCAGGGGTTCTTCCCTTGAGGTTTGTGATTTTTTTCTTCATTTAATGACTGTATTTTGATATTTTTTACTTTGTATTTCTATATATTTTATTTCCTGCATTTAAAAGCATTGTTCTGTGAAGCGTTCCATAGCCTTGATCAGATTGCTAAATGGGGGATGGTCTGTGACAAAAAAGATGAACAGTCCCTCTTATAGAGGGTCTTATATGACAAGCTATGTAGATATGAAATCTATGTAGGAGGAAATGAGGTGTTATGAAAGGTTTTTGAGCAAGGAAGTGACAGTCAGGGTTGTGCAATAAGAAGATTGATCTGCAGTAACATGCAGGATGGAGTTAGATACTACAAAGCAATTAGGAGATGGCCACAAGAATTTTCAGAGAAAATAGTGATGGTCTGAACAAAAGAGTGACAGTGGCAATAGGCAAAATTAGGGCAACACGAGGGACACCCCACCAATAGAATTACTGGGACCTGACTACTAGATTAAGGGAAACATAGGAGAGGGAAGAGTCAAAGAAGACCAGGTGACTCAAAGAATGTTGCTCCCAGTAACATAGGATGGGGAATTGGTAGGAGAAGCATCTAAAGTCTCTAGTCCTACATAAAATGAAGAGAAGATGATGGATTTAATTTGGGATATCTGAGGAGAAATTTTAATAGGGCAAGATCTAAAGGAAATACGGATATTGAGATCAGGAGAGAAATTGAAGTTGAAGCTGAAATCTTCCAGGTCATCCAGTAAGAGGTGAAAATTGAAGTGGTCAGTCTTTGGAGAAGATGAAGCCTTCAGTGTCCATTGTCACAGTTGGCTTTCCTTTTGGTAACTGATCTTTCTCCACATAGTAGCTTAACTCTCACATTGGTACATGACCAAGATCCCAGGGCATCTTAGTTAATAATAAACATAAGAGAAATGCAAAATTGACTTGTCGTACTAGCCCATCTAAGTAGGATCTATGTCCCTGGTTAGTTCCCATAAATTTCTTCAAAATAATAAAGTTATTCATAAATCCCAAAATAATCAAGTTTGACTAAACGTATAGGATTTAGTCATTGGAAGAGGCAGAATAGATGTAATACAAGGTTGACACATCTCCTCCAAGGGGTTATAGCCTTGGAACATTTTCAGATACCTACTTATCGAGTTCAAAATTGGCCCTAAGATATGTAAAGAGGAAAAATGGCAGCTAAACGTCATCCACATTTCTCAAGAAATGTGTTCTTTTATATAGGGACTGACTCTGGATCCTCATGCTATCAATTCTCTTTAAGAGTTTTATACTCTCTTCTACTCAAAAACATTTGCCTTCTGGAAAGGAATGATCATAAAGGCACCAATTTGTCCTTCTTAGACAATGAGAATAAATTCAACATAAGTTGAACTCTCATACTGGGATCAACTTTTCAAAGAATACCCTGGGGTAGCATGAGTTACTGGGGCTTTGCTTACTGAATTCTCTTTTGAAAGTGGTAAAATTATATAATATATGTATAAGTACATGTATGTGCTGTATGTATTTGTATACAAACATATGCATGCATATACACATCTATGCATGCATATGTATACACATACATATCATACATGTGTTTCACATGTAGAGAAATATTTCTACTCATATATTTATATATGCATATATTTATAACAGAATTACTGAAAAATAGATTGGACTGCCTCAAGAATTAATGGTTAACCAACAATGGAAGCTATCAAATGGAGAAGCAGGTTGCCTACTTAATGGAGATCTTATAGAGGTCATTCCTATACAGGTATAGGTTAGAATAGATGACCAATGAAATCCCTTTTCATTCTTAGTTTCTTTGATTTGATGAATTTGTAAGATTATTGAAAACCTATCTCACCAGCATTATCGATCATTGTTTAGAGATTTAAATTACAAAAAGGTAATGCCCTTGGGAAGATCACTATTACTTACAATACAGAACTGTGTCCTCTGTCTTAACTTGGAAAATTTGGGAATTTCTTAGCTGATAAATTTCAGGGTCACCTTATATGTAGAGCGTACGGTGAAAGCTCTCAACTGAAATAACTGTGACATTTGTAATGGCCCCAGACAAGGCCATAGCCAGAGAAACTACACCCTTAAATGTCAAAGGAATTAAAAAAGCATCTTTTTGAATCAAAGCTGCTACTAACTCATAAGCAGAGAACACTTGACAAGAGCTTTCTAAATCTACCTTTCTCTTCTGAAGCCCTTCAAGTGGTAGCAGGGAAGAAAATAATCACCTACACTGCTAATCAGAATAAAGGAAATGCATATTACATAATAATAATAAAAACTTCACATTCTACAAAATACTTTTCTTATCACAGCTCTGTGAAGATAAATATTTTAACCCCACAGATATGGAAATAAGATTCCAAGGTCAAGGGACTTGCCCGTGGTCATAATAAGTGTCATAGCTTAGATGTGAACCTAAGACTCCTGAATATGTATTTCTCTATTATATTATGATACACATGTACATCATTTTAAATAGAACAATCATTGGACACAGAAATTTCTTTTTAGAAACTCAAAGATGGAAAGTGCAGATTCTGGAGGAATGCAAACAACTTTGAGAGTACACCATTCAAAGTTGATCAGAGGAAGATGGTGGAGTAGAAGGATGGACCTGCTCTAGCTCTGCCCCTGTCACCCACAAAATACCTGTAAAAATGACTCTAAACAAATTCTAGAGCATCAGAAGCCACAAAACAACAGAGTGAAAGAGATTTCCAGCCCAAGACAGCCTGGAAGGACAACATGAAAGGTCTATCACACTGGGTTCAGAAAGGAGCATAGCACAACCTTGGCCACAATACATGGACAGGACTGGAGCAGCCTTCAGGGCATAGAATCACAGGTAGCAGCTGCGGTTCCCAGATTTCTCAACCACAAAATGCCAAAGACAGCTTCAGAGATACATAAGAAAGCTCTTTCACCTGGGTGAGAGGGAGTTGTAGGTCAGCCCCAACCCTAGGGAGACTGCAGCCACTGTGGCAGCAGTGTTCACTTTTGGAACCCTAGGCCTGAAGATCTTAGGGGGATTGAGCAGTTGATCTGGGTCTCAATTCTGAGTGGTGGCCCTGGGGTGAGGAAAACCGTTGTCATGGTAGAACTGGTAGTGACTATGAAGAGGGAATCCTATTTGAAGATCCTGGGCAGATAAGAATGCTTGTAATTGTTCACAGACCAGAGCTCAGGTCAGGCCTCTCTCTTGATTATGTCACCATGGAGGAACTGAAAACTTACAGTCTCTAGAATATACCCTTCACTTGACAAAAGACTGAAAAGTCCTGGGGAAATGCTTTAAAAGGGGGAAAAAATAAGATTATAGAAGATTATTTTCTTAGTGAACAGATATTTTCTTCCATCCTTTCAGATGAGGAAAAACAAAGCATACCATCAGAGGAAGACATAAAAGTCAAGGCTTCTACATCCAAAACCTCAAAAAAAAATATGAAATGCTCTTAAGCCATGGAGGATTTTCAAAGGATTTTGAAAATCAAGAGAGGTTGAGGAAAAATTGGGAAGAGAAATGAGAACAATGCAAGAAAGTCATGACAAGCAAGTCAACAGCTTGCTAAAGGAGACCCAAAAAATGCTGAAGAAAATAACACTTTAAAAAATAGACTAACCCAAATGGCAAAAGAGGTCCAAAAAGCTAATGAGGAGAAGAATGTTTTAAAAAGCAGAACTGACCACATAAAAAAGGAGGTCCAAAAGTTCCCTGAAGAAGATAGTCTTTAAAAATTAGAATGAAACAGATGGAAGCTAATGACTTTATGAGAAACTAAGAAATTACAAAACAACACCAAAAGAATGAAAAAATAGAAGACAATGTGAAATATTTCATTGGAAAAGCAACTGACATAGAAAATACATCCAGGAGAGATAATTTAAAAATTAATGGTCTACCTGAAAACCATGATTAAAAAGAGAGCTTAGACATCATCTTCCCAGAATTTATCAAGGAAAACTGCCCTAATATTCTAGAACCAGAGGGTAAAATGGAATTGGAAAGAATTACCAATCACTTCCTGAATGAGATTCCCAAAAGGAAAACTCCTGGGAATATTGTAGCCAAATCCTAGAGTTTCCAGGTCAAGGAGAACATATCACAAGCAGCCAGAAAGAAACAATTCAAGTAGTGTGGAAATACAATCAGGATAATACAGGATTTAGCAGCTTCTACACTAAGGGATTGAAGGCCTTGGAATATGATATTTCAGAGGTCAAAGGAGATAGGATTAAAACCAAGAATCACCTACCCAGCAAAACTGAGTGTAATACTTCAGAGGAACAAATGGAGTTTCAATGAAATAGAGGACTTCCAAGCATTTCTTGATGCAAAGACCAGAGCTGAATAGAAAATTTGACTTTCCAGTACAAGATTCAAGAGAAACATGAAAAGGTAAACAAGAAAGAGAAGTCTTAAGGAACTCATTAAAGTTGAACTATTTACATTTGTACATGGAAAGATGTTATTTGTAACTCGCAAGACCTTGTGCAGTATTAGAGTAGTTAGAGGGAATATATACATATATAGATGTATATATATATATATATATATATATACACATATATATAGGTTTATATGGGTAGGTATGTATGTGAATATTATTTATGTGTAGGTGTATACATGTACATGACTGTATGTGTGTATATGTATATTATATATGTGTATATATGTATGTATATACACCTGTGTGTATACATGTAGTGTATATATATATATATATATGCATACATATATATATATGTATATACATACACACATAGACAGAGGGCACAGGGTTAGCTGAATATGAAGAGAGAATACCAAAAAAAATAAAATTTACTGTTGAATGGAATGTACAAAGAGTAAGAGAAAGGTGGAGGTAGATTATAGCAAATCATCTCACATAAAAGAGAGAAGAAAGAGCTTTTATAATGGAGGGGAAGAGGGGGAAGAGGAAAGGAAATAATTGAGCCTTACTCTTATGGGATTTGGCTAAAGGAGGGAATAACACACACTCATTTGGATATGGAAATCTATTTTACCCTGCAGGAAGGCAAGAGGGAAGGGGATAAGAAAGGGAAAATAATAGAAGGGACAGCAAATTGGGGAAAGGGATAATCAGAAGCAAACATTATAGTAGCAGGACAGGTCAAGGGAGAGAATGGAATAAATGAAGGGCAGGATAGGAGAGAGGGAAATGTGGTTACTCTTTTACAACATAAGCATTATGGAAGTGCTTTGTATTGTTACATATGTATGACCTATATTGAATTGTTTGTTTTCTCAATGAAGGTGGGTAGGGAGGGAGGGAGGGAGAGAATGTGGAACTCAAAACTTTAAGAATCAGTAATAAAAATTGTTTTACTGTGTAACTAGAAATTAAGCTGTATAGGCAATGCAGTATAGAAATCTATTTTTCCCTACAGGAAAATAGAGGGGAAGGGGGATGGAAGAAGGGTGGGTAATAGAAGGAAAGACAGACTGGAGGAAGGGGTGGATGGGGTGCATGCTGTCCTGGGGAGGGTGAGGAGAGATGGGGAGAAAATTTTGAATTCAAATTTTTGTGGAAATGAATGCTAAGAAATGAAAAATAAATAAATTTTATATTAAATTTATATTAAAGAAAAAACAACAGTCACAGCCAACAATGTCTCAGAGATCAGGTCATTTTTACTGATCAAATGATAACAAAACTATGAAATTGTATCATATTCAAAAAGTCAATAGCAAGATATTGCAGTATTTCCCAAAACAACCAATTGTCTATGAATGCAAGACAGAAACCAACTATGTTAAGCTAGGTCCCAATTAGTGCCAACAATTAATCCCATGAAGTACTTGCATTATTTTATTTTGCATTATTTGAAGTTTTTTGCATATAAATATGACAGCACTTGTTTCTACCTCAATAAAAATATGAAGCGGAAATTCAAATAATGTGATCACTTCATTGAATTTATTATTCACTAATAGGGCTTTTGTGGTATTGTTAAAGATAATTTCCATATTACTTTTTTGCGCCAAACCTGTTTGCCAAATTTTTAGCAGTTACCAGGAATTCTGAAAAATTTCAATGACTTTCTGAACTGTATATTTGTAAAAGGAGTCCCTTGCATGGAGAAACTCATGCTCTTCAGTGTAAGGAGACAATGACAGAAAACAAAAGATTTAATGTTAAAAAGGACCATAAAGATAATCTAGTCTAATCCCCTCATTTTACTTATGAGGAACATGAAGAACAGAAAGAAGTGTCACATGGTCACACAACTGGTTAATGACAGTGTTGGCTGTTGGAAAAGGATAGGGCTACATGACTTCAGAGAATGAAGAAATCACTTCTGCTAGGTCAGTGTGGAAGACTTCGTGGAGAAAATTCTATTTGAAATGGACATGGAAGCAGAGAATAACATTATACCTTACAGATAAGGGAGATGGGGAAAGGTGTTTAGTGCTATAGCATTCTAGGTATAAAGGACAATGTAAGGAAGAATATAGGAAATAAATGGCAGAACCTGTTTGGAGAGGAAGGAGTGCAGAATGAGTACTAGAACATTGCTGATAATAGCTGGAATTAATATAGTGCTTCAAGGTTTACGAAGTGTTTTATACATGTCATCTCATTTGATCCACACAACAACCCTGTGATGTAGCTACTTGTATAGTTTGCACTTTATAGGTGATGAAATGGAGACTGACAAAGGTCAATTAACTTGCCCAGGGTCACCCAACTAATACCCAAGATAGAATTTGAACTCAGCTCTTTGGATTCCAAGGCCAGCATTCTATTCATTATGACATCTAACTGTGTGTATATATGCAGAATTATTGAACTAGGGAGAATTTTTGGAGTCAATTGTTCATTGCCTCATTAAAAAAAGAGTTCCAATTAACACATATGGGTGGTCTGCAAGGGATAGATTTCCAAGAATTCCATTTGACCACCTCCATCTGTTGTAGTATTGGCAGTTACTGGCACGGAGGACAGAGTGCCATGTCTGGAGTCAGGAAGACTCATATTCCTGAGTTCAAATCTGGCCTCAGACATTTACTGATTGTGAGACCCTGGACACGTTACTTAACCCTGTTTGTCTCCATTTCCTCATCTGTAAAATGAGCTGAAAAAGGAAATGGCAAACCACTCCAGTATCTTTGCCAAGGAAAATCCCAAATAAGGTCATGAAGAGTCAGTTACAACTGAAAAATGACTGAATATCACTTTCAGTCAAAAAATTCTTTCTTCGTCTAACTGGAAACCTCCCATGCTTCCTTGCAAACTTTTATTGCTTGCTCTTGCTCAGTGGTTGGATGTCCATCTTATCATTTACAGTTTTCTAAGAGAACCCAAACAAACAAACATTCCCTCAGTCTGCTAATTCTGGGAGAGAGACTATTCTTAGTGGGTAACATCCAATCCAGCCAAACAAATGAATTTTTAAAGCCTCATTTTGTTGAATGAAAGCAAACCACCCTGTGACTTTAGTTATGAAGAAATCCTGTTAGAAATCAATAAAACAGCAGGTTTTCCCTAACCCAACATCTTTTATGTCAATAAAAGTATAAAATTATATGATGTAAAAACATGACATTTAGGTAGATTTCAGTAGGATTAAAGACTACACTCTGGCTTGATATATTCAGAGTCAATTTATAGGTAACACTTTTTAAACTTTCCCCTAAAGAGTATTAATTTGATATGACTGAATGAGAAAGGCTTGGTCAAAGACCTGAATCAAGATCACAGCCAGAATAATGCCAGTTCCCATGCCCCTACTGCATGAATGTCCATCCTCCCCTGAAAATGCTGTTCTCCCATTCAGGCATCCTACCCTGACCCAATTCCAGAATCACTTGAAATTAATCTTACTGCTTCCCGGGACTCTACAGTACTAAAAGTTAAATGTCTTTTAAATTTAGCTTACAGAAGTCCAATGGGCAATGTTCTTATGAAACACTGGGGATATGTGGGGGGATGTGTGAGGGGAGTGGAGGGGTTGGTTCTGACTTATAAGATCTCTCTTCATTTTGAACAGAACAGGTAATGAACAACAAATGCTCTGGCTAAGTCTTACAAGGTGTGTACAATTTTGCCCAAGTAATTTCTTGCCTCCATGCTAAGAGAAGAAGGTTCATTTTACTCTCTGACCCCCATGACCAGATATCTGGTCCTTTCATTTACACTTATCTTGTTGTAGCTCTGTGTAGCATGCTTGATTTCCTCTGTATTAGTGGGGTTCTGAAGCAGGGAAGAACTTGCTCTATTTCTCTGAATTCCTTAAATTCACTATTTCTTATTGCACAATAGTATTCCATTATACCTGTGTATCCCAGTTTCACCATTTTTAAATCGCTTGATATTCATTTTGTTTCCAGTTACCTGCTGCCTTTAAAAGTGGCACTGAATTTGTTTTTATCTTTGACTTCCTTGGGATATATTCCCAGAAAGAGAGTCCTTTGGAGTTCAAGGGAATGGACAGCATAATCACTTTTTTCATAATTCCAAATTGTTATCCAGAATTATTCAATCAATTCAGTTCTAGTAATAGTGTGTTACTGCACCTAATTTACCACAGTACCTCCAACATTGACTCTTCCCATTTTTTTTAACATTCGCAATTCACATAGTGTGAGATGAAACCTCATAGTTGTTTTAATGGCATGGTCTTATTATTGATGATTTGGAACATATTTTCTAGGGATCATCTATAGTTTGCAGTTCTATTTAGAAACAATTTGTTCCTGTTCTTTCTTCACCTTGTTAAGAAATGGTTCTTGCTCTTGCGTATGTTAATTAAGCCCCTGAATATCTCAGAATTCACAGTTTTATCTGTGATACTTGATGCAAAGATTATTTTCCTGATCAACTATTTGCGTTATTTTCTCTGTCTATTCTATTTATCTCTTATTTTGTTTGTGCAAAACTTTTGAATTTTATGTATTATACATCTCTTCGATCTTTTATGATTACTTCCATTGCTTTCTTGATTAGGAATTCGCCGTCTAGCTATAGGTCTAAAGAGCTCCTCCTTCCATTCTTCTCTAATTTTAAGATAGTACTAATGCCCTTAATTATTACAGCTTTTTTGCTCAACCTCATAAAATGAATGTGAAGTATATCTACTACTTGATGAATTAAAGGGAGTAAAGTAGTGGGTCCACCTGAATTTAGACACCTAAAAATACTAGGCCTAATGCATCTGGTCAAAATAATAATTTGTGATATTCTAAACAAAGCTAATAGGACCTTTACGGAGAGAAAATAAATGTTTCTCCACTCTCAACTACTCCTATCCTACTTATGCTCATTGCAGAGCTGATTTCTACTACAATAATTTGAAATTTGGAAAAAATTTAATCTAGATAGAACTGAAGTTTACTTTAAGAACATCTCTGAAGAAAAAATTGGCTAATGAATTACACATGAAGTATGTAATGGCAAGGAAGTCAGGCATCCCACCGCTAGAGAGACACACACATGAAACAGATTTTTAAAAGGAACTGAGAGTCCCAACAGTGTTGGCAGGCCAAGTCTTCCTTAGCTAGAAAAACTAGAGCTTCATCCAACATCCAACCAGAGAAGGTTGTCTGGGTCAACTCCAGGTATAAGATATGGTGAAAGGCACTAAGTAAAGATATGGGGAGAAGACAGTGAGGAACTAAGAAAAAGTAGACCTACTTGTATGTGTATTTCCATGAAAGACAAGGGTTAGTGTTTACGATTTCTGAAATTATCATTTATCCCTTTCCAAATTTAACTCCTGCATGTTTTCCTGATATTATTAGTAACAAAAAGAATTTTTAATCCCCCCAGAAAAGGGTTTTTGGATAACTTTTAGGGCAGAAGAAGTAAAAAAAAATCTCCCCTCCCTTCCTCAAGGCAACTAAATGAGTAGCATCTAGTATAAAGAAAGGATAATAAGATTGAGAAACCAGTGGGGTAACTAGGGACCCAAATTCTGCTAATTTCATTTTTTAAAATAGTAATTTACAGTTTATGAAGTAGTCTCATCACAATAAATCTTTTGAAAAAGGTAGAAGGAAATCTGAGAGTATAACAAGACTGTGGCATCATCTTTTCTAAGGTATTTGTATTTTAACTAGAAATCTGGGGAAATACAATGTCTTAACTCAAAAAAAAGTGAATTTCTGTTGGCATTTAAGGAATCACTAGGAGGCCAGTGAGAGAGATGTTTTTTCTAGCCTTTATAGTATAACTCCTCCAGAGCTCAATGAGAGTTGAGGGACCCAGGAGTCTAGAGATGGACTTGAATCCTTCCTCAACTTTCTGTTCTCAGTGGCCTGGGACAATGAGGTACTTTTACAGAGTAGCTAGCGAGCATTTAGAAAGAAGGTGACTTAGACTCAAGATTAGACATGCTGCATGAAAGAAGTCAGTGTTTTAGCAGATGGATGAGGCAAGAAGTCCCTCTGACCCCCACTCCTTTGAGGACTCTTTGTTGATCATCAAAATAAAAGGGTCTAAGAGGAGACCAGATACAAATTGATTACCTGAGAACTGAGGGAAGAGCAATAGAGGTGTTGTAGTTACATGTTCAAGAAGATTGTGAGGAGTCCATTGTGCTTTCTGTACTCCTCCAAGAGAGCACAATCCATGGAGATCAATCACACTCCTGTTCTGACCCCTTCTTATGCCCACAACTACTATCTTAATTCAGGTTCTTATCCCTTCTCATCTGGACTATTACAACACACTTCAAATTGGTCTCCCCTATACAAATCTCTTACTTCTTCAATATATCCTTCATATAATTGCCAAAGTGTTCTACTTTAATTTTTAAAATTTAATTTTAATTTTCAATTAACAAGCATTTATTTTTTCTTCATTTCAACCCTCCCATTTGAAAGAAAAAAAAAGAATGCCATTGTAATGAATACACATAGTCAAGCAAAATAAATTCCCACCACAGCTATATGAACAAACAAATGAAAAAATCTTACTCTGCACCTTGAGTCTGTCCCCTCTGTTAGGGAGTGGATGGTATACTTGATCATTGGTTCTCTAGACTCTTGGCTGTTCATTGCCTTGATTAGAATTCTTAAGTCCTCCAAAGTCTTTAAAATGGTGTTATTATTGTATCAATTGTTCTGTTCTGCTCATTTCACTCCACTTTGGTTCATATAAGTCTTTTCACAGTTCTCTGAAACAGTTCTTTTTTCTACTTCTTCAAATACCAAGTTATTTCCCTAACTTGCACATCTGACTGTGTCACTTACCTACTCAGTCAAATGAGTCCCTATTGTCTCTAGGGTAAAATATGACCCCTTGTTTTTGGCATTTGAAGCCTTTTACCACCAACATCAGGGACAGTTAGGTGGTGCAGTGGATAGAGCACCAATGCAGGAATCAGGAAGACCTGAGTTCAAATCTCACCTCAGATACTTGACACTCACTAGCTGTGTGACCTTGGGCAAGCCACTTAACCCCAATTGCTTCATCCTGGGTCATCTCCAGTCATCCTGATGAATCACTGGATTCAGATGGCTCTGGAGGAGAAGTGAGGCTAGTGACCTGCATAGCCCTCCCTCACTCAAAACAAAGTCAAGTGCAAGTCATGTCATTATTTCTCTGATGGCATGGTCTTCTTCGGCAACAAAGGATGAACACACACACACCAGCAACCTCAACCTATCTTTGTAGACTTGTTAATTACTCCCCTTTCTGTATTCCATGGTCTATTCAGACTGATCTTGGTGTTCTTTACCCATCCATGGTACTCTATCTCTTAATTCTGTACCTTGACACTGACTCTCTCATATATCTGAAATGCTTTATCTTTTCACCTTGCCTTTTCATTGACTCTTAGAATTCCTTGTTTCCTTTAACATCCAGCTACAGTAATTACCAGCTTCTATATGAAACCATTTTTATTGCCTCCAACTCCTATTCCTCCTCAAATTATCTTATATTTACCTGAAATATACTATACGTAATAATTTATGTTCATGATACAATATAAGCTCTTTAATAACATAGATTGTCATTGTTTTACTCTGTATCATCAGCACAACACAGTACCTGACATACAGTAGATAATTAGTAAATGTGTATTGGTTGGTTGGTTGATTGTTGAGGGAACAACTAATAATTGCAAATGTTCTGAGCTGTATGGTTCCTTGCAAAGATCTCATGACACTAAGCAAATGTGGGGAAAGTGCATTAGAAATGCTCTAGCTCTCATGTTCCTCCATTTTCTGATCACCACAATGTAGAGTGTTGGGAGGTTATGGAAATACGTTTTACATGACTGCACATGTATAATGAGCATCATGTTGCTTGCCTTCTCAATGAACAGGGAAGGAGTTGGAACTCAAAATTTTAAAAATGAATGCTTAAAAAATAGACGTAATTTTAAGAGTTTTGGAAGGGTGATCTATATCCATTTTATGCACAAGTAGAAAAGGTGATAATTCAAAACTAGCAGGAAGACTTCATTGTCCAGGGAGAAAAAGTCTCCCTCACTTGCTCTGTGATGCCTTCAGTTACTTTAATAGGTCATGGGGTAAGATGTACTCTTTGATCCAATGATACGCTCTGCCTCTTGGCTCAGAATTTTCTCTGCCTGGCACCCTCTCTATCTTCAAATCCACCCACTGGCTTCCTTTAAGTGTCAGCTAAAATTGTGTCTTTTATAAGAATCCTTTCCCAATGACTTTTAATTCTAGATTATTACTCTGTTAATTATTTTCTATTTATCTTGTATATAGCTTATATATATGTATATATATATATAATATATATATTTTCCATGTTGTCTTTCCCATTAGATTGTAAGCTCCTTGAGGAAAGGGACTGTTGTTTACCTCTTTTTGTATCCCCAGAGCTTAACACATTGCCTGACACATCATGAGTGTGTCTGAATACAATGGAACCCTGTTGAACACTAGGAAATGGAAAATGGTCTTAGAGACACCTAGATAGATTAATGAACTGACAAAGAGTTCAATGAGCAGGATCAAGAGAACAAATTATGCTTTTGCATCAACATTATAAAAAATCAACAATTCTAGAAGATTTGAAAGCTGATCAATGCAACAGTCAGCAGACCAGTGATGAAGCATGCCATCCACAACCTGAGAGAAGCAATGGATTACAATGGAGAATGAAGCACAAGTTTTTGAATATGGATAATGTGGGAATTTGTTTTACTTAAATATGCTTGTCACTTCTAAGGCTTTAACTTTTCTTGGGGGTAAAGGAAAAAGAGAGGAAGGTGGGAAAGAGAAAAAAATAACTGCTTGAAAAATTTTTGAAAATTAATTAAAAAAGAAAAACAAGCTATACTTAATGAAGACGTGGTATCATAAACAATTCTTTTTTCTATTCTGCAATGTATGTAAAAATGCAAATTTTATTTGATGTTTAAATTCAGAATAAAAATTTATTTATAAAATAAGAAGCTTGCTCTAGATGATATTTAAAGCCCTTTCCAATTCTCAAATATGCTGTTCCTATGAATAATCTGCATTCATATAGGTGACTTTTTGTTTATTCATTAAAAATGTATTGAACACCTGTTATGTACCAGATGTTAATAGGTGTACTGTAGGTACAAGATAAAAATGAAATAGTATCTATCCTCAGGATGTTTACATTCTACTCTAGAAGAGAGACAATGACATAATAGATAGCAGGATGAACCTGGAGTGATATAGATGTGGGTTCAATCATCCACCTCTGTCTCCAACACTAGGTAGCAATATGGCCATGGGCATTTCAGTTCTCTGAAAGTCAGTTTCCTTCTCTGTAAAATGAGGAGATTGAACTCAGTGACCGCTAAAGGCCCATTTAGCTCCAAGTCTATCTTCCTCTGAGCAGGAATTTTCCTTTGGAATTTGTTCTTAATATTATATCCAATTCTTTGATAGCTTGTAAAACTTAGTTGCTCCCACCTGCCTCAACTCTGATTGGAAATCCTTTTAGCTGCTGTTCTGTGAAGTCATTATATTCATTTGACACTGTGGAAAGTACAGTGCCTTTGGGTTTCATTATTTGTACTGAATTTAATAAGCTACAAGAACAAAAAACTAACACTTCATCATCCTGGGATGATTAAGGGAAAGACAATTATCAGCTCAGGGAGATGCCCCATCTAAAGGGATGCGCTAGTGGACTCAGAGGAGTTAGATTTGTTAGATATTCCTCTTGAAAATTAAAAGCTGGGATGTCTGCCAGGCATGATTGTAACTTTGTGTGAAATTTAGAAGCCTGGGCCATGAAAGGGATAGAATATCTGGGTACCTAGTTTAGATTTTTGATAATTGATAAAGCGCAAATGAATGAATGAATGATTTTGAGGATATTATTGCACTTCATCGTTAGGTTTTATTTATGCTTGTAAACTTAAGCACAAATCCATAGATTGTAATTTTTTAAAAAGTGGATTCCATGCAAAATAAATCCTCAGCTTAGTCCATCATGGGGAAAAGTTTAAGACAAGTGGGAAAGGCTACTAGGACAAAAGATACAAACCATGCATTTTAACTCTCCTAGAGAAAACATTTAATAATAATAGAAATTTATATGGCACTTTAAAGTTTACAAAGCGTTTTATACACATTATATCATTTGAACCCCAAATTGGCCTTGATTGATTACTGCTACAAATCTCACCATACTATATGAGACAGGCAAAACGCCACCAGCTTTGTATTCAGAGGAGATGACACCAAATCCTGCACTTGTCATTTCCTACCTCTACTGAAAAATCACTTTCTAGTTAAAAGACTCAGTTACCTCATCTGTAAAAATGAAAATAGACTAGATATCTTCTAAAGCCCTCCAAATCTTTGATCTTCATTTTACACATGAGTAAAGTGAGACCCAAAGAGATTAAGTAATGAAATGAGGGTTATTCAGCTAGCAAATGTCAGAGATAGAATTTGATTTCCAATTTCTCCTGTATATATCTTATTTGTACACAGTTGTTTGCATGTTGACTCCTGTTACCTCCTTGAGAGCAGGGATTGCTCTTTGTTTGTTTTGCCTTTTTTTTTTTGTCCCTAGTACTTAATACAGTGCATCACACACAGTAGGCACCTAATAAATGCTTGTTGATTTCCTTTCAGCAATCTACTTTACTGCATTTAAGGTAGAAAGTTGTATGATTTAAAAAAAATTTATTTCAAATTTACTTCGTTAAGGAAATGCTTGTTTTACTTTGGAAGTTCAGAATAAAGTAAAACTTTGTTTCATCTATCTTTAGTCACAAAATAAGAGTGCTCTAAGCAAAACTCTGAAATGGGATGATTTAACCTAAGACCCTAATAATGACTTTAGTCAGTGGTGGGGAGATTTCTGAGAAGTACAAGAAACCCTAAAGTTGTTACCAGCTGATAGGAGCAGGGTGATGTTGAGGACTGAGCCCTAGGCTTTGACAATTACACTTTCATAGTTGGGCTGGGTGGACATAGGGAAGGCACAGACAGAAGCTTTTACCAGTTCTGGGTGAGGGCATCATTCTTCAAGGGTGCAGGAGGATCCATGAATGAAGATGCTGAGAACTGACAAAGGGAGAGAATAAATTACTCATATGGGAAATAAGAAATCTAGGAGGTCATGCTCTCAGATTTTTATCTTTGAGAACTTCTTGGGTTGCTGTGGTTAAGTGATTTGCCCATGGTTACATAGGTATTATATGTCATAAGTAAAACTTTAACTCATACTTTCCTAACTAGAAAGCCAGCTATCTATAATTTCTTTGGAGAAAGTTATTGAGAGTTTAATTAATTATTCCTCCTATCTCTGAATTTTTGAATTGCTAATTTGTCAGAAAAAAAAGAAATTGTAACCATGCCCCTTAAACCAGCCAAACTTATACATAGGCAGAGGAAGCAAGAATTTATTAAATATCTACTATGTGCCAGAAATGCTAATCGCTTTATAAATATGATCTCATTTGATCCAGACAACACCCTTATGAAGGTAGATGCTCTTAGGATTCCCTTTTGACAGTTGAGAAAACTGAGTTAGACAGAGGTTAAGTGGCTTGCTTGCCCAGGGTCACATAGCTATTAAATATCTGAGACCAAAATTCAAGAATCTTCTTGATTCTGGAAATCTCTATCCACTATGCTACCTAGCTGCCTCAGAGAGGTATGAGAGAGAGAGAGAGAAAGAGAAACCAGACACAACAAAAAAGAAAAGAAAAATGTACTTGAGTCACTCTTCCACGAGATTATTTAGGCAATAAAATAAATTGAATCAGTTTTGCTTATACTTTTCTTGTTAGAGGAAACAACCATTCTTCTGGTCACCTAGCCTCAAAATCCCTTTGTCATCCTTGACCCTTTACTACCTTCTATTAGCAAATGTTGTCATTTCTTCCTTCACAACATTCTGTATGTTACATATGTTGTATGAGTTCCCTTGTGTATGTTTCCCTTCTGTCCCTTTTACTCACAAAGCCATCACCACTCACCTGGACTATTGCAATAGTCTTCTGTTTGGTCTTCCTGTTTCAAGTCTCTCCCTACTACAATCCGCCCTTCACCCTTCACTCAGTGAGTGTTGGCATATTCCTAAAGCATAAGTCTCCCCTCCCCATCTCCCAACACTTTTATAAAATCAAATGTCTCTTCCAGGAACAAATGTAAAATCATTTGGCATTTTTAAAGCCCTTCGTAATCAGGTTCCTTCCTACCTTTCCTGTCTTTTTATACTTTACTCATCTCTATGCATCCTACGAATCCATTATACCGGCTTACTTCTCTTCATCACACAAAACTTCTTCACACTACATGCCTTTGCATTGGTTGTTTTGCCCTATGTCTAGAATGCTTTCTTCTCTCATTTCTACCTCCTAGCTTTCCTGGCTTCCTTCAGTTCTCTTTCTACTTCCTTCTACAGGAGGCCTCCTCTATAGACCCCTTCCTCCAAATGCCTTCTTACTGAGCTTACCTTCCATTTGTCCATTGTCTTTCCAATTAGAATGCGATCCTTGTGAGGGCATCCTAGAATCCCAAGTGCTGAGCATATTGCCTAGCACAGAGTAAGCCCTTAAATGTTTCTCGACTGACTAACTGTTGGGAGTCATAATTTGCAATGGACTGCATGAGGCTGTCAAAAAAAGAGTATTGAGTCGGAAAATGAAGCACCTGAATTCTAATCCTGGCTTCTTGTGCATCCTGACCTCAGTCGCTTCACTTTGCTGTCCTTAAGAATTCCTATTTGTATCAAAGGGATAAAATCTGTATCTCCTCCACAGATAGGGTGGTGATATAATAAGAAATGGAAAAGATCTTCAGAAAAGGAAAAACACAACCTAGATACCAAGCTAGAGAAAAGGACCCGTCAATGTTGATACTCAATAAAACCTTGTATTAATGTTATTCGGAAAAGGGACCTTAAAGCAATTGACCAATGAAGATATTTGAACTTTCCCAGGACATTAAATCAATACTGCTTATCCCTTCACAATGACAAACATGCAACTGTGAAAAGTTCTTTAGTTACCAGATTCAAAAAGATAGCCTTCAATAGAACCACTTAGGTACTTTCTCCCATTTCTTTGAAAAGTACCCACGTTCATCCTTCTTCCTCTTCCTTTGATGTTCCATTGAATGCAACAAATTGTCCGGTGTTACTTAGCAAAATTATCAGACTCTTCCCTGGTGCTTCCAGAAGTGGCTGTAACTTGGATTTCTCTAGAAGTTAAAAAAAAAAAACTAAAACTAAATGGAAAGTGATTCATTCATGGTGACACAGGGTTTCTGCCTCAACTATAAATACTAGAAACAGGTAGCAGGGATGACTTCATTACTGTATCAAACTCAGGAGTGGGGAGTTCTTTGGTAGATTGCAGAAAACTGAAAGGAAGGAAAACGCATTAAGCTAACATTACAAGGGCTAGAAGTGTGCTTCAGGAAGTAAGGGAAGAAAATCTCTTAACTGGAGTGTAGTCTCCATTTTCTATCTCCTACTCCCTGCTGTCATTTGCAGTAAGTATAGGATAAGAGAACAGACACATTTATCTATATGGAAGCAAATTGATCTGTATAGGAGCAAATCTATCTATGCACACTCTTCAAACACTTAACTGCTTGTACATGCACAGTTAGGTCTAAAAGAACTCATATGGGAACAAGTGACACAGAATTGGATTTCTCAATTAAGGGTTTGGATTTTTTTTTTTAAATAATCCAAAGCCAATATCGTATCTTAAATAGCTTCTTCTAAGGAGGAGCAGGGAGAGAAGACAAATGGATCAAAATCATTAGGATTTGTTTTTATCATTTTATCTTTCATTTGTCATTTTTTTTAAAAAAAAAAGAAGCATTCTTACTTAAAATTCATGGCAAATTCCAGTTACTCTTAAAGGTATCTTAGATAATAAAAGGAAAAATATGGAAGCTTAATATTTCTGAAAAATGTTTTGATATTATTATATGCTTTACTATTCAACTCATTACTTTCTTATAAACAATGGAAAATTTTATAGTTCTCTAAGTGACTGAAAACTGAACAGCACACAGATGACATGTGGCAAGTGATTTTTAACATCATTATTCCATATAGCATTGGTAGTAGATTCAAAGAACTTATTTTATTTTAATTTTTAGACCTGGGGAGTGGCTGTTATCTTGTACAAACTAGTTGTTTTGCTTTTTTTATGGAATCATTGCTTGCTTTATGTTTGAGGCTGAAAAGGAAAAAAATACCTGGCATAGCATGGGTTACCCAGTGAGAACAATGAAGTACTTGCTTTCAGTTAATTCTCTTATGTTTTTCCTGGGCAACATAGCTTACCTCATTCAGGCAACGATTCACGTAAAAAAGTTGGACTATTGCCATAGCCTTCTAATTGGTCTCTCTCCCTCATGTCTCTCCCCACTCAAATGCATCCTATGCACAGCTGTTAAAGTGATTTCCTAAAGTATAGGTATTATCGTGTCACTGTTCTCCACCTCAATAAACTCCACTGGTTCTCCATTACCTCCAAATCACATATAAAGTCCTTTGACTTTTTTTAACTCTTCACAACCTGGCCCCTTCCTCTCTTTCCATTCACACTTTACTCGTCTCCACACACTCTACAATCCAATGATGTTAGCCTCTTGCACACAATATTCCATCTCTCATCTTTGTCTCTCTGCCTTTGTACTGGCTGTCTCCTCTATACAGAATGATTTCTCATTTCAACTCTGCCCCTTAGCATCCCTAACTTCCTTTTCTTTAAAAAAAAATTATTTTTTTAATTTATGGAATATAGTGTAATTTAAGATACTATAATTATACAAATAATAAAAATAGAAAATAGTATAATTTTTAAAAAGATGACTGCATATAACTTCTTTTAAAACTCAGCTCAAATGCCACTTGTAGGCAACCTTTCTTAGTCTCCCTTTTCATGGAAGCCTTTCCTTCCTAGGCTACTTTCCTTCCATTCTGTATGTATCTTGTCCGCACCAATAAATTTGCACGTTATCTCCCCTGTTAGAATGTAAGCTCATTGAAGGAAGGGATTGTATTTGCTTTCTTTATTTTTTAGATTTCTTTATGCCTCCAATGCAGAGCATGATGATGACCCATGGTAAATACTTTATCATCTAGGTTGACTTAGCTCCATTCAACTCTGCATTGTCTGGTACCTTGTGTTCTTCACTCTATAATTTTCTCAACCTCCTGTTAAAAAAAAGGTTTGTTCTTCTCTTATCTTTTCTCCTCCCTTTTTTTGAAAACTATAATTAAATTCCAAAGGTCTTTTTTAATGATCTATCTAAGCATTGCACCATGGTTGTTTTCACCATCTTTGTGACTTCCCAGAACAAAATTACCTTCCCTGACCAGTACTCATCCCCCACAGCCCAACCGCATCAGTATATTCTCCATTAGAATATCAGCTCTTAGAGGGAGCGACTGTCAAATTAGTGTTCCTCTGTAGAGGAAGGTTTTTGGGGTAGGAAAGGAAAAAGGACTGAAGGAGAGGAAATGAGTGAGGTAGTAGATTTTTTCCTGACACATGCAATAGCAGTGCAGTGTTGGAGGCCAACAGAAGTGACATTACAATTTTCTTCCTCAAGTCAGAACCTTCAAAAAAGACTCCAAGAAATAAAAGCTAAAGAGATAAGTGGGAAATATAAGACTTTTTTGTTGCTGTTGTAAGCATCCATTGGAGTCCTTACCCCCAGCTCCTGCCTTACTTTAGAAGGATAAAATGGGTACCCATCCTTAATTATGTCTTATTTATCATAAATTCTTGTGATTTACCCTGGACTGTTTATTTCCCCATGTTCAAGACTTGAAGCTGTGGATCAGTAATTGGAGCAACAGAGGAATGATTTTTCCTAGCCTTGGCTCAGATCACAACCTGCAGTCTGTTGACAGAGTGTTTTCACTCTCTAACTAGATGTATAATAACGAACCATTCATCAGTTTTATAATTATGCTTCCAATGAACAGAGCTACCATGAACTTGGAGTCTTTTAAAATCTGCTGTATTGGGACATGAGCCTAACATGGATGTGTAATACCTAGAGTTACACACTCATAGACAAGCTACCAACTGAACTTTTTATTGTTCAGCCAATCATCCTGGCATTGGGTAGACATAGCTAAAACAGTCACATTTTACTGAAGTTTCACTTCTTTAATCCTCAAAATGGCCTTCCTTTTTCATTTGATATTCATCTCAAAGAATTCATCTCTGAGTATTCTATATCTTCTTTGGATTTTCTTCAGATTTGTCATTCTTTCTCACTTGGTGAACCTGAATGGCTTCTAGTATCTCTTAAAGTCCGAAATTCCACAATTTGTGAACCCACTACCCAGTTTGCTCTCAAATCTCCCTATCCTACTATTGATTCATTGTCTTCATTCTTCTGTACTTCTGGCAGTAAACCACCTCCTCCTTTCTTCTCCCTTTGCCTCCAGACCTTGGTCTTAAGTCCTGTATTTTGGCAGCGAAATTACTGAAGTTGCTCCCTCTCCCCCAACACTGTTGTATAGTATCATTAGGTAGATTAAGGAAGACAGTTAAAGGGGAGAGAGGATGAGCATATGGCTTAACTATCTGGAAGAGTGTGCAATTACTTCTCGATGAGTTCAATGCTCTTTCCAAGCCTTCACCTACTTAAATATATATTTATATTGTCCTTGGCTAGTTCCTCATTATCCTGATTCACCTGACTTTTTTCTCTTTGATGTTATTATCTATATCCCTACATCTCTACCTAGAATTATGCTATTTCTATACTACTTCTGTCTTGGAATGGAGCCCAAGAGAAAAGTGTTTTATTGGCAATCTTCTGGGAGAACTTCAGGTGACACCATCAAACATTAACAAACACTTGAGAATACTGTATGTTCTGCTTAATTTATCCCATATGTCTGGAATAGTCATAGATTTTCTTTGTGACAGGTACAATCCTTTCTTCAGGTTGTATATAAAACCCCATCCCTCTTGTCTCTTTGCACTACAGTTTCATTCCTGGGAATAATTTCATGGCTTTTTGCACTGAAAACATATTCCCACAAATTAACTTTTCTGTGAATTATCAACATCTTTACCAATTACTTGGCAAAGAAGTAGAAGCCAATCTTATTCAGCTCTGAAAATGACAAAAAATAGGAATGCTAATACAGTGAATGAGAAAAATCAAGATTAACAAAACATCAACAACCATGTCTGATGATAGACTCAAGGTAACAAGATTAAATAGACAGTGGCATTTCAGTCAATTCATGTTCTCATTAGTGTAGGGACTCTCTCCATTGGCCCAGATCTCAATGTAGTCAACTCTTCTCATCATGAGCAATTCTTGTCAATGTCCTACCATAAGTCTTCCACAGATAATCAATAAAAAGATCACTGTATTTGAAAACAGAATTTGAGTTTAAGTTCTCACTTTGTTTATTACCATATGTATGATCTAAGGTAATGCAATTTAGTTCAAGTTTTTAAATGATTAAGCATATTATTTAATGAGAGGGAGAATAGAAGGGTGGATTGAAGGATGATTTTGGAGTCAAGTTGGCCTGGGTTCAAATTCTGTTCCAGGCACATATCTGTAAACCACTGAATCTCTCAATTGTCTAGGAAATCCTCTAAGGCTAAGGCACAGAACAGCTGCTGATCTGCATTGGTACAATGATTTTCCTTACTGGAAGTTCCCTCTAATTTTGAGATAGCAGGTCAGGATCAAAGAAAGAAAGAAAAGAAAAAAAGAAATGTGTAATTCACCTTACTGAGTAAACCAAGATACAAATGAAGTAGCTCTTGCATTTAGGTAGTTTGCCTTCTACCTAGGGTATACAGCATGAATGCATATAATAATAATTATAAAATTATAATAAAGTAAATTACAATAAAAATTATAAAATCAAGCTAAATACAAAAAAAAATTATGAGAGTGATGGAGAGAGAAGGGGAGAGAGAAAATGGGGGAGAGAGACAGAGACAGAGAGAGAGATTGTACTTGTTGGGAGTCAGGTGAAGGAAGGAATCAAGATAGGCATAATTGAGGAAGTAGAATCTTAGCCTTAGAAAGAGACTAAGATTCTCTGAGACAAGAATGAGAAAGGAATGCCTCTTAGAGGGGTAATTTAGGCAAACATACAGAGGCAGGAGATGGGGCCTCAAGTTCAAGGAACAGCAACTACAATGTAGTTGGGACATAGAATTCATGAAGAGGAGTAGTATGAAATGAGTTTGATACAGTAGAAGGATAAAAGGTTGTAAAGTGCCTCAAATGCCAGGATAGTAGTCATAGTAGTAGTAGTAGTAGTAGTAGTAGTGGTGGTGGTGGTGGTGGTGGTCATAGTCACAGTCATAGTAATAAGTATTTGTGTTGCACTTTAAGGTTTGTAAAGCATTCTACATATTAATTCAAATGATTCTCACCACAACCTTATAAGGTAGGTGCTATTATTATCCCCATTTTACAGATGAAGAAATCAAGTACAGAGAAGTTGTGACTTCCTTAGAGCTAGGGAACATCTGAGGCAGGGTTTGAACTCATCTTCTTCACTCCAAGATCGGCACTTTACTTGAGGTTCCATCCAGCTGGAAAATTGCTAAAACTTTTTTAAACAAGGGAGTGACATGGTCAAGAAGATAATGTAGGCAGCTAGGTGGAAAAGAGATTGGAGAAGCAAGAGACTGGAGGTAGGGGGACCAATTAAGTGATCATTACGGGGTCTAGGTGAGAGGTGAGGGGGGCATTAAATAAGGATGTTGACTGTGTACTATAGGGATAGGATGGATAAAAGAGATGTTGAAGTAGAATTAATAAGTGTGAAGATCACTTGTTAACAGGTCCAAGATAGTGGCAAGGCCTTTAGTGTATGGGTTGTTACAAGTAGCCACTAAGGGGTTTTGCAACTCTTAAATTCTATGATTCTGTAAGCAAAAAGGATGAGGGAGTGGTAGGATTGAGAAAGATGTGAAAGCATCCATGAACGGTGATAGAAGAAGACATACTCTGGCTTGTCAATGTCCTCCCTAAAATGGCAGGACCACAGATGAACACAATTCAAGTCGTGGTCTGTGCAGAGTATAGTAAAAGCCATCACCTCTCTCATTCTAGATACTTAAAAACAAAGAATCCTTTGGGGAGAAAAGCAGGTGTGTGCTACTGAAACTTAGTGGAAGAGTCTAGGCCCTTCATGTACCATTCACCATTTCCCTAGCTCTATGTACTTCCTCTATTGTGACCTCACATTTGTACTACAGGGATTCTGGGTCAATTAGAAAGTGATGAGGAAAAAAAGAGGAGTAGTGAGAGATTGTATCAGCAATTTTATTGGTATAGGGAATCTACTAGATGCTGACACTACATCTACCAATGCATGCCAGCACCTTCTCACAAGTATTAGAGAATTACCCACAAATAATTACTCACAAGTAATTAGAGAATTAGAGAATCTGTTGAGAGCTTAAATGACTTCTCTTGGTTCACGCAGCCTATGTCTGTCTGAGGCAGGAGTTGAACCCAGGTCTTTTTGGCTCCAAAGCTAGCCCTCTCTCCACTATACCTTTATTCTATGTGAGAGAAAGAAAAGTGGAAAGGAAGGAAGAAGGGAGGGAAAGAGAGAAGGAGGAAACAAAGGAAGGAAGGAAGGAATGAGAGGAGGGAAGGAAAGAATGAAGAAAAAAGAACGGATGAGAAAGGGAGAGAGAAAGGAAAGGAAGGAAGAAAGGGTGAGAGACGGAAAGGGAAAGGAAAGAAATTTAAAAACTTCAGGGCAGCAATGATGAAATTCCTACCTAACGTATGCCAAGGTACAACCGATGTGTGAAATGAAAAGCCAATGGTATGCAAAAGGCATGCATGACCCTCCCAATGATTTCATTCACTCACAACTTGACCTTAAGAATGTTTTCACACTTTAGCAAGAAAGGCACCAGCTGTTATCCTTGGATAGGCTTTCCTGATTCTACTTGTCTTAAGCAATACAATAGGTAAACATCTCAAGATGCTGTGTTAAGGGTTTTGAAACTTGTTGAGATAAAGAAGTCACAATACAGAAAAATCTTCTAAGTACCAGCTGTCCCAAACTGCATTATAAAGTTATTATTGAAGAGAATTCAAGCCAGGGACACGCTTGGCAGTTGGGAGCTTCCTTCATATCAGAAGGAGAAGTTATATAGGAAGTATGGGGATGATGTCGAAGAAGTGAATCTCTCTCCCCACCCCTTCTCAACTACAATCTCTTCCTTGCTTTCACCTATGGGGCTTTCATTTCCTCTGTGAAAAGGAACATTTTCCTCAGTTTCCCTTTCCTTCCCTCCCCGCTCTTGAAATAAGACTGCAGCAACTTGTTTCTCCTTAGCTTATTCAGTGAGTGTTTGTCTTCATAACACAGCAGAAATGGAGTCACAAAGATCTGGATTCAAATTCACTTTAGATATTTCCTATGTGACCATAGGGAAATCACTTCCTTGAAGTGATTTTATTTTTTTATCTGTAAAACAATTATAATGCCTACCTCAAAGTGTTGTTCTGAGAAACACAGATGTGATATATGTAAAACACTAATAAATGTGAATTTCTGATATCATCATTGTCACCTCGTAAAACCCTATCCTGTGATGAAGAACCTCTGTGCACCTTTGCTAAATGGTCCTGAAATTTCTTGGCTTTAGCTCGACTGCAGCCCTTATCTGAATAATGACGATGCCTTCTCTTCAGCCTCTTTGGCCACTGATCTCCCACTGAAGAGATTGGAACTGCCCTAGATCCAACCTTAACTTTCTATTGGTTTAGGTTGACTCAGTTTCCAAAGATATCATTGCCTTTTTCCATCTTTTTTTTCTTAAAGACTGGATCTTTCTATCTCTCCCAGGCTATAAATAAGTGCAGGAATTACTCAGGAGTCCAATTTTACTACTGATAGGGATAAGAGCTTTGATCTACTCCATTTTCTGACCTGAGCTGGTTTGCCCCTCCTTAGGCAACCTGATGCTACCTTCCAAACCAGATATTAAACATATTGATACTGCATTAAATGAAGATACCTGATTGGTTTAGACCACTGTAACTCAGAACTCCTGAGCTCAAGAGATCCACCAGCATCAGCCTCCTAAACTTGAGATTAGTGGACATGCAAATAGTATTATTATTTTTACTCATTCAATATTTTCTTTTTCTTTTTTCTTCTGTTTCTTTTTTCTTCTTTTGCCTTTTCACCATTAATCTGGTTCGGGGAGGATATCCCGTAGCATAGGACTTTTTACTTTACAGAAATAGTCACATACACAATATAATAAGTATCTACAACAGGGAGAAAACATTTTTCATATATTTCAAGCCATCTTTAGAACCACTGTGTAGCTTCCCTTGTTTTTGTCTCCTGAATTTCTTTCAAAAAAAAATCTTTCTCCTTAATTATGCCAATAAATCCCACAGTGGGACTATACTGACTGTACATTCTCTGTAATTATTATCTTTGCAGTGTACCAGATGTATCTGAATTTACAGAACCTCAATATGTTATTTGACAAGTTACTAAACACTAAGAAGGAATATACTATAATACCTACACATGTGAACAAAAGTCTCTGAGGACTTCAGTCATTTATCCCATGAAGTCTTGCCAATTAGAGGTCTGCAGATTTTCAATTTAAAGCCTTCCTTATTTGAACCCTGGCTGGTTTTATGGGGTGGCAGTCTGCTGAATGTCTTTGGAGAGTGGTATGCATCATTTGGGATTTCTTCACCTGGTTTTCATTTATATTTGGCTCTATCTAACCAGGCACTTTGATTGTTTGTAAGTCACTGGGAAAATAACTAGTTGTGCCCATTTAGGATGGGGATAAAATGGGTGGGTATATTTGAAGGAATCTAGAGAAGAAATTCTTTAGAGGTTTTCAGGTGTTTTCTAATAGGATCCATTGAAAATCTGTGTGAAAAGGTGGATTAACAGTCATTTTCAAAGTTGAATAGTGAAACAATTATTAAAAAAAATTTCTACAAAAGGCTAAGGTCATCACATTGTTCTGTGTGATAATCCCAAACGGGGGTGTATGCTGGTAAGTATTTAACAACCTGCTCTCCAGGAAAAAAAAAGACTATATGACAAACTTTTATGTTTAATCTTCATTATTAACATAATTTTCTTAAATCTAAACAATCAATAAAATAGTAAATTGTGCCTGATTTATAGTATTTGCCTCCGAATTCAAGCTGAATCCAGCATGTGCCTGTCTACAAGGGTCCTAAAAGAATTTCTAGCAGATAAGAAATCTGAAATCTTTATTAATAATAAAAATACCGTTATTTAAAAGCATTTTGCAAATATCTAACTTTATCTTCCCAACAACTCTGTGAGGGGAGTGCTATTTTTATTTCCACTTTACAGATAACAGCAACAACAATAATAATAAGCAACCATATAATACATAAATTGCCATGTATAATAGAACTAGATAATAATAGAAAATTAATATTTATAAAGTGTTTACTATGTTCCAGGCTATGCTAAGCACTTTATAATTATCTCATTTGATCCTCTCAACAACCGTCAGAGTTTTTTCCCAATTTTACAGATGAGGAAACTGAGGCAAACTGAGTTACATGGCTTACCTAGGGTTACACAACTAATAAGTATCTGAGATGGGGTTTGAACTTAGGTTTTCCTGACTTAGGGAGCCCTAGGGGTTTTCATTGTGGAATTTCTTTAAGGAAGAGACCAGTGGATTCTATCAATTTCCACTTTGCCCTCTGGTTCTAAGAGATCTGAACAATTTACTTTTAACTTCTTGAAATATAATGTCATAGCACTTTTATGCTCACAGAGTTGAGATAGTCCAATGATTCTTAAATTTTTTTCTCTATTTTCTGGTCAATTGTTTTTGCTTTAAGATGACTTATATTTCCTTCTATTTTTTTAGTCTTTTGACTTTGTTTTAATATTTCTTATAGCTTCATGAAATCATTGGCATCTATTAGGTCCATGATTATTTTCAGGGAGTTTGTTGCTTTGGCAAGGTTTTGTACCTCTTGTACCATACTGTTAACTACCTTTTTAATTTTTTCTTCTATAGTTCTCATTTCTTTTCCAATTTTTTCTTTAAATACTCACATTCAATTCATATATATGTATATATATGGAACTCTTCTTCCATCTCTTCAAAAACTTCTAGCTGAATTTGTGTCTATATTTGTGCTTCGTTTTTCCCTCTTCTATGAGGCATTGCTTGCAAATGTTTTGGAGTCATTTTTGTCTTCCATGTTTGTGTCTAAAGCGTCCTTGCCACCACAATAGCTCATTATACTTGAATCCTTTATTGTTTGCTCATTCTTCCAGACTCCTGCCTTTGGACATGTTGTTAGGATTGGGTTCTGCCATATTTCTGGATGAAGCATCTAGGCTGGTCCTGTTGCTGGTTTATTGGAGTATTGAATATTGTGTTATTTCAGGATATTAGGGACAGCTTTCATCACTCCCAAAATGGTCTGATTCAGGTCAAAATTTCATCATTGCTCCCCATTCCTGAGCTCTGCAAGGTTCTTCATATGGACTTGGTTCTGTGCAAGATAAACTGCTGTTGGACTCCATCTCTGTTTATCTATCTGGAAAGCTGTATTGGTTCAAAGTGGCTGAATTGTAGGCTTCCCTTTGGTATGAGATTCCTGCCCTGGTTATTCCTCTGCAGGATGTGCTGGATGCTGAAAGTCAGACCCTTCTCTGAACCTGGAGTCTGAGACACACCACTGCTGCTGTTGACTTTTAAACTTCTTCCTTTTTCAGTGTATCACCCATAGACTCCCTACCCAAGAACACCATCCCCTTGAGTGGATCACTTCACAATTCACCCTGCATCTATGCCCTATGACCCTATGGTATGTGGAAAAGTTGTCCTTTCAGCCCCATCCCAGACCTATAGTGCCCCGTTATATGTCTGGTGGTGCCCCAGGATGGATGTGAGACACCTTCTTACCCTTGACTATTATCCCCTTACCTAGGGACATCTAACTATTACTCTATATGAACAAACTGTTATTATTATTTATAAGTTTGCCAAGAAATTGAGAAGCTAAATGCATTCTAATAGCCCATCCTAAAGTACCACATTTTATTGATAGGAGGCTGTTTACAAATCTCAGGGTCAGGAATGCTGCAGGTGACATTTACCAATTATATAACTATGGGCAAACCATAGGATCATAGCTACAGAACTGGAAGTGATCTCCCAGGCCATTTAGTACAATTCATCTCATTTTACTGTTGAAGAAATTGAGGCAGAGAAGGGTGATGTCCAATGATAGAAATGACTATAGTCAGAGGCAGGTCCTATGACTCCAAATCAGTAGCTCTCTTCATGGTACCTTGTCACTTCCCTTTTTGAGTCTCAGTTTCCTGAGTCCAAGGGGGACAATAACAACTGAAACATGTACCTCATTAGAGGCATCATAGCATAGTGGATAGAGATCTGGCCTAGGGTCAGGAAGACTTGGGTTTGAAACCTGCCTCTGACACATTATGACTGTGTAACCCTGCACAAGTCACCTAAGCCAGGAGTGGGGAACCTGCACCCTCGAGGTCACATGTGGCCCTCTAAGTTCTCAAGTGCATCCCTTGGACTGAATCCAAACTTAACAGAATAAATCCCACATGGCCCTCTAGGTTTTCAAGTGCAGCCCTTTGAATCCAAACTTCACAAAACAAATCCCAGATTTGGATTCAGTCAAAGGGCCGCACTTGAGACCTAGAGGACCACATGTGACCCTGAGGCTGCAGGTTCCCCACCCTTGACCTAACTTCTTAGTGTTGTAGGTAATTCTTTATGATTATTGCATGGAAGATGATGGCATGTATGGTAGAGGGAGTATTCTCTACTGAAAATTCCTTATATCCTTATACAGCCATAGCTCTAGTACCTATCCTGCATACCAGGTAATGTTTTTGTCAGGCTTTAATTGGATGATTCCTGGGAGAGTTTTGCAAACTTCAAAGTGTTGTATAATGTTAGTTATTTATTGTTATCATTATTGTGTGACTTCTGCACATGGAATTTCATAAAAGAAAACTCCATTTCTGGAGAATTTGTTTTTGAGAACTCACTAGTTCACACATAACGCCCTCAGGAAATGTTTCCTCCCCTTGGGGCACTCACCAGCTCTGAGTTATCACTAGAGGTGCTAATGCTGAAAGGGAAAGAGAAGCCGGTAAACTCTTTGTTAATCGGCTCGCGTGGCTTCAGGACTGCATGCCTGCAGAGAAATAGTCTTCAAAGCCAAACCAGCAGAGCCATGCCTGCAAATGGATTCCGGCCATTGAGCAAAAAACCTGGCAGCCTCTGACTGAGGGCTTGTTGGAAAGGACAAAGAACATACTGAGAGTAGCTTTTCATCATTAGTAGCCTAGAAATTCATTCAAATCTAGGCAATTGAATAGTTTTCTTTTTTTCCTTCCCGCCCTTCCCCCCCATGTCTGAACCTTAAAAACATTTCTTTACTGGATGCTTGGATGCTTAAGCAATCTTTCCTCTCCATAGGATCTTACCATGCCCGTGTGATCCACTCCAGAATTTTCCCCCAGGTCACTTGGAAGTTGCAAAAATCCTTTATCATATTGAGAAGAACATGGGTTGTACGAAACTCTCAGACTTCACAAGTGAAAAAGAGAATCATCCCCATGTTTCTCTGCAACTCAACCTATATTTATTAAGTACTTAGTCCATGCCAGGCAACGTCCTTAGATAGAAAGACAAAAACTAAACAAGACCTTGCCCTCAAGGAGCTTACTTAGATTCTAATGGGGGAAGCAGCACATGAGCAGATGAGAGAAGGTAAAATATAAGAAGTTCCCAAAGTCTTAGTGCAATTTTATGTTTATAAGTAACATTTTCATAAATACCTTGGAAAAGAGGATATGTGAAATTCTTCTAAGTCTTTGAGGACTGTAATATATTCTGTAATATAATAATAAACAAAAAAATCAGTTTTGGAGTATGAAGTAGAGCACTACTGCCTGGGGAAATCAGAAAAGATCTCCCAGAAGAAGAGGCACTTGAACTTGAACCTTCTAGGGATCTATGGATTAGAAGAGGAAGGAGGTGCACAGGGGCAATAGTCCAGACATAGATGGGAACCTGTGAAAAAGCAGGGAGGTAGGTCATAGTATATTGTGTAAGGAGAGCAGCAAATAAGCCCATTTGACTGTAGACTTGGTTTTTGTATGGTTGAGGTGTTTGTGGTGGTGGTGAGGAGTTGATATGAAATCAAAATGGACAAAATAATTTGAAGGCAGGTTCTAAAGGGTTTTAGAAAAGGCACCTTTGATCATAAGAAGGAAACCAGATTTCTTCATGAATGGGTCATGCCAGAATAGCATCATTCTATTTTTTGACAGAAGTTCTAAGATCAGGAAAATGCTGTTTTACCTAAACTTTTAAAAAACATTTGATGGAAACTCTCATGTTATGCCTGTGGATAAGGTAGAAAAGACATGAGCTGGATAATTTTATACTTAGCTGGCATGGATGTAATTATAGTCGATATTATTAAGAAAAAGCCCCCAAACTGCTAGAGTAAGTGGAAAGCTGGACAACAGTATGGTTGAGTGGATTCATAATTGGTTGGATAATAGGACCTGGAGATTATTGATTTAATGTCCATATGGAAGGAGGCATTTGGTGCAGTGATCCGGGGATCTGTTCTTGATTGTGTGATGTTTAATCTTTTTATATAAATAACCTAGAAAGGAACACACATGGCATTCGTATCCAATTTTAAGATGACTGGATGCTGAGAGGAATACTTAACCCATCATATAAGAAGATAGAATGAGATCTAGTTTCCAGGTCTGAGAATTACAAGAGCTGATTCAAAATGATTAGTACTAAGCCATAAGATAGAAATCCATTCTAGGATAAGACATTGATCTGAGGCTCAGGTATTTTAATTTCATTTTTGAGACAGGTAAGTGGCATAGTATACAGAGTTCTAGACTTGGAATAGGGAAGACCTGAGTTCAAATCTTACTTTAGACACTTACCTTTGTGAGCCTAGACTAGTCCCTTAACCCTTAACATACCTCCCTGCTTTTTCACAGGTTCCCATCTATGTCTGGACTATTGCCCCTGTGTATCTCCTTCCTCTTCTAATCCATAAATGCCTAGAAGGTTCAAGTTCAAGTGCCTCTACTTCTGGGAGATCTTTTCTGATTTCCCCAGGCAGTAGTGCTCTACTTCATACTCCAAAACTGATTTTTTTGTTTATTATTATATTACAGAATATATTGCAGTCCTCAAAGACTTAGAAGAATTTCACGTATCCTCTTTTCCAAGGTAGCCTCAATTTTTCATTTGTAAAAATGAGGATAATAATAATCCCAGTTCCCAGGTTATTGCAAAAATCAAATTAGACAATATTGGTGAAGCACTTTGCAAAACTTTAAGCAATAAATGATACCTACTCTTATTTCCTAGGTAGATTCAAATGTAGATGAGCAAGGATTTCTTGAGTTGCGTATTTAGAGAAATTACTGAGCACTTTGTCACATATTAAGATAAAGGGGACAGTGAGGAGATTTGAAAGGAGGGAGGAGTTCACTAGTGATCAGGAGGAAAAAGAAGAAGGAAGTGCAATCATAAAATTATAGAACCCCAGGTTTGGAAGACTACCTGACTGTTGCCCTCTATGTATCTAATCCAACTGTATTTAATTTATCCAACCCATAAATTCCCAAGATTATACTCAAGAAATGTTCAAAATAATCCAGTTGGCCCTCATAAAATCACAGATTTTTATTTTTGGAAGTATCCTAAAAGACTGCTGTTGTTCAGTCATTTCAGTCATTTCTGACACTGTGTGACTCCATTGAAGGTTGTCTTGGTCAAGTGGTTTACCATTCCCTTCTCCTGCTCACTTTACAAATGAGGAAACTGAGGCAAACAGTGTTAAGTGACTTGCCTAGGGCACATAACTAGTAAATATCTGAGGCCAGGTTTGAACTCAAGTCCTCCTGACTCCAGACTGAACATTCTATCCATCCAACTCATCCTAAAAAGTACTTTAGTTCAATTTCCGGTTTCATGAAGGAATCCACAATGCTCTCGACTTCTACTTCTGCTTGAATGCCTCTAGGATTGGGGATCTAATTGCTGCTCGACATAACCTATTTCTTTGCTGGATAGTTCTAGGATTTAGAAGGCTATTTTTTACACTCAGCTAAAACCTACCTGATGATCTACCCTCTATCCACTGACTCTATTTCTGCTTTCTGATGTAACACAGAATAAGTCTAACCTTTCTTCCATGTGACATTCCCTCAAATATTTGAAGACAGCTATCATGTTCCTCCTAAATCTATTCTTATCCAAGTTAAACAGCTGCTGTTCAAATTTAGGCACATAAATATTATTTTGCTCTAAGATCATAACATTCCATTTTATTGTCATTTTAATTTGTTTTATTCAGTTTAAGTTTTTGCCCACTGTACTTTGTTCTTATGAGATAGATAGATAAATATTGCTAACCATGATGACCTTAATCCTACTTATTCAGAGAATCATAGATACTTAAAGTTTGGGAAGATCTCAAAAGTCATCTAAGCTACTCCACATATGAGCTCATATTTCTTTCTTTCTGTCAAATTTCCAACTTTATTTTACTGCCCTTATTTTTGCAATGGAAAGTATATATATATATATATATATATATATATATATATATATATATATATATATATATATATGTATGTATGTATGTATGTATGTATATATTTGCATGTATGTATGTATATGTGTATATGTATATATATATATATATAGCCATGTATTTTTCTCCTTAATATCTTTCCTTTTATTTTCATCTGTGCATTATGATTTTTTTCTTTCTACATAATGCCTGTTGCCCTTCTGAGTTTTTTATTTGGGAATTTCCTTCTCCCACCAAATTTCAATTTAAAATCCTTACTTAAGCCACATCTTCTCCATCTTAGGATTTGAACTTGATGATTTTTTTTAAAGGAATGAATAGATATGAAACCAACGTATTCTCCTATGAGTCACTGTCTTTCCATACCAGTATTTGTCCTTCATCTTCTCAAGCTTTTTCAGAACTTCATCTTTCTTGATTGAATCCCTTACTATTCTTGATTAACCCTACCGGATTTTGAGTCTGCTGAGCCCTGTTCTATGGAACCATAAAATGGAGACCAGGGCCTTGGTGGAGCTTCAACATGAGATCTCATGCTATACAATGCCTGGCACATCGTGGACACTCAGTAAATGTTTATTGACTCCCTGACTGCCCAAGTGTACCTGCCTCCGCACTCCTAGGATAGTAGTAGAGAGACCTTCACTCCCTGCCAATGGTATCTGATGAACTAAAGTATCCAGGGGTTTGGTTAAGAACTCTTCTTGCTCTTCATATGTCCCTCCATAGGGATCAGAGACATGTATGACAAAGAATAAAAAAAATTAAATAAGCTCCAGGTTCAGCCTGGGGTATCCCATGATTTCCCAGGGTAAATTTGCTGGGAAAACGTTAATGACAACTGAGAATTACAAGGTGAATGAGTAGCAATCCATCATGACCTCTCAAAGATACACTTGAGAATGCAAAGGGGTGAATGATGGATCAAATCAGTAAAACATATAAAGGGAAAGACTAGAAAAGATAACATGTGGCTAAAAACTCCATTTGGGTTTGCAATGTGTTTTCTGATGTTATATAAAAAATATTTCAATAGGATTACCTGACTGAAAAATAATTTGAAGATATGCTGCTCTCTTGAAGTATATAGCAAAATTGTAAGCTTGTTGGTAGCAAAAATTGCCTCCCTTTTGTTTCTGTACTCACAGTATCTAAAATGGTGCCTGGCACACAGTAAGCACTTAATAAATGCCTGATGATTGATTGATTGATGCCAATAGAGCCCACTAGCCATCTCCATCCACCAGTTTGCAGTGTCTGTCCAAACAAGTGAATGTGGGCAAATTAACAGAGTAAAATTGAGAGGAAAAGTTTCCCATATATGTAAGATATGTGTGTCTTTCCTTGCTTTTTTTTTTTTACACTGATCTTCATCCCACTCCATATGTTTCCTTTCTGATTTGTGAGCACTGCTACTTGTCTTATTACTAAATTAGAAAAAAAATACTTCAGCTACTTGATTCAGCCCCCACCCCCACCCGCAACTCTCTCAGTTGAATGTGTGCCCCTTCCTCACCCTTCATTCCCCCTGGCAAGTTTGCTGAGGTGTGTACCAAGTTCTAGAAAGTCTGAATACCATCTTGCCTTGAATTAAATGGGAGCCAGCTGGCACCACTTATCTCTTCAAGTTACAAGAAAATGTGAGAAACAACAGGGTGTAAATGTGGGTTTGAGCAGAGTCCTAAAGGGCAGCTATGTGTGAAAAAGTATATCATGAGGATGAGCTTGTGAATTGTGTATTATCCTGAAGGATTCTGACTTGACAAGACTTAGCCCAATTTTGTTTCCCTAATCAGCTCTTCAGATTTTTCTTTACCCATTCTAACTATCTTCCAACACAGGATAATTTCTCGAGGAAGGGAAGCATGAAGGGGGGTGTAGAGGGGAGGTGAGAGGAAATTCATTTTCTCACTTTGCACCCATATACTGTAAAATGGAAATCAATATAGGGTAAAAAAAGGATCCCAGTGAAGACTGAATATTAATGCGCTGCAATTTCTTGGAATTTCTCTTGAGTTTCAACATACCATCCTTGGATCTGTAGGCTAACTTTAATTCATTATATAATGTATCACCTTTTGAATAACTATCACTTTTATAGTTTTTTTTAAATCCATGTGACTACATATCACAGATATGCTTCATAAAGAATTCTTTTTCCAATGAAAATGTTACAAAGGGAGAAATTTATTGAATCCATGCAAGGCTAGATTAGCCAAGATGAGTGTGTGTGTGTGTATGTGTATGTGTGTGTGTGTGTGTGTATGTGTGTGGTATTTTTAGAAATGAAGACAAGTAGAACTCATGTTCATAGTATTTGTTTGGATATCATTTAATGAAATAAATTATTTTGGGAAATTCAAAAATGCAAAATTTGTGTTATTAACGTTCCGTGTTGCAATTTTTACTGCACATACAGCAAAACACAGGACCCTAGTAAAAAGATAGGTCAGAGAGAAAAAAAAATAGGTAATTTGAAGAGGGGACTAGAAATACATATGAGAAAAGGATGACCTTGAGAAAGGTTTTTGTTTTAAAGGGAACAAAAAAAAAACTGTAAAATGTCAGTTTATGAAGTTGTGGGAACAGGGATAACACTGAGATTATACAAGAAGATTGATAGATATAAACACCTATCTATCTATATCTTTATCTAGATATCTCTATATCTATCTATCCCTATCATATGTCCCAGGGGGCAAGGTCTCTGCTTAACATAAATTTGCACATATAATGCATATATGTATATGTATATGATACACACACATATATAAGCATGCATATGTGTAAAAACACAAAAACATATTAATATGCACACATATAGATGTATAGCAAGGTTCAGGATGCATATATACACTTCAATATATGAAAAATACGTATCCTTATAGTTTCAAAAGCATGTTCAAATTCATGATTTCATTTGATCTGTCAATGAGCCTGTGAGGTGGGTGAGTCAGATATGTTGGTAGAGGCAACTGGTGACACAGTGGATAGATTCCTAGGTCTAGAGTCTGGAAGACTGAGTTCAAATCTGACCTTGACACCCCGAGCAAGTCACTGTTTACCTCAGCTCCTTCAGCTGTAAAATGGAGCTAATAATAGCAACTGCCTCCCAGACTTGTGAGGGAGGATCAAAGGTGATATTGGTTAAAAAGAAAAAAAAGGAAAAAAGAAAAAGAAAGTGCTTAGCATAATGCATTGTAGGTCCTATACAAATGCTTATTACCTTCCCTGTGAGATTTCCATTTTACAAATGATGACAGCAAGGCTTAGAATGGTGAAATAACATACACAAGATCAAAATGCCAGGGCTAGTGATGCAGTGGAAAATGAGTTTTATTTGAAAGTGAAGGATCTGAACTTGAATCCCTGCCCCTCCACTTTCTACCTGTGAAATGCTGGACAACTCCTTTGGTCCTCACTTTCCTCATATGTAAAATGAAGGGTTTGAACAAGGTAACCTTTAATCTTTCTTCCAGCTCTGAGTTCATATATACTTTAAGCCTAGATTTTCTGCCTCAAAGTATAGCACTATTTCCACTATTACATGCTATTCAATACTACTGAAGAATTCCATAGAATTTTTTGAGCAATACAGAAAAGAAATTTTAAAAAATAATGAGGATCAAGGCAAGAACAAAAGGTGACCCTGATAATTATATTCAATACTTTTGTAACTTGAAAAATGCTAGAGAAAATTATCAGTGATTTTACATTTATCCAGAAAGCACAAAGATTTTTTTCAGAGAGTAAGTCATGCCAAAGCAATAAAGTTTTTTTTGTAGACTGGAAAAGGACACATTCATACTGACTGAATATGTATAGATGCAATTAGATTGGCTTTTTGTGACATTCTTTTCAACACATCAGGAAGTGATCTTTGAGGACAGTAGTTGTAAAATTTTTTGGTCTTAAGACCCTGTTACATTCTAAAAATTATTGAGGATTCTGTCAAAGTGCTTTTGTTTATGTTAGTTATATCTACTGACATTTAGTCTATTAGAAATTAAAATGTAGGGCAGAGCCAAGATGGCAGAGTAAAAGCAGCAACTTGCTAGAGCACTCCCCCCAAATCCAGCCAGATACCTGTAAAAAATGACTCTAAACAAACTCTGGAGCTTCAGAACCCACAGAATGATGGAGTGAAGCAAATCTCTAGCTTAAGACAGCTGGGAGGTTGACAAGAAGTGTTTATTGCACACTAGGAGCAGAGCACAGTCCAGTGTGACCCACCATCTGATACAGACAGGACCTAAGTTGGCTTGGGGGAGGGAGGACTGAATCTCTGGCACCTGTGGCAGTTTCCAGACTTCGAAGCCCCAGAATGCTGAGGCCAAATTGGAAGATCAGTGGAAAAAATCTGTCAGACCTGTGTGAGAGAATAGAGAAGTCCAGGTCCAGCCTCACAGCAGCAAAGGGGCTGGAGGAGCCTGCAACAGCCAAAGCAGCAGCAGGGGTAGTGGCAGCAGCTAATTCTGGAGCTCTAGACCCACAGATTGTGGGGGAATTGAATGACTGACAGTACACCAGCCCCCTCCCCCCCCCAGTGCCACTGGAAGCAGAGAAGTACTTTGACAAAGAGCTCAAAAGTCAAATAAATGGCTGGGGAAATGAACAAAATTCAGAAAGAGAATCAGACTATAGAATTTTACTTGGGTGAGAAGGAAGACTATAATATGCAAACAGAAGAAAATAAAGTCAAAGCTCCTACATCCAAAGCCTCCAAGAAAAATATGGATTGGTCTCAGGTCCCAGAAGAGCTAAAAAAGGATTTTGAAAATCAAGTAAGAGAAATAAAGGAAAAATTGGGAAGAGAAATGAGAATAATGCAAGAAAATCATGAAAAACAAGTCAACTTCTTGCTAAAGAGGACTCCAAATAATGCTGAAGAAAGTAACACCTTAAAAAATAGACTAACCCAAATGACAAAAGAGTTCCAAAAAGTCAATGAGGAGAAGAATGCCTTAAAAAGCAGAATTGGTCAGATGGAAAGGAAGGTTGAAAAGCTCACTGAAGAAAATAATTCCTTTAAGATTAGAGTGGAGCAGATGGAAGCTAATGACTTTGTGAAAACTCAAGAAATTTTAAAACAAAACCCAAGGAATGAAAAGCTAGCAGACAATGTAAAATCTCTAACTGGAAAAGCCACTGACCTGGAGAATAGATCCAGGAGAGATAATTTTAAAATTATTGGACTGCCTGAGAGTCATGATCCAAAAAAAAAGAGCCTATACATCATCTTTCAAGAAATTATCAAGGAAAACTGCCCTGATATTCTAGAACCAGAGAGTAAAATGGATATTGAAAGAATCCACTGATCATCTCCTGAAAGAGAATCCCAAAAGAAAACTCCTAGGAGCATTGTAACCAAATTCCAGAGTGGAAGTGAATATTGAAAACTAAAAGTAAATAAATTTTTAAAGAATAAATACAAAAGAAATTAAAATGTCCTAATGCTATTACAAAAATAATGGTGATGTCAAGGATCTGCTGAAAAGATCTCAGGGCCTGCCAAGTGGTTGCTAGACCATAAATTTGAGAACTGCTGATGGAGGCCAAACCACTCTTTGAGTGCAATTCATGAGAGAGTGGCATTGGAAAGGAAGGAATTTGAATTGGAAAGTTTATGGATGGTAGCTATATTGGGGGAAAAGGAGACAAAAGAAAGAGTGTAAACTTCTGGGGGTCATTCCTGTGGCTTCAGCCTTCCATATTTTTAATAACAACCTCAGACTGGTATCTTGAAACATACACCTTTCTTTCTTCTTCTTTTGGTTAGGATAGAGAAAACTGCTGAAGAGAGAAAAGGTATAAAGTTATTTCAGAGTGTCAGATGTGAGAATCTTATAGGAGATGCCAGTTGAATGGGAGGTAGCCAGGAAATGCACAAAGAGCATAAGAAGAACACAGGGAAACAAAATCACGTCTTTACATCAGTCTTTTTTATAAAGAATGTTGAGAAAATGGCTACCTCTGAACCACCGAAGGTAATACAAAGGCATGACTGAAAATAAAAAAGACCTGAGAAGTTGGACTGGGACAACTCAGAAAAAAATTCTGTTGCAATAAATCTCCAGAACTATTTCCTAGTTCTCAAAGAATTCTAAAGGAAGGGGGACAGATAGAGTAATTGAGATACAAACAAAATTGTGTAATATCTTTTCATTAAAATCAAGTGTACTCCTAGTGAACTGGTGGGTGATGTGATTGTCGAGAGAGAGAAGGTGCAAATTAAGAGTGAGGATGAGAATTAGAGATTGGTGATTCTTGCTTCCATAGCAGAAAAAATTGCAGATGAGAAATCTATCACTGTATCGCAAGAAGGGTAAAGTACTAGCGACAGGCAGGCACAGGTTCCTGCCAAGGCAAATGTCTGTTCTTAATAGTTTAGAATGTAGATAATTCAAGGGAAGATGAACCTCAAAAATCTGATTTCTTTAGATTGTAAAAAAAGATTCTCCTTATAGCATGATGTTTTTAAAGCAGTCTTTAAAACCCTTGACAGAGATTATAGACACAGTGACTGTTAAGAGGTGGAAGGAGTTTTAGAGCTCATTTGTCCAGTGGCTTCATTTTACAGATAAAGAAACTGAGATCCAGAGAGAGTGAATTTATTTTAAGTAATGGAAACATCTGACTCTTATATAATGCTTTAAGGTTTACAAAGCACTTGACATGTTTTTTGGTTTGCAAAACACTTAATATTTTTTTTCTAAGTTGTCCCAGAATAATTTTTTTATCTTTGATCATACCTTACCTTCACATTTCCTGCAGTAGTTCAGAAGCAGGAATTCTATCCTCACAATGAGCCTAGTGGGATGAGGAAAAGTTCTGAGACAGTGTATGATTTGTCCTGTGTCAAATAGGAAATAAAAACCTGAAGTGGGATTACGTCCCAGGCCACCCTCACTTCAGGTCTAATTCTTTGTTTGGTATGATATATCACGCTGCCTCTGCTAATGTATTAAGACACAGCTCTATTAAAAAACAAGGCTGAAGGCAAAATAGATGCTTCATTATATTGAGTAAATAGAATATTCTCAAGGGATAAAGGTTAAGACTAGGCTTTTATCCACATGTGGGCAATGCATCAGAACATACTGCCCATGTTGTATTTACAAGGGTATTTCTTCAAAGATGCTGAAGAGAGCCAGAGAATATAATTAGACCAGAAAATGGACAATGTTCACAACCAAAAGATATCAGAGGTCAACAAAGGAAAGTAATTCCTTTTAAGTGGAACAAATCAAGATGCACTAGAGTTGCTTTTGAATCGGTTGTAAATGTCTGGATTATTGAGGGCAGGGAATCTTACTTGATATCTGGATCTCATTAAAAAGTCCTCATTGACTATGCAACAGATGATGAACTGTAGTGTGGTCTATTGGATAAGATGTGAGACATGGTGTCCATTTGGGCCTGGGGTCAAACACTGTCTCAGACACTGATCAGCCATATGACCTTAGGCAAGGCCCTCAATTCCTCTGATTCTCATTTCCTCATCTGCAAAATGAATATTATCATGTTGCATCATTTATTATATAGGGCTGTTGGGAAAATAAAAAGACATAATACACATAAATTGCTTTACTAAGCTCAAAGTGCCATTTAAATGTCAGTTGTTGTTATTGCTCTCCCAAAATGTATGATACAATAGGAACCCAGGCTTTGGGAACTGATCAGATTTTATTATATTAACATTTGTTAGAATACTTTATATTTATCAGATTCTCTGCAATAACTTCTCCACTCACCTTTGAGATTCATGACTGGGTTGTAGCACCAGATGAGTCTTGCTTTCTGTCCACATTGGCCTCAATAACTTTCTCAAGCAGTTTTTTATTATTAATTAATTAATTTTTAATTTTCAACATTCACTTCCACAAGATTTTAAGTTTCGACTTTTCTCCCATCTATCCTCTCCCTCACCTTAAGATATAATGCATTCTGATTACCCTTTCCCCCAATCTACCCTCCCTTCTGTCATCTCTCCCCCTTTTATTCCCTTCCCTTCTATTTTCCTGTAGGGAAATATCAATTTCTTTATCCCATTTCTTGTATATTACTTCCTAGTTGCACGTAAACACAATTTTTAACATTCATTTTTAAAACTTTGAGTTCCACATTCTCTCCCTCTTTCCCTCCTTCTCCACCCTCATTGAGAAAGCAAGCAACTTTATGTAGTTTACACATGTGTAGTCATGCAAAACACTTCCATAATAGTCATGTTGCAAAAGACTAACTATATTTCCCCCCATCCTATCTTGCTCCCCATTTATTCTATTCTCTCCTTTGACCCTGTCCCACCTCAAAAGTGTTTGCTTCGGATTACCCCCTCCCTCATTTGCCCTCTTTTGTATCATTCCCCCCTCTCTTTTTCTCTTTTCCCCTACTTTCCTGTAGGATAAGATAGATTTCCATATCCAATTATGTGTGTATATTATTCTCTCCTTCAAATCTGGTGGGAGTAAGATTCACTCATTCTCTTTCCCTCCCCTCTCTTCTCCTTCTTTTTCTTGCCTTTTTCCATGCAAGATAATTTATCTGCATTCTACTTCTCCCTTTATCCCTCTTCTATTCCTCTCTCACCCTTTCATTTTATGTTTTAAACATCATCCTTTCACATTCAACTCACCCTGTGCCCTCTATCTGTCTATCTATCTATCCATCTATTTATCTATCTATTTATCTGTCTATCTATCTTTCTATCTATTCCCTGCAACTACCCTAATACTGAGAAAAGTCTCATGAGTTGCAAATATCATCTTTCCATGTAGGAATGTAAACAGTTCAACTTCTCCCTTATTGTTTCTCTTTTGGGTTTGCCTTTTCATGCTTCTCTTGAATCTTGCATTTGAAAGTCAAATTTTCTACGCAGTTCTGGTTTTTTCATCAAGAATTCTTTAAGATCCTCTATTTCATTGAATAATCATTTTTTTTCCTTGAAGTATTATACTCATTTTTGCTGGGTAAGTGATTTTTGGCTTTAATTCTAGCTCCTTTGTCCTCTGGAATATCATATTCCAGGCCCACTGATCCCTTAATGTAGAAGGTGGCAAGTCTTGTGTTATCCTGATTGCATTTCCACAGTACTTGAAATGTTTCTTTTTGGCTGCTCACAATATTTTTTCTTTGTCCTGGGAACTCTGGAATTTGGCTACAGTATTCCTAGGAGTTTTCGTTTTAGAATCTCTTTCCGGAGGTGATCAGCGGATTCTTTTCATTTCTATTCTACCCTCTGGTTCTAGAATATCAGGGCAGTTTTCCTTGACAGTTTCTTAAAAGATGATGCCTAGATTCTTTTTTGATCATAGCTTTCAGGTAGTCCAATAATTTTTAAATTATCTCTCCTGGATCTATTTTCCAGGACAGTGGTTTTTCCAATGAGATATTTTATATTGTCTTCAATTTTTTCATTCTTTGGGTTTTGTTATATAATTCCTTGATTCTCAGAGTCATTAGCTTCCATTTGCTCCATTCTAATTGTTAAGGAATTATTTTCTTCAGTGAATTTTTTGGACTTCTTTTTCATTTGGTCTATTTAGCTTTTTAAGGCATTCTTCTCCTCCTTGACTTTTTGGACCTCTTCTGCCATTTGGCCTAGTTATTTTTAAGGATGTTATTTTCTTCTGTAATTTTTGTGTTTCCTTTAGCAAGCTGCTGAGTTATTTCTTCATGATTTTCTTTCATCACTCTCATTTTTCTACCCAATTTTTCCTCTTCTCTTACTTGATTTTCATAATCATTTTTGAGGTTTTCCACAGCCTGGGAACAATTCATACTTTTCTTGGAGGCTTTGGATGGAGAAGCTTTGACTTTTGTTGTCTTATTCTGGCTATATGTTTTGATCTTCCTTGTCACCAAAGTAAAAATCTATAGTCTGATTTTTTCCTGCTGTCTGCTCATTTTCCCAGTAAACTAGTTGACATTTTGTTAAGATAGAACTCTGCTTCCAAAGTGCACTGTCCCAAGCTTCAGGAGTTTTTGTGCAGCTGTTTTCAGAGATATTTTTAGGGACCTGTAAATTTTTACATCTTCCAAGGTTGTATGATCAAAGGAGAGGTGTTTACTCCTCTCCTGGTCTGTGCTCTGGTCTGTGAGTGACCCCAAGCACTCTATTCTGCTGTGGAACTGTGAGGAGGATTCCCCTTCAATGCACCACAAGCTCCACCACCAGTGCTCCTCCTTGTCCCAGGACCATCATCCAAGGCTGTGACCCAGATGCAAGCAAGGCAAAGCAAGAGAATCTTGCTTCAGCACCAGCAAAGAGATCCCTGCAATCCTCCTCTGATCAGCCACTTGATCCCTCCCACATCTGTAGGCTGAAAGCTCTGGAAGCACATACTTCCTCTGCCAATGCACAGTCCCATTGTCCTGGGACTGTGGCCAGACCATGCTCCTCTTTCATTCAGGTCCCACAGACCTTTCCTATTGACCTTCTAAGTTGTCTTTGGTCTTTGTGGGTTGAAAAGTCTGGAAACTGTCACAGCTGCCAGTGATTCAGTACGCTGAGGCCTGCTCTGAATGTCTGTTGTCTGTGCATGCTTGGCCCATGCTGGTCTGTGCTCCTCTCTCAGACTGGTTCAACAGACCTTTTCTGTTGACCTTCCAGGTTGTCTGAAGCTAGAAATTTGCTTCACTCTGTCATTTCATGGTTTCTGCTGCTTTAGAATTTGTTTGGAGTCATTTTTTACAGTTATTTGGAGAGGTTTGAGGGGGAGCTCAAAGAAGTCCCTCCTTTTAATCTGCCCTCTTTTCTCCACCCCTCTCAAGCAGTTTTACACCAAGGGATCTGAGCATGCAGGCATTGGGAGCCACCACCTGACAGGCTACAGCACAGGGGCACTGTCAGTGAGCATTGCTCACCTCATAGATGTAGTGAAGATATGTTTCCAGGCCTAAGCTAATGCAGTGGGCAACTGGAGATACCAATACACAGTGGATACCTATAAAACTATCACCTGAGAGAAGGGGCTTCCAGGCTTACAGAAAGGAACTTCACCCAATGTTGCCCACAATGCTATTGTCAACTTTGCTGAGCTAGTGACCTATGATCTCATCAAAGATGCCCTTCTGAATGCCCACATCATGACTGATGACCTTCCATGCCACTTCACATCAACCTTCAGGGTTGGCTTTTGCACCACCTTCATTGTCTCCTCCATGGATGACAAGACAAGATACATTACGCCATGGGTCAATATGCCAGTGCTGGCCACTGCACCCTCACCATGCCTTGGAAAGAGGGACCCATAGCCTTGTACAAAGGATTCATTCCTCCACTTGGGCTTCTGGAATGTAATGGTATTTGTCACTTAACAAGCAAGTGAAAAAGGCTGTGATGGCTGCTTGAACTTTCCAGGATGCTCTTTTCTGAGCTGTCTCCTGTTGGCTTTCTGCCTTATACTCCTCCCCTTTTAATCTAGACCCCATCCTGCCTCTCCCCCTGCCCATTTTTCCCTTTTCCTCTCTTCCCTTGCCTCACCACTGAAGAACCTCCAATATGTCTTAGAGATAACCCCATTTAACCCTTCTTCAATACACTTCTTCTACCACTGAGTCCCTACTCATTTCTTAAGTTCCTTATTTCTAATAAAGACTGACCAGAAACCCACCTACCTCCCCCAAAAAAGCGAGAAAGAAATTCATTGTTATTAACTTGTGGAACTCAATGTTATAGGCTACTGTTCAGCTGCAGAAAGAATTAGTTATATACCATGAATGAAAGAATGAAGAGTTGATGTACCATAATACTAGTAAGGGTGAAATTAGAGGCACTGATCTTCATGTTTTAAAGCCTAAGTTGGTCACTAGTTAGATCAAAGAAGGCCTTCTTTGATGATTTTCTTCTTCTGCTCCTCCGAAAATGTTGGGGAGCAGGGTGTACAATAGGAACGGGAAATGATGTAATTGTTATGGTCAGCAACTAGACATTGCACAAGTCAAGTCTTCCCATACTTTGGCATGAGAATCCATCTGAGTGTCCACTATAGGTAGTCACCTCCCAATCTCCCACCCTCTTGCTCCATTACACACACCTTATGCACACACCCTACCTTCTGGTGGACTTCCTCAGGGTTATAAAATGGATGAGATATTTGGGAGATCTAAATATAAAGGAATGCAATTTTAACATATTGTGTCATTAAGAAGTTTAGGGGCTTTTAGACACAATCTGGAGGTAGTGGAAAATTAGATGCAGTGTTGCATTAGACATGTTTTTAGTATTTTCTTCTTTCTGTAAAAGCTGTAATTTTCAGAGTTTAGAACCAATTTAATGTCCCTGGAGTTAGAGCTTTTTTGTATCCATTGTCCATTAGGTGAATTACTAAGCCAAGAATGGAATCCATTTATAATGTATAAAATACTGTAAAATGTCTTAAAAACAGTCTTTGCAGGGGGAAAAAAAGCATCAGGAGTCCATTAAATTTGAAGACTGAGTTCTGAGGTTCTTCCTATAATCATATAATGGGTTTTTGTGCTTTGATAAGATGCATTAGATATTGGAAGATTTATTTAGAAGTTTGAATTCAATAAAAATTTATATAGAACTAATGCAAAATGCATTATGTTTGACATTTCAGACAGCTTTCAAAACTGAGTGTTTTGTCAAAAAACCCACTTTAATAATATTTATTATATTTTAATACAAATTAATAAATAACCTATGAAATGCTTCTGTGCTGTTTTTAAATGGCAATGTCACTATCACAGACATTTAGCAGGTTTAAAAGGGTTGTCATCTTTTGGAGATCCCTATTTGGAGGAAAGTTTGGCTGATCAGATTAATGTGACTTAGATTAAGGAGACTATACATAGATTACATATACAGTATGTATATAAACATGCTTAAATACATACATCACTTACTTAAATACATACATACTGAAATTCACACATATATAAACACATGTACATGTTTTGATTAATTTCATATCAGTTAATCAGATAATTATTTAATCAGTAAAAACTCAGCAGAACAAGGACGTGTGGGGGACAAAAGAAGATTAGTTTGATCTCTACCAACCTAATCCAACAAAGCAGAACCAGCATTTAATATATTTTTTCTTCATCTATTTCTAAAGAAAGAGAAAAAATTACCTACATTATACTACATAATTTCAGAGATTTAGTCAAATAAGCAATTTCCAGAATATGTTCTGGGATTTCTATAGTTTAAACTCAACTTCTTAAATTTCCTTCTTCTACACATCAGTATGTCAGAATCAATTATATGCATTTTAAAATTTATAGAATGAGCACATATACGTGTATACATGCAGATGTATATATAATTGTAAATGCATACATATACCTGTATAATTCCACGTGATCTTCACAATAACCTTGTGATGTATTCATAATACTGATTAATATCTACAACTTACAAATAAGGCTCAATTCATCTCAGAGGTAAAGAGGTTTGCCCATTGTTACACATTAGTCCATCAAATACTCCATAAGCATTTATTAAGCACCTACCACATTCCAGGAACTATAGTAAATGCTGAGAATATAAATAGATATATAATCTATATCTATCTCTCTCTCTATAATATATATATAAATATAAATAGAGGCCAAAGACAGTTCTTGGCCTCAAGGAGCTCACAATCTAATGGAGCAGACAATAAACAAACAAATATGTACAAATAACGATAAATCAGAAATAATTAAGAAAGTAATTAAAAATTAATAGAAACTGAGAAATCTCGTCTTCCCAGAAGATGGGATTTTAGTTGGAACTTAAAGGAAGCTAAGGAAGGAAATGTTGTCCTTAATCTGGTCCTCCAAGGTTTTAGTTTTCTCCTCTATAAAATGAAATTTGACTCTAAGATCTCTAAGTTTTCTTTCAATTTAAATATTCTGTGATAAGATTTAGAGAAAGAAAAATCTGTTACAAAAATTTATGTATAGTCACCTGCTGTGGACAATTGTTAGATTATCAGTATGAGCACTTATACCTCATAAATCCATAAATGCTGCAAATGTATGCACACACACATAGGAACTTACATATACATATGCACATATATTATAAATATACATATTCTATGTATATTGCACACAGATATGTATATATATATTTGTATGTGTATACATGTGTATGTGTATATGTGTGTATGTGTACATATGTGTATGTGTATATGTATGTGTACACATACACACACATATTCTGTATGTAATGCCTATTATGTATTTATTAGTTAGGGGGATGGCCGATTCTAAATCAACATACAAAATTTCCCTGGTTAGGATATAGAACTTGAAAGACTCCAAAGGCATTTGCTATCCTAAAATGATAATATATTCAACCATGTCCCTTACACACACACACACACTTGCATTGTTTGATTTTCTTTTATGTATTTCTATGCAGTTTAATGGATATAAAAATCCACAACAGGGGATTGTATATAAATTATTTTTTGCATATAAAAGCCTGGAGGGTCAGAGTATGAACAAAATGCAGATTTTATGTGAAGAGATGGAACTCTGACCCCAGGTCCTGGATTTCATGGAAAATTCTACTGCTATGACATTTTGGAGATGTGGGTTTAAATCCTAGATGAATCACTTATAGACTGATTAATTCCCAGTCACTTGTTGAGTACCTACTATGTATAAAGCATCACCCATCATTCTGGGAGAATCACTGCTTTCCTGCAACAGATTGTAATCCATCCAAGTTTTACCATTAGACTGTGAGCTCCTTGAAGGTAGATGTTGCTTTTGTCTTTTTTTTGTTTCCTCATGTTAGCACAGTGCCTGACACATAGCAGGCTTTAAATAAATTCTTGTTGACTTGACTTCTTATCCTGTATAACTCTTATCCCTGTTCTACCATAGGTCCTCCTCAGCGGGGCTCTCCTAATATTCTGCGTACCACCTTCTCCAGACATCTTGACACCATGAATCATGTGCACTGTTCATTGTTGGTTCCTTAGCCCCACTACTTTGGTTCACCTCTTTTCTCAGGCACATATTTCTCTGATGACATAGATTATTCCCTTTCTGCATAATTTTTTTTGGTCAGTGTATCACAGACTGTTATTATCCATCATTTTGTTGTGACTTTCCATTAACTATTTCAATAACCCATAATTTTATTTCTTCTGAGATTGACTTATTCAAAGACTTACATCCATATTAATATCTTTGGAAGAATGTTGTTGTTAAAAGACAGGCCTTTATTTTGTAGAGAAACTAAAGACTGTTAAAAGCATGTTAGAATTCCTTGAAAGGGTGGAGCCAAGATGGCAGAGTAGAAAGATGCACATACACATAGCTCCAAACCCACAACCCATAGAACGGCTACAGGGAAGTAACTCATGGCGAATTCTGCACCCAGAGGCCACGGAACATTGGAGCGAGGGAGATTTCTGTTCTGGAGAGACCTGCAAACCTCTCGCAGGGGGTCCTTCGCGCTGCGGACTGGGCGCCGGGACTGGGAGCTGAGTGCAGCCCTGCCACGGTTGCACCGAGAGGAAAAGATCCTAGCGGGCTTCAGGGAAGGGATCTCCAGCAGCCACGTGGGTCCCTCCACCCACAGAGGGTCCTGCAAACCTCTCGCAAAAGGTCCGTCACGCTGCAGATGCGGAGCCCAGCCCAGACCTGCTGCGGCCGCGGCCGCAGCACCAAGAGAAACAGATCCGAGCAGGCTTCAGGGACGGGATCTCCAGTGGCCTCACAAGTCCCTCCACCCACAGGTGACGGGGGTCCGTGAGAGAGTCTCTTTGGCGCGTCGAGAGGGGAGTGGGGTACCCCCATAATTCAGGCCCCCCTGGGAGGTAGAAGCTGAGAGGCGGCTGCAGACAGGGGCTCCCCAAGAGGGCGGGAGCCTGAATCCATTGTGGAAGGTCTGTGCATAAACCCCCTGAGGGAACTGAGCCTCAGAGAGGCAGCCCTGCCCAGACCTGACCACCTGAACATAATCTCACACTGAATAGCAGCCCTGTCCCCTCCAAAAGCCCTAAGGCTGGAAGCAGCATTTGAATCTCAGACCCCAAACGCTGGCTGGGAGGATCAGGAGGTGAAGTGGGTGTGAGGAGAATATTCAGAGGTCAAGTCACTGGCTGGGAAAATGCCCAGAAAAGGGAAAAGAAATAAGACTATAGAAGGTTACTTTCTTGGTGAACAGGCATTTCCTCCCTTCCTTTCTGATGAGGATGAACAATGCTTACCATCAGGCAAAGACATAGAAATCAAGACTTCTGTGTCCCAGCCCACCCAATGGGCTCAGGCCATGGAAGAGCTCAAAAAGAATTTTGAAAATTAAGTTAGAGAGGTAGAGGAAAAGCTGGGAAGAGAAATGAGAGACATGAAGTCAAAGCATGAACAGCAGATCAGCTCCCTGCTAAAGGAGACCCAAAAAAATGTTGAAGAAATTAACACCTTGAAAACTAGCCTAACTCAATAGGCAAAAGAGGTTCAAAAAGCCAATGAGAAGAATGCTTTCAAAAGCAGAATTAGCCAAATGGAAAAGGAGATTCAAAAGCTCACTGAAGAAAATAGTTCTTTCAAAATTAGAATGGCACAGATGGAGGCTAAGGACTTTGTGAGAAAGCAAGATATCACAATACAAGCCCAAAACAATGGAAAAATGGAAGATAATGTGAAATATCTCATTGGAAAAACAACTGACCTGGAAAATAGATCCAGGAGAGACAATTTAAAAATTTTGGGACTACCTGAAAGCCATGATGAGAAAAAGAGCCTAGACATCATCTTTCATGAAATTATCAAGGAAAACTGCCCTGAGATTCTAGAACCAGAGGGCAAAACAAATATTCAAGGAATCCACAGAACACCGCCTGAAAGAGATCCAAAAAGAGAAACTCCTAGGAACATTGTGGCCAAATTCCAGAGTTCCCAGGTCAAGGAGAAAATATTGCAAGCAGCTAGAAAGAAACAATTCAAGTATTGTGGAAATACAATCAGGATAACACAAGATCTAGCAGCCTCTACATTAAGGGATCGAAGGGCATGAAATAGGATATCCCAGAAGTCAAAGGAACTAGGACTAAAACCAAGAATCACCTACCCAGCAAAACTGAGTATAATACTTCAGGGGAAAAAATGGTCTTTCAATGAAACAGAGGATTTTCAAGCATTCTTGATGAAAAGACCAGAGCTGAAAAGAAAATTTGACTTTCAAACACAAGAATGAAGAGAACCATGAAAGGGTGAACAGCAAAGAGAAGTCACAAGGGACTTACTAAAGTTGAACTGTTTACATTCCTACATGGAAAGACAATATTTGTAACTCTTGAAACATTTGAGTATCTGGGTACTGGGTGGGATTACACACACACACATGCACACACGCACACACACATAGAGACAGAGTGCACAGAGTGAATTGAAGAGGATGGGATCATATCTTAAAAAAAAAATGAAATCAAGCAGTGAGAGAGAAATATATTGGGAGGAGAAAGGGAGAAATGGAATGGGGCAAATTATCTCTCATAAAAGAGGCAAGCAAAAGACTCATTAGTGGAGGGATAAAGAGGGGAGGTGAGAGAAAAACTTGAAGTCTACTCTCATCACATTCCACTAAAGGAAGGAATAAAATTCACACTCATTTTGGTAGGAAAACCTATCTCACAATACAGGAAAGTGGGGGACAAGGGCACAAGCAGGGTGGGGGGGATGATAGAAGGGAGGGCATGGGGAGGAGAGTGCAATTCAAGGTCGACACTCATGGGGAGGGATAGAATCAAAAGAGAATAGAAGTAATGGGGGACAGGATAGGATGGAGGGAAATATAGTTAGTCCTATACAACACAACTATTATGGAAGTCATTTGCAAAACTACACAGATTTGGCCTATATTGAAATGCTTGCCTTCCAAGGGGAAGGGGTGGAGAGGGAGGGAGGTAAAGAAGTTGGAACTCAAAGTGTTAGGATCAACTGTAATGTTCTTGCCACTAGGAAATAAGAAATACAGGTAAAGGGGTATAGAAAGCTATCTGGCCCTACAGGACAAAAGAGAAGATGGAGACAAGGGCAGAGAGGGATGATAGAAGAGAGAGCAGATTGGTCATAGGGGCAATTAGAATGCTTGGTGTTGGGGGGGAGGGGATAAAAGGGGAGAAAATTTGTAACCCAAAATTTTGTTAAAATGAATGTTAAAAGTTAAATAAATAAATTAAAAAAAAATAATTCCTTGAAAGAAATCCAATCCTCTCTCCATCCTGTCCAATCCTTGTGACATTTTACTGTCCACAAGCAGTGTCCGATCAAGACAAGTGTAGCTATAATGTCTGTTCATTTAACAACACATCCTATCTAAGACAATAGTGGTTCTTTCATAACTTCTTTTTCCTTTATGGATAACTAGAACAAACTCTTTTGAAAGGTTATGGGTGTCATTAGGACATTCCATGTTGTTCAATGTCTTCATGCAATTGGAACAATACCTTCAACATATATGAGCATATGGAGAACCTCACTATGCATAAGAAATCCCCCTTTGAGCTAATTTATCACTATACTTCTCCCAAGATAATGATAAACGCTTTGGATGAGTAAATGTTTTATGTTCTCTTGATATTAATAATCAATGGATAGTCAAACAAAGACTTTCACAAATGACAGTCTAGTACTACTACTACTACTACTACTACTACTACTACTACTGTAGTATGTAGTCATACTACATTTTCACACTGTTGACTGAATATGTAGAAAATAGAACATTCCACTATGCTTACCATTTATTAACTATAAAGATAAATCAGATGTTGTAGTACAAAATACCACATTAAAGATTTTCCTGCAACAGAGTGCCACCCATGTATACACTTATAGTAATCAAAATTCCTTAACCCAAATCAAAGCATACTTTTGCTGGACTATTCTTGAGATGACTACATTATAGCAGTTAAACATCTTTAGGAAATGGTGATAGTATGTGATAGTCTGTTATTTTGTACATTTTCCATCCTCTAGCATTGTTAGTTTGCTTAAATATATTGGAGTTAGTTCAGTTCTGTAATATATATAATTTTTAACCTTTCTTCTAATTTAGTATTGGTTCTACTTTTCCTACAAACAAGTCAGTAGTTTGATTGTATGAAAATAGTTGATTTAGAAATTACTTCCACATTGGTAATCAGTCATTTCCTGTCATAATATAATCTGTTTTCAATTTTTTTTAAAATTTTTGTGAGGCATGCTTTCCTTATCCTCAACTAAATCATTCTTTTCTAGGAGGAGGTATTTTGGCTTTATAGGAGTGAAACTTTTGTTTATTTTACAAATCTCTAATCTCTCTGGAACTATGGAAGTACTAGAACCTTGTTTTCAAATACTAGACAGCCCCCCGTACACACATACATACATACACACACACACACACACACACACACACACACACACACACCAGTTCTCCCCTGTGCCCACCTTTACATTGAAGTCTGCAGATATTAAAATGTATGATGATTTAGAGGATATTACCAAGTTCTTTATAAGATATCTCTCTCATAATCCTCTGCAACAGTTGTTAGAGCATACGTTAAAATTATTTTCATAGCAGTTTGTTGTTTGTTTATTTTTGTATTTTCACAAACATTTATAATGAATACTGCAATAAGATGAGCAAATGTCCCATGGAATTATGTTTCTTCCTTTGGATACGCAGAAAGAATAGCTCCTTTATTAATCTCTCATCAGAGATACTGTAAGCTATACTTCTATGTAATTTTAACTTCCTTTTGCCTTCTCTTTTAATTCTTTAGGAACATTGTTGAGATGGCTATAATTCAGTTCCTCCAAGAGTATATCTAGTCAATGGTCATAGGACAAGTTAATTATATTGTTAATTGTTAATTATAATATCAACAATTACATTAATGTTTCTAGATGATCAGAAAGACATGTGATTCTTAGCAGTCTCAGCCCCCTTTTTCATCATTCTGCCACTGACACAAGAAAAACTCCCAAGATGACAAGAACAAGAAGAAGATAGCCATTTCAAAGTGTGGGCAATTTTCATCACATTTTGGTTTTTTTGTCTTAACCACCATTACTTCTGTGGCTGAAGAGAGTACTTACCCCACCCCAGTCAGCATTCTTACCCTATAATCCTTATGCAATTCTCTTTGGTTTAATTTCCCTTGACTTTCCACAAATCAGGCTTGATTGAAAAGTCAAGTTTATACTTATGAAATACAAACAAAACTTCAGCCAAAAGTGAGCACTGTTTCCTTAATCTTTAAGTCTAGGTCTACAGAGTCTTGGTAGCCATTTTGTATTTTCCTGGTTTCATGTGTTGCCATGATCAAGGAATTCATCACCAAGTCAACTTGAATAACCTTTCCTATACTTAAGTTGTCTTCAGAAGGCAGATACAATCCCATTTCTAAAACTTAAATCTAAACCATTCCAACATGGAAGAATCTTATTAAATGCCATCTTATGAGTTGTTGGGTTTGCCAAAATGTTAGTTTTCCTACCTAGATTTGTATTATTTGAAAATTTGATAATCATTTTACCTATGCTTTTATTATTTTTGAAGCTAAGAAGAGAGGCTGGGATTTATTCCTATGGAACTGAGAGTTGAACATCCATGAGAAGATGAAGTAGAGAGAAAAGAAAAGGCCAAGGATAGGAGCTTGGGAAATACTTGTCTCAATATATTGATAAGAGAAAATAAATCTGGTGATGAAGACAGAGATGTGGTCAGAGTGATAAGAGGAGAATCAAGAAAAATAGAAAAATGTGGATGGTAACACTGAGAAGCTTTGAAGCCTTGAGGTAGGATGTTTCAGGAGCACACAACTGGTGGTTGATATAATTAATAAGTAGGAGTCAAGGAACGTACAATGTAATAATTTCAACATAAGCATGGAATATAGAAATATTAGGTCATCAGCAATGTCAGACTTTGCAGGTATTCAGGAAAATAAGCCTAAGAATGGCTGCTGGATTTTGATGATTTGATCATATGATAGAGAATAATTTCTACAAAGAATGAAAGATGGAAGTTAAGGTGTGGTGCAGCTGGGTAGAAAGGAACTGAAAGCATGAAGTACAGATTCCTTTTTTCAAGAAATTTGGCACTATGTGGGATGTTATAGATGGGATGATCACTAGATAGGATAGGAGGAAGAGGGTGTTTTATTTGTTTTAGTACACGGAACAATTAAGTATATTTGTAGGCAGGCTGAAGGAAGCATTAGAAAGGGAGAGATCAAAGATATATAAGAAAGGAGGGATAATTGTGGGAATGAGATTCCAGAGAAAAAGGAGCAATTAAGATAGAGATGAGCTAGCGTCAGTTTGTACTAGCTGCAAAGAGACAATTGTTATATTTTCTGTGTGAGCACTATACCTCATGAATCAATAAATGCTGCAAATCAGGGCTGGATTTATCTTGTTGATTTTCTAGACTTAAGAAAGTAATGAAGAAAATAGTGTGTTATGAATATGTGTTTTTTCCCCTAAGAGCTACCAAATACCCCAGGGATGGGATTAATGTCAAGTGGTTGGTTTAACCTTGGAAAGTTTTTGCCTACCTCTTCCAGAATTGGAAAAGAGAAGCAAAGAACAGATTCTCTTGTTGAGAAGTATTGAGGCACAGAGACAGGAATCACAGGAGTTCACAATGGACAGCCTTGATTTTAACAAAATGGGAGGCAATGACCATTTCTCTGACCATGAAGGACAAAAACTACTTTAGAAGTTTGAGTAGAAAGTCAAGTTAAAAAGGCAGGAAGCATTTGTTAAGCACCTACTGTGTGCCAGCACTGTGCTAAGTGCTGGGCATACACAGAAAGGCAAAAATATTTGCTGCCTTCAAGGAACTCACAATCTACCTGGTAGTCAATGTGCAAATAACTATGTAGAAATAAAGTCTATACAGTATAAATTGAAGATTATCTCAGAGGGGTAGCAATAGCATTATAGAGAATTAGGAAAAGATTTTCAAAAAAGTGGGATTAGTAAGAAAAAATAATGACAAAATTCATCTGGAAGAACAAAAGATTAAGAATATGAAGTGAATACATGAAAAAAAATGTGAAGGAAGGTGGGCAAGCTGTACCAGGTCTCAAATTGCATTATAAAGTAATAATCATGGAAACAATCTGATACTGGTTAAGCAACAGAATAGTGAATCAGTGGAATAGGTTGGGTATATAATACATTATAGTAAATGACCATAGTAATTTAGTGTATGAAAAGCCCAAAGATCCAAGTTTTGGGGACAAAACCCCCACCTTTGACAAAAATTACTGAGAAAATTGGGGGGAAAGCATGGTAGAAACTGGGTATAGACTCACACTGTGTACTAAGATAAGGTCAAAATGGATACACAATTTAGACAGAAAGGAAAATACCATAAACAAATTAGTGGAGTATGGAATAGTTTAGTGGTCAGCTATGAATAATGGAAGAATTTAGGTCCAAATAATAGATAAAGAGCATTACAAAATGTAAAATGGGTAGTTCTGGTTACGTTAAATTGGAAAAGTTTTGCACAAATAAAACCAATACAACCAAGATTAGAAGGAAAGCAGAAAACTGCGGGGAAATTACAGCAGCATCTCTGATGAAGGCTTCATTTCTCAAATATTTAGAGAATTAAACCAAGTTGTTATAAGAATACAAGTCATACCCCAGTTGATGAATGGTCAAAGGCTACAAACAGGCAGTTTTCAGACCAGAAATCAAAGCTATCTATAATCATATGAAAAAAATTCTCTGAATCACTATGGACTAGAGAATTGCAAATTTAATTAACTCTGAGGTTCCACCTCATATCCATCAGATTGGTAAATATGACAGAAAAGTAAAATGATAAATGTTAGAGGGAATGTGGGAAAACTGAGACACTAATGATCTGTTGGTGGAGTTGTAAACTGATTCAACCATTCTGGAGAGTAATTGGGAACTATGCCCAAAATTCTATATAACCAAAGGTATGTAACCTTTGACCCAGCAATACCATTACTAGGTCTGTATCCCAAAGAGATCAAAGGAGAGAAAAGGACCTATTGGTACAAGGATATTTATAGCAGCTATTTTTGTGGTGGCTAATAATTAGAAATTAGGGAAATGCCCCAAAATAGGGAATGACTGGAAAATGGCTGTATATTGTGATGGAATATTATTGTGCTATAAGAAATGTTAAGTAGGATGATTTCAGAAAAAAAAAAAACCAGAAAGACTTACATGAACTGATACAGAGTGAAGTAAACAGAGCCAAGAGAACATTGTATACAGTAACAGCAACATTGTAACAATGACCAACTATGAAAGACTTAGCTATTCTCAACAATACAGTGATCTAACATAATGCCAAAGGAATGCATGAGGAAAAATGCTATTCCTCTCCAGAGACTGTCGTCTGAATATAGACCAAAGCATAGTATTTTTCACTTTCTTCCTTTCTTTCTTTTTTTAAATTCATTTTCTTTCATAAAATGACTAATATAATTTTACTTGATTGCACATGTGTAACCTATGTCAGATTGCTTACCATCTCAGGGAAGGGAAAGGGGAGGGAGGGATAGAATTTAGAATGCATTTTGAAAATTTTTTATTTTATTTATAATGTATAATATACATGTTAACACTTTTAAAATGCTAAAAAAAATTTGTATATTATTGGGGGAACATAATATTGTTTTTTAAAACAATGATATTCACCTAAAAAAAAGAGAGATGAAGGTAGGATTTTATCAGACTCTTGAAGAAAATCAGAAGGTAGGGACAAAGAAAGAGAGAGAGTTCTAAGTATGGGGAATCACCAGTAAAAATGCATAGAATTGAAAGATGGAGTGACTTAAGACAGGAACATCAAAGAGGCCATTGTCATTCCATTGCAGTGTGTTTGAAGAGTAAGAAGGTGTGTTGAGTGTGCTGGAGACAGCTTGTAATGGTTTGAGAGAGCAGATAATTAATTTTTCATTTTGAACACTTTGAAAATTGGCAAACACTAAAAATTAAAGCTTGATTTATTGTTTTATTGGTTGTCTAGACTTAAGAAAGCAGTAGAAAATGTTAATAATTCATTAAATTTAAAAGTGTGTCCTGCATGCATTTAAGGTGGGATGGGGTGGGGAGGGAACTGATTGTTAAAATTTACCAGTGGGCTGCTAAGTGTAGAAAGATTGGAAATTAAATCTTTGGAAGAGTCACCTTGGAGAATAAGAATGAGAACTGAGATAAGTTGCAGCAAAACAAGAAATTTATTTATGTGTAAATGTTAAATACTTTGCATATGAAGAGGTCATAAATCTGATGGCAATTAGGAACAAAACCTGTAGTTTCGCAGGTCAGGGTGTTCTCTGCAATTTATAGTCTTAGAGAGCTACCTAGACCACTAAGAAGTTGGGAGACTTGCCCAGAATTCTGTAGCTAGTAGGAGATGGAGTTGGAATTTTGTCTTCTTTGTCTACCTGGATTTGAGGGAAGCTTTCTATCCACAAGGACATGCTACCTCTCTGACTTTATAGTGGAATAAAAAGATAATATTCTTCCAGAGGATACCTCCATATTGATCACGTTAATGGCACAAGTAAATGGTTTAGCTTTGCAAAGATTCTGCCTACCTCTCTGAAAATTGGAAGGACAGAATGCATTCTCTCACCGGGAAGTATTACAGAATTTGTGGAGCTTACAACAAACAACCTTGATCTTATCAACAAAGTAGGAGGCAATGACCATTCCTGTGACTATAGAAAACCAAAAATACTTCAGAGATTTGAGGAGAGAGTCAAGTCAACAAGACTGGAAGCATTTGCTAAGCACCTACTGTATGCCAGACACTATAGGAAGTGCTAGGTGTACAAAGAAAGGCAAAACTATTTGCTGCTCTCAAGAGCTCACCATCTAACATGTGGCCAATGTGCAAGTAACTATGTAAAAATAAGACATATACAGCAACACTGCCAGAAGATGACCGTCTACTCTAGTTCACCCCCTACTTCAAAAAGTAGTTCTGCCATCTTGACAGATGTTCAATGAAAGATATGTATTAGGTGTCCAATGAGTGGTTATTGAATAAAGGAACATAACCTTTTTTAAGTTTCTTCTTTTGGGACATAATCCTTCAATCTCATATGTTTATTTCAGCTCAGAGAACACACAAATTGAGGGTCTGTGAATGCTTTCCTGGCAGCAGTCTCAATTGTAGGATGTGACTTGCTTTCCTAAGATCTTGGTCCCTTTTTTATGTGCTACTAAAAACCAAAATAAAACCCCACAACTGCAGAAAGCAGACTAGAAATTCTTCCACTCAAACAGCTTGAGGGCCCTACCTTACAGGATTCTGAAAGGAAGGGCTATTCAGGGATATGAAATCACACAAGTGAAACCTGAGGAACACTTGCACCAAAGCCCATGTGAAGTTAAATTGGCAATCAGCTCAAACATTTCTTATGGCAGAGCTGCCTATTGGGTAAATAATATGCATTTTATAAAAACATTCATAAATGCAAATTCACACAAGAGATTGGAATGGCTCCTTAGGGTTAAATGAAATACATATTAACAACACTTATGAATAGTAAATAGCATGCACTTTAAAAATGGGCTCAATATGTATTTACATAATAGCCTGTAAGAGTTCCACTGTCAAGGAAATAATACTGTAGTTGCCCTTAAAAGTCTTTAATTACCTACAGTATTTGCAGAGAATTCTGTAATGGGTTTCTGGATTGTGTCCTCCACTCCTCTCTTTTCTGACATTCTCCACTTTTCTTTTTGCATATATCCATCCATATCTATAATGTATGTCTACAATGAAATTAATTTTCAAATGGTATTAAAAGTAACACTCATCTAAGAAGAATTGCTACGAATGGTTTCCATTACGTGAATAAGGAAATTTCGCAGGGAAACCTGAGATACCAGGCTGATGCTTTGTCCATATGGAGGACTCTATGAAGCAAACCAACCAAATAAAAGTGGGGATTGGGGGATAATGAGGCTGGAAACCATGTGCAGATGATACTTCCGTGAATTAAGAACAGAATTTCAGGATTTTCGAAAACCAGTGAATACTTTTGTTTGAATGTGGAAAATAATTATAACGATATTCATTTTAATAACTAGGGTTTATGCAGCACTTTCAGGTTTACAAGTCACTTTACAAAACCTTATTTCAGCTTGTCCTCACAACAACCATGGGTATTAGATTCTATTACTTACCTCATTCTACAGTTGAGGAAATTGAGGTAGGTATTGGTTAAGTGGCTTGCCCAGGGCCATATAGTTAATAAGACAAGATCTGAATTCAGATCTTGCTGATTCCAGGTTTAGTGCTCTATGTATTTGTAGCACCTAGTTAGCTACAGAAGAACAATTGGCCTTACAGTTAAAAAACCTGAGTTTGTAGTCTCAGGTCTAATCCTTCTTAGATCTGTGACCCTAGACAAGTCACTTAAGGGCTCCCTGGGCTTTTATTTACTCAAATGTAAAATGAAGGGGAAGCAAATACTTGTCTCCATTACCTCACAAGATTGTTCAAAGGGAAGTAGCTAATAAACTTTAAAATGGTGTAGAAATGAGTTCTTATTTACTTATGGTGATTATACACCTTCCTCCCCCACTAAGTTAGCTGAAGACAATTAAGATTTAATTCCAAATATGAAATTGGAGCAAAAGGACAGTTTTGCTCAGCAAAGATTGCTGTGTAAAATAATGCATAATGCTCAGCCAGGGCCCTTAAGAGCAGTTGGCTGCCTGCATAATTTAATTTGATGGGCATTGTAAAAAAAAGTCCCTTGTCCTCAAAATATTCAGTATTTTAAATTTTCCAATATTGGAAATTTTACCATTAGACCTTCATTTCTTTAGATTCTGAAGTATTCTAAGCCTTAAGAGTCCACTAATCAAATGCAAGTAGCCCCCGAGAATACTACTTCTTACCATATATTAAATTGTTATCAGCCAACCCTCTAGCTTAGAAAGTGGAACAGCTCCTAAGGAACATGATGCAAAAGAAAAGGGGCAAGGGGTGGAGAACAAAGCTGGATCATTCATGTATACATATATGTAATATATACACACAAAAACATATACACATATGTGTTTGTATCTGTATATATGTATGTGTATGTATATGAATGCATGCATGCATGTGTGTATGTATATGTGTGCTTATATATGTATGTATATGCATATGTATACATATACATATGTATAAAAACAAGTCAGGAATATCAGAATACGAACTCCAAAAGAGGATACGGAATTGTGACCAGGGACACTTAGGCCAAGAGGATGAAAAGCCAAATTGTTTGCAACACCTAAGGGGGAGATACCTTACTTCTTTAGCAAATGTCCTGCCCCATTCCCCTGTGCCTCCCCTCTTTCCCCACTCTCCCTTCCCTATATGAACTGCTAGTACCTAGGCTCAAGGGTTACAACTTTATTCTAGCCCAAACCAATTATTGTCATCACTCTATGAGAAGTCTGATAAAAATACTTCATTTCCTATGTTCTCATGCAGTCCTATATCCCAATCAGAGCTGGGCTTCGGCAGTGATTTTGGGAGCTCTCTAAGACAAAAGGCAGATTCGGTGGCACTGGGAATGTAAATCAGAAAGTGGTATTTAGGTGTCATTCATCACTCTGTCCTGGGTGCTTAGTGGCACTGTGGTACTGAAGATACCATTCTACAATGGAGCTGTAAATCTGAGGTCAGGCTCACTTGTGATTATAAAAGATCCCCTGGCAATTTTTGCAAGAGGCAAGGTGTTAATTCCAAAGTCCTGGCCGAAATCCAGCTCAGGAAATTACTTTCTGCCTACCTAAATTACTCTTCTAGTTCCAATTGGAAATTAATTCTTGAGTTCTCTCCTGAAAAACATTACTGTTGTAACGCTGCTGGAGTGGAGTGGTTAGCACAAAGCTTTTAGTTTCCCCTTCTTTCATCTTGCCCTCCCTACCACACTTCCTTGCTGAGTGGCACAAACTCTGGAGGTACTCTCTTGACTGTCATTAGCCATGGCAGGTTTGGTCTCCAGAGCCAAGCTGCTACTTTTTCCCCTGAGTCTAAGGGTAATGTTTAGGGGCTGAGGGATTGTTTGTCTAATGCTATAACAAAGATATGATAGTGAATGTTTAATAACCAGCTCTCCACAAAAGTATGCACGGTACACATTTAAGTTTTATTTACATGATTAACATTTTTACTGTCTCTTTTTTAACTCTCGCCAATCAATAAAATAATAAATCAAGCATTGATTTGTAGTGTTTACTGATTTCCAGGGTGTAAATACTCCCAGTGAAAATTGAACAGTGGCTGTCCTGAATTGTTTCAAGGTGACTTTAGCACACAGTTGACCATAATTCATGTCCAGTCCTTTGAGTCATGTCTGACTCTCCATGACCCCATTTGGGGTTTTCTTGGCAAAGATACTAGAGTGACTTGTCATTTCCTTCTCTACTTAATTTTACAAATAAGGAAACTGAGGCAAACAGGGTTAAATAATTTGCCCAAGGTCAAACAGTTGGAAGTATCTGAAACCAGATCTGAACTCAGAAAAATGAGTCTTCCTGACTTCAGGCCCAGCACTCCACGCACTACAGTATCACCTAGCTGCCCTGACGATGATTCATAAACTCCCAATCAGACAGTAAAACTTTTAGAAAAATGGCATTTTATTAATAGCAATGTAGATGGTAGAGTTGGTATAAAATATTCTCTAAAACTTTGTGATATATTCTTTCACCAGGACAATCAGAGTTCAGAGAAAAGTGGTCTCAACTTTAAAGAGTTAAGGAATAACTCAGCTCCTCCAAGTCCTTTTGTTTGAGACCTCAAGATGTCCTTTCTATATGATATATTTTTCTTTGCTGGGCTTTTGTAGACACTTGACTTTGTCTTTCTCAACATGTTCAATCTCTCCATAGTTTGTGATTCAGACATTACCATCAGCCTAACCATTACATTGCTAGGACACCAGGGGAAAAATCCAACTCATCCAGATCCTTCAAAGTTCATGAGGTGATTCCAGCCAAGGGGGTGAACATAGGATATCAAGGCAAAGGCTGAGGCCTAGGATGTTGCTCACCCAGCCTCAGTTTCCTCAACTATAAAATTGAGTTAATAATAGCACTTATCCTGTAGGGATATTGTGAGGATCAAAGAGAATAATATTTGTTTAAGAAAAAAAAACATTTAACAGTGCCTGGCACATAGTAGGCAGGCCATAAATATTTATTGCCTTCCCTCTCCTTTATCTCAGCACACACATACACACACACACACACACACACACACACAATTGATTCCTTCTCAAGGGTTTAGCTGGCAAACTCCTCTCCATTGCCAAGTGCTCAATTTTGAGGAGATCCTAAATTAGTTCTGGTTTTATACAAGAACCAGAGGATGTGTCCAAATCCCTTAACCAATATCAGCAGACATCTTGTTCATTCTTAGGGAGGTGTCCAGGCCTTGTTCAAAGCTAATGAATAATCAATGTATATTCACACTTTGTAAATGTATCAGGGTATAACTTGTCACTTAACTTAAGTAGTGGTAATTGTAGTCTCCCATCCTAATACTAGAAATGGAACTTGGATTGGAAGAATTTATCAGAAAAATCTCCATGTAGATTCAATGTGGGTATAACTAAAAACACTCCCAAGGGAATAATGGTCTGGGGCAGCTGTCCCTGGCCACAAAGTTTGGATAGCTCAGTACTGCTGGACAGTACAGAGGAGAAAGTTGGGGAAAGAAGTTGGCGAGTCCTGAGGTTCACAGAGATACATACAATTAACCCTGAAAAGATAGCAAGTTGTTGAGGAGAAAGTTTATAGCAGCTTTTCTGTTTCTATACTTTCCTCCCCACTGTGCACCTCAAGCTACATGTTGCCCTTGTGTAACCTTTTCCCTCTCTTTACAGCTACAACTTCCACTCTTGTTGGTTTCGATCTGATTTCACCTATATAAAATTATTAGGGGCACAATGTGATTTTCTACGACCCTAATCTGACTCCTCCTGAAGTCTACTCCCTTTGGACTGTTCTAGGCCTATACCTCCTTTTACAATATATATACATTCTTGAGTATGTTTGCAGGAATTCAGTCATATAAGTCCACTTATTTTCATTATGATTTCAGAAATATTTTGCCTTAATTATTTATTCTTAACCCGGCAGTAACAACTAATACTTTAAGTTAAAATTTCTGCTACATCCTTTCTCTATATATCTAACTCAACCTCTCTGACAAGTAGTCAATATCTGTTCAATTTAATTCAAATAGCAGTTAGTAAGTTCTTACTATGTATAAGGCACTTTGTAAGTCACCAAGAATTCAAATATAAAGAATAAAAACTGTCCTTTCCTTCATTGAGTCCACATTGGGGTGGAAGGGACGGGATGCAACCTAGATTCTGCGTTCAAATCTCTCTTGAGCTTTTTGACTTCGGGAAAACCACTTCATCCTTCAGGGTCTCAGTCTCCTCAGTGGCTAAAGCAGGAGTTGGACCTAGGTTCTCTGACTCCAAATTTGTTTTTCTTTCATTTGTGCTTTCTGCATTCTTCTTTAAAGAATGTCTGCCTTGATGACTGACTTTGATAGACTTGGCTCTTCTCAGCAATGCAAGGTTCTAAGACAACTCTGAAAGGGTCATGATGGAAAATGCTGTCCACATCCAGAAAAAGAACTAGGGAGTCTGAATGCAGTTCAAAGTATACTATTTGTTCTCTCTCTTTTTTTGTTTCATTTTGTTTCTTCTTTCCTGTGGTTCATTTCATTGGTTATAATTCTTCTTTGCAACACGACTACTGTGAAAATATGTTTAATATGAATGTATATGTAGAGTCTATATCAGATTGCATGCTGTCTTGGGAACGGGGTATGGGAGGGAGGTAGAAAAAATTTAAAACTCAAGAGCTTGTGAAACTGAATGTTGTAAACTAAAAATTAATTAATTAAAAAAGAATAACTGCTTTGTCAAAAAAATTTAAGGAAATACAATACTATCTCAGTACAAGTGTAGCTTCTCTCTTACTAAATTTCAATTTGTATCTATTATTATTTAATGTAATCCTAAATTTTTTAATCTGCTTTAAGTATAATATCTTAACCATTCATGTCATGGGAGTTAAAAAAAAAGACCCTTGCTTTGTTCAACACATATCAAGACCAGGTGCCATATTTAATGCCTAAAACATTATGTTAATAATAAAGGAGAGGCAATGGAGATAAGACTCTGACCTTCCAAGGCATTCAGAAGCATGTCTTATTCCCCATTTGGCAGCTAAGTGGTACAGTGGTTAGAGTGCTGAGCCTCAATTCAAATCTGACATTAAGCACTTTCTAGATCTGTGACCCTAAGAAAATCACTTAACCTCTTTCTGACTCAGTTTTCTCAACTATAAAATGGAGATTATAATAGTAATATAATCATAATATAAATATTACATATAACTATATATATATAATACAATTATAATAATATAATCTCCCAGGGTTATTGAATCAAATGGGATATGTCTAAAGAATATAATAGGTGCTTAATAAATGCTTCCTTTCTTCCTTGCTTCCATTCTTCCTTTCTTCCTACATAAAGGGCCCCTAACTGACACTGACATTTATTCATTCAAAATGCATTTATTAAGCACCAGCTATATGTCAGGAACTAGGTTCATTAATAGTGAAGAACTCTGGCCAGACATCAGTAAAGAACTTCTTAAGTCAAGTGAGGCTGGCTAGGTAGACAGGGCTAAGTGGGACTGTTCAAGATAATAATCAATCAATATATTAATCAACAAATATTTATTGAGTAACTATGATATGTCAGGCATTTGAGCAGAGTGTTGGGTAATTAAAAAGCAAAAGAAATTTTTATTCAGCTAGACCAACTACTATCAAGGGCCTCCCATGGAAAGCAACATGGGAGAATGGAAGGATACTGCATCTGTAGTCAGGGGTCCTGAGTTCAAATACTTACTCTGTCATTACCCATGTAACTTTGATAAGTTACTTAATCACTATGGTCCTCAGTTTCCTCATCTGTAAAATAAGGTACTTAGAATAGATGATCTCTAAGCTTCTTTCCAAGTCTAAATTTATGATCTAGAGAATTATGTTACCAGAAAGAATAGAAACAAAAAGTTTTAAACATGAAGAGGGATAAACAGGAAAACTGCATTATGGTTAAATGGACCACAGATCATGAATCAAAATCAAGAGAGACAGGAAACTGGATGTTCATTGGGATAGGGAACTCCTAAGTCAAGAAACCTCTACAAGTGCAGGTAGGCATCACTCCTACAACATACAGCCTCAGAGAGTACTAAATGGTTAAGTGACTTGCCCAGGGTGATATCTTACAGGTGAGACTTGAACTCAGGTCTTCCTCACTCTAAAGCTACTTTTCAATTCACTACTTCATTGTTTTTCACAATTCAATGCTAAATATAGAAGTGCCAAATGACAGAGAATCTAAATTAATAATGGAAAGGTTAATTGATTTTCAAAATGACACATACCATAACACAAGTATATGAAAATTTAATATTCTCTTAGAGGTGGAGAAATCTAATAGAAGATGAAACAAATGGAAATATAGAACTGAACAAATTTATTGGAGAATATAAAATTATAAGACTTATGGTGTTCTAAGGGGAAATCAAAGAATATTCATATTTCTTAGCATCATGTGGTATCTTTATCGGAGGCAGAAAGAGATAAGTGGTACAGTAGATAACAGGGCTGGATTAGAATCAAGAGGACCTGAATTTCAATCTTGCCTCAGACACTTACAAATTGGATGACCATGGACAAGTCACTTACACTCTGTCTGCCTCAATTCCCTCATCTGTAAAAATGGGAAAAATAATAACACCTACATCACAAGATTGTTATGATGATCAAATAAGATAATATTTACAAAGTACTTAGCAAAGTACCTGACATACATTAGACATTTAATAAATATTTGTTTACTTTCTTCCATTACAAAGTGAACAAAATAATAGACCACAGAATAGTCTTAAATAGATATAAATATAGGCCATAACACAATAAGAATAGTAAGTAGTATGGTGAACACAAGCAAAAGACATAAACTTGAATGTAAATAATTATTATATCAGGAATAATAAGTTGGTCAAAGAACAAATCATACGAATAATTAATATGCCGATGAAAGAGAAAGATGATAATGAGATAATGTATCAAAATTTCTGGGATGCAGCTAAAATAGTTCTTAAAGGATAAATTATATCTTTTTAAAATATTCATTAACTTGACAGAAACAGAGAATTCATTAATTAGGATTAAATTAATTAATTAATTAGGCAGGTAATTTAAAAAAGACACCTAGAAAATCAGAAAATTAAAAAATATAGCATAAATGCTAATAAGGAAATCTTTAAAACTATAGGAGAAACAACTAAAAATGGAAAATAGAAAGATTAGAACATATGTGCAGTGGGGATCATCTCATAAGGTGCAAGGCTATGGATCTGTGCCATTTCCCCATCCAGTACATCCCTTGTTGTCCTTTTCCTAGCAGAAGGGCACACATTACCAACAACTGCTATTATTGGTCTAATGATTCTTAAATGATCTCTTCTCTGCATCATAAAAGGAGCACAGAACTTGGAGTCAGGAAGATCTGAGTTTAAACCCTGCTTCAGATATTTGTGATCTGTGTCACTAGATTAAGCAAATCACTTTACTTCTATGAGCCTCAGTCTCCTTATTTGTAAAATGTGGATAATGATAGCACCTGCCCCCCAGGTTATTGTGAGCACCAAATGAAATAATGTATGTAAGGTGCTTTGCAAACCTTAAAATGACTTATAAATTTTTGTTATTACAATTACTATTGTTTTTATTTTATCTGGCCTTTTACAAAGACTGTTTATTAGGAGTTTATCTAAGAATTACATTAAAATGGACTGAGAGAATTCTAGATTGCATTTTGTAAAGGCCATTAAGAATGGTACAACGTACCAAATATACTCAAAGGTTTAATCATTTTTCCACATTGGATTTACACTAGGGTTGCCAAGATGATTTAACATTAGGAAAACAATTAACATGATTAGTTATATTAGAAAAACACATTACATCATTATTATGGCTATAAAAATAGGTATAGAAAAGGCTTTTGGTTAGGGAGCCAAGACGGTGGAGTAGAAGGATGGACCTGTAGAAGTTCTCCCACCACAGTCCACAAAATACCTGTAAAAATTACTCTAAACAAATTCTAGAGCAGCAGAAACCACAAAACAAGAGTGAAAGAGATTTCCAGCCCAAGACAGCCTGGAAGGTCAACAGGAAAGATCTATTCACCAGGCTTGGAGTGGAGCACAGTCTGTGGAGTGCAGCCCAGCCTTGGCCATGAGGAAAGGCTCAGACAGGACCAGAAAAGGCTTTAGGGTGCCACTGGCAGCAGCTGTGGTTCCCAGATTCCTCAACCCACAAACCCCAAAGACAACTTCAAAGGTCAGTGAGAAATCTCTTTCACCTGGGTGAGAAGGGAGCCAGGTCCTTTCCTAGCCCCAACCCCAGGCACTGACAGCAGCAGCATCCATTTTTGGAACTGTTGACCTAAAGCTCCTGGGAGAATTGAGCTGCTAGTCTGGATCTCAACCCTGAGTGGCTGTCCTGGGGTGAGGAGGAGCACGGGCTGGTGGAGGTTCTAGAGAGGGAATCCTACTCACAGATCCTGAGCAGAAAAGCTTATGGTTGTTCCCAGAGCAGAGCACAGGCCAGGAGAGGAGTAAACTCCTCTCCCTTGATTGTGCAACTTTGGAGAAACTGAGAACTTACCAGTCCCCAGTGTATACCCTCCACTTGACAAAGGACTCAAAAGTGAAGTGACTGACTGGGAAAATGCCCAAAAAGGGGAAAAAATAAGACTATAGAAGGTCACTTTCTTGGTGAACAGGTATTTTCTTCCATCCTTTTGGATGAGGAAGAACAAAGCATACCATCAGAGGAAGACATCAAAGTCAAGGCTTCTGCATCCAAAACTTCCAAAATAAATATGCAATGGACTTAGGTCATGGAAGAGCTCAAAAAGGATTTTAAAAATCAAGTAAGAGAGGTGGAGGAAAAATTGGGAAGAGAAATGAGAGGGAGGCAAGAAAACCATGAAAAGTGAGTCAACAGTTTGCTAAAAGAGACCCCAAAAATGCTGAAGAAAATAACACCTTTAAAAATAAGCTAACTCAAATGGCAAAAGAAGCCCAAAAAGCCAATGAGGAGAAGACAGGTTTAAAAAGCAGAATTAGCCAAATTGAAAAGGAGGTTCAAAAGCTCACTGAAGAAAATAGTTGTTTAAAAATTAGAATAGAGAAGATTGAAGCTAATAACTTTATGAAAAACCAAGAAATTATAAGACAAAACCAAAAGAATAAAAAAATACAAGATAATGTGAAATATTTCATTGGAAAAACAACTGACCCGGAAAATAGATCCAGGAGAGACAGTTTAAAAATTATGGGACTACCTGAAAGGCATGATCAAAAGAAGAGCCTAGACATCATCTTTCATGAAATTATCAAGGAAAACTGCCCTGATAATCTAGAACTAGAGGGTAAAATAAATATTGAAAGAATGCACCTCCTGAAAGGGATCTGAAAAGAAAAACTCATAGGAATATTACAGCCAAATTCCAGAGTTTCCAGATCAAGAAGAAAATATTACAAGCAGCCAGAAAGAAATAATTCTAGTATTGCAGAGACACAATCAGTATAACACAAGGTCTAGTAGCTCCTACATTAAGAGATCGAAGGGCCTGGAATATGATATTCCAGAAGTCAAAGGAACTAGAATTAAAACTAAGAATCATCTACCCAGCAAAACTGAGTATAATACTTCAGGGGAAAAAAATGGTCATTCAATGAAATAGAGGACTTTCACGCATTCTTGATGAAAAGAACAAAGCTGAACAGAAAATTTGACTTTCAAACACAAGAATCAAGAGAAGCATGAAAAGGTAAACAGGAAAGAGAATTCATAAGAGACTTGCTAAAGTTGAACTGTTTACATTCCTACATGGAAAGACAATTTTTGTAACTCTTGAAACTTTTCTCTTTGTTGTAATTATACACACACACACACACACACACACACACACACACATACATACATATATACATATACAGACAGACAGAGGGCACAGGGTGAATTGAATACGAAGGGATGATATTTTAAAAAAATAAAATTAAGAGGTGAGAGAGGAACATACTGAGAGGAGAAAGGGAGAAATGAAATGGGGCACATTACCTCTCATAAAAGAGGCAAGAAAAAGCTTTTTCAATGGAGTGGAAAAGGGAGCAGGCAAGAGGGGAAAAGTAAAGCTTACTCTCATCACATTTGGCTTAAGGAGGGAATAACATGCACACTCAATTTGGCATGAAAATCTGTCTTACACTATAGGAAAATAGGGGAGAAGGGGATAAGTGGGGTGAGGGGGATGATAGAAAGGCTGGCAAATGGGAGGAGGGAGTAATTAGAAGCAAACACTTTTGGGAAAGGACAAGGTCAAAAGAGAGAATAGAATAAATAGGGTGCAGGAAAGGATGGAGGGAAATATAGTTAGTCTTTTCTAACATGACTATTATGGAAGTCTTTTGCAAAACTACACATATATAGCCTATATTGAATTGCTTGCCTTCTCAGTGGGGATGGGTGGGGAGAGAGAAAGGGAGAGAAATTGGAACTCAAAATTTTAGGAAGGAATATTGAGGATTGTTTTTGCATGCAACTGGGAAATAAGAAATACTGGTAATGGGGTAAAGAAATCTATCTTGCCCTACAAGAAAAGAGAGAAGATGGGGATAAGGGAAGGAAGGGGTGTGATAGAAGGGAGGGCAGATCGGGGGAAGGGGCAATCAGAATGCACAACTTTTTGGGGTGGGGAAGGGGAGAGATGGGGAGAAAATTTGGAACTCAATATTTTGTGGAAATGAGTGTTTAAAACTAAAAAATAAATAAATAAATTTATAAAAAGAAAGGGCTTTTGACAAAATACAATATTAATTTATGGTCAAAATTCTATAAAGCATGGGAATGGAAAAGGTTATTTTTATTATGTTTAAAAGTAGACGTGTGTGTGTATATATGTAACACTTGCAATTAAAAAGATTAGTCTTCATCCTAAATATAGAAATTTAAAATGGAGGCCCTCCTTTCTTCACGACTGTTTTACATAGTTACACAAATGTTTCAGGTAACAATAAGACAAGGGAAAGAAATTAAAGTAATAGTATTGTCAGGGTGGACACAGAATTTTCCCCTGTTGCTAATGACATGAAGGCTTATTTTGATAATGTCAGAAAGTAAAAAATAGTAAAATACAAATCAAATCCACAAAAATCAACAATATTTGTACATAATAACATAAAGAGTAATAGATTTTAGGTAGAAAAGTATAAATCAAATTCAAAAAACCTGTAAAATTCATTAAAATGCATAGCATATCTGGGATTAATCTGCCAAGGCATACTCCATACATATGAATTTAATAATGAAATGCTTTTTAAAAAAATAATGATTAAAGATTTTGAGGCATATTCATCACTCATGGCCAAATCATGCCAAAATATTCATACTACTTAAAATAACTCACTGATTTGTTGCTATATTAATCTAATTAGTAGGGGAGTATTTTACAAATTTTGTACTTACTGGCTGATTCATTGATTGATTATCTTTGAACCCCCAAAGCTTAACACAGTTCCTAGCACATACTGTGCACTTAATATTGACTAGCTAGTTAATTGACAAAATAACAAGATGATATAAAAGAATCAAAAAATCTTGAATTTCAAAGTAAATAACAAAAATAGTAGCAATGAAGTAAATACTTGTAGACCTCAAATTATATTAAGACAATCATGAAAATGATTTGGTCCTGGTGAAAGATAGAAAAGAAGACATTTTAAATAAGGGAAGAATAAAAATCATTGGACTCTGAGTGCTGATAAAACTTAGAGCATATATTACTTGGTGAAAATATTCTACCTGATAGTGAGAAAAACAGAAAGCAGTTTTTTAGAAGTTAGGTTTATACCAATATCTTAAGTCATAGATAACATAAAAAGTCACATACCAAAAAATTTTAAAGGAAGGTTCAAATCTGACACCTAATATAGCTATGGCTCAAAGGGAAATTATCAACTCAACAGGGATAGAAGTGATCACAGAAGACAAAATGGAAAATTTCAATAATATGAAATAAAAAGCTTTTAGATAAACTAAATCAATGCAACTGAGAAACATCTCAAAAATAGATGTGCAAAGTCTTTACAAGCATATGAAATATTGCTCCAAATCAGTAATAATAAGAGGATTGCAAATCAAAACATATATGAGATTTTACCTTATAGTCGATAAACTGGCAAAGCTGGCAAAAAAGGGACAGAGTCAACGTTTGAGTGGCTACAGAAAGATAAGCACACATACACTGTTGGTGGATCTATAAAATGGTTTAACCATTCTGGAAAGCAATTTAGGTATTATGCTTTTAAAAAGTGACTGAAGTGTTCATTCCTTTTGTTATAGAGATGCCATTGCAAGTTATATATCAGGAAGGAAGGAAGGAAGGAAAGAAGGAAGGAAGGAATGAAGAAAGGGAGACTAACCTAACTTTCAGTAAAATATTTATAGAACTGGAAATAAAATAATGTCTAAAAGTCGTGTTGAATGAACCTAATAAAATATTTACTGAACTGAAGAAATGACTAATATGAAGAATTCAGAGGAGCATGGGAAGCCTTCTATGAATTGAAGAGGAGTGAAATAAATAGAACCAAGAAACCAATATGCATAATGACCTCTATAATGTAAGTAAAAATAACAACAAAAAAAGAAATATCCCACTCTGTAGCTATGATGACCAAGCTTGGACAAGAGAAGAGTTAGGAAAACTTGTCACTGACTCTTCTTTGCAGAGCTAGGGGATTGTGGGTGAGTACTATTATATATACTGTCAGATCCAGTGGATATGTTTTTGTTTTAGTTTGGTTTTGTTTTTTGATGAACTGCTCTTTTTCATCTTTTGGTTTTTTTCTTTGTTACTAGGGATGGCCAAGGGAGGGAGAGGGCTAACTAAATTAGGAAATGAAACAGATACAAGAAAAAGATATCAAAAATAATTTTAAGAGGAAAAAAGAGATGACTCTGCTGTGTTGTTTTTGCTCTGATCCAGTCTCTGATACCACCATCTTGACTTCCCAGGCAGTACTTAAAATGGAAGACAATTTTTTTCACCCTACTATATAGCCAGCATTGCCTTATACATAATGCTTAACCTTTCATAACTATGACTGATGACTTGGATTTGAGACTGTGGAGCCCTCACATGGCCCTGTCAGCATGCTGGTCCATAAGCAGTAATGTCACATGCTTCTTGATAGCTAGCTAACTGCAGTTCTCCTCTGCTGTTGGCAGTAATTGCTTTTCTGTTACTAATACTGGGAAATGTCTTAATATTCTCTGTGCTTTCAGCTGCTGTCTCTTCATGAAGCTTTTCTCTCTTCCATGTGTCTTTCCGAACATTTTAAAATCCATTCAAATAGAAGAGAGACATTTTTAAACATGGACACAGGGAGCCTTCCTCGCAAAGTATCATAGAGTTCATGCACAGGTATTTCAGAATGGAAAAAGGGGCCCTCAAGGCCTTCACTTAGAACCCGTCAACTTAAATCTGCCACCTTATTTTCCACAGAATTCGAACAAGTTGGATTCCGTTGTTTTCCAATCCAAAACAGATCAAAAATAATAGATTGGGAAGGACTTGCTCCTAGAGGCAAAGACACTTAAAGTAGCAAGAAGTGACCCTTGACAAGGAAGGAGAAAGAGCTGTAAAAAGCAGATATAATCTTGAAAATATGGCAATCTGGGGCCATTTATACCGCAGTACCTCTAAGGTAATTGGTTATAAGAAAACCTCCCCCCAGCACTAAAGGCCTCTATACACTATGGCTTTATTTTGTAACCCAGGGTGGTAGTTGGGGTCACTGTACTATCATGAGTTCATTTTGCTTAACTTGCTTCCTTCCACCAAAAAACCTCTGGTAGATCAGCACTGCTCTTGCTGACACTGTGACTCTGATAGGTACTTGTCCTAGAACTTTCAGACTTGGGATGCTGTGAGCAGGTGACAGATATACTTTCTATACTAGTCTATAATGAAATCTGACAAGAGCACAGTTGATGTATTATCCAGTAGCGATCTGGAACCAGCTTCCTGAGCTATTGAGAATAGACGTATTTCAGAGATTTCTTTGAAGGGGTATCAAGCCAAATCAGCAGAAGGCATCAGTCAAATAATAACTTGGGTCCTTTTTGCCACTGGTACCCTGGCATACAGTGTGTAACTGGATTCTAGCCCAGTACCATAAATGATATTCATCTTGATTGTAAATCACACAAAATGGGTAGAACCTGATCAGTATAGTCTATTTAAGAAGACAGGGAAATGAATAATCCATCTTTGAAATATTTCTCTAAGCAGTTGTAAAACTTTTAATATTATCTTAATTATTTTAATATTATTTTAATTAATGCAAGCTTACATTATTGGAAAATTCACTTATTTAGGATCCTTCTCATTCTTTGCTATGATGCCACATAAAGTGGAGGGGTTTTATTAAATCTCTATATTCACATAGGCTCATCTCTAGGATTTCAGTATTTCCCAGAGCCTGACATTCTATTTTTGCTTAAGGAAATGAGGATGTGAAGCAACTTGCCCTGGGTCAGAAAGCAATTATCAGCACAGCCAAAATTAGAATAAATAGTCCCCAAGTTACCAAACTATTGGTTTGCTATTGAGCATTTCTGCTTCTAAGTCTCTCAAGTCTTCCCTGCCTCAGCTGTCCTATTGTGACGGTAATCCCTGCCCCTTACATCACAAAGTGGGCTGTCATTTGTCTGCCAATTGTCACCTCTGACCACCATCAGGAGAGCATATACTTTGATAAGCCCTTTAGTGGATGGATGAATACAGCCAACCACAGTCACCAACTGCAAGCCATTTCTTGATAAAGGAGCTCTCTTTGATAAATTATTACTCTGAATTTAGAGTCTGTAATTCCTGTTCTCTGTTTCCCAGAGAGCAAAGAAAAGAAAGGAACTTGAGTTATAGAAATACAGAATATAAAACTTGTCTGGGGCAGGATGGAAGAGGCACATACTATGAGAGATTGATCATTCACTCCAGCTTCTTATTTCATAGAAAAATGAGGAGGCCATAAGAAGCAGATTAAATTGTCCAAGTTATTACAGACACTTTTGGCCAGAGTCAAGGCTAGAACTCAGACCTCCTGACTCCATTAGCCTTTCCATACACCATACTGCAATCCAAGCAACAGGAATTCTGCTTACCAGCTCTTGACTGTGTTTAAGGAAAGTAGATTACAGTCAGACAGGAAGGCAAAAGGCATTTATGATGAGCCTACCATGTATGTGACAAGTACTGTGCTGAGTTCAGGGTATACGAAGAATGAGAAAAACCATGGTTTCTGTCTTTGAAGAGCTCACATTCAAATGGGAGAAAGGAAACAAGCATTTTTCAAGTATCTACTATGTGCCAAGCACTGTGCTGAGTGCTTTACAGATATTATTTCCTTTGAACCTCACAACCCTGGGAAGAAAGTGCTGCTGTTATTGAGAGTGTGTTCATCCTTCGTTGCCGAAGAAGACCATGCCATCAGAGAAATAGACATGACTTGCACTTGACTTTGTTTTTTGAGTGAGGGAGGGCTGTGCAGGTCACCAGCCTCACTTCTCCTCCAGAACCATCTGAAGCCAGTGACTAGATATTCATCAGGATGACTGGAAATGACCCAGGATGAGGCAATTTGGGGTTAAGTGACTTGCCCAAGGTCACACAACTAGTAAGTGTCAAGTGCCTGAGGTGAGATTTGAACTCAGGTCCTCCTGACTCCTGCACTGGTGCTCTATCCATTGTACCATCTAGCTGCCCCTGCTGTTATTGTACCTGTTTTGCAGCTGAGGAAGCTGCATCAGACTGAAGAAGTGACTTGTCCAGGGTCACAGAGAAAGTAAGTATCCAAGGTCACATTTGAACATAGCTCTTCTTGACTCTCAGTCAAGCACTCAGAGTCCTGTGACATCACCAGATTATATAATTTATGAGAAGAAATCTCAGAAGGAACACACTAACAGAAGGAGGGTGGAGAAGAGACCCTGAGAAAGGCTTCTTGCAGAAGACAGAATCTGAGCTGATTTTGGAAGGGAGTCAGGAGGTAGAAGTGAGGAGTGAGGTACTCTGGCCAATGGGAAGTCAATTAAAGTATTTTTGATGGTAGTGAATAATATTATAGAACTCACACATAAAACATATAGCAACAGAGGTAACCTTTTTCACAAGAGGATAAAACCATGAAATGGGGATGAGCCAAGCATGTTTGCTATTGTCATGTTGGAAATCCAGTGCAGATTCCAAGTTGAAGAGAAAGTCTATAGATGATGAGGTCCTCCAGGTTCTCCTGTATATCAGTGACATTATTCTGATTACATCATGTTCTAGAGCATGGGAGAGCTTCTTTATTGAAAGCTATAACCATTTAAAAATGTTTGGCGTAAATGGAGAGAGAAAACATATTGGCCAAATTGCAACATATTGAATTGAATAGACAGCCTGCAGAGCTCCCTCATCAGTGGATATTTGTGTGCTTGCATATATGTATGGGTATATGCATGTGTTCATGTTTGTATATATTTATATCTTGGGCAGATACTATAAATGGGCTATGATCTGGGCCCAGAATAATTTTGTTTTAAAGGAGGCAAGTGGGTTGGATTACTTTTGGGAAATTTAACAATTCATCTAATTACCCTCAAGCTTCTCCTTTAAATAAAGGCCAACCCTTTTAATACCCCTATCTTTCTGGTGATGTCATAGGACTCTGAGTCATGAAACACTATTGATGGTGAAGAAAAGAAATTACAGATTAACTAAGGGACAGTGAAGAGGCTTGTGGTGGGCATTAACAGACACCAATACATTATGCACAGAAGGAGCTGCATAGAGAGAAGAGGTGTAAAGAATGTAATGAAATAAACACGATTAAAAAAGATGAGCTGGTTCAGCAGTGAAACCAAAAGACAATGGATAACTCATAGCTTCTATTAGATCTTTATGATTCAAGAAAAAAGATGAGAAACCCTCCAGCTCATTATATATACTCTCTACAGCAAATTTGTGCAAGGACATGAATGAGAGTCCTGGAAAGGTAGTAAACATGGATAGATTTCAATCAGCATTATTGGAGAGAATGTTAACCTTAATTAGATCACAAGTCTATTGACATATTGGAGAACTATGCTAATAGCATATAAAATATAAGCCAATTTAAACAATTGATCAGCATTGCTTAAGGTTAAAAAACGCTATGGAGCAAACTGACAGGAATATAGGAAAATAGATCTGGAGTTAGAAGGGACATTAGAGGTCATCCAATCCAGTCCCTTCTCTTTGAGCTTTTTGTTCTTTAGACCTTGGTTTCTAAGATCTAAAGAGGTCAAGCAATTTGCCCAAGATCATACAGGTAGTAAATAAAAGAATTGGTCTTCAAACTCATACACTGTGACTACAACTTCAGCACTCCCTGCCCTGTGCCTCACTCCTCCCCATATCCTCACAATATATTCCAAAATTAATTTGGAATAACAAATTGTATTCCGCAGGAGTACATAACTCCTTGAGAGCAGGTACTTGTCTTTATATCCCCATCTATCTAACACAGTTCTGGGCACACAATAGGTGTTTAACAAATGTATGTTGAATTAAATTAAGATGGTTAGGGTGCAAGCAAGCTATTCTCTTTCCTAATGGAGCATGTGCATTTATACAAACAAATAATTCTCATTCTGCCTCCTCAAGTTTTGGTTTGTATATCATTTCTTGTGTGTCAGTCAGTAAATATACCAGAAGAGAAAAACAAGAAAATTAAAAGAGGCCAAGGGATCCTGAAATTCACAATATACATCCAAAGAGAGGAATACCACCCCAGGAATATTTAGAGGTATAGGTATGCAATGCTAAGGAGAATGAATGCTTATTAATGACCTTAAAGGCGAGAACATATATCAATATGCTAAATTAGAGAAGTAAAGGATCATTGCACTCTTCTGTGAGAAGCACCAAGTAGCACCAGTTGTACTGCATTCACCCCTCAGTATTACCCTCAGAAGATGAGACTTGGAAGCTGGATTTCACTTGAGTGTGAAATGTTCCGCCCTTCACAGGAAAGGTGGGGGTGGTTACTAGACATGTTCCTTCAATTGTCTGCTTCCTATTCATTCTAATGGGCTGGCAGAGTGACTTATATTTGGAAACTGAATTTCTACTCCTCCTGAACTTTAAAAAATGTGAGGTTGCCAGTTCCTACAGGTTGAAAATAGCACTGTATTATTTAGCCAAGCACTTGCAGATTTGAAGTGCTTTTTTAGAATGAAAAATTGAAAAAAAATAATATGGCAAATGCATCCATGATGCCTAATGATAAATAAACCTAGAGGGATTGGTCTTTAATGATTTTATGTTCATTTTTAATTTTATTCCTAAATATCCCTCTACATGTATGTGCACTTTATGTATATGAACATATAATGGGAAAAGCTAGAAATGAGTGAGATCTTCCTCATCTTCCAAGCACATTTGGATGTAGTCTCTCAGAAGCCTTTCAAAAAGTGTCAAAAGCTGTTTTCTCTGAACTACTTTCCGACTGAAACTCTAGGAAGGTGCTCTGTGCATAACTGAGGCAGTTCTGTACTTGTGATAAGAGGATCTCATTTGATCCTAATATCAGTAGCGGGGGGAATGTTGAAACTACACAGCAGAATGAACTTTTCTTAAGAACCTTAGTAGTGCCCATCTACACATAAATAATCAATGTGCTAGTTGCAAATCATTATTTTATTTAGTGATATCCATTTGTCACTTATCATATACTATCTTACTTTTTCATATATTCAATTCTTTTTGTCTCTGAGACTGTAAGTCCCATGAGATTAGGGTTTATGCCTTATTTATCTTTGGATCTATCATGGTATCTGTCTGCACTGAGGTCAAAGTAGGAGCTCAATACATATCTGATGATTGTCTTACATTTTCATGAAAGAATATCCCATTGGCATCTATCTATCCACGTTTAGTTTATTCATTAATCTTCTCTGGGCTTCAGTTTCCTCACCAGTAAAATGAGGGGCCTAGACTAAGTGGTCTCTGAGGGTTCTTCTGGCTCTAAGTCCATGAGTCTGCACACATACTGGTGAGTAACAAAGCTAAACCTCTTTTAAAATATTCTACAGTTGAGACATTCAGAAATTCAGACTGTTTCCCACTGCTCTCAATCCAAATTGGTCTGAATTAGTTAGATCTAACTTCATGTAATTTGGGATGTTAATTATACTCCAGAACTATACAGATATATAAATATTATTTACATACATGCTAGCACATGGGAGTAGAGGTGGGAGATATAATTTGGAATATGAGGAAAACAAGGATGGTGGAGATTTAGGGTGCTCAGAACTTCTGGGGGTAGTCTGCGAAGGTTTCTTCAAAGACATGTGTCATTTTTCTTTGGTAATATTGTCAATCTCATATTCCTATGGTTCTAAGTCCAGCTCTGCCATGATAGATAGAGGTTGACCTCTTAAGAACTGCTCTACCCTTAGCAAAAGAAGAAGATTCACGGCAACCTTGAGCTAAAAGGACCGAAAAGGCCCTTAGCACTTTACTGAGTAGTTTTTTCTGCTCTAGGTAAAGCTGTATTTGTAGGCTCACAGAATATTCCAGAAGGAAATGGATTTTAGATCTCAATTTAAGCCAATTCCATCCTTCTACAGATGAGAAAACAGGTCCATGGAGGATAAATGACTGGCTAATGAACTTGTTCAAAGACACCAGGTAACTAGCAACCCTGTAACTTGAATTCAGGTCTCCTACTTCTCAATACAGTACTTTTTTTAAGTGACCCATCAAAAGTTCCTCATCAACTAAGAAGGACAAAGTAACTGCATCATATAAAAGCAACAGAAAACCACTAGTAAGTGCAGGGAGAGGTGATTTAAGCAGTCTTGTGGGTAAGTAATGATAATTCCAAATTACTAAATTTGTAAATCTTCTTTGCAACTTTAAATTTTATAAAGGTTAAATAGTGCATTTTGCTTCTTAGACATAGTATGAGTCTGCTAAATGTATATTGAGTTTGGTGTAATAGGAGGAATATTGTGTGTGTGTTTGTCCTTCATTGCCAAAGACCATGCCATCAGAGAAATAGACATGACTTGCACTTGACTTTATTTTGAGTGAGGCAGTGCTGTGCAGGTCACCAGCCTCACTTCTCCTCCAGAGCCATCTGAATCCAGTGACCAGATATTCATCAGGATGACTGGAGATGACCCAGGATGCAAGGGGAGACCTTGGCCTTTGAGGCTAAGGCCTTTTCAGGTACTCACTTAAAGTGAGGTAATGCCCATTCAGTGAATAAGCCTCTCTAAAAAGTAGTCAGGCGGATGGCCCCTTTAATAGAAAAGAAAAAAACAAATAGAAAAATCACACTGGGAGGGGTGGGAGGCTCAGGGTTATTGTTTGGAAGAGAAACTCTTCTACTCTTGACTGTTTACCCTTCCTCAGTATCCTCTGCTGATTCATAATCTGTATTTTCTCACGTAACTGTAGTTGCGCCTGTAAGGCTGTGTCCTAGACCTTGTGTTCTTTTCTCTTAACATTCTCTAACTTGGTAACATCATCAAATACCATTGGTTTAGCTATTATCTCTGTGTAGGTCACACACATGCACATACATACATCTTGCATGTGTATATATATGCACATATATATTATATATACATATAAAGAATTATACACATATAACATATGTGTATATATATATATACATATTAAGAATTATAAAAGCTAACACTTATATAGTGCTTATTATATGCCAGGCACTGTGCTACATGTTTGACAATTATCTCATTTGGTCCTGACAAAAATTCTGGGAGGTAAGTACTATTATTATCCCCATTTTACAGATGAGGAAACAGAGGCAGAAGAGGTAAAATGACTTGCCCAGGTTCATACAGCTAGGAATTGTCTAAGGAAGGATTTGAATTCAGATCAGTCTGTCAATCCTGTATTTGCATTATTATTAGACTGAAAGGAGGAATTTGAAAAAAAAATGACAGAAATGAAGTGTTAATAGTTGGCTTGAATAATGATGCCTGCAATTATGATTTCAATTTTAAACCATGGATTAAAATATAGGAGTGATGAGCTCTTGGCAAGAGATGGAATATGCCAACCAAGAACCAGTAAAAACATATTTGCTTGAAATTTTCTTCATCTAATCAAATAGAAATTTAAATGTAAAAGAAGGGAGAGATAAAATTACCTAGATATATCTATTAGCCTCAATACTTTGAAGACTAGCTACCATTTCAGAAGAGAAAGAGTAAAAATGCCAAGAAAAGCAGGGGAGACAAAAATTTAAGAAAGGGGGCAGCAGTAAAACTCACATCTTCAGATAGCTACATATAAATGCAAAAAGTACAGTTAACTAACAAGATCAAATATAGAACCTAATTCAAGGAGGTCATTTGACCTTGTAGGCATTATAGAGACTTTGGGGGATGGAAATAATGACTGGAATTTGGTTATGAAAGATTAAAACTCATTCAAAAGAAACTGATTAGATTTTTTAAAAAAAAATAAAATATCATTTATATTAAAATATACCTATGCCAGGAAATCCTGAAACATGAAGGGAAATTCAAGAAAAAGAGCAAGTAATTGAGAATCAACAGAGATAGAAAAGGAAATGATACTGTTACAGTAGCAAGCAACAGATCACTTGGACAGAAGGATGAAGATAAGGAGTCTGGGAAAAAGACCATGAACCTGATATGGATGCAGAGTGTCATAATGGAGAGCTTTAACTGTCCTTCAGTGGACTATGCTCTTTTTCTTCCAATAGCAGAGCAACTACTGAAACTGTGACTTGTCTTAGTGGCCAAGTGGTCAATCAATAAGCACTTATTAGGGGATTATGTTATATCAGGCCTTGAGGATAGAGAGGCAAAAATGGAATATTCCCTGTCAATCAATAACCATTTTTAAACATCTTCTATGTGCCAGGCATTGTGCTAAACCCTTAAGTTGCTAACACGCATGTATATAAATCAATATAAAATATATACAAAATAAGTGCAAGGTAGTATGTGGGTAGTATGTGTGGGTGCCAGCAGCAATGAAAATCAGGAAATTCTTCACAAAGGAAGTGGCATTTAGCTCAGTTTCAAAGGAAACAGATTCCTAAAGGCAGAGGCAAAAAGGAAGTATGTTTTAAGAACCAGAGAGAGAGAATGCAAATGCAGAGATGGAATAATGATAATTTTGTTGATGGAGGAAGCAGCAAAGGGAACTGCTACTAGAAGAAGAGCAGGGGACCTGGGTACCAATGCCACCTCTGATACTTGCTATGTGTGTAACATCAGACAAGTCACTTCACCTCATGGACATCTATAAAAAGAGCAAAGTTGCATAAGATGGCCTCTGAGGTCACTTCCACCTCCAGATCTGGGTTCCTGTCATCCTAAGGGAAGCAAAGAGAAAACTGATTGCTAATTTAAAAAAAAAAAAGAACAGAAATATTTAGGAATAAATATCCACTGCATAGTAGAGTTTGTGGTAGGAGAACAGGTTGCAAAGGGAGGAAAAAAAGGAAAGGCTTACATAATATGGAACTCTAGTATTTTGCAGGAGAAGTTGGTGTAATAGCAATGAAAAGCTCTCGGGAATAAAATGCCACAGAAACAAGTAAAATGGTAGATTAAGAGTGGGTACCATTGGCAAACTCAGATGTTAAAATTATATATAAAAGAGGAAGCTATAAGGGTGATGGTTTGTAAAATTTGGATTCAGTCAAAAGGCCACTTAAGGATCTAGAAGGCCACATATGGCTTTAAGGTGTCAGGTTTCCTACTCCTGGCTTAGACAATCACTTCTAAAGTAGACACCTAAGATGTTACCCTTGATCCACTGAGTATGTAAGAACACATATTATTTTATTCTCACAATGTACATCTGAAAAAGTCCTCTACCTCTCTGTAGCGTAACAGGAAGATTGCTTGGATTGGCTGCAAAAGTTAATCATTCCCTCTGGGATTGATTTAAACCAAGAGGATAGCATAGAACTCTAAAAATTCAAATAAATACCTGGCAATTGAGAGGTCATAGTGTTTTAACTAAAGCCTTGAGAAAGAAATGATTAGGGGAGGGAAAAGGAGCTCTTAGCCTGGGCTCTGGTCTTAATGTCCCCTCAACTCTTGACCAGAGGAACTTCAGGAATTTTAATGAGTTCGGAGGAGTTAGACTTTTTCATCAGTATACTAGGAGCACCCTCAGGGAAGCAAACACTGGTGGCAAAGTCTGAATGGGGAGCAAAGAATGAACTGGAGAAGATCAAGAGAGGAAGATTCATGGCTTTGCCAAGAGCCTGACAGGAAAAACAAAAACAGATTGCATCATACCTGAGGGGAACATTGCAAAGACTAAAGCAAATGAACTCTCAGGAGCTATGAAGTATCCTTTGCCATATGCACAAGCTTGAATCCACTTTTCCTTAGATTCTGTATTGGTGGTAGAGTGAGTCATTGAGATGCTTGTACCAACTGCAATGCCCTTACAAATATTCTTTTATAAATGCTAATTTAGCTTGATTGGCTAATTGACGTCAGTTAATAATCATGGGAACACACTGGTGAGGGCTTCTAACATATAATATCAGAAAAGACAATCCCTAAGCCTTCAGGTTACCCCTAGAGTCCTCAAGGGACCTAATGACATTGCTCTGGGACCTTAGTTGCCAGTTGTTGAGTAGAGGTTAAGAGATGGAGCCCAAAGAATGCATTAAAGAAGTAAGGACAAGCAATCAAAGATGTCTATAAAAGAATACCATGATTCTATTAGATTGTGGTCTGTCTTTCGTTCTCAAAGATGACCATGACTTCAGGAAGGTGGTACCATGACTTGCAGATGAATTGGAGGAAGAACTGGACAAAGTCACCAGACTCACTTTCTGCTCCAGAGTCATCTGGGTTCAGTATATTTTAATGGCTGAATCCTATAAGATTACTATAGTTTCAAAACACTAAAATCCATAATTAAGGAGCTAGAATGATGGACTGAAGGAAATAAATTTAAATTAATTTGTTTATTAAATTAGTTAAATTATTATGTAATTATTTCTAAATACATGTAATTATTGCTAAATTTATTTATTTAAATATAAATTTATTATTAAATTTATTTAAATTGAAATTTAAAAAGAATAGGTTAGACATAATGTCATATATGTACAGTCTTTGTTAATGGGAAGGCAAAGACCAGATTCACTTGAATTTGTGAGTTTTGTGCTGCAGCATGGTTAAAACCAATTCCAGGTCTTCACTGAGTCCCATTACTCATACAGTAAGCCCTAGGGAGGAGGGTACGTGTGGGTGGCTGCCTAAGGTGGGCAGGTAGACACCAGCTGAGTTCAGAAACAGAACAAGTTTAGTAGTGCTGTTGGGTCTGTAAGTGACAACTATAATCCAGTCTGGGAAAGATAAAGAGGCCCAATTTTAATAACAGTATTTCAAGTGATGGTGATGATGGCAGATAAAAAATATGAAATTCTAGACACTTGAATTCTAAAATCAACTTCAAAAATACAAGATGAGTGAGGTGAGTTGAGGATATATAACTATCCCTACATAAAAAGACTTAGACTTTTCATTTACCAAAAGTCAAACTGAATCAATAGTCTGATGACAACCAACCAAACAAACAAAAAAAGCTGTTACTGTCCTAAAATGTATTATGAATGGCACAACATCCAGTATAGGGAAAGTCTCTGTCAGAATACATCTAGGCTACTATGTTCAATTCTGGACACTTCCTTTTAGTAAAATCAAATACTAGAGAATGTCCAAAAGAAGTTGACAAGGATGTTGGTAGAACTAAAAAATGTCCCATACAGGAATTTACCCCAATTGCTGGCTCTTCCCTCCAAATATATTTATGTATGTTTTTTATTTATTTATCCAGGTACATGTCACTTCCCTTCCTCACCACTTCCATTCCCCAGTAGAATATAACTTTCTATATACCAGAGACATTTTTTCTTTTTGTCCTCATATCCCTCCCACTTAACATAGTGGCTACCTTATCAATTAATATATGGTGGATGCTTAATACATGTTCACTGATTTTCATTAAATCCCTGAGACAGCTTCAGTCCTTAACAGGCTACAGTGCATTATCAAGTAATTTGGTGAAATTTCACAACTAATATACATTACAGATATTCTCATAAGATTTATCCAAATAACATTAGGCAATTTTCAATAATTAAAGGTTTTAAATGTTTGTTGATATAATTTCTTCAAAGCTTTTTAATTTTATGTAGTCAAAAAATTACGTTTCACAAGTTTTTACAATAATCTGTATCCCCTAACTGGTTAAGAATTTTCACATATTCACAGCTGCAAAAGAGATTTCTTTCCATTCTCAGATTGTTTTTTCAAAGAAGTGACTTTTTTCATTTGTTGTTATACATTTAGAATTTAATGTGATGGGTGATATATTATTCTAGCCTAAAATTTTAGCAAAACAGCTTTACTGTTTTCCAAGCAATTCTTGTCAAACAGGGAGAGAAATGGCTATTTCAACAGGGGCGTAAGGAAATTATCGAAGTACTATATTCAACTTCCTTTGAAGTGGAGATGGTGGTGGATTGGCCACATCCAAGAGAACCTACGCAGGAAGCTCCAGTTTATCTACAAATATTTGGCAAATAACTGTCAAAAGAATATAGACCTTAACAACATTTATGTTATTGACATCTATATGATATAATATATACATTAGAAAGGTACCACAGCAGGAGTATATTTTTTATCTCTCTTGGAGAGTTTTGGGGTTTTTGTCTGGTTTGCATTTTTAATGCTAAAAGAAAGCTCCCAAGGATGCTGTGTGAACTTTCTTGCCCTTAAAGGAAGACATTTGGCAAGACCAGATATTTTGAGTGTTCTCTTTATTTTTTCAACTGAATGACTCCAGGATCATTGTCTGAAAAATCTCTATTGAGAGATAATGTGTTTTATAATATAGTTTAGCTTTTACATGTATTAAAAACAACTATAACAAATATGCACAGGTTATATATGTTAGTTGTATATATTCCGTCCAACTAAATGTTTGTTTTGCAATATTTTGTTGATGAAAGGTCTAACACCACCCCAGGAGACCAGCTGAAAAGAAAAAAATAATGCTCACACTAAATGTGTTAGTCTGAAAATGCTCAATAGTACATGGCGATTCCCAGTAGAATATTAAATGGTTTCATTCCAAATCCATGGAAAATTGTGCTTTGCTTTATAATTTCTGCAGGCATGGCCCTAAATGCCTGAATCCTTATTTGAAAACCTTTTCATTTTTTAAAATATTGGGTTTCCCCATCTCACCCAGGCTAGAAGTTCAGGACCACTCACAGATCTGGTCCCACTATTGATCTGCACAGGAATTTTTGACCCTTTTGACCTGGGCAAATTCATTCCTCTTTAGTCAATAACCTGGAGGATTTTTGCTCCCCAGGCTCACCCTATTGATACTGAACTTAGTGTAGACAACAGATTGGCATAGCTCCCTGCAGCAAAACTTCTGAGACCAAGAGATTTACTAGCTTCCCTAATACCTGGGAATACAAGCATGGGCTCTCATATCCAATTGCATTGAAAATATTAAAATAAATAGAGACCATTCCCAAACCACTCTGTATAAACCCATAAATAGTGGGGGAAAGTGTCTAGACCTAATGGACTTTATTCAATACTTTGATGGATTGGTATCCTCATTGATGAGGCTATTTCATTTATTGGTATAGACACCGGTGTAGCACCTGGGGCAGCCCCACACTTTGGGCACCAGAGAAGCCACCCCAGATTCAAAGAACTCGATAGATCATTACCCATTCAAAACCCCTCAAGACTCACCAGCAATTTATTTTTACCAGATTTCCAGAAAACGCAATAGACCAAAACAAAAGATATTTGATCTAACAGCATAGCCAGACAGTGATTTCTAGACAGTGATTATGGTTGGAGCATAGGTCACAGAAGACAAGACCACCCCAGTCTGATGCTTTGAGAAAAAGCAATTCCAAAAGTAGGTTGAAGAGGAAAGGAAAAGCGGAGTATAGTAGTGGGGTAAGATCTATGTGGCAGAACATAGGCCTGAAGGGAGGCTTGGGACAAAGATTCATGGGAATACATAGAATGGGGTTGTGGAAGGACCACAGTTGAGAGGTTAGGGGCACTCTTAGGCAAAGGCTCAGTTGTTTCACCTTAGCTATTCTACCCTCGCTCTTCTTATAAGAACCTCCTCCCCATTCCAGCTTTTTTTTTTCTTTACATAAGCATTCTAAGTTGAACCAAAATAGAAGGATTTGGGACTCCTGTGAAATTCTCCTAGACTGGTATCTTGCTTGTAGCCAACTCTCCTTCACCTCATCTGCCAGGCCCTCCTTGTCTCTCCCAGCTTTGGATTCACAGTCGAAGGGCGTCAGTGTATTTGCTGTACTACAGTGAAGATGCAAACACATTTTCAATAATGAACATATGGGAAAGGAGTTAAAACCAGTTCCAATTCTTTCCCAGTCATATTACTGGCTGTAACAGCAAAGAAGGAAGGAGAGAGTTGAGATAAGAGGGGTATATATGCCTGATTGCAGTTTTGAATTTTTCAATATTACTTTTACTATTCTCTGTACTCATTCACGGTTCATACCTGATGTTCCTGTTATCTTTTTATCCTGTAGCTCTCAGCTAAACTTAAAGAAAATTCTTACGTACTAGTGAATGATCTAAGTTTACATTTTTAGGACAAAGGGTGGGTATTTTTGTAAACCTTGTCCTAATCTCAGTAACAGTTCATCTAGTTTAATGTAATTACCAAATTTTTGATGCAAAAATAACAATATATTTAAAAGTCTTCCCCCCAACACACAATCAAGTTACTTATCTGCATGTCAACCAAGGAACTGATATTCTTAAACTCCAGTGTTCCAAGAGATCTTGAAGAGCCCTCTAGTCATTAGGAGGATGTACATTCACTTATATCCTTCAGTGATGTCTCAGATACAATTGTGGAAATTGGTAGTTAAATACAGAGGTAATAAACAGAAATAGTATTATTGTTGACTATGTAGAGAATAACTAACAGTCATCAGAAACCTCTATGAGGTTGACCCATGTAGAAAATTGAAAATAATCGATTTGGTGAGGATATATCTTTCCAAATAAAAATAGTGAAAATCTGACCTTTGCTCTAGCAATAGTAGACCCTTCTAGACAGAATAGAAGGCAATCTTCATAATACTCACATTCATATAGCACTTTAAAGTTTTTAGAGTACTTAAAATGTACTCTTTTTAACTCACAACCATCTTGTGATGTAGCTACTATATATTATTGTATCCATTTTACAGAGGAAAAGAAAGACTGTGATTCATAATGCTTAAGTGATTTGCCCAAGGTCACACAGTTAGCAGGATTTCAATATAGGTCTTTTTGACAGCAAGTCGAGAGCCATGCCTGGTTGACTCCCTAGAAGGATATATAATAATCATTTTCTTCTGCCAGTTGGCATTATCTTTCATATATGTATATGGATATATGCATATATATTATATGTATGTGTGCCTGTATAAAGTGAGCTGTTTTCAACAAGCCACATGAAAGAAGGGACATGCATGTCAGATCTAATTAATCAGTCAGCAAGCATCTATTAAACACTGTGTTAGGCACTGAGGATGCAAACGAACCAACAAGCATTTCAACTGGCAGGGTTCAGAAGTGGTGGGAATTCCTTCAGAGATCTAAGTCCTGTCCTACATATCCATTGGGTACTCAAATTCTAGTTGATTATCTCTGTGAGTTTAAAAGGGCTATTTCATTACAAAGAACTCCCTCTCCACACATCAATTTCCTTTCTAATTTTGCATAAGACCCGAGTATCTTCTGTCTTTTGTCAGGGTATGAACAGATACTATTGTAAACTATAATCATTATACATGGCTGTACATAGCATATCTCTAGTCAGATTGAAGGGAAAGGTATTTTAAATGTGGGGTTTCATCACTTAAGTTATGTAAGAAGGAACTTCAATGGCTTGGTTACATTCACTGTGCAGAAAGTTGGGATGTGAAACTCCCAATTCTGGAGTCAATATTCTTTAGTAAGCTACACATTCCTTCAGGCTGCTTTTAACTCTTAGTAAGTGTCCCATGAATTGACCTAAAATGGAATGAGTCTTTTGCAAATGGTCTGTGAATTAATAAGCAGTCTGGGCTCCCATATGTCAAGATCATAACATCTCTTTTTCAAGGATAATGCCTGGATTGAATCTCTTTTTCCTTTCCTTCTTTTTCTTCCTTTTCATTTTGTGTTCCTTCTTACTTTTCCTTTCTGCTATTGCCATTCTCAATCCAAAAACAATTTTAACATCCTACTCCCCATAACTATAAGGAAAAGAGGATCCCTCTAGGATTCTAGATTTAGAGCTAAAAAGGCAATTAGATTCTATCTGGACCTACCTCATTATACAAGAATTGTAAACTGTATCAAGATAGCATAAGAGGTTCAGAAATGCTAAGTGACATATATCCAAGGTCACACAGGTAATAAATGGTGGCATTGAGCTTTGAACCCCAGTACTCGGACTCCAAATCCATCACTCTTCTGTATCGCACTGCTTTCACAGTGGAAAAGTTTTTTCGAATACTAAGTTATATTTATGTGGCAGCTGTCTCTGCATACTTAATGATACTTTCTTGAAATGATGAAATTTACTTTCACAGGTCTTTTGTGTCTACATGATGCTTTTTGAATTAGACATTATGACATAGCTATTCAGGGAATGTTTTGCCTCTTTCTAAAGGTTGCATGTTGGACAGTGCTTCCATAGACCAGTGATGCACCTAATGTATTGAGTGGGGAGAGGAGTATAAGGGCAATAGGATTGTTTGGAGGCAACTACCTTGAACACTTGGGGCTAGGGGTAGGATGCCAATGCATCAGCTCCAAGGCCCTTCTGGGATTGGATATGTAATACCAAGTTATTTCACACCATTAAATCTCTCCTAGGGGGGAAAAATCTGTCTTCCCCAATTCTCCAAACTGTTTCTTCTGTCTAGAAGCCAGAGCTAGGATTGGCCAACCCAGCCAAAGAGGTTTTTGGCTACAAACATGGTAATGGAGTTCTGTAGAAAATCTCTATTGACAGTCAGGACAGTCTGGATTTTAACTATTGATTTCATTTATCATAGAAGCACATACCCATTTCACTCAATATGTGATGTCACAACCTTTCCACCATGTTTCCAAAAAAAAAGAACAGATCGTTTTAATCTGGGAAGTCAGTTTGGAATAGTAGAAATAACGGCAGATAGTCAGGAGACCTGGTTTCTAGTCTTATTTCTACCATCATCTCTGCTTCTTTAAGCGTCAGCTCATCTCTCTGCCCCTCAAGCTTCTTTACCTGTCAAATGAGGTGGTTATGTTATTTTATATTATGTTAATTATATTATATTACACTAATTATATTATATTATAATTTTTCATGGCTCTGAAACATTTTAAAATTTGTACTCTTAAATAATACTATCGTTAGTCAGTGACTCCTGCTACTGATCCCCAGTAGAATCTTCCTTTATAACAAAGAAGTGGAGTTAAGCAAAATAAATCATCACTTTAGCCATTTCTGACAACACATGCCTTATTTTGAGCCTCTACTCCACTAATTTTCTGCCAACGGCAGGGAGATATGTTTCACTATCAATCTTCAGAAATCATGATAGATCACCACAAAAATCAGAATTCTTATATCTTTCATGTTCTGTGCCTCAGTCCCACTCTCCTTCATGTTATTGTTGTCATTGTCTAAATTGTTCTCCTTCTGCTTATCACTTTCTCCATAAGTTTGTGCAAATCTTCCTAAATTTTTCTGAACTCTTTGTATTTTTCATGCCTCACAGAATATCAACATTCCGTTACACTGAAACCGAACATAATTTGCTTCTCAGCTGATAAATACCCTCTTTTCTTTCTTTTATTATTTTTTGCTACCAAAAAAAGGGATGTTTTAAATATTTTGTTATATATGAGACTTCCTTGTCTGTCTTTGACCTCGTCTGGCTTGGAAACTTGATGTAAGAGTATGCATAGGATTTTATAATCACAACTAGACCCTCACTATATCAAAACAATCCTTCTCTTCCTCCATAATGTATTCCTTATTCTACTCAGCATAGAAGAACTTCTAATTTTTTCTCTCTTGTCAAGAGCCATATATCGTCACTTCAAATGTCACCAAGAAATCTGATGGTATTCCTTAGAGTCCCCTTTTCTCCCCACTCCTCATCTCATCTTCTTCTAGCATTGTCTCTTACTATATCTTCATCCCATTTTCTGGGGATGAGTTAACCCTTCTGCTCACCAAGGCCAGCCTCTTTGCATGCATCTTTGATCCCTTCTCCTCCCACTTTTTTCTCTAACAGATTAACCCCACTATCATTTCAGTCTCTCCCTATTCCTTCTCCTTCTTACAAAGATACTCAAGTCTCCTCCATTCTAAAAATAAAACAAAAACTCTACCCTGACCAGATTCTTCCATGACCACCAGGACACCAGGTATGGATCTATAGCACCCCTTCCCTTCTTATCTATTTGAAAATGCCATCTACAACTGGTAGCTCTACTTCGCTCACTCTCCTCTGAACCTTCAGCAATCCTACTTCTGACTTCATTCCACAGAAACAGTTCACTCCAAACTTACCCAAGATCCCTTAACTGACCAATTGAATGTCTTTTTTTTTTGATCCTCTATTTTTCTTGATTACAGATGTCAATATTGTTGACCACCCTCCCCTCCTGGATACCCTCTCTTCTCTAGTTTTTCATGACTCCATTCTCTCCTGCTTTTCTTCTTTCCTCTACAATCATTTCTTAGGCTCCTTTGATAAAACTTCATCCATGTCATATCCACTAACGAGCTATTACCTCTGGTTTCAGGGCTTGCTGAGTCCTCTTCAGGGCTTCTTGTTTATCTTTAGTGGCAACCTGGTACTCAACTGTAAGGCACTTTAACAATCAGCCAAGCCTTGATTAAAAAAAACAAAAACCTTCTTGGCAGACAGGCTAAGCCAGGTTGAGGGTAACTGACAGACCTTGAGCCCATCAGTGAGTTAGAGGTGTTCCCCAAGCATGTGATGACTTCCCTGGGCATAATGGGTGGATGAGAACACTTTATTCCAAAGGCCACAAAGGCATCTGAAGCAGGCAGGATGTAGCACTTAGAGTTTGGTCAGACATTTAATTCGTTGTGCTTATCCGCTGCATCCTGGGTTGCTGCCGGTTGTCCTGGCTGTTATCTGGACTTTGATAACTCTGGAAGAAAGAGTGATGTTGGTGGCATTGCCTTGCTTAAATACAATTCATACATGAATCAAAACATCACCCCATGATGTCACTGGTCCTCTTCAAAAATGAAGGACAAACTGCAACTCTCGCTTGGTGATCTCATTAACATCCATAGGTTCAACTGTCATTGCTATACAGATGATTCTCACATCTATTCTTTAGTCCTAGTCTTTCTCCTGAGCTCCAGTCCCACATCGTCAGTGCCTTTTAAACATTTAGACTGGAAGTCCTACAGGTATTGGATGCTCATCATTTTCAAAGCAGAATTTGTTATCTTTTCTCCTCCAATCCCTCCCATCTATTGAGGGCACCACCATCCTTTCAATCACTCATATTTGTAATTTCTTCACCCTTGACTATTCTGTCTCTTACCCAATATGCTAAATTTTACTGCAAGAACAAGGCAAATAAAATGATAAAAGGCTCTGAGTTTATGTCACATGGGGATTAGTTGAAGGAAGTGAGATTGTTTGGTCATTTAGCCTGGGGTTGGGGGCAGGATAGTAGAGGGGGAAGGGAAGTGGTAGGAGAGGAAGGACATTGTGGTTATCTTTAAGTATATGGATGGTTTTCACCTCTGTTTGGTCCTCGAGTACATAAAAAGGATCCAAGGAAGTGATGAGGGGGGCAAACTTAGAGTTTAGATCAGAATACACTTCTTAAGACATAGTTATCCGAAAGTAGAGTAGGTGGTTTCACTAAAGTCTAGTTAAACACTTCTTTGGTATGTGATAAAGGGGATTATTTTTTCAACTATAGGTTGGACTAGATAGCCTACTCTGAAATTCTCTGATTTTATGATTCTAGTGCACTAGATGTAGTTATATTAGGGTCTGAAGAAACATCTATGAGAGAGAATTGAAAGCTGAGGATACCACAGAGATGCCAAACATTCTTTCAAGATCTATTATAGGGTCAAGCTTCACTTCCATAACTTTCGAAATGATTTTTGCAAGGCTGATTTTGAAGCTCTCTCTGTGTGTGCCAGCAAAGCAGTCTAAGGAGCTGTGAATTCCTTATTCCAAGCAGACTTTTCTTCAGGGAGGACTGAAGCTGTAAGTGTCTGACGTTTTCATATCAACCTCCAGAAAATTTTCTCTCAAAGGACAGGCTTTCGAAAGACCTAATTGAAATCTCTACCTTGTTTATTACTTTTATTAATTAACATATAAAGGCTGAAGGTCTGGAATGTGCTAAATAGGCATAGATTCTCCTGCCTAGAAAGAAAATTTAAGTTCATTTTTACAAAAGCCCACACTTTTCTAGCTGAATGGAAGCCCACATTCCTGTGGGCTGAAGTGGTTATACTTCTTCCAATGAAACAATATGTAACCAGTATAGAAGGACATCTGGGGAAAAGCTAATGTGTGTCATCAGCTGTAATACATGTACAGAGTGGATGTTTGGGCATGGATTTTCAGGAAAGAGACCTTTCAATTCTGATTCTGGGAGAAGGATTTTCAGCCACAATCAGTCCATGTGGATGAAGGTCAGTAAATCACCTAAAAAGTGTGTCATCTAGTCATTCATTTCTTCATTCATTTGACCACTTGTCAGCAATACTACAGAAGGAATTCTTGATCCAGCACAGGTTGGGCTCAATGGTCTCTGAGGTCTCTACTAACTCGAAGAGCCTATGGTTCTTTAAAAATATTCTTCAAGCACTTCTTACGAGCTTACCTAATCAATATTCATTTCCTTATGTTGGCATTCCTGGTCTTCCATTACAGTCAGCTTCCTGTCATTCCCCTGACCCCACTCTACTTCTGCCTCAAATCCTTTTCTCCAGATGCTTCCCTGGGACCATACTATGCTGATATGGAAGAGTTGGAACCAGCCTCAAACCCACAATGTGGCATCTAGCAATCTTCTTGCCCAACCTTCACATTCACACTCCACCTTCTTCTACTTTTTGTTCTAGAAACAGTAATCATATCCACAGTAGTCATGGTAAGCTCCTTCAGGGTTGAGATTAGTTTATTCTTTCTGCTTATATTCTTAATACCACTAGGACCTACCACAATGCTCAGCATGGAGTAGGTCCATAGAAAATGTTCACTGATTGATTAATTCCTGGGGAAAAAGCATATAAATTGATTGTTCTGAAATCCCAGACCAAAACACTCCTCCCTAGCCAATACTTCCATTCTTTCTATTAAATTATGAGTTCCTCATGGACAGAAACTAGCTCATTTCTTATATTATATCTTTAAACCTTAATACAGTGCCTGGTATACTAAAAGCTCATGCTTTCTCTTTCTTCTCTCTGTCTCTCTCTGTCTTTGTCTCTGTGTGTGTCTATCTCTCTGTCTCTGTTTCTGATTTCTTTCACTGTCCCTTCCCTCTCACCCTTCTTTTTTCCTTTTTTATCCTTCCTTCTTCCTTCTTGACTTTCTCCCTCCTTCCCTCTTCTCCTCTTTTCCTTCCTCTTCTTCTTCCTTCCTTCTTTCCTTTGGATTCCTTCTTTCTTTCTACCTTACAATCCAGCTAAACTTAATTATTTAATATTCCCTGAACATATCTAGTGCTTATTAACCTCTATTTGTAATTTTCTTCTCTCATTTTACAGATGAATAAGCTGAGTCAAACAGAGTTAAGAGACTTCCCCAGGGTCTTACTGGATGTATACTAGTAAATGTCTAAGGCCAGGTTTGAACTCAGAAAGATAAATCTTCCTGACGCCAGGCCTGGTGCTCTATCCACCTCACCACCTGGATATCCATGACTGGTAAAAAACTTCCAATTAATTCATTCACGCAAAGTGCATAATAATGCCCCCAGTTCTATGTGCCTGTTTACCTATGCTAATGACATTCACTTTGTCCAGAATGTCCTCCCTATCTCTTTACTTGTTGAACTTCTACACATCTTTTCGAAGCTTTCCCAAATGCCATCTCCTCCCAGCTAGAAGTGAGTTCTTCTTCTGACCTCCAAGGTTTTATTTGCTATGTATTTATTCTATTGTGTCTTGAATTACACAGCTTATAGTCCCTACTGAATTGTACCCCTGGATGTCAGGAACTGAGTTGTAGTCATGTCTATATCCACTGAGAGCAGCATAGTATATCAAACAAGTGTTGAATTTGGAATCTGGAATACCTGAGCTCAAATCCTACTTCAGGCACTTTATGAGTTACCTGGTCCTGGTCAAATAACTTATCCTCTCAGATCCTCAGACAACTCTACAATACTGTAATACACATGAGATGCTGTGCTTTGGGGAGCCAGTCCACAAGTCCTTGACATACTGATATAGAGACAGAACTAGGAACCCTGCTATGCCCTTTGCTTGAGTTAACTAATTGGAAGGTACTTTGCTAGACACAGATATCCAGGGGGTACAGCGGATAGACTGCCAAGCCTAGAGTCAGGAGTTCAAGTCTGGTCTAAGCACACAGCCAGTAAGACCCTAGACAAGTCACTTAACTGTTTGTCTCAGTTTACTCATCTGTAAAATGAACTAGAGAAAGAAATGGCAAACTACTGTGGTATCTTTGCCATGAAAACCACAAAGGGGTTCACAAGGAATCAGATACTACTGAAACAATTGAACAACAACTTTGTTTATCACTATGGGGGATACAGGTCAATCAGTCACTAAATAAGTATTAAGCACTTACTGTGTGCCAGGAACTGTGCTAATTGCTGAATACAGTTATGTATGCAGAACTTAAAATGGGGAAGATATTATACACATTGCCTTCCCCTTAGGGTTGTTGTAAGTAAAGTACTTTGCAAAGAGGAAAATGTTATATAGCTATCATCTATTTATAGCTACCTAGTATGAGAAATATAATATAATAACCACAGCATAACATAGTGTTTAAGAAATGGCAGGTTAGCCAGATGGGCCAATGGATAGAGGGCTGGGCCTGGAGTCAAGAAGTCCTGAATTCAAACCTGAACTCAGACACTTCCTAGTTGTATGACCCTGGGCAAATCACTTAACTTCTGTTTGCCTCAGTTTCCTCATCTATAAAATGGGGGTAATCATAGAACCCAACCTCCTGGATTGTTGTGAGGATAAATGAGATGATCATTGTAAAGTGTTAGTATAGTACTTGCCACATAGTAAGTGCTGTATAAATGTTGTCTAGTAGTAATAGGAGGAGGAGGAGGAGAAGTAAGTTCTCTATTAATGATATGAAGAATCCTTGTTGGAGGAAATTGCAGAGAGAGAGAGAGAGAGAAGAGGAGAGAAGAGGGTGGGAGAGAGAGGGAGGGAGGGAGAGAGAGGGAGAGAGAGAGAGCCAGCCTATAAGTATGCTTGAAATGTAATGATCACAAGACTTCCTTTGGGGACATGGCATGTGAGTTGAGCCTTTCCAGGGAGGTTCTTATAGATTTTGATAGGTGGTAATAAAAAGGAGAACATCCAAAGTAAAGAGTATGACATGGTTCAAGGCAAGAAAGCAGGGGATTCTATTTAAGGGGTGTTCAATGATGATGAGAAGATTAATTGGTTTGACAGAAGCAAATGGCATGTGTTTGTGGGTTGGTGGAAATAAGAGTTGGAAAGAAACACTGCAGCCAAATTCTGGATTGTTTTGTGTGTCAAGATAAGGAAGTTATACTTCTGGAAAAAGTACTGACTCTCAGGTCAGAGAGGGTGGGTTCAAATCCCACCTCTGATATTACCTGGGTGTTCTAGGACAAATAATCTAGCCTCCCTGGGATTCAGTTTCCACATATGTAAAATGATAAGACTTGGACTAGATTTCTGAGTTCTATTCTATGTCTAGATCTATGATTCTTTGGTCCTTTTAGGGAATGGAGAGCCACTTCAGGATTTTAACGTGGGACTGAGAAATATTATGAAACTGAAACTACTGATCACTACAATAGCATGGTATGCTGCGTAGAAGATAGGTGATCTACTAGAAGGAGGCTCCAAAAGCCTAGCCATGAGATAATAAAAATTCCAAATTGGAGAATGGGGTAGAATCGGGATAAAAAGGGATGAATATAAGAAATCATTACATACATATACATTCAAGATATAGTTAATGCATAGCATGTTCTGGCCTGGAACTGTGAGACAATCACGCCTGTAATAAATGCCTTCTCAGGATTGTTTGGTCAATCCTCTCCAACAGATCAACAAGAAAATGTAGATCATCAGTGAAAAAGAGCCATGACCCTGAGGTGGCAATAGATTGACAAGAAATTCAGTGTCCAAACTTCTGTTGTCAATGGACATGGTAGAAAACAAACTCCCCTGTGAATATTTGTGAGGCAATCTCTGTAGCCCATTTAAAAGCCAATTCTCTTATTTCTGATTCAATTTGCACGGATGTATCTTTCAGTTTTCGATTAAAGGCATTTACTAGAAAAACAAAGATTGATTGCATTTTGTTTTTATCTTTTTACTCTAGGAATTGAGTTGGCTTGCTACTCAAAGGAAAGATGGGCTGGTCACATGGTGAAAGTGAGGGATGACAAAAGGACAGACTGCATTCTCTATTGATATCCTCATGGTATTGAAAGAATGAGAGGAGAGACCACAGTGTATTAGATGGACTACTCCCACCCCCACATATGGGGGTATATGAACAATCAGTCAACAATGGCCTTCTCTGAATTTCTCTAGTACTTTCTGTGCCATCGGTTGGACACATTCTAGTTTTTTCCCCATTCTTACCATTTTCGAAATGTGTTTATGTGCACCACTTTCTTGAAGGGAGGGACCATATTTCACATGATACTATGTTCTGCACAGAACCTGTCAGCAATTGCTTGCTCACAGTCCTGGGGTAGTGAGGATGAAGGAAAGTTTTGTGGGAAAAGCAGGACCGAACCTGGACCTGAAAGAAAGGTAGTAGCATTATAAAAGCAGAAAGGAGACAGGAAGGAAGAAATCCTAGGGAAGGAGACTTGGTGCGAAAAAATCGGGATAACCTCATAAAGGTGCATTACACAAAGAAGTATGGAAAGACTTACATGAACTGATACCAACTGAAGTAACCAAAGAAAAACAAGAACCACAATAACTACAACAGCGTAGATGGAAAAAACCACTGCAAAACAGACGAAAATGAGTTTGTGACTTTGCAAAGAAGCTTGGCTTCAGGTAAGAGACGGAAGACACTTCCACTCCTATTCTTTTGCATTGGAGTGAGGTCCATAAGACTGAAATGTTGCGTATTATGGCAGAGGGTTTTTTCAATGCCTTGATCAAAATTTTCTGTTTTTTTTCTTCTTGTTTTCCTTTTTTTATCTTTAAAACAATCTTTGATATAAAAGAAGGTCTATCTGGGAGGGGGAAAGAAAGGGACTCAGGGAAATTTAGGCTATGTAAAAACAAAAGGAAAGATGGGTTAAACGTGCTCAGTGGCAATAATGGAAAGAATCCAAACTATTATTTTAAATTTCTATTTTAATAGAGCAAGGCAGAGAGGTGTAGTGAACAAGAAAACTGGATTTTAGAGTCAGAGGATTTGGATTCAAGTCTTGATCCTAGAATTTGGGTAACCTTTAGCAAGTCATTTAATCTCTTTGGGACTTCATTTCCTTATTTATAAAATGAAGAGGTTCAATTAATTAATTTCTAAGGCCCCTTCCAGTGCTAAATCCTAAGATCTAAGCTATAGTTCCAATTAGTTTAATTTTTTTAAATACTGATAATAAAACTAACATTTATATGGCTCTTTGAGGTTTACAAAGAACATTACAAATATTATTTTATCCTTACAACAACCCTGGAAACTAAGTGCCCTCCTTATCTCTATTTTACAGATAGGGAAACTGAGCCCAAGAAAGCTTAAATAACATGCCCAGGATCACGTAGCTCGTAAGTGGCTAAATATGGACTTGAACTCAAGCCTTTCTGACTCCAGGTCCATCATTCCATCCACTTGCACCACTTAATTATTGTATAGCAATAATAAATATGCTTCTGTAAATGGGGAAAGTATTTGGGTAGTATTATAGTAGACAGCATAATAACAACCAGCATTTTTTTTCTCCCTGATGCTATTCACTGTATATTAAATACTTGAAAAGCATCATTATTGTTTACAAAGTAATATCTACGTATCTATATATGTGTATATAGACACATCTATATACACATATATTTGGAGGCAGCAAGATGGCTCAGGGGATAGAGCAATGGGTCTAGAGTCAGAAAGACCCGAGTTCAAATCTGGCCTCAGACACTTACTAGTTGTGTGACCCTGAGCAAGTCATTTAACCCCTGTTTGTCTTAAGCCACTGGAGAAAGAAATGGCAAGCCATTCCTTGCCAAGTAGACCCTGATGACAGTATTAACATGCCATGGTCCACATGGTCACAATGAGTTGGACGTGACTGAACAATAACATCTATCTATCATCTTATTTGACTATCTCAACAACATTTTAAAATAGGTATGTTGGGTATTATTGTTTCTCTCTATGAGAAAACCGAGGCTCTGGGAGGTCAAGAAGCTTCTCTTTTTTCATATGAGCAAACTATTGTATATAATTAAGACGGGTTCAAATCTTGCATCTGATATTTTTAAAGCAGTGTGAGCATACCCAAGTCACTTAATCGTGTTGTGTCTTGAATGAATCTCTAAGACTAAATGTTATAGAAAAATTGGGATCGGTTCTTTCATATATTTCTCTAAGTAGCTGAAGCAACACTTGAATATAAATTCTCTGATTGTTAATTTCAGGTCTTGAAATCTTAAACTACAATGAAGTAGAAATATCTGAGAAAAAGAATTTCCATCCTTTCCTCCTTGGGATCTCTCTGTGATTTGAAGATATCTTTTCTTTACTTTCATCCAGTTTCCTTCCCTCCACTAATGAGGAATTAGCCTAGATCACCAGATTAAAAGTTTGACATCATAAAAAAGAAAAAGTTTGACTTCCATAAAATCCAACTCTGGTCAAACATTCATGACTTTCATAATTAGGCTGGATCCCGTGCATTATCTGATTGCCTTCAGAGACACAGGATCCCATCTTCCCTCTGTATCCTCCTCCCTGTTGGTATGCTTGCTTGCGGCTCTCTCTCTCTCTCTCTCTTGCTCGCTCTCATTGACGTGGCACCTACAGAACAAATTACCTTCTTCGTCTGAGGCCTGCTTTCTCACAGTGGGACTTTTGATTTGAACAAACCTGAAGATGTCAGGATGTATAAACACTTGGGGAAAGATATGTTTCATAACGGTTACTGCTCTTGAAAATTATACACTACTTCCAAAATGCTTTGCCACATTTTAAAGTGTAATTATACCCTTCTTCTTAATGACTGACGGGGCATATGTTTACACATGTTTTAGCTGACTTATGACAGTACACAGCAGTGCATTGTACAATTGGTAGCAACATCTAAAACACGAAGGGGATGTCTGAATTCATTTGTTAAAATTGCCCAAAGATTTCTGGAATAAATAATGCACAAAATACCATTCAAGATCTTTTTTATTTCTTTTATCTTTGCTTCGGTGAGGGGTGGGATGGAGGAGCGGCCAATTCACACGTGATTCCATTGATATAAGGAACTTCTTGTGAGAAAATTCCCTCTACCGATTCAGATCAGTCACTATTCTGTAACTTTTGGTTTTCTATAGAGTTGCTTGAGGCACTGAGAGTTTTAATTACTCCTTCAAGCTCCCATAGCCAATATAGATCAAAGGTGGAGTTAAACCTAGGTTTTCTTGACACCAACCTTAAAACCTCCCTCCTCTCCATTCATCTTTGCATAATAAATTGCATTGGCTTTTCCTGCTTTAGTCTGTATCACTCTTAGCTTAGCTACTCTGATCTTAATTTTCTTATTTCAGGATTTCTTGTCTGTTTATTTTTGAGGCAAATTTTTTAAAGGAAACTCTAGGAAGCATTTTTTTTTTTGATGGAAGGAAGAAAGATTGGAAGGAAAGAAGGAAGAAAGAAATATTATTGGCAATTCTTATATAAAACTACACAGAAGAATTCAGCAGCATTATATGTGTGAGCTGATCAAAAAGTTCAGAGGCAATTAGGTAGACCAGTGAACAGAGTGCTGGGCCTACAGTTACAAAAACCTGAGTCCCAATTTGGCTCCAGCCACTATCTAGGTGACCCTGGATAAGTCGCTTTGCCTCAGTTTCTTCTTCTGTTAAAAGGGGATAATAATAATAATAATAGCATCTGGAGGTAATTGATAAATGTTTGTTTCCTTCTTTCCTTCTTAGAACAGTTGCTTTGCTATAACATTTAGTTTCTCTTTATTTATCCTTCAGCACATTTTGAAGGAATTGCATTATCCCAACTCACCTGTGCCTTCTCGTTTGGTTGTATCTGGGCTTTCCATTGTTTTTCCCTTACTCTCACCACAAGACTGGCCTACCTTCTTTTCCAGTCAAATTGGACAATCCATGACTTTGCTCTGTCAGTACATAAACCTTTGACAGATTCTGCAAGCAAACAATGAGCTAGGAACATAACTGAACATAAAGAAGTTGTTTTGGGGGAATTGTTCTACATTTTTAATTGATCTAAGTATCTCCCTAAAACAAAGGTCCATCTTATCGACATCAATATTGTTATCTAGAGATGATCTGTGGCCTCAACCCATGAAATACTGCTGTCCCAGACTAACAGACTACCATGGTATCCTAAGAATTCTAGTAAAGCAACTGAGCCAAGCAGGTAAGTGCTAGTAAGGTATAACTTATTACCAGTGAAGAGCTGCAAAGGGAATCAATGTAAAAAATTACCTGACTGGATAATTTTTACTTTAGAGTTTGGGCTAATTCCCCTCTCTTTCTGAAAGTAGACAATGAATCTTTAACTCATGATTAATTAAATATTGACATTAGAGGGAAACAATACAGACCTATATTGCCATTATTTTCCAATATCAAATAAATACTTTCCTCCAGGAAACACAGAAGAGGGAGCAGGTTTGGAAGTAATTCTGCTAAAGCCCACAAAATTGACAAAATTTCACCTTGAACAAAACCGATAATTCAGGGAACAAATTTGACATCGGCAGGAAACTTGAAAATTAGATACCACCACATCTTAAGGTGATGCATAACAAATTGGTTTCTTTCTTTATCGCTGCATTAATATTAAACTCTACATGTCAGATCACTGTACTTTTGGAAATATTTGGCTACTGTAGTAAATCAGTTGCAGAATAGACATAGAAAAGCAAAATTGTATTTCTAGTTCCTTAGTTTACCAGCTTTAAAAATGTTAGCTAAATGATTTAACCTTTCTGATCCTCAGTTTTAGATCACCTTTAGAAAGCATATTATAATACTTGTACACCAGTATGTGATAAAATGGATACAGAGCTTGGCCTTCCTGGGAGTCAGGAAGAGGGAGGTTCAGGTCTAGACTCCCTCCAGCACTGGTGATTCTGACAAGTCATCTCTCAGTGCCCCAGGTCATTTTCTAAGAACAACGATTACAGAATAGTTGTATTGGTGGAGGGAGTTTCCCTACCAGAAGAGATTCCCCATGCCAATGAAATCATAGGTATAGAGTAAACCAAACTACTTAAATCACAAGTTTCTTGCACAGATCATCGAATCAAAGAGCCTTAGAGTTCTTCTGGTACAAATATAATAGCATATAATTTTCATAATATAATTACAGCTAAATTAGGGTATTTTTATTAAAATATTAATGATGATTATATTGAAAATGATAATTAATGTTTATTGACAGTATACTGTATGTCACTACTGTGCTGAATGCCATGGGAGATACATAAGCCATGTTAAGATAGGATCATTGCATTCATAAAGCTTATGTGGTCAGCTTCAGAGAATTGTTTATCAAAGTCAGCCTGTTTCCTTCTCATTTTCATTATTAAGATTTTATAAAGTTGAGAATGTAGGCATCTGTTTCAGTTTTTACATATATTTTTCTCCATCATCATTTTTGGATAAGGTCATCCAGGATTCTTTTCTATTCTTTTACTCTCACTGATATATGTTGTATGATAGTCCCCCAATAATTTCAAGATTGTTATCTCCAGAATATATTTCCTTAGACAATTAGTCATTTTTCTCAACTTCAAATTCTTTTCAATAGTTTCACCTACCTTATATAGCACATTATAGATTCAATTATTAGGGTAAAAATTTGGAGACTCCTTTATGTCTGATAATGAAAATAAAAACCTGGAAAAATAATTCTTGTTTTTTTCATCTCTCTGTTATTCTCCTACTGGTTTCACCCACAGATGTTTCTGGGAGCATATGGCTCAGTTTGGTCTTAGACCAGTAGACTCACTGTAAACTTGCTTTTGTTTCCATTGTTTTTCTCTATTTTGTGTGGTGATACTGCTCATAATCTTCCACTATTTTCTCTCTTCATGATTTAGAAATGAATTTGTATTATAAATGAGTGTTGCACACGGCTGTCATGTCTGCAAAGGCAAAGAAATCAAGCAATCATTAAATAAGGAAGTAATTGGGCTTTCTGGTCCTCCTTCATTGGAATGATTGGTTCATATTTGTTACACTTTTGCAAGAAAAGATGATAATCAAGTCAATATTTTTCCTTTTTCATGTTCTATTTCACACCATCACCCCCAAAGATGACAAAGAATTTTGATAGGTGAGGTGCAAGTTCCTGTAATCATATGCGACATCTTCTTAACTGTAGTCTTTTTTCTGGTCTTTTTCTGATTTGTTTGGTTTTAAAAGAAACATTCCATTCATTTTAATCATACAAGATCTGCCTTCTCATCCTCACACCTCAATGTCCCCACAACACTGAACTGAGAATCTAAGAAAAACAAAACTCATTACAAACAAGTATAGTCATTCAAATCCAAAAAAAGACTTTTCGCATTCTGCATTCTGTATCTGTCACCTCTCTTTCAAGAAAATACATGGCATGTTTCATCATTAATCCTCTGGAATCCTGGTTGGTCTATACTCTGATAAACCTGTAGCACAATAGTATTCTATCAGATCTATATACCATGACTTCTTCATCCTTCCCCTTCCCCAATAGTGTATTTCTCTTCCCTTCTTTTTCTATTTTTTTCTTAAGCTCATCAAGACATAAAGAACCACTGCTACTTCTTTTCTAATTAGATTTCTTCTATGAACCCTGATAACAATATGGTTCACAGGAGACATATCTATCATCTTCCTATATTTTAATGTAACCAGTTTATACTTGTTTAGTCCATTGCATTGTTCATTCATGTTTACCTTTTTATGTTTCTCTTCACTCCTGTGTTTGTACTTCAAAATTTCTCTACAGCTGTGGTCTTCCTTTCAGGGATGCTTGAATTTCCCTTATTTCTTTAAAAGTTCTTTTTTCCCCCTGTAACATTATACTCAGTTTTGCTGAGTATGTTATTTTTGACTGTGAGCCCACATTCTATGGTGGTAGTTGCTAAATAGTGTGTGATCCTGACTATGAGTTCTTAGTATTTGAATTCTTTCTTTCTGGCTGCTTGCACTATTTCTTTTTTAATCTGAAACCTCTGGATTTTTTGTTATGATATTTTTAAGAGTATTTTTGTTTTAGAGTTTCTTTTAGGGAGTGACCATTGGATTCTTTCTATTCCACTTTGCTCTCTTGTTCTGAGAAATCTGGGAAGCTTCCTTTTTAAAGATTTCTTAAAATATGATATCTAGGCTCTTTTTTGTCACTACCTTCAGATAGACCAATGATTCTTAAATTTTTTCCTCTTCTTCTATTCCCCAGGTTGATTGTTTTTGCTATAATGTTATGTAAAATTTTCTTTAATTTTTCTGTCTTTTAACTTTGTTTTAATATTTTTTATTATCTCGTGGAGTCATTGGCTTTTATTTGGTCCATTATAATTTTCAGGGAGCTTGTTGCTTAGGCAAGGTTTTATACCTATTGTGCCAAGCTATTAATTCTCTTTCCAATTCTTTCTTCCGTATCTCTCATTCTTTTTCTAATTTATTTTTCTCAAGTGCTTTCATTTCATTAATGAAAATATTTTTGCCTCATTTTTAAAAACTCTTTCTTCATCTCATCCAGGAATTTTACTGAAGTTTGTTCCCAAGCTGTGTTTTTCTCTGTGTTATTGCTTGTAGATGGTTTGAAGTCATTTTCTTCTTGTGGATTTGAGTCTTAAGAATCCCTGCTACCACAATCGCTTGTTACAGTTGGATTCTTTGTTTGTTTGTTTGCCCATCGTTCCAGCCTATTTGCTGACTTCAGACATGATCTTAGGACTAGGCTTTGCCACACTCCTGGAGGGAAAATTTGGGCTGGTCCTTTTGTTAATTTTTTGGGTATTGAATGTTGTATTATACCAGGGTGTTAGGGACAGACTAGAGGCTTGCAAGCTTTCAGTGCTCCCAAAGTGGTCTGATTCATGTCAAAGTGATTTCTGCCTTTATGATCTTAGCCCTACAACTTACTGACTTGAGTTTGGGTCAGAGCAAGAGTATGCTGCGGTTGATTGTGCCTCTATCACCTAGCTGGAAGACTCTGTTGGTTCCAAGTAACAGCACTGTTAATTCTCCTTTGGTTTATGATAAAATGTTTTGATTATTCCTCTGTAGGCTGTGCTAAATGCTAGAAGTGAGACCTGATTCTGGGGTCTGAGCCATACCACCTCCTGAAATTCCTTCTTTTTCCATACATAGCCCAGGATATGCCTACATAGGATGCCACTCCCCTGAGAAGGTTTCCTCCTCAGACTGCCCTAGATTTATGACCTGAAAGTGGGCAGTGGGTGACCAAGCTGCCAGTTTGTACCCATTCTGATCTATAGCAGAGCCTCACGCTGTATCTACTAGTTCCCAGTATAGCTCTGGATCTCCTCCTGCTCTGATGAGCAGCCACTCCCAAGATGTCAAAATGCTTTACCTAGTGTGTTCCTGTGTCCCCAATGTCTACAGATCTCCCTGTCTCACCATGCCCAACTGGGCTGGAAAAGTGATTTTTTTTCTGGATCTCCCCATAAGGACTTTATCTGGTACATTTTCTAGATCTTTTTTAGAGGAGTCTGTGGAGGATAGCTCACCACACTACTTCCTAATATTCCACCATCTTGGAATCTGACCTCCATAGATGATTCTGAAGTAACTCTAACATCAATGGTCAGGTATTTCCTATTAAGATATAGCTAATTTCACTTTGTTTTAATGGTGAGTCATTTTTCAGTTGTTTCCAACTCTCTGTGATCCCATTCTAGACTTTCTTGGCAAAACTACTGGAGTGGTTTGCCATGTCCTTCTCCAGCTTATTTTACCTATGAGGAGCTTAGGATAATAAGGTTAAGTAACTTGCCTAGGGTGACATAGCAAGTTAGTGTCTGAGGCTAGGTTTGGACTCAGGTCCCACAGGGTCAGCACTCTATCTACTATGCCACCCAGCTGTTCTAAAATTTATATATGTGTGTGTGTATGTATACACATATACATACACATACACACCGAGATATATACATACACACATATACACATGCACACACAAACATATATATCTACATATAAACATACACCAACATATACACATATGTACATACACACATACGTACATACATGACCCCATTTGGGATGTTTGTGGCAAAGATACTGGAGTCATTTCCTTCTCCAGCTCATTTTACAGATGAGTAACTGAGGTAAACAGGGTTAAGTGACTTGTCCAGGGTCACACAACTAGTGAGTGTCTGAGGCCAGATTTGAACTCAGGAAGATGAGTCTTTCTCTATCTACTGCACCACCTAGCTGTCTTTGGGGGAGGAGGGGCGGGAGGAGGATTTGAGATGATGGTGGTGATGACTTCCCATTATCTTCTGGACAAATGTACTCATGAAGCACAGGAAGCAGGTTTCTAAGTTGTCCAAATATTCCATCTTTTTTATTTCTTGGCTGGAGTCACATTTCATAGTATGCATACTGATGTTCCCCACTGTTTCCTTTCCACATGGATATTGATTATCAAAGATATGCTGACTTGTTTTGGAGAATCATGTCAAGTACTTATCTCCACCTTCATGCTCTGCAACAGATGTTAGTGTTTTAACTAGTCACTTTCATGCTATCCTGTTTTGCTTCTTTTTGTCATAAGCAGTGCCTGATGAGCTGTCGAGAGATCATATGAAATGCTGTTTCTTCTTGCCTTTGGGTACAGATACACTTTGCCAACTTCCTTATTTTACCTTTCCAAAGAAGTTTTGGAATATTATATTTTCTTGTGTGGCGTTTTAGAAATGAATTTTATTATAACTTGGATTTTGTGAACTGTCTTGGCAATACAACATTTACTGGCCAATATACTGGTGATAAGCCTCTTTTTATTTACCTAGGCTGTTCTCGGAAAAGCATACTCCTCCTAATTCTAGAACTTGCAAAATGATAGAACTTGCCAAAGAATGAACTTGACTGGTATAGCTCTCAAGGATCTAAGGTCACTTCCATTCCATAATGAAAGTTAGAATAGGAAATTGTAAAATGTTTCAATATGAAATCAAGTTTTATTTTTACAGACTATAATTATTTTGCTAATAACTCATCCCCAAATCCTGTGAGGCAAGTTGTAGTTCAATATTTACAGATAAGGAAATTGAGGCTTAGAGACTGCTGTTGACTAATTTTATAAAAGTTCTTAGCTTAAATGTTATTTAGAATTTACCCCTAATGAAATGTCATTTTTGTTTGACCCACCAAGTGAGGTTGTATATCAGTAGGAATTTATCCTTCTAAAAGAAGAGTTCTTAACCTAGGGTCCATGGATACAATTTGAATTTTTAAAAATATTTTGTAACAGTATTTGATTATAATTGGTTTCCTTTGTAATTATGTGTATTTTATTTTGCACATTTAAAAATATTATTCTGAGAAGGGGTTTATCTTAGGCTTTATCAAACTTCAAGAATTATCACTTGACAGAAAACTGGGGGGAAATTTCAGTGAGCTTTTCTGAGCTAAATTTATAAAAATAAATAAGAACCATTCTATAACTGATAAATGGTCAAAGGAGATTGATAGGCAGTATTCAGAGAAAGAAATAAAAGCTATCAATAGTCACATGGAAAACTGCTCTAAACCACTATTGATTAGAGAAACGCAAATTAAAATAATTCTGAGGTACCACTTCACACCTATCAGATTGGCTAACGACAGAAAAGGAAAATAACAAATGCTAGAAGGGATGTGGAAAAATAGGGATTCTAATGAACTGTTGGTAAAATTACAAACTGATCATTCTAGAGAACAATTTGGAACTACACCCAAAGGGGTATTAAACTCTAAATAATATCCTTTCATCCAGCAATAAAGGGACCATTTGTCCGAAAATATTTGTAGCATTTCTTTGTGGGGACAAGGAATTGGAAATTGAGGGGATGCCCATCAATTAGGGAATGGCTGAACAAATTGTGATATATTATTGTGATTAAATACCATTGTGCTGTAAGAAATGATGAGTAGTATAGTTTCAGAAAAATCTCAGAAGTGTGTATGAATTGATATAAAGTGAGATGAGCAGAACAATGATCAACTATGAAAGAATTAGCTACTTCAACCAAGAAAATGATCCAAGACATTTCCAAAGGGCCCATGATGAAAAATGCTAACCACCCACAAAGAGAACTGATGAACTTTTAGTACAGATTGAAGCATACTTTTTCAGTTTTTCTTTCTTTCTTTTCTTTCTTCCTTCCTTCCTTCCTTTCTTCCTTTCTTTCCTTGTGCATTTTCTTTTGCAACATAGGTGATATGGAAATATGTTTTGCAAGATAAAAAAATTGCTGTTCAAAAGTCGTTAATCTTTTTAACTAGTTTAACCACAAAGGCACTCCCCCTTCCCCTCTATTTTAGTACCACTGATTTTCTTCAAGGTTTTCTATAGACAATACTTTCTACAAAAGAGGCCCCCACTCTTTTTCAGGGCCTTGTACTTCTTAGCTTTCAGTAAACCTTCCCTTATCTGTTACTCATACGAAAAGAAATAAACTCTAGAATTTATCATGTATACAAGCATTTAAAAAACTCATCTAATTTCAATAGAATAGTAAAGGTATTCACCAAATATTCTGTACCCTTGTGACAAGTTTCTCTTACTCCTTTCAGGTACGCAGACTCTGGATTGGGGTTGGAAATGCCTGTCCTACATGAAGCCTTTCCTGATCTCTTTCAGCTACTAGTACCCCCAACCCTCAAGCTGCTTTGCGTTTATTTGAATGTACGTATTTACATGTGTGTACATGTATGTGCATTTATATGTATACACACACACAAATAAATAATTGCCTGCGTATTCCCCTCTGAAGGAATGAGAACAGAAATTGCTCCATTTTTGTGTTTGTACTCTCAGTCTCTGGCACTGTGCCAGGCACCAAGTAGGCACTTAATGAGTATTTGATAATGATTATTGACTGATTAATAATCGTGATGCACATCTTAAATTATAATGGTATTTTAAAGTATGACTTTACGACTTCAAATTCTTGATGGAGATCAATAATTCCCTAAAATGATTTCTTTTTCATTTCCATATTGTGCAATGAAATCAATCCGTTGTAAAGTTTTTTTTTCTTTCTTTTTAATTCAAAAAACTAAGAACTAGTCACCTCTTATGAAGCATGCACCATGGGGAAATGCTTAGATAGTTAAAATCCTGGCTTAGGATTGCCAAGGTGCCCAAGCTTTTACCTCTGCTTCCTCACTGACTCATCTGTGACCCAGGGGGGAGGAAAACATTTCTTTTTATTTGGTACTGTGTCTCATGTATCCCTTTCAATCCTGCACTAGAGTCTGTAGCTCGCCAATGTGCTCGATATTACTTGGAGGTCCGTCTTAACAGGTAGCAATTTGTGACTTTCCCCTACAGTGATATAGACCTTGCCTTATCCCCTCAATGGAGCATTTAAAACTTAAGAGAGTAGAAATCAGCCCTGAGCTGCAGAAATACAACTTCCTCCCTACCCTGTCCCAAGATTAAACCTAAGAAATGGGAAAGATAGTTCCTACCTGTCAGCCACTATTGTCTACTTAAAATAAGAGGTGAGATACAAGCAGGTATAACTTCATCCAGGGCACCGTAGTGAAAACAAAGCATGCAAGTTAGCAAATTGTTTCTTATTGCTTTTATTTTTTAACTCTCTATTCCCCTCTTCAAATAAAAGCAAATTTCATTCATATCTCCTTCTCTCCCTCTCTCCCTCTCTCTCTCTCTTTCTCTCCCTCCCTCCTCTCATAATTCTAACTCTTTATTGCAGTATTGGATCAGTCTTTTTTCCGTTTTGTCATATATGCTCCTTCCTGTCTCTATCCCCCCATATCATAACCAGCAGTGTCCTCATCACGCCATGTTCTGTAGCTAATATATGTGATTTTCAACAGAGCCCACAGAAGGGAGAAAGAAAAGTTTTAAGCCTTATCAGAAACATTATATTCTGACCTCACCCCTATTTCTTTCATTAGAACTCAACTTCCTCACTTTGTTTCTTTATTATATTTTACTCTTTCTGAGCCCCCTAGCTTCACCTTCCATGTTTTAATTCTTCAAATATTCATTTCACTATCTCTTCTAAAAATACTGTTTTTCTCCTTCCAGCTCCCTGTATATTCATTCTTCCCAGGATAGGAGATTCATCTTCACTGCATAGTGATTGTGTTCTGTATAGTTCTGGGTTAAGCATCCTATGACAACTGGATCCCCAAGTGGCACTGGAATCAATCATTGGTGATGTTCCGTGCCCACTTCCAACACATACACATACACACACACATGCACATGTGCACTTACACACACATGCACATGTGCACATGCACACTCACATGCACATGCAATTATTTCTTTATCCTTGGCCTCCTAGTGACTTTTCTTTCTTTTTCAGAATCATAGAATCACAGTATTTGAATAGCCTTCTAATAACCAAAAAAGAATCCTATTTTTTGACATTTCCAACAAGTGATCTAGACTTATTAAAATGATAGATCCAGATGAAACATAAAAGTGTGTCATGTATATATTTCTTTTTTGTGAGGGGAGAACCTGGCTATTAAACAATTATCAGAACACTCTTGAACCTTCCCTAAGAGAAAGAACTATTTGTCTAAACTGGCTTAAAATGTGATATATAAAAGGCTAACGAAGACAAGAGGAGACCATTGCATGCTGAAAGTGAGGAATCTAGCCTTTAGTTTCTGACTGTCAACAATTAGCTGTGTTTTCTTGAGAAAGTTACTTAACATCTCTTTTTGTGTGGAGAAAGTCTATGTACACTTTCAATCTTTAAGCACCAGGCCAAATCTGTTTAATGCTAATGCAGTTCTATACCAATAGCTTTGTTACACTTTTATGGGCAGTTAGGTGGCCCGATGATAGAATGATAAATTGGAGTCAGAAAGATGAGTTCAAATCCAGCCTCAGACACTAGCTGTGGGACCCTAGGTAAGCCTTTTGACCTTTGTCTGATTCAGTTTCCCAATCTGTAAAATGGGGATAAAAATAGCATGAACCTCTCACATGTGTAGTGAGGATCAGGTGTAATATTTGTGAAGCATTTTCATAACTCAAAGTACAATATAAATGCTAGCTGTTATTATTATAATAAGTTTTAATTTTTATTAAAAAGTAATACAAATGGAAAAAATACAATTATTTTCTGTAATTATTTCAATGAAAAGATAACTGGGACTTTTCCTAAATGAAAAAATAAAATTAGAAGAGACATTTTCTTCAAGTTTTTTTTTTCTCTCGCTTCGTCTAGACGCAAACTCACATGCACAGATGTACATAGAAATTTCCAGTCACTCGAGTCTCCAGGGTGTTTGAAAATGTCTGAAGTTTCTCTAAAGAGCAGATTAGCATGTATCCTAAAAGTTCGACTGTAATACTATTTAACTGCTCTATTTTTCCATTATGGGTCTGTCAGCAGGAGTATGTTGCCCTATAGTACATGACAAGTGAAAACGCTGGTAACATTGTTTTTCATAGACAGAAAAAAATACCAAAGAAGCAATTTCTTAGCTAAAATGTCACCTGTTAGATGTATGGGGCTCACTGTATTTTGTTGCCCTGGTAACCGATGGTGTAAAATGACTCCTTTGCACAGCTCCATCAGAATGATTGCATCCTGTTTTTTCCATCATTTTACAAGAGGCTGTTTTCATTCTCCCTTCCTGACCATATTAAGTGTAAAGAGATTGAATTACTGTGCTGTACCCTCTCCATCCGATGTGGATTTAAGAGTTGATATTGATGTACTGAGAACTGCATGCTTCTTCAAAAAAAAAAAAAAGCTACAAATTATAATGAATTTGACTTTTATGTATCGACCATTCAAGCAGTGAAGTAAGGTTTCTGCACCCAAGGGATAGACATGGCATGATCAGCATTTTTCACTCGAACGAATCCAATTGATAAAGCAATATACTCAGTGTCACTTTGGTTGATCTCCAGGCTTAACAATAGTCATGCTAAAAGTAGATACATTACTCCATAAATTTTACCCATAAAAAATGTGCTAGCCATAGCTTTCTCCAGCTGCACTCCTTCCAACTTTTAACTGAGCAGGGCAGAAAAATGGTACATACCAAATTGTGCTGAGAGCGTGCAAGTGTGGGCGATGGGCATCCTAGTCACACATGCGTGGAAAGGCAACAGCAAGTGTGGTATGAGATCATAGCATTAAAAAAAAATCCACCTTGTCCAAAAGTACCGTACAAACCAAGTCAGTCTAACTCAATTGTATAAACTGCTTCAAAAACAAGTAAGTTTACTATTAATCGTGTAGTTGTTTATCTGTAGCATTAAAAATAGCTCAAAATATCTCAAGTTAAAAAATATAATGTGGTTTATCTAAAGAAATGGCAAAATATCAGAACTATTTTCTTCAAAACAAAACTTTCTTAAAAGTGCTCTGGGTAACTCAGTTTTTGACTGGTGTCTCCCGACACGTTATTTCAGTAAGTAATATAAAAAAAATAACAGAATTATTCCAGAATTATTCCTTTTCACCTCCTTTTCCCAAGAACCCAAAACTTCCTGCAAAGCACGATTCAAAGGCCAACTGCTTCATTAGATCTTTACTGATCTCTCTATTCCGGGGGTGTGGGGGGAACCTGCAGCCTCAAAGCCACATGTGGCCCTCTAGGTCCTCAAGTGTGGCCCTTTGACTGAATCCAACCTTCGCAAAACAAATCCCCTAAAGGATGTGACCTCAAAGCTTCAGGCTCCCCAGCCCTGCTCTAGTCACTAATCTTTTCCTCTCTGAGCTGTTTCATAATTTACTTGGTGTAAATGTGTGTTTGTTCTTCCTTCTCAATAGACTGGAAGCACCTTGAGGTGAAGGACTATTTTTTAAAAAATGTTTACTCTCTGGCCCTGGAATGTCAAACATAATGCTTGACACAAGGATGGATTTTAATAAATACTTGTAGAATTAAATTGAGTTGAATAGAAGAGAATGCCCATGAATATTTCATGAGTGTAGAAATTAATCCCCAACCCACCTATCTGTTATCTGCTGTTCAATTGTTTTTCACTCATTTCCAACACTTCATGATCTCATTCGAGTTTTTCTTGGCAAAGATGCTAGAGTAGTTTGCCATTTCCTTCTCCAGCTCATTTTACAAATGAAGAAACTGAGGCAAACAAGGTAAAGAGACTTCCCCAGGGTCACACAGTCAGTAAGAGTCTGAAGGCAGATTTGAACTCAGGAAGGTGAGTTTTACCTGACTCCAGTCCTGGCACTCTATCTACTGTGCTACCTAGCCGTCCAGCAGATATTCAGGTTCAGGTCATAGAAAAAGGCAGCCTAAATTAATCAAGTTAATAGCATTCTGCTCCTCAAATGGTTTCACTTTTTTTTCTTCAGAACTTTGCTTTCAAAGCTGTTTGGGAAGTTCTGTTTCTCAGAGAAACAAATGTAGGACTGTGGGAAATGCACCAGCCTCTGCCTACAGACACAATAAGGTTAGAAGTGAATTCTTTGTGATAACAAAGTCCTGTTACTTCTAGAGGGGAAATATGAGATATATTAACCATGATCTCATGCTTTTATTTTACTTTAATTATTTTTTAACATATTTTAATTAAGAAACTTGCCCAAGACCTTGTCTTCTTTCCCCAAAGGTCTGGTTGGATACTCATTTAGTCCCTTTGGGTTTCTTTCTTTTCTTCTTCCCTTGTTCATCTTGTTTATATCTCTCGTCTTTCCCAGTCATTCAATCACAATCTATGGTCTAGTCACTCAGATTTTTTTTTCTCCAGGAAAACAGAATGCTCAGGCTCTAAACATCTATTTCTATTTTTAAAAAAAGTCCTCCTTGTCACTATCAGTACATTTACTCTGCCATTATTAATTCCTGTTCCCTAATTAAAGAGAGGAAAGAAACACGAGATGAAGCTTGGGCTTCTGAAAGAACCCAAAGTTGCCCACTTGTTCTGGTACCCCCTGGTGGTCTGCAAAGTTCTCCTGATGTCACTTGGAATGGAAGCATGATTATTTCAGCATATGTTGCTATGAATTGTTAAGCCTTAAGTGGTCTTTATATCCCTTTGCTAATTTGGCAGGTGCTTGTTAATGTCTAATGAAATCTGAGTGCTTTTAAGTGAAAAGTAGCTAGAGGATGCCCGTTTCCCTAAATCAGAAACAACAGAAATGGTCATGAAAAGCAACTGAGTGTGGTGAAGTAGAAAAAGCTCTGGCCCAATCCTGGCCTCTGAGCCCAGAGACAGGAATTCTTATTTCCAGGTCCAACTCTTAGATAGGCATTTGTCCATAAGCAAGTCACTTAACCTCTAAGATTCTCCTCTCATGAAGGATGAAATTTATGTTTTGAGAAGTATCAAACTCTTTATAAGGAAATGAAATGAATTACTATTAAAACTGCCATTGTTTTAAGACATTCAGGTTGGATAGCAGTTTCCAAGAATTGGGGTAATTAATTAATGCTGCCAGCTTTATTTTTCCAATATATAATCTCCTTAAAAAACAAAAAATAATTCAAGATTTTATCTCAAAAGTTGCTCCTAGGTTTCCTTCCCATTTAGAGCTGGAGTCCACTATATAAATGGTCCACCTGCTTGGAAGATGGCTCAAAGAGCTGGTCTCATTTGGTGCTCAATCACTGAAACAGTCCCTCACTCATATTTTAAGGAAGATGAGAGCTGCCATGCATAAGTGCCTCGTAAATATATTTCCCTTTCAGGATTATAAGACATGGAGAAACTGACAACCGTGGCTAGCCCTTTCTGGAATGTGTCACATCCTATGGGGTGGGGGCAATCAAGTGAGAAGTTTCCTGATAGTTAGGACTCTCTCTCTCTCTCCCCTCTCCCTCTCTCTCCTCTCCCTGTCTCTCTCCCTGTCTCTGTCTCTGCCTCTCTCTCTCACATACACAGACATACACATACAAGGTATAGAATATGGTGAGAAAAGGTGGCAGATGGATGAACATTTTAGATGGATAAAAACATGAACTCTCAGACAAATGGGTAAGTTATGAACTCCTAGGAGAGATTCAGTGAGCACCCATATTTCCTTTTAGTAACCAAGAGCATTCCTTTCTTCCTCTCATAGCACATTATTTTTAACAATGTGTATATAAATATACATACACATATACATATATAGACGTACATATGTGTGCAGACACACACACACACACACACACATATATTTGCCCTATGCCTCACACATTTGCTTTGACTCCACAGGGCACAATAAGCTGGTGAAGCCTCTCTTTGACCTTTATCTTTCAGATGCTGATGTTTTTGCCTATCTTGGCTGAGTGAAGCTTTCTCTGCTGTCTCTGAACAGCAACTGAAAGAGATGATTTATGATTTGGATTCCTGAATGCACTGTATTCACACCAAATTGTGCTTCTGCTCTCTTCCAAAACAAAAGACTGAAAGCCTCCTCTTTACAGGCTTGGCGATCAACTTGTTCATGTAAAAGAAGTAGGAAAAAAAGAAAAGGAAATGAGGGGAGAGAGAGAGAGAGAGAGAGAGACAGAGAGAGAGAGAGAGAGAGAGAGAGAGAGAGAGAGAGAGAGACAGAGACACAGAGACAGAGACAGAGAGAGAGACAGAGACAGAGAGACAGAGAGAGAGAGAGAGAGAGAGAGAGAGAGAGAGAGAGAGAGAGGCAGGGGAGGGAGGGAGAAAGAAAGAAGAGGAGGAGGAAGAATTGGACCACCTGCTTACAATCAGCCTTAACTTTTGGATAAATGGGGGATTTTTCTTTCCACAGTCCTATATCCAGCATAAGTTTATATAATATTTAGTTTTTTAAAAAGAAAAAAAAAACCTAGGTAAGTATGAAAATATTAAATTGGGATTAAAAATCTTGACATGATAAAACCATTTAATACACAATGAACCCTGAAAAATGAGTGTTTCTATACATGTACACAAAGGATTTATAGATACATATATACATGTGTGTGCTTGATTTTTTTCTGACTCACTTCTGCTCTGAAATCTTTCTTTCTTATAAAGACATAGAAATCATCCCCCTGAAACTTTCAATAACATCCTTTATTCCCTCTTTTTTCCCCAGGGAAGGTCATCTTAAAAATCTCATTTGACAATACCATCCAACATGACCATAAATCACAGTGCACGTACAGGCACGCGCACACATCATCTTCCTCATCAGGGCCTCACTGACTAATTTAGCCCCACTGATTTGATATAACTGGATAAAATTTTATGACATTCTGTGATAGTAAATATGTCTGCTCTCATTCACAGCCCAGGAAGGCTAGAGAGCCATTACATCTTAATTGGGTAATTTCTTTTTAGATCTCTAAAGGCAAGGTTACTGCTTCAGAGGCAACTCAGCTCAGAGCCTCCAGCACCAGCTGTTAAGTTATTGGAGATTCTAGAGAGACTGTAGACCAGTGACAAAGTCTGGAACATTTTTAAACTTGTGAGACTTTTTCTGCAACCTATCTTGAAACAGAGATTTTGTCCTTCAATATCCCTTGATTCTATTAAGTCTCCCTCCTCTTCCCCTTTTCTAGTTTCTAACATGTTTTAGTTTTTAATACCCATGGGTTTATACCCCCAATGAATTTGTTCTGATTCTTCTTTGCAAAATATGTACATAAAATTTAAGTCTGGAAGAAAATGGGTCAGTTTCATGAAAGGATCAATTAAACAGGGTGATTTGACTGGTCCTATGAAATAGGCTGATGCCATTTTTCTGAGACAAAATGAAGCAACAGGAGGAAAGGCATATTGAATTAAGCATCAGTCCAATACAATCCAGAAAGTATTTTAAGGATCTACTCTGTGCAACCAAATAGGTATCAAAAGTGGACCTTAAAACCACAGCCTGTATGACCCTAGACTAGTCATTTAGCTTCTGAGTTTCGCAAGCAAATCTCTAAAATTGAAAGTTACAGAGAAGGTGCCAACCTGAATTAATTAAAAGAATTTCCTTGCTAGGGAGTTCTGAGTATGTATGATGAAATCACAGATCAAGTCCTTATCTCTGTCCTACCATGTGTTAGGCAGTAGGAATACAAAAAAAGACCAGTACCTTCCCTCAAGGAGTTTACTAATGTAGCCTAGCGGAAAGAACCCTGAACTGAGTAATGTTCAAACCTCGGCCATGCTATTTTCTCTTGTTGATCTTGGGCAGATGCGTTAATCACTTTGGACTTCCAGTTCTTCTTCATTTGTCAGATGAGAGCAGTGGAGCTGATGATCTCTGCTGTCCTTCGAGCTACAAGTCCCATGAATAACGACAACATGAAAAAGAGGGAAGAGACAATTGACAGTTATGGGGATCATGAAAGGTTTCCCACAGGAGATGAAACCTGACTGAGCCTGAGTGGAAGTAAGGAAGAAAAGAAGGAAACATTTATTAAATGCCTAATGTGTGCAAGACCCTATGCCATGTGCTTCACAAATATTATTTTATTTGATCCTTACAATGACCCCAGGAGGTAGATACTATGATTATTATCATATTACCAATGAGGAAACTGAGGCAGACAGTAGTTAAATGACCTGTTCTAGGTCACACAGCTGGTAAGTGTCTCATGCCTTTCTGACTCCAAGCTTGGGGTTTAAGTACATTCTAGGAATGGGGATAAGCCTCTGCAAAGGCTCAGGAAGAGCAAAATCAAAGTAATGGTGTCTAAATAGTCAATAGCAATGTGAGGGGAAAGGGGTATGTCTGACAAAATTACAGAAAACTCAAATAGAAAGAGGAGGAACAGACTCAGGGTGACAAGCAAGGGGGAGGGAAAGACATCCCAAGGTGGGAAGTAGATGTGGGTGCAATTCCCACCACTCCAAAATCTGCACAGCAAATTATCTGTACTTTAAAGAGAAGGGGCAATCAGCAGCGATTGAAATATCCCTGAATGCAGTTCTAATGACATTCCTTTTCTCTCACTCTCGTCTGGAGTCAAAGGCTGTTACTGGGGAGGTGTGCAGTCAAAGACGTTGGGCCTTTTCCTTGGAAGAGTAAATCCCAATATATAAGTCACTAGACAGGAATCTTTGGGGGGAGGGAAGAAGGATGCAACCAGATGGAATAAGTGTCCAGAGAAATATTCTAAAGACTGCCTATTTTTCTCTGCAATCATCAGAAAAAGAGAGGAGGAAAATGAAAGGTATCAAACTTTATAAAAATATCCCCACTAACTTGTTTTGAGTAAGGACTGTGGAATGGGCAGCAACCAAATCTTAGCAATATATCCAAAGCTCAGGAGACCATTCCTGTTTTCTCTATCAATCAGGTTTAGTTACACAGCAGCTCATATCAGGTCAGATCAAATGTGGCTTGATGCAACATGAGGTCACATGGCTGATGGAAAGTAGGAGGAGAATTGGAAAACAATCTCTCTTTAAAAAAAATTATGATTGCAGGAGGGCAGGTATGAAGCAAACTTTAGAATATGGGATAGCAGAAGAGATGGTAATAAAACTAAACTGCTAAATAATAAATGATGGTCCATGCTTCTTTATATAGCTTCTCTCACTCATGGATACCAAAGTCTCAGAGGCTTGATTAAATCATTTCATAATATCTGTGTAGATGCTGAATATAGCAGGTATGGGTGTAAGAATGCCTTCTGTCCAAACTCTCTTTACCCACCTGGGAAATGTAGCCATCTCAGATAAGCGAAGATACAGCTGTTTTTAGGTATTTTCTTCAGAAGGCTCAAAGAAGAGGGAAAGGTGATTATATTAACCAGCTGAAATTATTGAGGAACTGAAAGAGAAAAAGCAAGCTCTCTGAAGAGTCTAAATGGTTGAGTGCTTAGCTGTGGCTGCTGGCACATCACAGTGAGGAGCAGGTGATTTGGGGGAGGTGGGGAGGGGAGATAATGTACTCTGATCACTTAACCTCAGATCTAAAGGGTACCACCTGCCACTGGGATTTGTCACTTTTCTGGTATGATTATACAAGGGAGAAAGGGACTGGGTATGGCAAGCTCTTGATAGAGAGAGACGTCCAGCTAGCTGTCAGTCTTCCAAGTTTGTCAACGTGAGATGTCCACTTCCAGGACTCACAATCTCAGCCTTCAATTTCCTTCATTAGCAGGTTACACTACGCCAGGGAACTGGAGACTCTTTATGAATTCATCCTCAGAATAAGATGAAAGGGTTGGTACAGGGGGAGAGTATGGTTCTAGAATAAGAGGACCTGGGCTCAAGTGGGACCTGTTACTTAATCTCATTGGTCCTCAGTTTCCTCATCTAAGACAGATGCTTATAGATGAGCTCTGAAGACCCTTCCAGTCCTAGCACATCTTGAATGAGTATATGCTGCATTTTATATGCTACATTTGAATTACATTGTGTGTAATGCAATACCTTGATACAATTGTGCAAAAAGAAAAAATGACCTCCATTAAGGGGGGGAGTTAAATAAAGGCCTTGTGATCTTGCCACCCCCCAGGGTCTTATTGGGTATTTCCAGAAAATTAATTCAACAAACATTTGTTCAATATCTATCACGTACAAGAAACTGTTCTAAGTACCAGAGATGTGAAGGAGAAAACCAGTGTAATTCCTGTCATTGAGAGACCTACAAGTTAATGGACCATATGCCTTCTTTAATACACTTCTCCTCAATGTTCCCTAGTGAATCATAGTTCAAGTCACATTCTGTAACTGTGGGTGAAACTCCAAGTTCTGTGGTGGCCCCCTTCCCTTCTGTCTCTATGTTCTTTCACTTGAATCTGGTCATCAGCTTCCAGAGGTTTAATGAATCACTATGCAGAAGATTGTCTGATCTATTTTTCTAGACCTAGTCTCTCCTCTAAGTTCTAGTCCTAAATCACAAACTTCATATTGGATACTTAGAATTAAATGTATTGTAGATATCTCAAACTCAACATACCAAAACCAAAACTCAATGCCTTTTCTGTCAAACCTACCCTTTTTCTCTATTTCTGTTGAGTCACCGAGGTTCACAAACATGGTGTCACTCAGTATTCTTTAGTCTCACTGCACAAATCCAGTTGCCAAATCTTTTTTTACCTTAGTAATATTTATTATACTTCCTTCTCTCCACTCACAAAATCTCTATCGTCATTCATAACGTCATCATCTCTCTCATGAGTTATGATAATCACCTGCTAATTCTGCCTTAAATATATTACACTTAAATACATTAAATACATTTCATCCTCCCCACAATGGTCAAAGTGATTTTCCTAAAGCTTGAGTTTCATCCTTCCATCTCCCACTCAATAAACTTCTTTGGTTGTATGTTACATTTGGCTGTGAGTTCATTGAAAGCAGAGACTGTCTTTTGCCTTTCTTTGTATCCCCAGAGCTTAGCACTGTGCCTGGCACATAGTAAATGTTTAATAAATGCTTGCTGACTGGTTAACTAACTTCTAGGATCAAATCCAAGTGTCTGTTTCTCATTTAAAGCTTGTTACAATCTGGTCCTACCCTACCTTTACAGTTTTATTATACCTTACTTCCCTCTATGCACCCTATGGTCAAGCCCAGTTGAAGTTCCTGCTATTTCTCATACTGCTTTCCATCTTTTGTTTCCATGTACTAGTCTCCAATGCCTAGAATGATCTGCCTCCTCACCTCCACCTTGGGGAATGAATACTCTTGGAATCACTGATTTCTTTCCACACTTAAGTGCCACCTTTTACATTGATGCCTTCCATGTTTCCCCCAGTTGCTGAAGCCATCCCCCCAAAATGTTACCTTTCTGTGTTTTGTATATATCTATATATGTTCATGTCATCTCCTTCATTGACTGTCAATCAAACCCTTCTGTTACATGTTCAAATATAAGGGGTACCCACTAAGCCCTTTCTGCTCTCAGAGAACTGAATCTTTTCCTCCTCTAACTCTGACCCTTTTCTTGATGTCAAAGCTCATCTCATCAGTTGAATTTCTGTGACATCCAGGAAACTTTCTCAGGGCTCCGACTCCCTAACCTGCTGAAATAAAATTCTCTTTGCCCTTTTCATTTCCCATTCTGTGAATCATCGATTCACTTTTAACTACCAGAAATATTACAATAAGAATTTTATTGTTATAAATCAGATATAAAATAGAGACATTAATTAACATCTAACATGGACAGAGACCACATCTCCTCTAAGATCACTGCTCCTAGACTCCATCCAAGCAGAAACAGTTCAAGACTGAAATTCATCTTTCTCTCTTAAGGAGAGGGGAGAATAAGAAATTTCCTGGAAATTCAGTTCTTGGTTGTTCCCAATTGGGAGTTGAGTAAAAGGGTTTTTCCACTCACATATTTGAAGTAACCAAAATGAGACTTCCCAGGAATACTCAGATTCCCCAATACTCTTCCATCATTACTTGAACATAGTAGGTGGCACTAGTCACTGAGGACAAAGCAGGGAGGGACTTTTAGTCTGTAGCACTTGCCAGGTTTATTCAATCCTGTCCAAATGGATGCTGGGAGAAAATGTACACTCTTTTTTAGCTAGGCATCATATCAAATTCTCTCTAGTGTATTCATTTTTCTCTTTGTAAAAACAAAACAGATTTCTGTCCTTCAGCTTTTCTCTTCCCTTCCCCCTTCCCCCTTCCTTTCCCTTCCTTTCCATTCCCCCTTCCCTTCCTTTCCTTTTTCCTTTTCTTTTTTAGTAGGGTCCATGGGCTCACTTACTATCCTGAAGTTGGACCTTGAAGGAAGAAATAAGGAATTCAACCTGTGGGAATGCAAACAAATAACTTGTGAAAAAGTGCAGAGATCAGAGAGGCTAGGATAACTTCTGGGAAAACCAGTAGCCATCCAGTATATTTGGAATGGAGTGGAATATGTGAAGCAAAATCAAATGGAATCCAGAAATGCAGGTTGGAGCCAGGTTGTTAAGGGCTTTGGACACCAGGATATAGGAGTTTGTATTTTATCCTGTAGGCAACAGGAGTCATTGAAGGATGGCTTTATACTTACAAATCAAATTAAGGTGAAGTAAAAATGTCAAAGTCTAGCGATTAGCGAATTAGCTCCTTAGTTCAGACAAAGAAACTGGCATGCTTAGGAAAATACATTGGATTTTTGTCATCAAGTCAAAAAGTACTTAAGTGCCACATGTTCATATGATTGTTCCAGATGTTATGCAAAGCAATCTAAGCCATCTCAGTGTAGCTTACAAGGGGCTAGTCATCCGCAACAAACCTTGATACCATATTGTATTAAAGGCATTGCAGTACTTTTCCTCATTACTGTCTAGCAAGCCCTTTTGTTGCTCCAGTCTCTCCTCCATGCCACAGAGACCTCTTCACCCTAGGTGTCCATTCCTTGAAGCACTCTCCTCTCCTGTAGCTTTGCTGTGGTGTCATGATTTGTTGCAGTGGGACTATCTCAAAGAATTCAGACTCAAACCACCTCCAGTCCAAGTGAAGGCATTTTTGGGGAATGATGCTTCTAACAGACTGAGTTCCAAGAGGAACCAGCAACTTAGTAAGACAAGACAGATAAATTTATAGTGGAATGATACTGATTACACAACAGAAATTATGAGTATTAAAAAAGCAGGAGGGATTTGTTAAGGGATTAGGTATTAGGGGAGGGGTCCCAGCCTCAGTAGAACTGTGTATGAGATCACCCACAATGCATACAGAAAAATCCAAATGGGACTGCTGGGGAGGGGGGAGCTTCTGTATGATCATTATATTATAATAAGGCCTCTCTATATCATAAGTTTTCTCTAGGTCAATTCTTTACTTTTCCTGCACAGGGGAAGCTCTGTCTGTGGTTCAATGGTCAAACATCCTAGTCTACATCCTGGTAGTGCTGCTCTCTGATTGGCTAGCTATTGTTCCATTTGGTCAAGACGGAAAGTTGGGTATTGTAGTTCTGTCTTGAGTTAGATGGATGATGTGGTTGTGGTTGAGTGCATGGACACACCTGTTTAAATATAAGAATTGGATCTGGGAGCAGAGGCCAGCTAGAGACAATGGCTGTATTGAGTCTGGGGGGCAAAGGTGGTGTGATTAAAACCTAATTGTATGGTCAAATCAGGGCATGCCTATTGTTCAGTGAGGTCCAAAGGGAAGTTAGAATATTGGGACTGGGGGCAGCTTTATTAGGATTCCATCAACCTCTTCCTCTGATTGCCTGGTTCTTCCCAGAATCTCATTTTCAGGGAAGATATATCTTCATTCCTTTCCAGGTTTCACTCCTAACTTCTTTACCATGTCCAATGACATGAATACTCACCTTCCCTCCTCCCACTTTCAGCTTTCTTTAATGTGTTGTCATACCTCCTTGGATTGTAAGCTCTTTATGAACAGAGACTGTTTTTCTGTTTGCATTTGTATACCCAGGGCTCACCACAGTGCCTAGCGCATAGTAAATGCTTAATAAATGCTTGACTTGACTGATCTGAAACATTTTCTGTTCTGTAATTATGTCATTAGGAAGGGAAAATGCAAATTTAAAAAAATCTGCTTGGCATATGTGTTTTCTTAAGCTAAGTGCTAATGTGTGGACATTTGGCATCAGAAGTTTTAGACCTGCCAACCTTGTGGCACTCCTAAAAGAGCTTATTGGAAAAAGAGGAATTCGGATAGAGAATGAGATACAAATAATTTGAAAGAGCAGTGAGGGTCGCTTTTGGCATCTGACTTTGTTTATTGAGTTCAAAGTCAGCCTGCAGAGTAATATGGAAATACCTTTAAAAAGCCCAGTTAGAATGATACACTTGGATTTTTTCACCTGGGAAGAGCATTGGGCAAAAGCCTAGTAAGCACTACTCCTAAGTCTTGCCCATGAGAATCATAAAGGCTAAAGAAGGTGCTTACTTCTCAGGAGAGTGTTACCTGTGGGGCAGTCTGGTGACCTGTTTTCTTTCCTTCATTGAGATGCCCAATGTCACAGAGCAGTGCGAGAAGCCATTTTGTGTTTTCACCATTTGGACAACATCCGGAAAAGAGAATGCAAAAGGATGAGAGGTTTGGCATAGGATCTGAGAGCTGAAAACAAGGTCCTTAATTAGTCCAGACAATATGGCATCAAGGGCATTGAGGGCAGGTGATTTCTAGAATGCTCTTCAAGGATATGGAACATGTTCATATTTGGAATAATTCAATTTTACAAACATTGATTAAACTCCTGCCATGTGTAAGGCAATGGAGAAGCATAGACCAAAAAAATACATGTGTAAGTAAATAAAACACTTAAGCATATACAAATTCATTTCAAGAAACAGAGAAAATTAACAGCTAGGATGGGGAGAGGAAATCAGGGAAGGTCTCATTTAGGAAGTGGCACCTTGAGAGAAGGTAGCGACTCTAAGAAATGAAAGTGAGTACGGAGTGCATCTGACACATGGAGAATAATGAGCAATTGTGCTTTAGCTCTGCAGGATCCTACTACTAATTAGTTGTGTGACCCTGGGGAAATCACTTAACCTCTCTGAATCTCAGTATTCTCCTCCATAGAACAAAGACATTGGACTAGGGGATATCTGAAGGACCTTCTAGGACTGACATTTTATGATTCTTTATGACTGAGTTCCTTGTAAATAATAATCAAGAAATTGTCCTAGGTCTGGTTTAGGAGTCACTGTCAGGAACTGCTTAGGATATGGTGGGAGGCACTCCATCATGACTGAGGCATCCAAAGGCACTCAGAACTCATAGGGGGAGGCACTGTAGTTGCTTGCCTTCCATCTTACCTATGAAGGCAATATTTCTACAGCCATGGTTCATTTCATCAGGCATTAAGTGAAGTTTGCTTTTGTCTATTGTGTTCTCTTTTAGACAATAGTCTCTACCTCTAAACTCCATCTTTGTTATGAGAAAACTAAACTAGGTGATTGAAAGGTCCATATTAGCTCTATCAGTCCGTAATTCAGAAAACCATAGTAACCTTTGACTTCATTGTCCCCAACATGGATAACAAGTTGGTTTTGACAAGGATAAGATTTGTTCTTCAGATGGACAAATAATAGGAGGGTTGTCAACAATTTCTTTGCCATGAGCACACAGCCCTAGAAAAGAGAGGGTAGCTCTATGCCTCTAACTCAGAATAGTCCCATAGTTGGCTCAATTGTTGTCTGTGTCCTTTCAGTCTACCCTCTTTGGACCATTGATAATGATGGCGTCTTTGAGAATTGGCCCTTTCATTCCCCTTTTTCCTGTTACTCTTAACAAGTGAAAAACCAAGAAAAATAACATTCATTCAACTGCATTTAGAGACTTAAGGAAAGGAAAGAGGGAAATTTTGGAGAAATGGAAACAGCTTCAGGAAAGAAGAGTCTTGCAAGTTAGATCTTTGGAGGGAAAATTCTGATGGAATAAAAGGCTAAAGGACTATTTGCATCCTTTCCTTTATCCAACCCCCACCAAGGAAGGAAAGCAGATAACAGATGACTACTTGTAAGTAGTCAAAGTTCTTGAATATTTTTAAAACTTTCTTAATAGAAGAGTCCATTGATAGAACTATTATCAGATGCTACAGTAGAAGCCAAAGAGCTATACTTGATGAAATAGAAAGAGAAAGCTAACCTAGAAAAAGGATGAATGTTGCTGAAAAGCAATTGAATGAATGGATTCAAATGAGTGGGGCTTGATGATGATGATGCACCAAAATAATTAGCATGTGTTATTACGGAGTCACTTACTCTGTGAAATCTTGTTAGAATAGAAGTTCATTGAGAAAGCAGAGGTTGTTTCATTCTTTGTTTTTGCCTGCACAGAATGTACCATAGTGCCTGGTACCTAGTAGGAGCTTAATAAATGCTTACTGACAGATTGATTGATCAGAGGAGAAATCTGAAGACTGAAGAGGACTAAGGTACTCTAAAAGTTTACAGAAAAGAAAAATGCTAATCCTTGTGGCCTCAAGGCATTTTCCTTAAACTAAAGGCTAAAATTGAACTTGAACTCCTAGATACTAGGAGAAGCTGAATCAAACAGTCAGTTTAGAAATACAGTCCCAAAACACAAACAACCAATACACTGAAGCTGGAATTGCGCCACAGTAATTTTGTTTCCTTCTGTGCTAGAGTGACAGGCTCTGTTGATAAGGGAAAAGCAATAGCTTTAATCTCTCTGGACTCCAGTAAGGGTCTAGATGGTGATTCCATCCAATATGACATTCTTTTCAACAAGATAGGGAGATATATTCTAAACTGAAGGACTACACTCAAAGGGTATTTGTCAATGACTAACAGTCAACCTATAGGACATCCCACGTGTATAGTGCAGTAGAAATTGAGATAGATTTGGAGAAGCTAAGGTTCAGATATCAACTCTGTTATTTACTACCTGTGTGACCTTGGAAATATAACTTAACATCTCTGGACATCAGTTTCCTCATCTCTAAAATGAGAGTTGGACTACGATGTATTGTCCAATTTGAAATCTACATTCCTATAATCTAGCATCCCACAGGGGTCAGGCCTATAGCTGATAGTCTTTACCAGTGACCTTAAGACTTCTTTTAATGTATGCTTGTTGTCTTTGTGATGATACCAAATTAGAAATACTCCTTCAAAGGATTTTAAAATAACACCTAAAAATTAGTGATATTCATCCAGAATGGAATCCAATCAGGAAAACTCCAAAATAATAAATTGTGGATGAAAAATAAAGCTTTCTCATGCCATATTGGAAACTGTTGGATTAGAGGGATTAGAGAGCGGCCACAGCACAACACAAACCAAATTTCAGTGAACAAAACATATAGTTATTTTTAATATACACATTACAATATTAGGCTGTAGTCATAGTATTAGTCATAGCTTTTGTTGTCATGTCTGACTCTTCATGGCCCCATTTGGGATTTTCTTGGCAAAGAGACTAGAGTAATTTGTCATTTCCTTCTTCATTTCATTTTACAGATGAGGAAACTGAGGCAAACAGGGTAAAGTGATTTGCCCAGGGTCACACAGCTAGTAAGTATCTAAGGTCCGATTTTAACTCACAAAGATGAGTCTTCCTAACTCCAAGCCTAGTACTCCACTCAGTGTGCTACCTAGCTTTCTTTAGGACATACAAAATACAGACATACAATCTTATGTTGTGTTAATTATGGCAGGACACATAAAGCCCCACAAATAATTCTTCTACTATTCTCCAGTAGATTTGAAGACTTTGTTGGAATATTAAGGACTGTTTCAAGAGAATTGTCAAGGAGTTGGGAATGGTACAGAAAAAAAGACACAAAAATTATGAAAGATTGAAAGATGTTCTTTGAAAAAGGAATCTAAACTTATTTTAATGGACCAAGAATATGCTAAGAATAGATTATTCAGTGTAGGACTAGCCTACAGTAGGTTTCACACAGTAGAATTTCCAAGTGTTTAGAAGGCTTGTTAAACTTTCCAAACCTCCTCCGCACACCTCCCCTCAAATTTGAAGACTGATGCTTGAAATTCTACCATTTGGGTTCTACTCTTTCAAGTTAGAAGTGTTTACCTCTGCTAAAAGGCAAGAGGAGCAATGTAATGACTAAACTCTTAGTCATTTATGAGTCATTGATGTCTCAGTGGGGATTTTTTTTATTCTTTTCTGGGACAAGATTTTAACAATGAGAAGGACAACATCCATCTGGTTAGTGGTGACTGATGGAGTGAATTGTCATTTTAAGTGGAGGGAGATGCAAGTTGAGGAACTAGACATTTTTTCTTACTTCGTTATTTCCCTCTGGGTATCTCAAGTATGGCCTTTATAAATCCATAGATTCAAAGTTGGAGAAATGGATATTGGCTTGGAGATCTTTTAGCTTAACTGGTTAATCCATTTTCCCCAAAAAACAAAGGGCAGAAGAAGAGGAAAAGCATTTTGCCTATGAGAGATTGATCAAGTATTCATTCTTTCAAAAAACTTCAGTTAGCACATATTTATGAATACCTATGATACACAGGGCGTTGTTTTTTGTGCCAGTAGAGAGAAGGCTTTTTCCTTGGCTACTCACTCTTCTTCATCCTACCTATCCAGTTAGTTACTGAACCTTACCATTTCTACTTTTACATTTCCCACACTGACCCCTTCTCTCCATTCACTCAGCTAACACCAGGTCCTCATCACCTCTTGCCTAGATTGTGAAAACAGCCTCTTTCTTGACTTCCTTGTTTCAAGTCTGTCCAACCTACACATCACTGACAAAATAATTTTCCTCCAACACAGCTCTAACCATGCAGCTCCCCTGCTCAATCAACTCTAGTCCTCTTGCCTTGAAGATATAAGATAAATGCCTCTATTTAGACTTTAGAGCCCTGCACAATCTGACCCTAACTTATCTTTCCAGACTCATTGTATATGATTCCCTCTCTCACACTCCACAATCCAGACAAACTGCCCTTCTCTGTTCTTCATATATGATACTCCATTTCAGACCACTGTACCTTTATACTAGTTGTCCCACATGCTTAGAAAGCACTCCTTCCTTCTGCCTCATAGATTCCCTCTGTTCCTTCTACCAAAAAAAAGTCAATCTATCATACATTTAGGACTGGAAAAGACTTTGGAGGGCACTCTTCATTACCTGCATCAGAAAACTGAGGATCACAGAGATAAAGAAACTTGTCCAAAGGCACAAAACTAATAAATAATAGAACCAGGATTTGAACCCAGGACCTCTGTATCTTCTTCCATTTTTCCTCAAGAATGTGATCACATAAAGAGAGTCACATCATGAGGGGATGAGCTTCATCTCCATACAAATTACAAATACTTGCTCACAAAAAGCATTTTGAACTTTTGGGGGACTGCGTATTAAAAGTTTCTGTGGTGTCTTTGCGTCAATCCTGGCCTCGATGAAATGCTATCAGGTAGTCATCAATGCAATTTATAAGGAAAAAAACAGAGACAATAATCAAGACCACTTCCCTGTATTCAATGAATTCCGTTGTTTGGCAAATCCAGTTTCTTATCAATGTACCTATGCATTCCATATGATTCCAAATATTTTGGTCTGCTTGGTTTTCACCATCTATTCCTCCATGATACTACTTTTGAGGTAGTGTGGTGTGATGGATAAAGTCCTGGATGTGGAGTTAGGAAGACCTGAGTTCAAGTGTTGACTCTAAAATCTAGTACTTTTGACCATGGACAAGCCACTTAACCCTTCTAAGCCTTGGCAAATCTCTAAATGTATCAGCTTCAGACTAGTGGTCATCTTTCTCTGCAGGGAATTCCCACACTGATGAAATCATAGGTCCTTGACAAATTGATCTAGCAACAAAGAGAGTACAATCTTGTCTGCCTAGTCAGCTCTCTTGTATGTGAACATGAAGGCTATAACAACAGAAAACCCACTTTCAAGCAAGGCCAAAGAACAGTTCCTGCAGGCCATACCACCTTCACTCCAGGTCTGTGGCCTATGCTCTCCTTGATTCTCTTTGAACAGTAAGTGGCCACTTATTTGTAAGGATTTCATGGACTCTGGGAAGACCTTATGCCCCTTAGGCCTTTTTCCAACCAGGGGCTAGTGACTGAAATGTTTTGTTTTTGTTTTTTTTGTTTTGTGGTGAAGGGGGAGGTTTGGTTGTTTTGGGGTTTGTTTGGGGTTTTTTGCTTTAAGCCCAAGAGAGGTAATACTTGAGAAGTTGCTGTCAAGTATTTTAATGCTTCTATTTGAATGATTTTCTGATATTTTCCTAAAGAGTGTGTGTAAATGAAGGTTAGTGTGACAGAGAAGAGTTACTCTTAAAGTCAGGAAGACCTGTTTCTAGTACTTATGCCTGTGTGACTTTGGGTCGGTGCCTCCAAGCAACTCTAAGTCACAGAACAGGTGCCAATCTACATTTGTATAAAGAGTCCCCTATGGCAGTACAATCACAGGTCCAGCCTTTAAAAAAATTCTAATCATAAGAATGTTTTCTTTACTGACTGATACCATGTCTGCCCTATGGAGTATAGTAGTGATAACCAACTGGGTTTTGTCAAGGCAGGGGAGATAACAGTATACTTTGCAAGAAATATTTTCCAAATCTGTCTGTCCTAGTTTTGACTAAAAGTACATTTTCCATTTTCTTGACTTGTTGGAGAGTTTTTAGCCCTTCCTATTCCCAACAGCTGTGCTTCTGTGATGGGGTGACACCATTTCTGCACGTGGTATATAATTTGTGATTAGTTTGTTAAGCCCTCCAGGGAGCACTGAATGAAAAGAGTGATACAACTGACAGCCATTCCTATTATCATGAAAGGAGAAGCCTGGAAGCAGACACTCAGAACAAAGAACATTTGAAATCCCAAGCAACCTGTCAGCTCATTAGCTAGATTCTTCAGGACTCGTCTCCAAACTTGTTGGTCAGTCTTGTTCCACTTCAGCGTCAGGTGATCAGGTCTCCTGGAAACAGGAGAAATTTTGCTTCAGCTAGAAAAAAAAGGAGAGGGAGAGTGGATAATTTTGTAAAGCAGTTGTGATATAAAGCCAAAATTGAACTTGGGAAGAATAAGGCACATTGCAAATAACCCTGTTGCTTCAGGGATGCTGGATCCTGTTGTCTGCAACAATTTTGTTCTGTACTGTTGCGCCTTGTAGAAAATCAGTCAATGCAATCCATAATCGTACTAAGTAGTGTGAAAGGAAACCTGTTACAAGGCTAATATGATAATAGGAGTTATCTGGGCAACTGCAGGGAAGTCAGTTATTAGAAATATAATTTTTCATGATTTTTTTTGTTCAGGAAAAAGAGGAAGCCTCATTAAGTATGGTTTTAAATGAGTTAAATTTTCTCATTTCTCTGACAATTAATTTCCATGCAACCCAATTACAATTTGCAATTCTGATGCTTTGCTGTCTTTACCTCTGAGTGAATTGGTGAGGGAGCAGCAGAGGGCAGTGCTGAGCTAAAACTGGTGTCCCTGTCCTGTTTCTGGCAGTAAAATTGTGCTTGTTTACAAATGAAATCTTAGGGCTAACTTCGCCACAGAGGAAATTAAACTGCTAATTACATGTGTATAAACCACTAAAAATGGGTCCAGTTGTTGTTCAGTGTTTCAGAAACACCCATCTCTCTTCAGTCTTGGACTGAAAATATGTAATTATGACAGGAAATAGCACCCACTGAATACAAATACATTATATGTATGTATATGCATGTGCATGTATGTATGTATGTATTTGTAGACACTCACACAGTCTGTTCTTTGCTATTAACAAAGTTACTTTTCAGTCCACCCTTTACACAGCTGCCAATGTGATATTTCTAAAGCCCACTCCTCTAATCAATAAACTTCAGTGGTTCCTTGTTAACACTAGGAAGAAATATTATTAAAAAATAATGTCATTTTTTACACTACAAAAAAATGCTATTTTTTACTTTTTGAAAAATAAAAATTAATTTTTACCCAATTACATCTTAAAATAATTTTTAACCTTTTTCTAAAAGTTTTGAGTTCCAAATTCTTATTCGCCACATCATGAGATAGTAAGTCCTTTACAATCTGGCCCCAGCCTACTTTTCCAGTCTTTTATGCATGGATCTCCTTCAAACATTCCCATCCGATCAAACTAGCTTTCTTGCTGCTCTATCTCTGGTCTCTGTGCCTTTGTACAGATTCTTTCTCATGTCTTTAGTGTAGTTCTTCCTAACCTTGACCTCTTTCCTTCAAGGCTCAACCCAAATACCATCTTGAACATGAAACCTTTCTTGATTCCCCACCCCACATTCTAATACCCCTCATATCCCAATTAGTTTGTACTTATTTCATATGTAATTTAGATATGTAGATGGTGTCTCTTCATGGAATGTTAACATTCTTTGAGGTCGGGAATTGTTTCATTTTTTGTCTTTGTATCATTTATACATGATATATGTAGACCCTTTGAACAGTCCTGGTACATAGTGGGTGTTTAATAGTGTTGGTTAATCGATTTTTTTTTTTTTTGTCATCTATGTCAATGAATTCCTCTGCACTTGCATAAACTCTCATCCCCACTCCCCAGGATTCTTGCATAGCTTCCTAATTGTTTTCCCTACATCCAGTCTCGTCGTTCTGCAATCTATCCTCTACCAGAAATACCAGATTGGTATTTCTAAATGGCTATGACTGATTCCCTACCCCTTGATCCAAAGTGTTCAATAGTTTTCCTTTTGTTTTGAGGATAGAATACAAAATACTCTACCTGTCATTTAGAATCCTTTAAAAATCCGACTCCCACTTACCTCTAGGTTTTATTCCATATTAGGTCGTTTCTTCCTATCTCCATTCTAATCAAAATGGGTTGCTAGCTGCTCCTGATACAGGACATTCCATCTCCTACCCTGGATCTTTGCACAAATGATTCACTACTTCTGGAAAATACTCTTTCCTCACATTACCTTTTGAAATCCCTAGTTTCTATCGAAATACAAAATTTCTCTTTCTCCATGATGTTTCCAAAACTTCTATCCAATATCCCATAAGTCTTGAAATTACTTCATAAATGATCATATTTATTTCCCTGTGTGGACATGACATGACAGCAAGAAAATTTTTAGTTGATTAACTCAAATGCAGGCCTCCTGACTCAAAACAGCAAAGGGGGGGATACTAGCGGCTGGATTTGGAGACAGAGGTTCTGGTGGGAAAGTCACTTCACCTCTCAGCCTCATGTTTCTTCTTTATAAAAGGAGAAAGCTGGATGTAATGAGTTTGGAGATATCTTCTAGTTCCAATTCCATCATCCTATAGACCCAGAGTTCTTCACAGTGTGCCATATGACTCTCAAAGTCTTCAGTCAGTTCAAGAATTCTTTAATAAGTATCTACTGAGTGTAAAATGGCTTTCATTTTACTGGGATTGGGGTTACCTAGGTCTTCCTAACATTAAATCTAGCGCTATATCTAATGTACCATGGCAAGTTTTAGTGATTACTTCGGGCAATCCTACCTGACGTATTTCCAAACCAGATTCCCATGATTCTCCATTTATACCCCACTGTAATTTTGTTTGTTATTGTCTTCAAACAGTTCAGTTGTGTTTAATTCTTCATGACCACATGAGGCATAGTACACCAATGCTATCCTTGGGGTTTTCTTGTCAAAGATACTGGAGTGGTTTGCCATATCTTTCTTCAGCTCATTCTCAGATGAGAAAACTGAGGCAAACAGGGTTAGGTGACTTGCCCAGGGTCACACAACTGATAAGTCTCTGAGGCCAGATTTGACTTCAGGTCTTCTTCACTCTAGGTCTAGTACTCTATGCACTGAGCCACCTAACTGCTTCCTACACAAACAGAGGTTAAATGACTTGCCCAAGGTTACACAACTAGTGTCCAAAGCCATATTTGAACTGGGGTCTTCCTGACTCCAAGCTCAGTGTTCTTATCCACTGATCCACCTAGCTACTTCCTCAAAAATCTTAGAAATTCTTAGAAAACATGGAGTCCAATCCGTCATTTGATAGAAAAGGAAACTGAGACTGAATAAGGTCAAGTGACTTGACCAGCATCAAAAAGCTTATCAATATAATTTTGCTCCTCTCCTTAAAAGGGCAGAGTTCCCAGTAACATCAATGATGTTCCATGAAACAAAAATCAAAATAATCTAAGGTCCCAAGGTCACACTGTAAGGACCTACTCTTAGTTAATAAATTTAGAAAAGTCTTTAAAAATCTTAATGAATGTTTGACCTATTTAGTTTTATTTTGACAAAAATTTTAGTGTGCCCCAAAATGACATGAATTAAGAGAATAAATGAAGTCTTCTGATACTGGGTAACCCCACAGAGATCCCATATATACTAAAATATTCATAGTAGCAAAACCTGGAAGGAAAATGGAAGCTTATCACTTGGGGATTGCCAGAAAAAATTTCCATGGTACAGTATTATACCAAAAGAAATGGTGAATATAAGGAATTGAGAGAAACTTTTGAAGCTGCATATGAATCAATATAGAGAGAAGTAAGCAGAACCTAGAGAACAATATGAACAATGACTGTCATAATGTAAAAGAAAGCAACCCTAGAAGCCATCACTCTACATATTTCACCATTTTGAAGCAGGAGACCTGGGTTTGAGTCCTGGCGATGACATTTACCATGAGCAAGTTGAGTGATTTTAAAGAAGTTTTCTGTAAATCTTTAATGAACTGTAGGAATATGAGTTACTATAACAATGATGGAATAAACCCACAATGAGGAAAGTGTATTGCAGTTGAAATAGTACTGGATTTGGAGTTAGAGGGCTTGGGTTTGAACACTCAGTGGAACCAGCCCAAGGCCCTTTGCTGCAGGAATAGCAACAGAAAACAGAATTTACAGGAGTAACAACACTCCCACTAGACCATTGGGGTGCTTACAAATCCACCAGCTAGGATGGATTATGGGGAAGGGTCTTGCCATGCCCCTCCCTCACCAACACCAACTGCTCATCAACTGCTGCCAATAGGCAGAAAAACCCAAGAGTTGGCTTAAGAGTAGTAGCACCTTTCAGACTCTGCTCTCACATCTCTCTCTCTCTCTCTCTCTCTCTCTCTCTCTCTCTCTCTCTCTCTCTTTCTCTCTCTCTCTCTCTCTCCCCCTTTTTCTCTCTGTCTCTTTGTCTTTCTGTCTCTGTCTCTATGTGTATATATGTATATGTATGTATATACATACACATATTATATGTGTGTGTGTATTAATGGAAATGACTTTGCAGCTGATATGTCCTCTACTTACTGTCTCCTCCAGGTAGGAGGAAAGCTCATTGAGGAGTAGGAACTGTCTTTTTTTTATTTGTATCTTCAACATTTAGCACAGAGTTTTCAATAAAATAAGTGTTTAATAGATGCTTTTTCATCCATCCATTCATTCATTCATTCATTCATTCATTCATAATCTGTCTAATTGGTCTCTTCACCTCAAGTTTCTCCCCCCTCCCATACATCTTCCACTAAACTGCCCAAGTGATTTTCCTTAAGTACAATTTAGACTATGTCATCTCCTACTCAATAAACTCCAGTGGCTCCCTATTGCCTCCAAAAGCAAATATGTCATCCTCGATTTGGCACTAAAAACTCTGCATAACCTGGCTCCTTCTTACCCTGTCAATGTTCTTATAGTGCCCACCTTGTACTCTTTAATTCAATTACACTGGTCTATTTGCTGTTTCTCAATCACAGCCCTAGATGTCCTGTTGTGGGCCTTAGCTTCGCCGTCTCGTCCCCCACCCCCATCTGGAGAGCTCTCTGCCTCTTGGCTGCCTTTTCCTCTTTCAAGTTTCAGCTGAAATCCCATATTCAACAAAAAACTGTTACTTCTTCCCTTAGCTATTAGAGCCTTCTCCTGTAATATTACCTCCCATCTATTCTGTACATATATGCAACTAGACATTTATATGTTGCCTCTCATTAGCATATAAGTTCCTTGAAGACAGGGATGATTTTTCCTTTTTCTTTGTATTCTTAGCATTTAGCACAGTGTTTTGCAAAGAGTGAGCACTTAATCAGTATTTTTGATTGATTGACTGAGATCCATGGGATGACCATCATTCTAGTGGACTGGTAATAAAACAGTTCTCTCAGTGGAAAGAATGTGGATTTTCAGTTCTCTTTCAGTTATTTCTGACTCTTTGTGACCCCGTTTGGGGTTTTCTTGGCAAAGATACTGGAGTGGTTTTCCTTTCCCTTCTCCAGCTCATTTTATAGATGAGGAAACTGAGGCAAACACGGTCAAGTGACTTGCCCAGGGTCCCAGGGTCACGTAACTAGCAAATATCTGAGGCCAGATTTGAAAATAAGTAAATATATATATATGCACACACACACGTGTGTATGCATGTAGGCATGAGTATGTATGTATGTAAATATATGTACATATACATATATACACATTTATATAAACATACACACATGTATATACATATATATATGTATATATGTTGTCAGGTGTGGTCAGTAAATTAATTCCCTTTGCTTAATTGTCCTTTGTTACAAGGGAGGGGTTCTATGTGTGTGTAACGATGAGAGCCTTGGGAAATTATATTAATGTTCAAAAAAATGAATCAATGGAACATTGTGCGAAAAAGAATAAATGAAGGTCACCAACATACCACTTGATCCTCGTGAATATCCCACACGCTGATCAAGACATTGAAGCAATGCCCACCCAGATTCTATAGGAACACCACTCCCTTGGTAGAATATCTTTTTTCCCAGTTTATTCACCTAGGTTTTTCTAGGGTTTTTGAAAAGATAATAACAATCCACTGTGGCCATCCATCAAGCGCTTTGAGCTGAAGGCTTTCCCCACCCCCTGAGGGTATCTTTAAAGCATTAAGGGCAGTATGGGCCGACCAGCCAATGAGAGTGATGAGTCTCTGCTGCTTGGCAAAGTAAAATTAATCTAAATCAAATACTTTCCACCTTGGCAATTTTAACTAATTCCCTCATGAAAGTACAAGAGAGATGTGAAACCCCTACAGTCAGTGTAAACCTCCTGGTAAGACGAGACAGGTAATACCTTTTAAGCTTGTTAATGTCTGAGCCTGCTGATTTCTACGACCGCCTCAAAGAATAGTGGAGTAGTGTTCAACCTCTCATTACAAAGAAATGCACCTTTCCATGACGGAGAACGGAAGATACTGCTGGGGTCAGCCTTTGTATGTTATGACTCGGATACCACAGTGAAAGCCTGTGAGGACACTGGTTAAACTGAGCCCCTGATTGTGGGTCGCTTCTGCTTCTCTCCCTTGGATCTCTCGCCAGAAGGCCTTGCCTTTGAATCATTCAAGCCTCAGATAAAAGAAGTTTCCGCCCTGAGAACATCCTAGGCCTTTCTGCTGTGGTTCTAGCCGGCTTCATTATGAAGCACATGTTGGGTCCCATTTGGGGAAATGGTTTGGCACCATCTGTACTGTGGTCAGTAAATAACTGACTGACCACTTCCAAGTACTGGCACAGGGGGTTTTAACTTTTCCGGTGTGTGTCCTGGACCCCATTAAGTAACTGGAGGAAATACTAAATTTCGCTTACAGGTTGGTGAAAATAAAGATACAGATAGAAATTACCTATATACATATACGTATAAATAAAATACCCACATGCATACATGTATATACACACAAATGCATGTATACAACACATGCATATACATATATACATACACCGGTGTATATGTGTATCTCACGTGTATATTTCCCTTGCAACTTCACAGACCACCTTAGAGTCCATGGATTTTTTTAAAGAATTCTTGTTCTCGGGGCGGAGCCAAGATGGCGTAGTAGAAAGACGCACATACACATAGCTCCGAACCCACAACCCATAGAACAACTACAAAGAAGTAACTCACAGCGAATTCTGCACCCAGAGGCCACAGAACATTGGAGCGAGGGAGATTTCTGTTCCGGAGAGACCTGCAAACCTCTCGTAAAAGGTCCTTCGTGCTGCGGACTGGGCGCCGGGACTGGGAGCTGAGTACAGCCCTGCCGTGGCCGCGGCACCGAGAGGAACAGATCCGAGCGGGCTTCAGGGACGGGATCTCCAGCGGCCGCACAAGTACCTCCACCCACAGGTGACGTGGGTCGGTGAGAGAGTCCCTTTGGCGGGTCGAGGGGGGAGTGGGGTGCCCCCATGGCTCGGGCCCCCTCGGGAGACAGAAGCTGAGGGGCAGCGGCAGACCAGGGCTCCCCAAGCAGGCAGGAGCCTGGATCCATTGTTGAAGGTCTGTGCATAAACTCCCTGAGGGAACTGAGCCTGAGAGGCAGCCCTGCCCTCACCTGAGCATCTGAATTAATCTCACACTGAATAGCAGCCCTGCCCCCGCCCAAAGCCCTGAGGCTGGAAGCAGCATTTGAATCTCAGACCCCAAACACTGGCTGGGAGGATCAGGAGGTGAGGTGGGTGTGAGGAAAATATTCAGAGGTCAAGTCACTGGCTGGGAAAATGCCCAGAAAAGGGAAAAGAAATAAGACTATAGAAGGTTACTTTCTTGGTGAACAGGCATTTCCTTCCTTTCTTTCTGATGAGGAAGAACAATGCTTACCATCAGGCAAAGACACAGAAATCAAGGCTTCTGTGTCTCAGCCCACTCAATGGGCTCAGGCCATGGAAGAGCTCAAAAAGAATTTTGAAAATCAAGTTAGAGAGGTGGAGGAAAAGCTGAGAAGAGAAATGAGAGACATGAAGTCAAAGCATGAACAGCAAATCAGCTCCCTGCTAAAGGAGACCCAAAAAAATGTTGAAGAAAATAACACCTTGAAAACTAGCCTAACTCAATTGGCAAAAGAGGTTCAAAAAGCCAATGAGGAGAAGAATGCTTTCAAAAGCAGAATTAGCCAAATGGAAAAGGAGATTCAAAAGCTCACTGAAGAAAATAGTTCTTTCAAAATTAGAATGGCACAGATGGAGGCTAATGACTTTATGAGAAGCCAAGAAATCACAGAACAAAGAGAGAAGAATAGAAAAATGGAAGATAATGTGAAATATCTCATTGGAAAAACAACTGACCTGGAAAATAGATCCAGGAGAGACAATTTAAAAATTATGGGACTACCTGAAAGCCATGATCAAAAGAAGAGCCTAGACATCATCTTTCATGAAATTATCAATGAAAACTGCTCTGAGATTCTAGAACCAGAGGGCAAAATAAATATTCAAGGAATCCACAGAACACCGCATGAAAGAGATCCAAAAAGAGAAACTCCTAGGAACATTGTGGCCAAATTCCAGAACTCCCAGGTGAAAGAGAAAATATTGCAAGCAGCTAGAAAGAAACAATTCAAGTATTGTGGAAATACAATCAGGATAACACAAGATCTAGCAGCTTCTACATTAAGGGATCGAAGGGCATGGAATAGGATATTCCAGAAGTCAAAGGAACTAGGACTAAAACCAAGAATCACCTACCCAGCAAAACTGAGTATAATACTTCAGGGGAAAAATTGGTCTTTCAATGAAATAGAGGATTTTCAAGCATTCTTGATGAAAAGACCAGAGCTGAAAAGAAAATTTGACTTCCAAACACAAGAATGAAGAGAACCATGAAAAGGTGAACAGCAAAGAGAAGTCATAAGGGACTTACTAAAGTTGAACTGTTTACATTCCTACATGGAAAGACAATATTTGTAACTCTTGAAACAGTTCAGTATCTGGGTACTGGGTGGGATTACACACACACACATGCACACACGCACACACACATAGAGACAGAGTGCACAGAGTGAATTGAAGAGGATGGGATCATATCTTAAAAAAAATGAAATCAAGCAGTGAGAGAGAAAGATATTGGGAGGAGAAAGGGAGAATTGAATGGGGCAAATTATCTCTCATAAAAGAGGCAAGCAAAAGACTCATTAGTGGAGGGATAAAGAGGGGAGGTGAGAGAAAAACATGAAGTCTACTCTCATCACATTCCACTAAAGGAAAGAATAAAATGCCTACTCATTTTGGTATGAAAACCTATCTTACAATACAGGAAAGTGGAGGATAAGGGGATAAGCAGAGTGGGGGGGGATGATAGAAGCGAGGGCATGGGGAGGAGTGTGTAATTTGAGGTCAACACTCATGGGGAGGGATAGGATCAAAAGAGAATAGAAGTAATGGGGGACAGGATAGGATGGAGGGAAATATAGTTAGTCCTATACAACACAACTATTATGGAAGTCATTTGCAAAACTACACAGATTTGGCCTATATTGAATTGCTTGCCTTCCAAAGGGAAGGGGTGGAGAGGGAGGGAGCTAAAGAAGTTGGAACTCAAAGTGTTAGGATCAACTGTAATGTTCTTACCACTAGGAAATAAGAAATACAGGTAAAGGGGTATAGAAAGCTATCTGGCCCTACAGGACAAAAGAGAAGACAGAGACAAGGGCAGAGAGGGATGATAGAAGAGAGAGCAGATTGGTCAGAGGGGCAATTAGAATGCTTGGCGTTTGGGGGGGAGGGGAGAAAATTTGTAACCCAAAATTTTGTGAAAATGAATGTTAAAAGCTAAATTAAAAAAAAAAAAAAAAAGAATTCTTGTTCTCAAAAATGCCATAGAATTATGACTGCTCTGCCCTTCCTGGATAACAGTTACCTCGACTGAAGTGGTCAGTTCGCTTATTTATTGAACCCAGTACAGAGGTTCCAGCACTGTCTTTGGCACAGTGAAGGCAAGTCAAAAAATAGAATAAATATTCCTTCAAATATTTTTTTCTAAATTCTACAAAAAAAAAATCCGAATTCTATGAAATTCAACTCATGAAGCATTTATTTTCCCCCAATAAGTAAGTATATACAAAGGACATGGTCCCTTCCTTCAAGGCATTGGTCATCTAATAAATCAAATGTAAACTCCTCAGGCTAGGGACTATTTCCTCTTTGTCTTAGCTCCTGGTACATTGCCTGACACATAGTAGGTATTTAGTACCTGCTTACTGTATTGAATTAAACTGAATTAATAGCACATATAGTCATGAATTTGTCTTTTGAAGTTTCACGAGCCATAAAATGTTTAGCTTTTTCTCCCTCTTCTCTATCACCCTATTAGAACCGGGTGCTAGCCTAAATGAACAAGTCAAATCCTCGCTCACAGTATAAGTTGTCTGATCTGACCTCATTAACATGCCCTTTGCCATGCTGCCATACTAAAACCAGAACTGTACTTTAGCACTCTGTAGAAGAGATGGTTTTTTTTCTGTTGCTGTTGTTGTTTTTATTGTGGTGCTTGAGAAGCGACATGTTTCCCTGTACCAAAGGAAAAATAAGCACAGACACTTTAAAAATAATAATACAGTGTTTGTGTGTTAAATGAAAAGGTATTATTAAGAACCTAGCAATTTATCACAGCAAACTCCCAACTCTCAGAAGGATTTGGCAATGGGAGGACCCAAGGTGGCCAAGTCTCTCCCCTACCCCCACTCTTTTTACTCATCTTTTGTCAAATAAAGGGAGTTCGGCTTTGGAGAGGAAATAGCTAGGCTTTGGAAATAGTTGGGGAGCTTACTCTGCTCTTTCATTTTAAAGGCTTTCCCTGTTATTTAATCCCATCCTTCCCCTCTCCTATGACACCCTCGATTAGCATGCTCTTCAGGCTGTTGAGAAAACAAACAGGGGCTATCACAACAGAAGCTATACTAAATTCCCTGGAGCTGAGATGATGGGAGGATATGTTTCTCTGCCCCCTGGTGGCTGATCATAGAACAAAGCTCTTGATGAGGTTGCCGTCATGGGTGGTTGATTGTCCTTCATCTGATGACCTTGGAGATAGGAACGAGTGTCAAGATTTTGCCCTGTTGCCATATCTGTTGAATAAAAGGGGATTACATGACTGGCCTGCCTCCATCTCACTGAGGTTGTTTGCTTTCCCAAGAAGCTGACAGCTCCAAAATACTCCTAGTCTCAGGTAATCTTAGACAGAATAGGTTTGGAGCAGATGCCAAGATTTTATTTTCCCATGTGGGTCTGGTAGGATTTGCCAGGTAAGTCATGGGGTAGGCTAAGTAGGTACTTGGTGGAAGCCATGGCTTTGGAGAGTAATTCAATTTTCATTCAAATTCATGAAATTATCTTGAAAACAAAATCTTGTTCTGCTATTAGAGCCAGCATAAAGTAAATGAGAGCTCTTTCTTATTTCTTGCTGGTTTGTAGCAGCGGTTTTAAAATAGCTGAGTACCAAGGACATTTTGACATGATATAAAAATGTACTCTTCATATAAATGGTATCTCCCTTCACTGAGCTGACATTCATTAGCCCTGTGACCTTTGGCTTTTTGTTCCCTGTTCCCTCTGCCTGGAATACCTGGCCTTCTCATTTCTATTCCTTACAATTCCTGGTTTCCTTCAAAATTGAGCTCAAGTACCACCTTCTTTAGGATTCCTTTCTAAATTCCCAGGTGCTATTGCTTCCTTTTCATTCGTCTCTACCGTGACTACGAAGATCGTTTTCTATGTTCTTTTGTATCTGTCACTTATACATGCCATGCACATATTATCTCCTCAGATTAAAATATAACCTCCTTGAAGTCAGAGATTGTTTTGCTTTTGACTTTCTATAATGGTAGCATCATCACTAACAAAAACACTAATATAATGTTCATATAATGCTTTAAAATTTGCAAAGTGCCTTACAAATAATATCTCATTTTATTCTTATAAAAATTTTGGGAGGGGGCTATTATTATCACCATTTTACAGATGAGAAAACTGAGGTAGAGGATTAAGGGAACTCTTGGGAGTCACAAGATAGTGAGTGGCTGAGCCAGATTTGAACTGGTCTTCCTGGCTTCATGTCAAGTGCTGTATCCACTGTATCCCTCATTTGTCGCACAAAATAGGTGCTTATTGCTTGATTCGGCCAATCACTAAAACTTAGTTGACTTCAGTACTTCATGTGTAAAATGAAGGAACTGGACTATATCAGGGCCATGGTTTCCTTTGGCAGCCTATAGAACCTTCTGGACCCATTCTAAGAATAATGTTTTTAAGTATATATAATAAAATGCATAGGATTGCAAAGGAAGCAAATTATACTTAAAAATAATTATCACAATATTTTAAAAAATGATTTCATAAACTCTAGGTTAAGAACCCTTGGACTGAATGATACATGTCTTGGTCCCTTACAGTTCCAAATGACAACAACCCTGTAAGTCAACATTGTTACTAAAATCCATCATCCCGAGTAAATATATAAGGTGAAATTTATATCATGCCTATACATGAAAAAAAAAATGTGAATTGTTAAGTCATTTATCTAACTTCCCCAAGATCACATAGCAAATTAGTAGCAAAACAGATAATAGGCATTATGATTTCTTATTCCTTATCTTATATCCTTCTTTCTAGCCTATCCTTGTTCTCCACATCAGTAATGAACCACTTCATTGCTTCCTAATGTACCATCAGCTCAGTCAACTTGTCCTTCCAGGCTGCTGGAGGCACTAGGTCACCATGCCACAACGCAATGTCAAAATGTCAAAACAATATCCCCATAACTATGACAACTGAGATGCTCAACGCAAGGCACGGAAACATGTCTGTATTTTTGTCATGTTACACAGATGTCATAATATCCTGTTTCACCATTCAAAAAGGTCTACCGGTCATACACAACATAGTCACTAAAAGAGATCTTTTTTCCCTCTGGTAATGTAGTTTATTGTATCTTTGTTTCCATTTGGTTTTATCCCAATTCCTACCTTTTGTGGAGTGATTTATCTATCCATCGATCAATCAACAAGTGATTATTAAGGTCCTTCCATATGCCAGGCACTTCTTAAGTTACAAATACATCAGCTGAAACAATCCCTAAGGGCAAAAAGCACATATTCTAAAGGAGAAAACAAAGACATATATAAGAACATACAGAATAAATAGAGAATATACAAATAAATAGAAAGTATTGAGTTACAAGGTAGTTTGAGAGAGGTTGTGTCTTGAAGGAAAAGGGAGATTCTGAGATGGAGGTGAGGAGGGAGTATGTGCCAGGTATGTGGGATGACTGTGCAGAAGCAGAGACATGAGATGCAGTGCCATATGTGAGGAAGAGAGAAGGTTAATCTGGCTGAATCACAGATTGTGGAAAAGGAAGCAATGTATGGGGCTGGAAAAAAATAGAGGCGGACCAAATCATTAAGGGCTTTAAAAGCTGACTTGAAGGCATTCTGGAAGTTGTAAAATTCTGTCTTGAGTTTTCTGAGTCTCAGCATCTTCAGCTGTAAACTGTAGAAGTAATATTTTATTTTACCTGTCTCTTGAAATTCAGGTGTGAATCAACTGAAATAATGCATTCAAAAGAGTTTCATGCTTTTAAAGAAATACATAAATGTAAGAATATTATTATTTCTTTTTTTTTTCTCCCTCTCTTACCTACCCATGAGAATCTTTGGGTTCCTAAGAACCTAAGCTAAAAACAGAGCTGTAACTTACAATTCTGGTGACTGGGCAGGCACAAAAGCTACCATCAACTCACATTTTAAAGACAAATCTGGTTGAGGACTACAAGGAAAAGAGTAGAAGCCCTAATTTGGAGGTCCTTTCATGAGAGAGGGAACAAGATCAGGCCAGGCAACAAGGGTGAAGCCACAGGTGGGGAAATGTAAACTCTCAGAATAGCGTCCTTCATTACCTAAGTATTATTACTACCAAGGATCATGACTATAGAGCTGGCCTCAGAATTAAGAAGAAGCACATTGAATTTCCTCCTCTAACATATATTGCATAAATGACCCTTGGCAAGACATTTAACATCTTGGTTAAATTTTTAAGATTACAAATTGCAAAAAGATATTAAATATCAAGAGAAATAATTTTAAAATGAAAGGAGAATAGCACTTCTGGACATCTGATTGTATTATAAAGCAATTATCTTCAAACCATTTGATGGTAGCTTAAAATAGAAAAACAGATCAATGGAACTGAGTAAATGAGGTGGAATTAGAAATAATCCAATTTAACTCAATATTTGATAACCCCCAAACATACATTGCCTATGAAAAATTCCTATTTTATAAGAATTAGAGGGAAAACTGGAAATCTCTCTTACAAAATTTAGACCAGAATCTTACACCATATAGCACAATAAACTCAAAATGGGTATGGAATCTGAATGTTGAAGATTATAGCCTAAAAATAATGATAAGAGAATCAGATTAAGTACCCTTTACAGCAATGGATAGGATTCTAAACCAATGAAGGAATATAAATGATTAACACAACATGAAACTGATAATTTTGATTACATGACATTGAAAAGTTCTTGCATGAACAAAATTAGTGTCACTAGGAAAAGAGGAGAAGAAATTAACTGAAAAAAAAACATTTGATCAAATATATTTGATTAATGTCCAAGATATATAGGTAAATAACAAAAATGCCTTAGACCGAAAGTAATCTCCCCCAAAGATAAATACAGACTTTCAACAAATATGACTCAAGAGTAGAACTGTAATGACCATATACAATAATCTTCCTAAGCACTAAAATTAAGATAAATCTCAATCAAAGAAAAACTGAAGTTTTACTTTGTATCTAACAACTTGGCAACAATGGACAAAGGAATAATCAATATGGCAGAGGTTTTGCAAAGATGGGCACACTAATTTGTTGTTGATAGAGCTGTGAACTGGTCTAAGCATTTGCAAAACTATTTGAAATTGTGCAATGGAGGTGACCAAAATGTCCATACTCTTTGACCCAAAGATTCAATTGCTGCATTTTTTCCCTAAGAAGATAGATGACAGAAATGTAAAATAATCACAAAACAATTTTTCTTCCAGTAGCCAAAAAATTGTTACCAAAGTGTATGCCCATCAATGGGGAATGGCTAATAAGTTGTGGTACAATAATATATTGGAATATTTGAGAAATACAAGAAATGATTACTTGGATGAACATAGATAAGCATTGGAAAAGAGATAAATTTATATAAGGTGAAGTAAGCAAAACCAGGAAAACAAAATATATAGTAACTACAATGATATAAATTTGAAGGAATAACATTACAAAATCAGTAGAAACTACTTGCTTCAAAATTATAATGAATAAGTTTGACTCAAAGAGGAGATACACTATTCTCAAAAGTCTCATAATTAATAGGAGAGTAAGGGAAAGAAGCATCTAAAGAATTACTGTGTAACTGGTGCCAACAAGGAGTTAAGTTGAAAGAGCACCAGACAGCCAACTGTTAATGATTTGTTGGGATAGGAATAAGAAGTAAGCTTAGAAATAACTTTTGAACCTTTGCCCAAATGTTTCTCAATGAGTCCCTAGCTGGAGCCAAGGCAGAGGAAAGCTAAATCAACAGCACTTCTTTCATTTTCATCTATAATGACCTATTTATTTCCAAAATTCATAGACTTCCCCCAAAGATTCAGGAGAGGAAAATATTCAAAGGGAGTCCTATTTTATCTGACTATAGATATGGGGAAAGCAGTTTCATGAATGACTCAGAACTATAGAATCTCAGAAGTCATCTTGTTCAACCTCTATCTGAAAAAGAATCCTCTCTATAAGCATCCTTCACATGTGCTTATGCATTCTAGAGGAATGCATTTTCATGATATATGACAGTAATACCAAATAAGTTTCCCTTCTAACTTTTGAGAAAGTGATTTTAAATCAGTGTGTATCTCATTTTGTTTGTTTTTAATGACAAGGTGGAATCAGGTCTGAACCAAACTTTTAACGTTACTCAGAGTCCTCTTGTTGTAAGCCTTTTCTAAGCTACACCAGTTTCATAGCAGTTCTGATGTAGTCATCTATTCAAATTCACAACTCTGAGCCCCCATTGATATATACCTGTATAGTATACCAAGGTATATGACATGTGAATTCAAAGCAAAAGACATTTAATGAAACAGAACTGAAAGTTCATAACAAGAAATTGACTTGGACATTAAATGCTCACAGCATCCATTTCCAAACAACATCTACCCGCAGCATGCCTCCTAGAAATGCTAGCCTCAGCTTCCAATTAACCCTTCCCTTTTCCTAACTCAGTAGGAGAGGTACACATCAGTTTATTCATGGAAAGAAATATATTAAGGAAACTCATTGTAGAGGCAATCTTGGAGGCCTGGCTACTTGGTATGACAACTACAACTGCCGCTGTAGATTTCACTATTTCTCTCTCTGATGTGGTCATTAATCCTGATATGTTCTAGATGTAGCTGCCATGTTTTGTCATCTCTCTCTTACTGGCCTGCTTGATGAAATTCCCTAGTCTTTTAATCACTTTGCACTGAAAGCTTGTCTATTTAATCAGAGTTCCCAATGGTTAATATCATCATGCTATAAACCCTGAAACCCATGTGTTTCCAGGAGGAATGTTGCAAAGAGATTTTCTTCCAGTGAGTGAGGTTCTAGTATTCCCAAATAATACAGACAAAATAACATCTATGAACAAGACTGACCCTATCATAATAGCTGATACAGGAAGATCTATATATAGCATTTTAATCAGTGTTCCTTTAGAACCTTCTGCTTTAGGTACCAAGAAAATACTGAGCAATATAATATTTATAACTTTAGTTTATGCATAGCATTCTTGTAGAATCATTGATCTAGAGCTGGAAGAGACCTTACATTCTACATGTACACAAATAAATGTAGAAAAGGAAAAACTGAGAAGAGGAGAATATTTACAACAGCCAATGGTTGCGTTTGGCTAAATGATTTGCTCATGGTCACACAGCAAGTCAGTGGCACGGCTGAGACAAAAACTCAGGTCTACTGACACAATTGATCTGAGGAGGTTGTATACTAAAAATGTCCAAATTAATAGCACATTTATTTAGCTGTCAAAATACAAAACTTTAAAACCTCCTTTGTCTGACTACTTTTCTAAAGACAGCTCTTGCTTTCTTAACAACAAAAATACTGTTACGTACTCTAATTTTTAATTAATTGATCCAGGATTACCAGTTGGACCAAACTAAGGAGAGAAAATGGTTCTTTCTGAGCATTGATGGTTAAAGATAATGAATCCTCTCCTTCTTTTTGATTCATTTACCAGGCATGATTGATGAAGTAATAGATGGGTTTTGTTTTCATAGCAGCAACAATGGTGGAGTTGGGGAAAGAAAGAGGGTTGTATTGGAGAATAAGATCACAGTATGTCAGATATTTAACTAAGACAGTGTAGAAATCAATATTAATCCCTCATTAGTGGCTGAAATTTTCAGACAACTTAAGCAGATGAATGGACCACAATGTCAATCAGTAGTATTAGTCTACTCATTGGTTCACTCGCACTAAATGGGAACTGTTGTTGATTAACAAATTCATTCCAGGGATGGCACCTCACGTGTTAAGCACTTCCCATCTTAAACCCTCACCCAATCCCTGGACAGAAATGGTTCCTCTCTTTACCTCTTCAGACTTTTCTTTAATTGTACCAATTTAATTATACTTAGAAATAAGTGTAACTCACTTTCCCTTATGGATGGAATTTTTACCAGCTCTTCCAAGCTCAGAGAAGTTAATTCCTTCCTTGGGGAAATGGTAGCATGGACTCTCTTTTCCTCAAGTACTCACCTCTTAGGCTTTACAGCCATGGAAGTCAAACTGACCATAACCTAAGCTGTTGCTAACTGGACCAGAAATCAGATACTGGAGGTTTTTAGCCATGTTCACCTCTGGTACTTCCATGATGAAGCCTCACTGTCCTGATAGGGTGAACCTCAGGTGATTCACTATTCCCAGCCAACCTCATTTATGTTCTACTTCACTCCCTATATCTTAGTTATTTTTTTGACAATCTCACCAGCAGCCTTGCCATACATTTTATACCCTTTTTATTCTTTCCCACTCATTTCCCCTCTACTTATGGAATCATAATCAAATCAATTCTTCCATTGTTCTGAGAAGGAAGAATCTTTCTTTAAGGTTTTGTTCATCATTCCTATAACTTTCCAGACCCATGTGGTTTATCTCTCCCATTAGAATGTAAGCTCCCTGAGGCCACCCACTGTCTTTATTATTGTATTTTTATCCCCAGAGCTTAGCTCAGAGGCAAGCACATGGTGTTTTGTAAACTTTTTTTATTCAATGATTCCTTCTTTCCCTCCCAAAGGCACTATTCCTGAAACATGGTAAATATTTAATAAATGCTTGTTGCCCACCTACCTGCTGATAAGAGATACAATGTGGTAGAGAAGATGGAGGACTGACCTTGAAGTCATGAGAACTTGAGTTCAAACTTGTCTCTGAGCTGTCCTAGATGGGTAACTATAAACAAGTCACCTCACCTCAGCATCTCAGGTAATTCTCTAACATCTAGATGAGGTATTGAGTTGCATTTCTGGATGAATATTTCCACACCAGGAATTCCTTATACTGATGAAATCATAATTCTAGACTACTGTCCTTACACAGAGAGAAAGAGAGAGAGAGAGAGAGAGAGAGAGAGAGAGAGAGAGATTCAGGCTTAAGAATGGATGTTTGCATTTGATAATTGATTTAAGGAAAACGAAACTATCCCAGGCACAAGAATACAGGTTGCCAGGACCTCTTCTGGTCTTCCAAAAGGGTCAACAGTCATAATGAAATGAATGAACACATGATTTTTTTTCACTTTTTTTCTTTGACTTAACTGGTTATTCATTGTAAATGATCATCCATTTAAACAGATTTGTTCACTTGAGACAGGCTCAGTTTACCTAAACTGTCAATTGTGACAGAAGCAGAGTCTCAGAGAATTACTGAGAGTTAAGATAGAACTAAGGTGGCTAAGGAGGTCTGTGGGCTCAATGAGAAGAAAAACAGAATGGATGTATTACTGAGGAGATGGGATCTCACATTTCACTAAATGACTTTGGAACATAGGTGCTTTGATAAAGAAAGGCCCTGTTAGTCCTACCTCTGTTTTGCTGTAGACTCTGAACTTTTCATGAACAGTATAATCAGTGCTACTAAATTTGAAGAAAAGGCCATGGTATTCATTAACCTAACCTTACATACAAGATACAAAGGAACAAGGAAAAAAGTCATTTATAGCTACAGTTAAAAATAAATCATGAAAAACCTATCTGGAATAAAGTAGTAAATATTAGTTCTAAGAGAGAGCCACTTAATTCAGAAAATGTTTATTAAGTAACTACTGTGTGCTAGGTACTCTGCTAAGTAGTGGGTACACATAGACAAAGAAGAAACAGAATCCGCCATCAAGGAGCTTAAATTCTACTGCAAGGAGAAAGAGCCAAAGTTACCAAGTGGAAATTCACTGGGCTCAACTATTTCCTTCCACTGAAAGCATTTTCCAAAATGTAGAGCTCCATTTGGAATAAGTGAAAAGGAATTATCCCACTGGTTGAACTACCCAGGGAAGCTCAGTTAGTTGAATGAGGAATAAGTCTGATATTAGTAGATACAAAGGATAAGGTAGTTGAATTATCTTTCACATGAAGGGAGGACCTATAGTATAAAGCAAAAAGCATTGCATCTGGAGTCAAGAGACTTGAATCTGAGTCCAAGCTCTGCCAACTGGCTGACTGGGTGACTTTGGACAAATCACATCATCACTCTGGGTCTTGGGGTTTGTTATTGTAAAATGAGAGAATTTGATCTGATGGTCCCCCTTTTACGCCTAGTGGTCCATGACTCCATGATAGTCAAATATGGTAGTGGTGAGATTTGAGGCAATTATACAAGAATCTGTGATTGCCCTTGTATGGATACTCTTCCAACACCCTTTCAGTACCAAAGACCCACTTGTCTTAGTAGACAGTGTTCAAATTCTTGAGCCCAAAACAAAACAAAAGAAGATCATCACCAAACAGCCCACCTACAGGATATGAGACTCTAACAATAAGTAGGTTAGTCACTCCACCCAGCTTTTCCAGCTTGACAAATCCAGCAGAACTTATGCTTCCCTGGCCCTACCTTTAAATACCCAAGATTGCCTCCATAAGGCATCAGAGTAAGATTTAGTAGAAATTTCTTCTTGGGGCAGAACTTTTTTTTATATCTTCAGTTATCTGTATATTTTGGACAATTTTCCCCCCTTGGTTCTAAAATATTGAGATAATATCTCACTTTGGATTGGGGATCAGGAGACATAAATTCAAGATTTAGCTTTGCCATTGATAATTTGGTTGATCTTTGACAATTGACTTAACTTCATTGGGCATCTGTTACCTCATGTAAAAATGATATCCTGTGTGATCTCTTAAGTTCCTTCCATCTCCAATGTTTTGAAACTGTAAGAACTCTGAGTATATGAATGTGAGAAAATGACCTGAACCCACACGTCCAATACAATCTCCTTTCACTATACTCCCTTTGAGCATATGCTACTCTAGGCCTTCCATATCTAAGCATGCATGTCTATTATTACCCATATGGCACTAATGGTGGTTACTTTCATTCCTGAAACTTTGCCTAATCCTTCTAGCCATCGATATCAGACTGACATCTTTTTCAATGAAGTTAATGCCAATGAGTTTTGAAGCAATTCAACTTGCATTTATTAAGTGTCTGTGTAACACCAATGTGATACCCTCAGCAGCCTCTATGGATATGCATGGATATTTTCAGGGTAAATTTGCAAAATTGTGAGACAATTATGCAAGATTCTGTGATTGCCCTTGTATGACTACTCCTTCCAACAATAAAGCCACCAAACAACATTTATTCAAACACCAGAAAGCCAAATCCATCATAGTAACCAAAACATCTATACAAATTATCAATGCAGGGAACACAGTCATCCTCCAAGCCTTCCCTCCATCAGGCCTCCCCACAAACAAGCTCCCTTAGGCAAAATCACTCCATCTCTCACTCAAGCTAGCTGCTTTACTATGCTTTTCCTGTTATCTTTCTCAACTCTGCCTCACTCTCACTCAGCTCTGCTTCTCTCTCTCTCAGGTCCACCCTTCCTATTCCACCCATTCAACAAGCTCCTCCCACCATTGGCTCCATGTGACTCAGGCTGTGGGCTGGGCCAAAGCTCAAAGCAGGTCACATGGGCCTATTAAGGAGCAGAGAAGATCTTCAAATTCTCTTAACATTATATTTGGCCCCAAGATCTTTCATGTCTATTAATAGGTGAATGGGAGTTTAGGGGTAACTGGTATCAACATAGCTTCACAACAATATAACAGAGATAGCACAAAATAAACACATAAAATAATATCTTAAGGTGAGGGCTTCAGCACAAGCACCCCATTATTCCCCTCTCAAATGAGTGAGACCCAAAATCCCTGGGGGTAAAGAAAAAAAGGTCTTTTCTTCTATCACCACTTCCCACTAAAATGGAATATAAAGCTGTCCCTGCCTTGAGGTCCTATTCAAGGGGTCAGTTCTTTAGCCAGTATCTGGAGCTTGGTCAATGCCAAATCCAGGATTGACATATAGTCTTAGGCAGAGGGTGACATCCAACTTAAGCAGTCAGTCATCTATAAGGAGAGGGCACTAAGCCTGCAGAAGCAAATTTCTAAACAAACAAACAAAGGCCAAAAAGAATAAGGAGACAATAATCAGAAGCATGGTAAATATAGTGACAGGCATGCTTCTGGAGTCCATAAACCCACTGGAACTTCACTAATTCCTATCTTCCTTACTGAAGAGTTTCCAGATACTTCCCTAGTATCTATTAATGCCCTAGTTGCAGCAGTACTTGATCTATTTTTCCAGTATATGGTTAAACTGATATAGGGTCTGTAATCCTGTCTGTGTACTTCTTTAAACTGAGCTGGGGTTTGGCAAATTTCCTTTTCTCCCTGATGGTGTGACAAACTTAGATACAATGATTCAGGAGGATCTGTGGGGGCAGTTATTACTTCCTTATTCTGTCTAATATTAAATCCCTTTTCTCAGTACATCTTATATAGTTTATTAGTTTGAATACCATCTATTCTTCCAAAATCTATCCCTCCTTTTAATAAAGCAATAAACATTTCTCCCTTATTAATCTATTCTGACTTTGAATCCACTGGCTATTTGCTCTTCTCTCTTGAGGGAATTTATCTTTTTCCCATTTACCTAAGTCACTTAACTGTCAAATCTTATCCAAAATCTCTGAAAGAGGGTGCCCTATTTCCTCAATTAGTAGAGTTAGAACTAGGTGCTTATATTTCTATGAGGAACTGTTAAGGAGGTCCTATGATAAGCCTTGACATCTCTAACCATTATTGAAATTTTCATTACCTCTTTTTTAAATTTCTCATACAGTCTCTAAGGGAATAACAGGGTCTATCTCAACTAAGCCACACAGAATCAGTGGGATACTGCTTATTGCATCCCTCAGCAGTTAGAGCTAACAGATTAGTTCCATTGTTATCTCCTTGAATATGATAATCCCTAAAGGCTTGTTGTACAAAAGAATTCTAATACCTATGAATTTCAAACAATCTATGTTATCTATCCCTACTCCTCCAACCCCTTTGTCATAAATTCTCACCATCTAATATACTAATGATTCTTCCATTTTTAGGAGTGAATCAACTTAAAATATCAGTGACTTCCTGCTGAGTAAAATCCTCAGTTACTTCCTTAGACACTGTGTGGTCCCCCTGGTTCTCCTGCTTCCTTTGTAGCTTGGGACATGCATCCATATTCCTAGAAGTCTCCTCATCTACATTTGTTTCATTTTCTTTCCATGCATTTCCTCCCAGGTGTCTGGGCACCAATCAGGTCCTGAAGATGCAAGGGCTGCATCCACTTTCCTGTTGTTAACTTTCCCCTTTTTTTCTGAGTCCCTCTCACAACTGTCTTTTCTGTTACCACCTGATACTTTTTAGCTTGTTCTTCTAAAGGAAAGTTTGGACACTGTAGCATAGAAAGCTTCTCTTACAAATCAGATAGCTCTTTTTTCAACTGAAACTTTTCTTCCAGCAATTTGTCTCTACTTTTACATATAACATAATAGTTTGTTAATAATTCCCATCCTTGATTTCCCATTCTGGGAGCCAAAATGGCAGAGTGATCAGTAATTTCTATCTCTCTCCCCTTGTTAACCTTGATGAGCACAGAGAATATCTCCCTGGGAAAATCCCTGGAACAGTGGGAGCAGCAGAAGGGATAAACAGACTCTCAGCCTGGGAGGCTAGAAAGATCGCTAAGGAGGGTTCCTCTTGCTGTGGCTGAAGGTGCCCAGTACAGGATCAGAGCTGTCACAGACAGCCCCACCTCAACAAACTAGGAGAAGATCCTGAACCCCAAAGGGATGAAGCCAGCAACTGCCAACACCAGGACCCCAGGCATGCCTCAGCACCCTAGTGGAATTGGGAAGACACTAGTGTGGAAAGCTGAGCTGACCAATGCTCTCACTCAGCAGAGGAACTTCTGGTGTCAAGACCACCCCTCCCCCACACTTAACAAGCTAGCTCCAGGGAAACTGTGGGGAAACCCCAAAAGACCTAAATGGCCTCTGCTTTCAAACACCAGTCAGCTCAGCACCAGGTAAATTGCAGCATTTTAGTTTCTAACTGAAAGAATCAAAGGCCACAATACACAAAGCCTCAAGTTTTAGGCACAAGAAGTGTGGGACAGAGCTCCCTGTGCCACAGACATAGAGATCTACCTTAAAAGTCAGGAAAAGGGTTACTATCATGAGTAAAAAAGCAAAACAGAAAAGACCATAGAATCTTTCTATGGGGACAAGGACCAAAACACAAATACCAAAGAGGTCAGCATAGAGACCATACTGTCATCTGAAACTTCAGAAGGAAATGTGAAATGGTCTGAAACACAAAGAGCCTTCTTGGAAGAGCTCAGGAAGGATTTTAAAACCCAAATTAGAGAAATAGAAGGAAAACTGGCCAATGATTTTAAAAATATGAAAAAAGGATTCACTGAAGAGAACAGCTCCTTAAAAAGGAAAATTGGACAAATGGAGAAGGAAATACAAAACCTAATTGGTGAAAATAACTCCTTAAAAGGAACAATTGGACAGACGGAAAAGGAGATACAAAAGTTAACTGAAGAAAACAACTTGATAAAAAATAGAATTGGGCAAATAGAAGCTAATGAATCTATGAGGCATCAAGAATCAGTCAAACACAATCTAAAGAATGAAAAGATAGAAGAAAATGTAAAATCTCAAATTGGAAAAACAACTGACATGGAAAATAGATCCAGGAGAGAAAAATCTAAGGAATATTGGTCTACTAGAAAGTGATGATGAGTAAAAGAGCCTGGACAATATCATCCAGGAAATCTCAAGGAAAATTGCCCAGAAGTCCTAGACCCAGAGGGCAAAATAGTCATCAAAAGAATCTACCATTCACCTCCTGAAAGGAGTAGGGGGAAAGAAAAGGGAGGGGAGGCTAAAAGAGAGGGAAAAGTAGTGAGAGAAAAGGGGATTAAAAGGGAGCGGGGCAGAAAGAAGGGAGAGAAGACTGAGGGAGGCAATGGTCAAAAATTATAACTCTATTGGGGAGGGGAAGGGAGAAGGGAGAACTAAAAACATAAACAAAGGGAAATGGTATGGAGGGAAAGATACAAGTAGTAATCATAACTGTAAATGTGAATGGGATGAACTCTCCCATAAAATGGAGACTGATAGTAGAATGGATTAAAAATCATAATCCAACAATATGTTGTTTACAAGAAACACATTTGAAAAGGGGAGATACACATAGGATAAAGGGAAAAGGTTGGAGCATAATATATTGAACTTCATTTGAGGTAAAAACCCTAATCTCAGACAAAGAAAAAAGTAGAAATAGATCTAATCCAAAGAGATAAGGAAGGAAACTATATCCTGCTGAAAGGCACCATGGACAATGAAGCAATTTCATTACCAAACATATATGCTCCAAGTGGTATAGCATCCAAATTCTTAGAGGAGAAGTTAAAAGAGTTACAGGAAGAAACAGACAACAAAACTACATTAGTGGGGAACCTCAATCTCCCTCTCTCTGAACTTGATGAATCTAACCTAAAAATAAACAATAAAAAAGTTAAGGAAACGAATAGAACTCTGGATAAGGTAGACATAATAGATCTCTGGAGAAAAATGAATAAGGATAGAAAGGAATATACCTTTTTCTCAGCAGTACATGGCACATATACAAAAATTGACCATGTACTAGGGCATAAAAACCTCACAATCCAGCACAGAAATGCAGATAGTCAATGCGTCCTTCTCAGATCATAATACAATAAAACTTATATGTCGTCAAAGGCCATGGAAACATAAACCAAAAGCTAATTGGAAACTAAACAGTCTAATCCTAAAGAATGAGTGGGTTAAACAGCAAATTATAGAAACAATCAACAACTTCATTCAAGAGAATGACAATAATGAAACAACCTACCAAATTTTATGGGACACTGCAAAAGCAGTTCTTAGGGGAAGCTTTATATCTTGGAGTACCTACATCAATAAAATAGAGAAAGAGGAGATCAATAAATTGGGCATGCAGCTGAAAAAGTGCAAAAAAGAACAAATTGAAAATCCCCAAGGAAATACCAAATTAGAATTACTGAAAATCAAAGGTGAGATTAATAAAATTGAAACTAAGAAAACTACTGAACTAATAAATTAAACTGGGAATTGGTTTCATGAAAAAAACAATAAAGTTGATAAACCTTTGGTCAATTTGATTTTAAAAAAAGAAAGAAGAAAACCAAATTAGCAATGTAGAAAATGAAAATGGTGAACTGAACTCCAATGAAGAAGAAATTAAAACAATAATTAGCCATTACTTTGCCCAAATGTATGCCCATAAATTCGACAATCTAAATGAGATGGATGATTATTTTAAAAGATATAAATTGTCCAGACTAACAGAAGAGGAAGCTGAATACTTAAATAACCCCATTTCAGAAAAAGAAATTGAACAAGTCACCAATGAACTCCCTACAAAAAAATCTCCAGGGCCAGATGGATTCACAAGTGAATTCTATCAAACATTTAAAGAACAGTTAATTCCAATACTATATAGGCAATTTGGGAAAATTGGGAAAGTCCTCCAAAATTCTTTTTATGATACAAATATGGTTTTGATTCCTAAACCAAGAATAGCCAAAACAGAGAAAGAAAATTATGGACCAATTTCTCTAATGAATAGAGATGCAAAAATTTTAAATAAGATTTTAGCAAAAAGAGTACATCAACTTATCATGAGAATAGTACATTATGATCAGGTAGACTTTATACCAGGAATGCAGGGCTGGTTCAATATTAGGAAAACTATTAACATTTTTGATCATATCAACAACAAAACTAACAGAAACCACATGACTATCTCAATAGATACAGAAAAAGCTTTTGACAAAATACAACACCTATTCCTATTTTTCGATATTTTTCAATTTTTCACTGGAGGACATAGGAATAAATGGAACTTTTCACAAAATAATAAGCAGTATCTACCTAAAACCTTCAGCAAGCATTACATGCAATGGGAATAAGATAGATACATTTCCAATAAGATCAGGGGTGAAACAAGGATGTTGATTATCACCACTATTATTCAATAAGGTACTTGAAATATTAGCTGTATCAATAAGAGAAGGAAAAGAAATTGAAAGAATTAGAATAGGCAAAGAAGAAACTAAGTTATCACTCTTTGCAGATGATATGATGATATACTTAGAGAATCCCAGAGAATCAAGTAAAAAACTACTTGAAATAATAAACAAGTTTGGCAAAGTTTCAGGTTACAAAGTAAACCCACACAAATCTTCTGCATTTCTATATATTACTAACAAAGTCCAACAGCAAGAGATAGAAAGAGAAATCCCATTTAAAGGTAAGGTAGACACTGTAAAATAATTGGAAGTCTACTTGCCAAAACAAACCCAGGGACTATATGAATACAATTACAAAACACTTTTCGCACAAATAAAATCAGATCTAACTCAGTGGAAAAACATCAGTTGCTCAGGGGTAGGCCAAGCTGATATAATAAAAATGACAATTCTACCTAAATTAATTTACTTATTCAGTACCATATCAATCAAACTACTAGATAACTATTTTGTAGAGCTAGAAAAAAATAATATCAAAATTCATCTGAAAGAACAAATGGTCCAGAATATCAAGGGAACTAATGAGAAGAAATGCTAGGGAAGGTTGACTAGCTCTACCAGATCTCAAATTGTATTATAAAGCAGCAATTATCAAAACCACTTGGTACTGGTTAAGAAACAGGAGAGCAGACCAGTGGAATAGGCTAGATACTCAAGACAAAGTTGTCAATGAATATAGCAATCCACTGTTTGATAAGCCCAGGGAACCCAGCTTCTGGGATAAGAACTCACTGTTCAACAAAAACTTCTGGGAAAACTGGATAACTGTGTGATGGAAACTAGGCATAGAGCAATGCCTGACACTGTACACAAGAATAAAGTCCAAATAGGTACATGATCCAGGTATTAAGATTGATCCTATACAAAAATTAGTGAAGCAAGGAATAGTGTATTTATCAGATTTATGGAGAAAGGAAGAATTTTTGACTAAACAAGAGATAGAAAACATTATGAAATGCAAGATAGACAATTTTGATTACATTAAATTGAAATGATTTTGCACAAACAAACCCAATGCAACCAAGATTAGGAGGGAAGCAGAAAACTGGGAAAGAATTTTTCCAGCTAGTGTTTGTGATAAAGGCCTCATTTCTAAAATGTATGGAGAACTGAGTCAAATGTATAAGAATACAAGTCATTCCCCAGTTGATAAATGGCCACAGGACATGGCATAGGCAGTTTTCAGAGGACGAAATCGAAGCTATCTATAGTCATATGAAAAAAATGCTCTAAATCACTATTGACTAGAGAGATGCAAATCAAATCAACTCTGACATACCACATCATACCTATCAGCTTGGCTAACAAGATAAAATAGGATGATGGTAAATGCTGGAGAAGATGTGGGAGAGTTGGAGAAGATGTGGGAGAGTTGAAATACTAACTCGTTGGTGGGACTGTGAGCTGATCCAATCATTCTGGAGAGCAATTTGGAACTGTGCCCAAAGGGCTACAAAAATGTGCACACCCTTTGACCCAGCAATACCGTTTCTAGGACTTTATCCCCAGAAGATCATAAAAATGGGAAAGGGTCCCACATGTACAAAAATATTTATAGCAGCACTGTTTGTGGTGGCTAAAAACTGGAAATCAAGGGGATGCCCATCAATTGGGGAATGGCTGAATAAATTGTGGTGTGTGTGTTCATCCTGCGTTGCTGAAGAAGACCATGTCATCAGAGAAATGATGACATGACTTGCACTTGACTTTGTTTTTTGAGTGAGGGAGGGCTGTGCAGGTCACCAGCCTCACTTCTCCTCCAGAACCATCTGAATCCAATGACCAGATATTCATCAGGATGACTAAAGATGACCCAGGATGAGGTAATTGGGGTGAAGTGACTTGCCCAAGATCACACAGTCAGTAAGTGTCAAGTGTCTGAGGTGAGATTTGAACTCAGGTCCTCCTGACCCCTGCACTGGTGCTCTATCTACTGTACCACCTAGCTGCCCTTTTAAATTGTGGTACATGAATGTAAAGGAATACAATTGTTCTATGAGAAATGATGAACAGGAAGACCTCAGAGAGGTTTGGACAGACTTATAAGAACTGATGCTGAGCAAAAGGGACAGAACCAGGAGAACTTTACACACAGCAACAACCACAGTGTGTGAGGAATTTTTCTGGTAGACTCAGTACTTCACTGCAATGCAAGTACTTAAAAAATTCCCAATGGTCTCTTAAGGCAAAATGCTTTCCACATCCAGAGAAAGAACTATGGAATTCAACCACAGAAGATAGCAGATCATTTTCTTTTGTATTACGTTTTGGTTTGCTTTATGATTTCTCCCATTCATTTTAATTCTTCTATGCATCATGACTAAGGTGAAAATGTATTTAATGGGAATGCATGTGTAGAACCTATATAAAATTGTATGCCATCTCAGGGAGGAATGGGGGAAAAAATCTAAGTTATATGGGAGGGATTGTAGAACACTAAAAACAAATAAAATAATAATAAAAAACAATGCCTATCCTCCTCTACATTTCCCTGCCATTTCTTTCCCTAGTTCTATTGGTATTCTTTGCAAATATCTTTCCAAATCTCTGAGTTCTCACTTCTGTAGCCTTAGTCTGCAGTTTTCACAAAGTCCTGTGCTTTTAACCCATTCTCTTACCATGGAGGAACAAGGTAAATCGTCTCATCCCAGGATACCCATTTTCTTCCCTAGAGTCTTCCTGTCTCTAAGTAGAGGTCTAATATTTTGGGATCACATCATCATCACCATTTGTAATGCCAATGTGATACCCACAGCAGCCATTATGGATATGCATGTTCATTTCCAGGGTAAATTCACAAAATATAAACTCTCTTCCTCAAAGATGAAACCAGACATTTATTCAAATACCAGAAAGCCAAACCCATCATAGTAACCAAGAAATCTATATAGATTATTGATGCAGGGAAGATGGCCATCCCTCAAGCCTTCCCATCATCAGGTCTCCCCACAAACAAGCTCACTTAGGGAAAATCACTCCCTTTTTCACTCAAGTTAGCTGTTCTGATCTTCTCTGCTCTGCCTGCTCTCTCTCTCAGTTCTGCCTCACTCTCACTCAGTTCTGCTTCCCTCTTAGCTCTCCCCATTCAGCAAGCTCCTCCCACTATCTGCTCCATGTGACTCAAGCTGTGGGTTGGGCCAAAGCTCAAAGCAGGCCACATGGCTCTATTAAGATGCAGGGAAAATCTTCAAATTCCCTTACCATTAAAGTCGGCTGTGTGGTATTGAGTATTTCAGGAGCATGTCAAATCCAAACAAGTAAACAGAGAGGTAAACACAAAAAGATTGAGGGAATGGAGAGGGGACTATAGTAACAACTAGGATGGAATTAGGAAAAAGCTTTATTGGGGGTTGGACATAAGTTCAGCCTTGAAGGAATATGGGAATTCTAAGAAGCAGAGGTGAGAACAGATTAAATTCCTCATCACAGAATTATAGAGTTTGAGTCTGAAACCTTTCCCTTTGCCAATCCTTCCTCAGTCCAAAAGGAGCATCTGACTTTAGAGGATTGCTTGCCCTCCTTGACTTCAGCAAGTACTAGATGCGCTATGGACTAGGGAACCTCATGGTAGATATACTGATATTAACCATTTTGAAAAACAAAAAGATGTATATATATATATTCATATTCACAGTTTTGATTATATTTTACAGTATATGATTTGTAAGTAATTCAGTGGAACACATTCATGTAAAAAGGGAAGGAGCTTAAGTAGGATGAGAACTGAACTCAGCTCTGATGTGACTAGATAAATCAATATTCTGTCTTGTTACAAATCAAACCCACTAAGGAATTAAGTGCTGCTATCCACAACAAGATAGGGGCTATAAGAAAAGAGGTAGCCAGCCTTCTACGAGTCAGAGAGAGCATGGAGTTATCGTGGAATCCTGTGTAATGATAGAGTGATATCCATAATAGCTGTGGCTGAACATTTAATTATTGCTGTGTAGGGTTAGGGAATTTGTTCCAGTGTAATCCCTGATCAGTACGTAAAATAGAAAAGTTCTTTACAACAACAGTGCCATTAGCAGACAAGTTTTACCAAGGGTGATAAAAATGTCCTTCAATGGATTTTTACATGCAAATAGATATTTGTTTATAAATAAGAATATTTTCCAAGTTGAGATCAATATTTACTTAGTAAAAACTTAAAGAAAAGAAGAGCTGTCCCTTCCTTATGGAAGAAAACTTGGAAAGAGAGTCATTGTCAGAAGGAAGGACTATTTATGAGAGAACTTCATCTTCTAGGTTTTATTCAACTCCTCTTTTCTAATCTTTCCCTCATATGAAGCATAATGATCCTTGGCAACTGTCCACATAGAATGCTGGAGGTATTTTATTTTTCTTTTTTTGTAAATCTTATTTCTAAACCATAATGAAAATACCATTCACCCATTTTATGAGAAAGGCACTAAATTATCCATGAAGATCTTGGCAGCAGTTGCTGAAATAGGTGAACTCCAAACTGGAACCTGTGGCTTGTTAATTGCTTTGTATTTTTGCCCATTATAGGAGAGAAATTCAATGCTTTCACATCATTTCATAACGGCTACATTCTTGTGCCTTCATCAGTGACGTGACAGACATTTGTCCTCTTTCTCATTCCTCATTTCATACATTGGCTAAGAAATCAGTAAGCGTATGTTTCAAAAATATTCCCGTTATTATTTCAGTGCCATAGAGATGGGGTCTTTCTTTTTGATACAAGTTGGTAGAAATTAATATCTCAGTGGCAGTTTGTGCAATAAACTCATAACTTGCTGTAATTCCTTTTTCTACTGAAAGATATTTGAGTGTTGTTGTTGTTTTAAGGTTTTAACTCTTTTGTCCTTGCAGAAACATTCTTGCTTTTCTTGTACAACAACCATCAATTCTGATTAATGCCAGTGCATCTGGCCAAGGAGTAATATGTCCCCCTAAGAAGAAAAATGGTTTAGACATCTAGTATCTGAGTGTTTTAGAATTGCAGAATCATGGATTTAGAGTGACAAGTAATTTTAGAGATTACATCATCTAATTCTCTCATTTAAGAGAGGAAAAAACTGAGGCCAAGAAAGGTGATTTTAGAACCCAAAACTTCTGTCACTAAATTTAGTATTATTTCCACTGCACAATACTACCTCCCCTTGGATTCAGTATCTCTTAGTAGCCAACTGCAGAAAATATGTCATAACTTCTCCAGTGGGTAATGTGAGAGGCTACGTGATCTTGGGCAAGTGTGAAAACCTCTTGGTTTTTGAGTCAGTTCCCTAAGACTGTAGGGAAGGTGCCAATTTGTTTTTGTAGAAAGAGTTTCCTCATCAGAGAGCTCCCTATACTGCTAAAATATGGTAAAAGATAGATCCAGTCCTTATTACTACTAGTATCTAACATATGGTTTACAATCACTGATAATTTAATGTTTGAATTTAATTAAGAAATTGAATTAAAATTTAAAAAAAACAGTTCAGAGTTACTATGAGGAAGAATTACAGAAAAATAGAAATTTAGAACTGGAAGGGACCTAAACTAATAATCATTGAATCTGATCTTCTTATATAATAGAGGGTGAAATTGAGAACTGGAGAAATTGTGAAGTGATTCATCCAAGGTCATATAGCTAGTTAGTGACAAAGGCAAGACATAACTATAAAATGAGAGAGTTTGAGGAGATGATTTTAAGGGTCTCTGAGCATCCCTCCATGTACTCTGTTATCCAGTAAAGTGACCTTCCTTGAGCACAACATTCAATCTCTCATTGCTGTGCCTTCTCACTGTCTGGCTCCATGTTCCCCTTCCTCACCTTCTCCTTCTGGCTTCCTTGGCTTTCTTCAAGACTCAGATCAAAATCCACCTTCTCAAGGAACCTACTCCTCTCTCTTTCTCCTGTTTAAGATGCTCAGTTCTTCTATAGGTGCTGCCTGTGGTACAGAAACTGATGGAGGAATTTTCTAGGTTGTCTAACACGACTTCAGAGAATCTGAACAGGAGACGTTCTTCATTTATTTGATTTTTCCTGCCTGGATGCTTAGATCAAACCCTTTTGAGTAGTTATTGATATCTTCCACAACAACAATGTTTCTAGTAACCAAAATGACATCATTGAAGAAAAAAGAGCACCTGGAAGATCTTGCCATCCATAGGGAATCCAGTTTCAACTTGGATTCTGAGCTGATCCTCGTCCATGACAATGGTGAAAACTATTGGTGTGTTTATTTCTCTGTTTTATGCCTTGCCTTATAGCAGTGATCAGAAGACTTATAAAAATAATACCTCACTTATTTTATTTTCAAGTAACTGAATAATTTTGATGTACATGTGAAATGCACCTTATTAGAAATAAGCACTTAAGGTAGTGTTTTACTCTATAAAATTAAAATTTTTTATAGTCAACTATAATCTCAGTAGGATGTTATATTTGTTGCATTTTTCAGTCAGTTGTATGATGGCAAAAAATGTAGTTTACTATGAAGTATTGCCTGTAAAAGCCTAAGTCTTCCTTACCAATAAAGTCACCAAGGCAAGGATGCCCTCAGTGCTTGTTTAACTTATTGTAATAAAAAAAATTTTGTAGTTGGGAAAATAAGCATATAAGCCTGTAGTTATTGTTGTATGAGTATTCACTTTTATGACCATTACTAAGGCCTCAGATTTTGGTTTTTGCTTTTGTTTATTTTTCTCCAGGACTATTCTATGTACTCGTCCTTCAGGTACTTGATAAATTAATCCCTCATTACCTTCACAATTTTAGGCCCTCCAGTACATATCTCTTCTATGCCTACTAAGTCTAAGCCATCTCTTTTCCCCATCTTTTTTCTGTTTGGTGCCATTTCTGTTTTCTCTGTGAATACATTTAGGAATGTGATGTTAAAGTCTGAGTGTGTTGTTTCAATGACTTTTTCTCAATCCTTATCATTCTTGATATATCTGCAACAATTCAATGACACTGGCCATGTTCTCTTTCTGACTACTCTCCTTTGGGTTTTCATGACTGCTTTCTTTTCTTCCTTCTCTTGACTGTCTCACCACTCCTCATGAGACTTTGCTGAATCTTCATTCTTGTTAGATCCACCAAGAGTGAGTGTTCCCTAAGGGTCTGAGCTAGACCTTTTTACTCCATATTTTCTTACTCAGTGATCTTTCAGCTCTGATGCTTTCAATAATCAATTTCTATTTATCCAGATCAAGTCTTATCAAGCGTTCCAGCTCTGCATCTAAAGTTATATACTAGATATTAAAAAAGGATTTCCCATAGACATCTCAAACTCAGCAAGTTCAAAATAGAAGTTGTGATTCCCTCAACCCCTCTCCCCAACTCATCCCTCTTCTTAGCTTTGCAATTATTGTCAATTGTACCAACCTCCCAGTCATCTGAACTTACAAGGTTGGTATTGAGCTTGACAGTTCTCTCTTATATACCCCATATATCCATTCAGTTGCCAAATCTTATAATTTCTTTTTCTACATCTCTCACATAATCACCTTCTTTTTTATTCACACATCTACCATCTTCATTCAGGCATGGTGGTGAAATCCATAAAGTCAGAAGCCAAACTAGTAGTGGGAGAAGAAAATCTTCCACAGCAATCCAGTCCCTATATAGTCACCAAAGTGTTTTTCCTTATGTTTAGGTCTGCTTATGTCATTCCTCCCACTCTCATCCTCTACTAAATTACAATGATTCCCTGTAGGGCCAAATATAAAGTCTTTTGGTATTTAAATTTCTTTTTCTTTTTCCCCACAACCTGGTCCTTTCTGTCTTTCCAGAATTTTAACCCATTATTCCCCTCCATTCATTCCACAGTGCAGTAATGCTGGCCTATTTCTTGGTGATCATCCATCTCCTTCAGGAGAACTTTCCTAATCTGTTCAAATTTCATCTAACCCTCCACCCCAATTCATAGTTCCTTCTTGTCTAAAGCTACCTTCTACCTACCCTACATTTATTTCCTCTGTACCAATTTTTATATATGTTATCTCTCCTATTCTATAGCTCCTGGCATGCAGAAAGCACTTGGTAAATGCTTGTTAATTGATAGTGGAAAAAACCTTATTAGAAACATTTCCACATAGCTTTTCCTCTTTCTTCTATTTATTGTCTTCCATTTTCATCTTTGAACTAGACAACACACAAAGCCTCAAGTTCAAGGCACAAGAACTATGGGACAGAGCCCCTTGTGCCCTAGAAGCAGAGATCTACTTCAAAAGACAGGAAAAGGGTGATGATCATCATCATCATGAGTAATAAGCAAAGCAGAAAAAAAAGACCATAGAATCTTTCTATGGGGACAAGGACCAAAACACAAGTACCAAAGAGGTCAGCATTGAGACTGTGCTCCCATCTGAAACTTTAGAATGAAATATAAACTGGTCTGAAGCCCAAAGAACATTCTTGGAAGAGCTGAAGAAGGATTTCAAAAGTCAAATTAGAGAAATAGAAGAAAAAACAGGGCAATGATCTTAAAAACAAGAAAAAAAATCAGAAGAATTTAAAAGGAAAATTGGGCAAATGAAAAAGGAAGCACACAATCTAACTGGGAAAACTGGACAAGTGGAAATCAAAGTACATGTACATGTACCACATGTACAAAAATATTTATAGCAGATCTCTTTGTGGTGGCCAAAAGCTGGAAATCAAGGGGATGTCCATCAGTTGGGGAATGGTTGAACAAGATGTGGTATATGAATGTAATGAAATGCTATTGTACTATGAGAAACAATGAACTGGAAGACTTCAGAGAGGCCTGGAAGGACTTATATGAACTGATGCTGAGAGAAACAAGCAGAACCAGGAGAACTTTGTACACAGCAACAACCACAGTGTGTGAGGAATTTTTCTGGTAGACTCAGTACTTCACTGCAATGCAAGTACTTAAAAAATTCCCAGTGGTCTCTTAAGGCAAAATGCCTTCCACATCCAGAGAAAGAACTATGGAATTCAACCCCAGAACATAGCAGATCATTTTCTTTTGTATTATGTTTTGGTTTGCTTTATGATTTCTCCCATTCATTTTAATTCTTCTATGCAACATGACTAAGGTGAAAATGTATTTAGTAGGAATGTATGTGTAGAACCTATATAAAATTATATGATGTCTCAGGGAGAGAGTGGGGAGGTAGGGGGAGGGGAAAAATCTAGGATATATGAAAGTGATTTTAGAACACTGAAAATAATAATAATAATAATAATGAAGAAGAAGAGAGACAAGAAGCAAAAAAGACACTTGAAGTCCTAGATGAAGATCAATTTCATAAGCCAATGGAAAGTGGTGACTCCTTCAACAAGAACTCATGCTCTCAAAAGTCTGAGAACACCAATTCATTTAGAAGAAAACTCAAGTTATTTAAAACTCATTTCCTATGAGTCCTATTGGGAATCTTCAATCCAACCAGCCCATCTTGGAACAGACCCAGTCATTAAGATTCAATCAGGAATTGTCTTTTGTTAACAAGGCGCTGATAGACAGGCTCATATCCTCTGTGAGGAGAGGTATGACTAATAGTTTCCAAGCAAACAAAGGATTACTTCTCAATAACACATTGATCCAGAACTTGTCTAATCAATTAATTGATAAGCATTTATTAAGTACCTATTATATGCCAGGCACAGTAGTAAATGCTATCAAAGACAGATGATAGATAGATACATAGAGTGTTTTGCAAAATGTGGAGTGATATATAAATGTCAAAGATAATGTCCAAAGAGAAGATACCAAAGACATGGAAAAAATAATATACCCTATAATAATTTTTTTTAAATGCAATCGAGGGAGCCTTAATACCAAATATGATGCATATGTTCTACTTGTTTCTTCAGAAAGTCAAGAGAATGAGACAAAGGCCCCTAGTACATTGGGCAGTCACATTATGGAGAACATACACAGTATCTGGATTAGAGTCACATAGGATGAGCAGACATAGATAGGTTCCAATCCATATCGTATGAAATAGTACACACATTAATGAGATAACAGGTCCATTGAAGTATAAATGCCTATAATTATTATTAAATTCATACTCATTTATTAATTGATTACTAGACTGGAAGTTTCATGGAGACACAGACTGTTTCTCATGTAAACTGTGTTATGTTATGATCCCCTAGGACAGCACTCTGTACACTAGACACCTAATAACTATTTATCACCCCTCGGTGTAGGCATTTCCGGATGCTTTACATATATATGTATGCTTTACATATATATGTATGCTTTACATATGTATGTATACATCGATATCTATCAATCAGTCTATACATAAGTATATGTGTATTGAATGAGTTTATGTTAAAAGAGTTTCTAGATGTTGGGAAAAGTTCTTGGCCTTTAAAGAAAGACAGATCTCTGACTCCAACTTGCCATGACCCAGCTAAGCAGCAAGTCAAAGATAAGGTTGAAACCAAAAAGATGTCCAGCAATTAGAAGAGTAAAAGTGGAGGGTTCAAATATGGTAGGGAGGAGAGGAGAAGGGCACAGCAAAAAAGGTATTAGTAGAGGGAAGGATAGGAAGACTACTACTAAATAATACAAAGTGAAATAAGTAGAACCGAGAAAGCAACATACACAATGACTGCAACAATGTAAATGACAAAAAAAACAAAGAAAAGAAAACAATCAAAATGGCACACTTCAAATTTTTAATGAGCAACTTGAGCAAAGATGGAAATGTAGCACTACATATAATGGTAATGGAAATTTTTATCCATGTTTTAGCTTTCCTAGGCATTTTTGGTCTTTAAGAAATTTTATTAAGCAATGACTATATAGGAAGGGATGTGGGGAGGAAAATAGTGGGAAATAGAGGTAGTATAAAAATAAAATCTATCAATAAAATTTGTTTTTTTAAATGGTATGAAGATACACCAGCTTGTACTAGAAACTGTTGTAGGATTGGGAAGTAAGAGCTCTTGAGACTTTTCAAGAAGCTGTGAATTGGAAGAACCTTGGCTAAGTATCACAATAACACCCAATCCAATCCAATCCAATCCAGTAAAGATTTATTAAGTGCCTTCTATCTTTCAAGTACTTTGCTAAGTGCTGGGGATAAAATTAATAAAAAGACAGTCCCTGGTCTCAAGTAGCATGCAATCTAAAGGGAGAAACAACAGACAAAAGGAGACTATACTCCAGGGGGTATTCTATATTAGGGCACCTTGTTCCATCTTGTTCAGTGGAGTTGAAAGTTGAAATCAGGCACTGCAGCAGATGCAAAGTAGAGTAAGTGACCTCGAGTACAATTTCTGTCCTCTTATAAAGAAAGGCATTGGAATGAATTTATTACTCTGCCCTCCAATCAGAGAAAAGAGGAGACTGGGGGAGGTGGTGTCTCTCAAGACTTGAGTTTAGAAGTGATAAATTTACCCTGAGAGAGACGTCTTATTCCATGGAGCTGAAATCAAGCAGGGCAGCAGATACAAAATGGAGATCACATTAGCCCAGGAGTCCTATCTGATTAGACAAGGCAAACAACTCAAAAAACCAGCGAGTGGGGCAAGGAATTGGCTAATTTTATGCAATTAAACAGAGGGTCCAGGACCAAAGAATCTAAGATCTTAAGCTGAACACTCTGACTAAAATTTGCATTTGTTAATTATCTATCTGTATGAACTTGGTTAATTTTCACTTGTAGTAACCCAACTTGGGCTTGAGATAATTATCTGGATAGATTTTGTTATTGATGCATTACATTTGGATGTTCAAAAGATGCCCAGATGACTTGGGTTTTACTGGCTACTTTCCCTTCCTTTCCCTTCCCTAACCCTCCTTTTCCCTCCCTTCTCCTCCCCTTAAACCGACTGCACTGTGATGCTCAGATACCATGGAGTCCCTGTCCCCTGCCTAAAGGCTCTCTTCTGGACCCTCCTGGCTTGAGAGCGATTATCAATAGTAACTGTTGGTGCTTCCCTCCCAGCCTAACATCTTTCTTTTCTTTGTCTCATTAAAGGGGCCATGCCCTGGCTACTTCTTAAACAGGCCTATTTAATGAATGGGCATTACCTCATCCTAAGTTAGTACTTGCATAGACCTTGGCCTAAAGAAGCCAAGGTCTTCCAGTGCATCCTAGGCCATCTCCAGTCATCCTGAAGAATATCAGGTCGCTGGATTCAGATGACTCTGGAGGAGAAGTGAGGCTAGTGACCTCGCACATCCCTCCCTCACTCAAATCAAAGTCAAGTACAAGTCATGTCATCATTTCTCTGATGGCATGGTCTTCTTTGGCAACAAAGAATGAACACAAGCTAAGTAGGAGAAAGATGTCACATAATAGTAATAGTTGTTAGCATTTGTATAGTATTTTGAGATTAGTAGAATACTGTATTTCTCCCTTGATTCTCACAACAGACCAGTGAAGTTGGTGTTATTAACTCCATTTTATAGCTGAGGAAATTGAAGCTGGCAGAAGTGAATTGAATTATATCCAGTAAGTGTCTGAGGCAGGATCTTAACTGATGGCCACCTTATTCCAAGCCAGAACTCCATCCACTATGCTACCTAGCTATTCGCAAATAGTTAGACCCAATTTAAAACTGTGTACTATAAAGGGTAGAGATAAAGCGAAGCTTATTCTAATATACTAATATTGGTAATGAAAACCTAGCCTTACTCATGGAGATGAAGTAGGCCCAAAGAAAGGATTGTGGAAGGATGACAGGTGATCTGTCATGCTTCTATTTTTTTGAAGATAATCTACCTGAGCCTAGTGGCTCATTATACCTGAGATTCCATTATTCCCACAGGGGAAGGGGAGCTTTAAAAAAATTAAAATGGTAATAATTTTGTGAGATGGGGCAGTTAAGTGGTGCAATGGATAGAGTGCCAGGCCTGAAGTCAGGAAGACTCATTTCCTCATGTTCAAATCTGACCTCAAACACTAACTACCTGTGTGACCCTAGCCAAGTCACTTGACCCTGTTTCCCTCATTTCCCTTATCTATAAAATGAGTTGTGGAAGAAAATGGCAAACCACTCCAGTATCTTTGCCAAGAAAACCCAAAATAGGGTCACAAAAGGTCAGATATGACTGAACCAACTAAAGAACCACAACCACATGATTTTTGGAGGAGTAATGAAATTAAACTTATCAGCTTTTGAGGGGTACCAAGACATAGTAAATAGAGATATAGCCTTATAAGTAAGAAGATATAGGTTCATACCTGCTTCTGACTAATACTGGCTATATGACTCTCAGTAGGTCACAATTTGTCAACCTCCCTGAGGAACTATTTAAGACCATGAGTTGCCAAAATGATGATGACATCCATTGGAAGGAGTGGATTCTTCATCTGACACTTCCGTAAGCCAAAGGGACATGATATGTCTCTCTTAATTATTCTGATAAGATGTCTCACTGATATAGTATGTGAGGAGAAAGGAGTATTTTATGCTCCTTATCTCTTACTTGAGGCTCTAATCTCCTCTCAGATGGACAGCTGCCGTTGTCTCCTAATTGGTCTCTATACCCCATTCCAATCCACTCTCCCAACAGCTGCTAAAGTACTTTTCCTTAGGTACATATATGACCATGTCACTCTCCTACTCAATAAATTCCATGTCTTCCCTATCGCCTTTTAGGATTAAATAAAAACTTCTCTATTTGGCTTTTGGGACCCTTCACAACCTGTCCCCAACCCATCTTTCAAACCACATCAAACATTACTCCTCTTACTATACTTTTTGGTCTAGTTAAACTGTCCCTATTGCCTCATATATAGCACTCCATGACTTTGTAGTGGTATGCCCCATGATTAGAACCTTATAGAAACTTTTGCTTCTTTCAAGATTATGCTCAAGCACCAGTTTCTTCATGAAGCTTTATCTGGCTACTCTCCCATGTAACTGATAGCATTCTCTATTTCTTAGCTATCTTGTATTTATTTTATATTTATTAGTAGTGTAAATATGTAGCAGATGCCATTAAAGTGGTCTTCCTCCTCTTAAAGTATTTTCATAGATGCATATACTCCTGCTAGAATGTAATGAAATGTCAACAGAAGCAATTATGTCATTTTTGTTTTTGAAACCCTAGATACATGTTTGTTTGATTGATTGACTGTATATCTGTTTATCTGAAGAGCAGCTTGACAGAAAGTTCCCTTCTCTCCAAAGCTCCCAGCCTCCACCCCAATCCTCACTCCAGAGTGGTAAATTACATTACTTCCACCTACAGGGCCTAGGCAGTCATGCTTAATTAGGTTAAGTTTACTGCCCTAAACAGGAAGTACATCTAAATCCCCTGATCAAGATAAGGGTTTGACTCATTGTTATTGCTGTTGCCAAGAATCCGGGATACTTACTCTCCAATTGCACACTCCAGCAAGTCTCTCTGAGGCTGATGATACAGATGAAAGAAAGGAAAGTTAAAGGGCTTTGAGAAGACATCACTACATCTGAAAGACAAGTTGAGTCCCTAGAACAGATTTGCTCTTTTTACTTGGTAGCTCAAGAAACAGGGGCTTCCAGTCTGAGTCCCTCCAGAATTATTATGAGCCAGTGGGAAATATGTTGTTATTGCTTCTGGACTTCTCATGATGTCCTCAAGGTTCAAATCTAGGCATTTTCACTTGCTTTCTTCTATATCTGGAACTCTTTTCCTACTGTGATTGATAAAAAGTCCAAGAGATATTTCTGGGCAATTAAAAATCAATTTATTAGTTATGGCTGGCAAATAATCAATAGAATGAGGTCAGTGATCCTCTTGGAAGCCAAAGAATTCTTAGAACAGTGAGTGTTCCCTACAGGTAGAAATCAATTTTGATTGGTTAATAATTAATGAGAAATTGAATATTATAATGAGGGGTGGGCTTATTCTAAGGAGGGCTTGAGATGGGGATTCTGCTTATGTTATACTTTAACAAAGAGACTCATCTCCATTCAGATAATTTTGTCTCCAGTAATCTATACAAAAGAATCCATCATCCACCCAAACCATTTATGTAGTTCAACAATGGACCAGAATTTACATAGATAATAGGCTCTTTACCCTTTAATCAGAACTAAGCTTTCATAGGGGTGGGGGGTTGGAGCCAAGATGGCAGAGTAGAAAAACTCACCTACTCTAGCTCTTTCCTCACAGCCCATAAAATACTTGTACAAAATGATTCTAAACAAATTCTAGAGCAGCAGAAGCCACAAAATGGCAAAGTGAAAGAGATTTCCAGCCTAAGGTAGCCTGGAAGGCCAACAGGAAAGGTCTATCACATGGGAGTAGACTGCAATCCACAGAGCCCAGCCCAGTATTGACCACGTAGCACTGGCAGGAACAGGACCAGAACAGTCCTCAGGGGCAGAATCCCTGGCAGCAGTTACAGTTCTCAGATCCCTCAACTCACAAAAGCTAAAGACAGCTTCAAAGGTCAGTGAGAAAGCTTTATCACCTGGAAGAGAAGGGAGCAGAGTGCCAGACTGGGACAGTGACATCAGCAGCAGCAGCAGCATCTATTTTTGGAGCCCTCAGCCAAAAAACCCTGGGGGAATTGAGCCACTGATCTGGGACTCAGCCCTAAGTGGTGGCCTTGAGGTGAAGAACAGTGCTGGCATAGTGGAGCTGGTGGAGGCTCTGGAAAGGGAATTTTACTTGCAGATCCTGGGCAGAAGACCTTTGGTAGTTCCCAGACCACACCACACGCCAGGAGAGGAGTAAACTCCTTTCCACTTGATTGTGCCACCTTGGAGGAACTGAGAACTTACAGGTCCCCAGAAAATACCCTGCTCTTGACAAAGGACTCAAAAGCCAAGTAACTGGCTCGGGAAATGCCAAAAAAAATGGGAAAAAAAATAAGACTATAGAAAGTTACTTTCTTGGTGAATGGATATTTTCTCCAATCCATTCAGATGAGGAAGAACAATGCTTACCATCAGAGAAAGACATCAAAGTCAAAGCTTCTGCATCCAAAACTTCCAAAATAAGTATGCAATGGTCTCAGGCCGTAGAACAGCTTAAAAAGGATTTTGAAAATCAAGTAAGAGAGGTGGAGGAAAAATTGGGAAGAGAAGTGAGAATGATGCAAGAAAATCATGAAAAGCAAGTCAACAGCTTGCTAAAGCAGGCCCAAAAACTGCTGAAGAAAATAACACCTTTAAAAATAAGCTAACAATTGGCAAAAGAGGTCCAAAAGACCAATAAGGAGAAGAATGCTTTAAAAAAACAGAATTAGCCAAATGGGAAAGGAGGTTCAAGCTCACTGAAGAAAATGGTTTTTGAAAAAATTAGAATGGAGCAGATGGAAAGTAATGATTTTATGAGAAACCAGGAAATTACAAAACAAAACCAAAAGAATGAAAAAATAGAATATAATGTGAAATATCTCATTGGAAAAACAACTGATCTGGAAAATAGATCCAGGAAATACAAATTAAAAATTATGGGACTACCTGAAAGCCATGATTAAAAAAAGTGCCTAGACATCATCTTTCATGAAATTATCAAGGAAAACTGCCCTGACATTCTAGAACCAGAGGGCAAAATATATTGAAAGAATTCACCAATCACCTCCTGAAAGAGATCCAAAAAGAAAAATTCCTAGGAGTATTGCAGCCAAATTCCAGAGTTCCCAGGTCAAGGAGAAAATATTGCAAGCAGCTAAAAATTTGAGTATTGTGGAAATATAATCATGATAACACAAGATCTAGCAACTTCTACATTAAGGAATCAAAGGGCTTGGAATATGATATTCCAGAAGTCAAAGGAACTAGGATTAAAACCAAGAATCACCTACCCAGCAAAACTGAGTATAATACTTCAGGGGAAAAAATGATCATTCAATGAAATAGAGTACTTTCAAGCATTCTTGATGAAAAGACCAGAACTGAATAGAAAATTTGACTTTCAAACACAAGAATCAAGAGAAGCATGAAAAGGTAAGCAGAAAAGAGAAATCATAAGGCACTTACTAAAGTTGAACTGTTTACATTGCTACATGGAAAGATATTATTTGTAACTTTTGAAACTTTTCTCAGTATTTGGGTAGTTGGAGGGATTATACACACACACACACACATACATACATATATACATACATATATACATATATATATATATATATATATATATATATATATATATATATATATATATATATATATTTAGAGAGAGACAGAGACAGAGAGACAGAGAACACAGGGTGAGGTAAATAGAAAGGGATGATAACAAAAAAAATAAAATTAATGAGTGACAGAGGAATATATTAGGAGGAGAAAGGGATAAATGGAATGGGGCAAATTATCTCTCATAAAACAGGCAAGAAAAAGCTTTTCCAATGGATGGGGAAAAGGAGGAGGTGAGAGGGGGAAAAGTGAAGCTTATTCTCATTACATTTGGCTCAAGGAAGAAATAATTTGCACACTCAATTAGTATGAAAATCTCTTATATACAGGAAAGTAGGGGAAAAGGGAATAAGTGGGGGGGAATAAGGACAAATGGAAGAAGGGAGCAATTAGAAATAAACACTTTTGGGGAGGGACAAGATCAAAAGAGAGAATAGAATAAATGAGAGGCAGGATAGGATGAAAGGAAATATAGTTAATCTTACACAACACAGCTATTATGGAAGTCTTTTGCAAAACTACACATGTATAGCCTATATTGAATTGCTTGCCTTCTCAGTGGGGATAGATGGGGAGGGAAGAAGAGAGAAAAGTTGGAACTTAAAGTTTTAGGAATGAATGTTGAGAATGTTGAGAATCATTATTGCATGCAACTGGGAAATAAGAAATACAGGTAATAGGGTATAGAAAGACAAGATAAGAGAGAAGTTGGGGATAAAGGAAGGGCAGGGAGGGGTGTGATAGAAGGGAGGACAGATCAGGGGAAGGGGTAATCAGAATGCATGGCATTTTGGGGTATGGGGAGGAGAGAGATGGGGAGAAAATTTGGAACTCAAAATTTTGTGGAAATAAATGTTGAAAGCTAAAAGCAAATAAATAAACATTAAAAATTAAAAAAAAAAACAGAACTAAGCTTTCCCTTTTGGGTGGAGAGGAGTCTTTGTTGTTAGCAAGCAGTGGAGCTGGGTCTCAAACCCAAGTCTCCTGATACCAAGTTCTTTGGTCTTTTCATTACACCATACAACATTCAGGATTTATATAAACTAGATTTTGTAGATTTGTGTACAATTCCCAGAACAATAAAGTGTATATTACCAGAACCATAAGCAGGAATTTTTGCACCTCAAACAAGTTTCACAAACTGTGCCTAGGGCAAGAACATGAAACAGTTGAGTGTTGGGAAATACTCATTTCAGTCTGCTATCTGGTAACTTTTCACTTTAATTGTTCTCAATAATTATGTACTAACCAATAAGGGTTCTATGTAGCTGAAGGACTACAAGTGATATTAGTGCCCTCTGAAGTGTATCCTTTTGAGTAGAAGCCCCAGGTTCCCAACAATATTTGCTTCTTAGTATGTTCCTGCTTAAAAATAAAGATAACCGTATTGATTTTCAGAAACCAAGGCTGACTGCTCCCAAGTATAGAGTTAAAACCAATTTTAATCTAAAAATGTTACCCAACTTACGCATACACAAAACCAAACAGCTAGAATTTTCCCACCCAGAAGAGAGAACCTGATAGAATCCTAACCCCAAATGCACTCCAATTGTGTCTTAGACAAAACTAAAATTGATTTATAGACATCCCATTTGGCCTTTCTGATACTCTTGTCATAAAGGAAGGTGAATAGTTTCAGTAATGCCTGGCCTGGAAATGATACGCTTAAAAAAAATTGGGGGGAATGGCTTGTTTTTACCAACACCACTTATTGTTTATCAAAAAGGAAGTTGTAAACTATTACAATCAGTTTTTCACCAGTCAAAGAAGTCATTATGCTCTTTTTTCATACTCGTTGCTATTTGACGAAATGTAGGTATATGACACCTATATTTATCGCATGATTGCCAAGTTCTGTCTTAAAACTCTCATTTTCACTTTCCAACCCAAGAAAAATGCAGGTAGATCTTTAAGACTTCTATACCAGCATGAGAACACTCCTAATGGGTTAGTTGACTTGAGGAAGAAGAGTTTTCAAGTGGTGAAAAAGTATATGTGTTTATAAACCCCATCAAATCTGTTGAAAACAACAGAAATATTTTAAATAATCTCTATCCCTTCACCTCAAAAGAAAAAACATCTCAAAAGTAATTAAAATGAAGATCTCAGAGGGAAAGGTAAATACCCCCAGAAAAGCAGAATGGGAAAATACACACATCCTGACCTCTGTTACCGTTGATTCCAATGAGTTGTTAATTACAAAAGGATGAACACCCCCTAGAGATAACAGCAAACTCAGGCAGTCAATAGGATGTGATAACATCCAATACAATCAAGAAACATTTGAGTTGAGCACAGGATTATATATGAGGATTGCAGGATTAGGAGACAAGACATTTCTGAATCTAGTAAACAGAAAGCCCTGGATGCCAGCTGAGGTAAGTATGGTGTTGGAAATGCAGTTGTCATGAATTAATCGCTGGGAAAACAGTCAGCTCAAAGCCCTGAGGTATTTGTGTGCTTCTTTCCCACCCACTCACTGTCAGGGAATAGACTTAGTTCACCCACCCCTGGTATTGTCACAGAGTTTCTAGCACGGTTTTGACTAAAGATATATAATTTCAAATGAATGAAAGAACAAAATATTATATAATGATCTGATATATAGCTCTCAGTATTTGCTGTTGGTTACTACACAGAAGAAAGACTACATGTTGCTTTGAATTTTACTAAGTTATATGGTGCAAAACAGCCTTTAAAATGCCAATGTTATAATTCATTTACTCATGATTACGTACTGTTTCTTGGAGTACAGTTGGATGTTATTTCATTAGACAGGGAAGTTCATCAATTTGACGAGAGTATTACTCAGTGTTTATTATGGGAGAAATAGCATAGTGTACTGAAAGAAAGACCTAGTATTAGAGCCAAAAGGCATGACACTGAACTTCTGGGTTACCCTTCCTTCCTGCCACATAGCAGAATTAAGCGACAGAAAGTGGAACCCCAACCTAAAAGCAATGTTTTGCCTTGGGGATTGAAACTGAGATTGGAATGTGATTGGAACATTCTATGATACAAGTGTCTAGTGCTTCCTGATTTTATTACTCTAATTAAACTGCTTATTTGACCTTGAACTTAAGGTCTGAGTGAACGTTAATAGCCTGAAGCTACCATAAGGAAAGTTTAGTGCATTAGAGACAGCTGTAATTGATGAGTAATTTTAGATCTAGAACCTATTATGTGGCAGTTTGAAACAAAAGTGCCTCAAATGAAGGGTAGTCTTCCAGAGCCTCAGGGCTCAAGGGGGTGCTGTCCATGGTGCTGCCCTACCATGTATGCGAGATAGCTGAATACTTGGGGAAAACCACCCCTGTTTGTAAACAAGAGACCAAAAAGAGGGAGGAAATGAATATGAGAAAAGGTATGATCAATGGACAAAGATGCTGAAGGGACTGGAAAGAATGAGATAAAAATCATAAGTATATAAATTAGCTTTGGTAAAGAGGAGAACGATCTCATCCTCTGAGTCAGAAGGAAAAAGTGGGCAGAAAACAGAGATTTTTAATACAAAGAGTTAAGTAGCTAAGGCAGCTCAGGCTAAATGATTTAGAAATTACACTAAAATAATAGCTAGTAATAACTTTACATATTTCCCCTGCTCTGTAATAACATCAATGTGCACACGCTCTCCAACAAATGAGGATCACAATCTATAACCACTCACCTTGTGCAACTCATCCATTTCCGAAAAGTACAACCAACATCCTGAAGACCTTTGTTTAGTTTTTCTGACATTGAGTCAATGTACATAGAGCATTCATTCATTATCTCTCACTCTGTCTTATATGATCAGTCTACTTTTTTTTCTTCTTTTCAGGTCAAACATTTTTTCTGATGATGACACATTTTACTCAGTGTTGAGGTAATTCATGGTCCATTATATGGTAGAACCTTCTGTCAGAGATCAAAGCAATAAGCCAAGGGAATAAAGCTCTGATGATGGATAGACTTTTCCCCTCTCCTCTAAGTGAATGATGAGGAAAGACTTGTTGAAGGACTCCATATTACTTTGGGTTAGTACGTAGAAGGGATTGTTGAATATTTTAAGCATTTTGAATAATTCCATTCACTGGTTTGGGAGACACAAACCAGGTTGCCTTCTCAGCTCAACCCCTACCATTGCTACAAAGAAGGGAAGGAAATACATTTTTCTCAACTCTTCAGGGCTAAGCTTGGATTTTGTTTTTATATAGCTTTACACTTCTTTCTCTTTTTTCCTTTTAAATTGCTCTAATCATTGTATTTTAGTCATGCCATTTTCCTAGTTCTCCTTGCTTCATTCTGCATTAGTTCACATGAGTCTTCCCTACTTCTCTGAACTTTATTATATTTACGAATAATAATTTACTTAGCAATTCCCCAATTACTAGCTCTTCACTACCACAAAGTGATGTTATGAATATTTTGGTGGTTATGGGATCTTTCATCATATCTTTAACATCTTTGGGGAATATTTAGCCATGGAATCTCTGGGTCAAAAAGTAAGTGGATATTTTAGCAACTTGATCAGAATAATTCCAATTCGCTTTCTAGAGCATATGGAACAATTCATAGTTCTGCTGATAGTGTATTGGTGTACCAGTATGAAAAGGACTCAAAGTTGGAAAGTTATTAATATCTGGTTCCTAGGCCAACTTTATGAAGCCAGTTATTGACTGAAGTAGTAGCAAAGATGAATGCCTTCACAAAGGAGAATCCCTTATTCTTGTATAGCATGGTTAGACCTTTATGATAGGGAGAACTGTGTCTCTCACCACATAGAGAAAATTCTGTAGACCTCTTTTAGAGTAGAGATTTTCCATCCCCCAAAGGGAAAGTAATAACAAGGAAAGAAAGAGCTGTGAAGAACTAAAGATAGCAGGATAATAGTGGAAAGGACACTGAATTTAGGGTCCAAAGACCTAGGTTAAAATTTTGAGCTGTGCTACTTGCTAACTGTAAAAGAATGTCATCAAAGTTCTCTAGGCCTAAATATCTTCACCCATAAAATGAGATGGTTAGAATAGAGCCCCTAAAGTCCCTTCAGGTGCCAAATGTAGGATCTCCTGCACTTTGGAAACAATGCTTGGTGACATCTACAGGAAGCAATGTGGAACTACAAGAGGAGCAACTGGAAATAAAGATTTTATATCGTCTTGGAGTAACCAGGAACTGCAGGTAATTATCTCCTGGTGATTGGTGCTGTGGATGGAGTCACAGAAAAACAGGAAGCTACCTCCTTAAGACAGTAAGAGACTAGAAATTTACATAGTTTTCTGGCAGAAGTTAGCAAATAGAAGCCTTATTTTGTTTGTTATCCAAAAATTCTTTGGGAGCCTGTTCTCCCTTACACACACTTTGGGTTGTAGCTATAAGTTAGAGAAGATGTAAGAAATATTCTAAATGTACCCTAGGCTTGTTAAATTGTAAGAGACTGACATAAGGGTGACAGGTAGAATTTTAAATAGTTACACTTGACACAGAATATATTTTGCCCCACAGTGCTTTTCATTTTCCCTCGAATAATAAGGGACAAAGTCTGTATTGCAAAGAATATCAAAGAAACTCTAAACTAGATAATGCCTTTTGAGAGCAGATACACAGAGAAGGATATCTTAAATTAATGACAAGGAGAATGAAGGAGAAATGGAGATTTGGGGACTTGAAATTTTCTCCTCTGTTCTTCTCCTGTCCCTTTTGTTTTATGCAATGGGGTTTGAACCAGTAATCCAGTTTGACATGCCAATCTGGACATCTTAGAGGGACTGAAACTTTCTTATGCCAGTTATGCATACAGAACAAGTATTGTCCTCATTGGTATCCTATGCTTCCTCTCCATCATGGAAAGTTTGCCTCTAAAGATGCCCAGGAAAATATGGAGTCCATTCTTGGCTTATAAGTTATAAATTTTGTAAATATATATAAGACTTCATATCAGCTTGTAAGGGCATATGTGATTTTGCAGGATCTCAGCATGCAGAAGCTTATCAAGGTAAGTAGCCATAAATAATCATTTAGCAGCCATATTAAAAATTTTCATGGAAAGGTACTCTAGCTATTCCACCATAACTTCAGGGACACCTTCTGTCTCTTTTCCTGACATGAATAATAATGTGAGGTGCTTCTAACAGTATTTTTTTTAAAGATTTTGCCTTCTCTCTAGCTGACCAGTAAGGGACTTCTGAATTCTTCTACCTTTGATGTTTTTTCATTCTTTCTTCTAATTTTATAATCACACTTGAACATCTGGGGATGTATAAGTCCCTTATTCACCTTCCTTTCAGTTATTTATATTTTTGTGCACCTAATGACTATTTTTAGGGTCTGAATAATATACAATACCTAAAAGTAAATTTGCAAAGCTATCATATATTGTCTTAGTGGGTCTTTACAACTGGGATAAAATGGATCTACTATACCCTATCTTCCTCACTTTTTCTTCTATCAGCAAGCCCAAGGACTTCTCTTGATGACTTCCCCAAATGGTTTATTGCTATCATTATCTCCCTTCCTGGCTAGGATTTTTCATCCCTCAACTTTGCCTAGAGAAGTAAACTCAGGCTTTGTGTCACAGAAAAAGATTTTATCTAGTCCACTTCATAAATGAGCAAGCATCAGCATCAGTAACAAATGACAAAACAGCCTTTGTTGAAAGATCACTGGTGAAAGGGAATCTACTTATAGAAGCAGTGCATTCCACTCTTGACAAGTCTAGCTTTTAGAAAGATTTTCCCTGTATGGAGATGTTTTCCTATAGCTTTCTCTCATTGATTTCAGGCAGAGCAAAACTATTCTAATCTCTGCCATGAAACAACTTTGAATGACTAAACAATTATCCTGTACTGCACTCCACCCACACTCAGTCTTTTTCAGGGTAATCATCACCAAGTCCTTGTATTTCAAGTCCCTTTGCCATCTTTCTCACTCTTGTTTGGATATATTTCCATCTGATAAGATCCTTCTAATAATATGGCACCAATATAGTACTATAGACATGGTCATATATATGTCCTGTTTTCTCCTTTAAAAATATTATTTATTTTTAACATTCTTTTCCTTTTAAATTTTGATTTCCAAATTCTCTTCTTCCCTCTTACCTCCCACGCCACCTACTGAGAAGGCAAACAATGTGATATTAATTACACATGTGAAATCATGCAAAAAAATTTCCATATTAGACATTTTTTAAAAAAGAATTATTATGGCCAAATCCCAGAGTTCTTACATCAAGGACAAAGAAATACAGGGAACCAGAAAGAGACAAAATCATAGAGTCATAGTGAGGTTTAGCAAGATTTAGCATCTTCTACATTAAAGCATTCGAGAGCTTACAATATGATATTCCAGAGCAAAGAAGCTAGGTTACAACTAAGAATCATCTATTCAGAAAAAGTAAGTTTAATACTTCAAGATAAAAAATGGACATTTAATTAAATGAAGGACTTTCAAACATTCTTACTGAAAAGACCAGAGCAGAATAGAAAATCTGACTCTCAAGTATAAGGCTCAAGAGAAGCATAAGATGGCAAACAGGAAAGAGAAATCATAAGGGATTCAAGGCAAAACTATTTACATACCTATATAGGAAAATGATACTTTTAAACCCTAAAAACCTTTTTTCATTATTAGGAAGGAATTGCTGTTATTGTTTCTCCTTCATTCTCAAAGAAGACCACGACATCATGAAAGTGATGTTATGACTTGAAAGTGAACTGGATTTAATTGAAGGAGAGCTATGAAAAGTCACCAGCTTCACTTTCTCCTCCAGAGCCATCTGGACCCAGTGGCCAGATATAGTCCAGGATGACTGGAGATGGCCTGGATGCAATGGGAGATGATGGCCTTTGATGGCCTTTTTAAGCTACAGTCTCTCCCAGGTCTCAGTTTGACTGAGGCAATGACCATTCAGTGATTACAGCTGAGTAAGAAAGAGGCAAGAAATGGCCTAATCCTAGTCAAAAAAATCAATCTGGGAGGGGAAGACCCTAAGGATTTCTGGCCAAAAGAGAAACAATTGCTATTTATATTTATTCTGAGCAATCAGGGCCCAAACAATGACCCCATGGGTTTGGACTAAGACCTATTGTTGGCCAATCTATGAGAGTCAAAATGATTTGCATTTAAGCCATGATCTTTAAGAAAGAAATATAGCCCCTAAACCCCAAATAATTTTCTAGATTTCAGAGATCAAATTTTACATCCCTTTGAGATCCTTTGTATAGATTGCGTAAGGCTGGGGTAATTTAGAAATAAATGACAAAGTTCAATAGAATTGCCAATCTCAGGAATTCCCCCTTTCTAAGGCTGTATAAGCCTTGATACCACCAGCCATGATTATCTTTGGCATTTGAGAGTGTCACTGACCTTTTATTAAAATGCTAGCATTATAAATAAAATGACTAATTACTCAGAAATTATGTCTCTTGAACTTTTTAAATGCCACATTGTCGCTAACAAAAAGCTAACTAACTTCTATCAAAGGTCCAGGAATCACCTGAATCTAGATTTTATAACTGTGGCTAAGGGAAGCATTGGTAATTAAATAACACTTAGAGGAAACCCAGGGGAAAATTTTTTTTATGATTACCTAAAATTGAGAAGCCTTTGCATTATAAGATCAATAGCTAGAATAATTGTTGATGGAGGAAAATGTCTGTGTCAAATGTCTCTGATAAAAGCCTGTTATGCAAGATATGTAGGATATGAACACAAATATTTAAGACCAAGAGCCTTCACCAGGAGGTAAGTGGTCAAAGGAAATCAATAGTTTTCAAAGTTGCTGTTAGGTTTCACCTCTTCCTCAGCAAATGTCCTAAGGTAACAAAACACGAAACGTCTAGTGTGGGAAAGACTACAGAAAGACAGGAAGGTTGATGCCCTATTGCAGAGCTGTGAGCTGGCCCAACAATTGTGAAAAACAATGCAGAATTAAGCTAAAAGGTGTCAATGTCTCCACATCCTTTGATCCTGAGATCCCACTACTTAATATATATGCCAAGGATGTCAAAGATGGAAAAAAGATCTCTGATATGCATATGTATCAAAATACTCATACCAACACTTTGTGGCAGCAAAATAGAAACAACTATCAACTGTGAAAGAGCTAGACAAATTATGGCACATGAATGAAATGGAATTTTCTTGCATAAGAAAAAAATAAGGGATGTGAGAAATTGACAGAAACATGGGAAGACTTAAATGAATTGATGCAGAATATTGTAAGCAGAACCCAGAGAGAAACATACTCAAGACTACAAAATCGGAAAAAATGATGCTGAATGTTTTAATTATAAATTGAAGAGAAAAATAAACTTCATGGAAGAAGTGAGGAGACTATGGGTATGGATTGTTGCAGATACTGTTGGATATACATGGTTAACATGATGGCTATTTTAGGACTTTTAAATACAAATTTTGTTACAAGAAAAGGTCCAATGGGGAGGATATGTACTGGGCAATGACAATGATATGCACAGACAGAGGGCACAGATGTGAGCTGAATTTAATGGGATAATTTTTTAAAAAAACAAAATTCAGGAGTGAGAAAGATGAATATACTGGGAGAAGGGGAAAGGAAAGGAAGAGGTAAATTATCTGACATAAAAGAGATACAAAAGAGCTTTTATAGTAGAGAGGAAGATGGGAGAGTTGGGGAAGGAGAGTATGTGAATCTTAATCTCATTGGAATTGGCTTAAAGATGAAATAACAGAAGCACACAATTGGGTATAGAAATCTTTCTTATTCTAAAAGAAAGTAGTAGGGAAAGGGAAAAAGAGAATGGGGGAAAGCTGTTGATAAAAGAGAGGGTGAATTAAGGAAGGTGGTGGACAAAAGCAAAACACTTTTGAAAAAGTATAACTTGAGAGAGAAGATAAATGGGTTGAGGGAGTAATAGGATGGAGGGAAATGCACAGTAATCATAACTGTGAAAAGTTTTTACAGCAAATTTCTATGATAAAAGTTTTATTTCTCAAATATATAGAGAATTGAATCAGATTTATAAGAACACAAATTATTCCTTAACTGGGGAATTGTCAAAGGAAATGAACAATTTTCAAAGGAATCAATAAAAGCTATATGTCATAAGAAAAAAATACTCTAAATCATTATTGATTAGAGAAATGCAAATTAAAACAACTCTGAAGTACTGCCTCACAGTTATCAGATTGGCCAATATGATAGAAAAGGAAAAAAAGACAAATGTTGGAGGGGAAGTGGGAAAATTGGGACATTAATGCATTATTGGTAGAGTTGTGAACTGATTCAACTATTGTGGAGAGTAATTTGGAACTATGCCCAAAGAGCTAAAAAACTGCCTACACTTTGATCTAGTAATGCCACTACTAGGTCTGTATCCAAG